>NC_140602.1:1690451-4090451 GCF_057381915.1 Diplotaxodon limnothrissa
CTTGATCTCATCTTGGTGCACGTTTTGAATTCCTAAACGGGGATGGTAATCCAATAATTTGGGTCTAATTTGGCCTCTTGATACTTGTTTCTGTAGAGATCCCATGTCTGATGGGAGCCCACCTCGAGGACCTTCCAGGTGTAACCTGTTTGTTTCCTTTTCACCTGCTACTTTTCTACAGTGCTCCTCTCTAAGCAGCTTCCAGGACCAAGTAAAGGTCCAGCTTAACTTTGTCTTGTTTTACAGAGAGAGCCATAGAAAAAGGTTTGCTGGCCAAACAAGCGGTCTGCATAAAGACTGGTCTTGCTTGTCTCTCAGTGCGGACGATTGGGTCCATTAATGTCCAGGAACCGGAGAGGCAGAGCGGCTATAGTGCTGCAGCCATTCAGCGTGAGCCAAGCAGCCAACCAGAGCCTCCTGCTGTTTCTGCAGCCACGGCCTCCGCTGTGTTTTTGGCTGTGATGTCATCTCAAAACAATTCCTTCCGCTCTTCTCTTACAAACCTTGATATCTGCTGCGAGACCCTCCGCTCGTACCCAAACATGCTTCCTGTATCTTACCGTCTATAAGAATCCTGCATCAAAACATTTAGTCTGGAGTTAATACCTCCCTCTATTAAATTACTCTCCCTGGCACAATGTATACAAAGGCTGTTTTGTATTCTAAGAATACCACTCGGAGTCATTAGGGCTGATTTTTGTGAGTTGGGAGGGGGCGAGGCTGAATAGGAATTGGTAATGGAGCAAAAGGAGAGCTGACAACAGTAAACCAGCCTCCATCTCCTCGCCGTCACCTGTCTGGCTCCGGTTGTGTTATTTGTCAGGTGAGCAGCAGGAAAGTCATTTGTCTAACAGCCTAAGCGTGCCTTTGTGTCTCCGAGGCTACGTGAAGATGAAGGTCATGACTGCAATGCATTGTAGAGTCAGGTGTCATTAAGTAAGCAGTGGAGTGAGTGTGTGTGTGTGTGTGTGTGTGTGTGTGTGTGTGTGTCTCCTTTGTCCCCTCTCCCTAACATGCAGACTTGAGAGCTTGAAAGCTCCGTTCTGCTTTAAAACGGCACCACAAACGCTTTGTTAGCTGTAGAGCTACAATTTACAATAAACTGACCCTATTTTTTATATTTGACTTTAACCTCCTAAGACCTGAACTCTTCCACAGCAGCATTTTTAATTTCTCTTTGATATTTGGGCAGATTGGGACCTAACGAATGTAAAAAAGAATTACCATATATATATATATATATATATATATATATATATATATATATATATATATATATATATATATATATATATATATATATATATATATATATATATATATATATATATATATAATTTTTATTTTTTTTTTTTTACCTTATTTTTGTTTCTAAGAAAAATGAGAGCCACATATGAGGATATTCGTTTAAAATTTCGATAGAACAGTAGCAGCATAATGTCCTCGTAAGTGGATATCAGGCCCTTATAGAGCAAAATTAAGTATTTTGGTCTAAATAACACAAAATGGGATGTCCACATAGGTGGACGCAGGTCCTAGGAGGTTAAGGAGCATGAATGAATGTCACTCTGCACTGCTGTCTTGCAGTCCTTCTTTAGTTCGACACAGTTTCATTTCCAAAACACTGTAATCTGACGCGCATTTGGGAAAATCAGATTTCTGTACTCTTGCCACTTTTTCAGTCTAACAGAGTCAGATGGGGCTGCGGTGGAAGGCGTTCACACCGAGAACCATAAAGATGTCAGAAGGTTCCTCTTAGAATGCAGGTCAAAGATAAAGCTGACCTCAGAGGAAGGATGAGGAAGAAATCCACACACACACACACACACACACACACACACACACACACACACACACACACACACACACAGAATGTTGGTAGGGGGTTGTAGTGGCCAGACAGGCCCAGGGGCAAAGGCTGATCCCCTGATGAGTGTCTTTCAGTGCGTCCAGGCTGGGTGGGAATAAGATCTGACGGGTGTGAAATGGACCTCTCTCTCCCTGTGACCCGGGCGCCTGATCGGCCCGGCCTGCTAACACTGTTGCATTGTCCTTCAGATTCTCAGAGAGCCTCTATATCAAAAGTGTCATAATGACAAAGATGGGAATGTATGAATGCCTGAGGAAGTCTTGCAGTGGTGTTGATAGCATTCAGTTAATGTCCCTGATTTGTAATGATGTGAAAGGCATCAGAGATTTTAAATGGACCTCTTAGCTAACACCTTATACTATTCAAAATCCACTGGTGGGGAAAATGGCTTGGCCACTATTTTATGTCTTTATCAGCTGTTTCAAATCAAAATCAAATCACTTTTATTGTCACATCACATGTGCAGGCACACTGGCACAGCACATGCGAGTGAAATTCTTGTGTGCGAGCCCCACAAGCAACAGAGATGTGCAAAATACAACAACACAAACGAGCAAAATACAAGAATGGCCAACCTGAAACTAATAAATATATGTACAATATATAATAGTGTATGCTGTATGTTTTGTTGTTTGTTTGTTTTTTAAAGAGGTTTTTTTGGGGTTTTTTCCCACCCAGCAAAGTGGAAAGTCCTTGAAATACCGACTGAACCCATCTGTGCTTAACCGAGTCTCGTCTGAGATGATCACATCCATTTTGTTTGCTGGGAGTGAACAGATGGGCAGCATTGGCAGATAAATGTCACACTAAATGCAAATATAGCGCCTTGTTTTTGTGGTTGTGGCTGTTCTGACCATTCGTGCTCTGCCCCTCTGCTTTAACAGAACACACCGTCTCATTGGTGGATGATGACGACAGTGTTTCTCTTGGTTGTGTTTTTGTTTATTTTCTGCTCCAGGAAGCAGTGCGATCTGCACATGGATGTTCATGGATGGCAGTTTTCTATTTAGAGGACTTTCATCAATCTGCCTCTTCTGCTGTTTCCAGATATTTCAGTTTATGTAAGATTCTGCTTTTGGTTTTCAGACTCAGTTCAAAACACTGAGAGACTGGTCGCCTTATCGGCATGTTCGGGTGAATGATTGGAGCACTTTCAGGTATATGGAGTGAATACATGCTGTTTGATTGGGAAAGTGAGAGTTTCACGAGGCTGTTATGATTTGACTAGAATTAAACAACTTTTAAAAACATGTTGGAGAACGTATGCTTCAATGTGTGTTTGGGTCGTCTGTCAACGTGATCAATAAGGATACAGTTGTTGTTCTTTTGAACCTAAAAGCACCAACTTGACCAAACTGTCGATGACGGTGTTGTCAGTCTGCCTCTATCTGGCATCACATTGGATCCTGTAGTAGTGTCTGGCATGCTGAGCCCATATACCGGGGTTGGGGAACTCCAGGCCTCGATGGCCAGTGTCCTCCAGGTTTTAGACCCGTCCTTGATCCAACACAGCTGATTCAAATGGGTAAATTAGCTCCTTGACATGTCTTCAAGTTCTCCAGAGGCCTGGTAATGAACTAAACATCTGATTCAGGTGTGTTGACCCAGAGTGAGATCTAAAACCTGCAGGACACCGGCCCTCGAGGCCTGGAGTTGGACACCCCTGCCATATACAGTCAGAGCATTATCATTCCCAACGCGTAACATACTGATGATTTGCCCCGCCCCTGGGCGTCACGTGCTAATGCGAAAGGTGCTATTCCAAGTCCTTATGAAACGCTCTGGGTTGTCAGTTGAATCCAACAGAAAGCCGCTCGTGGCGCTAAGGCACGCTCAAGCAGAGACTCCAGCTGTCCATTCGCGTAAGCTTAACGCTACTACATCGTGTTTTCCAAAGTGATTCAGGATCAGGACGTGAACAGATTTAACATACATGACGATTTGTTAGGTTGATTTTCATGTCACATGTAAAACACATGTATAGGTTCATTCTGACCCGTCTCACGCCTCAGAACGCGTAACGTGCCGACAATTTGTCTCAGTCGTCGTTATGTTAGGTGATGGGATGACGTGTTGTATACGTTACAGGTGACTCGACTGATCATCTTGCCTGATCCTTTCTGCCCAGCAAAGATCTTTTATTGCTCATTGAGTTCAACAATAATCTGCAGAATATGTGACTAAAGCTCCAATCAGAGCTCAATAATGCAATAATGACAGTGTAGGCTCCGGGAGGTGTGGGTGCTAATACTGGTGCTCCTGTCAAGTGTCGTGGTGAGGGATAGTAAGAAAAGAGAAATTCAACTTTTCCGAAAGCTAATGGTTAATTTTTTTTCTACATCTCTGGCATATTTTAAAACGAGGCGGAAAAAAGCGAGCAAGGAAAACAGCAGAGAGTAATTTGCATAGCAAATGGTTTGCCACGTTGCTCCAGCTGATTCATCTGCTTTCCCTGTTGTTGTTCGTGCTGCCCTGAAGCTGTTGGTGAAGAGCTCAGAGAATCCATCATTGCTTTTTGACTTTTGCTGCCATTTCCGTGTCTTTGGAACATATAATGCAACCTGTTTGAGCTTGTGTTCTGTTACAAGGATGCTGATAATCCCCTGTGTAACCTGAAGCCACTGACATCTGTGGCTTTACAGGTGTCATCCTGTGAATAATCGGTTTTGCTCAGGTTTTATTTCAGCTTTCAAACTGGTAATTTCTGCACGATGGTCATGATGTGACTGTGCACTGAAAGCTTTTCTTTTGCTCTTCAGATCCAGAATGCTGAGAAGAGGATGAATCCTCCAGGTCATCTGAGACATCAAAGTGTCTTTGCTGCTGTCCCTTTGCGACAGTCCTCAGGTCCGACCGGGGCACCATCTGCTTCCCCTCATCCCCCCCTTTGTCCCTATCCAGATCCTTCCCCCCTTCCCTGCCCCCAGTAGTGACCATCCCAGAGGGAAGGAAAGGCGACCCAGCCTCTGTAAATATGCCTGGATGGAGGTCTCATTGGCGTCTTGTTCTCCTGAACTCCCTGACCTGTGGCCTGGAGATCTGTGTGGCAGCTGGGATCACATACGTTCCTCCACTGCTGCTGGAGGCTGGAGTAGAAGAGCGGTACATGACCATGGTGCTGGGTAAGCTAATTACTAGGCCTTTTCGGCACCTCGCGGTGTGGGTGTTTGCATGCACTTAAGCCTCACTCTCGTACACGTATTCATGCTCTCTCGTCGTTTCATCTCTTTCTGTTAAACATGAAAGGCAAAGGTGGGACCGCCCACCCTGCAGGTTTCAGCTGCGTGTCCTGTCTATCTCCTCGATGGCTGGTTCAATGACGATATGTATTTTAAATAATAGTTTCATGGTATAATTGATACGTTAGACACGAGAGCTGGGAACCAGAGTGACTAATAATGAGCATTTCCTGTTTCCGAGTGTCTTTGACAAAAAACCCAAACAAACACAAAAACCAGACCAGTATAAAACATTGGTTTTTGCCTTGAGCTAGGCCTGGCTGGTTTGCAAGGACCGAATAGGAGACTGTGCTCGAGTCCAGCGGTCCAACCGTTTTAGCGCCATGGACCGGCCTTTAAGGTGCAGCGGAAAAATAATAAAAAATAAAATTATACGACCAAAACAAAAACTGTGGTATTTTGTAAATATAATAATAAAGGCGAATTCACTGTGTAATTGTGTAACTTTATTAGCGGCGATAAAAACCGTGAAAACCATAACTTTCACAGCCCGGTACCAAACGACTCACGAACCTGTACCGGTCCGTGGCCCGGGGGTTGGGTTGGTCTAGTCCACTAACTCTGAATGACACATTATCTCCAATAATAATATGATATATAGTATATAATTTATATAATAGTACCTGGGTGTTTCGGCCCAGATATACTGTAAGGAAACACTGATCAGCGATTCTGTGACACTTTATACGTTGCAAACTAATAAACATAATTTTTGTGCATCTGCAGGAAGATCAAAAGGACAAAAAGCAGGGTTTCTGTGAATTTCGTAGGTTTTGCTGTAGTGTAAAGCTATCGGCATTAATTTTTGCAGAAGCACTGTATATAAGATCCAGTGGCAGCTAAATTTGTGTGTCACAGTGGGGGTGTAGCATGGGAGTGCGAGTACGCGTCGGGGCAGCCATCTTCCATTTAGGTCATAAAAACATAATTGAGGTCTTTATGGAGGTAAGTGGTCAACTCACCTGTTTTGTCAGTGTGGCAATCAGGCAGCAGGGAGGAGAACTGTGGGAGGAAGAGCCACGTCCTCCAGACCGTCAGACACACAGAGCTGCTTCATTCAGTGTTTGGAGCCACTGTAATGTGAACATATTAACCCAACTTTGTTGCTTACATGAAAATACAGTAACGAGTTACAAGTAATGCGTTACTGTAATCCAATTACTTTTTTCAAGTAACGAGTAAAGTAAGGGATTACTATTGCAAAAAAGGTAATTAGATTACTGTTACTTTCCCGTAAGCACACTGCGTTACTAAAACCGTGATTTTTTTTTTTTTGATTTTTTTTTTGCGAGAATGTCTCATGACAGTGACGTAAGCGAGTGCGACGTTCGTGACAACAGCTGTGTGCAGATCAACAGTGGATCATATATGGAGTGCAGAGAGAGTATGAGCGTGCAGCGTTTAAAGCGTGGAAGCACTGACCTTACTTTGAGTTTGATTCTGTAAAAAGTGACAAAAACATTAGTGTCCGTTGTGCGCGGGAAGAAAACAAGCACCGAGTGCGCTACCAGGGGAATGAGAAACTCCCAGATTCTTCCACTGACCGCTGCGGCACACCTGCACCACGGCAAACCTCCGCCTGCCCCACTCCTGCTAAACAGGTGAAAATAGAACAACAGGGCTGCTGACTTTATTTATTTTCTGCTGTGTTTTACTTGCATCTATTTGAAAGACTGAGTGTAAACACAAAAACCATTTTATTTTATGTGCTGGAATGTGCAGAAAATAGGTTTAAATGTTAAACTAATTTCTTCCAGTCAGAGAATGTTGCAGATAATTACATTTTTGCTTGATGCATAAAGTTAAAAGATTACAACTAATAAATCAAGTTTTAAAAAAAGGCTTTTTCCATTTGATTACATTTTGTATGATGGATTATGCAGAAAATAGAATTGGGTTTAAAGATCTATCGCTTTATCACCTATTCAGGTTGTAAATCGTGTTTTGTTTTTTTTGTTTTTTTTTTAAAAAGTAACTAATTAACTTACTTTTGAAAATAAGTAATCAGTAAAGGAATGGGATTACTTATTTTCAAAAGTAATCAGTAATTAGTTACTGATTACTTTTTTTCAAGTAACTTGACGAACACTGCAATTCACTAAAGCATAATTGGCTTTGCCTCTGGTGCTG
Organism: Diplotaxodon limnothrissa; assembly: GCF_057381915.1. Lineage (NCBI taxonomy): Eukaryota > Metazoa > Chordata > Actinopteri > Cichliformes > Cichlidae > Diplotaxodon > Diplotaxodon limnothrissa. The sequence goes on from NC_140602.1 coordinate 1,697,691, forward strand.
TATGTATTTGAGGCTTATTTGCTCACGCCGGTGTGTAAGGACCTTCCCACCACAGGTTTCCAAAATGCCCACTGGACCTGCAAAATGTATAAATGGAGAGCAGGAATTTCCCCACCGGCACTGATTTCATTGAAAGTAATTAATAGGTTGTGTCACGAGTGTAGGGTTCGATGATCTTATTGCCTATAACCGATACCGTTTCTGGTGTGAGGCGTGATGGCGACGGCTCAGTAGTGCAGAGTGGTAGACAAAAGGCCATTTCTCCAAACCCGCAGTTTCTTCAGCTCACACTCATTTCGAAATCAAACTAATAAACAGTGATGACATGCTTGTGTTTCCCCTTTGATGATGATGACGGTAATGGATGTAACCGCTCTTCACACAAACGCGTTCTTTCCAAAAGGGTGCAGAGGTGTTTCAGCTGTGTTGGGTGAATGTCAAGATGCTATTATTAAATTATAATGAGGCAAATTACATTTAATGTGGATCTATTATTAACGATAATTTGATTTGAAGCATTCTCTTATTCTTGGAACACGAGCTAAAAGTTCACCTTGATTGGCAGCCGGTTGGTAATCAGTCCCTGAGATCGTTAGCACTACCCTTTGAGGAGTTCTTCAAATGAATACATTTATGCACAGGTCTGAGGCTGCGTCCACACCAGCACGGATAGATTTGACAACTGTGTTTATGTCTGAAAACGCTCCACACTAGCATTTTCAGTCGTTTTCAGAGTTGTGCGTCCACATTGAAAAGGCCGAAAACGCTGACGTTCCAGTCCTGCGCATGCGTGAAATGCAAGAAGATTCGACCTGCCTCATTTCTGTCTGCTGCTTATTTACTTTCCGGCTCTTTGAAACGTCGCGGCAGAATGTTGAGGAAAAGCACCGAGTTTGTTAAATGGACTCACAATGAGGTGGAGTTGTTGCTGCGAGTAACACAAAAGTACAAAGTTGCAAAAGCGAGTGAGAATTAAAGAATTTGAAGAAAAGCTCTCTGGAGCGCGTGCAGACTGATATTAAACTCAAACAAAACAACTGCTGTATAATGCCCTCCGCTATCTTTGTTTAATTAGTCACATGACTGCATCACATGACTAACATGCGTCATCGTTTTCGATAGTCTCTGTTTTCGCTGTCCACACTGCAACCGTTTTCAAATGTATACGTTTTCAAAATGCTGCGTTTTCCTTGAGCGAAAACGCCGTCTCAGCGTGGACGGGAGGCCAAAACGGAGAGAAAACGATGTGTTTTCAAATGCAAACGCATTAGTGTGGACGTAGCCTGAATCGTTGGAAGCTTCAGCCAAAGGTGGTGAAGCTGAAATGGACCAAATCCCCTGCGTTACTACATCCCAAAGGATACTCTATTGGATTGGCATCTGATGGCTGTGGAGGCCATTGGAGTGCAGTGAACTCGTTGTCGTGTTTAAGAAACCAGTTTGAGATGTCTGAGCTTTGCGGGATGCTGCTTCATCCTGCTGGAAGCCATCAGAGAATGTAGTCGGTGTAGACAGGGTCACCAGCAATACTCAGACCATTACACCAACGGCACTGTTGATACAAGGCTCCATGTATCTGTGCTTTAATGTTGTTGACGCCAAATTCAGGCAGAAGTCAATACAACATTTTCCCAATCTTCTGTTGTCCAGTTTTGGTGATTTGAACTTCAGCGGGTTGCCTGCATACCATGTTGACCATCTGTATATGCCTAAATACTATGAGTTGCTGCCATGGCATTGGCTATTTGGATATTTGCATTAATGAGCCGGTTCGGTGACTGCGCTTACAGGGAAGGCCCACTTTAGTTGAAATTGTTCGACATGTGGACTACGAACTAAAAACGAGTTCATGACCTTTAGTCTGCAACAGCGTTTCGGTGGGTCGTACGTGACAAAGTAACATCCCCACTGAGGAAAAAGAGACGATCACTGTTATTCACTTTACCTGTCTGATTGGACTGTTAGCATTTGTACTGTGTGCTAATATGAATAGTTGCTTTATCCTGTAAGTGCAAATGGCATTCCCGTGGTCCTCACTGCAGGCGTCTGTTTGAGACGTTGCCTTGTGACTGTACTGATGATAGATATAATTCCACCGTAACAAAAGGCTCAGAGTGCACAACAGAAATGGCCATTCAGCTGTATAAAACAATATCCCCTCCTACTCTTGCACTTCTCTAACAGCTGCTTGTGATATGAAGAAAAATGATTTCACTGTAGCGTTGCTCTCAAACACGCTGCACTGTAAGCCAATCTGGAAATGGCTTTCAACCTAATTCCTATATGCTTGTATTATAATGGAGTGCTGGGATGTTATTTGAATGAAGATGGATATCGTGTCTTGGGAGGCTTATAGCTAATTTCCCCAAGCAGCAGTGTCAAGTTCTCCGATGGCTGCTGTCTGCTGTATCTAATAGCCATTTGTGGTTGCTTCATCCAACAGTAATTACTTTCTTTCTCTAGTTTCTCTTACTGGGGCAGAGAGCGTTCTGCTTTTTAGCATTTAATCGTAAGTACGTTTAGTTGAGCACATGTGACGCTTTTTTATTCATTGTATTGGCTATTTTTCATAGCACACATGCGTGTTTCTAAACTGGAGTTTGCATTGTGTTTAGGAGAGGTAAGAGTGAGTGGGGAATGTGTGATGCAGTGACACTTCCAGCTGTAGATGATAAGGATTGTTTTGAGGGGCCTCCACAGCTGCAGAGGGAGAAATGTGATCGAGGGTAGACTCGCTGGCAGCAGCGTATTTGTTCTACCTGTCTCCATTTCCCAGTTTAAGTGGCTCCTTTCAGTTCATGCTTTTAAGAATTCTCTTCATGTTTCACTTTCTTGTCAAACTGCAGAAAGAGTGCAAATTGATCTTGCTTGTGTGTCCATGTTGGGTGGCTGTAGCTCAGGTGGCAGAGCAGGTCAGCCACTAATCAGAAGGTCGGTGGTTCGATCCCAGGCTGCATCCTGGCTGCATGCCAAATATCCTTGGGCAAGATACTAACCCCGTGTTTGCCTACTGGTGGTGGTCAGAGGGCCCGGTGGCGCCTGTGTCCGGCAGCCTCGCCTCTGTCAGTGTGCCCCAGGGCAGCTGTGGCTACAATGTAGCTTGCTATCACCAGTGTGTGTGAATGGGTGAATGTAGTGTAAAGCGCTTTGGGGTCCTATGGACTAGAAAAGCGCTATATAAATGCAGGCCATTTACTACTTTTTGAACGTTAGTCTCTTTGGAGACAAAGGTGCCACCGTTGGTAAGAAACTCACAGGGCGACTTCAGAGCCATTAGAGTCAGGCGAACTTGGGAAAAGTGTTCCCACGTTTGGGGCTCTGTCGTTTAACATCCACTTTCCAAGTCTGAGGCTCCTTTCTGAGAGCCTGTCTGCATTTCTCAGTGGGCGATGGCCTTTACGTTGGGGATGGGCTTAATGGGGACCAAGTCAACACCGATAATCAGACTTGAAACGAGCGTAAACTTAGACGCTATTTGCAACCACCCTCCAGGTGCAGGGCACAGATCCACCAGAGCTCAGACTTTCTGCAGAAACTGGAACTTGCGGTTAAGCTGGATCAGTTTGGAGGAACGAGAGCGATGACCTGTTTCTTTGGTGGTAGAATTGATCTTTTCGGGTCTTTCTGACCTTAAGTTTCTTCCCCATATTTGCTGCTTTACTTTTACGCCGGACTCTAACACACACGTGTCACGTTAGAGGTGCTGCAGAACAGCGTTCATGATTAACAGGCTTCTGTGTATTTTTATTTTTCGTGCGTTCTGTAAACACTTAAATGAAGGACAGCGTGGCCACTGGGCACGCACGAATTCCTTTTGATGAGAAATGATGTAAGAGTACTTCACGGGGCACCTTCTTAAATGTCAAAATCTAGCCCTGAGATCTCATCACATTAGATCTTGTGTGGACCAGCGTCTCATGGTGTGTTCTAATTAGCCAGACCCAGCCACGTGTGAAGGATGACTGCTACCTTCAGGCAGCGAGCCATCTGTAGGAACCGTCACCTCAGCAGTCATTAATGATGGCAGAGACGCATGCAGTTCACCCCTGAGGTCGATAACAAAGAATCTAAGGCAACCAGTAAAAATCTGGCTCCATTCGACCAGTTCTAGTATCTTTTAACCATACTGGTGTTTGTGGCAAAGACATGTTTGAGTTGATAGGGATTGGTTTTGATTTTTCTGCCACATCGACATCTGTGAATACATGTTTTCCCCAACATTGTCTGTGTTTCTTTATGCTTTGTCTTTGCATCTTATGGTTTGTTAGTATGATCTCTGACTTCTGTGTTTGCCTGGTTGTACCTGCAGGCATCGGGCCAGTGCTTGGCCTGTTGTTCATCCCCCTGATCGGCTCAGCCAGTGACCAGTGCAACAGCAGTTACGGCAGGAGGCGGCCTTTCATCTGGCTGTTGTCGATGGGAGTCCTTCTGGCGCTTTTCATTATTCCCCACGCTGACGTCCTGGCAGCCCGCGTTGCATGGGGTGGCCGCACGCTCCAGGTGTGTGAAATGTTTGTTTGAATTTGAGTTTTTCAGACAAAGGGTAAATTCTTCCCGAGAGTTTATTCGTTTGAAGACTGTGTCCTCCATATAACCTTGCGTTTCCTCCGTGTTCCAGGTGGGCTTCCTGATCCTTGGTGTTGGGCTCCTTGACTTCTGTGGACAAGTTTGCTTCACACCGCTGGAGGCTCTTCTGTCAGATTTGTATCGGGATGAGGAGGACTGCAGCCAAGCCTTTGCCATGTTCTCCTTCATGGTGAGCTTGGGAGGCTGTGTGGGTTATTTGCTACCTGCGCTGGACTGGAGTCACGGCCTCCTCTCTGTTTACTTGGGAGGCCAAGCAGAGTGCCTCTTTTCCCTCCTCATCCTCATCTTCATCTCCAGTGTGCTAATCACCATGAAGGTGTCCGAGGAACCCTCTTGTGCCAACAGCGGCGCGGGAGAGTCGGGATCTCTACTGGAGCCGGGGACCGGTGTGATGGAGGCCGGCCGGTGTGGCGTGCCACGCTCGTGCTGCTACCTGCTGAAGTGCAAGCTGAGGCTCCTCAAGTCTGGACCCCTGATGTGCTTACTGAGGACATGCTGGTCCATGACGCCGGCCATTTACAGGAGCTACTGCCACGTTCCACGGGTGATGAGGCAGCTGTGCGTGGCTCAGCTCTGCAGCTGGATGGCTGTCATGTCTTTTATGCTTTTCTACACAGACTTTGTGGGTGAAGGCCTTTATGAGGGCGTGCCCAGTGCATTACCAGGGAGTGTGTCCAAACAAAGATATGATGAAGGTCAGATTCCTCTTTTTACATTACGTGCATATGATGTAAGATTTATGTCTTGCATCTTTATAAATGTGTTTGTAGCTCTAGACAGTATGGCATTGCCAAAAAAAAGTCTTAAATGCACAAATAGCTGATTACCGGTGCTCGTTGTGCTAATCGGATGCAGGACGTGTCCTCCTCTTTTTGTCATCGTGGCACACAGCTGACCTGGAATCCCGTGTATCTGTTATCATGCATCCGTTTCTGGTCTGTCTCAGGGTATCTGATATAGACAGAAACGATGGCTGAGACTAACACACCGATACAACACTGCAGATAGGATTGTGAGCGTTTTGTGAAGTTTTACCTTTTTTTTTTTTTTTTTTTTTTTTTTTTTTTTTAAAAGCATGTCAAGTAAATCCACTCCAAAATTTCAGGTATTGTGCTCCACTCCTGCTTAGGGCTGTGCGATATGCCGAAATATATCGGATGACAATATAAAAAAATGTATTGTTTCATAATACAGTCTCGCTTTTATTTCTTGCTGTCGTAAAACGCCATTTACTGCAATATTTCTTCATTGTTTTAGATGACTGTTAGCAACAGTCACTGCGGCACCACAGAAAGACCAGCCAAACACATCGACAAGCTCGTTTCTAAACGAGGGGCTGCGCTGTGCAGAAAACTGCAAATTACGCAGCAAAAGGGTCCCCACCACAGAAAGCTGCTGAGCTGTTTGATTGGACCCGAGTGACCAATCATGCCAGGCAGAGGCAGGACTTGGTGCCAACCAACTTTAGTTATTTTTATTTATCAAACATTTAATTTACAAATGAAATTTGAATTAATTTTAGTTTACTTAATTTGACAGTTAAGCCATGTAACATTTTTTCTGTTATAGCCTGCTATTAAAACTGTCACCATCATCACCCACAAATATATTATTTACTTTAAGATCATATAACCATACAAGCCCACGCGTGTTCTGACGTCTGGGTTTGTGCTTTTTAATGTGCAAACGTTTTCCTAAAGTGCAGCTGTGCCCAGAAAATGTTATTACCTAAAACAAAATGCAGCAAAGCAGTAATGGAATACATTTTCATTACCTCCTCTCACTACAGCAGGGATAAAGATTTCACTACTCAGTTTTTCTAGTCAGTCAGTCAGCCACCACATGAGACAGCCACTGGGGGGCGTGATGATCAGTCTCCATGAGGAAGAGGCATCAAAGCAGAGATGATATCTGAAGGATTCAAATGCCACTTCATTGCCAAACACTCATTTCTACCATCAAGTACCTCACCTCTCTGCCCAACATCTTTCAACAGAGGAATAACACTGGCCTCCCTCTTTGTAGGAGGACCGCATCTCTGCAGGATGAATGGCTCGATGAATGCTGTGGAGAACAGCCTGGATCTCTGAATGCTCTTGTGCATTTCTCCATTACCTTAGTACCTTGTTAGGGGCTAAATTCTTGGTGAAGTCACTCAACTCTCTGCAAATGGGGGGTACATTTTCTGTACCACCCAACCAGGCATATGAAGCCTTTCAGCTCACCCTTCCTCTCAGTGGAACAGGAAAGGACTGGATAGCATCCATTTTCCCAGCTTGTAGCTTGACCCTGCCTAACTAACAACAAAGCTCAGGTACTCTATGGGTACCTGTGCAGCGGTGAGGGCTGATGCCCAACCCAAGAGGCTTTATGTTGTAGGATTTATTTACTCTTCCCAGTCCCAACTGTACACCACCACATCATCCAGATATTCTACTGAAAATTCGGACATATCGCTCAGCAATTCAGTCACTGAAATGTGGCTGGCGCCCCCTGGAGGCCAATGATATAACTAAACGGGTACATACCCTCGAAGGCTGTGAGTTCTCTTACCTCTGGTGCTGAGGCCAGCTGCCGATATCCTTTAGTTCAGAGTGCTGATGTGTTTAGGTCCAGGATGTTTTTCCTAACAGATCATCGATTCCAGGCGTGAAGCACGGATCAAAGTCAGACATGGAATTTAAATATCTGAATTCAATACAAAATCTCTGCATCTTTCTTTGGCACCAGATCAATAGAGCTGCACCACTCACTACTGGAAACGTCAACTTTCTGCAGCACTGGTACCAATCACTCTGGAATCCTGTAGCTTCTCTCCTGAACGGAGCGTCTTCCAGCTGACTTGTATTTATATCTGGACAAGAGCCGTAAATGCTGGGGTCCCACCAAAGAAATCTGGGTGTAAGAATGGTTTGCTGCTGGGGACGGGACAAATGAGATGGGTCAACTGAAACTGCCTCTTCTTGGCTCCATGGGGAGATTTCTTAGTTACCTCCTCGTCATTTACTTCACAAACCAACAACTGACGGTGTACAGACTTCTGACAGTCCTGGAATGTAATTTGGTGGATTCATCCAGCCAGAAAAATGTATACCCTGCGTTTGACCTCCACCCGCCCCCCCTGTTTACCTACTTGGTTGAGTAAAGTAGGTCAAAGCGGCCATTATCTATTTAAAATAACTTGAAAGTACATGTTCCCATACTTTTTGGCAGATTCCCAATAAATATCAAATAAATATTTAAGAGTTCTCGCACAAGTTTTTGCTTCTAAATATGTGTTTTCTTAAAGTACAACATTTTATCTGAAGCACAAATATGCTCAGAAAAATGACCATTATGACCTTAAAGAAAATATAATTTACTCTAAACCAGTAAGAAATCACCTGTTCACTACAGGTAGCTAAACCTGTCTAGCTGTCCTTCCGACACCGCTACCATATATACTATAAATGTATCCTTAAATCTGGGGATCCCCCCCCCCTTTACCTTTTGCCCTCTCTCATTTGACATTTTTATCCATCCATCCACATTCTTTTCATACTCCTCTTTGTCTGCCTCTTTCATTCTTTACTTTGTTTACTTTCTAATTTTCTTCTGTTCCTAGTCCCGGTGCTTGCTGGACCATGAGGAATGTCACACTCAAAAAGCATTAATGTCAAGGAATCGGCACACAAAGAGCGTGTTCATTCAAGTCAACTAGACGGCCAAAGCACACATATCTGAGGTCTGAGTTTCATTTGTTTAATCCGAAATGCAGCGACTGTTATTACGCCACATCCTTCTGTCTGCAGATGTTCCTCCGGATGACGGTGATCTGTGTTGATTACAGTTGCATGGCCCCCTTTTTTTCTTAAGAGTAACCACTGTGCATTATCTGTAACATCTGTACCACAGAAAGTTGTCTTTGCACAGTACAGCTGAATCAGCTGTACTGTGCAAAGACAACTTTGCACAGGTCGCATCAGAGCATCAGGCCGTATAGTGTGAGACCTGCATCGTGACCTATGAACTTCTAACCCCTGCGATTTAATTGTACAGTTTGAGCAGGAGCTGAATAACGTGACTGAAAAAAATCGCAGTGTTTGCCCAGCTTAATGCAGACTGTTTAAACTAAACAAGCTGCTGTTTCACATAATAAACCCTGTCAGCCGCAGTATTGCCTTCTGTTTTAACAGTTAAAGCAGTAGAGACGAGCTGTTTGCATGTGCGTGGAACTCTAGCGTCATTAACCAGGTTAGCTGTTAGCTTACAGCTCACGCTAGCTAACCAGCGAGCAGTTAAAAAGACAGCCGAAGCTGCACAAAACACCCACAAACTTATCTCACTACAACGTAGCGCCGAAAACATGACTCGCAGCTCGAGCTCGACACAGCTACTGTAACATAAGACTGACATCCAGCTAACCACAGCTAAAAGATATTTAGAGAAAACTTACTCAGGTTACACGAGTTGAGTTGTTTCACGCTGAAAAGTTGTTGTTTTGTTCTCACTGAAGACACCGGCACTGAAGACAGAGCTGTTCTTTTGTGCTGCTTTTAAGAGAAACATCCTTTGTATGTGAGGCCAAGGCTGTTCATCCTCTTCAGCTCTAGCGTAGACGACTGGCTCTGCCATGTTTTCATGTTTCTTCTTTACGTGTGTCGCTACTTTGAAACGCTTGGGCCGCTCTGCCCGCCACAGTTTCAAACTGGTCATGTGACTGCATGGCCACATCTGATTGGTAAAAAGTTACCGGAAACTCCACTGGCAGCATGTTATCTAATGTGTTAAACTAATTACTTTTTCAAAAAGTAACGAGTCGAATTTTGCAAATGTAGCGGAGTAAAAGTACCGTTTCTTCTTCACAAATGTATTTAAGTAAAAGTAAAAAGTATTGTGCAAAAAAGGTACTTTAAAAGTACATTTTTTTCAAAAACTTACTCAAGTAAATGTAACAGAGTAAATGTAACTCGTTACTACCCACCTCTGCAGCTGATTCAGTAGCATTCTGGCTCCCTCCCTTATCTGTCAGGGCTACAGTTTAGTGCTCATTACATGTGGTAGTGTTTGAAAATGGAGCTCATTAACTTTGCTTTCCAGGAGTAATATCATAAACATACTCTTCCATGTTAAGTTAGCTGCTGCTTGCTATGCTACTGAACTTGACCCTGACTGTTTACCAAGAGCACCTGGAGGTCAGAACCACAGCTGGGAGAAATAAATAAATAAAGACATTTAACCCTTTAAAGCCGGTTGGAGCCGGTGTTCTGCACGCTCCGTTTTGCGTAACTATTTTTAAATCCCGGTAGCACTGCAACCATGTGAGCTAGCGCAATAAAATTGTTTGCATATGAAACCGGAGGAGTTGTACTTGCATCTTATGCCATTAGCTTGTCCTAAGTCACAGTTTCCTTCCACATATAGCTTTGCAAAAACTGCATAAAAAGCACTTGCAGCAACAAAAACATAATATTCCAGAAACACGCTTTGCCGATCCAATCAGCTGTTTGTAACACTTCCTACACTTCCGCCAGGACATGGCGAACCATTGCATGTCCGCCATGTCCTGGCCAAAACCGGAAGTGACGTCATTTTGCGGAAATGTAGTTTTTTACCATCAGGGCCTCATGAGCCTATACTGGTGTTTTTAAAAGTTATCTTTGACTTTATGACTTTCTGTGTCGTTTCTGGGATGCTGAGGACTCATATTGCACTGCTGGAAATAGTTTATTTTGATGCACATGCTGTTTTTTTGCAAATTTGCACTATAATATTTATTTTCGTTTTTCCTGCAGTATATAGAAATTGGTGTATTTCAAAAATAAAACTATGAAGACACTCAAAATAAATTTCTTGTGGTGGGAAACTATTTTGTGCAACTTTTTTGTATTTACAGTTTTGAGGGATAAGCCTCTTAAATTTCTCTAACTAGAAATTTATGTTAAAAAAAAACAAAAACAATTTTTAAATTTTTTTGCAGTTTATTGCACTTTTTTTTCGCAATTTATGTAATTACTATGCACTTAATGCAGACATATTACGGTATTAAAATCTGGGCTATAATGGTTGTATTGATGTACATCAACTTGAAATGCTCCCAAAAATGGCTCCACAGCATGTAAAAATATAATATAAGCTCTGGCGGACTTGGTTCTATGGTAGGTCTTAAAGGGTTAAGCATGAGAAACTTGGAAGGACAAACTGGGAACATAAAAAGCAAGTCCTTTTTAAAATAAAGTCTTACCACTGACTGTTTTTGCCCTTCTTTCCTTTTTCTGGGCAGCAAATCTCATTACTAAACAATTCTGAGAATCTTTATAAAGATGGAAATGTTTTCATTTTAATATTTTGAAAGCGAGAGGATGAAATTAAATGGGCAATGCTATTATTAGAAAATTATATTTACAGTGTTTCTAATCATTATATACTGCTTTTGAAAAACTGTCTACTGTGACCTGTAATATCAAGACTTGTCTCTCTGGTTTTAGATGCATCACATTGTTAAAAATTTCCACTTATTGTTAACATTATTTAAATTCAATTCAGTTTTATTTATACCGCGCCAAATCACAACAACAGTCGCCTCATCGGAAGGTAAGGTAAGGTAATCGGAAGGTTGCCGGTTCGAGCCCCGGCTTGGACAGTCTCGGTCGTTGTGTCCTTGGACAAGACACTTCACCCGTTGCCTACTGGTGGTGGTCAGAGGGCCCGGTGGCGCCAGTGTCCGGCAGCCTCGCCTCTGTCAGTGCGCCCCAGGGTGGCTGTGGCTACAATGTAGCTGCCATCACCAGTGTGTGAATGTGTGTGTGAATGGGTGGATGACTGGATCTTAATGTGGCAAATCTCCATTAGCGAGTTAGCACGAATTGTCCCCGCCGTGTGGCTGCACGGCGTTGATGCGTTAGCGCGGTTAGGTCGTTAATGCATTAGTGCCATGCAGCCCCATGCACGGGGCAATCCGCGCTAACTTGCTAACAGAGATTTGCCTTCCTTTCATACGCCGATGACTCCCAGATTTATTTCCCACTTAAAAAGATAAATGGCTTCTCAGTAGACCCGCTGCTCAGATGCCTTGATGATATAAGGGCCTGGATGGCTTTGAACGTTTTACATTTTAATGAACAGAAAACAGAAGTGATGGTTTTTGGTGGCGCTTCTGAGGCCACTATTATAGATCTTGGTTCACTGGCACAGTATGTTAAACCAGTCATCACTAATCTGGGAGTTAAAATAGAGGCAAATCTTAAACTTGAAAGCCAGGTCAGAGCTGTTGTAAGATCTAGCTTTTTTCATTTGAGGGAATTAGCCAAAATAAAGCCTATCTTATCGAAACAGCATTTTGAGACAGTAATCCATGCCTTTGTTACTTCTAGGCTGGATTATTGTAACGCACTTTATTTTGGGGTTAGTGATGTGTCCATTAGGCGCCTGCAGGTTGTGCAAAATGCTGCAGCACGTCTTTTAACTGGAACAAAAAAGTTTGAGCACATTACCCCAATTTTAATTTCACTCCACTGCTACCTGTATATTTTAGGATTGTTTTTAAAATTCTCTTATTTGCTTTTAAATCTCTTAATGGCCTGGCCCCCCCTACCTCTCGGAGCTACTACAACCATATACACCTCCCCGTTCCCTTAGGTCCGCCAATCAGCAGCTCCTTAAGGTACCAAAAACTAAGTATAAATCTAAAGGTGATCGTGCTTTTGCTGTAGTTGCTCCAAAGTTGTGGAATGATCTACCCTTGCATGTTAGGCAGGCCTTTTCTCTCTCTGAATTTAAAAGTCTTCTTAAAACATATTTATTCGCTGAAGCCTTTGGCATTGATTAGAGGGGTTGACTCAATTTGTTTTGACATGTTTCAATTTATTTTAGTTTTTTAGTTATTTCTTTTATCTCATTTTAATTTTCTTTACTTATGCTTTTAGCATGTACAGCACTTTGTGAACTCTGGTTTTATGTTAAAGTGCTTTATAAATAAAGGTGGTATGGTATATCAAACATCCTTGAAAGAGTAGATGTCAAACAGCTAACAGATCATCTGCAGAGGAATGGTTTATTTGAAGAGTTTCAGTCAGGTTTCAGAGCTCATCACAGCACAGAAACAGCTTTAGTGAAGGTTACAAATGATCTTCTTATGGCCTCTGACAGTGGACTCATCTCTGTGCTTGTCCTGCTAGACCTCAGTGCAGCGTTCGATACTGTCGACCATAATATCCTATTAGAGCGATTAGAACATGCTGTAGGTATTACAGGTACTGTGCTGCAGTGGTTTGTATCATATCTATCTAATAGATTCCAGTTTGTGCATGTAAATGGAGAGTCCTCTTCACACACTGAGGTTAATTATGGAGTTCCACAGGGTTCAGTGCTAGGACCAATTCTGTTTACATTATACATGCTTCCCTTAGGCAGCATCATTAGAAGACATAGCATACATTTACACTGCTATGCAGATGACACCCAGCTCTATCTGTCCATGAAGCCAGATAACACACACCAATGAGTTAAACTGCAGGAATGTCTTAAAGACATAAAGACCTGGATGGCCGCTAACTTTCTGCTTCTTCATTCAGATCAAACTGAGGTTATTGTACTCGGCCCTGAAAAGCTTAGAAATATGGTCTCTAACCACGTTCTTACTCTGGATGTCATTACCTTGGCCTCCAGTAACGCTGTGAGGAACCTTGGAGTCATTTTTGACCAGGACATGTCCTTCAATGCACATATTAAACAAATATGTAAGACTGCTTTCTTCCATTTGTGCAACATCTCTAAAATTAGAAATATCCTGTCTCAGAGTGACGCTGAAAAACTAGTTCATGCATTTATTACTTCCAGGCTGGACTACTGTAATTCATTATTATCAGGATGTCCTAAAAATTCCCTGAAAAGCCTTCAGCTAATCCAAAATGCTGCAGCAAGAGTCCTGACAGGGACTAGAAAGAGAGAGCAGATTTCTCCTGTTTTGGCTTCCTGTTAAATCCAGAATTCAAAATCCTGCTCCTCACATACAAGGTCTTAAATAATCAGGCCCCATCTCCTCTTAATGACCTTGTAGTTAGAGCAGGGCGATATGGCCAAAAATATTTATCACCATATACATTTGAAAATTTGTGATAACGATATAACTGACGATATAATTAACACGAGACAAAATACTTTACGACTCCACAACTTTATTAGTGCAAAAAAAAAAACCCATCAATGTATTTTCACTTAAACAAGCAGCTGTTTTTTATGTGCATTAATGTTATATAAAAATGTAACAGTGCAAATTCCTCGCTGACAGTTTAACCAAAAGGCGTTTCCAGTGGAAACTGGCCGACATATCCTCAGCATAACCATGTATAATATCCACAACACTTAAAAAGAGGTTATACACACACAGTACGGTAATATCATGTTGAAGCACAGTACGTATCACTCCGCAAGGCTCCGCCTACGATAGCCGTAACGCTCCCACAATGCATCAAGCGGTGCGGCTTGGTAGCTCAGCAAAGTCGCACTGAAACATTTGACAGATTTTCGAGCGCCGTGCACATAAAATCGTTTCCAGGTCAGTAAACACAACCAGAGTTCATACATAAGGCACACGGGGTTATAAGGGGCTCTGTCAACTTTCAGAAAAATCAAAGGATTGATTTTAAGTGCGCCGTATTTTCCAAACAACACGGTAATAACGACGGCCCGCTAGCATGCTCTACCAAAAATAGTGCTTTGTTGTGTATCTGACGGACGAAAGCCAAACCAGTTCCACACCAGTGAAGCTGCAGCATTTTTACAAACCAGTTCTGGTTCATCTGTTTCATTCAACGATCCGCTCTCGCGCTTCTCATTCTGCGTCACCGCCATGTGCGTATGAAAACAAAGGCACTGCACATTTTACCCATATTTTATCACAATATTTCATTTTCTTATCGTTGCCCAACATTATACCGGTATTACCATGAACGGTATGATATGGCCCAGCCCTACTTGTAGTAATAATAATAATAATAATAATGGATTGGATTTATATAGCGCTTTACAATGCCACTATTCATTCACTCTCACATTCATACACTGGTGGAGGCAGCTACAGTTGTAGCCACAGCTGCCCTGGGGCAGACTGACAGAAGCGAGGCTGCCATATCGCGCCATCGGCCCCTCTGGCCAACACCAGTAGGACCATATCACCCTATTAGAGCACTTCGCTCTCGCTCTGCAGGCCTACTTGTTGTTCCTAGAGTATTTAAAAGTAGAATGGGAGGCAGAGCCTTCAGTTTTCAGGCCCCTCTTCTATGGAACCAGCTTCCAGTTTGGATTCAGGAGACAGACACTATCTCTACTTTCAAGATTAGGCTTCAAACTTTCCTTTTTGCTAAAGCATATAGTTAGGGCTGGACCAGGTGACCCTGAATCCTCCCTTAGTTATGCTGCAATAGACGTAGGCTGCCGGGGATTCCCATGATGCATTGAGTTTTTCCTTTCCAGTCACCTTCCTCACTCACTATGTGTTAACAGACCTCTCTGCATTGAATCATACTTGTTATTAACCTCTGTCTCTCTTCCACAGCATGTCTTTTATCCTGTCTTCCTTCTCTCACCCCAACCAATCAGAGCAGATGGCCCCGCCCCTCCCCGAGCCTGGTTCTTTCGAAGGTTTCTTCCTGTTAAAAGGGAGTTTTTCCTTCCCACTGTCGCCAAAGTGCTTGCTCATTCGGGGTCATATGATTGTTGGGTTTTCTCTGTATCTATTATTGTACGATCTACTGTACAATATAAAGTGCCTTGAGGCGACTGTTGTTGTGATTTTGTGCTGTATAAATAAAATTGAATTGTTATGGCGTTAACGTCATTTTAACGAGATTAACACTGACAGCACTACTATTAACACATAGTGAGTGAAGAAGAAACACCCAGAACCCCCCAGCAGCTTGCACCTATTGCAGCATAACTAAGGAAGGATTCAGGAACTTTGACAATAGTGAGTAAGATTTGCTGTTGGTCAGCCTGTGACACCCCCTCCAAACAGCCCATGCCTTGGGTCAGCCTGTGTGTGTCTCTTTTCAGCATTATTCTAAACTTGATGCTGTGTAACGATTAGTCAGACCAAACTAGGTGTCCGTGCTGCAGAGTTCAGCAAACGTCACTCCAAGGCACTTTTTTTCACTAGAATGCTTTCTAGAAGGAGTCAGTGCAGAATATTCGACTGCAGCTGATGACATAAATCCATCTTTTATCGTCCTTCACTCGTTTTGCTCGTTCTTATACTTTCTGGACGCTGTTGTTTCTTTCAGGAATCCGTATGGGCAGCATGGGCCTGTTCCTGCAGTGTGCTACCTCAACCTTTTTCTCTCTGGTTATGAGTCGTTTGGTTCGGCATTTGGGATCCCGGTGGGTTTACCTGAGCAGCATGGTGAGCTTCACAGTCTCCGCTTTGGTCATCTGCCTGTCCAAAAGCGTCGTCTTGGTCACTGTAATGGCAGCTCTCACTGGCTATGCATACGCGACACTGCAGACCCTCCCTTACACACTCACCTGCCATTACCACAAGGAGATAGAGGTAAGTATAGAAGTAAGAACTGGATATTCAAAGACATGTTTTAGATGATTACAGTCAATGATTCCTTTCTCATTTCAGGTCTACATGCCAAAAAGAATAACCAAAAGCAGACATAAAAACGGTGTAACAGCCATGCGGGACTCTGTGTATTTGACTCCTGTGGAAGAGGAGGGTGGACTGAACCACCAAACGGGGCCTCCTTACAGGCACGCCTTGTTCAGCCAGGACAGTTACGAGTACTACCCCGGCCCGCAAAGCCAAAACGGTTCGTCTCACAGCGCCAACGCCCCCGAGCAGGACGAAGCCGAGTCGGGCTTTGAGAAACGCGGTGTGGGCTTGGACTTTGCCATCTTAGACAGCACCTTTCTCCTCTCTCAGGTTTTCCCCACCCTCTTCATGGGCATGATTGTTCAGTTTGCTCAGTCCGTCACTGCCTATATCGCTTGCTCTGCCATCTTTGGAGCTGTCGCCATCTACCTGGCCAGTCAGATTGTCTTTGACCAAAAGGACCTCAGAAACTGAGTGATGGGATCGCCAATAATCAACCCTTCAGGTTCCACGAGTGGTACTCGCTGCACTACTGTTCCCAGAAAGCCTTTTGCTAGTAACATTTTTTTGCTTTCAGCGACACTCTGCATTAAGGTATATCTGTTAGCGTGTGGCGTGTGAAACTGGCTTACCGAAGGTAAAGTCAGGAGCCGTTTGCCGTGTTATAGCAGGAATTATCTGCTACCAGAAGAGTCACCACCTGCTCAGGTCCGATGAGGTACAGTGTGTACTGAAACCTATTGAATTCAACAGACGTGTCTCTTTAAAACTGTCACGGCATAATTTCTGTCCACCTTTTTCCTCAGGTACCTTCAAACAGATTTACTGTACAACCCGTCAACCTCGAATACACCAACTAACTTTTCTGAATCGTATTTTTTAATTATCTTAAGCTACGGTTTTACACAGTGCAGTCGGTTTTTGTCTTTGCTCACTCGTCTTCACTGTCACTAAGGCATTTTCCATAATGGTCATCTTACATAATGACATTTAAAATTAAATTAGGTGAGCGTGGGGAGTCGTCAATCTAATGCAAGATGGCAGAACAGACAAATTGGTTTCTTCAGAAATATGCTACTTTATTCATTAATTTGAGAGCCTCCAGAGATGGTCTTGCCAACTCTGTATGATCTCTTATTAGACCGTCCCTTCCTGCTAAATGTCATCATCTTTCTACTTTATAATCGACCTTTTTTCTGTCAAATGTGCTTTCGTCATTACACTTGTCTAGTCTCCACCATAAGTAAACTAACTCCATACGTGGGTGGGGTACATATGGGGATGTGGTAGTTCTGTTGGGCCATCAGTATCCATTTCTCCTCCTGGGATTGGTCACGTCCAGGAGGACGATGGCATGTGGGAGTCACCGAAAGGTGAAAATGTGACTCATTTTCTTCAGTCACAGCATCTCATCCTTATTTAACACCTATGGGAAATTTTGTACCAGTGGTAGACGGCAATCGCGTGCACCGTCAGGGTGTTTCATTCCTGCTGTATATTTCCAAAGATTTGGAGCGGCAATGCCAAGGCCTGTTCTGGCCCAAAGCCTTATTAGGAGACCTTTTTTTCTTTCACCATCAGTGAGCTATACTCTGAGTCTCCTCTTATCCCTCCCTTCCTCGTCTAGTGCCATCTTTTAGTGCTGTTTACTGCGAATATTTGCATACATTTTTACTGTATAATCCCTATGGGAATTTGTTATGCAACGTGCTGAAGTGAAGTTTCTGACTGTGATGATTTAGCAATTAGGCTGTTCAGCTGAATGGGAATATCGCATCAAATGTCCTTTGTGTAGATAATCAAGAGAGGTAATCTAGACTAGTGGACTGCTTATCCTGTCGAGTAATAATAACACACTTTCCCCGTTGCCTAAGCCCCGTTTAAGTTTTTTTTTTTTTTTTTTAAATGACAATCTAGGACATCCAGATGGGCTTGTTATATAATCCCAGACGTGAACGGTAAACACGCAGAGTGATGTCTTATGGATGCCCACGTCATAGCAACCGTTCTGGAAAACATCTCCCAAAAAGTTATGCAGTGCATGTCAACATTTGGTTACTGAAAATCATGCAAGCAAGGGCGATGGAGGCCGTGCGTGTTTGTATGTATGCATAACATGGAGGACAGATTGCAAGAAGTCATGAGTAAGTGTGAGAGTAATAGTTGGTATGACTCAAATGCAGTTTTTTGTTTCTTCTCTTGCTGCACCGACAGCAAGAGGAAAGAGTAGCCTGAATAATGCTTTACATCACGGAGCATCATCTTGGCCAAATGATGAAGAATCCATGTTTGTGTCAGTTCTTGCTGAGAATTTGTGTTGAGTCCTTCTTTTCTGATCCTACACAAACTGTTCGGTTGGTACAACAGAAGGATCCTATTTCCTGCATGGAAGACCAGAGAATTTGTCATGTTGACATTACTGCCAAGCAATCGACTTATCCTCCATGTCTAGCATTAACTGAAAGGTTGTTTTACAAGTGCCTGTACATTTTCCAAACATGTTTTGTACATATGTATTTATTTATTATGCTTCTATTACAATATAGCATGTATTAAAACTATTGGACTTTTTTTTTCGGCATCTGTCACAGGTGCAGGGGTGAAGGCTCTTTCTGTGAAAATAAATTATTTGTATAGATGTGTTATAGAAGCATTCATAAAGCTGTAATTTATTTTAATATTACCCATTTCACCCCCTCTGTTGGCTTTGGGGACACTGCAGAGCTCGTTGCTGAGGTCTGTTAAGCCCTTTACACAAGCGACATGGTTTGAGTTTCTTTTTCTGTTTTCATGGTTCATTTAAGAAATCGTGTCCTTTGTCAGCAGTGATTCGTCGGGGTCATACGTCTCATCAGTGGTCAATAAACAGTTTCCGTTAACTGCAGTTGTCTGTAACTGGATGAGTGGAGATGTTCTCCTTGTATTAAAACAAAGTGACTTAGTGATTTAAGGCCAGAAGTTGTTTTTGATTTTCTGTTTTATCACATGACTTCAGCTACTTATTTCAGAGTTTATATCATTTTCACTGTACACCTGTCAGGCTGTGTATAAATGTGCAGTTACCAAATAGATTTTATACAAAATAAAAGATCTGCGTTTTCAATGAGGTGGTGTATTTGGTCCTTCATGCGACAGTGTTTAAAAATCAAACATTACATGACAGAGGTCAGAAGCGTTTCTTTAATTAAATCTGAAACAAGTTCTGGATCATTTATTTAAATGAGCCGTTTACAGCGTCCACAATTCTGCCAAAGCCGAAGCTTAAAGACATGAGCGCTACAAATGAACTTGGAAATGGTGCCATCCTTTGGAAATCTTGGGGAACTGATGTGTGCGAGAGAGCTGTTGGTGCGCAGCTGCGTTGGGCTCACTGACGCATGGACATACTGTTGGTGGCATTATCCATTACATGGACAAGACGACAGGCTTTCATGTTACACGGAATGGCACGCCGACAATGTGCGCCGTTTCGTGACGGGCCTCTCCAGTGCTCCTCGTAGTTCTCACGAATGCGCCGTGAGAAATGCACGGCTTAGGGTATACGTGGAAAAACCTGACATGATTAAAATGACACTTTGGGCCTCCGTTACCCGGTCGTGCTGTTGAGTTCAGAGGCGCTCAGTGTCTTGTTCAAGGTCAGGGGGGCGGATGCTAGCCTGCACTGAAGGCTTGAACCTTGATCTTTGCCGTTGATTGGTGCGAGCTCCCCGCTGGCTCTCTGGCCCAGCTGACATTTCAGTTTAGGCTTAAAAAAGCCTAGATTTGCTGGGGAAAAGTCTTAAACGTGGCAGGAAAGAAGAGCGACCAGCACAAGAGCCCTGTCATTGCTCTCCGGTGACAAGTGGGCCTGTTTTTACACCTTCCTTCTAAATAAGGAAGCGATCGGGTAGACATATGACCACCGACCCAATTTGGGAGCAGCCCGAGTGCCCGTCGCGTCCCATACCGCGGAACGCCAATAAGCTTTCTTCTCTTCCAGTTAGGCAGAAACAGCAGCTATCCCCCTCACATCTCCACAGACCTGCTGTTTTTTCTGCCTTTGCAATAACCCTGCGGGTGAAGTCAGCATGATGTCATCTAGGGATGCGATAGTCTTGGCGAGGTTGAAGGGTTTTTGGTGAGCGCAATATTCTGAACTCTTACCGAGAGAGAGAGGCTGTCAGAAAAGGGAGAGAGAGAGTGAGTGTGTGTGTGAGAGAGAGGGGCGCGGGGGAGCTGCAAAACATGGTAATCACCACCACCACCACCAACATCACCATCACCATCACCTCCAGCTCTGCCGCGCACTCTCCCGTCTCCTCTCCTCGTCTGCACCGGGGCTTGCGTTTCATGCCCAAAGCACTGATCTGTGCTCCAAAAATAACCCTCAGTCAGCATGCCGAAGGAAGCAAAACAAGAAGAGCGGTATTTTTAGGGTCATTAATTTTGACCACGTGGCCCGAAGGTAAACCGGATGGCCGTTGCGCAAAGGCTCCTCGTCAGTATGTCCTGCGAGGCCGGCACGCCGCACTGGACGCTGACCGCAGTGGTTCTCCTGGGCTTTCTGCTGGGGATCGTGTCAGCGTACCCTTTACCGAGCAGCAGGACAAATGCAACTTTACTGGAGAAACGATGGGAGACCCTCTTCTCGCGCTCTGTGCTCGGGATCTCCGGAGAGAAACCGGAGCTGAATTGGGAGAGTGACTATCTGCTGGGCATCAAAAGAGTGCGGAGGCTCTACTGCAACGTGGGCATCGGGTTTCACCTTCAGATCCTCCCCGACGGCAGGATAAACGGTGTACATAATGAAAACCAGTACAGTGAGTTATATCTCCACCAATGTAATGCAATAGACATAAAAGAGAGACGGTCAATAAGCATGGATCTGCGATGAGCAGGCTAGTCTATCCCCTCTATTCATTTGCATGATCGCGTCTCATCCGAGTCGGGGAGAGAACTGAATTTCTTCCACGGCAAAGACAAATCTGTTAAAGCACGTATCCATCAGTACTGAAAAACCCCTCTTCCTCCCCCTCCTCCTCCAGCTCAACCATGTCACGAATGTATGGACGCTTTTAGACACAACTTATTTTTACGCAGCCCTCTGAGGGCGGTCCGGGAGACCAATAGCCGTGCACGCCGTGCAATTAGGACAGCTATTATTGCGATAACCACAATGCGCTAAATTAATGCGCCTGGATGCAAATGGAAGATGGGGTGAAAGATGCAGAACAAAGGCTCGGCATGCTGCGCAGCAACCTGCAAGGTTACACCCATAGACGCAGAGAAAGCACAATGCTACAGTGGCAAAACGCACGCACTTAGCCAGGATGCTCCTTTGGTATGTACCTCACTGCTCACTCTAACGTAACGCATCTTTGTCATGTATCAGGTCTAATAGAGATCTCGACGGTGGAGAGAGGAGTGGTGAGCCTATATGGAGTGAAGAGTGAGCTGTTTGTCGCAATGAACAGCCGTGGGAGGTTATACGGAACGGTAGGTATGCACAGTATTTCGTTTATTGTTCAGCACTGTTGGTTAATTGGATCCTGAAATCAGGACGCACTTGGAGCTCGATCCGCCTTTTTTCTGTTTGCCTGTCATAAATTGGAAAGAGACTCTTGCCTTATGTGGCTGCAGGGGAGCTGCACGCTACGGCCTGCGAAACCTATATTTCAGTTTCATCAGGAATTTCTAAAGCTATATTTAAAGCAAGTGTGCGAGGCCTGTTGGCCGATGGGTAAATAATGATGAGGTTAACAGATGAGGGATTTAGATCACAGGGCTGTACCGTGTGTGTGTGTGTGTGTGTGTGTGTGTGTGTGTGTGTGTGTGTGTGTGTGTCAGAGAGAAAGAGAGCAAGAGGAGGAGGGAAACCCCCCTGGTGACAAGAAACCTGTCAGCACAGTTGAAAATCGATTTTAATGGCAAATGGCGCAGCACACACATGTTGAGAGGCACATGGGCAGCACCTTCCACAGGCCTCCATAATCCTGCCCTTCAAACATGTTCACTTTATTTCTCTTGTTAAACATTTAATTCTACAAAAGACAATCTGTTCTTAAGAGTTTCCTGGCAGTTATTACTCATGACTTTGTTTGCTTGTTCTCCTCAACAGCCTTTGTGGTCTTTTGAAAATATGGATTCAGGATCCAATAAAACAAAATGACTCAGTGTTTTAAAGGCGCTGAAGATGCCTTGAGGTAGAGCAGGTTTTCTTTCAACATGGCAAGCAAGGTGACACATGGAAACCTCTGAGTTTCATCAGGGTTTTTATTGATAGCTGTCAGCTCAAGTCTTGTATTTGATATATTTTATATCCTCTGATTCTCTGAGGTTGAGCATTTTATTGCCTGAGGACCTCATCAGATGCTTTATAATTCTTCCTTTTAGTGTTTTGCAACTCCATCATCTCCTCCATTGCTTGACTTGGATAACTGGAGTACTCTGGGTCTTAATCAGAGTTTCAAGCTTGTGCATCTTATTATTGCCCAATGACCTCACATTCCCAATGTGATGGTAGCTAGAGCACAGTTTACATTCCTTTTATTTAGTTCGTCACTGAACTCCTCATCTGCTCTGTGTTTATTTATAAACAAAAGTGGGGCATAGAAACGACTCTTGGTCGATGCTGTTATCAGATTCTCCCACATGCCATCCTTTTAATGACCTTATCAGACAGGAAACACGTGCTTGTTTGAGCTGACGTGATCGGTTTGCTTTTAAGCACATTGATGACAGTTATTAGCTCCGAGTGGTGCGGGAAGGAACATTATGTTTAGTGGAGCCCTGCTGACACATGAATGTGATTGTGGAAAACATATTTGACAGACAGAATGTGAATCACTTATCTGGTCATGAGTGATGAAGCGTTAGCTTGAGAGCATGGTGATGATCTGATAAGAGACTGAATTAGGCCACATGGTCTCTGATGGCGAGTGTGACTGTTGCACACTGTGCAAGTCATGCATAGCCAGCTCAGCACAGCAGAGAAGGGTCAGATATTTCACAGTGTCAGATATTCAAAGACGAGCAGTTTTGTCTCCAAAATTGTTCTTATTTTATTTATTTGAGAATATTTGCTGGAGGTTTTAGGTCTGAAATATTGCATCTCAGAAAGCAATACTTGCAAGATTTGGAGTTAGATCAGATTGATAGCAGAAAGTAGGAGCAAGGCCTAGTATGGGTAATAATAAAAACCTGAAACCTTCAATGACTTATTGAGTTTTCAAGTTACCGGCTGACATTAAAAAAGCTCCGCTGGGTGGTTCCACAGAGCTGCAGTGGCTTTTCATTTAGTCAGGACAGCATTTTGGAGTAAAACATGTTTAATTCTTTATAGTTACTAAACACAGTCAGGTGGAAGCAGCCCCTCCCTGAGCCTGGTTGTGCCGGAGGTTTCTTCCTGTTAAAAGGGAGTTTTTCCTTCCCACTGTCGCCAAAGTGCTGCTCATAGGGGGTCATTGTTCATTGTTGTAGGGCCTACCTTACAGTATAAAGCGCCTTGAGGCGACTGTTGTTGTGATTTGGAGCTGTATAAATAAAATTGAATTGGATTTGACATAACTGTTTAAAGTAAATCCAAAAATCATTTTTTGAGTGCACAGCATTGCAGCGAAGTAACACAAACAACTGAAAAAATGATTCTTTAAAACCCACAACAGTGAGATTTCACTGTTTTTATTACTGTTCATTGCTCACAGTCTTATTTAAGCTTCAAACTTGTGTCTCTGTTTGCATTTGTGTCGAGCAGCTCGTTGTAAAGCATGTCCTGTCTCTTTGTCGCCTCCAGACAGTCTTCCACGACGAATGCAAGTTCAAGGAGAGCTTGCTCGCGAACAATTACAACGCCTACGAGTCTCTGGTTTACAGAGGATCCTACATCGCACTCAGCAAGCATGGCCGCGTGAAGAGGGGCAACAAGGCCACAACTGCCATGACTGTAACGCACTTCCTACCCCGAATATGACGAGCAAAAAGTGGCAATAACAAACGTATTTGCACATGTGGATTATCTCCCAGGTAACATAAATACCGTATACTACATACAAACACAAAAAAGACAAAAATGGACTATAAAATAAAGAAACACAGTTATATCTGATAGTATTTATTCAAACTTTATATGTATATTTGGGTAGTTTACTTTGTATTAGAAATGATCAAAAATGCCATTCTTTGCTGCTTTTGTGATTTTCATCCTTTTATGATATGAAGGGCACGGAGAGGCGTCGTTTGTCCCCTCTGGTTTTATGGGTGCTTGCTGGAATTGGTTGAGTTTTTGTCCTGTCGGTGGATGACAGCTCATCTTTTTCAAATGGATTTGTTATTACCTCAAAGCACCGTGTCCCAAGGATGTAGAAAATGTGTGCATGAAATTTTTACACAGAAGAATGCCTGTTTACTTCTAAGGTTTTTTTTTGTTTGTTTTTGTTGTTGTCGTCGTCATCTATCAAGGACTATAGACATTTCCCACCCGTTGCATTTGCGTGTCTCTGTCACGGTCAGGGCAACTAGAGCACTTGAAAAAATAACGGTTGTTTTCTTCTTGCTTTGTCATGAGGTGGCGGTGCCTTGAATTCCTTCTTGCGGCCCCCCCTTACCCTTGCATGCGAGAAATGTGGTGCTCAAGTCAGAAATAGGAATGATACGCAAGTCATCACTCCCTCAGACACCACTGGGGGGGCTTTAGCCCAATTCCTAGAGGGCCAGAAGTTTTTTCACTTTATTTTCTTTCCATAATTAGATCAATTTAGTAAGCGAGACTCTACGCTGCACAGGACCCAGTGGAGCCTCTTGTTAAAAAGGAAAGCTGGATTTGGAGTCGCCATCACCTCCAAGGGAGCTTTGACAATCCCGGGGTTCGTTTGAACAGTTTTTGTAGCCGGATCATCAGTCCAAACTGAAAATGTGAATGTTTATGCATTGGCTTTCATCATGTATGCGGATTTGCCTGTTTTCTTCCTTTACATGGCGGAGGGACAGAATATCATAGACCTAACACTATGACGCAAAATACCCTCCATCTCTGCCTACTGTACATTTCCCCCGGTTCAAGTCGGTGCCGTCTGTTGCATCAGGCCTCTTACTCTACACTGCAAAGTTTATGTGACGATGAAGTTGGTTAAAGCAGCATGCTGAGTAAAATTACAGAGCAGGCACGGTCTGCTGCTTTAACTCGAAATAAATCGAGTGAAAAGCGACATTTACTCTCAGTTCAAGATCCTGGGATTTGCAAACGATCCTTACGGTGTCTCCGTTTTTGATATTTAGATAAAGCGGATCGTTTATGACAGAGTTTTTATGCATTCTTCAGATTGGTCACTGAGTCTCACAGGAGAGCGCCGAATATGAGCTGAACCAAAGGGTTACGTTAGTGATGTTCATTCAGGCTTTGCATATACAGCATATCATACTTGAATTTAACAACCTCTCATGCTCCTCTTTCTAATACTGTAATTTTCCATAGTAGAAACGAGAGGGCACAAGAAGCAAACAAAGCAAACGATAGCTAAGATGGACAGAGGAGTCACTGAGTGTTTAAGTTGACGAACATGTGGATAATATCGGGTGAAATACCTGCGTGGCAGACTCGTGGGTCTCCTGTTAGTTAATCTTAGACTGGACGGTCATCGCAGGGACCTGAGAATCCTGTGCATCTGAGCCATTTTTGCGCAAAGGTCAGAGGCGTGGGCGATTTGCCCTCTGTGTTATTCGTGTAGCTGCGTTTCAGCCACGTCATTTTTGCTTTCTAAAGTTTAAAACCTGTTAGGCCATTTTCCTGATGAAAACAACGACAGTTCTCTTGTAATGTGCAATGAAAGTACTAATGATTTTCGCAACTTCTCAAGTATTTTAAATGCTGGAAGGAGGTGCTATCAAGCTGGCTTTGACCTTCATTATGCTACGAGTATAAGGCCAGCTCGGTGAAATATGATTAAAAGGAAGTAGCGAGGCACTTGTAGATATGTTATCATATTTTACCTCATGCCCTTTTAAACACTGACAGAATGTCTGTGAGCAATGGTTTATGCGCCCTTTAAGCTCCAGCTTCTGTCTAGTAGCAGAGACGAATGTGTGCGTAAGCACGTATGCATGTGTCCGACTGAGCACACTCCTGTCCTGTTCTGTTTCAGCCAGAACGACTGTAGCGATGATCAATTTACCTTAAGTCGGGAATGACGAGGCATTGTCCAGCCGTGCAAACTGACGCACGGTAGTAACGGAGAGGACAAAGATGAGAGCGACTGGAAGCAAAGCCAGTGAGTTGAGGGATGCGTGCAGCAGAAAAGCGCTGACTGTACAACAGCTATGTAGCAAAAGGCCTCGTGAAAAAGAATCAAACGCTTCCAGGAGAGGGGATGCTTATTTCTGAATACTGTGATCCAAGAGAGCAACTTGAAATGCCCAGGATGTCATGTGTGTATCTGAATACACCACTTATAAGTGTCTGTGGGGGATTTTGCCTTGAGCATCTTATTTGTCATTATGAGCGATCAGCCATCGAAGCAATGATCACATGTAGCTTTTTCTCTTGGCTGACCACATGAGGAAAAGGTCAGAGAGCTATTTTTGCTAATTTATCCAAAATATATAAAAGGTGCGTTTTTAATGGAGCGCAGAAGCAGTTAGCTGACGCGAAAGAATAAAAGCACGTGGTTTTGATGACGAGTAGTTTCTGTACGGCCCTGAGAGACACTGTCAGCACTGCAGGAACAGGAACGCCACAGCAGTTCCTCCAACATGATGCTTTCTGTTGAAATCGATATTGTGCACACACCAACTAAGCTTGGTTTTTACTTTCTAAGACTAAGGAAACATTTACTGTCGCAATTGTACGACTTTTGCATGTTGCTGTTCAGAGGCATAAAAGGTTGTATGATACCGCAGTAACGGAGAAAAGGTCCTTAACCTTTACTTCCTCAAGTCCTCATTATGCATGTAGTGTTCTGAACGGACTAGGTTTGTCTTACCCCTTTGATTAAGGATCCGGATCCAGGTCTGGGTTTTGCCATTGCGCTCATTATATATCTGTTCAGCTGGTTTCAAAACGTGTCGGTTCGTAGGGAACCGGAGGCCTGCGGGCGGCTCTGGGATCAGACTCCCGGTGTGCCACCGGCAGCCTTTGTGTTTCTCTCTCACTTTTCTATTCCTGCACTGAAAGGAGAGTACTTCCTCCGAGTCCACCCCCTCTTTTTTAACATATACCTCACCTTCTGCCTTAGTTCCGATTATTGAAATGATTGTAAATTAGTTTGAAACAACAGACTTCTCCAATCATTTGTTTCTGAAAAATATGATGATGAGTAAGTAAAATAATATATTGCAAATGGTTTTCCTTTTATTTTTGTACGTATGTGCTGTGCACAGCAGTCAACTGTATTCCTGAGACGATAATAAAATACGTTTTTGTAAAATCTGTTGCGAATCTTTTATTTTATTGTGTCTAAGTTACTTCACACGCGCATGACAGGAATGACGGCAAAGACCAGAGAAAATCCGAGTACCAGCGCAAATGTTGAACCTGCAGCCAAAGTCTTTTTCATGAGTCAGTATGTAGCGCCCCCTCCTGGTGAAGAGGAAGGCACACTATGTATGTTTTTGGTTTTTTGCAGGTGTGGAAGCGTAGTTGCAAAGAAAATGGGTCAAGAATACAGCAGCCCTTTATGTTGATCTCATTTAAATTTTAATCTGAAAAAATATCATTTTTCTCCTATTACAATATAAGCAAAAACAAACACTAGCATCAGTTTGAATAGTGTGTGATTTCATTAAAGGCCATACAGTAACATGAATCTTCATTTTCCTCATGAATATGTGACATACTGCTAGTTTATATAGCTTCTGCTATAAATATATGCCATATAATCGCAGATCATCTGCACAATTTTCAATAAACATTACATTAGTATTCAAATGTAATCTTCCTTTGATGTTTGAGTTTGAAAGTTTTTTTTCCATTTTAAATAGACATGAATAAGAATGAGGCCAGGCTTTCCAGGAATAATTACAGGGCGGGAACTCTTGTAAAAGATAACGAGAGCAGCGGAAGTGTGTGCAGTTTAATAATAAGCACAGGATAAATCATTTAGCCTGATACTGTGACGCAACAGAGGGCCAGTCATTAAGAAACGACCAATTTTAGACGAATCTAATTGATCTTTATATAACGCTTTCATAAATGTTACATTTCTAACAACACGTGAGGTCAAGTAACAAGAAATATGAGCAAAAATTGTGAAAACCCGTCATTAATGTCAAAGAATGACCGTCAGTCATTTCTTCTTCTGCACTTTCTTATCTCTAGACTTTAAGCTCTGTGCTAGATTTTGTTAGTTAAACTTGAACACATGAGAAATTTTACTTCCACGTAGGGGAGAAAACTGTTTTTTATGCATGTGTGATGCATCGTGTTTCCATACAGCTTACTTCAATTGCATCTAGGCAACCCTTAACTGCTGCAGCCAAGCTTGGAGTCATTTTGGTAAATGAGTTAGCCAGTTTATTGACCCTCTGTTTAAATAGACCCGTTGGACTTTCTCCTCCTCCAGTAGCGGACCACATACCATCCTGAACATTCGTGCTTTTAGAAGGCCTTTAATTGCCATCGATCATGCAACTGGCTTCCTTCTTAGTCATCCTGATTGCTGGACATGTGTCTGTACCAGTGGATTGTAGGCCAAGGCTCCAGGATTCAGAACAACTAGCTCAACATCAGCAGGGTCGATTGAACGCGGCAACAAATGCAGATCCATCTGCCGGTATGGGACGCTTCTACTCTGTGCTGAATGGATCAATGAGACACAGCATTTACAGCGGCTTTCTGGGTAAGTCTGCATATAAACACACAACTGGAACCGCTTATACAGACAATCCTCTGCAATAATAAAGGAAAATGTTAAGTATGACCGACTTTGCTTACTTGATTTTGAAGAGGGTAAATATCAGCTTTGGATCTGAAAGGAAGTTCAGGAAAATCAGAGAAAAACTGAACCAAACAAAACAAAAAAGAAAGTTTGAGATTAATTCTGTACATTTATAAACTTCAAAATATATTTTCAAATTTAAAAGCAGAATATTGTTAATCAAATAATTTTTCTTGTTACATTTGTTAATAGAAAATGTGCTTTTTTTTTCAGTCACTTTGCCTGTGAGAACAGCTTCCAGCAACTTTGTGTCAATATTTGATTTGAGAAGAAAACATTTCATCTGCATGGACTTTAAGGGAAAGCTGTACATATCTGTGAGTATTGTTTTAGATGTTCTTAGTTTGAATGAAGTCACAAAGTGCCAAAAACAGACCATAAACATTTTCTTTCTACCAAACAGAGGCAAAGGGACAGAGAAGACTGTCTCTTCCAGGACATTTGGTTAGATTTAGTAAGCCACCATCATGTGTTTTACTCTACAAGCGGGAGAAGGCTGCTCAGACTACAAGGAGGTCATCTGCGAGTGGCACATGGCGAGCCGCCTGAACACTACTTAGCCCCGCTGAAGAGGCTCTTGAATCCCTCGGTTAAAAGACAGAGAAGGAGCGAAGAGGTGAACCCCTCTGATCCTTTACGAACAGAAGCAAATCCCTCACGTTCTGGAAAAGATCTCAGAGATGCAGATCACGTTCGGCCTGAACAGGCTCAGACAGGCGCTGTGTCTAAAGAGACCATCGCCTCCTGCGACGACCCCCTGTCTGTCTTACAGCCCAACGCGCCTGGAAGCCCTGTGAAGACTAACATTGCAGACCAAGCCTAAGTCGCGCAGCATCACTCATCCATAGAAGATATTTCCCGGGATAAATCTGGCTGACCATTAAGAGCCATAGAAACCTTAGTCCCTTATTTCTAGACCTGGTTGAAAAGGTCTGAAAAGACCTGTTGATTAGAGGCCGAACTGACATCTAAACTCTGCACAGTCGTCGAGGCTGAAGTCGGTTCCAAAGCAAAAGTTTATTGGACACAGATAACAGCCGTCGCTTCAGTGATGCACATGCAGGTGTCTGTTTTTGTTTGTTGGGATGTGAAATGGTTGGACAGTAAAACAGTGTCTGCTTCAGGTCCACAACTAGAATTAGTGGATTGTCTTTTTCAAAATATTAAAACACATCTATGCTGTTTATATATGCATATATCTACACGTAAGCAGGTTATGTCTCGGTGTCTGATGCATGGTGTGTGAGCTTCTCACAGGGTGGGCAGCATGTCAGTGCTGCCTGACAGTAACAGTGAGTGGCTTTGAATCTGCTGGTCGTCTGAGGAGTTTGCACCGTCCCAAAAAAGGAAGATCACGTTTCTAATGAACTCAAACGGTGCCTTTGCACTTGTAAAGTCATGCTTTGCTGGGTGGGGAGATACTGACCTTCCTGGAGTTTTTATGGAGCTAACCCTTTTGTATGTACTCATAAACCAAGTTACATCACAGGGGCTCGTGCAGGTCTCCTGTTTGAAGATAATGGTCTGGGAACACTCGACATAAGTTTGGTCCAGTTTGCTGCTGTCCTTTAACCTCTTTGGTGAGGAGAATTTGAACCTCTGGGTCAGATATGTCAATATTTGTTCAAATAATTGTTTAAATCATCCAACAACTCTTGAAGTGTTGCTGAAAAACAGCAACAAGAACAACAAAAAGACGAATGATGCTGTTGTGACTGGGAAAAAATATCTCCTGTATGCAGCTTCCATAAAAATGTCAAAAATGTATCAGGTGCTGGACACCAACAGTCACAGCAATACAAACGTATTTATTTATTGAGCTGTTTTAATGACGTCCTTGCTCGCCTACTGTTTTATTATTTATATATATTGGTTGGTGTATCATTTCTGATGTTAATAAAATAAATTGTAAGTATCTGGAACATCTTTTGCTTCTTGTTTTAAGCAGAAGATGAGTCATTTTCAAACGCACGGCTGAGACATTTCTCATGTGCATTATTGTCAGATTACGTCCTCCTCCTCTAAGATGCCTGTCAAACGAAAATAAACGGGATCTGCAAACGTGGAAGTCCCAGTTAGCTGAAAGCATTTGAGTGATTTAAGATTAAAAGACTCTTTTAAAATCTTACTGACAATAAGTGTCACACAGTTCTCATGAAGGCAGCAAAACCGAACAAAAACAACTAAAATGACCTAAATAATGAAGCCCACTTACAGGAATGAAAATTAAAGGTAGCCTACGCAACATGAAAAGATGAATAAATAACAGAGTCATTCCTACTATTCGGTGCCATTTCAGTGTGATCACTCTTCATCAAAAAATACAAAATTTTGAATTATTTTAACATTTCATCTAAAAGAGGGATTTTCAACCTATAAGAAAAATGTATTGGTCCAGCTAAGGATATTATATTATAATATTTTTTAAAATCAAAGTCTTTACCCATGACGTGCCAAATGTCCACCCTGTTACAGGACATTCAATTTTCTATTAATAACTGTTTTGAATACACAGTTATAGTAATATTTACATTTTCTAAAAGCTACAATGTCCCTTTTTAAAATCTGCAAGGAAATTTCATGTTACAGTGCATAGCAATAACAGGGGTGACGGTAACAGGGGGGAGATTTTATGCTAAACTTAGCCATTACTACTAGTATGATGAACAACAAGCTAGTACATGGTGACCACTAAGAACCATTTTTAACATGTTTATTAGCCATATTATAAAAATTACAAAAAAAAAATTGTTTCCACTATTAATAAGCGTAACAGGTTGGACGTGTTATGCTTTGCCACATTACAAAATCTTGCTAAAACATTGAAAAAAGG
Source organism: Diplotaxodon limnothrissa (assembly GCF_057381915.1). Classification (NCBI taxonomy): domain Eukaryota; kingdom Metazoa; phylum Chordata; class Actinopteri; order Cichliformes; family Cichlidae; genus Diplotaxodon; species Diplotaxodon limnothrissa. The sequence goes on from NC_140602.1 coordinate 1,729,588, forward strand.
GTTGATTAAAGAGTGGTACTTACTCGTCTTCTTCTTGAAAGTTTTCCCTCCAAAATATGTTACATCCGGGAGTGTCATGTGACTAAAAGAATAATCAGGTGATGTGTTCTATGGAATTCTTATCAGAGTAACAGGGGTGACAGTTGATTCAGGGACACAACATTTTTTAAAGATTTTAAGTATTAAACATGCATTAATAATAAAAAAGAACATTTGATGAGGAACATTAGAAATAAGCCAATCCAGAAATGATGAAAAATCTAGATTTATTTATTTATTTTAAGTTATATTTGTAACTGAAGTCGAGCAAGCATGACTGGGGACATAGTACTTTAGTGACTTGTGCTAAAATAAAAGTAATTTACTTTTAATGTATTTATCCTGTGTATATATCAATGTGTTCTATGGTAGAGGGGGGTTAAACATACAAGAAAATGGTTTAGAAATAAGCATTAGACAAGTTTTACACTAAATATACCATATTATGTCATTAGGACTCAAATGGCACCGAATAGTAAGAATGACCCAACAACCAGCTGAGTTTATTGAAACGACTTTATCAGGAAAGAACCATCACAGGTGCAAACGTACATTTTTACATCAGTAAAGCATTTCAGTAGTCGCACACGCCACAGACTCCTTTAGCTAAGAAACAGCAGCTTTTACTCTAAATAAATGTGTGGACTGAAAAACAGCCACACAGAGTCCGTTCACGCGTTCCACAGTTTAATGGGCTCGTAACATTCGTCCGTCCTTGTTGACTCAAGTGTTAATTCACAACAATGGGAAAGGAACTGATTTCCAAAGAGTAAACACTACTCCGAGTTCTTGTGCAGATTTCTGGACCCCTACAGGAGAAATTCAGAAACGAGGCCTCGCTAAACCACAGAGTCGCCCACGTATGTAGCAACGAACAGCCAGACAATAACAACGCGATGACGAAATTTCCTGCAACACAAACGATCCGAGGCTTTAATTACTGTTTAAACGAACCCTAAGAAAAGGACGTAACAGGTCACGATCTGCGTTTCACGTGGTCCCCTCTGTGGATAAAAACACAGCGGATCCCTGATAATATGAACTCGTCGTCTTGTTTCCTCACGGTTATTATAAACCGACAAAGGCCCGTGTTCGGACTCAGAGAGAACACGTGTGCTTGATCAGAACCCAGAGGTAAGCGGCAGTGCAATTCCTCCACAAAGTAGCGCACCACCACGCACATGTAAGCCCCATGGGTGACCACCAAAGCATGGACGGGGATATCCTTGACCCCATCGTCGGCCTTCCCCTCAGTAGGAGTCGTCTGTGACGGAGCAGGTAACGACGAGTCGTCCTGCCCTCTCTCGCTGAAGTGTTCGGCCCCAATTTGCTGAAGCATTTTCTCCAGAAACTCTTTGAACCGCATCTTCACCTGAGCAGAGCAAAAATCTGTTATGAAAAGTTCTCCTGCTTCTATTGTTGTACATACTGTAGAATGAGACCCAGGCTTCCTACGGAGCTGAGGGATAAAGGTTAAAGGTCGTTTTATTCATAGTCACGTCCTTTGGTATAAAAACTGCACATCTTTCTGATGCAACAACCTGCAACTTGTTTAAAAAAGGGAGGGAGCAGGCCTTTTGCAGAGGATTTGAGTGCTCTGTGCTTGTGTCAAATCTATATTTGAAGATCAGCGTCACCATCACGATGTGCTGGTCACGTCCTGGATTTGACCAGAGTTCATGTCCAAGCTAGAACATAATGGACGAAGTCTGACGAGGTATCTTGGAAATAGAACATCCTTCCCTCCAACAACCCCTCCTCCTCCTCACATCCTGTCCTCTCTCTCACACACACACACACACACACACACACACACACACACACACACACACACACACACACACACACTCAGTTCAGACATTCAGTCATGCAAAGAAGACAATGATATGCTAATCATAACTTTATAGAGCTAGGAGGTGAATGCTTCCTGCCACCTAGTGGAAGTATGTGTACATTACACCAAGATACCTGGTATCAATCCAGAGTGTGCGGAAAGATTTAATTTTAGTGTAATATGTGCAAAAGATCCCACTTTAGAAAAAAAAGCTTAAGTGGGATCTTTTGCATCAGAAACATATTTGAAGGAATATATAAAGGAACTGGGCAGCACGGCGGTGAGCTGGTTAGCACTGCAGCCTCAGTTCTGTGTCTCTCTCTGTCTTTGCTCAGACCGGTGACCTGTCCAGAGAATAGGCTCCAGCCCTGAACTGGATGAGCGTTAGAGGATGGATTGAAGATGAAGAAGAGAGCAAACAGAGATACGAGGAAACTCAGGAAAGAAATAATCTACAGACAATTCTGCGATGGAATCAAAATGTTGTAGTTCGTGACCTGTGAGTACTTCGAACTCGAGACTTCATTTTAATCTTAACTAAACAACTGTAAAACTTTATGGCTATATCGTGCTGGAACCAAGTACTCAAATGCACCTTTGTGACTGATCTTTATACACGATGTGTTACCAGGAACCACATTAACACACAAACATGAAGTAAATAAATAAATAAAACCAGAGGCCTGTGCTAAGAAGCAAGATTTCATAGTATATGGGCAACGTCAGGGCTAACCCTGGGTTTTCTGTATGTCCACGCTAACCTATGCTAACCTGCTCCAAAGCAGGTCCGGTTGACCAGCTGACCAATCGATTCTCTATTTGCATCACTGTGAGGGTCTAAAGTTTTTCAGCAGCATCTAATATCTTTGCATTTCCCTGTTGAGCAGTACGAAATATACATTCTTAGATAGAGCTTATTTTTTCCTGTTGGCTGCAAACAGTTTTACAACTAAAGCATGAACACATGATCCCATCTATTTGTATCCCACTTGCTGTCCTTATATCAAATGTGCGTTTCAAACCAAGGCTGCAGCTGAAAGGATGAAACATTTATTTAATCAAACAGTTGATTATAATCCATCATATTTTCCCATGTTTTGATGACTAACTCAGCACTATTAATACTAAAGTGCTCTTCCACTCACGCTGCTGTGCTGTGTTTAACTTCTTCATGTTTTTGCTATTATATAATTCTCTTTGTAAAATCAGCTGATCAACTGCTGGTATTCTTATGCATAGCTGTGATTGGTCAGATGCTGCCAACACCACATCTTTCATGTGAATGCGGGTGGGAAACCCTCGGTAACTAAACGAGTTGACAGCCAGCTTTATGTGACCGCTTATCCTTACTGCCGATGATAGCGTGTATCCAGATAAAAGAAAGATACCCTGGGTATGTTGAGCCGCTCTATGGTTCAGGGGTCGGGTTCAAAAGATTACAGATGTTATTAATGTCACATAAATAACAGAAAACCAGATAATCAGCAGGGATGCAAGGACCTGACATCAATAGGGTGACTTTTATGGCCCGTGTTTATCACCAGTGCCACATCTGTTTTTGAGATGAAGAGTGGAAAAACAATAGAACTGTGAGTGTTTTTCATCTTTTTGTTTTTAGCATTTTGTTGTTTCCCAAGAATAAAAAGAAAGTAAATAATTCAGTCTTGGCAATAGGCCTGAATATTATTTATTTTTTATATTATTTTCATTACCAGTGATCCAGAATTTCACCAAGACTCTCTCCTTTTACAATAAGACAACCTCAGCCTCACCTGCTCCTGCGTCTCTCCTCCCGGAGGTGTGAAGCCTGGAAACGTCTGACCAGCCGCCTCGGCCATGTCTTTGACGTCCTGTAACCGCCTCCCTTCAGCTATCCCAAAGCTCTGAAAGATCAACTTATTCATTGGCACGTAAACATCTGATCAATAAGTTTTCTCGTAAGTTTTGAGGTCACTCGCCTTTTCTATAAGCAGAGGGTCACACACCATTTCTAGAGCGGAACAGCTGCTGTTGTGCTTCATTATTGTTTCGGTGGTCTGGATGGAAAAACAAAAACAAAATGTAATCTGATTACAGAGAGGAGGAGGGTGGCTTTTATAAGTCTGCCACGAGTACTCAGTCAGAATTACATAAGTGCTCAGTGTTCAAAGGTCCGACTGCATTTATCTTCTAACTGAGCCTTCATTTAGATCTCATCTCCACACCTGTGAACTTTTATGACACACAGAAACAAATCCACAGACTCACAAGATAAAATAAATCAATCAAACTGGATCTTTTGAAAGGCCAGACGCTTTTTTTACACTGCTGTTGTATAAGGTTCATAGTTTACCTGTTTTGCCCGCAGCATGTTGCTAACAAACACGTTGGTGAACTTGACATGGGCGAGGTATCGCCCTGCAGCTTCTGCCTGCTGCAGCCCAGCCTCAGACAAAGGTGCGTCTATAGCCTGGCCTGGGTGGAAGGAAAAGGGGAAATTAGAATAAAGCAGCTCCCTTATTCTATTTTTTTTTTACCCAAAACAAGTAATTTTATTCTAATGAAACAAATATTTAGAATCATTCTTTACCTTGCAGCAGACCATCTTTGTTGTACTGAGTTTCCCCACTATAGGAAATAAATGACAGGAGATAACACTGACAGAGTTTGGTGCTCAACAGGCACTCGTTTGATTTCACATCTGTTACCACATGAATGCAAATCTTTTATTACGTGTTGCTCACAGCCATGACGTTCTGTATGCCCAAAGCTGTACTTATACTTTTAATGGCGACTGGCTACTAACACGTCTTTTTGATGATTCAGTTATTTTGAATCACTTAATCAAAATGGCCAAAATAAATGCATAAATCAACAAATGTCAGGATAAAAAGAAATTCACAAGTTCTCAGTTACAGATTGAACCCCAGTGACACGCAAACTGCAAATAAATTACAAAGACAACAAACATTTGGAGTCTGCACTGCTAATTTTGATTTTATTTTCATGGTATCTTCGGACAATATGTGGTGTGTGTAAGTGGTTTTACCTTTGACCCACAAAAATCCGTTTTTTGTTTTTGTACATGAATGAACCTTTATTGTTCCGCGTTTATTCTGCCCCCTGGTGGCCATCGTGAAACGTCGCACAGACTAAACAAACGGTACAAACCCGCTGGGAGAGTCACAGTCTTATCATATATTCTTATCATATATTCCTCGTTTCAGCTTAGAAGCCGCTCTCCGTGAACTCCGGTTAAGACCACGATAGAAATAAACAGTCCGTCACTGCTACACGTTTTAAAACCCCTCCAAACACGACAGACTGAAGTCTGTCAAAGTACAAGTCGCGCTCCTCGGAACCCTGTGGTGCTGAACTTCATATATTATCGTCGGATGAACTTACTGTCGAACAAGGGTCAGCCCAAATGTTAGCGTTTTCATGCTGCGGAAGGCAGAGACCGGGTGACGGAACATGGGAACACTGGTTTATGGCGTCAGGGGGAAATTACAGCTGCCCACAGAAGCGCATCACCCCCACAGATATATTTAGCCCGACACCATCCACTGCACGCTTGTAGGGTACAGATCTTATTATGAAGATGAACTCTGGAAAGGTGTCGACACACCTGTGATCAGTCACTGACTACGACATCCAGGGGAGATTAATTGAGCAGCTACTGAGATTGGGAGTTTTTCTTAAAGAGAGTCCAGGTTACAAAAGATTTAGACGTGCACATATGATGCATTATACTTGCATTATACTACTACACAGGTAGCTTATAGTACAAAAGTTGTTTAATCGAAATATATTTCAAGTACCTAAAGTAAAGCTAAAATTACATAATAGTAAATAATAAGAAACAAACAAACAGGATGTTTATCTGTTTGTAGGATATCAGTTATTTCTGGGGCCACATGCAAATCGGTCATATTTTCATGTACACGTGGAAGTTGTCAGATTCTGCACTTTTCTGTGTCAACAGAAAAAAAAGACTGAATTGTAAACAAATTGGTGACTTTGAGTTTGTGTCAAAGCCTCAAGCTTCTGAAAAGCTGCAAACTTGTTTAACTCAAAATGTGCTGACTTCAAACAGTCGGAGTAGGAGCTGTAAATCTTTAATGCGTAACATCATCAGTAAGGAAGATCGCATATTAGTGTAAAAGCACCTAATGCAACTGTCAGTGACAGGAGGAGCGGTACATTTGCAAAAAATCATCATGGACCGGACCAGGCACGTGCAGAGGGTGGGGGGCGGAAGGGGCTTGAGCACGTGCCCCTTTCCTGATGGGTGCCCCAGGTGCCCTTTTTCCTGTCTGTGCCCCTCAACAATAATATTTAACAATTAATCACAGTTTTGCTAAATAAAAGGGTCTAGCTTGCATCAGTCACATGACTATCATTAACCAATCCTCGCACTTGACGGCAGAGCGCGCTGGTTACGAGCCGGGAATGAGCTCGAAAGAGCACGCGCATTTTTTGCCGTTTGAGCGACCTCAAACCTTTCAGGAAGGCTTATATTTCACTAAATATAAATAATATAAATGATAAATTATTAGATTGTGAATAATCTAATATGCATATCCACATAATTATGGATTATTATAATTATGATTAAAAACACACACACGTGTTTTTAAAGAAAATGCATTAAGAAACAGATTATATTACATTTATATTTCAAATATGATAAAATGCTGATTTTACAGCAGCAACATTGTATCTCATTTAATAAACTTTCTGCCTGCACAGAGTGGATAGTCAAACAAACTGAATCGCCATAAATACATTATTTTATATTTATTACTTAATTGTTTTATACTCGTTACTTTATTATTGTAGCACTAGGAATAAACAATAAGGGAAGGATTCTGGATCAGCACTATGATTCAAACTTGTGGCCATAGTATGTACAGAATCATTGAGAAGGTATAAAATGTCACTGTATGTGCGTGTTTTATGTGTATAGATTTCTTTGAATTATTACTCATGATATAATATTGTCCAGACAGGCTCTGTAGGACACGAGGAGGAAACAGTGACAGAAGGCGCTGTGTGAGGCAGCGGATCCGTCAGCAGCTGGATTACAAAGAGCACAGGTCACAATGACACCTGCACCAGTTGTTGCATTGCATTCAAGTATAAAAACAATAATAAACACAATGTTTTCGTTCTCTAACATTTTTCTATCATTACTTTATTATGGATTAGGTGGAGGAGTTTTTAAGTGTGGATAACTCAATAATAGATTAATTCAGTAGCAGTTTGTGCCTCGTTCTCAGATGGACAGGAAGTGGAGAGTGACAGATGAGATGAGGAGATGGAAGAGAGGCAAAGAGTGAGTCGCAGGCAGAGCGAGTTTACGTCTCACAGTTTTGTTGTCTTATGGTTCCAAGTGCTGTCACCATTCTTTACATTTTATTATTATCTCATAACTTGTTTAATCGGCTACCATCTCTCCTGTGGACTCTTTAATGTCTACCTTCTCAGATCAACACGGCCCTGCCCTCCAGCAGCAGCAACTCCTCAACAGCAACATTGTATCCATCAGTAAAACTGTCACAAGGCGGGATGGACTCATGTGCAGACAAGGGAAGCTAAATGCAGTTCCTTTTATTAACACACAACACCAGGTGCAACTATATACAGGTGAGAGCGAGGGGGGAATCCAGAGGGGCACAGGGGAGGTCCGGAAACAGGGGCTCTTCACACAGTTCCAAAAACACAACACACCAGCAACTCAGCTCGCCCAGGCCTCCAAGGGAAAGAGAATCCAAGGTTACTCAGTAGTCCAGCAATGAGATGTTTCCAGCTACTGCCTTAAGTAGTGGACGCTGGTGAAGTGATGAGCCACGGGTGCGAGGGCCAGGGGCGGGAGCCCGCAATGAGCTCCGCCCAGGCGACACACAGCGAGAGGGAAAGGAAAACAAGAAACATAGCCAACCTGGGTCAGCCGGGCAGACACGGGGACCATGACAAAAACATACATTTGCTTTGCATTGACCCCACCTGATGACAGTGATATAGTTTGATGCGTTTCCATATTAGATTCTTCATGAACGTGTTGTTGCTCTTCAGCCTGGTTCTAGGTGCCCCTTTTTAACTTTGAGCACCTGCCCCTTTAAACATCTCTGCACGGCCCTGGATTGGACTAAGGATATTATCCAAGGCAAAGGATGGTCAGAGTTTCTGTTTGAGAAAAACATGTTTTTAGCATAAATATTGACCTTGCATATTACCAGCCATTATGCCTGTTGTCATAATTTTAGGAAGACAGAGTGAACTTAAATCCCACGTATGCAGTTATATGATGCTAACAATGTCCAAAATGTTTTTTGATAACTTAATTTTATAAAAAAAAGGAAAATTGTATTATAGTAGGACAATGTATATCGAAAATCCTATAATTATTTTATACTAATAATGTTATGCCTACATTTAAAATAAAGACCAACTGGGAACGTGATTTTTTTTGGCGTAGATGTTAAAAACAACTGGAAGGAATTTATTGTAATAAAATTTCTTGCATATATGCATTTACAATTTTCACGTAACATGCTCCTGATTACAAATGTTACAAATATGTAAATATTGACCTTTGTAAAGCTGCGTGTCAGTTTCTTTTACATTTCTGTTTTTAAGCGTGAGTTGACAGATTTTTTAAAAAACGGTAATGTGTCGATGTAAGGACTTCACTTATTGTGTCAGTTTTTTTACACTATCGCTGTATTGCCGTCAACAAACCTGTGACCCTGACATTGACACATTTGTGTGTGAAAAACACCACAGTGTGTAAGGTTTATGCCACAGCTGCCCTAAATTAACAATATTGATAAACACCAAAACTGTTCTTTAAGTTTCTGTTAAGTAATCAAACTTTCCTTTTTGCTAAAGCATATAGTTAGGGCTGGACCAGGTGACCCTGAATCCTTCCTTAGTTATGCTGCAATAGACGTAGGCTGCCGGGGATTCCCATGATGCACTGGGTGTTTCTTCTTCACTCACTATGTGTTAACAGACCTCTCTGCATTGAATCATATCTGTTATTAACCTCTGTCTCTCTTCCACAGCATGTCTTTATCCTGTCTTCCTTCTCTCACCCCAACCGGTCGCAGCAGATGGCCCCGCCCCTCCCTGAGCCTGGTTCTGCTGGAGGTTTCTTCCTGTTAAAAGGGAGTTTTTCCTTCCCACTGTCGCCAAAGTGCTGCTCATAGAGGGTCATGTGATTGTTGGGTTTTCTCTGTATGTATTATTGTAGGATCTACTGTACAATATAAAGCACTGTGAGGCGACTGTTGTTGTGATTGGATGTCAGATTGTTATTTGCCTGATAAATAACAATATAATATTTAGATTTTGAACAAGTTTTTAACAGATTTCTAAAATACACATTTTCTTGCTTTAATGAAAGGTTGTCTAATACATTTGCTGAGCACTGTAGCTGCTCAGCAGAACTTCACTTGGCAGCAAGGTGATTTGTGACACACTACATGAGAACTAAGTGCAAAAAGTCCAATGACTGTTCTAAACAAAGAGCTGCTTTCTCTGAATATCTAAAAGGGGAACTGTATAGTTATGGTAATAATTAAAAATAAGACTTTTAGAAATCTTGGAGGATAAGTAGTAAAGATACTGGCTTGAGTTTGAGACTTATGTGGACTGCACCGACTCTTAGAACATATAAATATAAAACATGTGGAAAAGCATATCGCCACACGTGCCTTTATAGTAAGCCCACTGACCAGAGAAGTGATTACTATGATCTTGTTACTGTGCGCCTCTTCTGGGAAACTCCTGACATTCATATAGATTCCCCTCCCCTTTTCCCTAATTACTCCGACATTCTCCAACAGCAGCTGCTGGCTGAGCAGGACACACACGGCTCACAACGCATCACATTTGTAGGTCTTCATGTTACTTTACTCTTTACTGCTGGCTACACTGTATCCCAGTCTTATATTGCACTTTAGTCTTGCATGGCTTTCAATGCATTATTTTTGTTTTTTTAAAATCACCAGTTATGTAAATTGTATTTCCTTTTACCTGCCTCTTTATTAGCAGACGCTGGTACTGGTTCCAAGGCCCCGCCTCTGCCATCTCTCCCTGAAGGGACACTGCATCCAAGTTCAAGCATCCATGAGATGCACGACACCTCACATTTTGCAGCCCTACAGGATTCAGACGCTCCACTGCGGAGACACCGTACACGGTACTGCATCCAACACATGAGCTGTGGTTCTTTTAATCTGCAGCAGATCCAAAGGAGGAGTAGGACCAGAACCCGTTTTGGTTTTGTGACTATGCATGCATGACTGGATCAACAGGTTCATACACATTTGCAGAAACTGCTTGAAATTCTGGTGGGATGAGTGCATATTGTCCCAGGTTCATCATCATCATCACTGATGCAGTTAAAGTCGCTGCTGACTGACAAACTAATGTCCTGATCAGGAGACAGACACACAGCTGAAAAGGAACACAGGCCTGGGAAATAGTGAGCTGATGTGGTGTCACACCCTTTAAAGCAGACGTTTATTGAACAGAGGTTGTGCAACAGACATTTGAGGTACATGATATGAGTTATAGAGGAGGGGGAGCGGGCGATTTGAAGGGAAATCTGCACCATTGAAACTTCCAGAAAATGTATGACTGGATGCCACAGGTCAGCTCGAGCCATTATTCTGCGGGAGTTCCAGTGGTGCACACACAATATCTTTAGACCAAAACACACGTTTCTCACATACAGAATCGATATTTAATGACATTCATAGTGATTGTGGTTATATAAAGCAAGAACTGTACTTTGGCCATCATAGGAATGCTGTTTTTGCCCCTCGCTTGCACACAGTCAGATGTAGCACCAACACGGACAGTAGTGAACATGCTCGAACTATCACGGCGCTCCCCCTCCAAAAGAGTCCAAGTGGAAGCCTTGCATATTTCCGGTTTCCCCATCTCACCGAGCGAGTCGTTTTCCAACTAAAACAGCAACAGAACACGTCGTTCTTTTCTTTCCCCTCCGTTTCAGGCTCCCTAACTGCAGAGGTATAGCTGATGAATTTTGCGTTTTTTTTAAATCCAGTAATCTTGAGGTATCGGAAATACCACTGATGGGCAGAATGTGACTGAAGAAGGAGAGCAAAAATAGATAAAGGGGAAAACGAGACATGCTATCTAAGCAAACGGTCAAACTGTACAATGAACATTTCCAGTCGAATACTCGTTTCATGTTCTTCTATCACCATCTACTTCGGTTTCTGAATGTATCTCTTAAGCAGTAAAATAATTATATTATAATACAAATGTTTATAAAATAGCAGCACACTCAAGTGACACATCACAACTAAGTAATGTTATTTTTTTGTATAAATGAAACAAATTCATAGCTTTTAGCAGCGCAAAAAATACAATAAAATATTGACACTTTTTTTTTTTGTCGATGTCTTCAGTCCTCCTCTGTCCTCTCTTCACTTTGGAATACAGTATCTCTAAGTCTTAGAAAAACCCTTTGTGGGTCTGGTCGCCCCGTAAAATATTATCAAACACAAATTGACAAAGGTGGTCTCAAAATAGAACATATGCAACAACATATTGCAGGAGGAATCACAAGTTTGGGAGAGAGCTTACGTCAGGAAAACAGGCAAAATAAAGGGGTCATACCAAATATTCAGATGGGGGACGATTTGGCAAACGGGTCATGAAATCGCTCAGTTTTACTGAAAATCATCCGATCCCCACATTCACACTCAGCAAAGTTACACATGGTCATGGAAAAACAATAAAAAGAAGTCAAAGACACCTTGCTGTGACAAAGCCACGTGACCAAACAAAACAAAATCAGCCGTCTCGCTTTGTTCTGCTGTCTGCCTGGCAGATGAATCCCCTTGCTAATGATTCGAAGCAGCAAAGCTCACCGGGGAAATGTGTTCACTGACAGACAACTGGCCTGGACGGGCGCTACGGAAGCCAGCACCATAAACAGAAACAAACATAAAGGAAAGAAAACAACAACAAAACAACAACTGACCAACCACTGCGACACAAATTCTTTTTTAAACACAGGCGTTGCTTTATCTTAACATTGCAAACCTCATGGCCCTTTAAAGAACATGTGCAAACCTGGATGTTCAGACCACCCTTGCTGGTAGCGCCCTGCCTCCCTGGCTGTGATGCAGATAAATAGAAAGAAAAATTCAAGTAAAAACAAAATCATTTCTTGACATTGTAAAAGAAAATCGACTCGAGCCCACAGATCAGAAAGCTGTGTGAATTCATGCTCTTATTTGTTCAGGATCAACTTGCAATTTGCGTGACTGGGAATGTTGTTTCTTTGTTTCTTTGTTTGGAATGTGCTTATGCGGAAAGTCGCGGGAAGCCTTTTTTCAATTTGACTCCTCCTTTAAAGGCAAACGACTGATGTTGGGAAACCAGCCCTTCAAAGTAAACCAAAGAAAAGGCTAATGAGGAAAAAAAATGAAACATCTGTTCACCTCCAATCACCGTCCATTTCAATTTAATCATCTCCTGGGGAGCATGTTTGCAAAGTGCTTTGCCATTAAAATCATACAGGGGTGTTGAAAACAACCCTATGCGGTACTCCAGATGAGCTTTGACAGTTATTGTCATCCTCTACCCCTCCCCCAACCCCCCCGCCCCAAAAGATTCCCCAACGCGTGACCTGGCAGCGTACGGTCTTACTTCCTCGTGTCATTTCCACGTAAACGGAAAACCAGGAACATCTTTGTGTGTCGTTGTAGGCATCCGTTACTGACGCAGCCACGGATACCAATTTTATTGTTCGTCATCTTCCAGCCACTGGCTGTACAAAGCCCACGTCTCCCACACAGCAGCAAACTTCTGCACCACTAAAAACTAAAACCGTCTCTGTCCCGCCACCCGGTGCTGTGCCTCTCCCTCAGCCTGCGCTCGTCTCGCTCTGCGCTCACCGACACAGAAGAACGAAACTTTCCCCAAGACTCTCCTGCTCTCACATGTGCCACGCATGCTGTGCACGTTCCATCCAGACACAAGAAACGCCTCATCGCAAAGCGCGACGAACGTGCGATATTTCGTTATCGGAACGGCAGTAATGAACAAACGGCTCGCATAACCTCCGAGAAAGATAACGGCCTCTGTCGTCTCACTCGTGGTCCACGCACACAGGTTTATTGTTGGAGAACAACGAATCACGACACACTGTTAATGCACGACGGCAGCGACGTAGCGTAGATGCCCAGTTCTACGGATGGAGAAAGTATATGTAGCCTCGGCTCGCTCCGCTGTCTTTAAATACACAACTGTAAGCCTGCGACTTTATTCAAGTGCCTTTCGCTGTAGAATCACTGTTAACATAGACACGCACACACTCAGACACGCACACACAAAAACACGCTTGCATCCACAAACTGACACGCACAAGCAGCCAGACAAAAGGAGCTTATTGATCTCTACTATTAATTTCAAAAGACGTCCAATGATAATAATAATAATAACAATTACTAATACTACTGATAATTATCATCATCCCGGGTCTTCCCTGATAATGCGATCCACCCACTTTCGGCAAATAGTCTCACGGCTTCCTCAGTCGCACACTCAGCACACAACAGTCGAGGAGCTCGTTCAGCGGCTCAAACGTAACGGTGACAGTACTCGTAACGCAACGATAGAGAAGCCCCAGGGTGATCCCGCAATTTCCAAATAGTTTCCGTCTCAGCCTCATTATCAATCTATAGTTAGAATATAACTTAAAAGATCATACTATACAATCAGGCAGAATGCAAATATGATTGGCTTCCCTTCTGGATATCCAAGGCATCACAGAGCTTCATCTCGGATCAAATTTGATGCATTTATGCTATAACGTCATCGAAAATCTATTCTGCGAGCAGGTGTTTTCGACTTGTAGAACAGAAAATCTACACACAAAAAAAAACTAGCAAGCATTGCTGTCTTTTGTTTTTAACATTTTTACATTTTGTTCTTTTTTTCTGCTTTTAAGAAAATTGAGTTTTTTTTGTTGGTTTCTATTTTTGTTTTTGTAAATCCTGTGCAATGATGCCCTCTGGTGGTTCACAAGTTGACATCGCGGACGTCTGTCGGGGTGGAGGACTGATCCAGCTCGTCCAGGCCTTTCCCACTCGGGCCTCTCTGAGTTTGCTGCTGTTGCTGTTGCTGCTGCCGTCCTTCGCGTAGGCTGCTCACCAACACGCGCTCGATTTGCTCCTGGCACTCTTTTAGAACATCCTGCAATGCAAAAGACAATCGAGAGGTTACATCAATCTTTTTAAATCTGCAGTTAAGGAAGTGCGTTTTTCCTGCTTCTTCATCAACTCAGAGTTCCAGTTTGGTACGATCGGGCACATTCAAAGCGAGACTTTATCATGAAACTAAAGAGCAAACCAATTCTGTTACTTACAATTTAAACTTAGAAGTTAAACCTTTGAATTTTCTATCAAGCATGTAACACAAATGTTATGCCCTATAATATCAATCTGCTGTTCAGAAAGTGCTTCGGCCACGATGACGGCGTCTCGCTGTGATTTTAAATGACAGCTGACTTTCGAGTTGCTGCTTCCAAAAGACCACAGACATGGGCCAGACCCAAGCATTACATCAGCCCACCGGGGTTGTGCAGCGAATACCATCACTATCGTCCTCATGTAGCCTACGCACATGCACCGGCATGCACACGCACACTCGCATGCATACCTCTGCCCTCCCCCATCCAGCCACCCACCACCTCTGCTGTTCCCCAAAACACACAAAACCCAAACAGGAGTCGTCTTGACAACGGCGGCTGAAAACACAGGTAGTATTAAAGCTATGTTAATTACATCCACCTCCTGTGGGAACACAAAGGTGGTGCTTTTTTAACGAGAGCCAGTCTGTGCGCCTGCCTGCCTGCAGGGGATCCATCTGAGACCCAGCCGCATCGACTTACACCATCAAAGGCCACCAAGGAAAACTGAGAATCCACCTGGGAGACAAACTCCTCAACAGCACCAAGGCCTCTTATCCTTCCCCGGGAGACAGTGCTACAGTGCAGCGCAGTAAGACGGGGGTAGGAAGGGGGGGTTGGTGTAAAAGAGTGCTGAATGGGCTGTTAGCGTCAGAGAAAGGTCGAACTGTTTTAAGGAGGGTCATTAAATACCTAAAGTACCTCAAAGGATCTTTAGTCCCAGGAGCTCAAACTAATTATCAGATTTAAAATGATGACATATGAAATCAAAAAAATCTGTGTTGCTGCAAAACAACAACAGTGAAGCATAAGGTGCAGGTGACCAACCATTAATAACGCACATGAAGAAGATGCCAAGTGTACTTTGCAGAGCTGATTGACTGAGAAACTGGCCTGAGAACAAAATGCTGTCCCTAACAGAGAGCTAACACTGCCCTCTGGTGGTAAAACACTTCAAAAACAACTGAAGCCGTGCTGCTTCCTTTTAGCTCTGTGCACGCACATGCATGCATGACCTGCGCCTTATAGCACGAGACGTCAGTGGGAATCATGACTGAAAAGACGGGTGAAAATGTACCGCTTGTGGAGCGCTGAGACATTCTTTAGAAATTTACAGCTAATTTAAACCTGATGGCCTCAGTCCAGCCCGTTACAGCCTCTGGTGCAGCGGAGCCTCCATGAAATAGGAACCGGGCCCTCACTCATGTCAGAGTTGCTCTCAGGGAGCTGTGGCTAAAGGTCACAATGTCAAAGGTCAAACAGCACAACACATAACAGAAGGAAGAGGATTTATATACTATGTGAAAAAAGAAGCCATTACAAGGCCACTACCAAAATACTAAGTGAGAGCTCCCCTGACGTCTTAATTCTAACAGTTTTTGACTGATCTGGGCTGCACGCCTCTGGGCAAACACTTTCCTCAGCATTGGCTTTGACATGGAGGAAACCCCACCAGAGTCTGTCCCTTAATCTTCTCCAGAGGGTGGCCACTAATGTGGGGGTGTGTTCATGCACACATGCAAAGTCTTCCCACCAACATGTGCCTCATTGGTCATAAAATCTCAATTCCTGTGAGAAAATGGACTCAAACGCCGAACATGTAAAGGAACTGCCTGTGTCCTACCGCAAGAATGCACGCCTTCATTTCTTAAAAGACATTCCCCCCCCCGTCTGCGTTGCTCTTTAGAGCGGCAGTTCGGATCCCTCGCCAAGCCCCGTGGGCTTTGAGAACCTTTAATGACTTCAGTGTGCGACTACTGGAAACACCGATGCTGTTTCCACAGAAGCTGTAGGTACTCGGACAATGAAGGGGCCAACAGCGCTGAATAAATTCACCACGGGACACAGCGTTGCACTTAAGCATCTTGCTTTGCAGCCTCAAACCGGAAAACACATGACCACCTCTGATCCTTTCTTGTAGTCATAGTCCTCCCTCTGCCCACCCCAAACATGCATCATACTGCAACAGCCTGTCAGTCTGACAAATCGTGGCATGCACTGTATCCCTGGGCGGCCTTTGTGACACTGGCAGCGGGAGGAAGTCGTGCAGACAGACAAAACCAAAAGGAAGAAATGTGTGAAGCGTGGAATGTGTTTTAACTGCTGACTGTACCACACAAGACAGTGTTGGCTACTCTGGGAGGATTTGGTGGTCAGACAGCTGAAACACACACACAGGCAGGGACGCACTACGAATCTCAGGGAATCTGAAAACAAAATATCCCGGGGCTGACGCTGGAAATAAGAAGTCACCACATGACTTGAATTTCCACAAGTTACAATAGAAATGTGACCTTTCCCTTTCTTTAGCCCGCATGCCTGAAACACCACAAGTGATGCCACAGGCTGTGCTAATAGATATAATCCGTCGTAATAAATGCATCTTTTATTACAAGCATTTTGTCCCCAGGAAATAACTGTGATTAAAAAAAGAGGAAGAAAAACAAAGGGAGCAATGGGAAAATGTGTTTCCAGTGTCTTAGCATGTGACCCCGGCTGAAAAAGATGAATGAAAGACTGAGAGAAAACAAATCTGGGAAGCGGTGCTCTTAAACCCTCTCCTGCCGCCGTTTCCTGTTTTAATCAATGAAGAGTAAACCGAACTCTTACATTTCTGCTCATCTCACACACAAACACACACACAGCCCGTCTGCTCGCCCCACAAGGCCACACCAGGTGTTTGCGAGGCAACACGCATTCCTGCAATGGCCCAAAGATGGTGACTTGGCCCTATCGCATTTCCACTGGAAAACCGCAGCTTCTGGATACCACACATGCCAGCGGGGTACCAGGGGGTGGCGTCGGCCACGGCGCTGTTGGCAGCAGCAGCTGCAGCGGTTGGCGAAACTTGGCCTTCATATTTCACCTGGCTCTTTGGCCGAGCGGCTACGAGTCGCTGCTCGCCGAGCCGCTGTGCCAAAATCACACGGGGTATGTTACGCGTACTCTTTTAGACTCGTACCACCTCGCTGGTGTCTGAAGTCTAAATGAAGGTAGGGTCGCTGCTAAAATGACACAGCATTTCCTCTTTCACCAAAGCCTGCACGCTGAGACTGACAAAGGGCGTAAATAGGACTGACGCCACTTATTAATACTGACAGGTAATTCTGGGCAGTGAGATTTTTTGCTGGTGTTGCACGTGGTGCACGAGCCTGATGCGAGGATCTCAGGAAAATCTTTTAATACCCTAAGCTTTGCTTGGCAGTTCATACTAAAGCCCTATATGTTGAATTAGGACGGGCGCCTTGTGCTTTTTCTCCCGTGTTTACCGCGAGCCGTGGCTTGTCTGAATCCAGGAATGTAAGGAGTTGATCGCTGAGACACAGCGCCACTTAATTCCCCGGAGTCTAAGACCTAGCAGCCTAAAACACACCGAGGCCCTGTGCTGCTGAGGCCAACTATTTGTTTTTCCTCAGCTGCTGAGCGAGACTTCACACAGCTCGCACCAGAGGGAGCCATGCTCTCCAGCAGCGCTGCATTATGGACCATAGGAGGAGACAAGAGAGGCCCGATTGTCGCGAGGGAGGCATAACACCCCCTCGGTGTCCTTTTCACACTTCAACAGCTTTCTTCCACCTCCTCCTCCCCCTCTGCCTCCTTTTCAGGCAGAATTTAACATGCCACGGCCGATGCTCGGGATCTGTGTCGTGCCCCCTGTGCACTCTGCACACAGTTTAGAGTAAGTCTGCCATTACCAACCAAAAGACGTTTTCATCACGTTAGGTATTAGCAGCACTCCTGGCAAGGTGGTGGTTGTGGACCTGTGCTCGACAGCTTACCCTCCGGGGACTAAAGAAGAAGAACTTCACAGGTTACGCTTCTGCCCAGCTACTCGTCTTAGCAGCGAACTACAGACAGACAAAATCCTCTCTGGTGTATGATGAAAGCCAGGAATCTCAGAGCTAGCAGGGGCCCTGCCTGTGTTTGGACGTAGCTTATCCTCTGGTGCAACATTCACTGTACCAGGCAGCCGCACAACAGCTTCACCGGCCTTCCTGTCAGTTACAGAGCGATTTAGAGGAGCCTTTACACGAGGCAGCTGCTGGACTGACAAATATCGATCATTTCTTTAAATGTAGACATTTTAGCTCAGTCTCGTGCTCATTTTTATTAAAATTGGCAGTAAATCTCCCCTAAAATATGCCTGTGTGAAGCCAAAACTCAGTGACATTTCAACTTTTGTCTGTTGCGCACACAGCCCCAACAAACATGTGGCATTTCTTAACTTGCCATGTGCTTTCCAACAGAGTAGCATGTTTGGTCGGGCAAAAAAACAACCCAGTTACTTGAGAAAAGCAAAACCTGTTTGTTTCAGTGGTAATAAGATAACTTAAATGTGTCACTTCACTAGAAATGTCTACTAAAGACTTCCAAAAGTAAGCTTCCAGTGCAGGAAACAGCTGATTAAGCACTGAATCATAGTTACTGTAACACTTGTACTCTGATAACCAGATAACATGTAACCGATGTCTGCAGAGTCACTAATATTTAGTCATACTGATTAAAATATTACTCAGCAACAAATCCCCTACATTCCAGATGTAAGTATTACCTCTTAGCGCTGGAACACGCTGCATATTTAAATCGATCGAGCTACAGTGATAGGTAAACTTACCACTTCTGTGTTTGTAATCTTTGCCAGCAGGTCCGTCAGACTGTCACCCCACTGCGACTGGTCGGCTGAATCGAGCTGCAGGCCGCAGATCGCTGCCCCCACACTTCCTGTAGCGATCATGGATGGAGGGTACATGGCGAATCTGAAATCTGTTAGAGGAATAAAAACGTTTGAGTTAAATGTGAGTTTGTTAGTCTGAAGCACGAGCGTATGAAGTCAGGAAGCACAATCTTTGGTCAGGTGGGTGCATGTATTTACCACTGGTTTCTTTACTGCACGTTTCAGTTCGCAGGGTACAGATACGGTATGATTTAGTAATCTAGCAGTCAGCTAATAAATACTCCTTCTATTGCACCGGCTATGAACGCTGGGCTCGCTAATGACCAGGGGCCTGGATAATGAGGGTTCACTGGGCTTGTAAAGGAGCTGAAAAGCAACCACCCTCACCCCGATGCAGTCCCCCTTTCCCCAGCCCGGCCCCTTTTCTTCCATCTCCTGAGTAAATCGTGTGCTCGCTGAAAAAAGCCCCATAGCGCTTGGAAAAGAAGGAATAAAGAGGCTCAGTGCCTTTGCCAATGCGCACTGCTGTAGGTCCTTTTTCCACGTGTGGTCACAGGCGTGCGTCTCAAAGACCAATAACCTTGTTAGCTCCCCTCGCTGTCATTCATAATGCAAATGAGACAGCTTGTGAACGGGCCAGAAGCCCGAAAAGGCAACTGGCATACAGTGAGACAGACAGACAGGGAGAGGTTTTCTCTTCATGCACGCACACACACACACACACACACACGCACGCGCACACACACACACACACACACACACACACACACGCACGCGCACACACACACACACACACGCACGCACACACACACACACGCACACACACACGCACACGCACGCGCACACACACACGCACGCACGCGCACACACACGCACACGCACGCACACACACGCACGCACGCACACACACGCACGCGCGCGCACACGCACACACACACACACACACACACACACACCCTTCTGCATTCTCTCTTTATGTCTTGCTCAACTTCTACCTTTCTTCTTGGGTAACACATGGCCCGCTTGGACGGCCGGTGAATGGCACACATGCCGCCGTCTTTGTTGCTACAACAGGCAGCGGTTTGCATTGGCGGCCCTCCTATCTTTTAGCATATTAATGGAGTGGCGGGCCTATGAGAGGGAAGGCAGAAGAGTGTGACTCCATTGTCCAGAGTCATCACCTCATTTCACCCAAATGAGGGACGCGGCATCCATCCTCTCGCCACCGATTCCAATTCAGCTAGACAGGCTGCACAAAGACCCTGGCTGGACTTGAGGACAGGGGCTTGACAGGGGGGGGAGGAAGACGAAGAGGGCAGCGATGGACGGTGCGGTGACGAGGCAAGCGGGAGAAAAGAGGGGAAGGTCGCAGGCGTGGTGGGAGGAGGGGGAGCTAGACGACTCTGCTGCACATCGCTCTCGAGTCTGCGTCCAGACCCTTGTGAAGTTTTGGAAGAAGAAAAGACTTGCCCTCCAGTGACCCTCACCTCCTGCCTCCCATCCAACCCCCCACCCCCAATCCCTCCCTGCAAGTATTTCTCTGTTCCTGGGCCACCTCTGGGTTAGAGGAGTGAGCAATGGGGGCATAGAAACAGCCTGCACATTAACATATTGCTATATTCAATTGCAAAGCAAACCGCGTGCGATGGCTCTGAAGGAGATTTTTCTTCCTTCTTCTTTTTTTTATTTGGAATCAAAGAGGTAGGCCCTTTGATAGCTGCAGAGGCAGCCTCTCACTGCCTTTTTAACATGCACAGCCAGGCGCTTTCTCATCTTGTGGGCTCAGTGTTGACAAATAAATGAACTTATTATACACCCCTGTGTTAGCCGCTGGGCCTCTGCCAAGGGGGCGATTTATTAAAGGCTACCTCGAGCCAAGAGGAAAGAGCGCACAAAGCCCCCCGGCATTACATCACTGCTGTAAGAGCACAACTTTCTATAGAGGGCTGAGACGACAAAGGCATACAAGGATTTACTGTAAGTGTGCAGCGAGCGCAGAGCGACAGGCGAGGCAACAGACACCTCAGCGACACAGGCGAGAAACAATGCGCCGATGCCTGCGTGCTTTCAGATGCAGACACACACTGACCCCCCCCCCCACACACGCACGGCACAGATGTTGGTTTGTGGGAGAGCTGAGTGGCAGGCAGTGGGCAGCAAGCTGATTTTTCGCACTCAAGACAAGACAGGTCTGTAGCAGAACAAGGACGTGCGCGTGCAGCCGATGCGGGCTGACACTTGGGCCTGGTGGCTGCTGCATGTGGGGGGAAGAATGGCTGTATTTTAGGAGGCCCTCATTGATATTCATGTTGAGGATAAACAGTGTATGTAGCTGAGTGGGGACGCCTGCGATGGAAAGCTCCCTGTGAGCAGCGGCTGGCTGGCCCGGCCTGCACGCCTCTCAGCCCCTTCAATGGCCCTTTCTCCTCCCTGTGCCCCCTCGTCTCCATTCCTCCCTGTTCCTACCCCATGAAACTTCATCCTCGGGCCACCGGTCGCACATTCTCCTGCCCTACATGGCCCGCTCCATCTGGGTGGCTGCAACGCACACCACGCACATTAAAATTGTAAATTAATTAAAGTTGGAAAGTTGAACAACAGCCAAAGAAAAAGACGGATTTACCCTGACCTCTCTTTCCACAGCGATAAATCAGCTTCTTGTATTCTATACATGTAGCGCTTATTGAACGTGTTTATTAAGGGAGCGCCGTTACGAGGACGCGGGGTTTGGTTGACTGATTAAGGTTAAAAGCAAACATCTCTTTAGGACTGGCATGACAGTATGTTTCACCACTAACGCAACACAGACCGTCAGCCAACACGACCTTCTCAGAAGACAATCCACCTACCGCGGCTGGCCGAGGCCCACACGCCGGCTTTTTTCCACAAATGCCAAACTAACAAACAACAACTTGATATTTCTGTCATTTCCATTGCTTCCTGTCTGGCTGTCACTCTGGAAACAAACTAAAAAACCCAAACCTGTGAGAGTTGCACGCTCTTGCTCAGAATTGTGTGTTAATTGTAAGCTGCCCTTTTAGCCTCTCGCTATCACATCCTGTGTCACAGCTGCAGTCTTGAGTAACATCAGTGTTGAGATGGTCGAGTTGAGTGTTGAGGAGCGTACAGATTTGGAGAGCGATTTTTCTCCCGAACACAGTTACAGTTTAGATTAAATCGACTAAGCTTCATTCAAAAATCTCGGGCTATTCGTCCCTTTCAGATGACATCGTGTGGACTATTGTAATTCAGTGTCTGTACCCAATATACTGTCATGCTGCTCCATCGTTACCTCACCAATCACCACGAATTCCCTGCTCATTGTTAAAGAACGAATAAACAATCTGTAAACACGATGTCGGCTGTGCCTGACAGACAAACTGAGGCACAGCCGGCACCATGCACCGCTCTCCTCTCACAGAAGCATCGCGTCGGCGCCGACAGGCCACAAAGTGACGCTCAGCCACAGGTCAGACGTTTAGCTGACCTCAGTGGCCGCTCACATCAGCTTCTATGCATCTACTCGGCAACTGTCATAACATGACACGCCATTTAAGTCGCATTAGCGTGCCAACAGGTGTAGCACATCTGCAAGCTGCTTTGTAACCCACCCCCTTTGCCTGCTGTGTCTTCATCAGTCTCATCTGATGTGATCAATGTGAGCGATTCTTGTTTTTCCGTCCGAATAGCAAAAACAATCTTCCGTTTAGTGTATCGCTCCTGCAACAACCTCAAAGTGCTGTCGCAGTAGTTTTGATTAGATCCTACAGTTATATTTCCCTGTTCACGTCCTGCTTTTGAAATAAAGAACTAAATCCCAATGACAGCATTTAAAGGCCGTATCAAGTAGCCTTTAAAGAGGAAGACAAAAATGAGGGGACGGTGTGCTGAGAAAAATGTTGAGTCAAACTATCTGGAACCAAAGCATTTACTTTAGTACAAATATTAGTCTTTGTGGTTAACATGACGTCCGAGAAAAACACGGAAGATTTTGATTTCTAAACCTTTTTGCTGGGATAATTGTAGCAGCCGAAGCAAAATGTCTGCGATCTCCGGTGTGACTCAACCAGCCGCAGGATTTATACTGTGGTGCTGATTAAACAGCGAGGTGAAGAGGAGAACTCAGGACGTGCCACTCGATGATTCACCCTGTGTGTCACGTTACTGGGCACATACTGTCAGGAAGCCTTTTCCTGCTTCATCTGTTGACAATGCAGGCGGACCGGACATGATTCCTCACATCAGCGGAGCGTGCAGGGAAAGGATAATTCGCTGGAGAAGGTGGCTAATTTGTTCGGGTTCTGACTCATCAAACACGGAGTGGATTTTATGTAAACAAACACCAGCAAAGCTCTTTTCATTGAACACATCTGAGATGAATCATCCATCTTTACAATGCTGAGCCCAGGCTGGAGGGGATTCTCCGTGCCACGGCCCCTTGGAGTCGAAGCTACAAGGAGCATTCCTGCCTCTGGACTAGAGAGACTTAACAGGCAAAACAAAAGAAAGAGGGCTTGTGAATCAAGCTGCGACATTTGAGCTGTCGCCGATTTAAAGACGCAGCTCATAGAACCCAGAAAAGGCCAAAGAGGCCGAAAGCTGCCGGTTTCCAGAAAGCTAAATTGAAACATTCCCAACATGGAGGTTGGGAATAAAATAAACGGAATAATACCAAAGTTACACTGCAGTTGAAAGTAAGCACGGCTCCAGTTCCCTCGTGTTTGTCAGCTAGTGAATCATTAGTTGTCCTGATAAACTAACCAGTTAATCATCAAGTCCCTTCATACGTAGTTGAAAGACACTTCCACATACCAGCAATAAGTGATCAAATACTATTCGGAGACAAAAGAACGAGCGCTCATTACTTGGATCCCAACTTGTAGCGAAATCTGCATTGTGTCGAGTCTCTCTTGGACAGCGCTGCTGGCCCGGATCCAGAGATTTCTTTTGATCAGCTTCTGTGACCATTGTCACCATTCCATGCATACCATTACAGAAAAAATGCACCCTGCCAATATGGCAAGAAGATGGGGCTCAATGACCGCAGCAGACAGGTTGGGCTGCATCTGTCTGCCCCACGCACCCCGTCCATTCTCCCACTTTAACTCGGGTGAATAAGAATAGAAGAGGAAGCTCAGAGTGCTCGGTGTCTGTGTCTAGGAACGGAGGTTCATAATCTCCCTTAATGAGCTTGTTTCTGGGCTATTATCCGGCAGCCTGCCTGAGGGAAACGCTGGCGTTTCCTATCAAGTGGCCCTGCAGCGCTGACCCTCACACGGCTCTGCATATGAAATGTAAGGGCCAAGCCTTTTGTCTCCTTTCTCCCAGTCTCTAGCTGAGCCCCTGAGCCATTTGCATAGTCCTGAATGGACCAGCCAATGTTATTAATTAATACAGAGCCAGCCTGCGCCACCTGACAAAATCCCACCGAGTGGCCCGAACGGAACTGTTTCATCAAAAGAGAGGAGCCATTAGGAACGAGAGGCCTTATTCTCCTCTCGAGAACAGAGAGCTGTGGTTTTACGCGTGGTTTCTTTTCCCGTAAAGGGACAGCGGCGGTGGGACCGAGGCCACAGGTGACCCCGCTGTCGACCGGCTCGTAAACCTAAATCCTCCCGAGAGAGAAATCCTCCTGCGCCTTTACCTTCTCAACTCTGCTCAGAGGACGTCTTCGAGGAGGATTCTCACCAGATAACCCGAAGATTTACAGCTGGCAATGTTTCACAAACGGGTCTCGTATTCCCAGAGATCCTCCGATGCACCAAACCGTTGACTCACTCGTGCTGAATCTTTCCTCATTTTGCCCTCACTTCGTGCTTGCCTGGATACGGAGCGTGTACACAAATAAACGGCCGATGACGGTCCAGAGCGATCTCCACAGCGAGGCTCTCCTAGAGTACAGTGTCAGGAGGACGATTCTCGTAAATTTATTTCCACTGCCTCATTGAAGCAATTACGGACAAAGTGCGCGCCGAGTCTTTCGCAACGTTGCTTGGGGAATAGGTCCGATCCCTGACACGCTGTCATTCCAAACATTAATCCTCTGGCAAAAATACGGGGTGAGACAGGAAAAAAGTGAGATATGAGAAAACTGAGGGAACCGGACTGAGGACACAGGGGAAGTATTAAAAAATGAAGCGTCATCTCAGACTCTGCTGTCTGTATTGAATCCATTGCACAATCGGTGCAGGAGATCGCCTCATGCTGCGATTGTCACGTATCTATTCATCTAACTGTGTACACTCCTCCCAATGTTGTCAGCAGAAGGAGGTGTTTCCCATGTGTGTGTGTGGGGGTGTTAGTTAGCATTCCTATTTGTGACCTGCAGAGAAAATGAAGCAGCTGCTGGTCGCTGACCAGTTTGTGGGGGGCAAAGAGCATTATTAAGGATGACTTGTGCGGTTATCCAAAGTAAACGTTCGCACAAAGTCCTCGAGCGTGCCCAGAAGCAGTGGAAGAAGGTGCTCGTGGCCCCGCCTGCTTTGTAGCTCTGATCGTGGTGACCTGAGGGAAATCTGCCCTATTGCAAACGCCATCATGTCCTCCAGCAGCGGGGCGTGGAGGCGTGTGAAGTTAAGAGAGAGAACGTAGGAAATTTGAAAACATGACATGCCTCAGATTTGGCAGCACAAAAACAATACCCTCCTCTGGCTCTGACTCCCCTCACCCCTCTTGCATCTTTCCCACTTTGACCTCACTCTCCCTTCATATCATGTTGAGGCTCTCGTTCCTTCCATCCCTCCCTGCATGTTTGATCTTACGGGAACCATTCAGCTCAAGTGTAAAAAGACAATGGTCTGCCTGCCTCCACCCTTGTCCGTTTGTCTTTTCGACCCCCTCAATCAGGCTTTGAAGCGTTACTTCAGAGGCTGCTGGGAGAAGACAGACGATGGATGTCAGACCTGAGAGGCTGACACTTTTACGACTAATGCTTTTCTTAGGAAGAATATTTTCTCACTGAAGGTAAGGCTAGCTGTGACTGGCCCATAACAGATCTCCAAAGAAGACTTGGACACGGCCCTGAAAGAAGAAACGGCAAAGACAACACTACAAAGTATGCTAGCGTAAGCCATTAGTGCTTGGTTTGATTTGGCACAGAC
Organism: Diplotaxodon limnothrissa; assembly: GCF_057381915.1. NCBI lineage: Eukaryota > Metazoa > Chordata > Actinopteri > Cichliformes > Cichlidae > Diplotaxodon > Diplotaxodon limnothrissa. The sequence continues at coordinate 1,755,675 of NC_140602.1, forward strand.
GACAGAAAAAAGATAGAGGAAAAGATACGGTCATCTTTGGACTCAATTCGTCCAGACTGGCTCAGCGATTCATTGCAGGGAATCGAATCGAACGTTTCCTACCTGTGGCGCAGAGGGCGATGAAGGTCTGGACGTGTTTCCGAATAAGTGCCAGCTTATCCTCGGGCAGCGGCAGCCTTCTCACGATGTGCTCGATGAAATCGTTCGGTGTTACTGCTGCCAGGTTCCACTTCAACTTCCCCAGGACCACCAGTTCCCATTCCTAGAGAGAGCGAGCAGAAAAGGGATGGCGGAAAAACAACTTCAGCTGCAGCTCTGCACTTTTATTGTTTAGCCAGGTGCGCTTGAGCCAAAAGTGTGTTAATGTGACATACACGGCGAGCATCTGGAGGTTAAGTGTTATTGTTATTAGTCTCTGCTCGGCTGGGCCTGGGACAGAGAATCACCAGCAGTGCCACCAACCCAGGTGACCCGGCATCACTGTCTCCCTCCCTGTTGGTGTCTGGCATGTGGGGACTTTCCTAAAGAGGCCCATCAGAGGCTCTGCTGTGTGAGCGCAGAGTGAACACGGATAAGCAGCCTATGTCTGCTGAGCACAGTCAGCATTAAGTATGTCATCTCTTATCTCAATATATCAATCAGAATCCTATTTATGCACTGCAGCACTTAGTTACTATATTTTTCCACATGAAGTGTCTTGAGGAAAGACTGAAACTCCGTTTGATTAATCAGCATCTGAGTCTTTCATTTAGATCTCACAGCAGGATGTGCTGACACGTGCTCATCCATCTGCACGTCTGTAACATGGGGTGAGGATACTAGGTGTGGCGTTCTCTTTTCTGAGACTGCATTGTTACTTTCACTTCCTAGAGGAGGAGGTGATTAACGAAAGAGCTGGTGACTAATTTGGGAAAAAATGTCAGCGGTTTGGTTCCGCACTGCAGCCTTGTGACTGGGAGGATGGATGTTCTTCATTTTCCCTTTAAGAAGGAGAGACCACATGGACTCGGTCATGAGACAATTCAATATGGCCGCCCCTACTAGCAGCATGCATTGTCCCAATCAAAGTGACCTTTGTCAGTCATGTCATGCTTTGCTATCTTGCTGATGTTTGAGAGACTGAGAAACAGGACATGTTCCTGATGAAATCTGGAGTTTCATAAAGTGAAAGCCGTCTTCTTCTGGCTACAGCAACGTTTTTGTCTGATCATTAGCAGCCTCCTGCTATTAAAAGGCGTTTTCCATCCATGACAGTACGCAACACCAAAGCCTATGGCAATAGCTGCGACAAACCTTGCAACACATGCTTTATGCTGACAAGGGTGGCAATCTGGTATCACCCACTTCCTTCTGCTTACTGCCTTCCTCTGGTCACACCTTCTTCGTAAAATTGTGGTTCTCTTTACAAGAAGTTCTTACTAAAGATGAGGACAAAAAAACGATCACATGCCCCGAGCAGCTGATCTGTTTCCTGTATCTGCATGTCAGCCAAAATACTGCCTTATACAGAAACACAGAAAGGAGGCCTCAGCAAACCAGTTCAAGGACTGAGGGCTTCGTCTGCAGTCTGAACATGAAGGTATCAGAGACGGTTTTTTGTCAAGTGCAGCACTGCATGCAGATGATACGAGTTTCCAGCCACAGCAGCGCATTTTGCTTTTCTTTTCAAAATAAGCTGTTTGAAACTGGAACTTTAACACGCTGGCTCGGAGTCGGAACCTTCATTAAACAAATGAAATTGTCATTCCAGAAAATTACGGGAAAGCAACAAATCAACAGCAGCTCGTCTGGGGCTTGAATGTGCTGCAGCGGCAGTCTGCTCAGTGGGTAGAGCCGCCAGTCAGGCAGCGAGGCAGGCCTGCAACCATCAGCCCCGTCTGAATCATAATATGTGGCCTCTTTCACAACATGGGTGGGATTGGCTGTTGTTTACTGAGGAATGTTTATGTAGCACAGAGCAGGAGGGAAAATACTTATCTGATGTGAAACTGACTTAATTAATTGGTTTGCCAGCACAACAGAGCTTATATTCATTAAACAGGACACAGAATGGTGACTTTTTCTGTACTGTGGGTTTCATGTGCAGTTAGAATCAGAAACAGTGACTCGTGACCTCACGTCAGCAATGTGTGCATCCACAGTTATTTTTGGACACCAGCTAAACTGTAAAAGGCAAACTTGAATTTCTCCGTCTCTCCCTCTCTAGCTCACAGGAACAGAGAACTTTGGCTCCAGTTCAATATGACCTCGCTGATCTGTGAAAAATATCTACCAGCAGATGGCGATGGAGACCACCGCACAGGCTGGAAGGTTACTGTAAAGCCTTGAGGGTCTTATACAGTAAAGAGAGCCCTTGTAGAACAATCCTGCGCTGAGCTCCTTCCTGCGCCTTTCATGTCTAAAGCCTGGACAACCGATTCAGTGAAATGGGGACAGTGTCGAGTATACCTCACATTTGAAACCTTTAAAGAAGGAAATACTCAAGAACAAATCCCGGCTTCCAAACCTGCTCTGATGAAGAAGAAGTTATGTAATATGTTTAACCAGCTGATGGTGACAATGTGAGTCTGCAGATGTGTTACTGCAAACTGCGTGAAACACGTAGAACTGTCGCTTACCAGCAGCTCTTGTGGTCTGATGGAGTTATCTGTGTAGATGCACAGCTTCTCTGCAGTTAATGGACGAGTCTCTTTCAATTTGGATGCAAGAAACATGCACACTGCTCCCAGCAGCTGCAGGTTACACTTTTTGGTGGGTACCACTGCTAGAAATCTGTCTAAGTAGTTCATGGCCAAGGGAAAAACTTCTTCCTCGCACTTCTGCTCCTCACAAACCTATAAGGAGACAGCACACAAGGCGACAACGTTGACAACACGTGACTTCTTTTTCAGCGCTTGAAACGTATAGAAAACTTTTGTGAAATAACGAAACAAAAGAGTGATCACATAAGAGCACATTTAAAATCAATGACACACATAGTTGGGGCTCAGCCAAGAATTTGCGCCCAGCCCAGATCTGTTGCGACATCACAAAATAATTCGAAAGAAATTATTTCACAAAGACTGAAATAACTTTAAGACACATACTCTCAATAGACTCGCATTCCTGCAGTTCATTCACTAAGAAATGAATTCAAGTCACAATCAGCCGAGCCAAAAAAACACCAGGAAAGCGCAGCACACGGAAACACACTTTTTTTAAAACAGTCGTCATATTTTCATAAAATATTTAAAAATAGAAATAAATTATCTGGAGCGACTTTCTTCACACCATAATGTTCAGCAGACTCTTCCACATCATATCCGACAATTCCTATCCGTATCCATGCGCGATAAATATCAAGAAAATGTCAAAATAAGAGGCAAGTCGCAAGCGGCTGGTGTGGCGTGCCTCACCGCCGAGCCGATATAATTATTTCAAAAATTAATTAAAAATCTCCAGTGCGTCAGATTCTGACAATATTTACATGAAAATAAAGAGGAAAGACTGCAGATTGTTTAGAGAAGGCTGTTGACCGGAAATATTTGACGGATCGTCAACAAATGAACAGAAATCTTCGGCAAGTCACTGGAGACCAAAAGAAGCGATAAGGCCCTCGCCCTTCCCGACATTTAAATAGATATCTAAAGCGATCGCAACGCTTTTTGTGATCGAGTCTGTATTTGGTGGACACCTAAGACCCTCTTCTGTCATTACCGACGGTTTTTACGCGCTGTTACTTTGCTTTTGACACTGTAAATCCTCTTAAAAGCACTCCTATAAAAACCAACATGGCGATACAGCGCAAGTCAGCATTGAATTGGGGGAGTGCATACGTGTGCATGAAAAATATTCAGCCTATCTAAAATAATAACATCAAATAATCAACGGGCAACATGTGCAGACACCATGTGAGGCAGATAAAGGAAATCCTCCGGTGCCACAGATGGCACAGCTGCCACTTTCGTAAACGCAGCGATCGGACTTTAAAAATGGAAAGAAATTGCGTTAAACGGCACCGACGAATAATATAAGGAAATAGCAGTCGGAAATATGAGTCGTATGCCATATGTGCTCCTCGGAATATTTCAACCATTGCTCGATAAAGAAATGAAACAAATCGAGAGGCTTTAAAGTCGAGCACGGAAATAATATGTCTTGTCAGCACTCGGTGTTTCGCTATACCTCCAACATCCAAGTGGCCACCATTCTCCTCATGAACGGCTGAATATCTTTCTGGACGCCTTTGAAATAAGAATATTGGGGTAAAAACCTCTCCTCTATAGTCAACAAGCGCTGCAGGACTCTGTCATCGCACAGCAGATTCGGATCGGGACGAGCTCGTATGATGGTGTCCATTTCGAGGCAGAGCAGCTCCATGGTGCTGGTGTTTTCACTGAAGTTAAAAAGTAGGATTTCGCTTTCGGAGACGTCAAAGGCGTGTTGCAGAGCGAAAATGCAAAAAGATGGCAGGAAAAGTCTTTTAGAGGCATAAAAAGCGAGACTGCAGGGGCTCCGTAAGAGTAGTCCTGCCTCTCCTTGTTGAGAACTTTTTCCTCTCTCCCCACAGCTCGCCTCTACTTTCGCTGCCTAAGATCAGGCGCATTTAGCCTGCCCTGCGTCCGCCACTGACGCAACTGCATTACTTCTGTATAGACACAACAAGCTGCATTCCAGTCTCTCTTTCTACTGCCCTGCTGTGAAAGACAACTTTCACCAAACTTGATGCATTTTAGATGCAGATGCACAGCAGTGTAGGGGCAAGCACAGAATAACACCATCCAACTATGGCCACGTTATTTTACTAACTGGGGTTCAAATAAGGCAATTAGAGTTATTCCTGTGGCTGCGTTAAAGCGTTTAGCCTACTGACAGTGCATTCAGGTACAGTCCTTGCGTGCATTTTTATTGGGGGGCTTCTTGTTGATGCTGGTGCCTGATGAACTTATGATGATCGTTACAAAATCAGGATATAGAATTGTTACAATATGTTCATTGTTGCTTTATTATTGCACATATTTTCAGCATCAAAAGGCTCCCAGAAGTCAGCTTTAGTTGATAAAGTGCTTCAAGAGCCCTCTTGTGAAAATAATTTGTATATTAGCTCAGATTACGGAGCCAATGAGAGAACTAATTTATTGATGTCTGCCACTTTTTTCATTGCATTGCAATGGACTCGGTGAACCTTGGTGCAGATGTGATGCATGTAGATACTGTAGGCAAGCAGCCATAAATACAAGTTAGCACTTAAAGATGCACGCGCACGCACACGCGCGCGCGTCCGCATAGACGTCAAACCCGCCAGCGCACATAGACGGACACACATCATCTTATACTTTTTTTAATAGCCGCCACAAAGCTGCTTGTGGTTTATGAGATAACTTTCTAGGAAATTTCTAGCAGCATTGACTGTTTTTTCTTTTGCATAATCTTCTGTTAAAGATAACACAAAGATGAGACGCGCTGGATTTGCACAACACAAATAATATCAACAGAAAGAAAATCACTATATATATATATATATATATATATATGAATATATATATTTACACACACACACACACACACACACACACACACACACACACACACACACACACACATTTATATACTTTTAATTAGACTTCTGTCATCATTTACATGGAAAAACAAGCAGGTGGAAACGAGAATGTAAGTCGTTGAGCAGATAATTAAAAAAATGACTGCCAAATGATTTAGCCTCACATACAGTCACAAAGAGAATCTGCATGGGTAAATATGTTAATCCCCGTCCCATTCTTAGTCAACTTCAAAGAGCGAGCCGTGAAAGAAACGAGACATCGCTGCATCAGGGGAAGACTGGGGACTGTAAAGTCCTCAGAGCTTTAGAGCTGTTAATTTCCATCTGAAGCTTGCTGGCTCTATAGCAGTGCTTGTGAGAAAAGTGGTGGAAATGTCTCTTTAAAGTTTTTTTTCCAGTCTAAGTTGCTTCCTCCTCCTATTTGCATAGCCAATAGCTCCTCAGCCCTCGAATGAGGCTGTACGATTGTTACTGGGCAGATTTCATTGGCGTCTGCAGTGTTTAGTGCCCCCTAAAAACTGTCACGTTTTTTTAAACAACTGCCTGAAATGAAAGAAGTCAGCGCACAGGGACATCACCACAAATCATTCTCACTTGAGAAAAAAAATCATAAACACCAAATTTAAAGGCGTTTGATCCTGACTGATAGATATTCTCAATTGAAAAACGCGAATATCTGTACTTTATGATGGGTCATACTTAAAATGGACAGTTTTAAGTTACATCAAGGCAGAAAAACCTTCACAAATATGTTCTTGACTTGATCAAAAAGGATCCTTGTCACAGGATAAGAAGAGACAAAGTTGCATTATTTCTTATCAAACACGCCAGTTTTAAATAAGAACGAGCAACAAGAATATGGCCAAACAGGTACTCCAGTCCTATCAGCTGCGCTCAGCACACCACGCGCAATTACGCAGTCTGATTGTTCTTTGTTACAGGTGAGGCATTAATTCAAATCAGCGGTTAGATCTGTTGAATATCACACACCCACACAAACATTCTTCAATCCCTAAAAAACCACTCTCTGAAAAAAGTGGGGGGAAAAATCCCACCCACACACGAAGGCTGAAAAGAAGTCGATTCAATCGTGTTAAAGTGTTTTCAGATCACACAATAACCAAAAAAGACTCATAATGACTCAAACATGTATCTACTTCAGTGGAAAAGCATTTCACACCCTTCACTCCATCATTTACGCGGTTGAAGTACCAACATATTACTCTGTTAACACAACAGATGAGTTTCTATTTTTTTCTATTGCCGAAAAGTGACACCAACTGCTCCTCTGAGTGAGTTCAGAAGAAGCAGCAAAAGCAGGAGCGTGTTTTTTCTCTCTCCCCGGAAGCATTCAATTATCACACCAGAATAAAACGGGAACCCGCCCTGCAACTTCGAAACGTTAAGGAGTGGCGACAGTAGGCAGGCAAAAGCACCCCGGGAGGGGGGCGATCAATAAGTAGCGATGTTTTAAAAGTTTGTTGAAAATTATGCGCTGCACACTGCAGGAAATATCTGTCGGAGCAAAAATCTTTTGTGCTGCCTCAAACTTTGAAATGTCATGTTTGGCTCAGTTAAGTTAAATAAAACATCCCGAGGATACGGGACAAGTCCGGTGGTTTGCGTTTTATCAACATTATTATTTTCGCGAAGCGAGCGGCGGGGAACTACCCATTTATCTTGTCTATGAAATTTACCGAAATAAAATAACAGAAAACAACAAATTTTCAGGAGCCACCGGGTCATTTATCCTTTGTTTTCATAAAAAAAAATAAAAATAAAAATCCCCATTTAATTCATCACTAAAAGAAACGTGGTCACTCTTTGTAACGAGGATCGGCCAGTGAGTCATCACCGCGCATTTCACACTTTAAATCACCATCACAACAAGCAGAGAAGAGCAGCCAACAACCGATAATGACAGCGCCCCGAAGTTCCTTTTATCTGCTTCTTTTACCGACATCAAGATGGGAATCTGATGCTCAGAAAAATGTCCCACAAGACAAGAAAAGTGTCGGAGGGGAATTTGACAAGTTCCTACTGAGTTATGAAATGACAGCAGCTGAGATCTGACAGTTTGGGAGTAAAACACAACGAGTGAGAAATTAAACAGCTCTCCCTTTGAGATGAGGCACACTGTGCTTTCTACTAACCTGCCAGTCATCGCAGGTGTTATATTGTGTAAACAGTCTAAAGCAGATATAACAAAACTTTGATATATTTTATTACCAATATTTATTTAGAAATAACAGATATTTATAGGCAGCTTTTATTCAAAGAAATGCTAATATATATGGTTTAAAACAACAGAAAATACCTTAAACAGCTGTTTAAAAAAAAAAAAATTTTATTTGTCCAATTAGACTACATCCCCATGAACCCCAAACTAAAATCACCAAGAAAAAAACAACCTGTGAATCTTTTGCCCAGACAAATGAGCTCTCTGGAGGTGTGTGAGAAGACAAAATAAAATAAAACACCCCAAACACACATGTACATCAACAGGTCAGTAATGGCTACACAGGAGACCTTCTGTAAAAGTCAAATGAAATAACATTTAAAAATGACTAGAATGAGACAATAATCGGACATGATGTAACTCTAAATCATCATGTTTGTGTAAAAACTTTAAAGAAACAGGAATCCTGCATATGTGATGGAACAAAGACATTTTGTTAAATTCCATCTTCGTCTATTTAGTTTGACATGTATTAATTAGCTGTATACCTGTATTTAAACTGTTAATATATAGATTATATATATTTCTTTTTTTTACAAACATAATTGATCCAGAAAATGTTTATTAGTCTATTTTTTAAATAATGTATTAACACTCTTAATATATTAGATTATTTTTTGATTGCTTAAAATCTGGTAGCTTTTCTAAAATTAGATGACAGATTTAATTATTTGAAAGACAACAACACAAATAAAATGAAACATTTCATTATTATAATTTTCAAATGCTAATTTTTGAATTTTCTGGATATCAAATCAGTTTGGTTTCCTTTTTATTTAAATGTTATGAAGTGATAGGATACATTTCCACTGAAATAAAAAAGAAGAAGAGACAGAGGGATGTTTAGAAAGATGGAAATCAGGAAAAGAGAAACTAATTTGGCATAACAAATTGATTAGATTTTTATTATAAAATTTATTATCTTACACAAAGACATAACAAAGGTGTTCAATCTGTAATAATAAAAGAAACAGTCAGTAGGTGAAATGGCAGCATTAGTCCTGACTTGAGTATTCAGCATCCTTATCTCTCTCTGCTTGAGACAAAACCTTTTGGATTTATCCGTTAATTACAAATAAATACGTTGAATTGAATTGACAGAGGATGCAAAGAACCAAGGAGTCCTCTCTGACAGCAGCATCACGAGCCAATCACAACCTTAAACACTGCCAAGCACATGAGTTACGTAACAATAATCTTGACACAAAAACATGCATGAAAAGGGTTTTTCTTACATGCTTTCAGTTTGAAACTTGACAACCACTGTGTCACAGCAACGAATCACATTTGAATTCTGATGAAAACATCACTCATACATCACTTCATGTCATTTGTTTATCGCACCCATATTTCCCCATTTTGGCAGTATTTTTTTGTGGTTGAATAACTGCAGATGTGTGAGCCAGAACAACAATACGGACAGAAGCTGCTCATCCATGATAAAAAAAAAGCACCACGTTGCATGCAAAGCTTTGTGGAAAACTATCATCCAACCGACTAGTCGCAGAAATCACAAACTGTTTATTGGCTGAAATGAAACATGCTGATACAATATCAAAAAATGCCAGCTTTCTGCTAAATCTCGCTGACCCATCAGGTCGTTAAAAAACACAACAAAGCACAAACATCAGTTACTGCTACCAGCTTCAGATTAAAATGTCAGAAACTAATATAAACCTAAATGATTTTGCATTCATGAAAAATGCCTAAAAAGGTTGTTTAGAAGCGCACAAATGTCATAGAACGTCTGAAAAAATCGACTTGTATACACAAAGCCTTAAATTTCAGCAGATCTTAAATCAGATGATCAGAAATCGGAGGTGAAGATCTGCTCAGCCTCCATCAGTCAGGATGAGCAGCATCAGCATCACGAAGGAAAACTCTTTTTTTTTTAATCTGCTGGGGGCATTTCCCCCCATTTAGAAACAATATAAGATGCATTTCCAGCAGCTGTCACTGTTGAAGTTTGTCCACAACGTCTCCTCTGACCACCTGTGGGATTTTATTACTCCACAATGTTACAGTGACGCAGGTTTGGCATTGAGCGCTTGTCCCGCACTTCCCTCATCTCTTTGAAACACTGCCTTATTAATAACTGTTTAAAAAAACGGGAATTGTGTTCTGACATCTTTCGGCTGCGCTCATGTATAATGACAGGGAGAAGTGAAAGCCCTTCCTACTGGAAAAGGAACATCGAAAGAAACTCGAGGTAGATCCCAAAGGAAGATGTTTCGTTCCCTTTTCCAAATGAAGGGCTGTTACATATGTAGATATTACAAACTACCATGTGAACACAGTTTGTGTGACTCCATTAGCTCCTGATTATTTTACCTAATGATGCTTTGCTATTCACAACTCTTACAGAACAGCAGCGGCAGGCAGTGTAAAACTTTGTGAACAGTTAGAACATGTTCAGGACTTGCTACAGTGTATCTGTGCAGACATCACATACAGCTACAATAATAATCTAGATTAGGAACTCATAACATCAGCTGTTCTAAATTTAATATGACCGAGAGAGACAGGCAACTATGTCACACATCAGATAACGAGCGAATAAAAGTGGATATAAGCACCAAAATTTGTGTGTTTGTCCCTCTGGTGTCATTAATTAAAACAAACCTCATTAACCACTTGAATTATAAAAATGACTACCTTTTTTTAAAGATGGCCATCATTTCCAGAATTTTTTTCTACTCCTAATTTCTATATTTTTATATTAGGGGAAAAAAAATTTGGTTCTTGGTCTCGAGGAAAATTCAAGACAATCACAAAGACTTGTTTGCTTCTACTTTTGTTATGGACCTGTGACTCAAACAGTTTGTTTTAGACATTAAACATTCATCAAGCAGCAATTAAGTGCTTTGTAATTCAATTCAGATTCAAAATTTAATGCATGGTAAATGGCCTGTATTCGTATAGCGCTTTACTAGTCCCTAAGGACCCCAAAGTGCTTTACACATTTACCTTGGGTAAAGCTTAAACTGTTTTTTACCAGTTATCTGCCTTCAGATAACTTTTCCAGCACAGAATCAGCATCAACTGAGCGAAAACAGTCGATACTGAACCCAAAGCTGAGTTTTACAGCTTTGACTTCAACAACATCTGTTAATTGTCTGTGTAAATTCATAAATAATCCAGATGGCCCTGCCCCTCCCTGAGCCTGGTTCTGCTGGAGTTTCTTCCTGTTAAAAGGGAGTTTTTCCTTCCCACTGTCGCCAAAGTGCTGCTCATAGGGGCTCATATGATTGTTGGGTTTTTCTCTGTATGTATTATTGCAGGGTCTACCTTACAGTATAAAGCACCTTGAGGCGACTGTTGTTGTGATTTGGCGCTGTATAAATAAAACTGAATTGAATCAGCCATTCAGTCAAGTGATTTACCGGAACATAAATGGAATCTCATTTGCTCATAGGGGGTCATATGATTGTTGGGTTTTTCTCTGTATCTATGAAGCGCCTTGAGGCGACTTATGTTGTGATTTGGCGCTATATAAATAAAATTGAATTGAATTGAATTGAATTGAATGGAATCCTATTTTTCCTATCCGGTCTTTAAGTCTGACGTCATTAGCCATTTCCAGGTCCCAAAGTCAAACGAACACTGCAGCATCACTGAGAGTTACAAACTGTCTAAATTCTTTCATCTTTAATAAAATGATCAGTGTGGCTGCTCTACCAGGTTTAACATCCAGGCATCCAGCAAAACAAAATTTATGAAGTTTAACAAAGTTAGAAGTTAGCAGGAAGTTAGCTCGCTAGTTTCCACCTAAAGATGATATAGCATGTTCTGACTGGGAGATTTCTGAAGCATTCAAACGTACAGCTCTGCTATCACTTCCAACATAAATGAAGACAGAAAACTAAACAGCAGTGATGTTTGTAGGGTTACTGAAGTTTGGCTACCTGGTATATAATGATGCACTACGTGACTGCTAGCGACACAGCTATGTTAGCATAGCATAAACACAGTGAAGCTGGAGGATGAACACTAACTTTTTTCCACTCGATAAAAGTTAACGTGAGGGATTCTGGTGGTCAGGGACAAATGCAATCGCATGGCAGGATGCTGTAAACGGACCAAACTTCAGCAGGAGAACAACTGAGATAATCCATCCACAATACGAGGTTAGTCATTCATATACTGCTGCATGGGCTGGGCTGCAGTTACATCGTAAGGGTTTAAACACTGAGCTTTAAAATGAATAGCAGCAATAAAAAGTGAGAGGCCGACAGTGATCATTGACTGTTTTTAGGAGCTTGTTCAGATTAAATAGAACAAGATACAAAGCATGTTAAAAACACAACAGCCTTAATAAACGCAGAACAGTTTGGACCTGGAAGCAGGATTCATACGTCATCACTTAAAGACCGGATTCTTACCAAGCACTCAAAGCACTTTTTATAAACTGGACTTGCACTACATGCAAGGAAAATTGCACACCTTGCTGAATGCATCAGGGACGGTTTGGAGCTTAGCATGTTGTCCAACATGCAGACTGGAGGAACCAGCATCACCAGCTAACCGAACAGCTGACAACTTGCTCTAAATATTGGCTCCTGTAAGCCACCTTTAACGATCAACCCAAGAGTGAACGACGGATAAACAGCGAGGAAACAAAGTGCTCCCTCTGCTACGACACCACGATGTCCTTTTAAGTAAATCTTTTTAATTGTTTTGAATTAAAAATACACAAAAAAGCGAGTAGATGGCCATTGTGAAAAGGGCAGCCATCTTTAAAAGGGCAGCCATCTTTAAAAGGGCAGCCATCTTGAATTTTCAAACAGAGTAACCCTGAAGAGTGTATTATCAGCTTTAGTATTTGTATCCACTCGTGAATAATTTCCCTGTTACGCTGTCTGTTGCACTAATAAGTATAAGAATTATATTATTATTATTATTATTATTATTACACTGTAACACCAATAACGGTCATTTTTAAGATGATTTCACCACCAGCAGCTCCTTCAGGTGAAACATATCCTTTTAGTTTGAGTAACACAATGTCAAAGTGTTTCTTGGGCACTTGAAAGGACAACATGAAAAAGAAAATCATTTTGAAATCTCTCTCCACCCAAAGGCTTACGTCACAGCTACGGCTGCATAGTGAGTGCAGACAGCAGGAATGATCATTACTTTAAACAAGGCACATGTTGGAAAGATGACATCCACTTCAGGTGTACACACTGACCAAGGGAAATGTTCTCTTCTCTTCTTACTACAACCTTGCTCGTCTCATCAGGCACCGAACTGTATTCGTATGGCACCTGTGCCACAGGCTAATGTACTTTCTGGATGCCGTTTTTAAAATAGAGCAGGTACAGAAGGTAATAATGTGAAAAAGATCATCTTTGTCTGTCCTGCCAAAGCAGCGACAAAAAACAGTCAGGTGAGAGACTCGGGTGAGAGACCCGGGTGAGAGACTCGGGTGAGAGACTCGGGTGAAAGACTCGGGTGAGAGACCCGAGTGAAAGACACGGGTGAGAGACTCGGGTGAGAGACCCGAGTGAAAGACCCGGGTGAGATACTCGGGTGAGAGGCTCGGGTGAAAGACTCGGGTGAGAGACCCGGGTGAGAGGCTCGGGTGAAAGACCCGGGTGAGAGACCCGGGTGAGAGACTCGGGTGAGAGGCTCGGGTGAAAGACTCGGGTGAGAGACCCGGGTGAGAGGCTCGGGTGAAAGACTCGGGTGAGAGACCCGGGTGAGAGACTCGGGTGAGAGACCCGGGTGAGAGACTCGGGTGAAAGACTCGGGTGAGAGACCCGGGTGAGAGACCCGAGTGAAAGACCCGGGTGAGAGACTTGGGTGAAAGACTCGGGTGAGAGACTCGGGTGAGAGACCCGGGTGAAAGACTCGGGTGAGAGACCCGAGTGAAAGACACGGGTGAGAGACTCGGGTGAGAGACCCGAGTGAAAGACCCGGGTGAGAGACTCGGGTGAGAGGCTCGGGTGAAAGACTCGGGTGAGAGACCCGAGTGAGAGGCCCGGGTGAAAGACTCGGGTGAGAGACCCGGGTGAGAGACCCGGGTGAGAGACTCGGGTGAGAGGCTCGGGTGAAAGACTCGGGTGAGAGACCCGGGTGAGAGGCCCGGGTGAAAGACTCGGGTGAGAGACCCGGGTGAGAGACCCGGGTGAGAGACTCGGGTGAGAGGCTCGGGTGAAAGACTCGGGTGAGAGACCCGGGTGAGAGGCTCGGGTGAAAGACTCGGGTGAAAGACTCGGGTGAGAGACTCGGGTGAGAGACCCGGGTGAGAGACCCGGGTGAGAGACTCGGGTGAGAGGCTCGGGTGAAAGACTCGGGTGAGAGACCCGGGTGAGAGACTCGGGTGAGAGACTCGGGTGAATACAGTGACATTTCCCCTTTGAAAAAGATTGCTTATCTCTTCATAGACAATCAGCCATGCAGGACAGCTGAAAATACAAAGCCAAAGCACCATTAATAACTAAACACCGTCTTACTTTTAAACCCATCACAGGTATGAGTGACAGCTTGCCATGAGACTGAAACGCTTCTCTATAGAATCTGTGACATGGAAGGTGTGTCACCGAAACAATAAGGTCTGGCAGATTTGGGCAGACCTTCAGTTTACACAAGACATGAAGCGTCTGGTATTCATTTATCTTTCTTCCACTCCTCCACCCCAGCGCTCCATCACTGCTTCCATCCCTCCCCCCTTCACATGCTTGACCCGTCTTTTGAACCCCACCAACAACCTCAAATACTGTCATCAAGCCTGGGGAAAAATAAGCCAGCTACAGAGGTAGGTCTTGAGCTCCAGCTCCTAAATAATGTGAATATTTCATGACTTTCTCGTCTGTTTCTCTGCGTAACAGCAACGCTGAATTCTTATGCACTCAGGCTGCCTCAGCTGCTGCCGCTCTCTTCCCCTCCAGCTCCTCCAGGATTTTCCCATGTTCGTATCACTAGCCCTTGACTTTGTCACTCATTCAACAGCTGCTTGCTGATACTGCATCACTGTTCCAGCCTATCGCTCCCCCCTTTTCACTATGCCCAGCAACAACAAAGGCATTGCTAATCCAGCCTTGATACAAACAGAATGCAAGGACTTTCTGCCCAAAAATGTTTTAAAATTGTGTCTGTTGGTGCTTCGGGAGGATCAACATCCTGTGGACTTCCAGTTGAGATCACAACAAGCTTAGACTAAAACACACAGGACTAGAGGTCAAAGAGATTTCACAGCTCGTCAGCAAAGCCCGAATGCGTTTGAATATTAGAAAATACACAAATGCACAACAAACAGACAGAGCGAGTCAATAAGTATCACCCAGTAAGTAGTTAACCTATGATTCACACACTGCTCCCAATACAAAGAAAATCTGCCTCTTTACGCCGAGTCTGTCAAACAGATGGCACAGCTCGTAAACATGAAAAAACATAACTACACCGTTACAAAAATAACCCAAGCCATTAAAAATAAACCCAAAACACAAATATGTTGAACACCTGAGCGTACGCAGCCCTCACATGCGTCTAGTACTGCTTTCTGTTGCCCTTGTTTCTATATCTCTCCTGCAGATGGTAACAGATGGCACAGGAGCACAAGATTGCTCCAACAATTAGAGGGTTTCCCTCCTTTTTCGGCTCCATCAGGTGCTCGTCTGTCTGCTGCCACTAACAACAACACTAAGTGCTCTGCTTTGGGATGAAGCGCTTCATGCAGAAATCACACGTGTGAGAGAGAAGCTGCAGGAAGCAGAAACATCTGATGAGAAATGCACGAAAATAGGAAAGCAGACACGACACACACCCACGCTCACAGAGTATCTGATCTTCTTAGTGATCAGTGATAGAGACGAATGAAGGGGGCGCACGTGAATGTGCACTGCACTCCCCACCACCACGCTGGATCGGCCTGCAATAATCTGATCCTTTTGGGAAACTGAGGTGTCGGACTTTAATTTATAGGCCGTATCTGTGGAGCCTTTCCCTCGGCTCTGCCGGTGGCGTCAGCCTCTGAGCCGCTGTGTATGTTTAACGGCTACATGTGTCGCTCCCTATCTCGCTCTCTGAGTGGCACAAAGGTAAAGGGAAGCTTAACAGCCTGGGAAAAAGTTGAACAGTGTGAAATTACCTTGATCCAAAGATTCCTGCTGCATACCAGCCCAATGAACCCATAACAGAGCAGGCACTCAGTCAGAGAGCCCTGCCTGCAGGCAACAGCTGAGACATTACAGAAGGAAAGAGAGCAAAGGCGTGGGGTTGGGGGTATCAGGAGGTGAAAGAAAGATAAATGGGAGCAGGAAGGAGACCCACTAGGAATAATCCCTCGTCCACAATAAGTGGCAGAGGTCAGAGTATCTATACTGTACGTCTAATGTGGGACAACTGGTACGTGGGGTGCTGCTGACTCCCAGTTTTGAGGAGATCTCAGAGGAAAACGACTAAACTTGCCTGCATAACAGTGACTGTAAAATTCAACGCAGGACATTAATGAAGGGCAGAGTGAAGAAGCGCAAATTGAGGCTGCAGTCGCTTTAAATTAACGTAATACTCACTCGCCTTTTTTAATCTGAAACTATTCAAGAAGCAAAAACAGCAAACAAACACGGGCTCTGTGATTTTGGATAAAACACAACACAGTTTACGAGATGCCTGCTGACCTACTTTGGCCAAAATGTGACGGTGAATCATCGACAATAAATAGAAGCTTTGAAAAGGTTTCACATAACAGCTCGAGGACCGATGCGCTAATATCATTTTTATAGAATTTCAAGGATGGCAGCAATCTGTCGGTGATTATATTTGAAATGTGAACGGCTAACAAGCCTTTAACATCAGTGAAAGCCAAAACAGCATGTGTCGTTGTCACGGGGGCGTATGTTTGGTCTGCTGGTACGGTGAAAGGAGCTCCACGTGAACGCCAGGACCCGAGGCTTCAGCCGGTCAATTGTGTCGTATCCAGATGATCAGTGTTTTTCACTCCACCCGTCGGTGGCTGTAGTATTGTGGCTGTTGGAAATCACATGCCAGGGGGGTGTGAGCAACTTGAGCAGCAGATACAAGCATGACTGGAAATTTTCCATTTGATGTCCTTGTGGCCTCTGTTTCAACACGCCGTTTGTATTTGTGGGACAGTAAATCTGACCGATCACTGTGAGTGAAATTATTCAAGACAAACGTGCAACAGGGAAAACAAAATGAGTTCAAACAATACACACTGACCACCGCTCGTTTCTTTAAAATGTTTCTATATTCATACGTATTATTCAACTGTGTGGATCTGCTCTCGTGTTCGATCGGCCACAACCCTGAACTGGATGTGCAGTTCAAGAAAATGAGGTAATTATACTGTGCAACAGATCAGCCACAGGAAAACGACACACACTCCAAACACACATCACCTTCAAAATATTTCTCGGGAACAGCGGTGTGTTCATTAAAGTATATAATACATTATTAAATGATTTACTCCTTTTTTCACAATGTGTAAGAATATCTCTCAGTCCTCATGGACACTTCATTGGGTACACCTGCTCAGTGGTTTGTTAATGCAGCGCCATGCGTTTGGGCATGCAGGCGTGGAGTGTTGCACAAACTGCTGGTCGACTGGGATTTTCCCACAGACCCACAGTGTTTGAAAAGATATCCAGTTAGTGACAGTTCTCTGGGCAAAAATGTCTTACTGATGTCAGAGGGAATCAAACAACGATCAGAGTACTTCAAGCTGCCGCTCGCTGCAGCCGAGGTATGCAGAAGAGCATCCTGGAACGTTCAATCTTAGCAGATAGCTTTGCTTTGGTGCGTTCGCCCTTCAGTTCTGGACCGTTGGGGAGTATAGGGAGTCATTTCCTGATTCATCAAGCGGTTCCTGAGGAGTTTTGGAGGTGTGGAGGTTACCCTGTCCCACTGAGGGAGGCTCCAGTCAACAGGCGGTGCCACTGCCATGATGGCATACGTGGTCTAGCATAATCTTTTGGAAGGTGGTGCCAGGTGGAGACGATAATTGGTGTATATCCAGTGCAATTTAGAAGATATGCAAGCGTTAGATTTAAAAACAAACACTAGTACTACGAGTACTAGATCTAATATACTAGTATGTAAAAATTAAAGACTGGGAAAACTGTTCAGTAGCTATCAAGGCTATCCAAGTCGCTACAGTAAAACATCTGTGAGAATGCTGGGGACTTTTTCTTCAGCCACTGTTACTGAGGAAATTCCGTCCCCACAAATGCCAAACTATTTTTGATCTGGAAGAGAAATGAATATCAGTCGATGGCGTAGCACTGACAGCTGGAGGAGGCGACCCGTTTCAGGGAAAAAACAACCAGTTCCTGTGTTTGTTGGTTGCACCTGTTTGTTGTGTGCCAGCTTGTGATGAGTTTACTCTTATCAGACTATCTGCAGCGCCTCTGCAGGCGTGCTCTCTCGGGGTTTTGCAGATGTGACGATCTCTTATACCCAATTAGAATAAGGCGCAACAAATGTCTGCTGAAGGTATTGATTCTGAAAGTGCCGGATATGAGCAAAGCTGCACTTTGAGCCACATCTAGAGCACTGTAACCTGACTGCTCACGGGGAGTGTGTCATCAGGTTAGTCAGGTGCAACTCTTGTGCTGCAGAATGATCAATTATTGTGTGAGTTCTGTTCAGAACGATCCTTGATGGCAGTTTAGTTTTACACCTCTTCTCTTCTTTGAATCCGGAACAACCTCGACCTTCACGCTTGGTTTACGAATGAAAGGAGCACTTCAGGAGACTGGTTGGGTGAGCTGGAGCTTCCAAGGAAACGCTTCAGTTTTGCAAAACTCCCAAAGTGAAATCATCCATCTCCAAAACCAAAACTAGACAAACGTGCTCATACTAATGTTGCCTTTGTATTCTTGCAAGGTTGTTGAACTCATTTTTTCTCCCTCATCAACAAAAAGAAGAAATCTTTCCAGCGTTTCGCCTCTGGTTAGTGAGATGAAACACTGGAAGAGTCTGGACATCCCCAAACCTCATTCTTCTCCTTAGAGAACCTACACAGTAGCCTACACAAGTAGACAACGGCGTGACATTTATACTCGCTCTATATGGTGTGCTTTGTGCCATTAAAGCCATTAAATATTGAATCATAGCTGCAGTAAGTGAAACTGAAACACAGGAACAAGAGAAACCCTCAAAGCTCACTGAGTCTATACATGGCCCATGTCTCACTCTTTAACATCCTGCGAGCCAGATACAGTTCATTCAGTTCAACTTTATTTATGCAGCACACAGCACAACAACAGCCGGCTTAAGTCACTTTGTGTTATAAATGGTAAAGACCATAAGATAATGCAGGTGAGCCTAGTAAGACTGTGATTTGCTGAGGTCGCTGTGCCGGTTACAAACAGACTTTATAGTCTGTGTTAAAGCAACATGTTGTTACATTTCTGGAAAAGTGAACGCCACGCTCTGTCACAGTTTATGACGTGGGGCTAGTTCAGCTCCGCCCACAAAAAAGACCTACACTGCTATAACAAACTGAACTGAAGAGACAAACCAGTGTGTCAGTAACCTCTGCTACTAACTCACTACTTCTTTATTTATTTTGTCTGTTTTTCTTTTCCTCTGCTTTCTCTGGAACTGGAAATAAAGATAATCGCATATGTTTTTCTTACAAAACTGCAATCTCTACGTCACACAGCTGTAACTTGTAGTTTTCCTCTGTTCTCAGTTTCCTTTCATGGACTTCTACCTTATGCCACATTTGTCTGCACCTCTCTGGCACACACACATTAAGCCCCCGCTTAAATAAAAAGTGCTCCGAGGGTGTTTTAGCGTGCAGAAATATCGCGCTAGAAAAGACGCATCCGACGTGACCGGTGGCAGCTTAAACTATTAATTTAAGCTCCAGTTTAGCTGCAAAATTACGCCACTCGTCCACTGAGTTTTTATCCTTGAGGTTGTTTTTCTGTTAACCAGCTGCGAGCAACTTTTACTTTACCAGCTCACATGTTTTTGCCCCGTAAATATTTTTACTTTTTCCCGGCTGGTACATACATCGCTGATTGAAACATCGAAAGTATCAGTTGACACAACATCAACGTGGAGGCCTAATGCCAGAATGTTTATGGTAAAGGCCCGGCAAAGGTCCTGCTGCAGCATGATGGGGAGAGGCAGACAAAGAGAGCTGAACAAAAGACTGGAGGCTCAGCCCTCAAGCCAGCACAGCTGCTAGCAAATCAGCTAAGCTAAGGTGGAAGTGGGAAAACAAAACAGGATGCAGTACTTATAGACATCACCTAAAGATGACATAATCTCAAAATGCAAGAGCACAGCATGCTGTCAGTCATATAAATGAATAAGTAAAGAGGCCATAGCATATTCTGATTGGCTAGACTATGAAAACAGTCTGCGCTGACAACAAACATCAAGTTTCTACTTTGTGCTTTCCTGTGAACGGCTCATCTGTGGTGCACTGATACTCTTTTACATTCGTCCCTGCAAATAAGCGGGCAGGGCAGGAGGCGACGGCGAGGCCGTTCACCGAGATCAAGACTTGGCTTTTGGACTTTGGAGTTATTAAATATATGAAAATGAGTCAGCAGCGTATGATGTTTTACAGCATCAGGGACCACAAGTTCTAACTTGTAACTGATGCAGTGAATGTTGGTCAGGTTAGGGTTGGTCTTTCACATAGTAGTGAGGCTGCACTATGAGCTGCAAAGCCAACAAACCACAAGCATAACATTTCTTCAGAAACACCCATATAGGCTTTGTACCTGCTCGTCCCCAATGGTAGCCCCAGTACGCTGGGGCTCGCGTTCACAGGAAATAACGACCAGACTACATGACCAGAATATGTTTGAACTTTAGTACTAATATCTTCCATTTTCTTTTTCTTTGACATGACTTTTTATGTCTGTTTCTCTCTCCCTCTACTCTTGAAACATCACCCAATTAGCAATTTGCATTATAGGAAGTGATTGATGAAGTAAACCCCTCTCAAGTCACAGCTGTCTCCACGTCTGGTAGAAACACCTCAATCTCTGATGTAGCTGTAGAACTTCAACTGTGATGTTTCCTAAACCAAATCAGGTTATTTCTGTGTTAAAACACAACCAAACTACGACCGCGGCAAACTGTTCGTTTTGAAAAATGGTGTCATCTTGCAAAGAGGTGGTGGTCCGGCGTTGTTGTTGTAGAGCTACTCACAGGGACCTAAATCAGCATCGTTGAAGAAAGCGTGCGATATCACTCCGACGCGTGCGTTGCCCCACGTGATCGTGCTGACAACCGAACCCCAGCACATCCATTCATCGTCATTGATTCAGTCCCAGATTAATTGTTATTTACTAGGAAATTAGTAGACTGGAGAAGACAACCAAACTAAAGTAATTCCACGATGATTGATACTTGTTTTCAGTCTTGGAGACTGCAGAAATACTGTGAACTGCGATCAGTCGCCATCAGGATCAAAATGGGGAACTCATTCATATTCCATTACCTCTGGAATGTCTCAGCAGCCGTACATCACAAGCTGGCATTCACCTTTCAATCACCCCCCTCCCTTCAGCCCCTCACCCCTGTAATCATGTTAGCTCATACATAATCGCATTTCAATTACTGACAGGAGTGTGACCCTTGCCTCCCAACATGCCTAATCTAATACATGTGTTTCCTAAAAGACAGAGAGATGCTTGTTTAGTGAAAGGAAGAGGAAAAAAAACATGCAATGTCAAAGCTACAAAAAGAGATGCCAGTGTTTTCTTCTGCTGTCACAATGCAAATGCAGCATCTATTTTCAGCGAGACATATACTGTATTTTATGGTGACGTGAACTCTCGGGTCACTGGGCACGGATTGAAGACGAGAGGAAAAGAGCAAAGGCGGTTAAGGACGGACATTACAGAGGTGCAACAAAGGCAAGAAAGTGTGTGAGTGTGCGTGACTCTGCCAGCCTCACAATTTGCCTCTGAGTGTGTCTGGAGTCCTCTGAACTCCAGGACTTTCTGCAATCCCAACGTTCGGAGGAGGGGAGAGAAAACACCAAAGATACCTTGGGTCATAAATCTCCCCCTCCCCCTCCCCGGCTGTCCCGCTGGGTAAGGTAATGCTTTCCTGAATAACTTTTTTAAAATCTCTTCTTCTTCTCTTTCTCTTTGCCCGCTCTTTCATTCTGTAATTCCCACTCTGTCACTTTGTGTCTGTGTGCTTAGCGGCCTTGTGTCATTATTATGGGCCAATTTGTGTCAATGCTAACATCCCATTCATCATGGGGGGAATGGTTTCCGCCAGGGCTCGGGGGGCTCACATACCTAACCTCTCACATTTTCACCATGGTGGTATCCGCTCTGCTATGGGGTCAAAGGTCAGAGTTCCAGACCTCCTGAGTGATCACTGACTTCACTGGCTTCTCTGCTCACCCCCTCCCTGCCCGCTCCACCAACCCTTCGCATGAATTGCTCTTTGTAGCCCCACCATCTCTTTTATGGTTCTTCCTCGACCCATTTTGGCTCCAGGTGAAGAAACTTTCATGATGAATGCAGCGTTTCCACCCTTGTTGTCACTTCTGTTGTCGTTTTAAATCCGATCAGATCATTCTCGTGGTGGTTTTTCTGACCAGAGAATAAAGAGCCTAATTTCAAGTTTCAAAAGTACAAACTTGCCTCATTGGCTTCAGGTTTCTGTAGAGAGTTTCACCTCATGCTCCATTCATCAGGTTTCCGTTCCCAAGACTTGCCCCTCCCCTTCAGTCCCCTGCAACCTAAACCTAGTATCACATCAGCGGCTGGCAGGCCTGACTCTTGCTAAAACACCAGCATGCGGGTCGATGGTTTATTTCTTATGAATGAAAGACCCAAACGAAAGCGCATTCCTGCCTCGGCTCTGAAAGGAAACAGCTGGGTGTTTGGTGAGCTCATGTCAGGCGTCTGTGTTTGACATACACAGGAGAGTTAAGCAATATACGACGGAGGGTAAAGCGAAGATGAAACATATGGTTAAGAAGAATATCAACAAGAGGCCCAGAGGCTGATGTGCTGTGGAGATCCTGCAGCACTAGCAGAGGTTGCACCTCCTCTGAACACGAGGCCAGAACAAAGGGGATCAGAACGCAGAGGCAATATCTGCTGCACCAATTAACAGAATATTATCTTGTTTAGAGGAAGGCAAAAGACCGTTGGCATGTCTGCTATACACTCGTGATTACACAACACACATTCTCTTGATCTTTTGGAATAATATCAAGAGTAAGACTTTTCTTGCTATAGCTGGAAAATCAGCAGTTGAGCTGAAAGGATTCCTGTTGCTGTGAACCTTTCGCTGCTTGTTTAGATATGGTATTTGCCGTCTCTGTGCAGTAAGAGTTTGGCTCCGGTGTGTCGCAGGCTGCCAAAAGAAGGCATGTGGGGCGTGCGAGTCCGTCCACATTTCTCTCTCTCTGCCAGCTTCTAATTATGCCCAATTACACCTTTAACACAAGTGGACCGCTGTGGACATTTCTCAGGGTGTGAGGTCAAGCATTTCCTGTGTCTGTGAATGACCCAATGTCAGGGGAATTGTCCTGCAGGGGCCTCCCTTTTCCCCTCCCTCCATCATTCATTCTCTCTGTTTTTTTTCCCCCCTCCTCCACTAAGCGCCGATCACAGACCTCCACCGTTCACCAATGAGTTAGATAGTTGGGGCTTAACCTCTGTGACTTCCTAGAGCGCTCGCTCTCAAACACAAACAACCAGGAGAAGGCATGCACGCTCTCTCTCACATACGCAAGCAGCCACCCTCGTTCATGCATGCATGGGAATTGAACCTGCACATAAAACTCAGATGCTTGTGCGTTATGAAGCTTGACGTAAAGCTGTAAACACACCGCATTTTTGAACAGTATCCTGCATCTGGCCTGACACCCATCTCTCTCCAGTAATACAGGTTTTTCTCTTCCCAACGGACCAGTTCATTCGTTTTGTCTCCCACTGTCAACAAAAACACCTCGTGGTGGCCTCGAGGTTAATTACAGATACAATCTAATCCCATCTAATCTAATTATCAGAGCACGCTTGTGTGCTTCAACACGTATGAGGCACGGCTACTTCATAAGAAACAGCAACCCACTCGCATTGGTAGTGTACTAACAGGTTGGGTTCCCACACCCACTAGGAAAACAAATACTCCATAATCACCGCCTATCAAAACACGCAAAGTTGCAGGGTGAACCGAAGATGGCGCATTCCATGAGAAATCCATAGCGAGCAAGTACATGTTCACTCCTCCGCGCTGACATTTCAGAGACACAAGGGAGAGATTAGAGGAACATATGGGAGGGCCACAAACCCGGATGAAAGATGGCTGAGGGAGATGGGGGTTAGGCCCCCTATTTTTATAGGATGAATAGGTGGTTGAAGTGGCAACGCAAAGAATGAATGAATGAACTGACTGAAGGTAAACCTGAAAGTCTTTCAAGTGTGCAGACTGCTGGAGCTCGGTAGATGATTTATTTAACATAAAAGATACAGAAGTTGGTCCACTGCTTCCACGTTGCGCAAGTTCATGTATGAAGTGACAGTTTTGCAAAATCTAATTTAATGCTTTGTGACATTTTTGAGCACAATGTCTAAGCTGTCTCCACCTAGAGAGAGATATGAGACTGAGAACTATTTTAGTGAATGAAAAAGCTGGCAAGTGGATGGATGTTTTAAACATGTTTCAAACAAACATCCACTAAAACGTGCCCACACACTGCAATCCTGCGAGTCAACGTGCAGTGACTACAGTGACCTGGCATTTCAGCATGCCAAAGAGACAGAAGTGGAAACAAATATGAGAAAAAACTTTTTTTTCTTAAATGCTGAGTCGAGGAATTTGGTTATTATTGTAAGGAGGGGAAAAATGAAAGAGGTCATTCATGACAAAGAGCCAAGATATGAGGAAACCACACTTGTGTCTAAAACAGGGAAGCCCGAGCCAAGTCTTAGTCTCAGCTGTTGTTCCAAACCACACATTTATCACACAGGCACTTCCCCAGAAAGAAAAGACCCTCACAAACAGTCATGGCAGGGTACAGACTCGCTGAAGTGACTAGATGAGCCTGAATACCACAGAGTAGCAGGTCTGTGGGATGAAAGAGCACATTGTCTTGGTCTTTGTCGGTCCATGTGACTATAAGTGCTGTCCCCATGTTAAGGTAGAGGGAGACAATCTACCTGGCTAACATTGTGTGTACTGGATCCATACTATGGTCCATGTGAAGACCAGCAAAGCTGAACTGGGTTAAATATGGCCCAAAGCTAATAAACATACTGTGTTCTCCTGCTTCACATTCTTCACTTGGAAAAAATGAACAGGCTAGTGAAGGTGGAAGAAGTGGGTGAGTGGAGTCTAACCTCCACTCACTAAAGAGCATTGTATTTAGCATTTCGACAGGCTAACGATTATAGGAAAGCTTTTCCAGGTTTTGACCATCTGTCACTTTTATGAGCAGTGTGGTAGGAAATTGGGTCTTTGGGTTGTTTGGCCCTGGGAATAATGAGCCACTGAAAATGATTGTTATAGATGACCTCTCATATGGAGCCAATCGAGACGCAGTTCCAGAGGCCGCCTAACAATCAGGGATAAATCAGTTTGTTGTTATGGGTCAGGGTGCTGCAGGAGGTAGGCCTGGGAACAAGGTAACAGCGCTGGCTACGAGGTATTTCTGACCGGAGGAAAGCCAGGTCTCGTCTAAAACGTTTTAACAGTATAGCCTTGGAAGAAGTGCTGAACAGCAGCAACGTAAAAAGAAAAGGCACATCTTTATAGCATCTTCAATTAAGGAAGGAGCTTCAATGCTAACGCAGGTAAGAACAACGTGAACACACAATACGGGAAAAAGGAAGCGGGAGTGCCAAATGGAAGGAGGTAATGATACAGGATGAGAGGGGGATGAGTAAGGGAAGAGCGAGGTGTGTATTCCAAAAATCCTATCAGTCGTAACGCCAAGCTCTCTACGGATGCCCCTCAGACAAAACACTGATAAGATTGATGTGAGAGACATTCCTCAGCTGAATGTGTGTGCGCCGATGAGGGCGCGGTGTGTGGTCAACACTGTTTACGCTACTGATACTAAAAGTCACCGGGAAATGTCCCACGGAGAAGTAACACAGACGACTAAAAGCCTAAACGCGTTTACCCCAGAAGGTCGTGTAAACACAGCTTTTCACTGCGATTCTTGGGGAACTGCAGTTTTTATTAGCAAACAAACGGATGACAAATTCACATTGAGTAATTACAGTAATTTTTAGGTTATGATGCTGATGGGTTTGGGGGTTTGGGGCAGGGGTGCCTTGAAGCCTGGTGCCTATGGGGGACCCACATAGCAAGCTGTTTGATGGGACACTCGATATCAGTATCAAGTGTTTAGTTTCAGATCACAGGCAACCTTCACATTAAACCACAACGACTTGTTTTCTATTCCTACACGTTTGTAAAACATCATATCAGAGATATCAGTTGATTTGGAGGATTTTTGGTTATTTGAAACCACTTTTAGCAAAGCTTGGCTGAGGAGCTAATGCAACCCAAAGCCAATGTACTTAAGAACCTTTGCTGATGAGTAACTTGAAAAGTACGACAAGTATTGGACTTGAATTATTTACCGTATTTCCCGGACTACAGAGCGCACCTGAATATTAGCCGCACAAGCTAAAATCAGGGGAAATCCTGTTTTGTACATACATTAGCCGCACCTGACTAAAAGCCGCAGGTGTTTCAATGTTGACTTATCATATGTAAGAGAATATGCACAAAGGGAATTGTCAGGAAAGAGATGGCTGTTTGGAGACATCACTTTTATTAATATTGTGAAAAACAAGTTATGGGTACATATTTGCACATGTAGTACATAACAATAACCTACAGCACACCAGAAAAATAGATTCGGACTACCTTTTAGGCTCAGGTGCAGTGACACGGCTTTAACAAGAAGAAAAGTCAGTCATTCACCATCTTTCTCTTCTTCCTGCGCTCTAAAACCACCAAAGTCCTCTCCTCCAGTGTCGGATACGAACAGGCTCAGGATGGCTTCGTCATCCACTCTCAGCTTCTCTCCTTCGTCACTTACAAAACCAAAGAAATCCTCGTTGTCAGTGTCAGAGTCGAACACCCTCAGAAGGGCCGTGGCGGTGTCCTCCTCTCCATCATGCAGCAGTCCAGCCCTTCGAAATCC
This sequence comes from Diplotaxodon limnothrissa, assembly GCF_057381915.1. Classification (NCBI taxonomy): domain Eukaryota; kingdom Metazoa; phylum Chordata; class Actinopteri; order Cichliformes; family Cichlidae; genus Diplotaxodon; species Diplotaxodon limnothrissa. Next base: position 1,782,576 of record NC_140602.1, read on the forward strand.
GTTGGTGATCGTGGATGTTTTCACACTTTTCCACGCTGTCAGAATCCACCGGTGGAGTTGAGCATAACTTGCTTTTCGCAAGTTTATCGCCGCTCGTCATCCACGCCTCCTGCTGAACGCGTAGCGCTACTTTGAAGTTTGTTTTTCGTGCTACTTGTACGGCACTATGTTGCCTCGCGGATGGACATGTGACCAACATACCACTCTTGAACCCCGATACTGTGTGTCTGATCACATGGCCTTCCGCCAGGCAACGTAGTGCCGTACAACAGCGGAACAAACAAAACAAATCGTCTTACGATATGACAAAAATCACGGACAATCCATAGAAAAGACGCACCTGACTAAAAGCCGCAGGGTTCAAAGCTGGTGCAAAAAGTAGCGGCTTATAGCCCGACAATTATGGTAAATATATTGTTCAGCAAATACCCCTCTGTGAGGTTAAGGAAGGATTTGCTAGAAACCCTTTGAAGGGGACAAACATAACCAAGTGCAGATGAAGTCATCTTTGAGGATTCACAGATACACAAAAAATGTTGTTTGTAAAGAATCATAGCACGCATATATTACTTTTCAACACAATTTCTTCCCGTGTACAATAAAAACAAAAAATGGTCAGGACTAATCAAACTGCAACAAAAGTGAGTACACCTGCAATTAAAGACACACGAGTTAGAAAACGTGACTGTTCGATGCACCAGAACTTTCTCACTTTTGTATTTATGAGGGGTCTGAATCTACACGTATGCACCACAGCTGCAGACGAAAAACTAATTCCAGAGCAACTGAAAAAATTTGATTGTGAAATTTCACAAAGACGAAAATAGACACAGGAAGATTGGTGAGTAGAAATCAACCACCAGAAGCCATCAACAGGTGTGCTATGTACTGTACTTCCACTAATCAGAGCCACAGTGGGCATCCTCCCACAGTGACACCATGGACGAGGTCCTGCTGACTCAAGCTGTACAGATAGATGGGAACGCTTCAGCGGAAATTCAAGTTTTTGTAAAAACCAAGATGTCAACCTCCAGAGATGTCGACAAAGAGCAAATAACAACAAAACGTATCAAAGACCCCCCAAAAATGATTAAATGAAAAACTTTGGTAGTCTTGACCGTAGAGCACAGACCGTGCTGTGGTTTGTGGCACATTAAAGACAATGATAAAAGGCAGGTGACTCAGAGATCAGTGAGATGACAAAGAATTCCTGTGAAAATACACAAATACCATCTGACAGCAGCTTGGCAGAAGAGACGTATTCTAACATGATAATGATCCAGAGCATAATGCCAAAACCATTCAAGAATTTCTACAGAAGAAAAACCGAAAACTCCCACCTGACCCAACACGTCACCGGGCTCGTATACAGCAACCTTAGTCAGTGTAAGGGTTTGACCACGTGGAGAACAAGGTCATTTAGTCCCATTATTGTCCTCCCAAGAACCCCCATGTCTTTATTGACCGTGAAGCTCCTCCCATTGTGTTTTCATTTCTTTAACATGTGCATTGGACGACAGCCTGTGTCGGCCTCAGGGAACTAATAAGCAGGTAAAGAAAATGAAAGAGAAACGGCAAATTATCGGGAAGAGGTTTGATGTTTGCTAAACAAACAACAAATCGTTTCCAACGTGCCAGTTCAGCCGCCGGGTTCTCGTTTCGCCGTGCAGTTTGAGTTATGAGGTGCCACGGTCACTTGCTGCATGCAGACAGCTGTCCTGACAAACTGTGACAATTGAGAGAGCATGGAGTGAGGGTTTCAGAACATGCTGCAAGGAGATGGGGCCTCGCTGGCAACGATGAGAGGTTCAGTAATAACATGTGAAGATTCTGCTTTATGTCTAATAATGTCTCAGGCAGGGCAGTTTAGCACATGAACTCCAATCGAGCAATAATATTATTATGTGGAGACCTTAATGACGTGTTGCTAATGTCAGATAAACTAAACCTCACGTGCAGGTTAACAGGACTGGCTCCTGAGCTTAGTTATACTACAGTATATGAAACCCTGGCCGTCTGAATATGTCTGTGTGTTTGGCTGTAACTTGTACCCAGGCAGACACTCATTACATATTTAAGAATATGAAAAACACAAGAAAGATCAAGAAGGTTAAAAGTCCAGATTTTCATTTAAACACAACACAGTCAAGCTTACAGCTTTCCTAGCGCAGTTTAACGGTCCAGATTTTACAAACCACCGTCTTGAGTCAGGTTTCTGGAAAACGCCCATTCTTGTTTAGACTTATGATCACTGCTGCTCTGATGAGCCCATATTGCTGTGGAGAGCACAGCGTAGCTAATGCTTGACCAGCATGCTGCAGTTCCACATGTAGCGATGTCGCATACAAACAGTAACAGATGCACAATCTGTCGTTAAGCTTGATCAGAGGTGTTCACTTTGTTTGAACATCTATGTAGCATGCATCTACATGTGCCAAACAAAAGACGTATACAGAAAAGAGGATGAAAGGCTAAACGTGCTCCTGCACGCTCAACAATACTCATCTCTTACAGGACAAGTGAATTCTTTCCAGTAGTGTCACGGCTGCACGGTGCCACTGCTATTTTATATTTGCCTCCTTCATTTTTAAACAATCCTTTGACTCTCTGGCTTTGATAAACTTTTGAAGGCGGCAGAAGATTACACGATTGGATTCTGAGTACTACCGACCAATCAACGATGGGGGGCGTGCGAGTCTGTGCAGTGAAGATGCTCGCGATGGTTTTTCAGAATAACACAAAAGATTTGGGTTGGACACCTCTCTTGTGAGCAGCTGTCCAAAAAACTTGCAGGGGACTTTTTCAAATGCATCCGTTGACGGACCGGGCGAACAGTCAGCACAGTGCTCATAAACATATCTTTTTATGATTGATTTAATTGACATAAACTAATAAAACGTATTTCTTTCGCTGGAAACTTTCTTCATGTGTAACAGGATTACATTCAACTTTTTATTTTCAGTGGGCAGCAATATGGAAAAGGCAAGAAAGGAAAATGCGGGGTTTGCAAACAGACTGTGTTGCGTCCTCGTCTGTGCTGCGTGCACCTCTCACCAGATGTGTAACACCATGCAAATACTCCACACTCCTAAAAAAGTACTGATTTTGGGCTTAACGTGAGTTTAGAAGCACTTTCTCGCAGACAAAACTCCACGGCATAATTCACTGCACCACATCTTATTTTCCGTGTGTTGTTGTCCTTCTAATTTTACACTTGATAGTGATACCAAGAACAAGACTATGTGGGGAATGCCCAAATTTTTCACGACATTCAGCATTTTTGGATTTCCTCTTAAAAGTACTGCTGGCAAACGTGACCACTGAATTTGCGTTGAGCTTGTCTGTCATGTATGTAGCATTTGAACTTTGCTAAAGCCCCTACAGTTGTTGTAAGCATCTGAGATTTTGCTTTGTCAGCGAAATTCTTGTAATTCCGGACTGAGTCCATGACGTTGGGATGAGGGCTCTGTGAAGGCCGCTGCAAAACTCCTTGACCTTCTTTTCTCTGCAGAGAGGACTTTATGCCTCTCGCTGTATGTGTGGCTCAGTGCCACGCTGCAGAACTAATTCAGTGTTGATGACTCTGATGATTTTACATGATGGAAATAATGATGTTCTCAAAAAGTTGCAAAGTACTGTCTAATCTTTTTTATTAAATTTGCTGCTCTCCCACATAATACAAGGCCTTTTTCCTCAATAGCACAGAAAGTGAAGACGTGAGACACAGACACACTGATAAACAGAGCGGCAGAAAGTATACAGGCAGAGCCAAAGAGTAAGAGAAAGTAAGAGGAGAAGTGGAGAACGGGAGAGCACTTTGCACAAAGGAGAAGGCCGGATTAAGTCATGAGTGGCAAGCGACATAGGTTGGATTTTTAAAGAATGAGATCACATCCCTTTCCCTAAACAGAAGAGGAACTCATCCTTGGTTGGACAGGACAGCCAAGCTGAGTCCCGCCACTGTCTGTCGGTCTCTCTGTATATCTGTGTGCAACAAACGGGACATCCATTACTGAGCTGAGACAGTGGCATGCAGCCCTGGTCCCGCACACAGGAGGCTCCACACATGTCAGCAAGCTGCACACTGTGGCACACAACCAGGGAGTGTGTTTGGGTGATTCTGCATGGGAAGTATTGTGCGTGCTTGAGTGGGGCTTTTTCTTAGAGTAAGCATGCATTACATGAATTTTGATGTGTACATACACGCTGATGTGACAACTAGTCATGTTGATAAAAGCAAGCATATGTGCATATATATATATATATATTTACATGTTTTTTTTTTCATTACGTGAAAATTAAGAACATCTCTTAATAAGGTAGCTTTAAGAACTCCTCAAACACAGTGCAGGTCTCCAGTATGTTTCTGTAGGCACTACAAGCTAGTAACACACCAACTGCCATAAATTCTGACTCATTCATAGATGACTCATTTGTGAAAAACTTCCAACTTAACTGTATGCCATAGTAAGGGTTCAAGTCACTGCTAAAATGCCAATGATTCTATTAGGCATGCAGTCTCTAGGTAGACTGGTTTGTGGGTAAGTGGACTTTTAACCAAAGATCTGACTCAACAGTCACATTTACTTCACATTAATATGGAGTCTGCAACAAACTGGGCAACATCCTGTCAAAGAAAGACTTGGTAGCTGAGGCTTTGAGGATGAATATAACAGGCATTTGCCAATATGTAGCGACACAGACCAAGCTGTGATGCTAGAGGATGCCATCGCCCACGTCCTGCACACCACCCTCAGCCACACGGACAAGAAACAGGGCAACACAATAGTGCCCTGCAGACTGTTCACTAAGCATGGGTGTTGAACTTCCTCGGTGGCAGTACTCAGGTGGTGAGGGTGGGTAGATGCGTCTCTAACAGCATCACCATCAACACAGGAGCACCACAGGGGTGTGTCCTCTCGCCACTGCTCTACTGCCTCTCAGACTGCGTGGCCACTCATGGCTCCAATAGGTCTGTGAAGGTTCTCAGTCATCCAGGTCATCGTAGTCAAAGGAGCTTGCAAAGAAAAGCGTCTGGACTTCTTTAAGTTGCTTGAAGACGTTTCACCTCTCATCCGAGAAGCTTCTTCAGTTCTAAGGTCAAATGGTGGAGAGTCCCAGATATAAACCTAGTGGGAGTAACCCCCCACAGAGGGACAAAGGACCCCCTGATGATCCTCTAATCGCCTGAGCCAAGGTGGGAAACTGGGTGTGGGTCCCAATCAGCCAGAGTTTCGGGTGTGTTCATTGTGAAACCTGGCCCCACCTCATCATGCGAATTCCTGAGGTCAGATGGTCCAGGATGTGAGTGGGCGTTAAGGCGTCTGGGAAGGGATCTCAAAACTGGATTATAGATGGCAGAGAGTTGGTGTCGTAAACCCCGCCTCTGTTCAAAGATGGTCGCTCACAGTGGACATAGATGCTTCTTTCACTCCTCTTTCAAACCATCTGTCCTCTCTGTCCAAAATGTGAACATTGGCATCCTCGAAAGAGTGACCTTTGACCTTTAGATGCAGATGGACTGCTGAGTCTTGTCCTGTGGAGGTGGCTCTTCTGTGTTGTGCCATGCGCTTGTGAAGTGGCTGTTTGGTCTCTCCAATGTAGAGGTCTGAGCATTCCTCGCTGCACTGTACAGCATACACCACATTGTTAAGTTTGTGTTTTGGCGTTTTGTCTTTTCGGTGAACCAGTTTGTGTCTGAGCGTGTTGCTGGGTCTGAAATACACCGGGATGTCATGCTTGGAGAAAACTCTCCTGAGTTTCTCTGATACACCGGCTACATAGGGGATGACAATGTTGTTGCGTCTGTCCTTCTTATCCTCCCTCGCTGGTGTCTGGTCTTCTTTTCTGTGCCTCTTTGCTGACTTTAAGAACACCCATTTAGGATAGCCGCACGTTTTGAGTGCTTCCTTTACATGTGTGTGTTCCTTCTTTTTCCTTCAGGCTTAGAGGGAACATGTTCTGCCCGGTGGTGTAGGGTCCTGATTACTCCAAGTTTGTGTTCCAAAGGGTGATGGGAGTCAAAGAGGAGGTACTGGTCCGTGTGTGTGGGCTTCCGGTAAACTTCGATGTTGAGGTTGCCGTTCTCTTCAATGTGCACAGCGCAGTCCAGGAAAGGCAAACAGTCGTCCTTTGTGTCTTCCCTGGTGAACTTGATGTTTTTATCCACAGCGTTAATGTGCGCAGTGAAGGATTCCACTTCTTGTGTCTTGATTTTGACCCAGGTGTCGTCCACATATCTGTACCAAGCTTCTCGGATGAGAGGTGAAACGTCTTCAAGCAACTTAAAGAAGTCCAGACGCTTTTCTTTGCAGGCTCCTTTGACCATGGCTCCAATAGTTTGCTGACGACACAGTGGTGTTGGGCGCCATCTTCAACAACAATGAGGCGGCCTACATGGATGAAGTGAAGAACCTGGCATCGTGGTGCCATGATAACCACCTCCAGCTGAACGTCGGCAAGACCAAGGAGCTGGTGGTGGACTTCAGGAGTAAGCACGGAGAGCTTCTATCCTCCGTGTGTTGAATCAGGAGCTACGTATCAGGTCACATTTCACTGCGTGTTGTACTTGTATAACTACGCACGTGACAAATAAAGAATCTTCAATCTTGAATCCTTTTCATCAAAATGAAGAATGGTATCATGACAGGCAAAATTGAGGAATTTATTGGCCAGACACGAGCCTTTTTAGAGCCATTTTTGGAAACTATATCAATAGTGGCAGGTGCAGTATTTCAAAATAAAAGCTTTAAAACAAAATCACTGTGTAGATTGCAACTACAAACAGTACAGGTCATTTAAAGTCTACATTTATTAGAACGACATATGTTAAAACTGACTAAATGTATATTCATAATATGCACATTTTGGACCCTACTATAGCTTGTTTCCTGGGGGAATTTTAATCCAAAGGATGCAGATTTACTTTTGTTACTGAAAAAGATGCAAACACTGACGCACTGGGACACAGCAGGAACGCAGGTCTAATCTCCATCTCTATCACACATGTTCGATACCTATCCATTTCAAGACTATGAACAAGCTTATTCCACAAAAGTGCAGCACACTGCCTCTATGCTGCTGTTATTTCCCACAGTGCCGACTGGCTGCTATAAAGAGATACTTTGGAGCAGGTTTAGCTTTCTCCCACACACTATCCCTCACTTCTTTCACCCTTCAGTCCACTACCCAGACCAGTCATAACTATGCACAGACATCAGGGACCAGTAGTAAACTCTGGCCTCTGTGCACAGATGGAGACGTTCTCAGTCTAAACGCTATAAAGAAAAGGAGAGTGGAGAGGACGAGTAAAGGGATGAGACGGGGGTCAAATCCAACAGAGAAATCAAAACATTTGTAGTTTATTATGGGAATTTTACTCCTTTCCTTCTCTGTGTACCCTCTTTCCAGCCTCCCTCCACCCCTCCATCACCCCTCTCCAGACTGGGCTTTCACTTTGGGGGGCCCTCAGCTTCCCTCTCGGCTGATCAGGGAGCTTTCAAGGTACCCTGATGGATGCTAATGCTGGACTCTTTCAGATCGTTTTACAGCCGGAGCCTTTGATCTGCCAGCAGGCCTCTCTCCATGGGCTGCCTGTCCTGAGAAAATGTAAATCCCCGCCTTACAGACACCTGTGAAAAAAATACAGCAGAAAGGGGTGGGGGAGGGGGGGGGGGGGGGGCAGAAAAAGAAGTTACTCTAAAGAAAAGGGGGAAGAAAAGATACAGTATTGTGACATTTGGAAAAAGGGGGCATAGTTTAGATTGCAGCAGAGTAACAAAGAATGAGATGGAAATTGTGAGGAAATAAGAGTGAGCAGCTAAAAGGGGACAGAACTGCAGAGAAAAGAGTAGAGAAACCGAAACATGGCGAGCAACAAAGAAGGGAAAGAGGAATGGGGAACACAAAACAGAGGGACAGAGGGGACATGGATGGATGTAACTGAAAGAAAGGCTACAACAGCAAAAAAGAAGGAAAGTTAATCTAAAGGTCCCAGCGTGCACGACAGGGAGAGAGAAAGCCAGATAAAAACAGCGGACTCAAAGTCCGTAAATGCGGAGACAGATGGACAACATGACTTTGGGAGAAATAAAGAGAAAGACAGAAAGCGAGCTGAGCCCAGACAGACATATGAGGCACGCTGTGCAGTTCAAGGGGCGGATGTGTCTATACAGTTGAAAATTTAGGAAGGAAGAACTGAAAAAGAAAGTATGTTGAAGGGGACTCCGGTCAACAGACACCGGTGACAGCAGTGAAAGAGGCCTCCCTCATCAGCAGCAGCAGCGGCAGGGCTCTGAATAGCAGGGCTGCTGCTAGACAGCTGGGTGCAGCTGATCTTTGGAAAGACTGTGGAAGAGCGCTTGTCTTCCTCCAGCCAGCTGCTGTGTGCAGAGGCCCTCAGTGACAGCACAAGGCTCAGAATTGATTACCAGGGCTGGCAGTTCAATGGGGTGGATGGATGGAGTGCAGAGGGGTCGACTTCTCCGAGGTGGCGTGCACTGTACAGCAGCAGCAGAGCGCAGCTGCTACTTACTGTAACCTTTTCCAAGAAACAAACAAACCAAAAGAAAAATGATTATTATTGTTCTGACGCTGTCTTCTCTAAGCTTCGTCTTCCCTGCGAGACAGGCGTTTCTAGCAAGTGTGTCACAGACGAGTCTTGGTAAACAATAAGGTACAGAGGCGCCGTAAACCACACGGACACGAGCTCGTCTCGTATAGCTTTCTGTGTGAGGCTCTAGCCCTGCGTCTTGTACTGAACATTGACTTCTGTGAGACTTTCATTGTCTTATTACATTCAGGGGTCGAGATGGGAATGGGAGGTTAAATATACCCCCGCCGGCGTGGCTATAGTTCTGTAGTTCGTACGGTGACCCGCACACCTCGCTGACTCGAGTCAGTCTTCCTGCTGAGCTATCAAAACAGGAACGATGTCATTCCTCTTGCAGTTCTTGGGCATAAAACCAAACCCGAGGTCCACAGTAGCAGCGGCATCCTTCTGTCTGCGTGTCTGATCAGGGCACATCCGGCCATCCTGACTTCCCTGCGACGCCACCAGGCCTGTGTGTCATAATAAAGGAAGGAAGGAAGGCCCTGCGGTCCACGAGAGGGAGGGCTTTTTGAGAAAAGGAGGGAGGAAGTCTGAAAGGGTGTCTTAGCTGGAGTCGATCCACTCCATTGGAGCCCCTCACTATAGAAGGGTTGTTTGGACAGGGACAAGGCCGAGCACAAGTGTGTGTGTGTGCACCAAGATCATCACAGAGAGGGAAAGTGTTTTGTTGTATTTATTGATGGCTCAATTCAAAACATTCAGCACATAATTCTAGCTGAGCCACAGGCCTGCTGGGGACAGAAGATGGGTGTATATGTGTGTGTGTGACTCAGTCTTTCTGACACTGAGTGAGACCACAACGGAAATGAACTGAGTCATCATTTTGACATCATTTAAGAGCACACAAAACCTCGAGTGCTGTTCATTTTTGTGCGAGAGAAGCTGCGTGAAAACAGCAGTTCTTCTACGTGTCGCTGGTGCAGCCAAGAGCATCACCTTAGCTGGAGATTTTGCTTAGTAACTCATTTCTGCAGCCACATTTACGAGACGACACAAGCCATTTCTGCAAAAGGAAAATCTAAGTGTCAAAGCGGTGGCAGAAAATTTGCAGTTGCCAGTGAAGTGCTAAAAACTGCCAGCAACAGATCTCGTCTGCTTTTGGCTTTGTTGCTGGCGAGCAGGGGAGAAGTAAGTCCATACTGGAGAACGCTTTGGAAAAGTCTTTTCCTGGTGTGAGCAGCGGGTGGCTGGGATCAATACTGCCATGCACAGAAACACACAACCGAGCACACTGCTTACCAACTGCTACAGGTGTTGTGTCCACTAGGATGGCGTAATCGGTTAGATTCCTGGAAGGAAGGGCGAGTTAAGAGCTAAATGTGGAGCAGTAATCAAGGAATGCCTGGCAGCTGCACTTGAAAAATATATACACTTGGGTTTCACCTAACAGACAAGTGCAGTAATAAAGTCTGTTACTTTATAAAATAAATAATTGAGCGGTCACTTGTTGCACGCTTGTTTCAAGCTACAGGAGAAATATTTGGCGTGTCGAGTTCGTGTGCAGCACATCTGACAGCACTCCTGCTCCATGTTTAAAAAAGCTCCTTCAGCACAGTCTGCCAGTTACAGTTAAACTTCAACCATAAATCAACACATCACTTCCTGTATTGAGTCATTATTGTTTTGTTGATTTATAATTTCAATCCTTTCTTCGGTGCATTCAGCTGATAAGACTCACAGTCGGGGCTTGAAAAGGCACACCCTCGCCTGCTCTTGTCCAGCTACTAAAAATAAGCGGTGAAGCAATGTGAAAACACTGATCTATTTACATTCTGTTAACTTACAGCCTCTACACTGACTGTAGTGCTGAATCGGGGCTTAATGACTGAGGGGAAATTTCACTGCTTTTTCCTGGACAAAGGACACGGCGAATAACTGCAGATCCTGCAGAGAGAAAGAGGGTGAAGTGAGCTAAGAAGAACATGGCTGGAACGTGCTCTTGAAAGCATGTTTGATGTAAAAGAGGAAGAAACGGGAAAAGAGTAGGGCTGAATAGAAGAGTCCCCACAGGGCCGAGTGTGTAGATACCGTCACATCTCATTCCTTCCTAATAGCCAGAGGGAGGCGGGGACAGAGATAAGAGAGACTGCAGGCAGACTGTGGATACAAATCTCTCTAGCAGATTTATGAATGATTGGGATCAGGCGGGCACGTGGTGTGTGATGTGTACGCCCTGCTCAGACCATGCGAGCCATCACGCATCTCCTCTGATGACACTGCAGAGATAGGCGGCGAGAACACAGCAAAAGTCAAGATCACCGGTTCCATGTTCACAGAGTCCCATAAAACATCTAAAGGAAGGGGCGTGGCCAGCGCAGAAGTACTTTCATTTTACCTACCGATCAGCAGGGGGCGACTCCCCGTGGTTGCACAAATAATCCGAACTGTTTGGAAGTTCATAAGAAAAACTTCTCAAAAGAAAAACTTCTCAAAAAAAATCTGACGAGTTTGTGATTTCAGTTGCTGGTTTCAAGCTTCATTTAAAACTGTCTGAGCACTGTGTGGTTACCCTGTGAGTGTCGGGTCGTTGAACAGTCGACTAACAGTCAGTGTGTGCTATCACCCTGGCTGTGTCCATTATTTAAATACAGTCTATGCTGCTTTAGCAAAATATTGTCAGTCTGATTTATTATGAAAAATATCGATGATAATCTGATTACGTCAAACGAAAAAAAATACACTCCCTTTGAAGTGTTTCTAATATTACTGCCAACTTCATAGCTTATTGTCTTTATGCGGGAAAAACACAATAACCTGCACCGGAGCATAAAATCTGGGGATCTTTAGCAGTGAAAAGCCAAAGAATGTCTTTTAGCCATTATGGAGCTTATCTGCCTGAAGAATAAAGACAGCGGCAGCATTGTGCGAGTTCCACACTGTAAGAATATCTCCAACAATCTTGTTTTAAGCTGGAAACAATTTAGAAAGTCTTGGATGAGTAAAATAATCACATTACACAGTCTTGATTGAGGCATTTAGGGACTGATGGAGAGCAAAATGGTTTGATTCGGGTAACTGGTCACAAAACGTACTTCATGTATTTCATATTAGTGTAATGTGACAGCGGTCGTGTCATCTACAGCAAAGGTCGCCCAAAGCCAAGCACCTGATAATGAAAGAGGACTATTTTGCTACTGCTCACCCACCCCTCACCTCCCAAACCTCTAGTGAGGAAAAAGAAGTAAAAGGAGCTTGTTTGCATCTTATCTGCAGGAAATAGCATTAGCCAAAATTGTACTCTTGGGTTGGGGCTTGAAAGAGATAGCATGGCTGTGGCCATCATTAGCCTTGTCCCCCGACGTGTGGCCTGCCTCTGATCCAGAGCCAGGGCTGGGCGGGAAGGCAGAAGGTGGGCAGGAGAGGGTCGGCAGTCCTGGGTGGGCTCCGCCGCTTTGGCTTCGCTAATGGGCTGGCAAACATCAGCCCGGTATGTCGGTATGCAGGCCACCAATGTCTGTGCTGACGTCAGGGGGTTTACAAAAAACTGGCAGAGAAACAAGTAGCAGGTACCCAGCCCACCTACCCACCGACGCCCACGCCTCACCATCCCACCTCTGACTGAAGGGAACCAGCATTCAAAGCAGCGAGGCGCTTCTGCTCAGTCTGGACGACTCGCTGGGATTTCTGTGTCCATCTTTGCATGTTTTCTTCTTCTCACAGGGGGCAAAACGGTCTTTCTCAGCTCTCACATCCCACAATGCCCTGCACTGCTACCAATGAGAACTAAAACTTTTCCCAGCATTTTCCACAACGGCAGCTATTTTTCCCATGCTCTCCTTTCACAGAACCCATTTGGGGCATTGAGGCTATCAGACTGAGAGCTGAAAAAAAAGTTATCCATTCAATGGGCACAAAACACTTCACAGTATAACCACACTGTTTATAATTACATTCATTGTTCCATTAGTGTAAAAAACTGCTGTTAAACAACTGTCTCCCAGTTGACTGTACAAAGTGAAGCATTACATGATTCACGTCCTTTCAGAAACAAAGAGATGATTGCAAAGCAACATTTATAGCCTCTTTTGTGCCAGCGAGTCAGGGTTACAGGCTTGGCTGTCCTTGAGCCGAACCTACAGCCTGCTCAATAGCAGAGGCATCTCAACCTTTGCTCCCAGTCCTTTACAACATAACTATCCAGCAGCAACACAACCCAAGGCAGCAAGCACCATCGTGACCAGGACAGAGCTGAAGCAGCAGCTATCAGACACACTGCCTACTGATGGGACACTAGTGTCCTCTGTTGTACTGCAAAGACACTGTGATGTACAGTACAAAAACAGGAAGTGGAGGAAATGTATATTTTATAAGGGCTCTCTGATACTATAACAAGAGGTTCTCACAACAATAAGACGAAAGGCTGTGACACCACGACGCAGACCACTGGCCGGCTTATCAGAGGGCTGCTATTAATACCAGTGAGACTTTGTCCCCACGTCCCCTGGGGGAGAAAGATGGAGGAAGTCATCGATTCTTCCCACCATAATCTCTGGGAAGGAGAGACCTTGCCTTTTCCCTTTTGGGTGACAAGGGTTATTATTCTAAAATTTTGAAAGGGCCCACACAAGAGCTATTTCTGTGGCATTGGAGAGGCAGTTTGATCCACAGCAGCACCGACAGTCACCATTAAAGCCTCCACTTCCCAAAAATGTGGCCTGATCTCCGGGGATCATTTTATCTATTGAAAGCGCTGTTGATCTCTCCAAACACAAATTGTGTGTTGATATTATACCAACAGGAAATTGGCAACAAATCATTTGTTTAAATGCCTGAACCTAACTTTGTGTTTACTGGACAAGGTCCTCTAGTGGCAAAGGCAGGATGCCAACATTCACTAAGTTAGCAATGCTCTCTTAAAAGATTTCTTTCTCAAACCTTGTGAAGATCTGGACACATATAAAAGCAAAAGTTCTCTTCTTCATTTTGCATCAGATAAAACAAAAGATTCTGCGATATTTCTCAGCGATTACGTTGAGCAAATCTGTGGTATTAATCCTGTTAACTCCTTTGTAGATGTAAGAATAGGTACGATTTTCTTTACTTCCTATCTCTTTGTTCTACTCCTTTCCACAACACTACGCATTAAAGTGAATTTAATCTACTTATCAGACTCTTGTTCACCTGCTATAATATAAATGCGTCTCAAATGTCCAGTAAAACCTTCTTAATAAGCAGACGGGGGAAACTTGATCTCAAAACTAAGTGAAAGTGTGAGATATGAAATTATCATTGTAAGAGCAGCTTTATCAGAGTCAAATCATGGCTACACTTCAGGTTTCAAAGGGCGAGTGACGTCGATGACACACTAAAATGCTTGTTGTAAAGTGTGACAGCTGCCTCACCACCACACAAAGCATCTATAATGTATTTCAAGATGTTTGTCTTTCTTTCTTTGTGGAGATTAGAAATAAGCGATGCACGAGCAAATCCACATCAGGACTGTTGAAATATGTTTTGCACTCAGTTAGTATTGTATGTGTGGATGTTTTTAAACCAGAAAACTGTGCTGCAGTTGTTTTTGTAGTTTGCTCTCGTGTTAGCGTCTATGTTTAACACTATGTAAATTTCATCTGATCGGCGAAGATATGCTCTCGTTTCCTCTTTGCTAATTGTTAGGTCACATTTGTTGAGCTCAGTTTGATGATTATGTTTCTCCCAATACAGAACATCTTTATTGTTTGACTTTTGAAAATCATATAAAGCTCACATTCTCAAAACAGGCCTGTGAATGAGTGTTTCCAGGTCAGTACTTCCAAGACAAAAAGTCACCAGCACATCTAAATCTGAACAAACACACCGAGTCCTGTTCACAGATACAGAATTTCACATAAACAAACAAATAATAAATAAATTAAATAATATCAGCACAATACTATCAGTGCTGGGATAACTTACATTTTTGAGTGAATAAAAAGTAACAACATGCTCCGTAACTCCAAAACCTACACAATGTATCGAATGTGCGACTGTGACGCTGATGCAGCTCGTTTTAGCGCCGCACAGCAAAGATGAAGAATATCTTTATGTGAGCGCTGGAATGTGATAACAGGAGGCTTTCCTCACAAATACAAAAGTCTAAGGCGCTTGGAAAGAAAAGCGTCTGTACTTCTTTAAGTTGCTTGAAGTCCAGACGCTTTTCTTTCCAAGCGCCTTAGACTACGATGACCTGGATGACTGAGAACCTTCACAGACACAAATACAAAAGCAATGAGGAAAAAAATCTAAAGTGTTTCAAAATAAATATACAGTTTTTAAATTTTTTTTAAGCATTTCTTATTTTTCATTTGCAATGAGCTTTTTTCCCATTAAATTCAAAATGAGTATAAAATAGATTTATAGATTTATGTATAAACACACCATAAATATTTTTACTTCAATCAATGAAATCTAAATACCTTTTACATATTATATTATTACCTTTTAATGAGAAAGCATCCAAAGAAATATCAGTAGTGTTAAAAGCAGCTGTACATAAGGACACATGTGGGATGGTTATGAATATTCTGTTTTATTTGTGACGTTATGAATGGCAATAAGTACAGTCCATGTGAATCTGTCATGATCCTGGGTCTTTTGACCCAGCGTTTTAAGTTTGAGTTAATTTTGTTCATTAGGTTATCTAAGTTCATTTGGTTATTAGACTCCTTGTGTTTTCTTCCCCTGTATTTAGTTTCCCTCACCCATCGTGTTTCATGCTGCGTGTCTTATGTTATCAAGTTTGTATTATCATGTCTGTCTCATGTTTCCTGTTTTATTTTGAAGGAGTCGTGTGTTCTTTGTTCATTGTATTTAGTTTCACTTCCCTTGTCCTGTCATTAGGCTCATGTCAGTCAGCTGTTCCTCCATGTGTTCCCACTTCCCCTAATCACCTCCTGTGTATTTAAGTCCTCTGTTTTCAGTGTGTGATGTCAGGTCGTCTGTTGTCCACGCCATGTTTCCAAGTTCCTTGTCTAGGTTTTTCTTATTGTTTGTTTAGATTTCCCAGTTTAGGTTTGTGTTAATTTTGCTTCAGGTTGCCTTGCCCTTTGTTTGTACCTTTTTTTTACCAGCCATATTAAACGGCTCGCTTTTTGTTAACATTCAAGTTTTGTTCCTTGGAGTCTGCATTTTGGGTCCTTTTTTCAATTCATACAGTCTGCCCTCGCCAGACTGTGACAGAATCTCTGTCTGTGGTGGGACTAAGGAAATAAACTTGTGCAGAGCAGTGCGCTGACTCCGCCCCTTTTCTTTCCATATAGTTTCAGGTTTGCTCAGCTGTGAGGAGAGCAGGCAGCTGCACAGCGCTAATCCTAACAGAACACAAGTGTTCTGTTTCTGTTGCTGAGCGGCAAACCATGTGTCAAAAGTGTCGAGTCACCTGTTTATATGTTTTGAACAGTAATGTTCTGTCATCTTGGTTTCTAATTAGCAATGGCGTGTCCAGCGGGGTGGCCTGGGGGGGCACAGGCCACCCCCCAAACCAGACTGGCCACCCCAGGTGCCACCCCAAAGGCAAAACAATAAAATTCAATCAAATATCAAATGTCCGATTATGTTTTCACGGTGACGCTCAGATATCCGAGTGTAAGTGAATGCAGCATCGCTTCTGCGCATCACGTTAGCAAAGGTAGGAGAGCCAAGCACGAAAGACGGCACTGCAGGAAACAATTTTTCGGTGAAAGAAAATGAGGACAGAATAAATGTCCCGGTAAGTAATATTAAGTTTGTTGAGTTTAGTAAACTTCGGTGAAATTAGAATACCAAGGAAAAAAATAACACTTAAAGAATTATTGCAGCTGTGGAATATTTCAGACAGTATGCTACTGAGGGCAGCTAACATAAGAGTTATGAGTTATAAGATATAATCTAAGTCGTAACATTGCTGTATGGAGCTGCAGATTTGGTTGCAGGTTAACATAGCTGGACTGGCCATCGGGCATACCGGGCATATGCCCAGTGACTTATTTTTTATTTTTTTTGTAATGGCATGAACAATGAGAGGTGGTGGATTGGCCAGATGCAGGTCGATGTGTAGAAATAACTCCGTTGTTTGGTGGTGGCTATGACGGGGCTTCCACAGAGGCAACAGGTGGATGAGGGAAGGGGAGGCAGGAGGAGAGACCCGAAGCAGCCACCAGTCCGAGTGTCAGGTGAACTGAACTTCAGGTAAGAAGTTATGACCTGCAGTCTATCTGGGTCAGATATAAACCAAGTTTAGGTGGAGTTTATTTTCATGTTGCTGACTTTTTACTGTCAGTTGCAATAACTCGTACTGCGTTCTAGCCAGTTTGACGGAGTTTTTATACAGCTGGGTGGGTGCTATGATGTTACTGATAGTGAACTTTATTTTATTCATAAGGTTAGTAGAGTTGCCAACGGCTCCTTAAAAAAATGGGATGGTCCGTCATTCAGAGAAAATATTACGCGTTTCGTATTGAGCTGAGAAGAGACGCAGTTTGTCCCGGACTTTAGCTAGAATGGAAAAAAGACACAAAGCTGGATTTATTCTGTCTTTATGCTGCACAGCTGCCTCTTCTCTCATTCTCTCCCCCTCCCTCTCCTGTTGCTACTTCAATCATGAAACTGATCAATGATCAGCTGATCGGCTTTTCTCTCTTGTTTGTTTATCGCCCACTTTGCGCCAGAAAGAGGAAACCAGCGGATGTCGCGCTAAACAACAGCAGCACGTTTAAGCTTGATCAGCTGTTGTTAGAATTTATTTAATATTAATTTCTAGTATCAGCTGATGTTTGCTGGAGCCACAGCTGTAAAGCTGCTGGTCATGATGTCTGTTTAGATATGTGGTGAGAGGGAAACATGAAGATGAAACCAGGAGATGTCCTTACTGAATCATCAGAGCTGTGATGGAGAAACAGGTTTACCTTTTAGGTCACATGGATGAGTTGAAGTTATCAACTGTTTCTGAGAGACTAATAACACCAGGATCCTTTTTTATGTAGCTGACAGCTGGTAACTGTGCAGGGGCGGGTCTAGCAAAGTTTTGCCAGGGGGCCAGGTAGGGCATTAACAGGGAAAGGTGGGCACAAAGAAATACTTTTCTTTCTTATTCTCATTTAAAATACCTAGTTTTTATTAAATAATTATCTAAATCTTACAACCAAAGTTTTTATCTGACGTAAAATGTATAGAAATCATACATATACCAACAAGACTGTACATCACTGTCACAACAGCATTTGTTTTCATTCAAAGGCTTTATGGCTTTACTACCTGGTGGGTCGGTCTGTAGTCAAAATGCCCGATTTTCTGTCCCAGTCCAGCCCTGCAGGTTAATACTGGCAGTGTCACCATGCCAGCTGACTGTATTTCATCATCAGCCAGTGTTGTTCTTGATCAATATTACCAAAGTTGACCATAAGGCAGCATAGAAAGTATTTACTTGCTTTCAGGTTTTATTCAAATGTTAGTCTTTTCAGTTGTTTCTCCACTTTTTTCCTGTTTCAAAATCAAACACCAGTTTGTGAGAAGATTATCTTCTTTTTTTAACAGGCAGATAAAGTTTTGCATTGGCTAATTTGTCAATTGTTTGTTACAAATGTTCGTATTTTAATATTCAAAAATGTTTTTGCCCAAAACATATGTGCACTATATGTCAGTAAAAATACTATGCAAATATTGCTGTCCTTGAATGCTGAGTAAACACTGACAAAGCACTGATTGTATCTCTTGTACTTTATCAACGCAGTATCTAAAAACTTTGCACCGTAGTGGTTAAAATCTCATTCTAATAAGAGTTAAAAGCGCATTTGGTTATTAGGTTTATAGGATTATTGAATTATGGTTAAGGGTTGGTAGAAATTTTTTTTTAAACATTATCTGCCAATTAAATCTGCCACCCTTCTCCAAATCTGTGCCCCTACCTGGCCCCCCCAACAAAAATTTTCTAGACACGCCACTGCTAATTAGTTTGTCTTTAGTCGGTGCAGATGACAGAAGCCACAGCTGAGGTTAGCGAGGGCATCTCCACCTGCTGCTTCCTCAGAGAGATGGTACTCGCAGATACCGATTAGCGCATACTCCTTCAATTTAAAAAGAATAAATAAATAAATGTATAAAATAATATTTGTATTATGTATGTTATTATTTATTTATTCAATTGTTTTTTTTATCACCAGAAAGTGAAAAAAGGGCTTAAAAAATGGTGAGATGACACGTTACCATGGCAATATAATTTTACAGTACACCTATGAGTACCTCACTGTTGATACAAGAGCATCTCATGTCTATCTTTTTGCTGAAAATACTTTTTTAAATTAGCAAATTAAAAAGCAAATCAGTCATTGTGTGAAAAATGACAGAGGTAGAGAAAGCACCTAAAGCTAACATTTACAGGAATCCAAGCTTATGTGGTTTCGATGGCAGAGAAAGA
Organism: Diplotaxodon limnothrissa; assembly: GCF_057381915.1. Taxonomy (NCBI): domain Eukaryota; kingdom Metazoa; phylum Chordata; class Actinopteri; order Cichliformes; family Cichlidae; genus Diplotaxodon; species Diplotaxodon limnothrissa. Next base: position 1,801,556 of record NC_140602.1, read on the forward strand.
CACAGTAGTATCATATCATTGTGATACTGAAAATGACAGTAACAGGGTCAATAATAGATTCTCTGCTGACCTTTACCTGACTGAAAGCTGCTTCTCTTTCAGGGAATTACACACTCGCAGAGCGTCTTACGATAGACGCAGCTCAGTTAATACCATCGAAATACACCCGACCAACACATTAGTCAATTAGCTAATCAAAAGCGAAGGCAAAGTGCACGACTGCAGTGAGCGTAATCCCTGCTGCAAAGGCACAAATTAAGTTTCACGTCTATAGTGAGAGAGCGTTATGAATAAAAAGTTCCACTCCTCCCTCATATATCACTTTTTCAGAAACATCTCTGACAGAAGAAAACTACAAGCAAGAGCAGCAGAGAAGCTCCAGCAGGAGACCAGCAAGACTGGTTTCAATCAAAACAAAGCTACAAGCCCAGCATTGCTATGATCTATTGTTAACAGAGACGGTGGCATCTGGGGATAGAAGGGCCGTCCGCCGAGACCATCTACGCAGTGAGAAAAAGACCTTTTCTTTTAAAAGCATCTCCAAAACATCAAGGCGCAAACGTGCCGTCGGGCACACGATGACTGTTCATACACAGCCAATGAGTCATTTAAAACTGAATCAGTCAGGCTTAGTTTTGCCCGAGATCGAGCGAGCTGAAACGTAAAAAAGGGCACAGATGAGTAGTTGCTCACAGAAATCAGCAGCTCATTGAAATAAGGTAGTTTCCTCTTACCTGCAGTCATCTCCCGAGGCTTCCCCCTGATATGCACCTCACTGGTAGGATCCCAGTCCTAGAGGATACGATAAGTATGCTCAATGACATGTCAGAGATCTCACATTTGTACAGTGTGCAGGGATTATGCAGATTCTGAACGGTTTGACCAGATTGGAAATTCCTGTTACTAACAGTCATAAAATACACTGACGCACACTTTCCAGCGTCGCGTTTAACAGAGTTATCGTTACAGTTTAACTGACTGTGATTTCTTATGACAAAATCACAGCGCAGCATAAAACCGATGTAAAGCGAGCACTCAGGGCGGGTTAATAGTCACTCTGCTACTCTTTTTTCCAGGCCTTATCACTCATCGCAATGCCTTGGATGAGAAAAGCGGATTATTCCGCAAAGGAGCCAATTGACTTTATGCTAAGTCTCCTTCCTATCAGGTGTAATCTCCTGCTTTGCCCACAGAGATCATTTTATGTGCGTGATGCAGCGAAGCCCGAGGGCCTTTCACCACGGCGGGTCAGAGAGCTAGCTTCACTTCCGAAAGGTAATGCCCCACTCCTCCCTCCCTCCCGAGGTCCCGGAGGGCTTCATTTAATAGCCAGACGAGGTTGAATTCACCTGGAGGGGAAACCGCAAGGAGTGGGAGAGGATGATAGAAGCCAGTGAAACGCGAAGTTGTCACAACACATATTTTCTTTTTTCAAACAGAATGAACGCACTGGGAAAACAAAGCAGGTGAAAAGGAGCCAGGTTTCAATTAGATCCCTCAATCTTCCCTTATCCAGTCCTGTCTCTGAAACCCGAGCTCCCAGCCGGGCACATCAGTTACTCACTTCCTGTTAAACAAATGTAAGACAACGACAGCAGGAAACTATTCAGCTGAACCCGACTCGACTGCCTCTTTTCTGTAACTCTGATGGCATCTGATATTATTTATTAACCTTGTCGAATAACAAATCGTGCAGCTCTGAGCAGAAGCTTTGAAAGTCTGTCATCATGTCACCGCGCTTTCTCCTCTGTGTTCTTCCCTATAGGTCCATGCCAGTGTGCGCTGAAAACGCTCTGCACCATGTCCTGAAATGACAGCAGCTGCTGGGACAGGCCACACTGAGAGCAACCGAATGCTTCAGTGTGGAAAGGGGAATCTCCCACTCTGAACAATGCTCATTCACTCGTTAGTTCTATTCAAACAGCCCTCGCAGGGCCTCTTTTCTGAAGGAGGAGATAAAAACAGCTGCATTTTATCAGGGTATTAGAAAGTTACTCTTTTGTCCGCGTACCTATTTGTGCATGTGCGTGTCTTACACAATGCTAACAGTTCATCCAGGTGGTTGACAACAAAGATGCAAGTGGTGCAGGTAAAATCCCAGACCTATTCTGATTCTCTAATCTCTCTATTCTGACACACACTTTGATTTGTGAGTCAGACCAAAGCCTGAGTAAACAGCACATTGCGTAGCCACCCAAGTAAAGACCGAGAGCAACTTTCAGCCCACGTTTGTTCAGGGAGGTTCACCTATCTTTTCAACCTCAGGTTAATTGGAGGAGCAAACTCAGTTGATTGGCAGACTTCAGTGTTTTCCCCAATCCCCTTTGTGAAACGGTTCATTCGGGACTCCGTTAGGATTTCAGCCTCTCTATTTGCCGTTCACTAGCATGACTAAACAGATGTTTCTGCACAGAGGTGAGGACGCAGAGAAGCATAAATAAGTGAAAACACACAATTACAGTGCTGACAGAGATGATCCAGCTCATCAAAGATTGAATAAACATTAAGAGAACATAAGAGATTACAGAGGAGAAAGGAAAGATAAGAGAAGGAGAGAAAGGAGGCAGTTTGTAAGAGGTGCATTCAGGTAACAGGACAAAACCACAGATTCCTCTCCTGTTTTTCATGTTGAGACAGAAAGGGAAGCTTTGACTCGGTTGGCTGTTTTATGAATTTGATGAAGCATTATATTGTGCTTTATGTAGAAGAAACCTGCTTTATCTACTTTGTTCATCTTTTGACAAGACTGCTTGCAAAAGCACACGGATGGGAGGCACAGTGGTTAGCGCCATCGGCCAAAGTAAGTCTTGGGTTTCGATCCGCCGAACGGCCGAGGCTTTTGCATGTTCACCCGGTGCTCGTGTCGGTTTTCTCTGGGTACTCTGACTTCCTCAGTCAGAAGACGTGCATATTGTGATAGCTGCTGAATATAAATTGGCAGCGGGTGTGAATGGTTGTCAGTCGTGCTGGTGACAGACTGGTTACCCTGTGACAGCTGGTACAGGCTCCAGCCGAGCCACAGCCCTGAATTAGACAAGTGGTCCAGATGAGCTTAACAACAACAATAATATTAATTGTTAGAATTTACTCTAATGCAAGTGATGGAATAAATCTTTTTAAATCAACCCATCCATCCATTCCCTTCTGCTTATCCTTATCAGGGAGGCTGGAACCTATCCTAGCAACCATGAGTGGAGAGGCGGGGTCCACCCTGGACAGGTCACAGCCTGATGCAGGGCGAGCACAGAGACACAGAGTCTCTGTGAGGCAACAGTGCTAATCACCGCGTCAACGTGCTGCCCTTTTTAAAATACATAAAACAAAAAATTAAACCGTACAGAAACTGTTTCAAGCCGGACTGTTACCAAACATTATCGTAACCAAAATTAGCAAAAAACTTTATTATTTGGTCCGGAAATTATTCATAATCATGAACATCAAGCTAATAATGTTATGATTGAGAAAATGTTTTTTCCAGGTTATTATAGTTGTTTTTGTGATAGCTATCACACTCTGAGTGTAAGAACTGCAAGCATGAATTTAGTATACGTCCCTATTATTACACAAGTGTGCAGGATCGACAGAACTGTGCAGACATGTAACATCTTCTTATATATGTGTGCGTCTGAAATAAATCCTCTTTGGCCAGGTCAGTTTATGCACACTTGCATCTTACCTATACTATTGTTCACTTAATTAATCCTGATATAGTCCAGCTATGGGTCCAGTTAAGATTACATTAGGTCCATAGAACTAGGTAGAGAAGAACCTATCTATTCTTCAAGAATCAGCTAAATGCACCCGGTGCACACGTGGACCCCAACCGGTCGCAGCAGATGGCCCCGCCCCTCCCTGAGCCTGGTTCTGCTGGAGGTTTCTTCCTGTTAAAAGAGTTTTTCCTTCCCACTGTCACCAAGTGCTTGCTCATAGGGGCTTGTCTGCTTCTTGGGGATGTCTCCCTGTTATTGTTTGGTTTTCACCTTATAATATTAAAGTGTCTTGAGGCAGCTGTTGTTATATGATGTGACATAAATAAAGTGAATTGAATGGAAGTCATATGTAAAACTGTTGCTCACGCAGGAGGAGATGTTGTGCACAGAGCTAACTGGTTGCAGAGACGCCTCACTCTGCCTAAAATAATCAGGTGGAGGCAGAAAAGTTGTTCCTAAGAAAATCCGCCACAGTCAAAGTTTGGCCTGTGGCAGATTGGCGCCCTGTCAGTCAAAGTTAGTTACACAAACTTAATCTAAGCACCAGGTTTTATTTGAGTGCACAAGATAGAAAACAGTGTTTTCAAAACACGGCTTTATGGGTACTGTGATGAAAACACAGTGTGAGACAGGTGAAATGGATGAGACTCAACAGTAACAATCAACCCCCTCTCCCAGTGTGTACTATAAGGCTTCCTCCTGTATCTCTCCACTATGCAAATGTTTTCCTTTGTTATTGGTACTGCCACACACCAACCGCTGCAACATCAGCCACGGGCAGGTAGAGGTGATGGCACAAACTCAAGGGCATCAGCCAGGAGACCCTGTTCTTTATTTTCCCCCCACATGGTGAGCTGTTTTGTTTTTCAGTTGCTTTTGAACTTCCACTTTCACTGACTGCTTCAGTTTAACGATTAATGACTACCGAGGTAAAATATCACGGTTTGGGTTCCAAAATATGCACCTGCTCGCTGAAAAATGTTGAGCTGTAATACATTATTGAGTGATGACAAAGCACGCCTTGTGCATAAATAAGCCGCATCAGTGGTTTTGACAAAACCGATGCCTCGTGGATCAGAGTGGGATCATCTCATCTGAGGTTTGGGTTACTTAGTTTGTTGCTTTCAGCTGTTCATAGAAGTCTTTCTTCTGCGTTTATAGAAACTTTTAAAAAGTGTTTCACACATTTACACATATGACAGTATTTTTAAGAAATTAACACAACATAAAGATTTGTGATGGATTTGCCAAATGCATTTCTTCAGAGTTCTTAATCTGTTTTATTCATAAAACCCGATGTGTTATTGAACAGGAAATGAGAGCGTCACCAGCCTTCAGTTAATCAAAGGAGAGGGAGAGAGGATTAGAAACACTGGAGTCAATTTCCAATTTTCTATCTTAATGAACGCACCCCAGGAGAAATGACAAACACGTGACTGTGACATGTCCAAATAACCTAAATGACATGAAAGAAGTCATCTCCATTAAAGACCTGCACAGAGAAATGTACACATACTCAAAGATCCTTATAAAAATGCATGTGGGCACACATACATGTATCCCCACACACACATGGATATGACCAACAGTGGTGAACAGCTGCATGCTTGGTCTGGAGTGAGACCAGCCACCTCTTGGCCACAAAGGGCTGCTTGTGCCCTCAGCTTGCTAGAAACATAAAACACGAGATAAGACCAGACACTGTTTGCCAGAACCAGCGGACCTCCCCAAACAGGAACTGCAAGTGCAAGTGTTTAATGCACACACACAGACACACACAGAGGACAGCGTACACATGCAAGTACACCGCATGCTCAATCACACTATAAAGATGACTTGCTTATTTGTTAAAGACCACCTCTGCTGACCTACTAGCACACATTGCTAAGATCATCTGATCACCTAACAGTACCAAACAGCATCAAAGCATCAATAAGCCCATTACACGTCCCAAATGTGACAGGTGATTTAAAGTCTTATTTTATTTGCAGCTTCAGGTACCTGCTGAGCCTGTTTGGAATATTTTTGCTGATTGTTAATAATGTTACGCATCCCTGAGGTGGTTTAAGAGATCTTTCATTATCGTTCTCATTTCTTTTATAATGCGATTCTTTTTCTCAGTTCACGATATTTACTAAAAATGAAAGTCAAACTATGAACATATTCCACATTCTTTAGAAAAAAAGAATTCATAATAAATTAGGAAATAAAGCACATCTCTACTCAACACAATAAACACCGTGGTTTAGTTGCTCGGGCGCCGGAATCAAAAATAAAAGAGTGAGCTGGCTTTTTGACTTTGTTAGATATTAGCATACATTAGCATGTGTGTTGTAACTACCAGCCGTGGTTGTGTAATAGTCACACAAGCTCACAGTTCTGTAAAACGGAGTGATAAACAAGCATCGAAATAAACTGTAAGATGATTTTCGCATAAAGTTAATAAAGGTTGTATAATATCAACCATTATATTTTAAAATAGAGCAAAGGAACAAACTCATGCTCTGTAAAAAGTCGTCTGAATATAAAAGATTGCTGTGTCCATTGTGATATCAGCCACTTATTTTTAAGTGTTTTTGCAAGATAACCACACACCAGCTGTCAAACCATTACATAAAAAAATGCTGCTGACTATGGTTACAATTATGTTAAAATGTATCCAGCAGTTGTTTTTCTAAAAGCAGGTTATTACGTCTGCTGTTAAATTAGACATTTTAACCTGACTTTCTTTAAGAAGACACAGGAAAAAAAACTTATATACACACAAAATTGCTAAATGCTCTTATGTTTCAGGCCCTGAGATTGCTGCTTGACTTGGATCTGTTGTGTCTGAAATTGTGGCAACTGTGAAGTCACAGAAACCTACTTTTACGCTCTATAATCTGTTCTATTCTATGCTGCTCGCTTTCTGCTGAGTCATGATTTGTTCAGCCACCACTTGCACACGGACACAGGGCCACACACACCATGACACAGTAGAGTCTGTGTGGCTTGGATCAAGGTCCACTCACATAGGGGGAGGAGGGAAAAACCCCTAAACGTGACTGATGTCTTTGTCCTTATCACAGCCCTTCTTCTTCTTCTCCCCTCTCTCTATCTGTCCATCCATCATTAGGCCCGTCTCCCCCTCTCTGTCACTTCCCCGTCACTGTCCGTCTGTTATCGCCACTACCGTTTACCACTCATGTATTTGTGTGCTGCCTGAATTACTGCTATCTTGTTTCTCTTTCTGTTATGCAAAACGTTTTTCATGTGAAATGTGAGAAAAAAAATGCATCAATTCAACTTGTAGGAGTTCCTTCTAAGTCAGGGGTGGGCAACTCCAGGCCTCGAGGGCCGGTGTCCCTGCAGCTTTTAGATGTGTCCTTGAACCAACACAGCTGATTTAAATGGCTAAATTAGCTCCTGCAGTTCTCCAGAGGCCTGGTAACAAACTAATCATGTGATTCAGGTGTGTTGACCCAAGGTGAGATCTAAAACCTGCAGGACACCGGCCCTTGAGGCCTGGAATTGCCCACCCCTGTTCTAAGTGCATGAATGAGCTTGATGACCTTTTGGCATCTGAAATATTTGTGTCCGTTGCATCAACAGTACAGCGTTATAAAGCCAGATGTCTGAAGAAGATGTGATGGGAGAGATGTGGACGCCAGGTGGTTTCATCAACTGTCCACAGCGACCGGTGGGCATGCTCCTATGGCTCCTCCATAAGCTCCATCAGCCACAGATCTGTTACTCAGGCAACATTATTTAAATCTAAACTATGCAAAGGAAAAAATTCAAACACACACAAAAAAACAAATAAACAAACAAAACCATCCCTTTAAACAAAATGTTTCATTATATGGTTGAGAATGACGCCTGGGGGGATTTTACAGAAAGGTGGAAGCTTTAACATCTGTGTACGCAAATAAGAGCGAGAGAGCGCCACGGCGTCTGAAACACCTGGGGCTCGGTCCCTTTTGGGAACAAGCTCAGTGCTCATTCCACAAAATAAGCCTATCATAGAGAACCTCACTGATATAAAGGGCAGAGTGATATGAATGGTCACACATGCTTGCAGATACAGTCATGCATGCACATAAAAATGACTGTATTTGTTCTCATAATGCAATCTGAAGCTAGTGTCCAACAGAGTCGTTTCATCTATCAGCTCACTTTATCGTCATTCATTTGAAGTCCTTTGAGAATAAAAGCTCTAAGACGTTGCATTGTGATAAAAGTTTCTTTTATCACCAAGCCGTGGTTTTTGAATGACTGAGCCAAACAACATTCACAAATATTGAGATATTTTAATCCACTGAATGCACTGACTGAGTGAGACGGACAGTGTCGCAATGTTGAAATGGCCAGAGGTTTGTTCACACGGTACCTTTAGTTTCAATTTTCAATCATTCATGAATGCGAAGGAAACTTTGGACTCTGTTAACTTTAAAAGCGAAAGTTCAGAGAGACCAAAATGGTCACAACCAGCAAATGGCACAGGGAGTGGTGCATTTATTAATTTAGTTTTAGGCGGCAACGCATAAAGCATTCAGAGACTCCTTAGTATGGAACTGCAGCTTGTTTTTATTCCTTTTCACTTTGGCCTTTAGGTGCTACTTGGTCGGGGTTAAGGTCGGTCACTTACATTTAGGAAAAAAATGTCCTTTGGTTTAAAATACGCCACTTCACACGCACGCTTACTAAAAATGATGACAGTCTGTTTGAGGCAGACGGACGTCACGTGAGACGTGTCTCATGTCAGTGAGACACTAGCAAACAAACAAAACACTTTTGATGTTCTAGGAATGAAAACAGGCTGGATAATCAAATGTTAAACATTTAAGGAACTTTAAGAGAATTTTTTTTAACAAATCTGCCTTTCTTTCATTCCAGGCTGGCACAGAATTTGGGTCTAACATGAATTAACAGATCTGGGGTGGGGAACTCCTGGGTCAACACACCTGAATCAAATGATTAGTTCATTACCAGGCCTCTGGAGAACTTTAGCCATTTAAATCTGCTGTATTGGATCAAGGACACATCTAAAACCTGCAGGGCACCAGCCCTCGAGGCCTGGAGTTCCCCACCCCTGCAATAGATGGTGTATTTTCTTTAAATAGCCATAGCCCAAACTATTACTAAAATCAGACCATAAGTAAAAGGCAACAGTGTATCATATCTTTTCTTTGTCTGCGCAAAATATACAGAACTACAAGTATGAAAACACTCCCTGGCTTTCATTTCTTTAGGTACAGCTTGCTGGTAACGGATTAGAACCTATTTTGCCTTCAGGCCTGCTTTAGGTCTTCATGCCATAGGTTTTGATCCATGTTGGCATGGCAGTATCACACAACTGCTGCACATGCGTGATGCAAAATCTCCTGTTCTACCACATGAACTGCAAACTGAGATCTGATGACTGTGGAGTCTGTTTGAGTACAGTACTCTTAGTGTCAAAAAATGCTATCCTCCTTGAAGCAGGCATTTAAACAATCTGGTCTTTAACTAATGACGTAACTACTCTGCATTTATTAAGGCTGTAGTTTTTTTAACATGTTTTAATGTTTTGTATCTTGTTCTATTTAATCTGAACAAGCCCCTAAAACAGTCAGTGATCACTGTCAGCCTCTCACTTTTTATTGCCACTGTTCATTTTAAAGCTCAGTGTTTAAACCCTTCTGCTGTAGCTACAGCCCAGCCCATGCAGCAGTATATGAATAACTAACCTGGTATTGTGGATGGATTATCTCAGTTGTTCTCCTGACTGAAGTTTGGTCCGTTTACAGCATCCTGCCATGCGATTGAATTTGTCCCTAACCATCAGGAACCCTCACGTTAACTTTTATCGAGTGGAAAAAAAGTTAGTGTTCATCCTAACTATGCTAGCATAGCTGTGTCGCTAGCGATCATGTAGCACATCATTATATACCAGCTAGCCCAACTTCAGTAACCCTACAAACGTCACTGCTGTTTAGTTTTCTGTCTTCATTTATGTTGGAAGTGATAGCAGAGCTGTACGTTTGAATTTTTCAGAAATCTCTCAGTCAGAACATGCTATCATGTTTAGGTGGAAGCTAGCGAGCTAACTTCCTGCTAACTTCTAACTCTGTTAAATTTCATAAATTGTGTTTTCATGGATGCCTGGATGTTAAACTTAATTGTTACACCTGGTAAAGCAGCAACGCTGATCATTTTATTAAAGATGAAAGAATTTAGACAGTTTGTAACTCTCAGTGATGCCGCAGTGCTCGTTTGACTTTGGGACCTGCAGTGGAGTTTGGACCCGGAAACGGCTAATGTCAGACTTAAAGAGCAGATGATCATTTGCCTGCAGTGAAGACAAAGAGACATAGATTGTCTTTTGTACCTAGTGCTAGTATTATGGTTAATAACACTAAACCATAAGGGCTGTTGCCATTATACATTGCACTTTTTGGATGATAAATTTAGTTTTTTGTCATCTGGGCTTATTTGTTATTTGTTGTGTTTGTTTGTTTTTTAGATCTCTGTATGGACATACTGCAAATCAATTTCCCATTGGGGACAATAAAGTTACCATTGAACCACTGAACCACTGAACCATTGGTACTAAGGGGCCCAAAGAGTATCAAGAAAATATCCTCACATTATTACACCAACATGCTGAGCCATTGATAAAAGGCAGGGTGGAATAGCCTTCATGCTATTTGCACCACATTCTAAACCTGCGATCTGAATGCTGCAGGCAATGTTTCTGCAGTATTCTGCTGTCCAGTTTTGGTCAGCCTGTGCAGATTCCAGCCTCAGTTTCCTGTTCATAGCTGGTAGTAGTGGTACCAATATGATCATTTGTTGCTGCAGCCTGCTTCAAGATTTGATATGTTGTGCATTCAGAGACAGCCCGTTCTCATTCCCGAGGCGTAACATACTGACGATTTGTCATGTCCCGCAGCGTTCCTGAGGAATGCGAAAGGCGACCTTCGGTGTTCTTATGCTACGCGGTGGGTTATGGATGAAATCCAGTAGAATGACGCTCCTGCAGTAATACACGTTCCAGCCATGTATTGCAGCCCTAACCATAACCTTATCCCTGACCTTAACCAGCACTTTAATGACATTAGTGCTTTCCAAAGCGATTTAAGTAAAACGAACGTACATGTGTAGATTCATTCCAAACCGCTCTCGTGTTTACTCATTTTTCCAATCTCGTAATATAGGGACGTGTTGGGTGCCCGGAAGCGTAATATATCGACGATTTGCCATCTAGCGTAAAATGTTAAGCTTTGGGAGTGAGAATGTGTTGTCACAGATGGTCTTGTGCATATTTTGATTGTAAAAAGTGCTTGTTTGCTCTCCTGTCGAGCAACCTGGACATCAACAAGGCATTTCTGCCCAGAGAGCTGCCACACACTGGACATTTGGTCTTTTTTGGACCGTTTCTGTAATCCTTAAAGATGGCTGTGCAAGAAAATCCCAGTAGATTAACAGTTTCTCAACTACTCAGACCAACCTGCTGGCATCAACAGCCACGCCGCATGTGTACCTAATGAACAGGGCAGCGAGTTTTTACCATAAAATATATAGAAATATTAGCCTTGTGTTATTTACTTTATTTCCATTTAACATACAAATCTGAATAATTTCAGCATAGGAACACTTTTTTCTGTAAAAATAAAGAAATATTTGTAATGAAGATTTATGTTGTCTGGACACTCCTACAGTAGTCACGCCCACGTTAGAGTGAACGGTAGGAAAGCATGTCAAAACAAGGTCACAGACTAATGAAGAATGACAGAATTACTTATTTTTAAATATAATTAATTATGTGTAGCTTATATTATTGCTCCAACATACTGTTTCCATAGTTTATGATGAAATAACCCACTGAGAAACTCTGGCACGCAGCACAAACATTCTCCAAGTGTTTCAGTGACTACAGCTAATTCCTGCATCACCGCCTGTGCCTCGAAACACTCCACCACTGTTTTCTATTTGGATTGAGACATTTATCTCTTTTTTCTCTTCATTTAGCCACTTGAAAAAGGTCCTGTGATTGAGCTGAAGACCTCTCTTTCATTCCCAGAGGGATTTGACTAAACTTTAACTGTTGTTGGGCAAAATAACTCCACATGACAAGAGGGGGACTGATTCCCATGTGATTGGTTGATAATTGCCTTGTTTGGAATGATGGAAACATTCTTTGAAATCTGTGTTGCCACCGTTCATGGGCAATTTAACGTACCTGTAAGAGGAAAACTGCTATCACTGATTAACAGAAGCCAATATGTTAGAAGACTAACTTCCTTTGGTGAACCCTGATCCAGAAACACTATACTAACAGCCTGTCTAGAGGTGGGTTACTCTCTCCATTCAAACTGGAAGCTGGTGAGAATGAGAGACACAGTAACTCTGGAACCAAAGTGAAAGTTTGCACAAGTTAACAGTGATAGGGCTGATTTAAAAAGAAAAGATAAAGCACTGCCATTTCATTGCTTTCAGTTCACAGTTTGACTTGGGTTAACTGCCATTGCTGTGACTCATAAATCAAAAGGGTGGGTCCGTTATGATACAGTAAATATGCTCCACAGCTAACTGCTTTTTAAACTCTGTCAAACAGAATTGGGCACAATTAACACAACGTTGATGGCCGCTGATCTGCAGCAAACAGGATGGTTCTTTGAGTATGAGAAGGATGTGAAACAGAAGGTATTGTGAGGTGTGGCAAAGAGCAGCCTGCAGGTTTGGAACAGCTGAGGGCTCTTGCTCTGACTCAGCATGCTGACACGCTGTATTTTTGTTGTATGGTGAGGTGATTCTCCTCAAATCAGTTTTCCTCGACACCGATAAATCATGCTGGTTTCCCGTTCTTAAAAAAAAGGCATTCATTGAAAACTATTTGTTAAACAGAATTGGAGGCGAGAGAAAATAAACAATAAAAAAGTAATAAGATACTATTTTTGGGTGTCACGTGACTCCAAACAGGCTTACACTGCAGCGTACAGCAATAAGAGCCTGTTGATTATTGTGATCTGTTTGAACGAACTATGACTCGTCTTACTTGCCCTGCATACAAATGTGCAAACTCTATATCCTGCCTGCTTCTACAACTCTCAGAAACAGCAGGCTCTAAGTGAGGCTCTTCCTTTTCTGCCTTTCGGCAACTGCAGCCAGCCGGCAACGAGCGCCCTCTATGAATAGCTGCTGAATGCAAAACTGAAACTACAAGCGCAGGCAGCTGGACAGGGACAAGTGCCGCATGACCCCCAGGAGCACTCGTGGCAGAGACAGCGGTGCAGCCCCCCGGAAACAGCTGCTATGCTATCAGTCACCCTCCACACAGTGACACACAGATACTTTTTATGGCTTCAGAATGCATAAAGCGGCATTAAATGATGTGCACGTAACCCTATCCAAACTACAAATTCATGCCTGCTTTTCATTTAAATTATGGATTGTGTTATCTAACACACTTCCTGCACTCACACATTTGTTTAGCCTCTTTGTGTGTGTGTGTGTGTGTGTGTGTGTGTGTGTGTGTGTGTGTGTGTGTGTGTGTGTGTGTGTGTGTGTTGACAGCTGTAAACAAGTTAACCACAACATCAACCAGGCAAGAAAACAACAGCATAAAGCAAAGTCCATGATGTGTTAATACTCATGGTGGATGAGGTTTAGACCAAGTCAAGGTGTTAAAGTGAGAACAACCCAACTCAAAACAGGAAAAGAACCATACACATTTATTTATGCACATTCTGAGATGAAGGAAAACCCTTAAAAATATCTACAGTAATGAAGAACCTGGGCCAAAACAGAAAGCGTACAATTTCCCTCATATGGGAACAGCAAGCAGCGTAACTTGGAAATCACATATTTTCCATATAAAGCATTCTGGTAAACATCCTGTCACTTCAGTTCTAGCTTTGGCTTCTTTCACCTGTTCTTCCAAAATACTGTGCATACTTTCATATCCTGGTTATTGTCTCGTCACACCTTGTGTTTTCACTTTCTGGGCATTTAAGGCCAAAACCTCAATCTTAGAAATTAAAGGGCCTTCTTCTGTTTACATACGCTGAATACTACGAAACAAACGAACAAACCCAAGGTCAAAGGGCACGGCAGCGAGTTTATGTGGAGGCTAATACATTAACAAGGTATGTGGGGAAATTTATAACTGCGTGAAATTGCTCAAAATGAAACCCAATATTCATTCATTCAAAATTGTTTATGCATGATGGACCCTGAGATGTGATAAGGGAATTTATGATAGTTCTTGAGGACTGATAGCAGAGCTCAGTTAGAAAAGGAAACTGAAAAGAGCAATCGACAATTCAAAGGTGTGTTTGGCAGTAACATTTTCAGAGAGACATTTTTACGATCAGCTTGTAACTCCTACTGTAAAACTCCACCTTCACCGATGTTAACGATGACTCATGTTTCGCAGGACAAAAGAAAAAGAAAACATGATTCTGTGTTTAACAATTAAAGCCAGAGTTGATAGAGACCACAGTCATGTAATCTTATCAGATGAGAGGGGGCGGCTGCTGTTGTTTCCGCTGGCACGCCTTCACGTCGGTGTTTGCTTTTATACGACCATTCCACATCATCACGGCAGGGAAAGGTGGAAACTTATCAGTGTGAACAAAGTGCTTAGAGACTCCAGCATGATGCATGAACTCTGCATTCAAAGCATTTAAAACACCGACTAAGCCATCAGTCGTATGAAATTACCTGAAGCTTACTCATCAGGGGACATGGATGCTATGGATAACATGCCTGATCCTGGTGTCTCTTTACTTCAGGACTCCTGGAAATGTAGCGTCTTAAAAAGATCACAGTTAATTTCACAATTTCCAGATTCCCAGAGCCCAGCGTTTACATCCATCTTCACGACCAGCTGTGTTGATTGTACCCACAGCGTGCACAATCTCAGTAAACACCTGCACGTACGTGCATTCACGGGACCACTTAGATAAACCAGTGTAAAAATAATACGTGCGACCAAAGCGCAGCACCACCAGCCAGGATATCGAACCGTTGAGTCTGCACATGCTCAAACATGACAGCGCACGCATTCACAGTTCTCACAGCTTATGTAGAAACTAAGAATCCACACTGACACAAAATGACATTTACATATTTCCTCATGCTTTCAGTTAAATGCTCCTTGTTGTGAAAAAAGTTTAAAGACTCAGCTTAACTCCCGTCACCCCTCCCTCCTGTCTTTCCCTTCCTAAGTCTTTCTTCACCCCGGTGTGGCCTCACAGGGCCACACCTCACTTCCTGGCTACTGATTACAGCGTCAGACTCACAAAAGGCAAAAAACAAGCGGCCGGTGTCTGTACCAGGTACCATCTGGGTCTGGTTACCCAGAAGAGAACGATGATGGTGGGGTGGAATGTGTTCCCTGCTTAAACTAAGGGGGCTACAATAACCCACTACAACGGTCACGCTTTCACACAATGTGAACCTTCTTTATATTCAAGCAATGCCTGGAAGATTTTAATTCTGGCTGTTTGTTTGCACTGCATACTAAGCAAAAATGTCATAAAACACCACCTTCGCTGCTTGATGCATCTGAGAAAAACTTTAAGAATAGAAGTAAAAGAAAAATGTGCAAGTTTCTGTGCAGCTCCAGCTACACTACAGGAAATGCTCAGTAAAAAGAATTATGCATAAACATGTGTAAAAAAAGTTTAAAAAAAGTTAAAGTTCAAATAAGAAAATCAATTAAGAAAGAACAAAGAAAAACTCTTTGCAGTGTTTGAGTCCCATTTCTGTGCGAGACACGATAGAGCCTGTGTATTTCACTCAAACATGCGTACAACTTTATTTACTGACAAGGAGGCGCATGACACATGGAGACTGCTCAGCTAACAGCCGTGGAGGTGTATTCCTAAAGGGTTCACAAAAGTTTGGAAAACAAACAAAAGACAACAAGATACAGAAATAAGAAAAAAAACAACGTGTTGATGCATCTCAATCATCCAGGAAAGAAAATCTCCAGAAGTTTAATCTGTTCATCTGGACGCAGTGTTTTGTGGGAGAAACGTTTCGTCATCATCAGGTGACGTCTTCAGTCTCAGCTGACTGCAGGTTTCAATCTTATAAACCGTACATTTGTATAATGACTGAAACCAGCCCAGTGAAGGGACAATGGGCTGTAAGATGGTGACAGATGTACCCTTAGGCCCCCTCCTCGATTCAGAGACGGTCTTTCCCTTTTCACGTAAATGGCCACCTTGACTCCGCCCTCAAACCAGCGTTCCTCCCTGTCCAGGATGTTACATCCTCATCATTGAAAGAGTGTCCACTGGCCTGTAGGTGTGAATAGACTGCAGGTGGCTCTTCTGTGTTGTAGCCAGAGGTTGTTTGGTTTCCCCGATGTATAAATCCTGGCAATCCTCCTGCACTTAACAGCGTACACTATGTTACTCTGTTTGTGTCGGGGGACCCGATCCTTGGGCTGGACCAGTTTTTGCCGCAGCGTGTTTTGGGGTTTAAAAGCCACAGAGACCTGATGTTTAGAAAAAATGCGTCTCAGCTGCTCTGATACTCCTGACACGTACGGGATCACTACAGGTTTTCACTTAGGCAGCGGTTGTTCTTCTCTCCTGGATCGGCTGGAGCTTTCTTTAGGAGCCTTCCCAGCTTTGTGGGGATAACCACATTTACTCAGGGCCTTCTTGATGTTCTTCTGCTTCCCTGGCTGCTGTGTCAGTGGGGATGGTGTTCGCTCTGTGTTGTAGCGTCCTGATGACGCCCAGTTTGTGCTCCAGTGGATGATGAGAGTCAAACCTTAAATACTGATCCATATGTGTAGGTTTACGGTACACGTCAGCTTTTAGATGTCCCCCATTACTGATGGAAATCTCACAGGAGAAAGTGTGGAAAAATAAAAAAATAAAAAATAAAACAAAAGAATGTTGTTTGGAATGTAGATGAAGTATTTTAAATATTCAAAAATATTTCAAATATAGACAAAGTGCTCTTCAGTTTTAGTCTATGTAAGGTTGATCTCACATAGGATGAATTGATGGCGTCTTTGCAAGAAAGTAAAGAGGGAAATCTTGCCCGTGAATACCAGTAATATATTATTAGAAAAAAATAATATTCAGGATAATAAAATCTAAAATAAAAGCAAATATTTTTAAATAATAAAAACAGAAATAAGGAAGGCCCACTGACACTAAACTACACTGGAAAGAAAAAAGTAAATTAATGAAAAATAGAAGTCTAGTCTCCTCTGCAGGCCTTTATCTCCCAGCCATGCTGCTGGGTGACATTGCTGTATTGAGGATGTCCTGGACAGAAATGATAACGCTTTCCTCTCCTCTGAGGTCATTTCCTCTACTTACAATGCATTTGGACCAGCTGGTGAACTAGTTTGTGGATTAGCAGCGGAGGTCAGCGTGCAAAGCATCACTGTTGGAGAGATAGACATCATGCCATAAAGTCACTCCTGTCTAACAGCAAATAGCTGATATGTTTTTAGTTTTGTGGAAAATACAATTTTGTAAATAATTTTAAGTTTTCATACTGTTTTCTGCAGTGTTGGGAAATAATGATAATAATAATAATGGATTGCATTTATAGCGTTTTTCGAGACCCTCAAAGCGCTTCACAATTCCACTATTCATTCACTCTTACATTCATACACTGGTGGAGGCAGCTACAGGTGTAGCCACAGCTGCCCTGGGGCAGACTGACAGAGGCGAGGCTGCCATATCGCGCCATCGGCCCCTCTGGCCAACACCAGTAGGCGGTAGGTGAAGTGTCTCGCCCAAGGACACAACGACCAGGACAGACAGAACAGGGGATCGAACCGGCGACCTTCCGATTACAAGACGAGCCTGTGAAGAACAATCTCTCACCCCAACCAATCACAGCAGATGGCCCCGCCCCTCCCCTGAGCCTGGTTCTGCCGGAGGTTTCTTCCTGTTAAAAGGGAGTTTTTTCTTCCCACTGTCGCCAAAGTGCTGCTCATAGGGGGTCACATGATTGTTGGGTTTTTCTCTGTATCTATTATTGTAGGGTCTACTGTACAATATAAAGCGCCTTGAGGCGACTGTTGCTGTGATTTGGCGCTGTATGAATAAAGCTGAATGGAATTGAACAATGACCACCCACCTCAGTCACGGTGTCACAGCTTCTCTAACATCAAGTTAATCAAAGCACACACGAGCTACTGAAGTGTTAATTTAAAATGACTGACAATGGATAATATTGCAGATAATGTCCATATGCTTTGCTGCTGAAAATCATTATTTTCCATATCCACTAAGCTACAATGCTAACAAGGTATCTACAAATTACACATTGTGTTTATCCAGGACACAACACTGTGTTTGTAGTTAAAGGTGAAACTGAGATATTCTGAAACCTGTCTTATGATTATATAGATAGAAAGCAATGTGAAGTAAATACAGTTTGTTCTGATGTTAGTGAAAAATAAAAATGTTAATATTGCTTTTATTGCTAACACTGTGGATGGAACTGAACCTACCCAGAAGCGAATACGAAACATTCTGCTGTATAAAGTAATGTGGTTACTATTTAGCATCAACTTGGTAATACTACAATATAAATGATAACAAAATACTGTTCTCTCTAATACTCACTGCAAACAGCAACCTCACAAATTCAAATGAGAACGCAGAAGTTTAATCAGAAGAGAGATGCTCGGTTATGTAACGCTGACCTATAAAGAACAAGAGACGCATTTGAAGAAATACTTTTTTTAATATTCATGTTGCAGGAATTTGAACACTAAAGAGTGAGAAAGACAACTAGAAGCCCCGATTCCATAATATCCAGGAAAAATCTCTCAGAGTTTTCTTCTGTCGGGGGAAAAAAGAGAAGTTATAAATGGCTGACTGTAGGGATTTACATACACACTGTAATGCCATTCTGTACTGAATACACACGATATTGTATATATTACATCACAGAAGGCACTCTGAATGCTTCTTGTTCATGCCTTAACATTGGCGCTCGTGGCTCAAGAGTTGGGTTTTGGGTGTTCATCTTGTAATCGGAAGGTTGCCGGTTCGAGCCACGGCTCAGACAGTCACCTACTGGTGTTGGCCAGAGGGGCCGATGGCGCGATATGGCAGCCTCGCCTCTGTCAGTCTGCCCCAGGGCAGCTGTGGCTACAACTGTAGCTGCCTCCACCAGTGTGTGAATGTGAGAGTGAATGAATAGTGGCATTGTAAAGCGCTTTGAGGGGTCCCGAAAAGCACTATGTAAATGCAATCCATATTTATTATTATTAAACCGATGACTCAATAACACACAACAGTGTTCTGATCTCTCAGGTCATGCTTCTATAGTATTATTATTACTATGGTACAATTTTTGTGATGTAACAACTTGAACCTGTCAAGGAACAAATTTTGAAAGTAAAATTGTTCAGGTATCATGTTCGGTTGTCAACATTACTTATTGGTTATTCATAAAGGCGACAGCATTTAATTACACTGTATTTTATTCGTTTGTCTCAGTCAAGGTCTACAAATGTAAGCGAAAGTGGACAGCATGCTACTGAACAAGAAGTGATTCTGCTTACACTGCTACAAATCTCACAAACATTTAAATGCTAACAATTAAAAAATGTTGTTGTATGCTTGCAGGTGAGGATTAGCCAGAATTTGGAATAACGCTAAAGACAGAAGGACTGCAGAAAACAGACAGAGGTGGGAGTGTCTTGGAGCAAGAGGCCAAACAGCCAAATCGCTTCTCAACAAGTTTGGAGAGCAACTGTGTCTGTTGGCTCTAAAAGCAGAAGCTCAGTCAGGGTGGCTGAAGAGGATTCTTCTTTTGTTCCATCTCTGTCACCTAATCAATTTTCTTTGGCAAGTCCTAAATAAAGTCATATAGTGGTACTAATGTTTTAATATCATGCCATATGTCTGTGGCACAGTTATGGCCCACAGACCTCTTGATCCTCCTTCTGTATCCTGATTCATCAGCAGGCTAAAGAGGCGGCATTTGCTCTGCGGTGGGGCATAAAAAAAGTAAACGAAGACGAGCAAAGGAGGAACTCACAAGAAGGGAGGGGCCTGAGAGAAAGTAAAAAGCATAAAGAACTAACATAAGTAAGAAAACAAATCAGCATCATTAAAAGTTTAGAGATTGAAAATGAAATGAAATGAATTGAGAATGAAAAATAAAGATAAACAGAAGAATAGTAAATTTAGGGAAAAGGAAGAAGCAAAGGAGGAAGATGATAAAGAAGAAGGGATGAAAAGAAAGGGACTGCTGGGCTCAGCAAGTTAGTGATTACTGATTAGCCAGCTCGATCCTGTAGGCAGGCCTGTCTGTCCTTGGCTTGGGAAAACAACATAAAAGGGAGCCGGCGGTTTTGTGCCGGGACTTGAAAGCTTGGTAGCTATCGGGAGACATTAGCCTTATCAATAGCCGGTCACTAGAGCTCGGCTATATGAAGCAACAAGGGCACTGCTTTTCCAGAATGAGATAACCGACACTTACCACAGCCCACGTTTGCATGTGCAAGAGCAATAGGTACTCCCCAACAACGTGACACATAATGTGTGACGGGAACAAAAAGAAATAAAAATAAAACACAGACAATGTAGTGACGCTACTGGACAAAGCGTCGCCTACTGTGGTGGCAACCCGAATCAGTCAGACTGAAAGGCAACGTGTCTGATCCAGTACCCAAATGGCAGGAAAACCCTGGCAAACAAGCAGTGGGCTGTACTGTATGTGCCTGATGCTTATTAAACCACATGATTTATTCGCCTATTGTCCTGTACGAGGCTTGGACTGGACAGGAAGGTTAATAAGTGCAATGGCATCTTTCAATCACTGAATAGAACACCTTGACACTTGCAATGTGTGTTTGACTGGCTCATGGAAGAGTTTTCCATTGGTTCAAGTCCAGTAGTCCAATCTATTGAACATGGGTCAGTGGAAAAAAGATCTTTGAAAGGGATGGAAGGACCGTGGCGAACTGTGATAATGTGTCAAAACATCAAAAGACTTTCTGGGAAGATTCCTGTTTTTCTGCAACATCCATCACCCGCTGGACCAGACAAACAAACTGGTGGACAACGAAACCAACACACACGCATACACATACTTTCCCATTACACCAAAGCCTTCCCAGTATATTTGTGCTGATTGATTTTTGTGGGGTAAGGTCATCCTGAACAGCTGCTGCAAGACCTGCAATTCATTTGGAGTTCAAAGAGTGCTTGGGTCGGTCAGTGCCATTACTGTTTGTCCTTTACCTAATGACGTCATTAGGCATCATTTCTTGTCAACAGCATGCATGACAGCAAGTCTTCTGTTTGCTCCAACAGTCAGCTAACAGTGAGAATGTCATTTTCATTCTTACATGTGCAGTTAAATGTTACCACATATGATCATCAAGGTTTCCACTTATCAAAATCTCTTCAAACTGACATCATCATCTACGATACAATTTTACAGAAAACAATGATTTTATTAGAAAGTTACACTTTACTCAGCTGGATAACCAAGACACAAATTAGCGTAGTAGTTATTCAAGTTAAAGAAATTATAAATTACTTGGCTGTAAAGCACCTGTACTCTTATCCTACTTGTGCTTGCTATGTTACATTCTTAATATTTGCAATCTACAAACATCTGGAACAAGGTTCAAAGTTACAAACTGCCCTCCGGCGCCACATTTTTTTCACATTTGCTCTTATCTCCAATTCCCTGCGACTAACCCTTGTTTTCTTTCGTCTTTGTCCCAGTTCTAACACCATGGCTTGCTTCAGATCTTGTTTTCCGCTCCCTCTCTCTCAGCTGACTGGCTGGCACACCTATCAGAGGACAAAGTCCCCGAGCGAGACAACATATGCATGCGCATCAGAGCTCAAACGCATATGACACGCAAACACAAACACGCGCACTGGGATCCTGACACATTAATACACACATACTGCATCTCCACGTACAGTAAGCACTCGCTTCCAAAGTCGTCCACCGTCATGCCTTCGCACAGTTCACTTGATAAACTCTTGTGTGAGGCTGACGAAGCAGAAGAGGGTACTCAGCAGCCTGAACACTCAAGCAGGTTACATACGACTGCTCAGTGTAGCAGTGGACCCACACTATATGACTAAGCCCTTTAAGGAAGGGCTTTATTTTTAATACCATTCATCAATTTTTCTATTTTCTTCCACTTATCCATTTCAGGAGTGGCACAGGGTGTGGGGTGCGTGGGCTGAAGCCTATCCCAGCTGCCATATGGTGAAAGGCAGGGTACAACCTGGACAGGTCGCCGGCCCACTGCAGGGCCAGCACTGCCACACACACACACACACACACACACACACACACACACACACACACACACACACAAATAACAGCTTTGAAATGACTGACCTCACACTTGTCTTCTCATCTAAGTGTATTTCTCAAGAATTGCTTAGAAAGTTGTTTGTCGTTGTTATAAAGGGCAGATCACTGTCAAAAGCATCAGCTGACATCAGATGGTGCCATCTCTGCTCAACAAAAAAGAAAAAGTGCTAATATTACGGCAAGAGCAAACACAGAAGGATGTTTTATACAAAAATAAAGCAGCGATGCTTTAGCTTTGTAACTATGCGGAGTGACAAGTACAAGCCAAGTGTGTTTTTCAATGTCATTTTACATTGATGGCCAACAGAGCTGTGATGGATGACAGAGGGTGCCGGGACATTTTGCAGCCCTGCTTCACCATCAAGGGACTGATGTTGGAAGAAGAACAATGGACTCAACATGTCAGCTACAGTTTAGGGTTAAATCAAGCATATCAGGTTAACAGTGTTAGCATTCTACAAAGGATACTTATCATGTAAATATTGTGGAGACAATAGTTGAAAGATGCTTTTTTATAATGCAGTCAGACCAGAACTACTAATTTCTTTTTATAAACACAGCGCTGTGAAAAATAATTCCCTTCCTGATTTCATATTTTGGCCCTGTGTGAAAAAGTGATTGGCCCCTAAACCTAATAACTGGTTTGGCCACCCTTCGCTTCAACAACTGTAACCAATCGATAGCGATGACCTGCAATAACAATTTTTTCACAGAGCTTTGGAGGAACTTTGGCCCACTCATCTCTGCAGAATTGTTGTAATTCAGCCGTGTTGGAGGGTTTTCGGGAATAGACGACCTTTTAAAGGTCATGCCACAGTATCTCAACAGGATTCAGGCCAGGCCTTTGACCAATGCTTCATTTTGGCCAGACACTCTCCTCAGGATGTTTTGGTAGACAGCAGGTTCCATTTACCACAGCAAGTCTTCCAGGTCCTGAGGCAGTAAAACCGCCACCAGACCATCACAGTACCACCACCACGTTTTACTGTTTAACTTCATGCCAGATGTAACACACACCTTAGAAAAAGTTCACCTTTTGTCTCGCCAGTCCACAGAGTATTTCCCCAAACGTCTTGTGGATCTGTCATGGTCCCGAGTCTGATGACTCAGTGTTTTGTGTTTATTAATATTATCTTATGTTCCTGCAGTGCTTTGGATGCTGTTCTGGGTCTTTAGTGGCCTTTTTGGTGGGTCATTGATGAGGAGCCACTCCTGGGAAGGTTCACCACCGTGCCATGTTTTTGGCATTTGTGCACGGTGGCTCCAACTGTGGTTCGTTGGAAACCCCACAGCTTTAGGAATGACTTTATAACCTTTTATAGACTCGGACATGTCATTTGTTCCTGAATTTCCTCGGATTGCGGCACGATGTCTTGCTTTTCAGGATCTTTTGGTCGACTCCACTTTGTCAGGCAGGTCCTATTTAAGTGATTTCTTAATTGAGAATAAGTGTGGGTGTGGCTAGAGAAAGTGAACTCGGTTTTCCAAAGATGGGATACACCACAGTAACTTATGTTATAGCAGGGGAGTGTAATTTTTCCACACAGGGCATTGTATGATTGGATTTTTCCCCCTTAATAATAAACACATTTATTTCTAAACCGCATTTTGTGTTTACTGTGGTATCTTTGTCTAATATTTTAATTCATTTGATGATCTGAAACATTAAAGTGTGACAAACATACAAAATAATAAATCAGGAAGGGGGCAGACACTTTTTCACACCACTGTATGTTTATTTTGTAGTTGCACCAATATGACCTTACCCCTTGAAATTGCACATTACAGCCCCCAGTTGCAGTCTAAGGGCCCTAAGGGTGCAAACTCATTCTTAGCTCCATTGGAAATTAGGACAAAATGTGTCTAATCAGTCTGACTCAACTTGTTTACCATTTTCTTAAAATGTTAACATTCTCCTTGAAGCATCATTGTAATGTAACAGCTAAATTTAATCTCTGGCAGTCTCATGGCAATGTGTAAAACAGCTGAATATTAAAATAAGTCACATTTTACTGGAGAATCCGAGCCTTTGCACAGATCACGCAGGACTCCATCCCATAAGGAATGAATGGAGAAGTTGTTTAAGTTCAAAGCAGTAGTTTCCATCCCTTAGGAGGAAACCAGAGCGCTCTGTTTGTCATTGATGTCATCGCCAGCAAACCACACTTCAAACTGGTAATAAGGCAGCAGGGTTATTCACTCCAAAACACAGAGGGCCTTATTTGTTCAAGCTGCACACTCCACGTGTGCCTCCATGCTTCTACTGATGCTGTGCGCTAATGGTTCCCACATCAGACTCTTAGTGGGCTTAGTCACATATGATTGCCATGCATCCCGATCTCCATCCACCACACCTCACATCGAATGCATTCGTCAATTAGTGAGTGGCATAGGGTGAGCAAAACATGGCTTCTGAATGAGTCTCACACTGAGGGATGCGAACAGGCTGGCTGAAGAAGTCAAGCTGCATTTACAGAAAAGCATATTAATAGTGATCTGACTTTAATTTAACTTGGAAAGAGGGGGTATGAGTGTATATGCATGCTTATATGCGTGTATAAAGCTGCGGGTTTGCGAGCGGCCTGCGCCAACTAATTTTAAACATTTCAGACCAGATCTCGAGTCAGCCACGTCTGGCCCCATGGATGGGTAGACCAGCGTCGACATCACTGTTTGACAACACGTATGGCAGATTGATTTTCTGGTTCAAGTTGAAGGGAGCAAACAGATGTGAAAGGGAGCTACAAGATTACACACAATGAGGAAGGAAATAAAGAAAAGCACAGCACTGGGAACATGTGCTGCAATCTGCACCGAAATAGATTCTCAGATTTTTAAGGACGGTATAAAGTATTAAAAAAAAAAAAAAAAAAATCTAAGAAACTATGACAATCAAGTGGACCGGTATAGAAATGTGGGTTATCTACTCATGGTGCCCTTCCCTTTGCTCAAGGACACAGTTTGTTGTCTACATCCATGTGGTGTTACATCAGATGTAAGATTACTCACTAATGCAACTGTGGGCACTCTGATGCTCGAGAGGTTTACATACACGATTGTTTTAGTGGGAGCAGGCGTTTAACTTGGATCTTTATGCTCTTTGTAGAGCTTTACTAATTATCTTTGACTTTACAAAAACAAGTGCACATCAGCACTGATTCTCACTAAATCCAGTCGTCCAGAAATTAACCTCTGTCTCTCTTCCACAGCATGTCTTCATCCCGTCTTCCTTCTCTCACCCCAACCAATCACAGCAGATGGCCCCGCCCCTCCCTGAGCCTGGTTCTGCTAGAGGTTTCTTCCTGTTAAAAGGGAGTTTTTCCTTCCCACTGTCACCAAAGTGCTGCTCATAGGGGCTCATATGATTATTGGGTTTTTCTCTGTATGTATTGTTGTAGGGTCTACCTTACAGTATAAAGCACCTTGAGGCGACTGCTGCTGTGATTTGGCGCTGTGTAAATAAAAGTGAAGTGAATTGAATGTAATCCTTTGAAGATCTACAGCCATGTACAAAAAACCGAAAAAAAACTCTTGCTATCATAAATTTAGGAGATTGTACAAAAAGTATTCGGCCCCCTTGAACTTTCCCACATTTTGTCACATTACAGCCACAAACATGAATCAATTTTATTGGAATTCCAGGTGAAAGACCAACACAAAGTGGTGCACAGGTGAGAAGTGGAACGAAAATCATACATGATTCCAAACATTTTTACAAATCAATAACTGCAAAGTGGGGTGTGCGTAATTATTCAGCCCCCTTTGGTCTGAGTGCAGTCAGTTGCCCATAGACGTTGCCTGATGAGTGCTAATGACTAAACAGAGTGCACCTGTGTGTAATCTAATGTCAGTACAAATACAGCTGCTCTGTGACGGCCTCAGAGGTTGTCTAAGAGAATATTGGGAGCAGCAACACCATGAAGTCCAAAGAACACACCAGACAGGTCAGGGATAAAGTTATTGAGACATTTAAAGCAGGCTTAGGCTACAAAAAGATTTCCCAAACCTTGAACATCCCACGGAGCTCTGTTCAAGCCATCATTCAGAAATGGAAGGAGTATGGCACAACTGTAAACCTACCAAGACAACCACCTAAACTCAGGCCCAACAAGGAGAGCGCTGATCAGAAATGCAGCCAAGAGGCCCATGGTGACTCTGGACGAGCTGCAGAGATCTACAGCTCAGGTGGGGGAATCTGTCCACAGGACAACTATTAGTCGTGCACTGCACAAAGTTGGCCTTTATGGAAGAGCGGCAAGAAGAAAGCCATTGTTAACAGAAAACCATAAGAAGTCCTGTTTTCAGTTTGCCACAAGCCATGTGGGGGACACAGCAAACATGCGCAAGAAGCTGCTCTGGTCAGATGAGACCAAAATGCAAAACGCTATGTGTGGCAGAAAACTAACACTGCACATCACTCTGAACCATCCCCACTGTCAGATATGGTGGTGGCAGCATCATGCTCTGGGGTGCTTCTCTTCAGCAGGGACAGGGAAGCTGGTCAGAGTTGATGGGGAGATGGATGGAGCCAAATACAGGGCAGTCTTGGAAGAAAACCTCTTGGAGTCTGCAAAAGACTTGAGACTGGGGCGGAGCTTCACCTTCCAGCAGGACAACGACCCTAAACATAAAGCCAGGGCAACAATGGGATGGTTTAAAACAAAACATATCCATGTGTTAGACTGGCCCAGTCAAAGTCCAGATCTAAATCCAATCGAGAATCTGTGGCAAGATCTGAAAACTGCTGTTCACAAATGCTGTGCATCTAATCTGACTGAGCTGGAGCTGTTTCAAAGAAGAATGGGCAAAGATTTCAGTCTGTAGATGTGCAAAGCTGGTAGAGACAGACCCTAAAAGACTGGCAGCTGGAATTGCAGCAAAAGGTGGTTCTACAAAGTATCGACTCAGGGGGCTGAATAATTACACACACCCCACTTTGCAGTTATTTATTTGTAAAGAAATGTTTGGAATCATGTATGATTTTCGTTCCACTTCTCACGTGTGCACCACTTTGTGTTGGTCTTTCCTGGAATTACAATAAAATTGATTCATGTTTGTGGCTGTAATGTGACAAAATGTGGAAAAGTTCAAGGGGCCGAATACTTTTGCAAGCCACTGTATTTGGTGCGAGTATGCATGCTCTCGCTCACTTGTAGTCATTTCTCTTTCCATCTGTTTTTAT
Source organism: Diplotaxodon limnothrissa (assembly GCF_057381915.1). Classification (NCBI taxonomy): domain Eukaryota; kingdom Metazoa; phylum Chordata; class Actinopteri; order Cichliformes; family Cichlidae; genus Diplotaxodon; species Diplotaxodon limnothrissa. Next base: position 1,828,760 of record NC_140602.1, read on the forward strand.
TTTGTTCGATTTTTTCTGATGCCATTTCCACAGCAGAGCAGTGGGTCACACTTTCATGTGAGTTTGTGGAATGGCTGATGCAAGCACAGAATTAATAGCATGCAACGATAAAACCATCTCAGACATCTATCAACTGCTTAGCTGCTGAGATATTTGAATAGCATCTTTTCTTTCGAGACACATTTTAGAGCAATTGGCCGTATAAACAGCAACATTACTTTGTTGCATTATTTATTTTATCGACCTTTAAAATCACAACCTGCAAGTATATCTGCTAAATAAAAGAACTTTTCCTCTGTGATTCATAGCGTTTAACACCTATCCATCATCTGATGTCAAACACATGATCAAAACCAACACACAAAACAGTTTGAGTTTCACATCTTTAGGGATCATCCCACACTAGCTGGGAAACTGAATGTGCGTGGGTGAGTGTTTCATATTTCCAGTTTAACTGCTAAACTACCTGTAGGTCTATAGAGTTTTTGTTCCCTCTTGTCTTTGATCTCTGCTTCATTGTGGTGTAGTGATTGACCTCAGTCAACTTGATAAAACATTCCCCACCTACAATTATTCTTGTAACACATATGAAGGACATGCTATTTGCAACAGGATGATGTCAAGAGGCATATAAAAAGCTCGATTTAATCCAAGCATTGTGTTGTACTTCAGCTGGTGGGTTAGAAATTCTGTTGGCTGTGCAGGAATGTACCACAGATGCAAGTACTCAACAGCATAATGTACACAATATCAAACTAAAAGAAACAAACCCATTATACCAACCTGGTTACCGGTTTTGCAGGATGTTAAATAAAAAAAAACCCCAACAAGCAGTAACAAAGACAAGATGAGAATAAATGAACAAATTCAAGACCTTACATTTTCATAATGTCAGGCAACATATGAAAATTGTTTTCCCCCTCTGTGATGTCAGATTAATACATGACCAAATACCATAACTTCCTGATGTGCTGTTCACTAAAATGTGGGTTGCTGTACCGAAGAGGGCTGCAGATCAAACGCGGTGGCCTGGGGCAGATTTGATCCAATTCCACTTGGTTACAGAGGTCTGCATTTATTCTCAGACATTTTCCATATAGTAAAGTCAGACGTCACCCTTGTGAGGGAGGCCCCTTTTTCAAATTCTCTTAAACCTATCAGCGGATGGAGAAATGAGAGCGGTGATTGTAGATGGTAAGAAGGAGCCTGGGAGCATCTGCCTTCCATTGCCGAGCACAGCTCGTGCGTTCCACTTCACCGCTGGCACCGTCGCTGTTACCGGAACCCCACAGTCATGATTGAGGTTCTATCCTTACAGGTTGTGTGTGATGCTGTTTTGGGCTGTGCTTGTTTTTGTTCTCTACTTCAGAGATAAGACATTTGTACATTACCGTTCCCGTTTTGTAACATTTGTCTCTTTGATCATCTTTGGTCCTGTGGATGGATTATCTCAGTTGTTCTCCTGACTGCAGTTTGGTCCGTTTACAGCATCCTGCCATGCGATTACATTTGTCTCTAACCATCAGGAACCTTCACGTTAACTTTTATCGAGTGGAAAAAAGTTAGCGTTCATTCTCCAGCTTCACTGTGTTTATGTTATGCTAACATAGCTGTGTAGCTAGCTACCACGTAGCACATCATTATATAGCAGCTAGCCCAACTTCAGTAACCCTACAAACGTCACTGCTGTTTAGTTTTCTGTCTTCATTTATGTTGGAAGTGACAGCAGAGCTGTACGTTTGAATTTTCTCAGAAATCTCTCAGTCAGAACATGCAATATCATGTTTAGGTAACTAGCGAGCTAACTTCCTGCTAACTTCTAACTCTGTTAAATTGAAGCTTGGAGTAACTTCAGACTTAAAGACCAGATAGCTACCGAACAATCATTATTGTTAGTGACTTGTCACAGTGTTCCTGTCACGATCGTGGGTCTCTGACCCAGCGTTTTCAGTTTGCGTTTTCAGTTCTTAAGTTATTCCTTGACATATGTTGAGTAACATATGTCAAGTCTACATTTGGTTGCCTTAAGGCAACCAAATGTAGACTTAAGGCAACATTTGGTTGCCTTAAGTCTAGTTACGTTTCACTTAGGTGTTCTGTGTTGTGTTCTTGTTCATGTTGTCCAGCTTGTGTTATCATGTCTACGTCATTCCATGGTGTTTCCTGTTTTATTTTGGAAGTCTGCGTGCAGGTTTGCTTTCTTTGTCTCGTTATGTCAGATTAGCCTCAGCTGTTTCCCCTTGTGTTTCCACTTCCCTTGATCGCCTCCTGTGTGTATTTAGTCTGTGTGTTTTCTTTCATTCGTCGGCAGGTCGTCTGTTGTTTCTCGCCATGTTTCCTGTCCAGGTATGTTCAGGGTCATAATAATAATAATAATAATAATAATAATAATGGATTGGATTTATATAGCGCTTTTCAAGGCACCCAAAGCGCTTTACAATACCACTATTCATTCACTCTCACATTCATACACTGGTGGAGGCAGCTACAGGTGTAGCCACAGCTGCCCTGGGGCAGACTGACAGAAGCGAGGCTGCCATATCACGCCATCGGCCCCTCTGGCCAACACCAGTAGGCAAGTAGGGTAAAGTGTCTTGCCCAGGGACACAACGACCAGGACAGAGAGCCCAGGGATCGAACCGGCGACCTTCCGGTTACAGATGCGATTCCCAACCCCTTGAGCCACGGTCGCCCCGTGTCATGTCAGGGTTCTTCATGTTGTTTTTTTAGTTCTCCCAGTTTAGGTTAATGGTTAGTTTTCATCAGTTTGTCTTGCCTTTTGTTTGCACTTTGCACAAAAAAAAAAAAAAAAAAAAATCTGCCTTATTAAACGGCTCTGCTTTTGTTAAATATCAAGTTTTGTTCCACATTCTTTTGTGTCTGCATTTGGCTCTACCATTCACAGTTCATACAGTCTGCTTCCACTTTAAAATTTTGCTGCGGTCATCATAAATGGTAAATGGTAAATGGCCTGTATTTATATAGCGCCTTACTAGTCCCTAAGGACCCCAAAGCGCTTTACATATCCAGTCATCCACCCATTCACACACTGGTGATGGCAAGCTACATTGTAGCCACAGCCACCCTGGGGCGCACTGACAGAGGCGAGGCTGCCGGACACTGGCGCCACCGGGCCCTCTGACCACCACCAGTAGGCAACGGGTGAAGTGTCTTGCCCAAGGACACAACGACCGAGACTGTCCAAGCCAGGGCTCGAACCGGCAACCTTCCGATTACAAGACGAACTCCCAACTCTTGAGCCACGATCGCCCCATATAGTAACGGTCTTATCTACTGCTAGATTTTAATGGCCAATCTCAAACAGCAATTATGGCCACAGTACAGTCAATAAAACATGCATAATGATGACAACAGTTTTTCACCGGTTAAATATTTGATGTTTACAGTATGAGTGGGTGTTAACGTCCAGATAAGCTCAACTGTATTGCACCACATACACAATGTGGACAAACAGCTTTCTTCAGCACTTGGAACGAATTCTACACTTAAGATAAGGTGCACAGGTAATCTGGTCCAAATAAGCCATCTGCTGTTCCCACAGCAAACAACAGAGTCTAATAACACTGTGCATCCAATCAGATTGTAGCGGGGTCAGCCGAGATAAAGGCAAAGCAATAAAGTGAAACAATCTGGTGCTTTGACACTACAAGCAAGAAAGCTTGCTATTTCGCTGCTGCGCTAGGGGCAAGAATGTGCTCTTTGAACCAGCTTTATTTAACAGCGGAGCAGCATGCGCACAGCACGCCCCGAGTCTCCGAGCAGGCATAGGGACTGTTTGCTCCTGGCGTGGGCACATCAGACGCAGGGCCACTGGGTCAGGGAGCTGGCATCCTCACCCCTGGCACAAGTCGCTCCCCTTGCGGGCGTAGGGGTTGACACCAGGCTCATGGTGAGCACCAGACAGACAGGGGCCTACCAAACAGCTTGTGACCATAACCAACAGTGGCAGAGAACAATGAATGCAATTATTTACAAGAACACAGTCCAAGTCTCTTTTAGTCTCTCCCCATTACGCCTGTTTACTCTCGCTCTCTTTCGCGGAGGGGCTGCGACCCCGCCGGTGCAGTCGTCAGCAGGACCTTTTCACAGTGCCCAGGGCTACCCGGCTATTCATGCTCTACCGCCATTAGACTGATAATTGTCCAGCTGCAGCCTCTTTCCTACCAACTTCACATTTTGGTAAAAGGTTGAGGGACATCCAAAAAAAGTATATCAACTATAAGACGAATATGGACTTTTTGATACATTGTTGGTAATGTGAAAAGATAATACAGTGCTTTCATGCACCATCAGGGAGGAATTTCTCATGGTCTGACAACATGGCACAGACTGAGAAGTATCGCTTAGCACATGGACAATGGCTGGGAGGAGCGGACATCGTAATATTTTACGTTTTCTTTCCAGGATAAAAGTTAATTACGGCAGCACTCGTTGACCGTAAGAAAGCGAAACCTAGCGATATATCACTATGATGATAAGGTGCCGCTCAATAACCGCAGGTACTTCAATCAGGCTGTGCAATTACTTATCTATTACATAATATAGTAGAATTGCATCACTAGTCAGGTCCGAGTGGAAGCGTACCCTGGCCTGCTGTAATAACTTTATTGTGACTAATACCACAGTGGAAGAACATGGCTTCCTTAACCCCTCGCTGAACAAACAACACATACTCGACGTGGAAATCGCAGAAGAATAGTCCCAGATACAACAAGTGCACGTACCAGCTGAACGTGTGAACACAACTGCATACGTGTGATCGTTTTGCACACACGGTCACACACTTGCACACATACAGTAGATACACAGAGTTCCAGTTTGCTTTTCCCCCGTGGCTCTTGGCCGGGGGCCTTTAGGAGTCTCCAGATGAAGAGAGCGCGGAGTGTGGCAGAGGGTCCCTCCATAAACAATAAACAACAGTTATCTTGTGTGCAGCCGTCTGTGTCGAGTGCCACACGAAGCCAAGCCCAGCATCTGAGAGGCGTCTGCTCCTCTTTACGCCTTTGGTCTTGTCTCTTTCAATGGTTTATAAAAGTGTGGATGTGTGTGTACACGCCTAAGGGTGTGTGTCTCTGTTCCCAGCACAGGGCTCCTCTGTATTGTATTCTGGGCCTGGCTTGGAGTAAAAAGGCAGAATTAAAAGTAGCGGGGGCAAGAGAAAGGGGGCTGCCAGCACACTGCGGAACTGCAGGGAGCTCCCCCAGATCCCAGCTGCCCAGGACTGGCTGAGAGCTTCAGGCGAGTGCCAGGCTTTCTTGGCCCTCGTGGAGAAGGGCCAGAGAGAGAGGAGGCGGACGTCAGAAAAAAAGCCAAAAATAACATGTGAGCCTATATAAAGAAGGCTCCGGGAGAGAAAAAACGCTGACATATAAGAAATGCTCAGTTTGTTGGCAGGTAGAAAGCATCAGGGGCATGTTTTGCAGCTCTTTTCATGAAGAATGAAACAGTGTTTTTTCAAATAATAATTGCTTATATAAGGTGTTCATATTTTATGAAGCACTGGAACCAAAGCACTTCCTGAGCAGCTCAATGAGTTGCTCTTCCAGTTCTGGTGGCCTGAAAGTCTCTCCTTCCCCACAGGGGCTGGCAACACAGAGGTTTATCTGGAACTGTTTAATGCATTATTTGTCCAACAATCAAGGAAGTGAGTTTATTTTGTAGATAATTGTAGCTTTTGTTGCATTGATGGCCGAGATAAGCCAGAGTTCCGAACCATTAACTGGTTGTGCTTTTGCTGGCAACAACAACAACTCTGTAAAGTACAATGATGCGTAAGAGCACTGCAAACAAGGCAGAAGATCCTGAAATGAGCAGAAGAGGCCCCCTACAGCTACGCAACGCCAATCAATCAAGTTTGTTTTTTTCCAGAGCTACAGTTTTCTTACATTTAACTTTCGATACTTATCAGCAAATTGGCTTCCAACCGCCCAACTCTTGATCTGCTCACATCAAATAACACGACTCAATGAAAAATTGGGGCCATTAACAATGCAATATTCAAACCATATGTAAAGCCAATGTCTGATCTGACTCCCACCGCACACTGAATGGAGTTTAACTCTGCACAACTGCATGAAGTGCAACTGGGCCCCGAGAGTCGGGGCTCTGCTGTTAGCAGTAATAATTACAGCTCAGGCTCGAGCCTGTGGAAATCCCCCTGGCTGGTCTAGACACTTTTGCCCTCTGAGCTGACCCAGGAACTGGCTGGGGTGCTAATCATGGCGCTTGGCAGACGGCAGCATTTTTCCATAGGTCCTCAGAGAAAGCCCTTCCTCTGCAGAGGCAGGTAATCACAACAAGAGTACATCCCGCCCAGGCTGCAGGCCAATGAATGTGTGCCTGCTTTGTCCACCCCAGGAGGAGTTGGGACACTATTTCTGTGCTCGTGACAGAAACAAATGACCCCCGTGTCACCCTGCTCGTCAGCCTGACTGCCAGCTAGGGGAGCTAATGTGGGTGGTGTTCGTCATTGTGCCTTCTCGCCCAGGGGCAAGTGAACAGGAAGTGAGCTAAACTACAGCAAGGGAGTTACTATTTACGTCTATGCGCTGTTTACTCTCGGAGACTATATGAGGATGGTGGGAAACTCAGCACTGAGGTGTTGAACATTCAGGAGTGGGCAAGAAGGAAGCAGATTGACTGTATATAAGTTAGCTACTAAATCAAAGTCCTCTAGTTTCTGCAGTGCCCTTGTTCCTCTGAATTCCTGCCCTTCAGATAAACAGCACAGCCTACAGCTAAAGGGGAAAGGTTCTCCTCCCCGTGTCAAGGTCCTGACGTACACCATCGTGCTTTCCACTGCTGGATCTTTTCCTCTGGACACCTGCATTTTATTTGTCATGTCCAGAGGGGCCATTTGAACGCATTTCGTCACCACTGCTGACAAGCTCTTCTCTAACACCTTATTACTGCTACAGTAGCATCAGTAAGCGTTAATTTGTTTTCCATTTAATGTGTTCCCACCTACACACATCATTTTTCACATCTTTTGCATTGAGCTTTAAAGCTTTTAACAAGCAGTTACATCTATAACTCCACAGCAGTCAAAGACAAAGTGCTGATGGAGAGGATATGACACTAAATATATTTACATTTAGCATCACGAGTCCAATCATCACTAAAGCACATTTCATACAAGAGAGCAGACGTAGACAAACTGAATAATTTAAGCTTAAAAAACATGATATTGAAGTGTTTAGTCCATGATGTCAGCTCGCCGGAAAACACTCTACTTTCAGAGTTGCTCATAGCACCTGGTTTACAGGTGAACTAGCAAAAAACAAAGTTGACCACATTTCAGAATAACGTTGCTTAATCAGATCAACAATGTGCTTTATCTAATAGTCAGTTACTTCTATTTAGAATCTTTCTTATTCTCAGTATAAGAAAAAAATCAATTGAGAAAAGAATGAAACAGTTACACTAGAATAACGGTTTATTATAGCAAAGTACTTTTATTTACAGGACCTAGTGGAAATGACCTTGATTTTGACCTTTCATATATTTTATGGTATATAAGAATATGTCTGGCTCTGACATTAAACCCTCTGACAGCTGGTTTCATCTTCATGTGTTATTCTACTGCTTTTGTTCTATGTTGAGATGTGAAGCAGACGGACCACCAACACTGTTCTTAATGGTGAACTCTTTAATGTTATAGTCGGTGTCCTAACCTGTCAAAATAAGGCATATTCAGGCTTCACAGGTTATGTGTTCTCTCCAACAGAAGGCAAAGCAAAAGTGCACCAAGCGATCCACAAATCACTGTGTGACGACGTGCCTGCTGTTACCTGTACCGCACAGCTAGAAGATGAGCATCACTGTGTTAAAAGACAGACAGACAACACAATTTAAATGTGTTGCACAACAGAAGGTGAACAAGTCATGTGGAGAGTGCTGCAATTCAGGGCAACACAACAATGCTATTCAACCAAGAACACAAGTAAGAACACAGCACAAATTGCAACATAATGAATGCATGAATGTAGCGGTTGCTAACTTTAATTGTCCAACATTAGCTCAGACGTACATAAAGGTGAGGCTTGTCAGCGTCTGTCTCACAAAGATGGAAACCTCAAATGCAGTCGCCAAAGATTTGTGTCCAAGGAGCTCAATGAGTTTCAGGAAAAAGGTCAATTTACTGGACACATGTTGTCATATGTTATCCCATCATGCGTTGTTTGGTTCAGGTTTTATTAACATCATCCTCAGGTGTGATGGGTGGTGATAGGGCTGGGCGATATGGCTTAAAATCCATATTGCAGTGTAATTCAAAGCATATGCAGCAACGATATATATTGCGATATATTATTTTCATATATATATATATATGTATGTGTGTGTGTGTGTCAGAATGACTGAACAGTATAGCATGCCGTTTTAAGAACATATATTGTGCAAAAGGTTTTTTTTATTTTTTAAATTACAAAACTTTTCAAATAATTTTTACGATGTAACAGATCTTTTTCCAAAAACTGTAACACAAAGTTCTTACATTACAAATAAAAATGAAGATAAATGCACAACAATTTTTGAATAAAAAAGTTAAATATCAGTAAAACACTAAATTCTAAGTTGTTTAAAATAAAGTGCAAACTGTGCCTTTGGAAAAGATCAGTCTGCTGGTGTGTAGGGCCTCTTTTTTCTTTCCACTTGACTGACTGGGCGTTTGTGGAGAGTGCAGGGTTTTCCTCATATTCCAAAACGTGCTTCGTCTCTTCACTATTACTGTCGCCCGGCATAATTTGCAGATGATATTTTTCTGCTTAACACCCGACTGCTTAAACCCAAACCAGGTGCATGTGACCGACGTCGCGCCGGTCTTCTTTATGAGCACCTCCTCCTCCCCACGTGTAAGCTCCATGCTTGCAGCCACTGCGATGCTTTTGACCAAAACAGGCGCAGCTTGATGACATCATCAACATGCACTATCGCGGTACAGCAGTATTCGGTCTTTAAGTCTGACCTTATTAGCCATCTCTGGGCCCAAACTCCGCTGCAGGTCCCAAAGTCAAACAAACACCAGCATCACTGAGAGTTAAAAAATGTCTAAATTCTTTCACCTGTAATAAAATGATCAGCGTTGCTGCTTTACCAGGTGTAACAATTAAGTTTAACATCCAGGCATCCATGAAAACACAATTTATGAAATTTAATGGAGTTAGAAGTTAGCAGGAAGTTAGCTCGCTAGCTTCCACCTAAACATGATATAGCATGTTCTGACTGAGAGATTTCTGAGAAAATTCAAACGTACGGCTCTGCTATCACTTCCAACATAAATGAAGACAGTAAACTAAACAGCAGTGACGTTTGTAGGGTTACTGAAGTTGGGCTAGCTGGTATATAATGATGTGCTACGTGATCGCTAGCTACATAGCTATGTTAGCATAATATAAACAAGCTAACTTTTTTTCCACTGATAAAAGTTAACGTGAAGGTTCCTGATGGTTAGAGACAAATGTAATCGCATGGCAGGATGCTGTAAACGGACCAAACAGTAGCCTTAATAAATGCAGAGTAGTTTGGACGTGGAAGCAAAATTTATCACGTCATCACTTAAAGACCGGATAGTCAAAATCTCTACTGTTGGCCAAATTCATATTGTTTCTGAATCTGAAGTTGAATAAAATTACACTATTAAAAAGAAAAATGAGCTAGCCCGGTATTACTGCAGCAGGAAGTTACCTTCCGTTACCTTCCCAGCACACGGGCACAGTTAGCCCCAGCACTTCATAAACCGGTGGGGACCTGAGATGTGTACAAGTTTCCAGAACATTACAGTCAGCTGTAAAGTGTTCATATCTGCACATATTGTGTTGGTAACTGATGTTTTTCAAAAAAAAAAAAAAAAAAAAAAAAAGCTCCTGCACCGGCTGGGAATCGAAACCAGGCTTCCTGTGTGGCAGGTGAGAAATCCACTGAAACAACCAATGTCTTGAAGAAGGGTATCGTGACACCTGCTCCTGCACCTAAGGTATAACTGGTTTGAGGTTTGAAGACCTATAATTTGATATTTAACGTAAGTGATGCCAAGCAATTTTGTGGCTCAGAAAATGCTACCATGACTATCTAAAATAAGGTCAAGCCATCTAAGGTTCAGCATTCTCCCCTGTAGGCCTCAACTATAGTGTACCCCTTTAAACACACACACACACACACACACACACACACACACACACACACACACACAAAGTCAGTGTAAGTAATAGTATTGCATTACTGTGAGAAGGCAGAGTGTAATAAACTGGATTTTCAGCTGCATCAAAGTCGGCTTAGTTGTCAGAGGGTGACACACTGGTATTGAAGATTTGTTTTTTGGTATCAATGGATGAACTAAAGGCACTCAAAAGCACAAAAATCATGTAAATTAATACACCTGCACTACAGTGTTAGGTGGACTTTCATTCCCGTAGCTGCTTCATTTCTTTAATATTTTACAGAAGGAGTTGTTTGCATGGCATCCCAGAGACTGTTTATTTCACAGTGAGGAGCTGAAATGTTGGTTAATTTGGTTTCCTGTCAACAGTTCCCACAGTCTAAACAGGAGGTCTCAATTTCAGTGGTCACCAAATAGTTCAGCGACATAAATATGGACGACTTAACTACAGATCTTGTGCCAGAATGTTTTTCCTCCACTCCACAACTTTGAGTGATCTGAGTGATAAATGTCTTTAAACAAAAGGCTCCCAATATCCAATATATATAAGGACTAGTTTAACAGGCACATGGGTCAATACATGAGTGGGCAGGGCTGGACTGGGACAAAATAATCAGCCCGGGCATTTTGACCAGTGACCGGCCCTCCGTGGTATTAAAGCCATAAAGCCTTTATAATAAACTTAAACCTCACTATCCTCACGATTCTGCTATTCTAAACAGTACTTAGCAAAAATATAAAACAACCTAATTTATAATTACATATACCTCACTAATAGGATTGCCAACTCCCAGCAAGATGCTTAACTGATAAAACCGATTTTAACTTAATGCACGTATAAAACAAATGCACAGAAATCTATTATTTTTCTCCAGTAATTAAATTCATTCAACATCTTTCTTCAGCAGAATCGCAGCCTGCACAGATGGTACCTTAACAAAGGAAAGAATACTATAACTTACTAGGATATATACTAGACTTAATATTTACTGAATACAATAATGGATTTCTATACATTTTACATCAGATGAAAACTTTGGTTGTAAGATTCAGATAATTATTTATTCAAAGTGAGACATTTTAAATGAGAATAAGAAAGTATTTCTTTGTGCCCCCCTCTCCCTGTTAATGCCCTACATGCCCCCCTGGCAACACTTTGCTAGACCCGCCCCTGCACAGTTACCAGCTGTCAGCTGCTTAGAAAAGGATCCTGGTGTTATTTGTCTCTCAGAAACAGTTCATAACTTCAACTCATCCATGTCACCTAAAGGTAAACCTGTTTCTCCATCACAGCTCTGATGGTTCAGTAAGGACATCTCCTGGTTTCATCTTCATGTTTCCCTCTCACCACATATCCAAACCGACATCATGACCAGCAGCTTTACAGCTGTGGCTCCAGCAAACATCAGCTGATACTAGAAATTAATATTAAATAAATTCTAACAACAGCTGATCAAGCTTAAACGTGCTGCTGTTGTTTAGCGCGACATCCGCTGGTTTCCTTTTTCCAGCGCAGAGAGAAAAGCCGATCAGCTGATCATCGATCAGTTTCATGATTGAATTAGCAACTTTCTAGCTGAAGTAGTGCGGGACAAACCGTGTTCCTTTTCACCTCAAGTTTAAAGTCCGACCTCCTCGGCTGTAATTGGTCCAGCCCAGAGTCGATCATGACCAACTGGCCAATCCACCACCTTTCATTTATACCGTTGAAAAAAAGAAAAGAAATAAAACCCCATCGGCCCATAAAAACGAAAAATCACGAGCGGCCCTCCAGGCAAATGCCCGGTACGCCCGATGGCCAGTCCAGCCCTGTGAATGCGGCACAGAAAGGGATTAGCAAGAATACCAGAGGTGCAAAACACCAGCTGCACCAGTGTACCAGTGAGCCAGGACTGCAGGACTAGGTGCACCGCCTGGATTGATTACAAGAAGGACTATGACTCAATCCTGGAATGCCTAGACCTATACAGGATCAACAGGACCCTAAGAGCCTTCATCAGGAACTCAATGGGGATGTGGCGGACAAAACTAAAGGCCAACTTCAAGCCCATAGCATAAGTCACCATCAAGAGCCTTACTGCCCATCTACATGTGGATGTCTATATTTTGCTAAGGTGAAATCTGACTAGGGATGGGTATCGTTTAGGTTTTATCCGATACCAAACCGATACTTTCGAAATGGTGCCGGTGCTTAAACAATGGAAAAACACAAACTTTGTCCAAAAACCTCTCATGTTTAACTGTTTTCCACTTTTTCTTTGGTCATTTTAGCCTTTTTGGCCAGGGTGAAGGGAGTATCTGCCATCAAACAAGAAGACAGCCGCATGTAGCTACGACGGTGTTTGCTAGTTCACCTTACATGCATTAATGTAATAACGTGGTTAGCCTACTCAACGTAAATTACACACGAACAACATTAAGCTACTCACGCAGAGAAGAACGGCTGCTGCTGCATCATCATCCTCATCATTTCTGCTACACTGGCAGGGCTAGGGGCCAGGACTCTCCTCTACCCGCAGTAGATGTGCTCGGTGTGAGGTCTCGCAGCAAGCTATCAAATACGGTGCATTTCTCGGCTTTTAAAAAAAACGCTATGCGTCGCCAGGTGTTTCATCGGATTTGAGGTGTTACCTCCTTTGACAGTATCACAGTATCAGCTTAAAGCACTTGTTGCTGCTGAGTTTGCATCTTTTGCTGTGAAGTGCAGCCAGACTTTTGACTGCTTCGCCTTGGGCATTTTTAATCTGTAGCTCTGCTCTAAAAGATCGTACGTACCTGGACCCGCCTACTGTCCTCGGAAACGTAAAATGATTGGCTAGAATCTAAAGTGTATCACAGCTCAGGAAAATAAAGCACCGAAATGTGCGCTGCTTTTCGGTCTGGTTACTACGGTTTATGTCAGAACTGGTGCTATCATGGCACCGGATACCGGTACCCATCCCTAAATCTGACACCAGAATCTCTTTCACACCTATTTTGACTTAAATACTTAAAGAAAGAAAATGACTTACATTAAAACTTGGACAGCTTCGAGTGGGGTGGAGATCTCCATGTGTAATTTCAGCCGAGTATCTGTCACTCAGGGATCCCATAAAGAGCCTGATCCAGGCTTTGGTCTTAATTCTTGCCTTGCTGGCCTTTCTGGTGCTGCTTCTCTCTGGTTTGCGTGACATTATTCTTCTTACCTTCATAGATTTTTGAATTGTGTTTGCGTCTGTGGTAAAAGAAAAAAATGCAGAGGTCAAATTTAGAATTTTGGTTTAAAAACATATTTTTATTCCTCATACACTGAAATATTATTATTCTTATTTTACATCTGGTCATTCTTGTGTGAGCCTTTTTCTCTTGGTCCTGTTGGGGACTTCTGATGCCCACGGTGATCTGATGCCCCCCCGACATTATTGGCAATGGCACAATCAAGCTGCCAATTATTATCTACCTCACTGCCCTTGCTAGCAAGCTGACAGAATGGGCAGCATTTGTCTGGCTGGACCTTCCAGTGCCTGCCTGGCTGGCTAGGCTGGATCAGCGAGTGCATCCTGATCCCTGCTTACCAAATATTAGAAAACAATTCTTCCATAATAAAAGTGTCACAGCAAAGAAGGACTCATCCAGGCTGGAGAAACTGATCAGGAAGGCTAGCTCTGTGGTCGGCATGAAGCTGGACACTCTGGTGACAGTGGCAGAGAAAAGGACATTAAAGAAACTGATGGACATTATGGACAATGCTGGGCATCCTCTGCACACGGCCATAAACAATCAGAAGAGTCTGTTCAGTGACAGGTTGCTTCTCCCCAAGACAAGAACTAACAGACTTAAAAACTCCTTTGTCCCACACGCCATCAAACTGTTTAACTCCTCTCTGGAGGGGAGAGGGAGGGGAAACAGGAGGACAAAGGAGGGGGGAACAACTAAGCTGTAGTGCCTCTTCACCTCACTGTACAATACCTTGTGCAATACTTTTTGTAAATAGTCAACAGTGCAATAGACTTGAAATGTGCAATTCACTTGTATTTTTATTTTTTATTCCTATTTATTCTATTTATCCCCTTTGTATATTTTATTTATATTTGTCTCTGTATTTATATATGTGTGTGTGTGTGTGTGTGTGTGTGTGTGTGTGTATATATATATATATATATATAACAATTCTGTAACTGTAACTTCGGTCGTTGCTGTGCTTTTTGGAAGTCGAATTTCCCAGAGGAACCCACCCGAGGGATTAATAAAGTTCTATCTTATCTTATCTTATCTTATCATTTGTAAGGTTAGAAAGTCAGGTAACACTAAACTTAAAATAACATGATTTCATTAAAGAACTAAGCCAGTCAATGAGCAGTTCTCTTATCACAGTCACAGACGGAGATCTACACAGTGTGGCAGATGTGTGTTTGCAGGAAACCCCAGTCTAACTGACAACGTCTGTGGTGTGTCTCATCCTGAGATCTTCTCAAATGTGGTCGTCTCCAACTCTTACTCCACCTCCCCTCTAATTACTGACGGCTGTTTACCCACCAGAATTCCTCTTATTTAACACAGTTTATACTGATTAACATTCAGGAATCAAGTTGCTACTTCCTTTAATGCGCTACAGATGCTTTCAACAGTATCTGACAGTGATGTCGTACATCTTTAAGAGTCGACGAAAAGTGGCAGCTGAGTCACCGACCTGTGTCCAAGAGCCAAAAAGACTTCACTGACCACATGCAACCAAAAATGAGACGGCAGCTTAGCGGTAATGCGGTATGGAGGATAGCGGTATGGGAAATATCACTGAGAGAACAATAAAATGTAGAATAATAACAGATAAGGTCTGTGACACAGATGCTAAGACTATTTTAGACAGACACCCTTCTCGTCAGTCTGAAATTGCAGAGCTGAGGAACGTTCTCTTGATGTAAACATCACTGGAACCAGAGGATCAAAGACTCATGACGACTCACGGACATATGTTATAGCCTACAGATGGTACAAACCAATGTTTTGGTGTGGTCGTGACTCTATACAATAATTCATATTTTTAGTGGTTTTCTAACGTCTAATTATGCAAGTTGTTTTCCGTTGTCTGCCATATGACCTCGCGTCGTTAGCTTCGTCCACCAGTGCTTAACAGTTCTGGGCAAACTGTTAAAAACTAAAGAATGGACCTTAAAAGACTCGTCCACTAAAATCCCTTAAACAATTTAAGTTAAAAAATAACATGCTAGCTGCACAGCAAACCTCCAAATGAATCTGTGAAGCATGTTTCGAGCTGCTTCTGGTGGCCTAGCCCTGACCCTTGACCCCTGCTCATCTCAGTGAGATATATATGCAGATAAGTTGTGGAAAAAGAGTCAAAGGAGCTGTATCCAGTAAACGTACAGAATCAGTACGCACATACTGTATCCAATCTGAAGATGAATTCTGGGCAATTTTGCTTACAGGGAAAAGTAAATCAGGATCAAAGTATTCTTTAAAGTTCTCTCTGCTTGAAACAAGCTGTGCACATGTACTTGGCTCTGGAACAACATCAACAACGGCACTGCTTTGCAAGACAAAAGAGAGAGCAGCGATTAGCATGTGCAAGCTACAAAACATTAGAATATCCTCACTTGAATGATTAAACTCTCTCCTCCCCATGGTGCTGATGGGAGGGGAGCTGGGTCCTGTTAGCTGAAAGCAGGTGCTTCAGTGTCAGTCCAAAAGCCGAGCCTACGTTTCTTAGCCATTAGCCACATTTAGCTTTCATTGCATGTCAAACATAAAACTGCTGAGTAAAACTATCTGTGAATTAATGAGGCCCGAGTCAGGGAGCTAAATGTGGATGAACAAGTTGAAGACATCATATTTCTATAATTTTAGAGATACAAAAAATTCACAGGTTTGAAAAATTGTTCACACTGTCTCCTAAAGTGACAGATTTTATTGCAAGCACTGCCGTCTTCAGCTGAAGTAAGATACTACCTACATCGGCGGTCCCCAACCCTGGGCCATGGACCGGTATCAGTCCGTGAGTCGTTTGGTACCCGACCGCGAGAGTTGAGGCTCGGGTGTGAAATTTCTGGTTTTCAGGGTTTTTATCGTTAACTCAGTTTCCTGGGGTCTTTTTCCTGTGTTGCAGCTGTGCGTCTTATTTTGAAAGAAATGTTCACGTGTTACCATAGCAACCAGAGAGCATTATGGGGCAGAGAGGAGGATGCTACTCTCAATGTTGTTTACAGACATGCTGGTAAAGCCGTGCGTCTTATTAGTGGAGCTAACGTGGCTGTAATGAAGGAATTTAATTTAAGACGGCACTACGAGACAAAACGTCAGGATAAGCTGAAAAACCTAAACGCAGAAACTACAGGAAGTAGAAGAGCTAAAGAAGAATCTGACATTTCAGCAGACGTTTGTCACCAGAGCAAAATCACAAAGTGAAGCTGTTGTGAAAGCAAGTTTTATTGTAACAGAGGAGCCAAATGAGCCCGGTACCGCTCTGAAGAGCTGCAGGATGAAGCTGTGCGACGGCTTGTGTCCAGACAAAACGCAGATTTTGGCAAATGTGAGCCTGAGCAGAAATACGATTGCTGATCGGGTTTGTGAGACGGCCACTGATTTAAGAACACAGTTGTGTGAAAGAAGCAAAAACTTTATTGCATACTCGGCTGTGGATGAAAGTACAGACCTGATGGACACTGCACAGCTGGCCATCTTCGTCCGTGGAGAGGAAATACTGAACATTAAATCGATGCACGGGACAACAACAGGAAAAGACATTTTTTAAAACGTATGTCAAAGTGTAACGACATGACACTGCCCTGGGACAAACTTGTTGGACTTACAACAGATGGAGCGCCGGTGCTGTGCGGTGAAAAAAGCGGACTAGTCCGCAGGATGCGAGTAAAGATGCAGGAGAACTGTACCGGTGAGTTAACAGCACATCACTGCATCACACACCAGGAAAGGATGTGTGGTAAAGTCCTAAAAAAGGAGCATGTAATGATCACCGTGACGCAGACCGTAAATTTGATCTGAGCAAAAGTTTAAATCACCGTCAGTTTCAGTCTTTTATGTGGGAAATAGATTCAGAGTTTGCCGACATTCCTTCATGCAGAGCTCCGCTGGCTAAGTTGGGGAAAAGTTCTCAACAGAGTTTTTGAGCTCATGTATGATGCCAAGTTAAAGTTTATTTTTTTAAGTTGTCTGTTTTTATTCATATTTATGTTTAAAATACATGTTTTAGTGTGTTCAATAAATGTTTATCTTGTTTGGCCCGAGACCTAAAGTGTGCCTTGAGTTTTGGCCCCCAGTGCGATTGAGTTTGACACCCCTGGTCTATTTGGCCGTCTCCTTCAAAGTCACACTACAGGCAGGTGAACCACTCCGCTCTGCCTCTAGAAAGTTATTCGATAAAAATGAACCTCATCCAGAGACTTCAGCAGGCCCTGCTTTAACACAGCTACATTTCATTACCCTAACACTTCTTTAGTACACTTGATTCATTGATCAGCCAATGAGGTGTCCACCACCATCATATGACACATTCGCACTCTCAGTTGTTCTCATTTTTTGAGATTTATGACAATGACAACAATGACAACACAACATAAACCAGAAAACATGCTGAAAATATGACTACAAAAACATTCTACAGTTCATGAAGATGCAACAACCTTTGATAAACGTCTCCATGTAGAACTTTTAACAGCGGAAACATCAAAGCTTGGATCGGTGCCACGTTCTCCAAGTCCGAGTGACCACTTGTCTCAGCTTGGATGTGATCCTAGAAGTTTTTGACATCGATGTCAAAGAGACAGACAGTCTCATTCAGACAAACTGGTTCCTTCCTGGCTCAGCTCTCTTGTTCTCACAAAATCCAACACATTCATAACCAAACAGTGGTCAACAACACAAGAGGATCAAAGACGTAGAAAGTCTGCGATTCAGAAGGAGTGCCAAAGGGTTTTCCATGATACTCAACACTAAATGACAACAAGTCAGTAATGCTGGGAAATATCATTCACGACTTTAAGCTCTTCCATGATGCAACTCGATATCCTGTACAGATAAAATGCTGCTGTTGCAACAGCAGTGCTAAAGAAAGATCGCACTAAGTCAGCTTACATGCACAACAAAATGTTATTCGTTTATTAGTATTTAATCGTGTTTAACACACTCAGAGCTAAAAATTAAAAACTACAAAAACTTTGACCACAAAGTCACAGAATCGAACATTTGACAAACTCACTTTAGAACCACCCAATATTTGTTTGCTAAACAATTTATAGAATATTGTTCACAATCATCTTTATAACAATAATTTCTGTACGACACACTTCCCCCCCCCAAAAAATCTAAATTTTATAAAGACCTTAAAATTAAGACAGAGCAAGAAAAGCACGGACAAGGCTGGACTGGTAATCTGGTATACCGGGTATTTAGCCAGCAGGCCGACGCACTTTTGGGCCAACGGACCGGCCCGAAGGGTCGCTGCTCACCGGCGATTAAAGCAGGACAGCAGCCCATTCGTTCCTTTTCATCCATCACTGGATTGCCCAATCACATCTCTTCATTTCTCTTCAGGTGTCAGTCTGTCATCAGCTAGCCCACAAAGTGCTGCAGCACGGTTACTAACTGATGCACGCAAGTCAGACCACATATCTCCCGTACCAGCATCCTTACACTGGCTGTCAGTTAGTTTTCAATTTGATTTAAGATTTTATTTCTCGTTTTTAGGGCGTCGCACGGGTTAGCACCCTCATACCTTTCTGATCTTTTGAATTGGTACACTCCTGCAAGATCGCTGAGGTCTGCGGATCAAAGCTGTCCCGAGGTCCAGATTAAAGCCCAGAGGAGACCGGGCCTTTGCTGTGACTGCTCCTAAACTGTGGAACAAACTGCCCCGTCACATCAGGACCTCCCCAACATTAGACCCATCTGAAATGCCACTTTTATTCCTTGGCTTTTAAATCAGAATGAGTTTGTACTACTTCTTCTTATTTTATGCTTCTTTTTAAAAATTTGATCATGTGCGTCTATGTTTTATCTCTTTTGATAATCTTAAAATTACAGCACTTTGGTCACCAGTTGCTGTTTTAAATGTGCTATATAAATAAATCTGACTTTGACTTTAACTGGCCGGGCCCTCTCCTACCTTCGCTGAGCGCTCGCACCGCTTGTAGAAAACCTTAAGTGTGGCAGAAGTGGGAAAAAGGTGGAGCTGAGAAGCGGAGAGAAAAACAATAAAAAGAAACTAAAAATAGATGCAGCAAAATGGGTCAAATTAACCGACACGTTAGCTGCTGGACTGCCGCACCGTTAACAGTAGTACCAACAACAGCCAGCAAACAGGCTTCGCAGGCACAGGAGGTGCTGCTGCTGCTACACCAGCCGTGGAGAGGTGAGGAAAGTCATGACATGACAGTAAGAAAACAGATGGTGGGGCATAATTCTCAAAGGAGAGAATCAGAGATTCAGGTAAAATTTGACCATGAGCCACCGCTAATGCTAACAGCTAAAGTGTAGCTATGAACTATCGTCACAGCTGTGCAAAAAGAAAGAACCCAACAGTAACTGTACCAACCTGATTAAGCCCTGTTTCAATATCTATAATCAAACAAAATGAAATATGTACATTTATTTACTTTTGTTATCTGCCTGGTCCAAAAATACTGGGGCCGATTTTCTGTCCCAGTCTAGCGCTGAGCACAGATGTAACTCATAACATTAACAACTCGACCCCATTAAGTGTCCCATTACGCTGGCCTAATGAGTGCCTTGGAACAGGCTCAGCCAAATGGAATGAAGTCATTAATGTTATTAATTACACCTGTGCTTTCTATTTTCCTGTAGACCTCTAACATCAGCCTCTGATCCCGTCGGTATTTTAAAGCATCCCATAACAAATCCGAGGTTTGTTTCAAGATGACAAAGGTTCAGATTTGTTCAGTATCCAAAGAAATCCCTATTAGTTACACATTAACAGCACAGTTTGAGGGTCCGGTACCTCGCAGAAGCTACTTCACTGTGTGTGTGTGTGTGTGTGTGTGTGTGTGTGTGTGTGCTTTTAATTTTTATTGTGTGTAATACTATTACACACAATACTATACTATTACACATATACTAAAACTATTGATAATAACTATTCTGGTTCTGCAAATACTAAAGTGGCTCCCTCCTAAAATCCAATTGTTACTATGTTGATTTATTTCTTTCCTGCTCACTCACATGTACATATGTTTTCGTACTCTTGTCTGTCTTTGTCTCAGTTTTTCCTGGACACACACGCTCTATTATCTGTCACTCCAAGTCTTCTTTCTGCCGCTCACTGGCTCCTGGGAACATGTTGAATATTCATAACTGTCCTCTGATGAGCATGCTAAATGGGTGTCAGAATGATTTGGCCACATGACAGAAGTGGATTGTCTTTGATAAGCCCCGACTTGAGCCAGAACAAGGCGGCGAGGAGTAAAAGAGCGACAGGGAGAAAAGAGACATTGACCCCAGAAGTTTTTTTGGGTTTTTTTGGTTCTTTGTTGAACTGATCAGAACTTGGGTGTAGAAATGTTGAAGTAAGGGCTGGGCGGCAACGGAGGGGTCAGTAGGAGGGCGGACCCCTGTGGTGGCCCTGGGGGTGAAAGTCATTGTCACCAGGCTTTAATGGGTCCCAAAATTCCTCAACTGACCAAAACCTGTGAACGACTGAGAAACGAAAGACATTTGTGATTCAAATAAGTCCTGTGGGAGCTTCGCTGTGAGGTCTGGAGTTGGAAAAGGATCTCAGAGGAAACAAACGCGCTCCCATCCCAGCACGGAGAAGCTAACCTGGTATTCTTTTTTGCTACAATTTCACATTTTAATATTTTTACATCACAAAACTGTGGGATTTAGCTCGGTTTACTCTGACTGATGAACAAGAGCAGCGTGCACTTGGGAAATAAACCATTCCACTCGTTTGGCCACATGGCGGGGGTTAACATTCAGAGCACAAGGTTAAAGAAAAGCACAGAAACATTGGATTTAACATTATGAGAATACAGTTTATTTACGTTTTTTGACTAATTAACATTAGACCCTCTCTTTGTAGTAACAAAGTAAAAGTCTCCCTTTCCTTGTATATGTAATAAGTACACAGCAAACAGACATTTCTTGATTCATCCGTTTGGAACAGTAGAACTTCACTCATCCCGTCAGACTACGCAGCACTGGACCACGCTCGGCACAAACACGTATGACTTCACACATATAGGAATTCTGCATTCCATGTAAAGCAGTCTAATCTGAATTTATGGGCTGAGTTGCTATGACGCTCATTTAGTGGGAGCACGGAGGGCTGGGATTACAGGCATAGTTTCCCCTGTCAACCAAACATTTGGCTTCGCACTAAACCTTGATGGCAGAGAAAGACCACCAACCACTTGCAAACTAAAGCCCGTCATAATCTGCTGCAGGTAACCAAAATATATAAAACATCCATTCACGCTTACGCGCAGCACAAAATCACAAACTTCCCTGTTAATCTTCAGTAAATCTGCCCCTGATTTAGCTTTATCTGTCTTTTGTTAGCAGGGCTGGGGTTGTAGAATGACAGGGGGTCACAAGGGTAAGACTTCTTTTCCAACATCTGCTTAAAGAGAGGCGAGCAAGGGTGGGGAGCAATGCAGGACAAGGGGCCTCCCCCTCCTCAGCTCTTGAGCACACCACCCCAACCCCCAACTCTGATATTTTTGGAAGTCTTTTTTCCTTTATTTTGCCTTTTTTCCTCTTTTCCTTTCCTCTAAAACCCAAATAAAGTGTGTGATGGATGAGTGAGCAGGAGCAACACCTCCCCCATCAATCTACAGGCTTTAGGGAGGAGGGGAAGGCTGTCCCTTTGCAGGCCTCCGGAGCACCCAGCAGCATGCCCCCCATGTCTGTCTTGCACACAGACACTGGATACAAACATGCAGGAGCTTTATTACATAGTGGCCATACATACATAGCACCTACGAACACTCGCAGATGCAAATGCAGATGCAGATGCAAGTTCAAAGCCTTTGCACTTTGCACACATACAGTGCAGAAATGCAATGACACATAAAAGCAACATTCTGAAACCTCAAGCCTTATCACAAATACCCATCCATTACAAGTTAACAACCCCTTTAAAGCCCCAGCGACAGCAGATAATGCAAAATCTTCCCAACCGATGCACGAAGGAGAACATTTAATGTAAGGAGAGTGAGCAAGAAAAGAGTGTGGTGAAAGGAGACACCAAATGGTCCTAGTTAGTGGCTGCAGAGCGCAGAGATCTCAACAACAAAGTCTCCCTGAGAGCACCACCAGTGCAATGATGAATTCCAAGAGAATGTCGTCACCAGGAGCCGGGGAAAGGCAGGGAAGTGGTTTAAGAAGAAAAAAGAAAACCTTGGTTTCAGCCCAAGGTTTGTATGTCTGTCTGTGGAGTTGCAATATGCATTAAACATACTGTATACTGTGTAAATATGCATGCGTGTACATCCAGAGGCTGGTCGGCAGACTTTCAGACGGGTCGATCGTATGTAACAAGATCACCGCTGTGCTCAAACACAGGAACCATTATATCATCATCATGATAACAATACAAAGAATTTTCATGTAAAAACAAACAAAAACAAGAATGCTGGCACAAAATGTATGTCGCGAATATTTCAATTTTCCAACTCTTTACACACTCGTTATTCGGCTGGTAGGATCAGGAGCTCCAGCATTCTGCCCGAAGACGCGACGCTCGCTCAGACTTTCACTGAGTCAGATCAGACAAAATAAAGCTGCGACGACTTCTCAGATGTACCAGTGAACTGTGCCTTTGTCATCTGTCCACAAATCAGATCAACTACGAGCAAAAGTGAAGAAGAAAGATGAGGCTGCCTGCCTACTGCTGTTGAAGAGGTGGTGGAAGTACAGTGATTAGACAGTGCAATGACACCTGAATGCACAACTACGACTTGCTGATGTCTGTGAAGGTTCTCAGTCATCCAGGTCATCGTAGTTTAAGGAGCTTGGAAAGAAAAGCGTCTGGACTTCTTTAAGTTGCTCGAAGACGTTTCACCTCTGATCCGAGAAGCTTCTTCAGTTCTCGGGTCAAATGGGACATCTGGGACTCTCCACCATTTGCATATGTGGATCTGGAGCTTGAGAGCTCTACCCAATCGTAAACAGATGAGTCACGATGGATATAAATGTGCACACAAACACAGAAGCATGCACACACATGTTCACTTTATATGGTGGTATGTGTGTGCAAGGTTTATTTGCAGCCCCCAAACTTATCACGGGCCAAACCAAAGTCAGCAGACTTCAGGCTGCTTGATGTGGGGACGAAAATCCAGTGTTGTTGTCATTTTTGCTCGTGGGTCGGGCGAGGGCTTCCGGTATTTTCATGCCACAATCGAGTGAGCGGTTTCCCAATCTGTGTTGGGATACAAAACGAACCACCACACGATGAGAAGTTTTAGAAGTGCCAAGACTTTGAGTTTTTCTTTCCCAAACATGTAAATTTGCTGCATTTAATTATCTGCTGAAGTGACAGCATTGTGTCATTCAGACATAAGTCACTGTTTAGTGTTACGGTTTCATTCCAATGTTCCAACAAAAGTAAGCAGGAGAAGGTACGTGCATGATGTTGCATGGACAGAAAACTGGTTGCACTTGCGGAAATGACCACTGTTGGCACACGCAGCACAAAGCGTGTTGTGCACTGCTGCAGTGCGTGATGCCTGCTCCTGCGTTTCAGGTGAAGGCTTAGAGAGAGAGCTCTCTCTTTCTGCACTAGGAAAAGTCAAAAGCCATCACTTATGCACGCTGCGACATCAAATATTAAAATCTAGATGTTTTGGCTATTTTGGACAATCTTCACCTTTTAGTGAGATGAGCAAACTGAACAAGAGGTGCAAATTAGTGATGTGCACGTGAACACGTTCATCGCTGCGTTGAGTAGTACATAAAGTTTGCTAGTTCCCGCCTGGTAACTTTTAGAGAAAATGAACATCCTTTTCATTCATACACAAAGCAAACACATTAGATGCTGTCAGAGGAAGCCAAGAATAGCCACAGTAGAACTAAAAATACGAGTTATCACTGGCACACACTGAGTCAGTGAGAGGTAGGAGAGAGATGGAGAGATAGAAGTGGAGAAACAGTGAGAGAGATCGCTTAAGCAACAGCTGTGAACATTTTCCGTTTGAAGTGAAACATTCCTGCGTGCTCGTGGCCCTGCACACTCCAGCGGGCTTCCTCTCAGCTCCATGTGGTATTTGTCCCCAGCTAAGATCCAGGGAGTGGGAGAAAGAGCTGCAAACTTTCCCAAGGATACCATCCAGCCACATGCCACTCTTGTCCTCTGTCTCAGAACAGCCTTCCTCCTCTCCAGCTCTCCTCCTACACTCCCGACCTCTCTTTACCGCCACCTCACCGTGACCTGCGGCTCATCAGTCGACCATCTTTAGCTGTAACTGCCAAGTTTGAGCCCTTTCTTATCATAAAGTGAAAAAGGTTTCGCCTAAAGCTTAGCGATGTAGAGTCTACTTGGACGTGCCGTGACCGCAGCTGGACGTTCATGAACAGGAGATCTTATTGATTAAACTTTGTCTGCATCTTCTGTTGTGACACAATTTCAAGATCTATAATTCGTGTTAACGTCACTGGTTAAAGGTCATGGTGTCATCGAGATGTTACATGTGATTGATTTGGAATTTTTATACCATTAAATCTCTTTTTTTTTGGCCTGTGAAGTGAAATGTATTTTTATTTTTATTTCTATTATTTTTGTTGTAACTGAAGAAACTGAAGCGTTTTGAAGTGAGATTGTCGTTTTGTTTGGAGGAAAGTTTGCGCTTCAGGGTCACCGCAGTTGTGACTTGGCGTGCGCTGCCTCAAATGGAGGAAACATTTCTTCCCACAAGAAGAACTGGATGTTATAACTTCCTCTAGTTTCTACCATTTGGAATTTTCCAGTTATTTTTGTTGTTGTTACTTTCAAAATAGTTCACTATAAGTGAACATGTAAATTTGAGTGTTGCAGGGAGATCCTTTTTCATCTGGTCACAGCGTTTCATCAACTTTAATTTCACGTTTCTCACAGTAGTATGACTTTGTAGCATAAACTGAAATAGCATTTAAAGATCTTCCTTCTCTCACACTGTCTGAACACCTTGTTCATCCAGTTAGCTAAAGAAGCTCAGCGGAGGTACATTTTTAGTGCTGTTTGTCTGTTTTGCAGAAGTATGCAAATGTACCATGGCCAAAATTTATGAAGCATGCTGGAGAGGTGGAGTGCAAAACCCATTACATTTTTCTGTGATTCCCGACTGCAACACGGGGCACTGGCTGAGTTACTAAATGTTACACAGCCTCGTGCATAATTCCTTCAAGGAACTGTCTGCTGTTGGGTCTCCCTCTGCTGACCCCTCTGCTGCATTTTTCAGACCTCTTCACCTCCATGTCTCATGACAACTGTAACTGCTGTATGTGTGTGTCTGTGTGTCGCCCCCGAATTGTGTCTGTGCTTGTGTGTCCTCAGCATCTTGGGTCTCCAGTTGTGAGAGTAACACGACACTTTGGCCCCAGCCCGTTGCCACAGATGGTAAGAGCACAACAGCTAAGCAACAAGAGGGAAGCACGGAGGAAGTGTTGTTATCACCAGCTGGCTCAGCGGCTCAGCCAGAGCAGTCAGTAAGACGAGAGCAGTGACAGGAACGCGTGGGTGAACACTGTATGTAGCCTATATAGAGGCCCCTGAAGTGTAAGAGGACAAGTGTTAGGAGCGTGCACGTGTATACGCACTGTGCTGCTAGACACAGTACATGTATCCACAGCTGCATATATGTGCACATGTTGGTATGAGTATGCACAGCCTTTAATGCTGCTCAGTGCGGTGGCCCATACATGATGTACTTGCAGCCCTATGACCTTCATCTTGTTTGCGCAGCCTTCTGGGACGATGACAAGCTTGTGTGTTTGTTGCTGTGCTGTTTTTATCCCAGCAATTAAAACGGTTACAGCGATTTATTAACCACCGATAAGCTTCCTGCATGGAAGTATCAATTAAAAAAAAGTTTTACTTTGTGGCTTTTTAAGCCGACTGGGTCATCGGTCTTCATTTCATACACTACAGTCATCATTTCTGATTTGGTTGTGTTATTTGGATGCTTTACATTGACGCCTGCTCGAGTCGACGCCTTTCATTGTCTCTGAGGGATTTAGACCTAAAGAAGTAAGGGCTTCTGACAGTTGGGAGGATGCAGCTATGAGACCCCGAGTACCCGTAAAACTAAAACAAGAACACATTTCCTGTAACATACATTGATTCCCCTCCCCATTTTTGTGTGTGTGTGCGGTAAATGTCTTGTGTGGCCTTGTGGTGGTGTTACAGAGTTCACACACTCACTCGTCTGCCTGGGAAACTTCTCTAACACGCTTCATAACCTTATAAAAATTACTTATTGTCGCATATGTTCAAAAGTCTGTTTACAGTTTAGGGGTAGTTGGGACAACGCAAAGATATGGCAACGCATCATTTTCCAAGCACACTTTTTCCAAGCAGGCCCTTCTCTTTCCACATAAATCTTTCCATATTTACATCTCCATTTATAAAAAAAAAAAGTCCAAGGCCAACATTCCCTTGCTCTCATCATGTCATCCCACCCTTTCCTAAAAGCAGTTATTGTTAGCATGTGGCATCATTATATTGTTATATCCTAAAAACAAAAAGGGATTGCCCGTTTGAGGGGAGGCGGTTGGGCGGGAGCAAAAACCTGACATCATCTCTGCCTCGTCTCTTTTAATAGTTTTTTGATGTTCAAATTCAGCCGCACCTCTGTCACACTACATCTTTAAGAGACGAGCGCTCCTGTTAAGGAAGGCACTGTTACATAACGGACCCCCCACCTCACACCCCTGCCCCTTCCTGTGCACATGTTTTAGAGTGTGACTGCCATGAGCTCAACGCTGAGCGGGGGGACAGAGGACCCTCTGAATGATCAGAGCTGGTAGGGGGGAAGATAGAGAGCAGGAGCATGCACCCCCACCCCCCAGCCGTTCCCTGTTTGCGGACAATAGGACTGTTCAAAATAGTACCTTGCTTTTTCCAGGCTTCCTGTCTGTGTCCCAGCTTTACAATATTCCTTATCAAAAGGGGAATGCTAAATTAAACTGGGATGAAAAATTGGGGGTGGGGATGGGATATAAGATTGAGATCTTATATCCCATCCCCACCCCCAACACTTGCAGGCGAGGAAAGGATGGTTCAGTGCAGCTTTAAAGACGGCGAGATGCAGTTGACGATAGATGCAGAGGTATCGCACCCTGCAGTCAAGCAAGAGTGTGAACAGGACAGGTTACTGTACCAACACTAGCTTCCTGTGCAACTCACGACTGGCTACGATGCACATGCAACACAGAGCGATGGATCTCTACTTAATCCTGCAGCTGGCATGCAAACCTTTTGAGATTAGTCGACTCTGACCAAATTAGACCACAGACAACAGTGCCTCACGTTGCAGGAACAACAATGGACACACATGCTGTCAAAAACAGGCTGTACATACCCACAGAAAACACAAATGAAAGCCTAAAATAGGCTTAGAGAGCGAAAATCCCCTAAAACCTTGTCTTGAGGTGGGTAAACAAAGTAAAAGGAAGTTCTGTAAGAGTCATCATCATATACTACTTGAGAAGCATTTGCATTCTCTGAATATTTGTTGATTGATGGGTTAAAAACAACAAAAAGGTCATTTGGGAGTGCGCGCTTACTTGAGATCTTGTAAAAAGGCTGATGTACAATTTGGGGGAATATCACTGATTAGATGTTTAAAAGCTAAATTTAATTTCACATTTTTGTGAATCAGATTTTCTTTTGTAATGAAAACTATAAGAACGAAAGTGTTCTGTGGACGTCCGGAGAAACAGTAATTTGTTACCATTAGCAGTATAGCTCGCTGGCGTTCCGCCACAGACTTAATTACAGTTGCAGAGAAACATCTGCTCATTGGCCAGTTTGACGGCCTGACATCTGTCACATTCACGCAACGCAACACTAAGAGGCACTGTTCATTACAGTTAAACTCCATCAGCATCGCATCTACAATCAAATCAAATCAAAACAAAACCATGGTCGGGAAACAAAAGTAAAACAAATTTTGCAAACATCATGTAAAAAGAGCTCCAGACCACATGAAGGACAGAGAGTAATACGACGTTGCTCGCCAGATTTCTGAGAAAAGCAACCCGTCTTTCTTTCTCTTTCAAGCTCTCTGAGGCTCGCCGTGCTGCTGCAGTATGAAGACAGACCCTATCCTCCCCGAGGGTTCTGCTCGGTGCAAACCCAAGAAAGAGTTTTCTCTGCATTGTGTAGAAGACGTGTTGTGAAAGGTTTTGGCTCTGACTGCCTGGCAGCACAGGGGGTGCCTGTGTGAGGGCCTCATTCATGGCTGTAGAAATATGATGTGGTGAGTAGATGCATATGGGGCTGTACATCTCTCCCCTTTCTTTCTGAAGTGCATTCAAACCACGTCGTCCCACTGAGAGCTTCATTATACTGCCCAGGGGAACGCAAAGTCATCGTGGGTCTGTGGACTCATTGGCTTCTTTCTGTCTTTCTAATACAAATTACAGCAACTTAACAGGAAGGGTACCTCGTTGATCCTAGACGAGCGCCAGGACCGAGTGCCACACGTCCTGTCATCACAGATAAATGTCCCCTGCTGCTAATCTCGACTTTATTTTCTGAATGAAAAGGTCAAACGTATCGATATATTTCCTCAGCTCCATTGTTAGAGATGTGGAAGCATGCTTGCCTGCAGCTAAAATGATAATGAACTTTATATGAGCGTGCACAACAGCTCAGCTCTTTGTGCAACGCGAACAATGCGATTGTACACGTGAGCTTCAGACATCGATAAAACCCCATCTGAAAATGGGGCAATCCACAAAACCAAAATGTTTCAAGAACAAAACACAAGTGCCGATCACCAGTACGTATACTTGTCTCCTATTCAAAACAAGTAGCACATACCAGCGACAGTTGGATAGAATGTGGCCCCATACAATTAACAACAATTGGCTGCAGTCCCTTAAGGATTTTCTCAGACAGAAGTGCTTACAGTATCAATACTGTCCCTCCCTGGCCTGCAGTGCTGTGGTATCATATCTGGCCTCTTTGTGCGTGAGGGGATTTCCAGCCACTGAAACGGTGAGCCGGTTGGGAATGGGCATTTGTCCTCTGGGCGACGTTTCTTTAACTGTGGGAACGGTTCGCTCCGTGTAGGCTTGAATTCACGGTGATAAATGCGTCACGTGCATTGAAGTGACATCAGGCCCTTGTGGTGTCCGTCTGAAATGTCAGATTTATCTTCAAAAGTAGGATTCGGAACTGGATTAAGGCCCCCGGTGTCTGTCTCTGCTTTGACTGATTAAAGGCTATTAGCTCAGTGGCTCGAGCTCGAGTTCGGAGTGATATTATCTTGGAAAAAGCATTTAATAAACACTTTGAGAAATAGTATGAAAGCATTTCATCTATGGCTGTAGAATAAAGTAATTAGTATAGCAATGTTTTGCACACGTCCAGACTGATAAATGCCCTGTTACAGAATAACAACCATAGTTTTTTAATCCACAAATTACTGCAGTTTCCACCCAAAGCTATCTAACCACACGCAGACACACGTACCAAAGAGGAAGCACTAACATCAGCGTTATTAAGAATACGGCAATCGGAGATTCCTCACATTCTCACACGAGAAACAATTTACTACTCGAATCAAAGGACGGCCACCAGTGGACAAGAGACACAAGAAACTGTTTCTCCAATCAGTGTTAGTTAAAAAAACAACATACAAATACATAAAACGTACACATTCTTAATGTTAAAATACGCACCTAAACTAACTTACAGCACAAACTTCAACCTAACAGCCAGCGATACATTTCTAATTTAATGCAATAAAGTAGAAAGAAAAGAGAAAATGGCTACAGCTCTCATCTCCTTCATGTGTTTCGCAGGAAAAAAACTGGAACTGAAGTTGGGCGCTCTCTCTACCAGGAAAGGTAAACGTGATCACAGAAAACAGAAAACTGATTAAACTATATTAATATGGCTCATTTTGTACATTTCTATACAATATAATACAACTTCATACAATTTAAACAATCTTAATATTGTATATTCTGTGCATATTACCACTGTGACTGTTTCAGCCACTTGCAGTACACCCACACATAAGCTACATAAGCACTTGCTTTACTTTATTATTTTCTACGCTCAGATTTAAGTCTATTCTTTATTTTACTTAGGGCTTTATTTACTTGTGTGAAGGGAAGCTGCAAAGTAAGAATCTCACTGCTCTGCGTAACCACTTGTGTTTTGCAGTGTATATGACAATAAACGTCTTGAATCTTGAATTATTAATGTTCCAGTTGGAAATCTGCAAATTCTTTGCGTTCACTTGTATCATGTAGTTATATTACAATAATGAATAATCCAACAATTAAATCAAAGAATTGAATTAAAGGATGCAGGATTAAATCACGAGTGATATAAACTTAAGCCCATAAAAGATTTTACCAGTCAGAGCGTCACATGTAACGGCTGACAAACCTGATTCTCCAAATTACAATAAACTGTTGTCTGACAAAGAGTGTGCATGTGACCACAGATAGTGGTGCTTTTGTACAAGCAGATGCATAAACTTGTGTCTTAGTGACTAAATGACCAGGAAAAAAAGTTCAGTAATGGTCAGTCTGGTCAGTAATGAGCAGACAGAAGGTTAATCAGATCTAATGCAGAAAACCCCAGCTGCACAGAAACCATTCTTCTCTTAACAGACTTGTAGTTGCACAGATAGACAGACAGATGCGGCTTACAAAACAACTCTGGAAGAGGAATGTCAGCCATTTGGCATGTACAGTACAACAGATGAATGGCTTTTGTTGAGCGGTTTCACCGGTCTTAGCTGACAGAGGGCTAAAGTCAGTGCTCCCCAGCCCAGCAGACAGACGGCACAAAGACAGGCCAGTGTAGTTCATCCACAGTTTTTCTCTGGGGGCCTTTTCACAGCTAATCCACCAGGCCCGAGAGGAGCAGCAGGACAGGTCAGTAATGCTGCTCCACCTCTGTGGACGCCCTAGTCTTTGGCAGCATTATTGAGGCAGATAAAGGAGCTAGAGGCTGCCTTCTGTCTCTGAAGTTATTCTTGTCCAACTGATCCTGTTCCCTGACATTGGACTCTTAGAAGCAAGACTGGCAGCTCAGTCTGATAGCCAGGTAAGCCCAGTAGGGCCTGCTGTCACTATACTCTACCCTGGTCGGCCTGTCGTGAGATTAAAAACGCCTCCTTAAATACCTTCATCATCTGCGATACGTAACCGTTTCTTTCTTTGTCTGAGTTCCTCACCCGACTTTAGGATGATGAACATTTATTCATTATTAATGAAACAAACTTGCAATACACGCCTCTGACTTCAAAGGACTCTCAATGTGTTACATTCCATATGGTCCCTACCTCTGCGGTGGCAGTGCTTTCTCACAAAACTTAAACCCTGTTTTCTTTTTTGAATGAGAGAACTCTATTGTTGCTGAAATTGTCCATCCAAACCATAGCAACTTCCCCAAATCGGTATGCTGCAGGAATTTCTGGCTCCGCTGCCAACTCTAGCTACCTGGTAAAGGGGATTAGGGCTGCTTTATCCTTTAGTCAAGAATGCGGAATGGCTGAACTTCTGACCAAGTCAGACAGTCTTGACATTCAAAGCACGGGTTCCAGGGTGATGCCCCCAACCTCTGTCGTCCTTCTCTCAACTTAAAATCCCATCAGGATAATTTAGTGTTGAGAGGACTGAACAAACTACTGATGCTATAACCCAATATGACTAATTGATATTGACGTAGCCCATAAACAGTAGAAATTTCAGTTTGGTCATGTCTACAAAATAAATAAACAAATGAGTGGTTTTAAATACAAATAAGATAAATGCATACAATATTGGGTTGGTTCATTCACTTCTGTGAGCATGGAGCACTAGCTGCAGCCGGTTGAAGCGATAGTGATAGATAAGATAGCCGCTATTAGTCTCAGAGATGGGAAATTCACATTGTTACAGCAGCAAAACAGGAACAAATAAACATATACAGCATAAATAAGATGCAGAAGAAGACTGTGACCAACTTTATAAAAGCAGATGCTTTGGCATTTTGCAGGTTTGAGGAAATACATCACCGATGACCTTAAAGAGCCAACAGTTGCTGCGCATCAATCTAGGAAGGTTTCTAAGGCATTTCCAAACAATCTGAAGTCCATCTTTCTTCAATAAAAAGATAATTCACAAGTGGAAGAACTCAAGACAGTTGCCAATCCTCCCAGGAGTGTCCATAACAAAGCTCAGAGATAGCGCAGAAAACCCAGGAGCTAAGTGTTAAAGTTTATGACAGTGCAAAGACGGAGACTAAACAAGTGTGGTTTGCAAGAAGAAAGCCTCTTCTCTCTTAAAAATAAATCAATAAAAAATGGCAGTATAGCTTCAGTTTGCAAAGCTGGATCTGAGCACAGACTTCTGGAATCATGTCCGTTGGACAGATGGGAATAGCGTGGAGATGTTTGGTCATAACGTTCAGCATATAGCAGGGAGGGAGCAATGATTTCTCTTTGTTCTGAGCACCTCGTAGTCCGAGTTGACCATGAGCTCCTTTGTGTACCAAAGTATTCCAGAGTCAAATGTGAGACCATCTGTCCCACAGCTTGGTCAACTTTGGGTCATGCAACAGGACAATGACCCACCAGCAAATTTACAACACAAAGGATGGGAAAAAAGGTGCTGGAATACACAGTCAAAGTCCACATCTTGTAAACTTTGATGAAGTGAAGCAAATTTAGATATAACAAAGTTAGAACTTCGTGACCCTGCAACCTCTTTCCTCTGTCGCTAAAACATTAAAATCCTCTGTTAAGAGAACAAATTTATATTGAGCTGTCTACATCGTATCATGTGGGATTTAGGGTGCTAATCTGTGACGAAATCTGTGTGATCCTTTACAAAAACCTCCGTCAACAGAAAACTGTTTGCTAACATTTAATATAGGTCTTAAAATATCCGATATGGTTCGTGAATAAAGCAGCTTTTCTCATACTGTATTTATTATAAATATATCGTTTTTCTACTGTCACAGAGGGGAAAATGATTTCTTAAGTAAGCAAAGGCAATCTTACTGTTACCCAAGCATGAAGTTTGCTATGTTGAAAATGAGGAACAGAGAAACTTGCAAAAACCAAGGAATTTAAACTCAGGGTGCACAATAACACGACGTCTCAGTTTAGCATCCGCTGAATTTCCTGCACTGCAGTTCTTGTGCTAAAGGACGGAGAGAGTAGAGACTGGAAACCAGACAGAGGCAAAAAATGTTACACACACCTATAGGTGTGGATGGGAAACTGCCTCAGGCGATGAGGTGTGACCTTTTCCACAATCTCAGCAGTGAAACTGTGTGCTGTGATCATCAACAGCAATGAAGTTTAATAAAGGGAAGCGTCATCAGTTATTGTCTGACATCACCAGAGATGGGCAGTAACGCGTTACTGTAATCTGATTACTTTTTTCAAGTAACGAGTAAAGTAAGGGATTACTATTGCAAAAACAGTAATTAGATTACCGTTACTTTCCCGTAGGAACGCTGCGTTACTGCGTTACTAAAACCGGGATTTTTTTGCGAGAATGTCTCACGACAGTGACGTAAGCGAGTGCGACGTTCGTGACAACAGCTGTGTGCAGATCAACAATGGATCACATATCAAGTGCGGGAGAGAGTATGAGCGTGCAGCGTTTAAAGCAGCGGTCCCCAACCCCCGGGCCTCGGACCGGTACTGGTCCGTGAGTCGTTTGGTACCGGGCCGCGAGAGTTGAGGATCAGGTGTGAAATGTATAGTTTTCAGGGTTTTTATCGGTTTTCAGCGTTATTTTGTTATCGTTTACTCGCTTTTCCTGGGTCTTTTCACGTGTGTTATGAATAAATCTTCTTTTTTCGGTACCGGTAATAGTTTTATTTTGTTGTATTTGTTGTAAAATATTGTCGGGCATAAACCGGTCCGTGGCGCAAAAAAGGTTGGGGACCGCTGGTTTAAAGCGTGGAAGTACTGACCTTACTTTAAGCCTGCTTTACAGGTGAAAATAGAGCAAAAGGACCGCTAGTCTTTGATGTTATTTATTTTCTGCTGTGTTTTACTTGCATCTATTTGAAAGACTGAGTGTAAACACACACACACAAAAAAGTTAAACAAATTTCTTCCAGTCAGAGAATGTTGCAGATAATTTAATTTTTGCTTGATGCATAAATTTAAAAGAATAAAACTAATAAAACAAGTTTTAAAAAGAGACTTTTCCATTTGATTACATTTTGTATGATGGATTATGTAGAAAAAGTAGAATTGGGCTGAAAGATCTATCGCTTTATCACCTATTCAGGCTGTAAATCATGTTTTTAAAAAGTAACTAAGTAATTAATTACTTTTGAAAATAAGTAATCAGTAAAGTAACAGGATTACTTTTTTGGGGAAGTAATCAGTAATTAGTTACTGATTACTTTTTTCAAGTAACTTGACCAACACTGGACATCAAACTGCATTCATTTCTCCCGTCTGCCTGTTTGTCTTTTAAATTGGTGTATAAATAAGTAACAAGTGAAACAAAATAACCACAATAGGGACACACAGGTGGACAAAAGTGAGCTGTGGCGTGGGAAATGAAAAGACGTCACAAACAGTTTGTCATTAATAATTAGTGAGCATGTGCTATTCCCATCATCTCTGTATGGAAGCCCATTTCCGCCACTAAAAAAAAAAAAAAAAAGTATCCATAACTCGAACTTTTGACTTATTTTCTCAAAATTTTGAGTTAATAACTCGAAGTTTCGCATTAGCGCTGCCAATCAGTAATCTACGTAAAGCTGAAGCCCTCAGCTGCAAATGCTACAGCTAAGCTACCAGTATTACGGTCGTGAATGCACAAATTGCTGATTATTTTCAGCGTGGCTTCACAAATGATGAAATCCCTGTGTTATTAGCTGAATCACATGGCGTTACTATCAGCAAACGTACTCTCGAAAGTGCCAATTTGTTGCGATCCGGTTTTGAGTGCACACTCGCCTGCGCCATATCCTTCCGGGTAACAAGAAAATGACGTCATTTACGTAGATTACTGATTGGCAGAGCGAACTCGAAATTTTGAGTTATTAACTCAAAATTTTGAGAAAATAACTTGAAATTTCGAGTTATGGATATGTTTGGGTTTTTTTGTGGCAGAAATAGGCTTCCATATATCTGTGCATTAACCTGAAGAAAAAAGAAAAAAAAAAAAAGGTGGGCAGTGTGCAGTAATCAGTCAAACGAGGTTCACCGTGTCCTTCCTTCTCTTCAGGTTCAAACACTGAGATAACAACTTAACAAAGAGAAACTAAAAGTAAAAAGAAGAGGAGAGACACATGTTTTATGCATGTATTTGATTCAGATGCTTTGACAAAATATATAATAAAACTTTTAACATCAGGGGCAGCTGGTGCAGTCCAGGGCCCAGAAGGAAGGAAGGGCACAGTCGACCTCAATATCAAATATCTTCTGAATATCTTCTTCTTTATTACGCTGCATGCAAGTCATTGCTGCATTAAATTAAATTTGGACAGACTGTAGTTCCACTGAATCTTTAAGTCATGGTTCTTGTGAACCACATATATTATGTGAAATATATTACTCATACTTCCTGACCTTGCTCTCTGTCACTTGTGGAAAATGCACGTAAACCTTTTGCCATCATCTATGGAACAAAATGTTTTTTAGCAAGTGTCATACAGAGTAATGCATCAGTGCACTACACGGCTGTGACTCTGAGCAGTGGCGTGAGGACCGAGAGATAAAGTGATACGTCGAAGTTCGAGACGAGGGTTAAACATGAATATCTGAAGACTGTTAAAGATATTAGCCTGAAAATTTGCACCGACTTACTTATGGTAACCATCAAAATGAATCAGAGTCTCTCATTTCGGACAGAAACAGCCAAAGATTTCAGAGTATTAGCAAACTGAAATATTAAAAAAAAATCAAGCAGGCCTACCAAGTTGCATATCTAAGCGTACACTGATAAAAAAAAAAAAAAAGTGAATTAGTGACAATTTCTTTTTTTTTTCCTATTGCAACCAATTAAATTTGAGCTAAAACAAAAATATCACAGCAGTCATTACAAGCATACAGTTCTTAGGCAAAGCGCAGATGGTTGAGCACAAAATGATCTGTAAATTTGATGATTTGTGACCTGATGATATCTGAGATCTGGTTCAGTGAGTTAAATGAGTGTGCTTGTTTGGTAAAGCAACTCTAAGGACTGAATTCTTCAGGTACATATCTGTGACTGTCACCAAAAGCCCCCGTTGCCCCCAGCCGTGCACATGTTCTGCAAATACAAATGTTTCTTTTTATGCACACACAGAAATTCTTCATCACTTGTTTTATAGATGCACACAGGCTCTTCTACAACTCTGGAATTATTCCTGACTTCACAGCGCTGGATTTTTCTGACATTAATTTGTGTCTATTTAAGGTTTGGCCAACAGCCAAATTCATATAATTATAATGCTGAAATTCATGTTTGAACAGTATCCATCCTTCCATTAACGATGTTGCGTTAGGACAGGTAAAACCATGTCCCCATTTCCCCCTTTTCGCCTCTAAGCTATCCTGCAAAAATAGCTATCATTGATCGCATTCCTAAGCCATGACCCTGCGCTGTAGGTGACTCACAATAAATTATGAAAATTAAAAAACAACTGCAAAGTTAGAGCTGAGCAATTAACTGAAAATTAACCAAATCTGCCATTTTATTTGGAACCTCTAACTGACATCATCAACATAATGTTGCTCATTTTGTAGGTTTGTTAACCCTTTAAGACCTACCATAGAACCAAGTCTGCCAGACCTTACTTTATATTTTTACATGCTGTGGAGCCATTTTTGGGAGCATTTCAAGTTGCTATACATCAATACAACCATTATAGCCCAAATTTTAATAATATGTATGCATTAAGTCCATAGTAACCACATAAATTGCAATAAAGTGCAATAAACTACAAAAGATTTGTATATCGTTTTTGTTTTCTTTACATATATTTCTAGTTAGAGAAATTTACGAGGCTTATCCCTCAAAACTGTAAATACAAAAAAGTTGTAAAAAATAGTTTACAACAGGAAATTTATTTTAAGTGTCTTCATAGTTTTATTTTTGAGATACACCAATTTTTATACACTGCAGGAAAAACGAAAATAAATATTATAATGCAAATTTGCAAAAAAACAGCATATGCATCAAAATAAACTATTTAAAGCAGTGCAATATGAGTTCTAAGCATCCCAGAAACTATTCAGAAAAGCATAAAGTCAAACATGACTTTTAAAAGCACCAGTAAAGGCTTATAAGGCCTACAAGTAAAAAACTACATTTCCCGCGAAAATGACATCACTTCCAGTTTCGGGCAGGTCATGGCGGACATGCAATAGTTCGCACTGACGTCTATTCCAATGTTGGAAGTGTTATGAACAGCTGATCGGATCGGCAAACCGTGTTTCTGGAATATTATGTTTGTGTTGCTGCAAGTGCTTTTTATGCAATTTTTGCAAAGCTATATGTGGAAGGAAACCGTGGCCGAGGACAAGCTGATGGCATAAGATGCAAGTATAACTCCTCCGGTTTCATATGCAAAAAAACTTATTGCGCTAGCTTACGTGGTTCCGGTTCTACCGGGATTTAAAAATAGTTACCCAAAACAGAGCGTGCTGCTCTGACCGGCTTTAAAGGGTTAAGATTCTGTAAATGGCCTGTATTTGTATAGCGCTTTACTCGTCCCTATGGACCCCAAAGCACTTTAGACTACATTCAGTCATCCACCCATTCACACACACATTCACACACTGGTGATGGCAGCTACATTGTAGCCACCCTGGGGCGCACTGACAGAGGCGAGGCTGCCGGACACTGGCGCCACCGGGCCCTCTGACCACCACCAGTAGGCAACGGGTGAAGTGTCTTGCCCAAGGACACAACGACCGAGACTGTCTGAGCTGGGGCTCGAACCGGCAACCTTCCGATTACAAGACGAACATCGCCCCATCGATAATAAACCTAGTTTCAGGTCTTATTGCCGAGCCCTACGCAAACTTGCAGCTAACTCGATTAAAAACACAGATGGTGTCACACCAAAGGCAGAGTATCACATCTGTTACAAGTGGCAAACTCTAACAGTAATAATGGCTACAACATGTAACAGTGAAGTGCCTACAGAAGAGTTGCCCTGCAGGCACTACATTCATTTTACATAAGTTGTATTCATATATAGAGACTCAGAATAAACCCCAATCTGAGGTAAAAGAAGCTCCGTTTGAGTTTAAAGTGTAAACGTAAAATTCTGAGAAACCGTTGTTAGGCCACAGCCCAAACTACGATCAAAGACAAAAACCAAATCTTGTATTTATCTCAAATGAAAACCAAACGGGGCTTTTCCATTTTTAGTCGCTGCTTGTTCAAGTGATACCACATTACACGAATGAACGGTATAAAAAAGAGAAAAGAACCATAGAAAACAAGGTGTGTCTTGGTTTGGCAAGCTAAATGTGTTTTTTCTCTACAGAAGAAAAAGAATAAACAGGAACTTCTCCAATAAATATGTTTATTGCAAAGATAAAAATTAAACAGTGTAGTGAGGGTTTCTATCCATTTTGTTGAAAGATTCACAAGGTAAGTCCCAGTGCTCACACAGCCTCTCCTTTCCTTCATGAGCCAGTATGTCCTTGATGGAGGATGGGATGCACCTGTGAGGGGGATGCTGCAGCCACAGCTGACTTCTCTCAGAGAGCCAAGTCTATCAAGGACAGCTAGAGCGAGACATACCAAAGAAAGCGCCGCTATCGCACAGAAACTGACAGCTATGAGTGAGAGTGTCAATCTCTGTCCCACATTTAGAACATAATAAACATGCAGACATGCATACGCACACCCATATACACACAGTGTGTATTTACTGGATCAGCATAAAAATTCTTCCACTCTTTTCTTCTTAGTTTGCAGCAATTCCCAAATTCCCCGAAAACCCCGGGGTCAGCCAGAGAAGGGAGGACCGAGGCTCTGAGCCCGACACCTGATGCCCTCCTCCTGGCACCAAGGGCCACTGAAAGATTCCTCAGGCCTGTGAAACCAGCCGGCTGCACACAGGGTTCAAAGATTCATCAAATTCCAGGGCAGCTCTCGGTGGAGAGTTACTTTGCGAACGACCACACAGAGCCAAAACCTAGCAAATATTTGGGAATGGTAATTATAGACTCAGTCAACCTATAGGGGGCAATACATGCTGCTTTGCATATTAATGAAACGCTTATTCACCACATTAGTGACGTCTATTATCTATATAGACACAGAAATCATTATTATTATTATAATGAGAGTTGATGCTGGACTGCTGGACATCCACTACGGCAGATGATGAGGGAAAAAAACAATTTGGGAAATGTCCTGTTGGGGTGGAAGCTCCTTGCTATGATGGACGGATGGTATGTCTGTTTATGCATGCATGCGTGTGTGTGTGTGTGTGTGTGTGTGTGTGTGTGTGTGTGTGTGTGTGTGTGTGTGTGTGTGTGTGGCCTGTCCAGATGGACTAAGGACCAGTATGGACGGACTGGGGTCACAACAGAAACCAGAGCATCAAAGCTAAGAGGGATGCTTCCAGAAACTTGGCACTTTCAAGTAGCACTTATCCAGGGGTATCGGATAAACTTAACCCTGCTGTCAGAATGGGTGCCTGGAAGGAAATGAGTCGAGGGTCATGACCTTGAAAGCACAAGTCAAACGTCGCCGGCCACGGCACAGAGAGAGTCACAATGTAAGGAGTGCAGCCCCAGCCTTCTCGTGCCAGATGGTCTGAAAACCTGAGTCGACCTCTGATAGAAATCTCTGACGGCTCTGGTTCTGTCTCAGGCCCCTCTGCAACAGCAGCAAACTGATACATAAGTAACGTAGCAACTGTCACAAGGCGACCACACAGCACTTTGGACCAATTTCCTTTCATTTGTCTTCCAGTTAAATCCAAAAACTCACGAGTGTTAGCTTTGAAAAAGAGGAAGTAGGAGACTAATTAGTTAATGAAGATGTGAAGCCATATGTTTACTTGACTGGGCTGAATTTGTTCAGCAGCAATCTGATTGGTGCAGCTGTATCATTAAAAGTGAAGCAACATTTGCTTCACAGTGACAAATGTTTCTTTTTTTAAGGTGTCTTCAGTTCTAGTCAGCCAAATACAAGCTAGTGTGAACACCGCCATTAACCACACTGCCAACAACACAAGTAGGTCATTATGATGCATCGCTACTTCTCTCCAGCATCACTATGGTAACAAAAGTAACAAATAATTGATGCAGCACATCTCTCGTTCACACATTTTCTCTCGACTCCTATATCAGGTAATCATCTCATAGTAAGCAACCCTTACTTTTAACTGTACGTGCTGATCCTCGCAGATGTCAGCAACTACAAGTTACTATAGGAATTAAGCTAGCTTTACAGCAGATAGACCGGGTGATTTCCTGACTTTTTGAAGTAGCCAACATAGTGCACATGCTTTTTTTCTACTTCCCCCTGAGGTCCCGTTGCAGTGTCGATAAATAATGTTAATGGCTGTTTTGGCCCCTAAACTGACGAGGTAGGATCCGAGAGTCTCACAGTGTTTGCTTTGTGCCAACACCCACTGAACATCCAGCTGGTTTAAGGTTCAGTCAGCGATGTTGCACGAGCCGTTTGTGCTCAGGCTGCCTGCAGTGGCTACATTAGTTTTTGTTTATTTGAAATTTATATTTCCTCAAGCGTTGCCATCTTTAAAAAGTCGTACCTTTGTATTACTTAACAAACAGAGCAATAATCTGCGAACATATTTACTATTTCTCATCTCTAGATTTTTCCAGCAGGTCTACTGCTTTCAGTAGGGGCGGGGCAGTCACATGCTCTTGAGATATAATAGCTGATGGTCCCAAATGATATTTTTGTTTTGTTACTTTGTCGGAGATTCCCAAATAAACTGATCCGAGCATTGTGGAAACACATTTACAGAAACATGAAACAAAGCACCGCAGGTTTCCGGATTCATATTTTTTTGCTATTGTTCTTGTTTAGTCAGCAACAACCGGAAACATTTTCCCATCGTCAGTAGAATGACCACATGATTGATGTGCGGACAAAGACATCCTACATTTTGTGTCCAACAGGAAACTTGAATGCACTATTTCCAAATCATTTCCTCCGCTCAGCTCTGTGTGCTTTCAATATGTAGCAACGTTTCTAATGAAATAGTCTCTTATGAAATAATCTTCACTGATAGCCTTCCTGGCAGTGACTCTTAACTGCCAAGAGTGATGCTAGTGATGGATGTTATCACTGATGCTACATTTGGTATTAAATGCAAA
This sequence comes from Diplotaxodon limnothrissa, assembly GCF_057381915.1. Taxonomy (NCBI): domain Eukaryota; kingdom Metazoa; phylum Chordata; class Actinopteri; order Cichliformes; family Cichlidae; genus Diplotaxodon; species Diplotaxodon limnothrissa. Next base: position 1,870,385 of record NC_140602.1, read on the forward strand.
CAGCCTAAAATATAAAATCCGCCTGATAGAAAGAAAAAGCTCCAATGTTAGATTGACTGCATAGAAAAAAGAAACTTTCCCAGCGTTTGCTTACTTTTCTCTTTAAAATGTTATTTTTGCTTTGTGAATCAAAAAAAGAAAGAAGCAAATAATGTGAGAGAAATAATAGTTGTCGAGCAGGAAGATAATGCTTGTTTCTATGCATCTATGCTGCAGGGACACTTCAGTACATGAGACCGGACCTGACAGTCAAACCTCAACATTATCATTATGAAGCAGAATTATGAGTTTATCTAAAACTGCCAATCCAATAAACTTCACTGTCTGTAACACTAAACACATACACTGTGGCAACATAGCTGTCAGAGAAATTTTATTTTATTTTTTTCCATTTCAGAGACGCTGCATTTTTTTGTTTTGTTTTGACATTCACAAACTGGTGAAATGTTCCGATTACTGGTGAGGACCAGTGCTGAACTGGGTGCATCAACCTGATCACACAGAGTCAAAATGATGGGTTTCAATTTTCTGACAGCCAAAGCACAGGCAGTGTGATTTAGTGATCAAGGATAAGAGCTTTTACAACACTTAAACCATCTTTAAAAAGCGTAACTGACTGAAGGCTTCTTCACTTGCTCAAAACAAAACTGAGCTTTGACACTGGTATTTAAACCAGCGACCTCTCAAGCTCTCTCACTGACCCTATTAATATTAATGTCAATAAAAGTTGTATATATGCCGCGTCTATACAAAAAAAAAAAGCACAGGAAATAGAAAAACCAAACCAAAACACCAGTCGCCTCACATTCCTAGAAATCCTCCCAAAAATGAATACCAAGAACAGGACGTGCATGCACTCTTCTCTGCGTCACAGTGTTTCCATCCTGCGTTTAGCAGCTTAACAACGGCTGCTTTGTTGATTCTTACACACGCCATGCCCTGACTTTTACGTTACATGGACTGTGGTGACAGTTTGCATATTACTTGTTACAAATGACACTGTTTTGCATAAATGCTGCATGCTTTCAAAACCAGCAGTAAATTCTGGACAAAACATGACAAGAACCGTCATGGCAACGCAGAAGTAGGACACGAGGACACGATGACATGATTCTGCTGCTGCCATTATTTTACAACTGTACCGCATCTAAGAGTGTAAGTAGTACTGTAACCAAAAAAACACTTTAATACATATAATGAGGTTAGCAACTGACCGTGTGGTGTTCTAGTAAAATGTGAAATGTGTGGTTTGAGACAGGGGAACTACGTGCACGTTTCTCTACGACTGCCACAACACTTTATGATAAACAAACATGTAAACATGGAGATTACACAGAAACATACATCACATGCAAATACACACACAAGCATGACTCATCTTCACGTCTCCTTAGATTTGCATGAATAGTCACACACACACACACTTTAATTGCGACTACAGACAAACTATGACAGTCAATGGGAGGTTGCATCAAAGTCAGTTTTTGGTTTGCTGGCAGAGTGGTGACTATCTTTCAAGGGACACTGGTTCAACGGTTGAGCCCCAGATGGTTGCACACCTGTGGGCCTCAAAGAACAGCCAGCCCGTAGGAACCTCCAGAGTTTGTCAGACGTTTTCCAAATTTCCACCTTTTGTGTTGAACATATCGAAAATGCACTTTTCAGTCCTCACAGAACAGCCAAATTTTGGGATTAAAAAAAATGATACAAATGAAAGACTGAAATACCGTTTTTCACTTAGTACTTGTTCAAAATGGAAACACGTACTAACATCATAAAAAACGTCTCGGGACTGATCCTGAAAGCTTAGCACACCTTTCTGTCTCTCCTCTTAGATTTAGGTTCAGACTCTGGTTGGGCTGAAATTTCACAGAGTTCCTGAATAGTCATTCCTATGTTTTGTTACTTGTATGCTTTAAGTCATTTCTGCCACCTCTACTACTACTACTATCACGTTTGCTGTTGCAAAATTCTGTAATTTGTCCATATTTAATTTATTTAAGCCATATCACATGAGAGGGAGTGGATTATATTCAGTGCATGCATGCGATTTAGGATTAGGATTCAGCTTTATTGTCATTACACATGTATAAATACATGGTAACGAAGTACAGTTTGCATCTAATCAGAAGTGCAAAAGCAGTAAGTAGAGAACAAATACACAGAAGTACTGATATATACAGATAAAGGTAGAATAATGGTGGAATAGTTATATTATTATTGTTTTTATTATAAACAATAAAAAAAGCAATTAATTCTTTATATTGGATATTTTACCCTCATGTTAACAAAAAAAAAAGAACTAAATACACTGTCTTGTCAATTATAAGACAATAAAGATATAATAAAAAAATATCTACAATCTGACTCATATACAGGGATACAGAGAAGGTGCTCAGGTGCTGTGGCTGCAAGACCCAAATCCTTACCCCTCAACCAGTGCTCACAGTTAGTATGAGGTATATGTCTTCATAGACTGATTATGTTTTGAAAATGTGTTTATTTCCACATATATGAACACGGCACTGTGCATTATAGCCAAACACATATGTTGGTATCATCTGTCCAAAGGACATTGTTGCAGAAGTCTTGGGAATTGTCCAGACATAGCTTTGCAAAGCTGAAGCTGAGATCTTGGTGGTGTCTCTTCTCACTGATATTGTGTTAATGCACACCTGAATATTCCAAACCTGCAAACTGCCAAAACTTGTACTTTAACCCTTTAAGACCTACCATAGAACCAAGTCCGCCAGAGCTTATATTATATTTTTACATGCTGTGGAGCCATTTTTGGGAGCATTTCAAGTTGCTATACATCAATACAACCATTATAGCCCAGATTTTAATAATATGTCTGCATTAGGTGCATAGTAACCACATAAATTGCAAAAAAGTGCAATAAACTACAAAAAATTTAAAATCGTTTTTGTTTTTTAACATGTATTTCTAGGTAGAGAAATTTAAGAGGCTTATCCCTCAAAACTGTAAATATAAAAAAGTTGCACAAAATAGTTTCCCACCACAGGAAATTTATTTTAAGTGTCTTCATAGTTTTATTTTTGAAATACACCAATTTTTATTTACTGCAGGAAAAACGAAAATAAATATTATCATGCAAATTTGCAAAAAAAGCAGCATGTGCATCAAAATAAACTATTTCCAGCAGTGCAATATGAGTCCTCAGCATCCCAGAAACGACACAGAAAGTCATAAAGTCAAACATAACTTTTAAAAACACAAGTGTAGGCTCATGAGGCCTTGATGGTAAAAAACTACATTTCCGTAAAAATGACGTCACTTCCGGTTTCGGGCAGGTAATGGCGGACATGCAAAAGTTCGACCTGACGTCTATTCCAACATAGGAAGTGTTAAAAACAGCTGATCGGATCGGCAAAGCGTGTTTCTGGAATATTATGTTTGTGTTGCTGCAAGTGCTTTTTATGCAGTTTTTGCAAAGCTATATGTGGAAGGAAACTGTGACCGAGGACAAGCTGATGGCATAAGATGCAAGTATAACTCCTCCGGTTTGATCGGTTTTAAAGGGTTAATGGAGGTGGTCGCCTTGCCAAGGATCAGTTAATCAAGTGTATTTAATTAACCTGGCTGCTAGTTATTGTCTTAATTCCAAGATAAAGCATTAATGGTATCATTCACACAGCGCTTCTGCATTTTTGATTAATTCACATTAAATAAATATTACAAAGTGTAAAATGTCATATGTTGTTGTTCACCTGAGATGATAGTTTCCTCATTTTAAAACCTGCTATAAGCCAGAAAACCTTTTTACTATGATTGTATGTAGGTCTACAGATTCTCTGCATCAGGTCATTTTAAAATTTACTCTGCCAATAGTGATAATTCCAGTTGCTTTGGTGGCGTGTGGGACTGATTGATCAGGCAGGATGATTAGGACTAAAAGACCTGGGACATTTCAATATTTAATATAATTCAATAAGAAATGAAAATAGTAGCGTCTATTTATTATATAATGCTATGGCCACTCACTGCCATGACATCCTGCACGTCATAGTTCATCTCTTTGCACATCATGGGTCGCGTCTGTAACAGTTTGTTTACTGCCAAAGCTTTGGACTCATCTAGGAACTCTCCCTGGCTTCAGAGGGCTTTTGCACCAGGCCGATGGTGCCATGCAGACAGTATTTTGTTGGCAATCAAATCTGGCAGTCCGCTGTGGTGAAACTGTCTAATGTTGTTTCTTAATGGAATGAATTATTTAATCATCATGCTGCATCAAAGGAGCGAGTGACTGGACTTTGTGTTGCAGAATATTTCACAGCCCTCCCGTCTTTGTCCAAAATCATCAGAATAAATCTGTTTCATATTTCATGAATTTCAAAATGAGCACTAATAGATAATTATATCAAACTAGCACAAAGCCCAGGGTACAGTGATGCTATGGAGTTTGATCCTAGTTGTCCGGATGTATTTTGATGACGGCTTTATTATTACGTATTAAACAATTTAAAAAATAGAAACAAAATCCAGTGTTTAGACTTTTTAGGATTGAGGTAAGCATTAACAGCATTTTTAAAGCCCACGTTGTTGCGCCATCATAGGAAAAAAGTGGATGGTTTTGTGCTCGGGTTGTTTCCTCAATATCGTTGGCTGCTGACCTTCATAACTAAACTTAATTATTTATGGAAATATATTCTTGCAAACTTCAGTTGTTTACACACTTGATCTCCAGAACAAAATAGGAAAAATCAGTTTGGGACATGTGCAAAGTTTTTGTGCATATAAGTAGATAATCTGTGTCAGACGTGCTCTCATTCCGGGAAATATTCCATTTAGCTTTAGCCAGAGTGCTGGAGGAGTAAATGGACTCTATTGGTTATTAGTTACAATAAATATTGTTTTTTTTATTTGGTTGAGCACCCAAAACACTTCTACTCAAGTCTTATTCCTACAGGTACACCCACATTCATACACACATCCCCAAGTGCAACTCAGGGTTCAGTATCTTACAAACCGGATCTTACAAAGGACAATCACTTGATTCTCACTTGTGCAATCAGACCCATGATATCTGAGTGCAATCACACGTAGCTTGGGTTCCCCAGTTCCTCCAGTCCATGTGTCAAAGTATCCTTGGGCAAGATACTGAACCCTGAGTTGCCCCCAACGCTTCCATCGGAGTGAGTGTGTGTGCGTCCATGTGAAGTCAGATTAAAAGCGCACACTTCAATTCAAAGTAATTTTATTTATACAGTGCCAAATGACAACAACAGTCACCTCACGGCGCTTTATATTGTAAGGTAGACCCTACAATAATAGAAAGAAAACCCCAACAATCATATGACCCCCTATGAGCAAGTGCTTTAGCAACAGTGGGGAGAAAAAACTCATTTTTAACAGGAAGAAACCTCCAACAGAACCGTTTGGGGTGAGTGGATGAAGACAGGACAAACACATGATTTGGAAAAGAGACAGAAATTAATAACAAATAATTAAATTCAGAGAGGTTTATAAACACATAGTGAGTGAAAAAGGTGACTAAAGAAGAAACACCCAGTGCATCATGGGAATCCCCCGGGGAATTTTTAGGACATCCTGATAATAATGAATTACAGTCGTCCGGCCTAGAAGTAATAAATGCACGAACTAGTTTTTCAGCGTCACTCTGAGAAAGGACGGTTCTAATTCTGGAGATATTGTGCAAATTAAAGAAAGCAGTCCTATACAGCTCTAAGCTTTTGTCAGCCTGGCTACAGTGCTGAAGAGAAACCCAGGCTTGTTCTTATTTCCTTCAATCTGTGATGAACAGTAATATGTTCTAGCTTCATGGAGGGCTTTTTTATGCTCTCTTATTTAGAAATTATGATCATCTAAATTAGTGAGAGGCAATTTCCTCTCCAGCTTTATGAGTTATCTGCTTTAAGGTGTGCGTTTGAGAGTTATACCTGGAATTCAAGCACTTCTGATTTGGGATTTTCGTTTTCAGAGGAGCTACAGTATGTAAAGAAGTAAATATATTAACAAGATAATCTGTGGGAAAAAGCGTTGAACTTCGCTGTGACGCTGAAATCCCACTGGTGGACCTGATCACAGCCACAGAAACAGCAATTCGAAACAACAACATTGCAGAAGTGGAAGCAGAGCAACTGCGGACGAAATCACGGCCGGTCTCAACAATGCAAAGCCCCCAGCATCCAACATCAGCATGGAGGAGAGGAAGGCACTCACATCACTCGGTAATGACAACAGCATTATCATCCTTCCGACAGACAAGGGTAGGTGCACGGTTTAACTAAACCAGAAGGACTATCGTAAGAAATTCTTGTCACTGCTCAGTGATGACGATACTTATGAGCCCCTGAAATGAAACCCAGGAAGTGGCTACAGGAAGAGGGTGATAGACTGTCTGAAGCAGTTAGAACAACACAAGGCTATTGACTGGACCTCATACCACAGGCTGTACCCAGGAGAGTCTACACCAAGTCTGTATGGTTTACCGAAGATACATAAACAGGGTGCACCTTTAAGACCGATCGTCTGTATGATCAACTCGGTCACCTATAACATCTCCAAGTTTCTGGCTTCGATCCTCAACCCGCTGGTGGGCAGCTCTGAACACCACATCCAGAACACCCTGGATTTTAGATTAGATTAGATAGATTAGATAGAACTTTATTAATCCCTCGGGTGGGTTCCTCTGGGAAATTCGATTTCCAAAAAAGCACAGCACCGACAGAAGTTACAGAATATTATATATATATATATATATATATATATATATATATATATATATATATATATATATATATATATATATATATATATATATATATATAATACACACACACACACACACACACACACACACACACACACATATATATATATATAAATACAGAGACAATATAAATAAAATATACGAAGGGGATAAATAGAATAAATAGGAATAAAAATAAAAATACAAGTGAATAAAAATAAAAATACAAGTGAATAAAAATAAAAATACAAGTGAGAAGGTGAAGGTGAGAGATGTCATTACGGAGGCAGATGAAACCATAGTCTCGTACGACGTTACATCTCTCTTCACTTGCATCCCAGTCACGGAAGCGTTGGAGTTAGTTCGTAAGAGATTACAGGATGACCCCAACCTCAGCAACAGGACCGCTCTCAGCATTGACCAAGTGTGTTTGAACTGTGTCTTCATTCCACTTACTTCACATACAAGGGTCAGTCCTACAGGCAGAAACATGGGTGTGCCATGGGCTCCCAGTTTCACCCATCGTGGCCAATTTGTACATGGAAGAAGTGGAAAAGAGGGCTTTGCTATCCTACCCTGCAACACCACCAAGCCACTGGTTCAGATATGTGGATGACACCTGGCTGAAAATCAAATCTCAGGATGTACTACATTTCACGGATCACATTAACTCGGTGGACCGACACATCAAATTCACCAGGGAGGATATGAAAAGTGGCAGGTTAGCCTTCTGTGACTGTGAGACAAACTGGGCGTCATCAGGACGCTACAACACAGAGCGAACACCATCCCCACTGACACAGCAGCCAGGGAGGCAGAAGAACATCAAGAAGGCCCTGAGTAAATGTGGTTATCCCCACAAAGCTGGGAAGGCTCCTAAAGAAAGCTCCAGCCGATCCAGGAGGGAAGGACAACCGCTGCCTAAGTGAAAACCTGTAGTGATCCCGTACGTGTCAGGAGTATCGGAGCAGCTGAGACACATTTTTTCTAAACATCAGGTCTCTGTGACTTTTAAACCCCAAAACATGCTGCGGCAAAAACTGGTCCACCCCAAGGATCGGGTCCCCGACACAAACAGAGTAACATAGTGTACGCTGTTAAGTGCAGGAGGATTGCCAGGATTTATACATCGGGGAAACCAAACAACCTCTGGCTACAACACAGAAGAGCCACCTGCAGTCTATTCACACCTACAGGCCAGTGGACACTCTTTCAATGATGAGGATGTAACATCCTGGACAGGGAGGAACGCTGGTTTGAGGGCGGAGTCAAGGTGGCCATTTACGTGAAAAGGGAAAGACCATCTCTGAATCGAGGAGGGGCCTAAAGGTACATCTGTCACCATCTTACAATGCTGTGATTGCAGCCATTCCCCAACTCACTGTGAATGGTGCTCATGGTTATTGATCAGTGGTCATTGATCAGTGGGTTTTGGTCAGTGGTTGTTGATCAGTGGTCATGACAATTTACATATTATTGATTAAGGAACTGACCTCCCAGCCCATTGTTCCTTCAGTGGGCTGGTTTCAGTAATTATACAAATGTCCTGTTTATAAGATTGAAACCTGCAGTCAGCTGAGACTGAAGACGTCACCTGATGATGACGAAACGTTTCTCCCACTGAAAACGTCCAGATGCACAGAATCAACCTTCGTGGATGTGTGCGAGTGTTTAGGTAGCTGCTCTGCTCTGCGTTGGCACACGGCATTAAGGAAGATAACAGTGGATGAATCATATCCTTAAACTTCGTTGCTGTGATGACATCCTTTTCACACTGCTGTGTAATCCATTATTTTAAATTTAAATGTCATCAGAAAATGATCAGACACAAGAGGGTTTTCAGGAAACACTGTAAGATGTTCTGTGCCGTATGTCAGAACAAGATCCAGAGTGCGATTAAAGTGGTGGGTGGGTTCTTCTACATTTTGAAAGAAGCCAGTTGAGTCTAATAGTAGATTAAATGTGTTGCGGCTGTCATTTTCAGTGTCTACATGTATGTTTAAGTCACACACAATACTTATTTTTTCTGAGCTGAGCACTAAATCAGATATAAAGTCTGAAAATTCAGACAAAAAACTCGGGTGGATGATAGATAACAGCAAATAAAACTGTTTTTTGAATTTACCAGCTAGGGCAGACGAGGCTAAGGGTCAGGTTTTACTTTCATTAAAACTGTCTAGGTCTTTGGTTAGCCCATAGTGTTTTTTTGGACAGTCAGCAATTTCAGGAGAACATGCAGCTAAACACGTGACTCCTGTTCTGATTGGCACAGGCATGGGTTTAAAAAAGCACCGTATGAATGCGTGTGATTGGGTGAAAGCAACCCATGAAGTTTGCACATAGGAGATGGCAGGTAAAAGACAGCTTCACATACAGACTGTGGTCTTTCCCAGCTGTCATAGGTTAAAAAGTGGGGTAGACATAAATAAGCAAGTCTCTGGACTGTGGGAGGAAGTTGGGTCAGAGTGAACCCTTTTCCAAAAAGGGGCTTGACTAGCCAGTAGAGGTGGGAATCACCATACATCCCACGATACGATATTATCACAATACTTAACGCATGATACGATATTATTGCAATTTTTAAAAATATTTTGCGATATTCAGATTCTGTACATAAAGGTAAACTTTATCAATATTCATTTTATCTAAAATCAAAGTCTCACACTCAGTCTTTCTCTCATTTCAGTTTTATTGTTGACAAACTGAACGGTTTGTATTACAGTCTAGTCCAACTTAACTGAATGCAACCATCTGGTACAATTACAGCTATTCTGCACTATGCAATTTATGAAAACTGAAGAATTTGAAAGTAAATTAAAACAAAATATAATTTTACATTAAATAAAAAAGGTTTAAACTTAATTAAAATAAAACATGTCTTAAATTAAAATAAGTAAACTGTCATGTTTATTGCTGCCAAAAACAAGTTAAACACATTTGGACAGTGAAGGAATGTCAGGATTCTTGCTCAGAAAAAGGATCAACATGCTCTGAAGTCAGAGCACAAAAACCTTTTTGTAACAAAATATCGATTTCTGCTGTCCCTGTATCGATACATTATTAACAAACAAAATATCACGATACTACACAGTATCAATTTTTTCCCCCACCGCTACTAGCCAGTAGGTTCGCTAACCAGTGCACCTTTGAGTCACTCTGACTAATCTAACTAATACCAATTTTAGGGGTATTAGGCCCTTAGCAACAGTGGGAAGGAAAAACTCGCTTTTAACAGGAAGGAAGCTCTGACAGCACCAGCCTCAGGAAAGGGCAGCCATTTGCCGCGACCGATTGGGGGCGATGGGAGGAAGTCGGGACAGGAGTCAGTACCTAAGGTTTAGGATTTGCCACGCCTACGTAATACACGAGCAATTTGTTTAGACGAAGACAGAAATGTATGAATGAGGTTTAAATTGAGGCAAAGAGGATTTATTTATGTTTGAAATTAAATAGAAAAAAAAACTTGAATGTCAAATGTGATTTATTAGTTCACTTCCATACATTTGTGGTGACTAACACGAGGCAGGATATTAAAGTAGCAGAGTTGAAGTAGAATTTATACAAAATTCATTTAATATATGTAAAATAGGCCTTTTTAGACATCCCAGCATACAAAAGAATGGTTGGGCTGCCTCCCAAATTAAACAGCAGAGTATCTGTCAACAATAAGAGCGGTTTATCTTAAAACAACAATTCCATAATATCATATGTGATATATATAGTTTGTTTTCATTTTTCGAGCCCTGGAGTCTTTATGATTATTATTTCAGCCTATATTAAAGCCATGTAATGTGCAGTCTGTATGCAACTATAATCATTATAACATGTGAGCGCCACAACAGAGTCAGTAAAATGAATGCAGCAGTTCCATCTTAAGGTCATTAAAAGGTACTACAACAACAACAAAGCCCATGTTTTACTCTTTGTGCTCCTGCCTGTTAGCAGGCCGTGCTTCCTGCTTCTCTTATAAACAAAAGGATATTCACTACATGAATGTAATGCATCTGCAGGATGGTGGCATGAGCGGCAAAAATACGCATTATCCTCGTAAGAAAGCTCCATCAGAGCGACAATTGAGGGACTTGTACTTGGAGGAATTTGAAAGGTCTGCATGTCATTGACCAGAGGGTTCATTCATGCTGCGCACCCAGTTTGTTTGTTGCAAATGGAGATTTTTTTTCTTTTTGGGAAATTGTGACCAGCACCATTACTTTCAGGCCCATGTGAACTCATGCATAGATGTACAACTACAGGCATGTGCACAAACACACAAGTGCAACCACTCTCAGCATCTAATCAGACTGAGTTTCCCATGAAGTTTTCTGTGGTGCAAAAAGCGAGTTAAAGTGATTGCAGTGGATAAGTGGCCTAAGCAAACAGCATTTCCACTGTGACAAGGGAGTGTAGAGTGCAATTAGTCCGGCCGCATGATCTACAGTTCCATTCCTTTAGATAAACCTTCTTGATTACCCCATAAAACTGGGCTTTTTTTTCAATGGCATGTCATTGAGGAGAAATGGGGCCGTGCAAAATGCAAGGCTGGCAAAAGTCCTGGAGGTGAACAAGTTAAAACTCAGCCCCATGGGAACGACGCCAATCATCCATATTATAAGTTGTGACAGAGATAGCTCTGGGAATGAAAGCACAGAAAATATCAAAGTGCAACCAGCAGCAGCACTCTCTTGGCAGGTAAGAAAATGTTGTTTGCCAAGCCCGAAATGAGCACACGCTCTTCTTAGCTGCTTTTAAACATTGGCACTCAGCTATGATATTGAACAGTGGCTTTAGGCAAGTGTTAAAGGAGGTTTAACTAAGAAAACGCTGTCTCGGTTGAGCCATATTACATTAACACATCACAACTGAAGAAGAGCTACAGAGAAAACATTTTTCCTCTTTGCCCACTCGAACTCCATCGACCTGATTTCTGTTAACTTGTTTTCTGACTCTCTCCTGTTCTTGAAGCAGACAGCCGGGCTGCAGTGAAGAAGAGAGACGGGACTCACATTTACTGTAAAGTACAGTTCATCGCAACAGCTGATTGGTTTACAGCTCCTTCACATGGTTAGGATGTCATCGCTGGCAAAGGTGCCAGCTACACACACGCACAGAGTAAAATGCTGTAAAGCATGATCTAACGGGCAGACTCCCACAAATACACTGTGCTGCTGGTATAAACACAGTACGCCACAGTGAGGCTCAGACTGTCTGGAACAGAGTTCAGCCAACAGATACAGGACTGTATGGAACATTAGGATAGTCAACATGGAAAATGAAAATATGATTACACTGTAGTTTAGAGCAGCATTGTGTGATTCTGCAAACTGAGTGAAGTGCATTATGGAGAGCTCACACACTCAAGTGTAGACCCTGGTACCGTACAGTGAGGGGATTTAAGAGGAGGCAGTTAAGGGGTAGAAAGAGGGAGGCGTAACAAGCAAGCACACATAAAGTCTGTCTTATTCTTTTTCCCTGCCCTCCCTCTCTCGGTCTCTCTCTCTCACCATTACAGCAGCATTAGAAGCTGAGCTGCTCAACTGTTCCAAGATGTCAGAACTACAAAGCTCCCTTGAATGAGGGAATGTGGGGCCCAAGGCGGCAGTAAGGGAGCCTGGAACAGCTGGCTCTGTCGTGGGGCCTCCTGTTCCCTCGCTCTGCAGCCGCTAGCGGGGACAAGACAGGGATGTCAGAGTGGGGCGGGGGAGTGAGAGAGTGTGTGTGTGTGTGTGTGTGTTCATTCCTTTTATATTTTCTGAATAAGACAGACGACACTGTGATCACTGGCCAGGTCACCTTCAACAAAGCTGGAAGTGGCGGGATGGGCAACGAAGAAGGTTGGGTTAGGCCGAGGATTTGTTATCACAAAGGTTCATTTCAGGCTCTGAGATTGCAACGAACAGTGGTTGCAGCATTGCCAAATGACATGCAGGGTGCATTATCAAATAGGAACTAAGCAAGGATGGGAAATAGTGAGAACAAAGTAGGCTTTCAGAACATGACAGTATTGTGCCTTTCACAACACAGACGCACATGCACGCACACATGTGGACAGTACGCTGCATCTCCATCTGCTTTTGCTCTGTGCTTAGGAAGACACGGAAAATTAAAGGGAGAGACCACTTGTGGCTTCTATCCCACCCTTGGTGTCAAAGAGGTGTGACTTAAAAGAAAAAAGAACTTCCTGTTGAAGGTTAGAGCACAGAAATTTAAAAAAACGAAAGAAAAAAAACGTGGTTTCAGGAGGGTCCAAGGAAGGTATCAGGTTCAAATGCTTCGTTCCACAGTAGAGAAAGCCTCGTTCGCTGGGGTTTGCTTTGGGCTGCCACACATGACGCTGGAGATGATCGCACAATGCAGTGAATGGAAAGTGACTTAAGTGGCTACATGTGCAGTCATCGGTATAGAAGACCCACAATTACTAGCTGCAATGGAAATATGACTTTTAATGTAAACCATCATACAGTGAATGTAATCAAACGACATTAAGGCCCATGAAAGGGTTCTGTTATTCATTAAAGACACCATTCAAGAATCTCACTGCGATTGTATTGTTAGTCGTTTTTATTGCTTTGGGGATGTTGTCATCTGCATTAACGAGACACATATGAATCTGCTGAAGCTTTTTCACTGACAAATATTTACATGGGGATGAACAACTACAAACATGCATGCAGGCATGCAACATGGGTATGGTGGACACGTGCACGTTTGGGTTGTGAGCATTCAGGACTGCACGGGCGTTGAAGTGCACAAACACAAATTTGAAAACTAGAATGTGGAACAGCCCCTTTTGAAGGGAAGACTGGGTTTCCATTTGAAAATGCTAACCAGTGAATGAAAACACCTTAAAAAATGTTAGCCTTTGAGCATCCCGGTGAGGCAGCTCGAAGGCTTCGATCACAGCTGCTCTTAAAAGTGGATTTTAATTGTGTACATTTGCACAGTAATTATGCAAAGGTTCACCTCTTCCCTTCAGAGGAGCTTCAACATCTGGAACTGGGCATGACAGAGTCTTTCTTACCACAGCGAGAGGGAAACAAAAGAAGTGAGAGAAAAAACTGAAGTTCAACATTTACTTTTAAAAAAGGAAACCCCACATTTGCCTTTAAGCTGGCAAAGTGCAGGGCTTCCTTTTTATTGAGCAGGCGTGTGGGATATATGCCGGAGGAGAACACAAAAGATGATTTCTGGATTTCCTACTTTTGGCCCAGAATGCAACAGTAAACTTGCCAGACAGCGATTTAAATAGTCATCCCAGTAGCTCCAGCCACACATCAGAGTGCATGTGCAGCATCCAGCAAAAATCCAAGAGTCGTATGCAAGCTTGAGCTTGTTGTTTAGGGCTGCATAATCGATGACCTTTGCATTATCGATCCATAAACTGAAATCTTAAATTGTTAATGCACTACTTGTTTGGTAAACCTGAGAGTCTGTGGTTGCAGTGATGGTGGAGCACAGTGGGAATAAATATGGGACTAACTGTTGGAGGATGGAGCTGTGCAATATTTTAAAATCTGCTCAGATAATCGGTTAAATGCTATCTTAGAAGTGACCTGACTACCTATTCAAACTACCTCCTTAGAGACTCATGGGCATTATGTTTAAAATAAAAACGGACATTGCAAAAGTTTCCAAGGATCAGTGTTTTTTAAAGCTGTATTATGGCTGCAAAAACACAATAAATAAATTATATTGTGCTATAATTTCATGCTACGTGTACACTTAACATAAAAATCACAGACTAAAGTAGATAATATTCATCGGTCCTGTCATTCGTCTGGATGTTACCTTCACACACCCTCGTGAACAACGCTGAACACCTCACACTCCAGCTCAAAGCTCATCCCTGGATGAGTCTTCCAGGTATTCTGTCTACAGAATCCTCTGTAGTATTCATCTAATTAAGATCACAGAAACAACTCTAATTGATATGAAAACACTTCATTCTTTTCTCCACAAAACAACTGCTTGTGACAGCCTGCGCTTTGCAACCTGAACCAGCAGCAATCTATCTCTCATGTATAATGTTAACATTAAGTGAGGCAATAGCACTCATTTCCTCAGTTTATTATTGCACACACTAGTTACACAAAGAAAGCAATCTTACACAATTCACTTCTCCAGGGAGAGCCAAAAAAGAGGAAGCTTCCCCTGTGGGAATGGAAAAGACAAACACAGAGTGACAGGAGTGCTGTGGGCCATTTGGAAAATGTAGGCAAGGCTGCAATAGTAGCTCGCTGTTGTTGGTTAAGTCTGGATTCTTTGATCCATTATTGAAAGATCAATGTAAGAGTTTAAAAAAGGAGGAGACAGAAGACTGAAACGTTTTCACTTCTATGGAAGCCCGTTTCCGCCACAGAAAAGAAATATCCATAACTCAAAATTTCAAGTTATTTTCTTGAAATTTTGACTCATTAACTCAAAATCTTGAGAAAACTCAAAATTTTGAGTTATTTTTATCAAAAATCTTCTACTCAAAATATTTTTATTGAGTAATTGTGGATACAGTTTACAAAAAAAGAAGAGAATAACACAAAAAGTGTTTACATTGAATACAAAACAGAGCTTCTCATGTTAGAACATTGGTAAATAAAAAGAGAGGAAAACAAACAACAAAACAACAAAAAGCCACAACCCAAGAGGGATTATGATATTAACTAACCTTTTATTTTTGTCAAAATTATGGATACTTTTTTTTTTTTAAGTGGCAGAAACGGGCTTCCATACATTTCACCTGGCTTGGAGTATCAAGTAGTGATTTAATACTAGTGTTTAATCAATAAGCTGCATTACTCAATTTAGGGGAAGAGACTTTAAATTATTCTTTTATTTGCAAGGAAACTTCAGGCTTTAACTTAAGCACCAATTTTTAAATGTAAAAATAAAATGTACAAAATGAAAAAGACTTGCATCTATAAATTGAGTTTTTCTTTTTTTAAGGTTGTCGGTTCACTTGACAGCAGTTAAATCACTCACTACTCTAAACATACAAAGCAACGTCTTCATGAGTCGCAATCCTAAGCAAATGATTTGTAAGCTGTTTTGAACTAATACTGCACAGACATCTGATATAAATACCAGAGAGACACACTTCTGTTCACACGCCGTATATATGGTGGGACGTAAAGCACGAAATGTACAATAAAAAAAGTTGCATGTAAGGAAGAGGTAAAAATCAGTCGGATTTCAATCAACTCACTTCTCCTGCTTTTAGTTAGACGAGAAAATCAACAATTATCTGCCCTGAGAATAACGTGTCAGAGTTACACATTAATAAAGACATCTGCTATGAGTCTTTCTAAAAATTAAAGATCTAAGACATCTGCCAGTAGATGGATGGGCTGACAAAGAGAAGTGGCACCAAAACCACATTTTAAATTAATTTCCATTTTCCCGTCAAGGCTAACAAATAAAGACAACCTGTCCTGCGTCACTACCAAATGTCGCACGATGATCCCAAATCCCTTCAACGAGTCAATTATACCTCTCCCCAAGCACTGGCAGAGTATGTAAAGCCAGGACGTTCGGTGGCCTCAGGCTGACTCCAGAGGAAGCCGGCACAAATGACAGTCTAGCTCTGACTACAATGACTCTGACACATTAAAGTGTCTTTGAGGTATTTTCTCAAACGGCATATGACCAACACTAAAGACGGGAACTGAGAAACAGCTCCAGTAAAGAACAATTTCCAAATTGTCCAATTCATTGGAATCATATGCTGTTGTCAACTCTTTTTACTGATGCTGGCAGAAAGAAGGAACCCGAGTTAACAACAAAACAAAGAATTGAAGCTATGAAGCAAAACTGAAAATAGAATAAAGGTGAATGAAGCCTTATCAGTTACCACCTCTGACCAACAAAGGAGGAAAACTGCGTTGTTACAGAGGGATTATAGCAAAAAATAGTTTAAGAAGTATGTTCAATGTGTGGATGTGAAGCGTATAGATGTGTGCAGCGTGCTTGGTAGGTGGCATTTCCTTCATGACACCCACACAGACACAGACACACACACACACACACACATGTGCGCTTCCCCTACTTGAGCTGACTT
Source organism: Diplotaxodon limnothrissa (assembly GCF_057381915.1). NCBI lineage: Eukaryota > Metazoa > Chordata > Actinopteri > Cichliformes > Cichlidae > Diplotaxodon > Diplotaxodon limnothrissa. The sequence goes on from NC_140602.1 coordinate 1,887,166, forward strand.
GCATGCCGTGACATCTGGTCAGTGCTGAATACGATGTTCAGGGAAGTAAAGCGACTATATGCTGTGCACAATGGAAGGAAAAACAGAAAGCCATGGAATAAAATGCATTACTAGAATTCCTTGGTTCTCCATCAGCGTTTTCCTCCATCAACAATGGGACAAGAACTTATTCTAGTACAGCTTTGCCCTCTGGTAAGGAGACGTGTAGTGCCAAAACACAAGAACAACCAACACAAGTGAGAATAAATCCAAAGTTCAGGTTTTTCTGGGCATATTCTACTAAAATCCTAATAATCGTTTGCTCTTGAGCTAAATAGAAAGCTGCTGACAGTCAGTTTTGGCGTTGAATGAAACTAAAAAAAACAATGGCACTGGCCGTGTGTGGAAATGAGCTCAACTGCGATTCAATGCAAAATAATCTGCAGTGAATTTATCCTCTCATCCCCCATTACCGCATCCCCCCATGGCTTCATCTGGGAGAGACACTGGTTGAGCGAGGCTGTTGAAGATACCCACCTCCCTCTTCTCCCAGCACTGCCTCAGGAATGCTTTTCTTCTCCTCCCCTTAGCCCCATGTGTAGACGCCCTCTCTGCAGGGTGTGTTTTGCATGTAAAACAGGCTGCAGATGCTGTCCGCAAAAGGGACCGGGAGGGACAAGGGAGACCGGGACACAAGGAGGCCCCACTGCCATGCCACCCGCTTGGCCTCGCCTTGCTTTGCTGCCACCTCCTCCCATAACACCTCTCATTACTTTACCCCTACACCCCCCTCGTTCTTTCCATCCCCGGTTCAACGTGCCACCCCTCCGTCAGCCCCCATCGGCCATCCCTCTGCCACCCTCCTAGCACACGCAGTTGTGCGTCTCCCTGGAAACAAGCTCTAGTTGGTGTATGGAGGCACGCTGAGTTCACACAGACACGCTCACACATACACCGCTCTACTTTAGCGGATAGAAAGACCTGAGACTGCATTCGGACAATGAAAAACAGAAAGAAAGGGGGGAGAAAGAGAGTGATCACCTCTAATAAAATGGTTCTTTACAATCCTGTTATCCATATTCGGCTTGACACGACTACATTCAGGGGAAATAATTAACAAGTGCATGGCGGACATTAATATTGCATTTGACAGGAGACAGGTGGCTGGCTGGGAGCAGATGTTAGGAGGCAGACTGAAGAAAGAGAGAGAAGCAAACTTTTATACTTTAAACATGTCATCCCTGGACATTCAGATCTTCTGATTTAAATGCGTGTCTGTAGTTGCAAAGCGTTAAGGTAATCTCTTAGTTGCTGTAAACTCATTGTAAACTGATGAAACAGAGTTTTTACTTTATCTTATTAAAACTTTCAGTGCGAGGTTGTGTTGGTTGGACAAACAGGAGCCGTGTGAAAACCACTAATTCCAACAAGCTGTTTTTATTTGACTTGATCTGCAATCGACAGTCACTTTCTAAGCAACATTGTTGCAACATTGTTGCTTAGAAACGGCTCCAGAAGATGAATCAGAAATGTTTGTTACTTTAACGTTCACATTTCTGTGTCAGTAGAGTTCATCAGTTCATCCCTCTCTCTCCACATCCTCAGTCTGCTGCACACAAAGCTCCACAGTGTGGCCAGTTGTAGAGGGTGCAACTGTGATGACATAATGGGGTTTTCCATCCACTCTCAGGATCTGTACAGTGCTGAACAAGGTGTGGTGCAGTGTGAGTGAGAGAGAAGGATAATAACCTTTTACTTTTACAGTACACACAGCTCAGACGGGTGTCCCACAGTCCCCAAAAGCACCTTTGAGTTGATTTCTCACAGCGTGTAGATGTTTGACAAACTGCAGTGCAGGTTTTCAAAATGCTTAAACGGTGTTTTGTGTGAAGCCACACCTGACGTACTGCACATGTGCCAAATCTGACAGCAACTTTAGAGAGATTCAAGTCTTTCTGAATGTCCTCTGAGATGCCTTTACACAATAAGGACATAAAAAGGAACCATCCATCCAATACCAACAGTGAAGGGGGGGGGGGGGGGGGGGGGGCATCCCTATTCAACCAGGACAGTTTCAAAACCAATTAAAACTAATTCCATATGCTGAATATTGACGCTTGGATTTCTCATTATGCCTACTGCGCTTGTCGACAGTTGTTCACTGTACTGTATGTGTGCGTCTCAAAGGGGCTGCAGAAAACATGTGGGTCAGGAGGCAGGGACTCTGGGATTCTTCATGCTTTGCTCCACCATTTGGAACCACTCTCAGCCTATCACTAATTCCTCCTTCTTGGCAGCTCTACAGTTTACCCTCTCTCTCTCTCCCTTTCCTCTTTTCATCAGTGCTGGCAGTAGAACTGTAGTCTACATTCTGCACTAATTAACAACCTTCAGAGAAAGACCACCAAACTGGTGAACTGGCACACTCAAAGCACGCTTACAGTTAGACTCTCTTTTACTCTGTAATCTTTCTTAGTTCTCTATCCTCTAGATTCTATTGTACTGGAGGTTGTGCTGTATGTGCCAATGCAACTAAGCTAAGCTAAAGAGAACCAGTTTGAGAACCAGTTTGGCTCAGTGAGATGAGTAGCTGCTTTGAGACCAGGAAGCCCGGGTTTGAACCCTGCTCATGGTAACATTTCTTTTCTAGGGCAGGGATAGCTCAGTAGGTAGAGTGGTGGCCCATGATCAGAAGGTCGGGGGTTTGATTCCCCTGAACTGCTACCCTGAGGAAGGTACCGTCCCTACACACTGCTCCCCGGGCGCCCAATGGCTGCCCACTGCTTCACAGAGTGAATGGGTTAAATGCAGAGGGGAATTTCCCCAAAGGGATCAGTAAAGTATACAAAAAAAATAAAATAAATAAAACTCCACGCAAACATAAGAGACAGCTCGCAATCAAATTTGCACAATATTTCTCTGACTTGTAGTAGTACATCTGTTGAGAGTATTGCGGTGCTTTTGCCTAGTTATGAAGAGACTCGGAAAACTTCAGGCAAACAATATCATCCAAACCAGGTCACATGGTTGGTGGGTTTACTTTGGTAGAATATTAAGAAACTCTTATGAGTTTCCTATAGGTACCAAAATAAGCTAGAAAGAAAGCGATTTAGTGGTAAATCTGACTTTTTAAGCCTTCTCCTCCACTCAGCGTGCACATTATTAGACACCCAGAGAGAAAACGAGACATGATTTATCTACTAAAGACGGTAATTAACTTGTATGTTACAGATGTGTGATGTTGGAATATGTAAACAACATGAATACATCTCCCGTCATCAGATCAAGGGAGGATCAGGGTAACTCGATTTGCTGAATCAATTCAATTCAATTTTATTTACACAGCGCCAAATCACAACAACAGTCGCCTCAAGGTGCTTTATATTGTAAGGTCGACCCTACAATAATACATACAGAGAAGAACCCAACAATCACATGACCCCCTATGAGCAGCACTTTGGTGACAGTGGGAAGGAAAAACTCCCTTTTAACAGGAAGAAACCTCCAGCAGAACCAGGCTCAGGGAGGGGCGGGGCCATCTGCTGTGATTGGTTGGGGGGAGAGAAGGAAGACAGGATAAAGACATGCTGTGGAAGAGAGACAGAGGTTAATAACAGATATGATTCAATGCAGAGAGGTCTGTTAACACATAGTGAGAAGAAACACCCAATGCATCATGGGAATCCCCCAGCAGCCCACGTCTATTGCAGCATAACTAAGGGGTCATTCAGGAGGCTCTGCCTCCCATCCTACTTTTAAATACTCTAGGAACAACAAGTAGGCCTGCAGAGCGAGAGCGAAGTGCTCTAATAGGGTGATATGGTACTACAAGGTCATTAAGATAAGATGGGGCCTGATTATTTAAGACCTTGTATGTGAGGAGCAGGATTTTGAATTTAACAGGGAGCCAATGAAGAGTCACTAATATTAATATATTTTCCATGATGCTATTGTCTTTTTTTTTTGCCTTCAAATGAGCAAAGTAATATTTAAGATGGCCAACATGCTCATAAGAGTCTATGCAGTATACTGGAGCGCAGACACACACAGACAGACACAAATCCACACACTGCGTCAAAACCCCAAGCTGCTGGTCAGGAGCATCAATTGAGTCTCTGTTCAGTCCCTTTGCCTTCCTTGTCTACACTGCCTTCTTCCACCGCCGACGTCCACACCGCATAATTTGTCATAGGAAAGCACAACTCTCAAAGGAAACAGGCAGCCTTCAAAGCAAGCTTGACTTAATATGTAGTACAGTGCTGTTATCCAGTACTCAATTGTGTATCTCTCACAAGTTTCTCACCTCTAATTGTAAATTCTTAGAGTTCCTTTAGGAAAGTTGATGAATACGAAGGTGTGGCAGGGAGGCTGCTGACTTCTCAAGTAGTAGATTTGTACGATCGCTAGGAGACTTTGCAAGCAGAGAGTACCTTGCAATTGGAGGAAGTGCATAAATTGGAGTCACAATGCCATAAAAGGCGTGCCACCAAAGACAAAATCAAAGGCAAAGGAAGTGGCTCCAGATAGGGCTGGGCCATATCATACCGTTCACGGTAACACCGGTATAATGTTGGGCAACGACAAGAAAATGAAATATCGCGATAGAATATGGGTAAAATGTGCAGTGCCTTTGTTTTCATACACACATGGCGGTGACGGAGAATGAGAAGGGCGAAAGCGGATCGTTGAATGAAACGATGAACCAGAACTGGTTTGTAAAAATGCTGCAGCTTCACTGGTGTGGAACTGGTTTAGCTTTCGTCCGTCAGATACACAACAAAGCACTATTTTTGGTAGCGCATGCTAGCGGGCCGTCGTTATTACCGTGTTGTTTGGAAAATACGGCGCACTTAAAATCAATCCTTTGATTTTTCTGAAAGTCGACAGAGCCCCTTATAACCCCGTGTGCCTTATGTATGAACTCTGGTTGTGTTTACTGACCTCGAAACGACTTTATGTGCACGGCGCTCGAAAATCTGTCAAATGTTTCAGTGCGACTTTGCTGAGCTACGAAGCCGCACCGCTTGATGCATTGTGGGAGCATTACGGCTATCGTAGGCGGAGCCTCGCGGAGTGATACGTACTGTGCTTCAACATAATATTACCGTATTGTGTGTGTATAACCTCTTTTTAAGTGTTGTGGATATTATACATGGTTATGCTGAGGATATGTCGGCCAGTTTCCACTGGAAATGCCTTTTGGTTAAACTGTCAGCGAGGAATTTGCATTTGCACTGTTACATTTTTATATAACATTAATGCACATAAAAAACAGCTGCTTGTTTAAGTGAAAATACATTGATGGGTTTTTTGCACTAATAAAGTTGAGGAGTTGTAAAGTGTTTTGTCTCACGTCAATTATATCGTCAGTTATATCGTTATCGCAAATTTTCAAATGTATATTGTGATAAATATTTTTGGCCATAGCGCCCTGCTCTAGCTCCAGACGACCTCAAAGCAACCTTGAGTAAGATACTACATTAGTGTTTTGCTCGAGCTATCGATCCCCCCAATAATTCTGCATAATGGGGAAAAAAATCTAAAGTTTAGTAGCGCTGCATGAATATAAAGCAGCAGGTTACTGACGAAGAACTGAGCCGACTGCATAACTAAACAAGATGCTTGCATTCCCAGCACAACTGCAAGAAATGACAGAAGCATTCAGGAAAACCAAAAACGCAGACGGAAGATCAGGAAGATCAGGCGGCATCGAGGGGCCGATGCTTTTAGGCCTCCTCCACAAACTCAGCTGCGGGTCAGAAGCCTGGCAAGAACCCAAACATATAAAGCGAGAGGTGAGGAGTAAAGAATGAAGGAATTCAAAGGAGACAGTTTGCCTTGTTTCCCAAAGAGATGCACTGGCACGCCAGTGATCACAGACAGCCTCCAACGTTAAGTGACTCTGAATAGAAGCGAGGCAACGGCGAGAGAACGGCACAACAAGATCACTGGACCAGAGCGGGGCGAGCGGTGCTGGCAGTACCGCGGCATTGTTGCGGGAGCCGAGGAGGAGGCCGTCGCAGCCCGAGCCGACCGCTAGCCACGTGCTCCTCATCGAGGCCCGCGTGAATTATTACATTTCAGTCTGTTATATTTCATCACGGCTCATTACAGACAGACAATCGAGCTCGAAGAGGAGCGCCGTACTCGGGGTCCGCCCAGATGCCCTCGGAAAGAGAGAGAGAGCGAGAGAGAGTAAGAGAGAAAGAGGGAGAATCCCTGCACTCTCCCCTGAAAAGGATAGAGGAGGATGGACAAAAACACATTGTCTGTGGATTTAAAAAGGAGGCTTATGGCTGCTATGAAAAAGCAATGTGCTTTTAGAAATGGAGGAGAATGAATATGCCTGCTGATGCCCACTCAATGAGATGTACGCTGGTGGAGCCATAGAAAAGAAGTGAGAAATGAAAGGGATGGAATCTGAGGCAAATGACACTTGAGTGTTTGGAAATAACTGACAGCTGCACAATGGGACAGCAAAACAGACTGCAATCTGCTCATAGCTAGATGAAAAGACAGGGAGCTGAAAAGAAGTGTGACCAAATACATACAGAGATACTGTCCATTCACAGCTGAGCGGATAAACAGACAGCCGTGAAAATGGGCGAGAAAGGTGAGGTTTAACTACAATAGATGACCCGAACAATGAGATAGCTCCAAAGGCTCCGTGAAACAATTAGGCAAGTATACGAGCGATACGAGAAGTGCTCGCTTTAGGCCGCGACAGTTTTTATTTACCACATTCAGTCTCAACACGTTTAAGCAGAGACCGAACGCTGAGAGTTTAGGAGAAACTTTTCATGTCGTTAGACCGAAGCGCAGCCGATCACAAACCAGACGACGTATCCCTGCACGAATATGTACAATCACTGTGTCTCTCCTGACGAGGCTTTAATGTGCACATGCAGGCTCGTCTTCTTAATCTGTGTGTGTGTGCAGAGAGAGAGAGAGGGAGAGAGGTATTAAAACACACTCCTCTTGTCACTTGCTGTTCGCTGCATAACACAGACATTTTCCATTCTGTCAGTGCAAGCAGCGAGCACACTGGCTCCTTCTAAACTCAGCCGCCACTTCATTAAATGACTTCAGACTCTTGGCAGAGTCAGTGGGAAAAGTCTATATTAACTGTGTGTGAGATCCACGGGGTGACCAACAAAGGCCATAGTTGTTCCTCTGTGTTGGGTGCTGCTTGGGGAACTTCTGGGGCCTATTAGGGTACCCCCTCCACTACCCCAATGTGTCTACCACATGCTCCTGTTTCTCCTTATCCTCACTCTTGACTTCATACACCATGCATACATGCACAGACACAAGGATGCACAAAGCTTTGCTGACCTCTGCCCAACTTTTCTGTAGTTGGTCCCAGAATTAGTAGAACTAGACACAGCATGAAGGGGACTGCGACTGTTTAGACTGGAGAACGCGGTGAGGCGCAGGCTCTGGTTCCTGCTTTCGCAGCCCAACATGACGACCGGCAGTCTGATGGTACCTAATGGCCGGGTGGTACTGTTGCTCAACCAGGTGAATGTGCTGGATCATTTGGGAGCAGATGGGCAGAACTGTCAGTGACACCAACAACAGCACTCGAAAACCGCATCTGTTGTAATGCAAAATCTGGCGAAAGACTTTATCTGTAAAAATCCCAAATTTTTAGCATTCAAACAAATGTTTCCCATTAAATCCTTTGTCATAACAGCTTATTCAGCCCAGACTGCGGAGCCTGGGCTGAGCTGACATTGAGCAACAAATGCAGTCGTAACTCTATTAAAGTAACAGCAAACAATCCTTTTCTATAATAATACAGCACAACTGATTGGTAGATTTAGCAGCTCAAGTTTCAAACTCCTGGATGGAATGTAAAGTGTAATATTATCACGGTCTCATTAATGGTTTCACACGTGGAGACGAAGCCACAAACAGCTCAGACGTGAGTGATCAAATCTAGTGCCGATGACACTTAAACACAGGGCCACAAACTCGCACGCACAGAACGAGATCAGCGTCCAACAAACCACCGACTTCACCGACAAAGGCACAGCAGGCAAACAACCGGCAATTAATCAGCTAGATTGATCTGATACGCCAGTTTGTGTAAATTCTGCCGTGACCTTTAACCAATCTGGTGGATTTATTTGTTCTAATTAAGCAGATTAGGGCCACATGCCTTTGCAAATTAAGTCATTTATCTTCATGTGACAAGTTAGGAGGAAAGACCAACTGCCCCCAAGGAGAAAGGGCAATTTCTTCAATACTGTGAGGTCTGTCAAAAAGGTTCAAATTGGCCCCCCACATAGAAGGACAACACACTGCACAACTGGGTTGTTGTGTTGAGCTCATTTGATATTACAGCATTGCTTTAGATTGTGTTGCCACATTTATAACAATTCCTATGATAGATTTCTTCATACTTGTTGTTACGTGCATGTAAAGACAACTACAGGTCAAACATACAGCAAGTATCTGTTGTAAAAAGCTGCTCCTTTGTCACAAGGGGTCAGTGTTGCATTGTTGACTGCACAGAGCCCGATGCCCTTCCTGATGTCTCCAGCCATTAAACCAGTGACCTTACCCTTGTCATGGGAATGTGTTAACCACTGCACTATACAGGCACATCTGCTGTACTAAACAAAAGAAAAGCTGATGGACACGTTCCCGTGCAACAACGTCAACGGTTTTTTTAGACACCCATTATTCCCCTTCACAGTTTAAAGCTTGGCCAAGAGGTTAAAAATAACCCACAATGTCTAAATCTACAGAGGCCGGAGCCAGGAGGGACCCGAAGGTGGACTGAGCCAAGTAAGAGGCCTCCTCAGCTAGTCCAGCAAAACACTGAAGCCTGGGAACTTCAGCTTGTTTTCCGTACTGTAAGCCCACCTACTGGACCGACCTTGCACGTGCAGCGTCTCAATGAGTGTGCGTCACAGATGTAAGCTGAACACAAAGCGATGCATGCGATCGACACAGCTCTGATTCCATTCAAGTTTCCCCGTGAACGCTCACAATCAGCCTGATCCTACAGTTCATACCAGAGTCCATCCTTGTTGTTGCCAGAATTTCACAAAGCACACCTTTGACTGGGAAGTCTTCATCAAGGGAAGTTTTCTTTAAATTAAAATATACCACAAAAATGTTAATACACACATCCACGCAGCCACTAACCTGTAAATGACTCCCATCACCCTGAGCCATCTAACGCATTACACAAGGAGATTCAGAATGAAGGAATAACACGAGGCAACAATATGGCTCAGTTCTTTTCACTGTGGGGGTTTCACCCTGTGTGGAGATATAAAACACTATATCCTTCCTTCTCCCGAACAAGCAGACCCCCCGCCCCCCTCCACACACACAGAACATTCTCCTCTAATCCACATCCATCCTCTATGCGGAACGTCGTCCAGATTGGTTTCCTTCTAGTATAAACTTCCAACTTGAGGTCAGGCTTTGGGATCACAGGGCCAACAGAAGGTCATGTAGCTCGACTTCTACAGACGGAGCGAGCTCGTTAGTTATTTGTCTGCCCTCAGTTGCACCTTTTCACATCCCTAACATGCTGAATTCTGTTGTTAATGCTATGTTAGCGGGCTGCACTCAACATGATGGGACTTTGGATTCACTTTGGATCTGTGGCAGTCTTGGTCACCTCCTGGATCAATCCTGGATGGATGGATGGATGGGTGGATGGAAGGATGGGTGGATGGCAGACTGGATAATGAAAATTTAAAAAAAAAAAAAATCCAGGAAAGTCCAGGAAGTGAGTGATCAATGTCTATTGTGAGGATTAGTTTAACTAGATAAGATCACTACACATTTATTAATATTTATTACACATTTATTATTGTTTACTTATTTTTCTGCATCTTAGACTTTATTGATTCTTCGGTTCTTAATGGCTACTTAGTTTACTCGTTCGGACTGACTGGCTCACACTTCGTGTTTTTCATTTTAAAAAAAATATTCGATTTCTCAGAGTAACTACAACAACTGAGCCAAGCAAGCATAAAGCACTTCTAGGTAGATATTCCAAACAGTACGCAGCCCTAAACGTGATACAAATGGTTTTCTGTGTGTTTTTTGCAGTTTAAAAACAATAAAATCTCAATTTGAATCCTATAACTTAAGCTGACTGATGCTCTGTCATGTAAAACACTGTCTCAGGGAGTGAGTAGATTCTTACAGTGTATTTTTAAAGCACATCAGCATGACTATTCTGCCATCTAGAGGTACAATATAAGAATAGCAGCCGTGATTACTTGGAGCACTATGGGGGAACATCTAGCGCTGACAGCCTACGTGTACAGCATGTGGATCTGAACGTTCATAAAATGAACTTCACGTAACGCTGTGGATCAAAACTGAATGGAGAAAATCTTCACTGCATTTTTGTCACTCTGTATTTAACCCATTAAAGCAGAAGACTGGGAGATATTTCACTCTACAATAGGAATCACATTTGAAAATGTTTGCTTGACATTAGTTAAATATACTAACTATGTGGTATTTTAAAGTTAAGTACATGTTAATAAGTGTACAATTAAAGGCAGGTTAATTTTTCCATAAATAAAATAACATTACAAAAAACAAAAACCACGACCAGCAGTGCCGTGTAATTGCTAATAATTCAATACATGAAATAATTGCTCAGTATAAAAATAATTGCAGGTGTTGTTAGCAGCGATTTCACATTCTTGAGAAGTACTTGAGGTTAAATAAGTGCTTGAAATCCAACCTTTAAATAATAATTGATATTTGTAATTTAGAAAGTTGTTGTGCGCATAACGACGCCCTCTGCGTGCAGCCAGACTGCTGTGACGCCAGTTCCTAAACGCACATTACAACTGCACTAAGTAACGGTGTGTCACCTGTATGGAACGCCAGGACTGCCATAATGAATTAATTAAATACACCATTAAATAATTAATTAATTAATTGTGTCAATAATTAATTAAAATTGGAAATAATTAATTACATAAATATTTATGACACGTGTAATTAATTAATTACTGACATATTTAATTAATTAATAACACATTTAAATAATTATTGACAGTTTTAATTAATTATTTAATGATTTATTTATTTAATTCATTTTGGCACTTTTGTCCCCTTCATCTCTCTCCTTGAAATAATTTTATCTGTCAGCCTCACCCATCAAACTAAGTGGGCGGGGTCAAATCTAACATTTGATTGGTTGCCCGCAAAGTAAGTCAAGACAGGTCGATCCTAGATAATCGATTGCTTGTGTGGACTTGGGGCAGCCAGGTATCCCAGAATGAACAGGCAGCAATGGTGGTGGTGTACAGTTTTAGAATACCCCGTTTTTTTGTCACCAACTACACTTTTAATAGTGTTTTAGCTGCGAATGTAGTGGCGTAATCTTCACGTCTGGTCAGGTTGTCAACATAGAACATGTTTGCAAAAGTGCTCAGATGTTTTCAGAGATGTCACTAGCTCTGCTAACAGTCAGCTGACAGAGTGCACCGAGCTCACAGCCCCGGTGTTCCAGCTTAACGGGGGGGTTAAGTTAAACAGTTTGTTTACATATTCCACTCTCCGTGTTCCACATGTTGCATTCGCAGATTCTCATTTTCACCGAACGATCGTCTCTTTCCACCTGGTCTTGTGTCTCTGTGCTTCTGTAACATAAAGAACGAGCTGAGTTGTTTCTCAGGACACCAGCGATCAGCTCAACAGACCCTCAGTTTACCTGCATGCATCCTCCTCCTCACCTGTCAGCTGTTTAACACCTGCTGCTAATTCAAGAAACATGCCCACGTGACCTGGTGATAGTCACAGTTTAACTGGGCAGCCGGTGCTCGATATAACACAATGTCAGCGCATTTTTCTGCACAAGATAAGTAAATATAGTGTTCACTGGCACATGTGTTAGACTGAACCGTTCGCTTTTCTTTATCTGGTGTGTTTTGGATTTAACAGTGAATTTTGAGATTAAACTGACTTTTAAAATGTTTTTATACAAAGAGGAAAGAGAAGGCGCATTTCCACCGAGAGGAGCAGAGTTTGCAACAGCATGCTCATCATGAAGTCTGCAACCTGGACAGAAATATTATATCATCTGTTTTTTAATAGTTATTCAACTGTATTCTAAGCACCAGCTGTCTGTTAGAATTTTTAGAGTTTACTTAACTAAAAATAAACAAGGTTAACATACAATTTGTGATTTTTTTTTTTTTTTTGCTTTTTCGGTCATGTTATGTTTACCTGTCAAAGGCTTGTTACAAACTATGAAACACATGGTGCAGACTTCTGGATGTTAGAAGAAAACTAATACTGCTCATGAAGAAGACTAAAGGCAGGAAGGTGTCCTGTAAAACTAAACATGTTAATAGGACCTCCCTGTTTATATCATAGTTTATGATATAGCACGTGTATTTCAGTAATAGCCTGCTGATTTCAGTGTAGTGGTGAACAGTCGCACAGCTCACGTAGGCGTTATCTGTGATACTCCTTAACTATAATTTATCCAAGTTAACTTCAGTTAACCATTCAGACGGTTCTTTTGCAATGAAAAACATAAACACCCATGCTGCCGGGAGGTTTCCTCAGTGCCAGCTGTTAACATTACAGCTGCTTATGCAGTAACCATGGTAACCACGGACTCTGAGCGGCTGGATCGACGGAGGTCAGACAACAATTTTACATGTATGATCTTAAAACAGGACACAGCCACTATACGTGCTGGCCTCATATCAAATGTGAAAGCAGACTGAGTCTATGTTTGACGTTTGTTTATATCTAATCTTCCTCTCAAACATTTAAACAGCAGCGAGTCTGCAGCTGAGGGAATACAAACTCAAACTGTCCGAACAGGTTTGCTCGTTTCTTGCGTGGATTCATTTGGTGATTCATTAAATGTATAACTGTTATCCTAATCTGCTGCTGAGTCTCTTACACTGATGAAAATGCAGAAAACACAGATCACACCTGTTCAACCAATCACTTTCATTCCACTTTGATCTGGACAAACTGACGGTTCATCTCTGTTACAGTGTTGCTATATGTTTTTGTTCTTTATGCTGTAGATTTTCACGTCTCTGGAATAGCTGGCAGTAATACGGATGATTTTCTGTAAAATCATACTGATATGAGCCGTGAAATATTCGTAGATGACCGTTAGATTAGTCAGCTGGGAAACTCTGAGTTAACTCAGAGAGCTGAAGATATCGTGGACATGCTGACCTCGCTGCGTGGTGTACAGGGCCGTTTACCCTCATGATTAATATTCACAATAAAAATATTAGCCGAACATCATGAAGTCTGTATGTGTTTCATAGTGTCGAACAACCTTTGTACAGTTAAAGCCAGCAGTTACTACATGACGGAAACACCAACGTTATCTCTTTTATGTGTTTATACACAGGTCACGCTGATTACTGAACAAAAACCCAAAGATCAGATGTTAAACAGATTTATTTGCTCTCTCTCCTCCTTAAACATGTTTTTAATGTTAGTTATAATTCAGAATTGGTGACTGAAACACGTAGGACACATAAGAACATCGGGAAATAAAACCCTGATAAATATAACCTCAGTAAAAGAAGTCAGCGGTGGTTATTACAGCTGTGTACCAGGCCTGCGCTTTGTCAGTGGCAATAACAGCTCGATTGCTTGCGAGGCGAGCGGGTCTATCCCACGCTTTGCCGTGAGACTGGGCAGACATCTCCGACATCATTGAAGCACTTTTGCAAAGAGGCTGTATCTTGACAAACCGACCAGACACATGAAGATTAAACCACTACATTCTCAGCTAAAAAAATATTAAAACGGTATTTGGTGACACACAAACGGTTTTTCAAAGTTCAGTTCTGTTAGCTTCCACATGCCGGTTGTTGTGTGCTAAAAACAATGGCCACCAGGCCAAAGCAATGGTTTTGACTCGATCAGCGTTTTAATTATTTCGCATTTTAATAAATTCATTATTGCCACATTTAATTAATTATTTAATGGTGTATTTAATTAATTCATTATGGCAGTCCTGGCATTCCATACACTGTATCTCACTGCGTCATGTAAATGTTGCATGTGGGTAACTTTGACACCACTAGAGGTCGGAGTTCGACCACTTATGAACAAATGTGAAAAAGCCCATAGTTGCTGCATTAATTACGCTCTTTCAACAAAGTCAGTAAACAACTGGATGAAGAATAAAAATGCAAAGAGCTCAGATGAGAAGCTTCGTCTAACACGGCTTTTTCAGCAATCAGATTGAAAGTAACAACTGTTCCCACACTCAAAGATGATCATAAAGCATGAGTGAAATATCGCACAGGCAACTGAAATCTGCTCTTTCTATGAGATACACGACAAAACATTACTCATACCAGAAGACATCAGTCATTTCTACCCTTGATTTTTTTAATGTAGGACATAAATAACTTTCTCCTGTTCTCCCTTTACAATACCAACTCGTGTTCTTTGTTTTTCACAGAACACTTCATTTAGTTTGATTTAACTTTGCTTTTTTTATATGAACCACACCGGATGTGAAGATGCAAACTCATCTTCACAGAAGAAGAAAAAAGCCCCATTTGAGCAAAGTGGCACACTGTGCTGCTTAAAAAAAAAAAAAAAAAAAAAAAAAAAGCGTACCTCTGGGAAATGCACCGACATGTCTTGACGTAGACTCTCAGGGGAGTTTGCAACACCAAAACATTGCAATGTCAACAGCTGACATACCTATCAAACAACAAGACACACCCTACAACAGCTGTAGTGACCTTAGAAATCAGGCAAAGACAAAGATTGTGCATCAATAATGCACAGCTGTGAAGTACAGCAAACAAATACAGTGTCTAAAAATATGCAGCAGAAAGCTGCACTGCATTGAGGTTTATTAATAGCCCAAGCTGTACTTTGTGTTCCCCTTTTAACGAGTAAAACACACCAGTATTATTGCAACAGCAGTTTAATTAGACATCAATAAATAAACCCTTAACACAAGTATAAATGGTTTTTTTGTGATGCTGCCACTTTAAGGTGTAGAAACAAACAAACAAAAACCAAATAGACAAACAAAACCAAGATGTTTCATTGACAGCCAAAACTACCCACGGAGCAGAAAATGACAGCAACATAAACAAGTCAATAGTTCATTTGGCGTGAACGCTTTAAAGTAGGGCTGGGCGATATGACCCAAAATTCATATCTCGATATTTTTTACCTGGATGGCGATATAAGATATATATCTCGATATTTATTTTTAAAGCCATAAGTTAAGAACAAAAAGAGAGTTCTTAGTCACACTGTGTCCCAGATGTCACACGGGCACTTTTATTTACATACAGCGTAGATGTACACGAAGAAATTACTCAAAAATAAATTATCAGCATTTATTAAATAATCATGGTCTATAAATAAAAGAAAACAATGTTGTTTTTGTGCATAACAAAAAGCTCACAATTGTGCAGTGAAAATGTAAACTAATAGACGCTGAGCATAATAACAAAGAGACAGATTTCACAGCTGCACCACGTCTCTGAACAGGTGCCATTTGTGGTCCTTATACACACACAGTACGTATCACTCCGCGAGGCTCCTCCTCGGTAGCCGTAATCCTCCGACAATCCATCAAGCGGTCATATTAAAACATTTTTTGACAGATTGCTGAGCGCTGTGTATCACATAAAATCAGTTCGCGGTCAGTAAGCACAACCAGAATTCATACATAAGGCGCACTGTCGATTTTTGAGAAAATAAAAGGATTTTAGGCCGTGCAGCTCCTCCGGGCTGCATGTCGTTAGCGTGGTTAACTCGCTAACACGTTGACGCCGTCCAGCCCCACGCACGGGGCGATCCGCGGTAACTCGCTAACGGAGATTTTCCGCTTTCATCTTGTCATTGCCTGCAGGTGAAGCTATGGGGGAGGGGGAGTTGTGTTCAGTGAAGGAGAGGCGAGGCCGAGTAACGTTGCGTAGAGACAAAAGTGGACGAAAGAGAGGCAAACCTGCGGCTCCACAAGTATAATTATAACGTAACATAGACTATATCGATATAAACGATATTGTCACATCTTATATCTCGTATGAAAATATATCGATATTTTTTTAAAAACTCGATATATCGCCCAGCCCTACTTTAAAGTGTAACTCATGTAACTGCATCCCTACAGGATGTGAGCTGGAATAATCAGCATCAGCGAGATGTTCTTTCCTGCAGAGCAGATGTTAAATCTCAGAGATCCCAGTCCAGTTGTGTAGTAGACACATCGGAAGACACAATCCAACCGCGCTCTGCCTCCTCTTCCTCCTCCTGCTCCACTGAAAACATGCCAGCAGTCTTCGCTTAAAGAAACTTCTTCTCACACCGACTCGTCGTTTCTACTCGTCTTTGTTTCTCACAGGCCGACATCGAGCAGCATCACGAAACACCAACAAGCCGTTTAGTTTGGCAAAGTACTGTTTTCTGAGAAATACACACAAGAGATCAGCCGCTTTACCAAAGCAGCTGATATCGACATCATCTGTGATATTACAAGAACCATGACAGTGACTTCCCAGAAGAGCAACTTTTTACTCAAGGTGAAACTCCAAAATGACGTCAACAACTTCATTACTGATGCGTATCACCACAACAGTATTTTGCAGGAAGCAGCTTCTTCGTCGCTCACACTCACTCGTTAACTAGCCAAAAATAACTGATACATAATGCAGAATGTTATTATATGGTTCTCTATTATCCTTTTACCCTTTGTGTTTGTGTTGCCTCTTTTTTCTTCTCTATATGTAACATCGGCACCGAGTCAACACGTACGATCGTTATCTTCGTCTAACCTACGTCGGGGGTCGGCACATTGTGTATTCAAAGCAATCTAACCACCAAAACACTGCGGTCTGTAAGTCACAGCTGACATTTGTTTGTGTTTAGGTGCTGTGATGGGAAACGATGACGTCAGCGTGCTTCATGTACTGTCAGGGCGGTTAACAGCCCAACCTGAAAACAAACAATTCTCATTTCCCCTTCAACAGTCTGATCGCTGCTTGAGGTCATGAGCAACAATAGTTTTAAAGGGCACTCCAACAGCGATAAAGCTTTTATTATAAATCAAATGTTGCGGTGAATGCTATCAAACGTAAAAAACAAACAAACTCGTATTTCCTCAGAGTATTTCTGTTTTTAACTGACATGCAAATGCAACAAAACCACAGTGCGCCTTGTGAGTCCAGCTGTTATAAAACCCACACACTTACCGGCAGCTGATACGTCACGTGCAAAACAGAACAAACTGGGACATAGGTGGAGTTTTTACGTGATGACACGGCCTGCTCACTCTAAAAACGTTAGAAACAAAGCGATGCAATTGTGAAACTGCGGGGATCATTTCTCAACTTTAATTATTTGATTCTGTTTGAGGGCCAGATAAGATGATGGGTAATTTCACAGAATTTCCCTGAGATCTACCGAATCAGTTTCAGTGGTAACAGGTAGCTGACACACAGCTTGTGTGAACTGAGGCAGCCAGACGACAACAATCAAACTAACACATGTGGGCTGATTTTCTTGTGTAACTTTAAAGAGTAAAATAATGCCTTTATTAGTTGCACAATTTCACAATTACATAATCTTTGGAAACTGGTGGCAGCATTTGGAAATTTTCCAAATTAACGTTGGGAAACTGCATATTTGGACAGTCTTCATTATATGGAAAAGACTTGTGAAAAACACGTCTCTCTGTTCTGTTTCTGTTAAACATGTAACTTTGCCAGTTTAGTGTAAGCAACTCAATAATTCCAAGTAAAATATACCCACAAGTTTACTCTTCGGGTTTATATTTGACCCTGTCTACCGTGGTGTCGCTTTCTATCCAAAACAACATCAGCAAACCAAAAACTGCCCGTAAAAAGAGGCAAAGGACGCATGCAGACAAGTAAATGCAGCAACTGTTAAGCTTTGGACGCTGTTAGGAGACAGCTGAGATGAACTTTTTCAAAACAGAAATGTACTAAGAATGAGCATGATACCATCAAGAAATCAACTTCACAGACCACAAAATGAAATGCGTCACATTTCCAGAGAAGTTACAGCGGAAAAAGTCTAAAATTGAAGCCCCCCCCCCCCCAGGTCTGACTGCCTGCCAAACTTAACCTGATTCACTTTCTCAGCCACTCTGACAGGAAACTTTTCCTCCCCCTTCTGTCTCGGCTCCTCCTTCGCTGCAGTGGGCGTGCTGAGGGAACACAGAGCATGCAGATGTTGATGTTCCACAACGAAAGCTGTGCCCACATCCGCTCTGAACCGAGTCTCCCGCAGTCTACAGCAGGCTGTTCACACTTAACAGTAACACAGCAGGCAGTACTGCTTCTCGCCACTGGAGCTCGCAGATCAAGAACGGAGTTTAAACTTGGAGTCTGTAAATTTTAGTGTGAAACACACGCAGAAAATCGCATATTTAAATGAAATTAGAGAAACAGGTGTAACTTGACTCGTGACTCTGATTTATGGCTTTTCATACATTATAAGGAGCTTTTTCAACATTTCTCAGCGTGACTCCTTTCTCGTGTCCTGCAGAGTCAAATTTCCTATGAAACATTTGAGGCAGGCTTTGAGTAAGCAGCTTCTGATACCTGCTCTTATAGCAACCTGACGCATTCACAGGCTGTGAAGCAGCCTAATAACAGGTCTGTCTCACTCAGGCGGCGGGCAAATGCTGAGTGATTTTTACAGAAGTGTGCTCCATCATTAGCCTGCTCGTTGAAATTACTCCGAGAAATCAAGGATTGTTCAATTTAAACGGCCAGGACCAAGCGCTCTCTCGCTGCCTCACACACATACATGTCGACAGGAAGAGGGGAAGCAAGAGTGGCCCACTCTTCTTTAAGGAAATCTCTAAAATTGAATTCAAATCCCACCGACTGATGAAAAGTCTCGCTAATCATGCTTTTAGGTGATGCAACAGACACACTTTGCTCAAACTACACCGAAACGATCCAATGGAGACGTGCAGCAGCTACAAGCTGTTCCTACTCAGGACTGGAATTCACCATATAGTGGCGACGTCATTCGATACATTGAGGCAACCTCTGGCGACGCGTCCACATAAAACGGTTACATTTGGTCTTTCTGGACTGTCTCCAAACGCCCAGCGCGCATTTCTCCTCCACTTGTCGCGTGAAATGACAGCTGTTTTTGCACCCACTCTACTATGAGTAACGACAGCACGCATACAAACAGTGGGGGCGCGCGCACGGTGCGCGAGACACAAACACAGAATGGAGACAAAAACGGCGAGCGTGTAACACACATAACTGCGTCTCACCTGTTTTGAGTCGTTTGAGTCTCTCGGCTGCAGCACCACCGCGCTGTTTCGTAGTAAATACGGCGGACGAGCTTTAAACCAGCGTGTAGAAGTTGTTTACAAAGTTTCACCGTGAATTCCGACACTCTGATTGGTCTGAGTAAAGTTTAGTCAACGCCCCAAACCTCGGTCACCGGGCCGAGTGTCAAACTTGTTTCCCGGACTCGCTGCATTCATGTAACACAGGCAAGGAGGCGAACGAGAACACTACGCTGTAAACGTGAAGTTTAATATGAAACGTGGAGGCGATCGCAGCAGATTGCCCACTTATATTTGCTTTAATTTCAGTTCAGTTGTATTTACACAGCGCCAAATCACAACAACAGTCGCCACAATGTGCTTTATATTGTAAGGTAGACCCTACAATAATAGATACAGAGAAACACCCAACAATCATACGACCCCCTATGAGCAGCACTTTGGCGACAGCGGGAAAGAAAAACTCCCTTTTAACAGGAAGAAACCTCCAGCAGAACCAGGCTCACAAATATGAACATACACACTTCAGTTCTTTAAGCCGTTGATATTGACGACCCTTGTGTGGTATTAAATGTCCGTATTTATTATGAATATTTATTTATTTATTTTAATTATGGTAGTTTTTATTTTAATGGAGAGAGACAGAATATCAAAAATCCAGAAAAAAATTACATGACAGTTATACATTTATTTGCATGAGTGAAATACTGTAATACTGTGCTCAGAATCAGTATCTTCCATTCCAACCTTCATTTCAGCCACCATGGGCAACACCAAAGAGCTGTCAAAGGAGGTCAGACTTGCACAAGGCTGGAATGGGCTACAAAGCCATCGGAAAGAAGCTCGGTGACAAGGTGACAACTACTGGTGCCTTTACTACTTTGTTGCAAGAAATATAAATGACCCATCAGTCACTCTCAGTCTGGAGCTCCTTTCATTTCTTGCTGCATGAAGCTATGATGATCATGAGAATAGTGGTGGATTAGCCCAAAACTTCATGGAGGAGCTTGCTATTGATCTGCAGGCAGCTGGGACTGCAGTCACCAAAAACACCATTGATAACACACTGCGCTGTAATGGCAGCCCCGAGGCCCATCTGCTCTAAAAGGCACATGTACCGGCCCGTCTTAAGTTTAGAAATGAGCATCTAATCATTCAAAGCATGACTGGGACAAAGTGCTGTGGTCACATGAAAACAAAATCAAGCTCTATCTGCCATGTTTGGAGGAAGAGGAAGGCTGTACATGGCCAAATGACACCATCTCCAGAGTATGGAGGCGGAAACAGGAAAAGGGTGCAGGATAGCTTCATGGCATTGAGGGGATCATGGACCGGGTCATGTACCGTAGAATATTAGATAAGTTATTTACATTACAGCCTCACAAGTGATTTATTACATGTGTGATGCACCTAAAAACCCAAAATAAGTAGTTGCAGGGGGAAGCGTTTAGAAGCACTGCTTTAGTGTTACTGCCCTAAGAAAAGTAGACAAAAGTGGAAACGTTGCCCCGAGGCAATGAACCAAAAATGTTATTTTAGTAAATAAATGAAATGAATGATTTTACAAACAAATACACTTCGGATACATTTCACATGTTCATGCATATGCCTGTATATTTTTTAAAATATAGATTTTCCACTTAAGCAGATTTAAAAATAAAGTTGGCCGTGACTCTGAACTTGATAAGGTGAAGAAAATGGTTGTGTCCCATGCAGATGTGGTTCTGGAAAGAACTGTCCAACCCTTAGGTCAAAGGTCAAACATGCATTTTACTGAATAGCGATCTTCCCTGTGTGTATTTAATTACACATGTTGTTGGTGCTGTTGCTCCAGTGAATAAGGCAAGTTGTTAAAGTGCTTTAATTGCTAAGGTAGAGTAGAAAAGGGCCAGAGAAAGAACCAGTCCATTCACAATTTACCAGCCATATATGGGCAAATAAAATATTTAAGGAACAGTGCAATAAGCAGACACGCTGTGTGTTCCCTGAAGGCAACAGCATTCTACAGAGGGTTAAAAAGTGCTTGTTCATTCAAACAGAGAAATAAAAATAAGAATATCTTGGCAACATTTCTGTTATTTTCATGGTTCGAACCTTATGGCACTGCCATCAACGTCCTGCTGTTTGTGCACCAACCGTGTATCACAAACAAATATTTCATTAGCTTACAAGATGCTCAGCGCAGCCACAGTAATAAGAGAACTGCGTCATCTTAGGTTCCAGTTGTGCAATTTACTAGAATTTCTTTTGAAATGATCAGTAAAACTGATCAAATTGTCTGTCATCTAAAAAAGTTTGCGCTGTTGGAAGTAAACTGTTTATCACGACAACATTTTTCTGCTAGGATAAAATCACGAAGCGATGATTTTAAAGTACACAAAATACATATTTTGTATTACTAAACTAAACTAAACTAAACTAAACTAAACTAAACTAAACTAAACTATCGCTTCTATTCCTTCATTATCTTCACAGACTGGTTGAATGTGCTGAATCCTGAGGCAGTAAATCCATAGATGAGCTTGAGTCCCACGACAATAACCTTTGCATATGAAATATTATGACCATTAAAAAAAATGACATTCTGCAAAATGTGTGCTTTTCCTTGACTGCTGTTTTGCTGGCAGTTAGAGCCCAGAGCCTACATTCATGCCTCAACATTTTATAATTAACATGCATGTCTTTGGACTTCAGGAGAAACCCTGAGCATCTAAACGTACACAGGGCGTGTACATGCTAACGCCACGCAGAAGCTTCTGCTTTGGACACAGAACCTTCTTCCTGTAGGCGACCATGCTAACCACTGCACCGCACTCTTGGCTGGTTTCAAAGGCCAAAGCTTTCAATTTTTGAAAGCCTTTATGTTGTGCTTATATTCACAGGTAACCAGATAAAACCTATTTAACAACCTCGTCAAGCTAAAGCAGGAGGAAGTCCATACAGATACACAGTGCATAGTGTCAGTTCAGTTCAGGTGCTTTTAGTGATCACACAAACATCCCAGCAGCAGATGAGCAGGTAATATAGTAAATGCTATACAGCACTAGCTCACAGACACACAGAGGGATCTTTGCACAACAATTCTCACCTCACTCGAACCTGATGAACTTGATCTCATTCGACAGCGTGTCACCATCACTACATCACATGTGAAGCTGTGGTGTGAAAAACCTTATCTGTGTGCCTGCCCACTCATCGCACGGATGGAGACTTAATGAGAACATTCATAAACATTAGAATTGCTACAGATAAATAAATTCCTCTGATCATACTGATCCTGGACGCACGAGGCGACTTTTACACGCTGCAGGAAAAATATCAAAGACAAAACAACAAAATACGATCTTGGTCAGCAACTGTGTTAACAAGAGAAGGAACGAATGAATACAAAAACTGCTAATCACATTCAGTGAGGCTTAATCCTCCTGCCAATATGAACATCAGCTTATAGCGAGTTACGTGATCGATCGCCTCTTTAGTTTATGACTTCTTATCTGCTCATACAGCCAGCAGAATGCAAATGTTTATTAAATCAGCGAGCCCTTTTAGTTTTGAACAAACATTAAGAAAATGGTTTATGTTTTCCATTACTGATCTTCATGGGCGTATGACATCAACGCTGCGATAACAATGTAATGAGAATTTATGTGCATACGTCGAGTCTTTGAACGTGGCTGCACAGACTTATCGAGCTCAGGACGCCCACCGCTCTCCGTTTGTTTCAGTGTATTTCTCGAACCTCACGGAAGGCTCTGATTAATGAATATGAATTTCTACCTTGGTGGGCTCGCATAATAAGTGTGTTACAGACGAAGCATGGCCCGGCTTTGATAAGACGAAGTAATATTCTTGAAGATAAGCGCGAGTGAAGAAAAAGGCAATTCTTTACAGACGTCATATTCCTCATTTTAACTGGAAAATACAGAAATATGCCAAACAAGGGAAGTGTTGTGTTTAAAATCACATATAAAGCTTTTCATGACATTTCACACACGCATCCTCACATACCTCATACAATTTTTTGTCACAGTTTAGGAGCATTAAATATTTTATTCTAAATGCTGATTACAGGAAATAAGATCATTTATGGAAATGAATACTTTGGCTCGTGATCATTTCTGATATAACAGTTCTGCAGATGAAATGCTGCTGAAATGATATGTTTCATGGCTATATCCTGCTGTTCTGCTGATGTGTGTTCAGAAATGAAGGTCGGAGTTTGACGAGTCTGACGAGAGCGCGCAGATGTCATCGGCAAAATGACGAACCAGCAAAAGCAAACGCAAAGAATAAATACGCTGTAAATATACGCTGAACTAGTGAGGACAGGTTTTACTAATCAAAATCTATATCCTTTTCAAATGTGCTTTATTGTTGTTCAGCAGAGGCCGTGGTGATTGTGGACAATTTCATCATGTACCAGCTCCGCAGGGCTTAATCCCACCTAGAGAGGTGGTTGCAAGATGGCAAGCACATTCTTTGATTGCACTGTTTTCAGGGCCATTCAGCTCCTCTGGGTGAAGCACAAAGTGAAGCAGGTGGACAGCAGCATGGTGTCCTGGATTACAGGCTATTTAATTGACAGAAAGTGCTGTTTGGCCTCCTCCAGAGCATTGTGGTGGAAATGCTGCAGAATAAAAAGGAGTCTCACAGGGAATCGCACATTTCAGCTTTCATTTTCACTCTCCACACAGTAGGCTTCAGATTCACTTCAAGCCAGTGTCATCTCCAGAGTTTCTTTTGATGACTCTTTTGTTGTAAGATGTGCCATACAGGGGAAAAAAAGTAAATCCTGCATGAAATGAAAATTTGAACTAGCGCTGGACACACATCGGGACAATGGGCACGTTGAATCCACTCCTCCTTCAGTTACAAAGTGTTTGCAGGAGTTGGTACTAATAATAGTGCAGCATTTCAAAGCTTCATGACATCAAAATAATAATTAAAAAGTAAATGTGATCCGGGAGATATCCACTCGCACTCACCTTTGCCTGATATGCTGTTCTGTTGTTTTCTACCAAAACATCTGCTACTGGTAAGGACTGGATTCTACTTTGGATTCTATTCATTTGAAATTCATTATAGATGATCAGGTTCTACATCAGTGCAGTTCTACAGTATCTCACATGGGAACTATGACAACAGGCTCGCTTGTACTTACCATCTACTTTATAGAACCTGTAGGAACAAGCTGTTGGTGAGAATCCTTGTTGAACAGTGAAAACTGTTGGTCGAGGCCTTTGGAAGCGTTATAATACAGAAGTGCACTGCACTGCAGGCAGGCTACTGATGGAACCAGCTCAGAATGCAGACTGGTGCTGGTTTGCTGAAATACTAAGCAGTGACCCTGACACAGATTGTTTGGGTGGAAGCAAATGTTGTTCCCAAACCTGTATATGTCATTCAGCATTAGTACCTTCTGACTGCTGATTGTTGAATTATTGTTAAATTGTCCAACTACTTGCCCATGCAAATAATTGAATAATTTATCTCATTAGTTGTAAGATGTCCAGCTGACTTGTTCTGTTAGATTAAACAACTTTTCAAGAGTTTTGTCCCTCTGCTAACCTTATTTTTTAGGTTGCTGACATCACATTCACAGCGAGCAGTGGATCCTCATTTTATTGACACTTTACACACAGTACTGTACCATCTCAAGCTTTTTGGATCCACAATCATGTATTCTCTGAAATTAGCAATTTATGTTTACTGTATTTTCCACACAAGGCACATTTAAAATCCTTTAATCTTCTCAAAAATCGGCAGTGCGCCTTCTGTATGAATTCTGGTTGTGCTTACTGACCTCAAACCGATTTTATGTGCTACACGCCGCTCAACAATCTGTCAAACAATGTTTTAGTTTGTGGAGATACAGAAATTATTTTATTGCTGCCATATAACCTGCATCATTATAAGTGCATTAATAATATTCTTTACATCATTATTCCATTTAATAATATTTCTCACAGTATTGATACTGTATTACAGTTGTTTATTGAAGATGTCCATTTGAGGATCCTTCCATGTTAACTTTTATTACAAGTATGGTCAGAAGTATTTTATACACATTGCATATCTGTGCTTATTTTGAGTTGATGTTCAGTTCATTGAGGGTCTTAAGCTTCACTGGCGTGACTGTCCAGGTGATACATGCTGAGGGAAACTAGAACATAGAAGGATAACTGCAATGCATGCTTACAGTACATATAATACATATAATCTAGGAATAGGCCTGAGCAGAGGCCCAAATGTTTCCAGCTTCTTGTTGCAAACCTGTTGCATTTTATTCTACTTGGTAACAGATGACTGGAGGCGATAACCAGCCCTCAGATGCTCTGAGGGCTTAAGATTATTATCTTGTATGGAAGGTGTTATCAAAATGAGAAGTTCTATGTCTGTTTATAGCTATTAAAGATGTACAAGATGTACAACTAACTGTGACTAATGTCTGGAACCCATTTTAATCTGTCATTGACGCCATGGGGGGGCGTGTACCCCACTGCTTCATAAGTGTCCACAACATGTATTTTGGTCAGAAGACATATGTTGATGTTTTCTCCGAGCTGTTAATAAACTCAACGGCTGATTGCACTTTTTTGGGGCCTCCGTGGTTTGTGACACTGCTCTACATTGATTGATTTCGCGACAAGTCCGACTTTGCTAAGCTACGAAGCCGCAGCGCTTGATGGATTGTTGGAACATTACGGCTAGTCAGGAGCCTCGCGGAGTAATCTGGGTCCTAAACTCCCCCGGTTCAGGTCCCAAAGTCAAACGAAGAGTTAAAAACTGTCTAATTTCTTTCATCTTTAATAAAATGATCAGCGTTGCTGCTTTACCAGGTGTAACAATTAAGTTTAACATCCAGGCATCCATGAAAACAGAATTTATTACAATTAACGGAGTTAGAAGTTAGCAGGAAGTTAGCTCGCTAGCTTCCACCTAAACATGATAGCTGTGTCCCAAAACGTCGGCTGCATCCTTCGGAGGACCCGGCCTTCGCAGTCTACGTGGGCCGGGTCCTTCGAAGGCCGAGAAGGCCGGAAGTGCGAGGCTGTGAAATGGGACGGTCTAGCCTACAGATTTGCGTCACCGCTGTCTCAGTGGAGTTTAATAAACTTAGCCGTCTGCTTCTTGCTACTAAAATATAACAGGACACTGGTGTAAATTCTCGACCATCTCACACTTCTCTTTAATCAGCTTTCTGTTTGATGTTTATTCAGCTGTGTGAAAATCCCGGAGGAACCCAAGCGAGCGATTAATAAAGTTTTATTTAATCTAATAACTTTAACCTCAGCCAAACCGATTTACTCAGGAACAAATAAAACACCGGAAAAATCCAAACAATAACATTTTTAAGTTATCCGAGTGACTCATATATCATGTTTAACCTGAGTAGCGAAAGACGGCGGGGGTCTGAAACCGAGTTCACAGCTCTCCCCGGCTCCAGTGAGCCCTCTAGCTATCGAGCGGGTGGGTAACAGACGTCTCCGAAAACGTCGGAGCACTTTTGCAAATATGCGATGTCTTGATAAACCGAGCAGATATTTGAAGTTTACACAGCTGAAAATATGTTTAAAGTTTATTTTGTGACCCAGAAAGAGTAATAAGAGTAATATTACAACTAAGTAGCTGCTGCCATTGTTGGAAACTGGAATTGGCTGGGCCGCACTATGAATTCTGGGATATGGTGGGCAATGAAGGATACACCCGACCCATCCTTCAAATCTCGGGAAAAGGAGGACGCATAAGTCAGCTGGATTCAGAGGAGTCGCTGTGATGTAATCGGTCTACAAATGCGGCCTCAGGAGGATGCAGCCCATGAATAAGGACACCCCCAGTATTTACGGTCATATCCGCACGCACATGGGGAGTTGTTTTTTCTGTAGCCTATCCCATGTAATGCTGGGTACTTATTCATTTAATAAAAACATTATATACTTATTGATTCTAAGTATAAGTATTATAGATCCAGACATTAATTTAAGAGACTACCGATCCCATTAAGTGTACGTTTTGGGACACAGCTGATATAGCATGTTCTGACTGAGAGATTTCTGAAAAATTCAAACGTACAGCTCTGCTATCACGTCCAACATAAATGAAGACAGGAAACTAAACAGCAGTGGCGTTTGTAGGGTTACTGAAGTTGGGCTAGCTGCTATATAGTGATGTGCTACGTGATCGCTAGCGACACAGCTATGTTAGCATAACATAAACACAGTGAAGCTGGAGGATGAACGCTAACTTTTTCCCACTTGATAAAAGCTAACGTGAGGGTTCCTGATGGTTCGAGACAAATGCAATCGCATGGCAGGATGCTGTACACGGACCAAACTGCAGTCAGGAGAACAACTGAGATAATCCATCCACAATACGAGGTTAGTCATTAATATACTGCAACAACATGGGAATAGAGCAGCTGCAGAGGATTCAGCATTAATGTATCTTTACTTTACTTTATTTATACAGCACATTTAATAACAACAAAATGTTGGCCAAAACGCTACAAAAAAAAAAAAATCAATGGTATGGAAGTGGAGGAAGCAAGAAGAATGAGTTCAGTAAAGTTTGACTTATCTGTTTTGTTTCGCTTAATGCGCCTTATGGTCCGAAAAATAAGGTGTATGATTTATAGATGGATTTAGATGAACAATGAATGGAACAGATTTTCCTATAAGAGTCAGATGAGGTTTTGCGGTTTTGTGGAAAAAAAAGGTGGATTTTTGTTAATTAAAAATCAAAAAACATTTAATAACATTAAAAAATGTCTGCACAATAAATGTTCGTGCACAGGCCCCAGAACTACTCTGAATCTTAGAATTATGCACGTTCATCTGTGTTTTGCAACTACAGCCAACCAAATCTCTCAACCAGCTGTCTAATACGTGCATGCAGGTAAGTGTTTTAGTTTCATTGGAAGATATGAGAATTGAAATAAGCTGTTTTTTCACTGACATACATAATAGTATTGAAAATTAATTAAAAATAGGAGAATGCATGAAAAGGGATGATTGCTTAATTAAGCCCCACAGTTTTGATCTTTGGCTCTGACGATTCTAAGTGGATGCAGCAGTTTTTGTGAGTTTGCTTAATTATGATGCGTAATCCTCAACCCTCCTGAGGGTTCGACTGCACCACAGCAGCAATTAAATCAAAGAACTGAGAATGAGGAAATCCTTCCTTTCAGACGAAAACAAACAAAAACAACAGAAACAACAAAAACAAACAAAAACAAAAAAACACTGCCACCAAAAAAGAGCATATTTTATTATCGTGGTACGGGACATTTTTAAATTATTGGCAGATTTCAGACAGATGAACAGGTTTGGAGGGAATGAAACAGAACACTGTGCCTCTTATTTTTGTATACCTTCCTCGTGGTTGTACACATTTCTCCTGTCTGCCATTTATAATTTATTCCAACACATATTGGTGTAGGGCAACCACAATTTTTTTGTACATGTACAATGACAATAAAGGCCTATTCTATTCTATTCTATTCTATTCTATTCTATTCTATTCTAATCGATGAGCAGTCCTTAGACTATCAGGTGTGAGGGCTCTTTAATACGTGCGTTCATATTTTTTCTGTGAGGAAAAGCATTAAAATGCACCATCAATCATAAATACAATAAAAGAGAGGTTGTGGAGGTAAGCATCAACGACACAGAGCTCTCAGTTCTCACTCCTTCTTTATTCGTCTCCAACATCAACTGCGCATATCGCGCCACAAAACACAGGAACACACTTCCTCTACACTGGGTGTGAGTGGAGCCCTCTAGTGGTCCACCACACATGCCCCCCCCCGAACACCCAGCAGAACTAGTCCAGGACCCGGGGCTTAAGCAAACGGCCGGAGCGGCTGAACTGGGGGGGTGGGGAACTGACAGAGGGCAACCCAGCCCGGGAGCGAGGCTGGCACTGGCGGTCAGAAAAAGCTGAAGACGACTCGGACTCCGTTGATTTCGGGTCGCTCCTGGGGGAAAAAACAGAATCCATCAGCCCGGTGGCAGGTGGGCGGCCGCAGCGAGGGGCCTGGGCCGGGACCACCTGATCCTCTTGCATAACATGTGCAGGCTTAAGTCTGTCAACAGAGACAACTTCCTGCCGACCGCCAAAGTCCAAAACGAAATGTTTGTTGCCTGGTTTAAGAACCCTGTATGGCCCGTCATATGGTGGACGCAGCGGAGTCCTATGGGCATCGTGCCTGACGAAAACGAAACGAGCAGAGTCCAATGAACTCGGAACAAAGGTGTCAGGCAGGCAGTGGTGCACAGGACCAGGAACAGGAAATGAGTTTCTTGGGGGGCGAAAAGGCAACAAAGAGGTATCGAAACATGGGGGAGGGCTCTCAGGTAAGAATTCCCCGGGGACCCGGAGAGGCTGGCCGAGGACCAGTTCAGCCGGGGAAACCCCGAGGTCTTCTTTAACCGCGCTACGCAAACCCAGCAAAACCCACGGAAGACGTTCGACCCAGTCGCCACTTGTCAAGGAAGCACGGAGCGCGGCCTTAAGTGACCGGTGAAACCGTTCGCACATCCCATTAGCTTGCGGGTGGTATGCTGTGGTGCGGTGGACCTTGACTCCCAGGCCGTCAGCCATAGCAGACCAAAGCTCGGAAACAAACTGGGGGCCCCTGTCCGAGGTAATGTCAGCAGGGGGGCCGAAACGTGAAACCCACGTTGACAAAAATGCCCTGGCCACCGTCGCCGCTGTCGTGGATGCCAGGGGTACCGCCTCCGGCCACCTGGTTGTGCGGTCCACCACAGTCAAAAGGTGCGTGAAACCCTGTGACTGCGGCAAGGGACCAACCAGGTCCACATGAACGTGATCGAAATGCCTACCCGGGACACGGAAAGGCTCGAGGGGTGCCTGTGTGTGCCGGTGGATTTTCGAGCGTTGGCATGGGATACAAACCGCCGCCCATTCTTTCACCGTCTTGCGAAGGCCCGGCCAAACAAACCTGGCGCTGACCAGCTTGACCGAGGCCCGGTCGCCGGGATGAGAGAGGGCATGCACCGAGTCAAAAACACGACGACGCCACGAAAGGGGAACCACCGGGCGGGGGCGGCCGGTGGAAACGTCGCAAAGAAGGCGCGGACCGCCGTCCCACACCGGGGTGTCCTCCAGCACGAGGCCCGTTTTTGTTGACTGAAGGGCAAGGACGTCCGGGTCAGCACGTTGCTCGGCGGCCATGGCAGCGTAGTCGATGCCGACATACACCGGAGAAACCAATACACGTGAGAGACAGTCAGCGACGTGATTGGACTTACCAGCCAGATGCTGAATGTCTGTGGTAAACTCAGAAATGGCCGCCAACTGGCGCTGCTGGCGTGCGCTCCATGGGTCAGAGACCTTGGACATCGCAAACGTCAAAGGTTTGTGGTCAACGTACGCAGCAAAGTTGCGACCCTCGAGGAAAAAACGAAAATGCCGTGTTGCGAGGTGCAGGGCCAGCAACTCCCTGTCAAAAACACTGTACTTGCGTTCAGCATCCCGGAGCGTACGACTGAAAAAGGCGAGCGGTTGCCAGAGACCTGAAACCCGCTGTTCCAACACTCCGCCCACTGCCACGTCCGAGGCGTCGGTGGTCAACGCGATCTCCGCCGACGGAAGCGGGTGGGCCAGCAGGGCGGCGTCAGCCAGCGCAGACTTGGCTGCGGAAAACGCACGGACGCGTTCAGGCAGCCAGTCAACCGGATCTTTGGCTGTTTTACCTTTTAAGGCAGCATAGAGTGGCTGTAGCAGGTGGGCAGCTCTGGGGAGAAAGCGGTTGTAAAAATTTATCATCCCCAAGAACTCCTGCAACGCTTTAACCGACGTGGGACGCGGGAAAGCCGAAACGGCCTGGACCCTGTCGGGCAACGGAACCACACCTTCAGCGGAAATGCGGTGCCCGAGGAAATCCAGAACAGGCAACCCAAACTGGCACTTGGAAGGGTTGATGATCAGGCCGTGCGCTTCCAAACGCTGGAAAACCTGGCGCAGATGGGACTCGTGCTGGCTCGCTGAGCAGCTGGCCACCAATATATCGTCCAGATAAACAAAAACGAACGGCAGCCCACGCAAAACTGAGTCCATCAGCCGCTGAAAGGTCTGGGCGGCACCTTTCAGGCCAAACGGCATGCGCAAAAACTCGAACAAGCCGAAGGGGGTAATGACAGCGGTTTTAGGAACGTCTTCGGGGCGCACGGGAACCTGGTGATACCCCCGCACCAAGTCAATTTTAGAAAAAATCGACGTTCCGGCGAGATTGGCAGAAAAATCCTGAATGTGGGGGATGGGGTAACGGTCATTCTCCGTGGCATTATTTAAACGGCGGAAATCTCCGCATGGCCGCCACCGACCGTCCGATTTGGGCACCATGTGAAGTGGAGAGGCCCATGCACTGTTCGAACGCTGTCCAATGCCAAGGCGCTCCATGGCTGCAAACTCTTCCCGAGCGACGGACAGTTTCGCGGGGTCGAGGCGGCGCGCGCGCGAACACCGGGGGCCCGACCGTGGGAATATAATGCTCAACCCCATGCTTCGTTACCGTGCTAGAGAAATTAGGGACAGACAGCGATGGAAACTCTAAAAGCAAACGCTGAAAAGCATCCCCGGAGGTCACTACATTAGCCCGAATCAGGGGCTCGGCGGCCCGAGTAAAACAGGGTAGCGAAGAAAACGAGAGAGCATCGATTAAACGTCTGTTAGCGACATCGACAAGTAGTCCATGAGCACACAGGAAATCAGCACCCAAAATAGGTACAGAGCTAGCAGCAACAACAAAGTTCCACTGGAAATCCCGACCATGAAAACAAACAGTCACCAACCTTTCCCCAAACGTTTTGATGGGAGAGCCGTTAGCTGCAATGAGCTGCGGCCCACAGTTCGCTGCTAGTCCGTCGGCAGCGGTAGGGGGAAGGAGGCTCTTCTGGGAGCCGGAGTCCACGAGAAAACGTCTCCCGGAGCGCGAGTCCTCTATGAAGAGCAGCCTTTCTGTATTGCCAGCGGTCGCGGCTGCTACGGCGCGCTGGCGGGTCCGTTTCCCTGGGCCGTGAAAGCGCAAGGCGGTAGGCAGCGACGCGCTCTGTCGCCAAAACGCTGATGGTAGAAACAGATGCTCTTTCCGCGGTGCCGGCGTGTAGCAATCCCTGCCGTCAGCAAGGGGGCGGATGCTCCGGGGGAGGCAGGTGGAGGCGTGGAAGGTGCCGCCGGCGTGTCCGTAGCCAGGGCGTGAACGTCGAAAGTGCGGCTAGCCAGGAGAATGCGATCCGCTTCTTCAGCCAGGGAGCGATAATCCTTCGCAGGCAGAAGCGGAGAGTTCGCGAGGACAGCTCTCACGGCGGCCGGTAGTTGGCGAAGGAAGAGGTGCACGAAGAGGAAACCACCGTCATCCGGCCCGAGCAACGATAGCATGTTCTCCATGAGCTCGAGCGCGGTACCGCCACCCAAGCCTGACAGGTTGAGGAGCTTTTCGGCTCGTTCGGCGTCGGAGAGGGCATAGCGCCGAAGAAGCAGCTCTTTGAGGGCGGCGTATTTCCCTTGGGCGGGTGGGTCCCGGAGGAGCGCCATCGCGCGACGGGTGGCCAGCGGGTCGAGCGAGGCCACCACATGGTGATACTTCGTGTCGTCAGCCGAGATGCCGCGAAGGGCGAACTGAGCCTCCACGTGTACGAACCATGACGGGGGGTCATGGAGCAGTTTCAGTGCCACAGCGAACGTAGCTGCAACAGGAGGCGGAGGTCCGGCGGCCGCTGATGCATCCATAGCGGAGTGTGCGTTATCTACGGCCCGTTGCATGCTCGAGTCAGGGGTCACCAATGTGGAGGTAAGCATCAACGACACAGCTCTCAGTTCTCACTCCTTCTTTATTCGTCTCCAACATCAACTGCGCATATCGCGCCACAAAACACAGGAACACACTTCCTCTACACTGGGTGTGAGTGGAGCCCTCTAGTGGTCCACCACAAGGTAAATAACGACACCTGTGCTGTTTTTTCAGTCTAATTAGTAATTCATGTGTACTTTAACAGATCATATGGGGAGTTCCTAGTGAAAAGCTGCGTTTGACAGCAGCAGTAACCCCGACTCCTCCTCTAACGCTCCAATCAGCGCTCGTTTACGAGGAGCTGCACTTGCCGTCTGTTGTTCTGATGGCGCCTTCGTCTCGTTCTGGTTGCAGATTTGTGAAAAAGTGGAATCATCGTGTTGACACTGTTACAGCACATTTAGCAGCTCTGGTTTTGTTATAGTCGGATCCTGGTGTCTGTAAATCAGACTTCACTTGGCATCTGGGTTTGGCTGCACAACACCGGATGTCGCCGAGCAGGAACTTGTTTTCGTGTAGTCATTCTCAGGTGCAAACAAATTTTGTTAACCAAAAGGATGCTGTTTCGTGGCCATTACTGGAATCTCGTCACACATTAATCACTTTACCCTACTTCTATGTCTAAATAATGGGAGGCGTGGTCACCATTTAGGCATAAAGGTCATAGGTCAGGTGGGTGGAAATGAGAAAACAAAAACAAACAAAAACCAAATAACTGTACTCTCTTCTGGTTGGTGGCTTTTTGTCTGAGGCTCCCATTTAGATGCCCTGGGAGTGCTAGTGGGCTAATTAGCACCGTGCCAAGTGCTTAATCCCCATCGAAGTCATTAGTCTGGGAAACAAACTGTGGTGCTGAGATTGAAGGTAATTAAGAGCGATCCCTGACACACAGGCTGAGTGTTATTCTTCTAAGCTCAGCCTAGTGTCAAAGGAGCTCTTGAGTTTTCATTCTGCAGCTTTGAATATTCTCTGCAGAAGGCGAAATATACTGTAGAGTTGATCTTTTCTTCTTCTACAATATTTCTTTCATTTCTTCTTGCTTTTTTCACCCTCATTGCAGTCGTTCTTGACATTTGAGCGCCTGGATAGTCAGCCACGAGCATGCGTATGTGTTACCTCAAACATCAGACATCTTAACACGCCTGTGTGAAATTTATTATTCAAAATGTAAACAGAGACTGGAAACCCCCGCCTTATGTAATTCTAGACATTGTTATGTTATCATGTTATAATGACCCTGTGATGATCCCTGGATCCTAGACTGCCTTGTCTTTAATCTGACCTCTTGAGAGATTTGTGCTTAGGACATCATTACGGTGGCTAATTGTCCCATTCTTTTTGAAACATGCAGTTTTTAGAGATTTGTTGCAGCATCAACTGAAAGTCAAGGACCAGAAAAATATTTTTTGGGGAAAAAAAAGTCTAATTCACTACCAGCAGGTGGAAGAAGAGGACACAGAGAGATGGAGAAGTCCTTGTGGCACAATGCTTCACTCACAGTTAACACAGAGGACTTGGAAGATCAAATGGAAACCGTTCCTATATTTACTTGCTCCCCTTATTATTGTCTTTCGCAGACAAGCTGTCTTGCAGCCTGCATGGCTACGTAACCGTGTGAGTCAGACATAAACACATGCAAATGAGATATACAGGGAAAAAGAGACCTATTAAGGCAAACTGCAACACGCAGATATTCACAGGTAGCAGGAGGCTGATATGCTGATATGTCTCCCAGATGTAAGCCTCCTTTAAACCAGGTCGACATGATGTCGCCTTTTCAAAGGTGGGTTTATTTCAGTAAACATAGTCCTTTATCTCATCAGGGGTTCCAGTGTGACAGCAAAACTCAGGTGTATTCAGACCACCCACTGAGCCATCTGGGCTTCAAGGATTCACACGTTACATCCTTGACTCCTCACAGGAGGAGGAGGGAACAGAAGGAGCGCAGGCAGGGAGGCGGAGCTGTGTAACTCCTGTCTCATTAGTTGCCCTGTCATCACTTGACTTAGTAGGACAAAGCACATAACCTGAGTTAAGAGCTGACAGCTCGTGTAAATATAAAACATCACACTGAGCCCTGGGCTGCAAATGAAAATATGACATTAATTTTGTGTGTAGTGGACGCTGACAGTTAGAGCAGTTGACATTGTTCTCATAGAGCGTAAGAAGTTATTAAAGGTAATATTGTATATTATTAGAGACACTATAAGGAAATTTACAGGATATTTTCAGAATCACACGGTTTATATTTAGCATTTAGAAACATTTAGAAATATTTAAAAACAAAAAATGAGACTTTATTTTGAAATAAGACAATAACATTTTGAGGCAACCTGATCCTGATCATGGCCTCAGATCATAAGACCAATAACGTCATCAGAGATACAGAATTAGCTGAATATGATGTTTAGTGTTTGAGCGTCTCAAACACTTCCTGAGGATATCCCAGCTAAGGAGAAATACCTCATTCTGCAGAAACGAGCTATGCATTCTGCATCCGTGTTCACAAGGATTCACACAGCAACAGAGCACCTACTGCATCAGCCCTTTAAACAGCTGTTAACACTTAACAAGTATTGCCTTCTTTGTCTTCTGGACTCACTGATCCATTGTTACCTGATGTAGTTTTGGTGCCACATCCAGTTTGAATGCAACAAGGTTAGAAGGGTGGTTGTGATATTAACCACCCCTAGTTTATATTTACCAGTGATTGGAGAGAAGTTGACCGGAGACGCCTGTGGACTTTCCTCCACTGTCACCTGACCTATACTGAACATTTATGGGGGCTGTGAAAGAAACATTGCTGACATTACAAGAAGCTCTTGGAACATTGTGACATTATGCAGGAATGACATAAGTAATCTCATGGTGCGTGCCAGCTCATTAAACACTGTGTATAATGCCTAAATGGCACCAAGTCACAGAAATATGGACATTTTTAGAGATTCTGCTTTTAAAAATGCAAATCAGAATTTTCCTCCTTGTATGTTGTTGTTTTTTATTCCTTGTGATGCAGCATGCATGAGGCAAGCCCACGGTGGCTTTCACAGCTTACCGGGTTTTCACAGGTGACCTTAAAATGAGACGAATATATTAAACATAAATGAGTATGCATGGAAATAAACAATCCTTTTAATGCAGCACAACACATCTGTCTTCCTTCTATCTTCATCCTCTGTATGAAATATGAAAACAAATACAATAGTTGCTAATCTCTTGTTGTTCTTCTGGTCAACAGCTTTTTAAAAAATATATATTTATTGTTTCATCATTAAAGCAGATGCTGTGATCAGATCAATGATCCACCGGTGGAACGAAGCTCAGTGAGCGCGCAGCTTTTTCACAGCTGGCTGTTGCCAAGCCACTAGGTGGAATAATGGATCCAAATTTAGAATAATTACACTATAAAGGGCTGTAAAATCATTCACGTAATTCCAAATCACTTAACAAAAGAGTAAGTTTTTTGTTTGGATCAATAAATGTCACCAAAGCAAACACAGAATCAGCTCTGCATTAAACAGGAGCACAGCGCTGAGACGAGATGGAACTTGAGTGACTTTAACTCTATTAGATAAATTAATTCATTTGCATTCAACGTTTGTGAGCCACGACTTGATAGAATCGCATAATAAATGGATAATATTATTTTCAGGAACTACAGCTATGAAGCAAACAAACACCAGAGCTTTTATTTTGTTTCTTAAAGCCACCTGACACTGACCACAACTCATCCAAAACTACCATTTATGAAGAGTATCAGAGAGCCACGTCTTTAAGAAAAAAACAGAATCAGCAAAGACCTGATACAGAACCTGAACGATGCAGCTGGCCCTTCAGTTTACTGCTCGCTGCAGCCTCGTCAGCAGCAAAGGCGAGACGCCGTTCCTGAGGACGGGAAAGTTGTGTTTCAAGCTACACAAGAACTGGACCTTGATCAGTTCAATCAACTTCAAAACAAAAGTTTCAAACTGGAATCCAAATTTGGGTTACAAAATGAGGCCAAACCAAAACTGAGAAAAAAAAAAAAAAAAAAAAAAAAAAAAAAAAAATATATATATATATATATATATATATATATGTACACATTATTTCAAACACGCAAGGTACCAAAAACCTTCTCGGTGGAAGTAATGAGACTTGTAATGACATCTTTACAAAGGCAGCACTGTGACTGCTACTAACCAGGCGTCACGCTGTGTTTAAGGAGAGCAGATAACAAGCAGCTGATTTCAAAGATGACCAGGATTCATTGTCTTCTAAATAAAGAATAACTCATTGAGACAAAATTAGACAAGATGCCACTTCAGATGCATCGATGGCACGTTTCTGTAAATGTGAAGGTGCGTATTTTCCTACAGTGTGATAAAAACACACAGGTGAGTGACATGAAGTGGGAAACATGTTTGTCGTGCATCAAAGCTCACCCGCTTCCTGAATCTTCTGTCATCTTCTGAGGTGACAAAATCTCACCAGCTGAGCTTTTCAAGCATCCGCTGCTCAAACCTGACAAAATCTCCGCCTTTCTGGAACCATCAATAGATCCACACTGAGATTCATGTGACTGATTACACTTCCTGTCCTACATACCTGAATTCTGCCTGTTTCTCTGTGGGGTACCTTGTTAGCACTGTTCTCGTGGCTGCAGGGTCCAATTGCCAGTTCTGATTACTTGATGCTTTGTTAGGCACTGTGATTGTCACCATTATCACTTTCCTCATCAGTAAAGCTGTGGAACTGATAGTAATTGTAATTGCCCGCTTAGTGGTTGAGCATGTGCCTCTCTTGGTCCTCCCATAGCTGTCTGTTGTCTCAGATAATATGTAATTAACTGGATAATCTTTGGTGTTTAAAGCTCGTTTCAGAAATTCAAACTTCTTTGTTCCTCGCATTGAACGAAAAGAATGGATAACGCACAGGACTCCAACAGAAAGCCAAAGCGTTTGGATTCTTAGTCATTAGCTGTGCTTACAAACAAATATTTAGTTCATAAAGAATCCCAAACCAATATGTTCTTCAAGTAAAAGTTTGGGTTTAAAGCCATTTAAATACACAGTCTGTTATCCTTTATGAAAGTTAAATATCTCCAACTTGTGTTAAAGCACCAGAGATAAAAATACAGATAAAGGATTTCACATTTTATGTCTAACACAACTCAAATCTCAAAGGGCAGGAAGAATAAGATAAAAGTAAAATGTTCTCTTGTCAGAGTAGGAACAAGTATTAAACGCTGGTAACTACGCAGGGGGATCATCTGTTCTCTGCACTGTAGCGCTCTTATGCAATATTAAACTAAGCACAGATGCTTTAAAGTCTGTTTCCTGTTAATACTAAACTTTATTCCAGTCTGAGTCACATTTTGCACAAAACAGAGTGATTTATAACAAAGAATACAAATATACTGTTTGTCCTTTTTATGATTTTACTCATTTTTCTCACATGATTGCAAGTACATTAAGGTTTCACCTTGTGATATGATAAGAATTCAGTTACTTTAAAACACCAGTATTGGATTTAAGAAAAGATCATTTGGACTGCGCCATCATTTCACGGTGGATAGCAACAGTGTGTATTTGCCCTCTGCCACTGAAAGAGTGAATAAGTGTTTAGCACTGTAAGCGTTCATGTTTCTGTTATCTCAGCAGAAGCTTAAATACTTTTAAATATGTTGACAAATTCACGAACCAGGATTGCAGAGGCACGATGAGAGGCACGGCAGTGAAAGTAGCAGCTATATTTTGAAAAAGGCATAGAAGCACATTTTCATATAATTTGTATGTTCTTATATTGCTAAGGTTTCTGAAGATGACAGTTGTATGTTTATTAAAATACAGCAGACACGTTTGCTTTTCGGCTGGGATTCACATCAACAGACTGACAGCCGTAGTTTGATCAAACTTTCCACTGAAAATGTATCAGAAAGTTTGACCAGCCTTTACCCAAATGTATTAGAATTTGGTTACAAGTAACCGACGCTCTTCCTTGTTATTAATACACCACGGCAGCCATCGCTTAGTCTCTCTTTTGTGTGATATTACTGAGCTATTACTGCTGGGCAGCATGTGTAATTTAAAATGTGCAAGTTTTCTGCAGCATTTCTAATGCTTTTGTCAAGGCTTGTCACTCCATTGTGTACCTGTGTGTGTGTTTGTGTATCTACATTTTACTATACATCCACTCTGTGTATATACACACATATAGTCACTGTGTACGTGTATAAATTTAGTCTCACTTACAGCTTACATACATATGTGTATATTTTTACATTACAGATCCATATTTATATTCCCAGATTTGATGCTGTTCATTCTTTCGACCGGACATTGAACTTTTTATTTTCCACACTGCCTGTGACATAGTATTTTTATTCTGTTTTATTTTAATCTATTCTATTGTTTTTTTCTTAACTTTTGCTGCTCTGTCCACTTTCTGCTGCGACCCAGCAAATTTCCCACTGGGACTGATAAAGTTTTATCTTATCTTTTCTTATTATATTTTTTAATATTATTATTATTTCACTCATTAAAACGGTTGTAAAATTGCTGTTTTGGCACGAGCCAGGTAGCATGCAGCCTGCATTGATATTTAAAACTTGCAGGTGGTGATCATGCCTACAATGGCGTTCATAGACACTATTTGCAGCTGACCTTATAAAAGACAGTTGCCAATATGAAAAAGTCAAACAGCAGGAAAATTGAGAAGAATTGTGACCATAATATCTTTCTGCAGTTTTTCTTCTTTGCAGTCTCGTGTGAAATACTGACCATCGGGATCCTTTCTGGTTACATTTAAATGCGCCAAAT
This sequence comes from Diplotaxodon limnothrissa, assembly GCF_057381915.1. Lineage (NCBI taxonomy): Eukaryota > Metazoa > Chordata > Actinopteri > Cichliformes > Cichlidae > Diplotaxodon > Diplotaxodon limnothrissa. The sequence goes on from NC_140602.1 coordinate 1,927,049, forward strand.
ACTCCTTTAGTTGAACTTTGCTCAACAATAGCAAACTACAAGATGGTTTCTTTACGCATGCTTCCACCTAAGGCTCCTCCCACCACCACCACCAAAGAAAAAGAAAAAACAAAACAAAAACTCAAAAGCTAAGAACAAAACCCACTTGGGTGTGTCATGGAACAGACACCAAGAGGAACATCATCTCAGAAAAGTGAGTTCCTGTGATAAAACAATCGGCTTATTTTTAACCGTTTAGAAAAACTGACGTGAAAATATAACTTGCATTTGATTTGGAACGTGCTTTGAAGAGGCTACCAGGCGGCCGTCGTCAGACACAGATATGCCAAATTAGGCACTCAAAGACAAAACAGGCTTTCAAAGCCTGCAGTTAACCTGATTAGGTCTCAGTTAGAATACAAAGGCCAAAAAAAACATTGGATTAAAACATAAAACAGAGCTTTACTGTCGTGTCCTATAAAGATGAGACATACCATGGGTTGAGAAGAACACAGAGTAAGTATGGCTTCAATTAGTCAGAAAAAAAGATCTTAAAAAATTATAGCAAAGCAATACTTCGTATATTCAGGGAAGTGCAAAGGTTTACAGAGCTCTACTTCTGACCAGACAATCAGTTTTGTAAAGCCGCACATTCACATTCAAGTACAAATTCAAGACATAGAAAAGAAGAAAATGGTTTCAAAGTTGTGTACACCCATCCTGATTCAAACTAAGTGTTAATTTTCCATTTTAATCTTCATTAATCGTATTCTTTTTTTTTTTGGATCTTATACTTTATCTCTATGAGAAAGTTCATCATCTACTTACCTGTTATATTAAGAAACAAAACAACAACAACAAAACAAAAACTCTTGGATCCTCTGGGATAAATCAGATCAGATCAAAACACATTTCTGCTCCCTGACAGCTTCAAACTTTCTATTGTTCTTCCTAGTTTAAGAATTGTAAAATGTTTTTACTTCTATAACTAAATAACTATTTACAAGATTACTAAAAACTATTTGTGAGTTGACAGTCGTGGAGGAATATTTCAAACCATCGTCAGCTAAACAAAAGAAGCAACATGATAACGTGAAAGCACCTCACTACACATAAAAATGTGCATAGAGCATCCACAGTGAAAATGCTGAAAATATGGTCCCCATCAGTGTAAAATGGGTTGAAATGACTGCTGTACATGTTTAAGGTTAAGCACATTTGAAATGTTTTATTAGACAGATGTGATAAGAGCAGCCGTCCCTTTCCATTATTGTCAGAGCTTTGCTTGTAAATGTCACAGGAGTTACTTTTTCACATCCTATTTTCTATTCTTCACATGTTAATCAGGGTGGTTAGCAAAAAGAAACTCACCTGTTATGATTCTAAATCAGTAAGCTTGTTTACATGCTAATGCTAACTGTACTTCAACAGAAAGCACAGATCGTAACTGATCTCAGAGCAGCAGCTTGCCGGCGTGCTACACTTCCATCAATACACCTTCAACCCCAGAGGTTTACCCACATGCAGAAAGTACCAGAAAGGAGCTCCTGACATCTCAGCTTGTCCAGCTCACCTCACTGTTAGCAGGAGACAGACACACCCATGAAAAAGAAACAACTACAGTTTCTCATGAGCACGAAACAAGTAGCGCTTTCAGCAATGATGGGACCACAAAATGGTAGTAATGTAAAGGATGGACAGGCCAGGAGCTTTATGAATGCACTGTCAGCTTCTCTTATATTTTACTTTATATAAATACTTTAAATGAATGTATTCTATATAGCTCCTATAGTACCAGCAACAGAAGGATCCTTTGTCTTGATGCATCCTCAATCATCCAGGTAAGAACATCCCAAAGGTTGATTCTGTTCATCTGGACGTTTTCAGTGGGAGAAACGTTTCATCATCATCAGGTGACTTCTTCAGCCTCATTGACTCCGCCCTCAAACCAGCGTTCCTCCCTGTCCAGGACATGAACATCCTCGTCATTGAAGGAGTCCACTGGCCTGCAGGTGTGAATAGACTGCAGAGTCCTGGCCTGACGAATCAGCTATCGAGTCATCCCTCTGATAGCTATCTTACAGTGCTACGTTTGGATTGGTTAAAATAATTAGAAATTACTTTGTAACTTATTTGTTAAACAAATTGTTGTTTGTTTGTTTTGTTTTTTTACAGTACGGTGAATTATTAAAGATATCAGCCTGACTACAGAAACTGATTCAAAAGCAATAGAAGAATCTAAAACCTGAAAGGACGTAAACCTAAACTAACATTACACAATTCATCAACTGGGAAATGTGTTTATGAATGTGCTGATGGAGGTCTATTATGAAAACCCCCTCATGCCAACTGGATCAGTGACGCCAAGCCTGTGCATGCTTGATTAAATTACAGTTGTTGTTATTCAGTGGGTCAGAACACGTCCAGATTGTGACTTATTTTCAGAAAGGCTGAAAAACACTTGGGAGAAATATGAGGAGAAACACAAGAAAGATAACCTCCTACTAATTATAGCGACGACACAAACCAGACTCATATTCTCAAAGTTGGGATTCTTGATCTTCCACATTTACCACCTACATTGTTCGGACACTTTTGGCCTTAACTTTCATCAGTATGTCAGCTGTTTGAAGCAGATATTAATCCACACACTGTACAAATTCTGCAGCACGTTAACAAAACAATGATTTTAATGCACTGAAGAAACATAAAACCTCCACTTCTCCAGCTGCAGATTCATCGCCTTGACCTGCGGTTCTGTACATGTAAAGACATTTATAACATCACCAACAACATTTGTATCCATCTTCTCTGCACTACTGAGGGTGTCAGGAGACTCCAGTAGGACACAAAAGACAACCTTCACAGATCAACTGTCGCTCATACAGATGAGTCCATTCAGATTAACATGGAATCTATAGTCTAATCTGCACATCTGTGGAGTGGATCGTGAAATGCAGAAGCAAAATGTATGGAGGATATGAAGCTTCTGTTCACATATATGATAATTTATAAATAACACTGATAGGAAGATTCTTAAGGTTTGAAAGTATCTCTTTGTTTTTAATGTGTATAAGTAACATCACCTTCAGCTCGTTTAAAGATTACTCGGGTATACATCCTGTTTTCAAAAACAGAGAGTGGGTAATTGAGTTTGTTGAAGTACCCTGGTGTACAACCTACACGTGTCATATCAGACCTCCAACCCCAGCTGCAGTGAAACCAAACTCAACCAGTTCTCATCTGTTGCTGTATATTGTGTGTGTGTGTCCATGTATGAGGCAGAAATGGAGATATGGAAGTAGATAAAGCCCATGAATACATAACACTGTAATAGCAACGCAGAGATGGTTGTGAAGTAGGAATGCATTACATGCAGAGGTTCGTGGCGAGTTTCACTTTACTTTACATCACCTGCCTCATGAATTCACTAAAATCCTTTTCCATGACTGGAAGGTTTTCAACTTACATAAAATATTGTCAGAAAAAGACAAACCTGCTCTTCTAATTAGTGCTCGTAGTGCCCGAGACTTTGCACTGAACATCTGTAGCTGTATGAACAATAGCCCAGCTTGTTTTTATGTATTTATTTCATGTTCCATTTGGAGGTTTTCTGCAGAGCGAGGCCAAGCTCGCTGCCTGTCCAATGCCTACAAATTCAAAATTAAACCATGAGAACAAATAATGAAGAAAGTAGTCTGTTAAAATGAAAGAAGTTGTGTATACAGACCCGGCCTCGTCTTTGTTCTCGTTTGCCTCTCTGTCCGACCACATAGCAGAATTAATGTGATGAGGGAACCGGACTGAGAGAACATAATGAGGTTTATAATTAGCCTGTGGGTTAGAGGGCTGGTTGCTGGAGGTCAGGCCTGAATGCGTCTCTGTCGCCAGGTTAATGTATTTTAGTTTGTGTGCGCGTGTTTTGTAGGAGGAGGGTTCATTTATACCTGACCACCAATTAGCTTTCTTTTCCTCATTTTAATAGTTGTTTACAGTAATTATAATAATCAGCTGTATTTAGCAGCGTAATGTAAATACTTTATTTTTAAACAAAAGCAGGGTTGTACTTACACATTTGTAGCTTTTAGTTTTGGTTTTGCTCAAATGCTTTCATCACTCCTCCGTACCGACTCAGCACTATTTACACTTTCTGAAATCGTCTACAGTGACCACTGTCCAATTAGTCTGTGAGTAATTCTTTGGAGGACTGTTGCCAGCCACCGGCTACTCTGTCATGATGCGATCTCTCAAGTTAGCAAACAGAAGCAGCACTGTATCAGCTTCACTGCAGAGAAACCTGCTGCTGCTTGAACAAAGCAAACTGCTCACAAAACACAAGTCAGGCTCCAGGACAGAACTTTAGGCACTTTATTGAAAGCTACACCCTTCCCTCCCCTGTGATGTAACCATTAAATATGACATGAATTCATTGGACTGTAAACCTTTAATGGATGGGTTATGATACTTTTGATGTGCAAATGTAGCCATTAACGGGGGATTGAACCTGGAGTGACAGCTCTGTGGTGTAAAGGTTATGAGAGCTGTAAAAATAATAGACTGCAGACCCAGAGATTTGTTATTCCTACCAGCCTTCTAATAAAACACCTTATGCATGTGCATGAGTCAAAGTAAAGATAACGACATCATCCTACAGCACTAGTTTTACATCAGGGGACTTGTTGACTTGTCTGGGAACAGAATCCCAGATAATTCCAGAAGCACTTGTATGGTCTGTTCTGTTTCCTCTACTTGGATCAACATCAGTACATTCGTGTAAAATCACCCTTACAGCTTTCAGTGGATTAAGTGATAAAGCAGTGGTGTCCAAACCCAGGCCTCGAGGGCCGGTGTCCTGCAGGTTTTAGATGTGTCCTTAATCCAGCACAGCTGATTCAAATGGCCAAATGACCTCAACATGTCTTGAAGTTCTCCAGAGGCCTGGGAATAAATTCATCATTTGATTCAGGTGTGTTGACACAGGGTGAGATCTAAAACCTGCAGGAGTTGGCCAAGCCTGTGATAAAGGGTCGAAGGTCAGACCCTTTCTGTTATTTGTTATTACTGACACAGTGTTTGCTTGTCTCGAAATTAGAAGCCACTTTTTGCAGTGCTGCCAGGATCCAGGCAGCCAGGAGTTTTTATTGTGAAAGCAAAAAAACCTACATGAGACAGAAGTGAATGAGACCTCCTTCAGTTGAGAAGGAGAACAGAGATTACACCTGGCAAGCAGATCTATCATACTGCAGCACTTTAGCCGGATTGCAAGAAGACGAGTGTGACTGTGTGAGTGCTCGAATGTGCGTTTGTGCGTGAGCCAGCGAGAGAAAGATAATGCATCTCTGTGTGGGGGAGACATTCAAATTAAAAATGGAGAACATGAAGTGAAAAATAGTAAAACATCAAAGGAACCAGACAGAAGAAGCGGTGAATAGTCGTCCCAAAATCTTCTTGCTGAAAGGTTTTGTGATATAAGCTAGTCTGAAGTGTAAAGGCCAAGTTCAGGAAAAATCACAGCGATGATGATGAACAAGAACCTAAAACTCTTCAAAGGGTCTCATCAGAATATGTGAAAATCAGCACATAATCATGTGGGTTGTGTTCAAGTCCTCGGTCCGCTGCTATCACAGTGTAGAGGTCGGCCATTACCATACTCAGACTGAAATGAATGGAAACAGCATCCTGGCAAACAATGCGACTAAAGGATTCACTGGACAGATTGTGGTGTTCTGCCACTGGCTGGTGGATTGGAGTGGTCAGGTTATCACACGTTGTTCATGCCGTTCCAATTAGTTTCACTCTGTTTCAAGAAATGCGATCATGCGTCACAGCATACAGTTTTCACAAGACTCTAAACAGTCCTGTGAAACGCAAGAAGGAGCAGCTCTATAAAAGCAGAGGCACAACAGGAAGTGTTGCAGTGGCCCAAAGTCCAGACCTCAGCCTTACTGAAATGTGAGAGCTGTGCATAAACAAACTGCAATGAACTGAAGCAAAACTGTAAAGACGAGGGGGTCCAAATCCCTCCAGAATCATCTTGAAGTTACACAAAAAAAAACAAAAAACAGTTGCTAAACAAACTATAAGAATAAACAATAACTGCCTTAATGCGCTTTATATTGTAAGGTAAAAACCCTCAATAATACAGAGGAAAGCCCAACATTCAGAGGACCACGTGTGAGCCAAGCACATTGGTGACTGTGGAAAGAAAAAACTCCCCTTTAACAGGAAGAAATGTCCAGCAGAAAGATGGTCTGACCGTTTGGGTGTGAGGCGAGGAAGACTATGCAGAGTTGTGTATGAACACACAGTAAGTATAATAAGAAAAAGGTAGCTTTTCATGTCGCAAAAATGATTTTGCCTGGATTTGAGTCTCTGGCCTCATTATGACTATAGATTAATATTTTATATAAAACTTTTTAGTAGCATAGATCTGCTATTGTGATATCTTTAGCTACTATGGAATTCAGTAGAGAGCAACAATGACATTTCAGTGCATTGTCTGTCAGTGTTTAAAAAACAGCAGGGATGAATCAGAGGCCTGCAGAAGGCTGTTGGTCATTCTCTCCTTCTGTCATTCTCTCCTACAAAGGATCAGCAAAAGGATTATGAATAGTAAAGAAATAGAAAGAAGACATGGAGCTAAATTCATATGCAATGTTGATAAAAGGCACTGCGGTAATGAGTGTGAGGTAAAGAGAATGCTTGAGAGGGAGGCTAATGAGACACAGAGAGAGTGCAAAATGTACCCTTTTCATCTAGGTGTCTGCTCCTGTAGTAACACACACAAAAAAGGTTGTTACGACAAGCTCCCTCTTCCCTCTGGCCTCCTCCTACCTCTGTCTTCCCCTCTGCCTTCTTTCAGTCTTTCTCCTGCACCGTTCACTGAGGAGATCAGAAACTATCACACCAAGAACAGGTAAGAACAGAGAAAAAGTGAAGGATAAAGTAAACCATCAAACACTGAGATGGAAGTGATTTGTGGGCTCACATGTCTCCTGAGACCCACTTAAGGCCTTTGACTGTCTCCTCTGCTGCTGGATAATGAAGTCCAATGGTGTAGTAGAGGGATGGCTATGATCTTTGGTCAGCGAGGCAAACATCTTACTTACTTAACTGGTCAATACCATCGAGGGCTGGCCAATGCCAGGTCAGCTTGCCTGGTCTGTCTCTGGAGAGGAATAAAGACAGAGATGAGGAATAAGGCTGGAAGGATGCTTTAGCTTTGCTGACTGAGTAGAAATATCGAACCTACTCTTAAAGCTGCACTAGAGATCATCACTGACTTAAACTGCACTTATTGGTTTAAACAACCTGCTAAAGAAACTGCACTTTAAGTAATCTTCATCTTCATGTTAAATCTTCATATATGTACACATATTACTGCTACTATTCATAACCATCATCATTACCATTACATTAATTATCATTTCATCAAAGCATTTATTCAATAGATTACACATGAGAGCTTCTGTCTGGGAAAAGGTCAGAAGCGTCAACGGGCGGGGTGAGGCCGAGTGCATGTTGAGGTCGAGACACACACACACACACACACACACACACACACACACACACACACACACACACACACACAGTAGTTAGACTCATGTTTAGGCACGAGTTCAAATAATAGTTTGAAAGTTTCAAAATTGTGTCTTTGTGTCTGCCTAAGGGACAGTTTGTTCCAGGAGATTAGTGAGAGTTAGAAGATTAATAGGAAGCACCTGGCCTCGAGACGGAGAAGATGTCCTTTTAAGTGTGTCAAAAGTCGTCAACATTTATTGTATTGTATCTGCTTTGACGTGTGAGGGGGCGCCATCAATAATACCCTGGTGTTATAAAAACAACTGCTTGTGTATCATTGGGCGGAGATCGATGCTGGCGTGTGCAGTGTTCATCTCCCCACGCGTGTGTTTATTAAAAATCATCGTTTGACTTAACTCTTCTGGACCATTGTTGTTTTTGTGCTCACCCTCAATATTTGAACCTGTAACAGTGGCTGTAGCTCAGGAGGTTGAGCAGATCATCTACCAATCAGACGGTTGGTGGTTTGAGTCCTGGCTGCTCCAGTATCCTTGAGGAAGATACTAATTCCACGTTGCTCTCCGACGCATCCATTGATTCAAACCACTTGAGCGTAGAAAAAAAGTGCTTGGGTGAGAATGGGGCATGTTGTACAGTCTAGTGCAGTGTAATGATATAATGATTATAAAAGCATGAACCAGTCCAGTCTATATGTTTGGTTCAGATCTGATAAAATGACTTGTTTTTCAGGCCATTGGAGTAAATGTGTTCTCATATGCATATACCAGTGCTCTCCAGGATATGAATGTACACACTGAACGACCATTCTCTCCTGGCAGCGCTGCAAGCACTAAATATCTCATTAGCTATTGGCCATAATCCTCTTGTGCTCCCTCTGTTTTGCCAGATAGCCAGAGTGCAGTCTCTGCACAGAAAAAAGGAAAAAGCAGGCTCTTTGAATCTGTAGATGTTTAATCACCTTCCCCTCTTCTGTTCTCTTCTTCTTTCATCTCTCTGGCCTGCCACGTCCTGACTGGCTGCCCGGTCGAGCATGATGTAAACTTTATTCACAAAGGGACAAATCAAAAGTTTGACATCACTAGAGTTCAGATATTGGTACCATGACTCTGTCTTAACTGAGCCTTTGTAAAAGGGGATCAATTGTCGGCTCTGAAAAAAAGACAAATGAGCTTTACAAATTGTTTCTTTCTCTTTTCCTCTCTTCTTTTTTTGTGTTATCAGAATCTCTGTAACTTTCTGAACCCTCTGAGAGCACAACGATTTTTATTCACATTATTTTATATACTCTTTTCTTTATTCTTTTGCTTTCCCCCCATTTCATTTCCTATTTCTATTGTTTGCTGCTAGACGATTAGATTAGAAAGTTGATTGTGTTTTGATGTTCGAGTTGGGGATAGTTAGAGACTCTAAGGAGATTCACATAAGGAGCCCAGCTTTACATTACTGAGTCAAAGTCTTATCAAAATGTCACCAGATAAGCTGAGAAAGGTGAAGAATGTACTCTCCACATGAAAAAATGTGTATTAAAGTCTAAAAGGAACAGCTCAGTGCTTTGGGAGATATGCTTGTCAAACTTCTTGCTATGAATTTATCGATGTTCTTACATTAATCACAAAGCTAGTAGCTAAAAGCTAGAAGCCAGTGCCTTCACATGAAGTCCAGAAACAGGGGCACACTGATCGGTTACCCCGTTTAAGTCTGACAGCACAAAAATAATCTGAACTTGACTGAAATGAAATAAACACAGACACAAATGCCAAAGGACAGTTTGTGCTTATCTCTGTGATGCTAATGTCTTCTAACATTGAATGCATTGACCCCACCAGCCTCAATGAGCCTTAAGGGTTCATGGCCCTGCTTTAAGCTCACCTCAATGTTGTAGCAGACGAATATATTACAAATGACTGTATACAAGGAATTCCACGAAGAGTAGAAATGTTGTCAACATGCAGATAAAAAATAAACGATGTGCACCTTCACAGCACCTGCCTCCTTATTGTTGGCTTCTACAGAGCATTTTACATTGTGTTTCTAATTCACACACACAAACTCACAAGCCTTTAGGAACCGAGCTTCCACGCAATGTGAGGCAGGGAGGGATTGGAGATCGAAACGTCAGCTCTGCAATTAAAAGATATCCTGCTCTGCCACCTGAGACACAGCCGACCTGAGTCTAAAGGCCATTTTGGGAGTTCAAATTAATTTCACTTTATAGACGTGGAAATGTAACCAATTTGGCAAAGCTGAATCTCCTGGGTTAATGACATCATGTGAAAAAAAAAGTCAAGTTAGCCTGGTTTCAGCAAGTGACAAGACAGATTTGGCTCTTCATTCGCCTAAGCCATATAGTACGATGACACCCCACCAAACCCTGATCCATTCCTCTTTTGTTGCTTTTCAAATTTGAGTAGGAGATGAGGACAGGCTGAAGGTCAGTGACTCATGTTTAAAGCTTGAGTGGGACTAAACACAGGATACCCACGTCTACTACATCGGCTGCAGAGTGGGTAATGTAGCAAAATAGAAAATAGAAGATTCAATCTGACTGTGCACTGCAGCACATCAGAAAACAACACTGAACAAACAGGCTACAGCGTTCCAAACACCAACAACGGCATAAAAAGTAGTGGTGTGCGGATCGATACTGAAATATCGATTCTTCCGATACCAGCAATTTATGTTCTAGAATCGATTCTCATATTATAATATCGATATTTTAGTACTCTGGGGTAAATTTGTAGTTTTTCCATTAAAATGAACGCAGTGGAAAGAAACTATACAATTCGGATCGTCTAATTTAGAAGGAACTACTTCCTCTTACGCCTTTGATAGTCATATGCGGAATACGGCTGTATAAATGTGTCGCAGCCCCTGGCGTGCACACTCACAACAATGGCTGAGCGCAAACAGAGTCCTGTGTGGACACATTGTTGTGGCAACACTACTGACCTCGTCAAACACCTCGGAGTAAATCACATCAAAGAATATGATAAGCTTATGTTGAGGCGAACTGAAGAGGAGGAGAGGGACAGGTGCTGCTAGGGCGAGACAGACGTCTCTCGCACAGTCCTTTAGTGCTGCAGGCAGGCAACATGCTCAAATAGTGCACAACGTCAGTTTTTTTATTTCTATATGATTATTCTGCATTATTAAGCAATAAAAACAAGTTGTCTGATGTCCTCTAATCATTACGAAGCAATATGGTTATGTTATTATTACAATTACATAATACAATTATATATTGTATTATGAAATGCAATGAAACATTACGTTTTTGTACAGAGTATCGGTATCGGATCAGTATTGCCGATACCACCCTGAATTTTACTTGGTATCGGATCGGAAAGGAAATCAGTGGTATCGCACATCACTAATAAAAAGCAATGATTTGGAGGTTAGTGCAGGACTAATCAACCAATAAAATCAATACTGTATTTTCTGCACTATAAGGTGCACTTAAAATCCTTTAATTTTCTCAAAAATCGACAGTGCGCCTTTTTATGAATTCTGGTTGTGCTTACTGACCTCAAACCGATTTTATGTTCTACATGGCGCTCAAAAATCTGTCAAAAATGTTTTAGTCCGACTTTGCTAAGCTACGAAGCCGCACCGCTTGATGGATTGTTGGAGCATTACGACTGCCGTAGACGGGAGCCTCGCGGAGTAATCTGGGTCCTAAACTCCGTCCAATTCAGGTGCCAAAGTCACACAAACACTGCGGCATCACTGAGAGTTACAAACTGTCTAAATTCTTTCATCTTTAATAAAATGATCAGCGCTGCTGCTTTACCAGGTGCAACAATTAAGTTTAACATCCAGGCATCCATGAAAACAGAATTTATTAAATTTAACAGAGTTAGAAGTTAGCAGGAAGTTAGCTCGCTAGCTTCCATCTAAACATGATATAGCATGTTCAGGAGGATGCAGCCCATGAATAAGGACACCCCCAGTATTTACGGTCATATCCGCACGCACATGGGGAGTTGTTTTTTCTGTAGCCTATCCCATGTAATGCTGGGTACTTATTCATTTAATAAAAACATTATATACTTATTGATTCTAAGTATAAGTATTATAGATCCAGACATTAATTTAAGAGACTACCGATCCCATTAAGTGTACGTTTTGGGACACAGCTGATATAGCATGTTCTGACTGAGAGATTTCTGAAAAATTCAAACGTACAGCTCTGTTATCACTTCCAACATAAATGAAGACAGAAAACTAAACAGCAGTGACGTTTGTAGGGTTACTGAAGTTGGGCTAGCTGGTATATAATGATGTGCTACGTGGTAGCTAGCTACACAGTTATGTTAGCATAAACACAGTGAAGCTGGAGGATGAACATTAACTTTTTCCCACTTGATAAAAGCTAACGTGAGGGTTCCCAATGGTTAGAGACAAATGCAATCACATGGCAGGATGCTGTAAATGGACCAAACTTCAGTCAGGAGAACAACTGAGATAATCCTCCCACAATACGAGGTTAGTTATTAATATACTGCAACAACATGGGAATAGAGCAGCTGCAGAGGATTCAACATTAATGAATCAATGGTACAGAAGTGGAGGAAGCAAGAAGGAGCCGAGTAAAGTTTGACTTATCTGATTGTTTTGTTTCGCTTAATGCACCTTATAATCCGGTGAGCCTTATGGTCCAAAAAATACGGTAACTAAACTTTATCTTTGTTTAAGGCCAGCTGCACATATCTCAACAGCCAATTTTCACATGACATGACACAAAGAGCGAAGAGAGCAATTACTCACCAAAGGCAATGCCTAAAACACAGACATCACATCACAAATATGGGTTTGTTTTCCCACCTATAGGTAAAAATTTATTGTATTTGATTTGAAGTCATTCTAAAGGATGGAAAAATATTCACGAAGAGAATATTACTTTAACTTCTAGGCAGGTTTGGCCACTGAGTATCCAATTTACATATTTAATATAGTGATAATAAAATTATTGGATGACAAAAAAAATCATTCGCTCCATTATTTATTTGCTAGCAGGTACTACTTTACCAGAACAATTTGTTGGGCCTCTTAACAAGAAAAAGAAGCATCATAATTCATGAATCATTCCAATATTTAGAGGCTGAGTACTTTGCTCAGCAGCATAACGAAACTACATGACTTCCTCACTTTGGCAAATAGCTTTGAGGGTTAATCATTAAACATAACAGAAGCTATATTTGTCAACACAAATTTAGTGCATTCATTTTAACTGACTCATTTTATAAGCTTGTAGAGGCTGCTCTGACTTCACTGGACCCGCTGACAACGACTGAAATAATATCGTGTTGGACGGCTTTCAAAACGAGAAACAAACTGCAGCCACAGTGCTCGATAATTATTTTACAACAAAACCATTTTATAACTGAAATATGTGCTTTGCTTATAATGATGGAAACAGAAAAGATGGCGCCGGTGAGGTCGGCTGCCGTCACGACTGCTCCGACCACTTTTTCTTTGTCTTTGTTTTTTAAGTTAGTTTTCAGCGTTTCCAAATCGGCAAAATCACCACCATTGGGTACATTAGGTATGACAGTGACACTCTTGTTTCTATTGGTTTACAATGTACTCACAATTCGAAGTTTTTAACTCCGGATCCGAGCTGGCCGAGTGAGATCTTGAGGGAGAACAAAGGGAAGCGGCGGCGGCCTAGAGGGAAGCGAGCCGGCGTCAGGAACAGGCTGAGAGCTCGTGCACACCGCACACCTCTGCCTAGCATCCTGCTCGCCAACGTCCAGTCACTGGAGAACAAGCTTGACGACCTCAGGGCCAGGATAAAGTTCCAGAGAGACATTCGGGACTGCAATCTCCTCTGCTTCACCGAGACATGGCTGAACCCAGCGGTGCCGGACCACGCCATCCAGCCGGCCGAGTTCTTCTCGGTTCACCGCATGGACAGGACACGGGACTCGGGGAAGTCAAGGGGAGGCGGCGTGTGTTTAATGGTGAACAACAACTGGTGCAACAGTGCGAACGTTGTTCCTCTCACACGCTCCTGCACACCAAATCTGGAACTACTGTCCATCATGTGTCGTCCTTTTTATCTACCTCGGGAATTTACATCGGTCATTGTAAGTGCCGTTTATATTCCACCACAAGCGGACACGGTCACCGCCTTATGCGAGCTGCACGAGGCACTCACACAGCACCAGACACAACACCGGGACGCTGTGCTTATTGTGACGGGGGACTTTAATAGCGCCAACCTCAAACGCGCAGCGCCGAACTTTTATCAACACATCTCCTGCCCCACCAGAGGTGAAAGGACACTGGACCACTGCTACACTACGGTCAAGGACGGCTACAAGGCACAATCCCGCCCTCCTTTTGGCAAATCTGATCACGCCGCCATCTTCCTCATCCCAAAATACAAACAAAGGCTGAAACAGGAAGTTCCGGTTCAGAGGAAGGTCGCGCGCTGGACGGATCAATCGGTGGCCGCGTTACAGGACGCACTCGATGACGCAGACTGGGGCATGTTCAGAAACAGCTCCGATGATGATGTCAATGTGTTTACGGAAGCAGTTGTGGGATTCATCGGGAAACTAACGGATGATACCGTGGAGACAAAGACTATCACAACGTTTCCCAACCAGAAGCCGTGGGTGGATAAAACCATCCGCGACGCTCTGAGATCCCGCACCACTGCCTACAACACGGGACTCATGACGGGGGACATGGACCCGTACAAAGCCGCGTCATATAACGTGCGGAGGGCAGTGAAAGAGGCGAAGCAGCGCTACGGGAGGAAACTAGAGTCACAACTCCAACAGAGTGACTCTAGGAGCCTGTGGCGGGGACTAAGGACAATAACGGACTATAAAGCACCAACAACCGGTATGACGAACGCGGCCGTGACTCTGGCAGACGAGCTGAACACTTTCTATGCTCGCTTCGAGGCTGCAGCTAAGGACTCCAACAATGCTAGTGTTAGCGGCGCTAACGGCTGCAGACAGGAAGATACTGCCAGCACCGGAAACGTGCTCGTCATCTCCGAGCATGAAGTAAGGAGAGCCTTCAAGAGAGTGAACACCAGGAAAGCAGCAGGACCAGACGGCATCCCAGGTCGTATCCTCAGAGACTGCGCATACCAGCTAGCTCCTGTGTTCACTGAGATATTCAACATCTCTTTATCTCAGTCGGTGATCCCCACATGCTTCAAAGAGTCCATCATTGTCCCGAAGAAACCCCACCCTGCTTCTCTCAATGACTATCGCCCTGTAGCCCTCACCTCAGTAGTGATGAAGTGCTTTGAACGCCTGGTCAGAGACTTCATCATTTCTTCACTACCAGACACACTGGACCCACTACAGTTCGCTTACCGTCCAAATCGTTCCACAGACGATGCCATCTCTCATCTCCTCCACACATCACTCACTCACTTGGACACTAGAAGGGGGAATTATGTTAAAATGCTCTTCATAGACTACAGCTCTGCATTTAACACCATAATTCCCTCCACACTCACCACCAAGCTGGAGCATCTGGGACTCAGCTCATCTATGTGTCTGTGGATCTCCAACTTCCTAACTGGCAGACCACAGGCAGTAAGGATGGGCGGACATGTCTCAGCCTCCACCACTCTCAGCACTGGAGCCCCCCAGGGGTGTGTTCTGAGCCCCCTGCTGTACTCTTTGTACACATATGACTGTGTGGCCACTACCAGCTCCACCACCATCATCAAGTTTGCTGACGACACCGTCGTGGTGGGCCTGATCTCTGATAACAACGAGACGGCCTACCTGAAGGAGATTAGGAATCTGGAGAACTGGTGCCAGAGGAACAACCTCCTTCTAAACGTCAGTAAGACAAAGGAGCTGATAGTGGACTTCAGCACTAAGCAGGAGAGGAACTACCAGACCCCCGTCATCAACGAGTGCCCAGTGGAGAGAGTGGACAGCTTCAAATACCTCGGAGTTCACATCACGCAGGACCTGTCATGGTCCTGTCACATCAACACCGTGGTGAAAAAGGCCCGACAGCGTCTCTACCACCTCAGACGCTTGAGAGACTTCCAACTGCCCTCCAAGGTGCTCAGGAACTTTTACTCGTGCACCATAGAGAGCATCCTGGTGGGAAACATCTTAACCTGGTTCGGGAACAGCACCATGCAGGACAGACGAGCTCTACAGAGGGTTGTGCGGTCAGCTGAGCGCACCATCCGCTCCGAGCTCCCTGACCTGCACTCAATCTACAGCAGGCGGTGCTGGACCAAGGCCAGGAAGATGGTGAAGGACCTCAGCCATCCCAACAACAGACTGTTCTCTCTGCTGAGGTCAGGAAAGCGATTCCGCTCCCTGAAGACCAACACAGAGAGACTGAGGAGGAGCTCCTTCCCGCAGGCGATACGGTCTCTCAATCACACCACCACACAGTACTGACCCACACATATGGTTCTTACACACACACTGGACTTTCTGGACATTGTTTTCACTTCATTACTTAAATCACGCTGCTGTTATTGTGTATATGCTGCTGTTATTGTGTATATATTTATTTATATTTCTTCATACATTCTTATATAGTTCTATATTGTGTATTTTGTTGTACAGTTATTTTATTTTCAACTTTAATTTATATATTTTATCTTATTCTTTCCCAGTTAAATTTACCCTTCATTCTAATTTGTGTTGTACAGTTATTTCATTTTTAACCTTAATTTATATTTTATTCCTTCCTAGTTAAATTTACCCTTTTTAATTTTTCATATTTATTTCCTATCTTATTCATAGCCTTTTCCTTTTTTGTTTTCTTTAGGTCACGAGCAGTTGTCCAAGCATTTCACTACATATCGTACTGTGTATGACTGTGTACGTGACAAATAAAATTTGAATTTGAATTTGAACATTTTAATGAGGAAATAATAGCATCAGAATTTATGAACTTTTAGATCACACTGTGCAGATATCAGACGCTGTATCCAGACTGTAGATCCACATTTTAGTAAATTACAGATTTAAAGGCAAACTGATCTCAATAAAAATATATTAATTTCAGAGAGATGAGCCATTAGTGAATTACACATGAAACGGATGACTGATGTAGAAAACATTACCGCTGGATTATGAGACTAGCCACATAACTTTCCATTTCATTTAGTTACCTAACTTTCCATTCAGGTCAAACAAGAAAGGGGTAGCAAAGGACAGGAAATCGTTTATCAAGGGCGCCAAACTTTCATTGGAGACACACATTTCATAATCTCCATAATAAATCACCAGAGATGAGAAATTGGTTTGTCCTTGTCATTTCAATTCTTTCAAAAGTAATCAAGCAGGCTGGGCTCTGAACATTTCCTCAGCATGAAAATTCCTCTGCACGTACTTCACTCATGAAATTCTACTTTCGTCTTGAGAATAAAAGCAGTTTGTCTTATTTGAAATGCCTCAAATAATTTGTAACAAGAGCGTAAATTGATTCAATTTGCAATAATATGAGACCAGGAAATTATATATATTATCACAGAACTGGGAAATTGTCTGTATTTTTATATAGTTATTACTGGAGATTGCTGATAGACTATTTGATTGCGCCTGGGTAAATGGGGTCAAGAGTGATGTTAGTGGTGGCTAATTTCTCAGTAATCGCTTCTTCATTATTTCTTTGCGAATCACTATGGTTGATCTAACGTCTCAGATGTTGTCAATAATCTCTAATTTAGTTCGGCTTCTCACGCGAAGATAACAATTCGATCTGTAGCAGAAAGCTTTGCCATGACTGTTGATTGAAATGGTGATCAATTATCACACAGTTTTGGATGTGTTACTACGAGCTGGGCAGACGGCCGGCACGCAGGACCATGCAGGCTGCGTACCGAAGCGCACAGCATGCCGCCCAAAGGCAGGACCCTCGCGCACCTTGACCTCCATTTCCAGCTTGGCAGGTCCTGCTGGCGCGTCAGCCTCCGCCTCACCCCGAGCCGCGCGCTGTCCACCCTTACAGTGATCACCCGGTTGCTGTAACAGTAGCCTACATTCAACGGCTGCAGCCCTCCTGCTGCCAGCTGTCCACAATAACACCAAAAACAACAACAGCACAAGCAGCGCACAGGTTTTAAGCCGGTGAGGCATGATTGTAGATGCAGTGAAGGTGAGTCCATCTCATCTGCAGCAGTATCGCAGACCACAGCCGCCACAATAATAAAGCATTTTTTTTATTTAATTATAAATAAATTATTTCTCCTAATTATGTCCTGGCTTTTAAGTAATTAAAAATACAAAAGGAAAAATCACAAAAAACACTTAAGGTCATGAAAACTAATTGCGATTTAGCAATTCAATGAGGCATCCACCCTATTTATTGAAAAGTATCGGTATCAGTGTTGGTATCGGAGATACTGGCCTGTATTTACTTGGTATTGGATCGATACCAAAATATGCAGTACCGCACACCACTAGTAAACAGTGTGTTAAGTGGATGCGTTGTACAGGGAGCCACAGGCAGGAAAGATTTCCTGTGTCGTTCAGTGGTGCTTTTCGGTAATCTCAGTCTCTCACTGAACGTGCTCCTGTGACTGACCAACATGTCATGGAGTGGGTGGGAGGTGTTATCCAACATTGTCTTTATCTTGGACAGCATCCGCCTCTCCGACACCACCTTGAGGGAGTCCAGCTCCATCCCCACAACATTGCTGGCCAGTAATGTAATCAGTTTATCGAGTCTGTTGGCATCTGCGACCCTCAGCCTGCAGATGATTCTGCTCACACCACGTGACAAAGGAGTCGACCACAGCCCGGTACTCTGTCTCATCATCCCTGCGGATGCATCCAACCACCGCAGAGTCATCAGAAAACTTCTGAAGATGGAGGTCTCTGTGCAGTGGCTGAAGTCTGTGGTGTAGAGGGTGAAGAGTAGTGATGTGCGGATCGATCCTGAAATATCGATTCCTCCAATACCAATCATCTATGTTCTAGAATCGATTCTCACATTAAAATATCGATATTTTAGTCATTTAGAGTAAATTTGTAGTTTGTCATTAACAGGAACACAGTGGAAAGAAACTATAACATTCGGATTGTCTACATTCAAAGGAACTACTTCCTCTTCCGCCTTTCATAGTCATGTGCGAAATACTGCTGTATAAATGTCTCACAGCCCCTGGCGTGCGCACTCACAACAATGGCTGAGCGTAATTGTGCGGACGTATTTTACCTCCATAAACAGTTGAGACGTGGTTCACGATACATGTGGCAAAAAAGTGAGGTGTTGTGGCCATACTTGCCAACCTTGAGACCTCAGAATTAGGGAGACATTCAAAGGGGTTGTTGGGAGGGATAAATAAATTTTACAGTGTTTATTTATCGGATAAAATACGTTAAATGTCACCGCTATTATTGGCCGGCCCGGAAACAGCGGAGGTGTCCAAATTCAGAGGCTGCTTCCACCTGAGGACCCGGCCTTCGCGGTCTAAAGAAAGCCGGGTAGTGAAACTCTGCCGTCTGCTCCTTGCTATCTAAAATATAACCGGGCGCTGACTTAAACTCTCGACCGTCTCACACTTCTGTTTATTAATCAGTTTCTGTTTGACGTTTATTCAGCTGTGTAAAACCCCGGAGTAACCCTCCCGAGGGAATAAAAAAGTTAAATTAAATTTAATCTAATCATTTTAATCTCAGCCAAACCGATTCACCCACGAACAAATAAAACACCGAAGAAGCCAAACAAGAACATTTTTAAGTTATCAAAGTGACTTAAATATCATGTTTAACCCGAGTAGTGAAAGCCCGCGGGGGTTTGAAGACGATGTGTGGGCTCAGATATTTGAAGTTCACACAGCTACATTCTCACCTGAAAATATGTTAAAAGTTTTTTTGCGACCCAGAAAGAGAAATAAGAGTAATATTAAAACTAAGTAGCTGCCGTCATTGTTGGAAACTGGAATTGGCTGGGCCGCGCTATGAATTCTGCGATATGGTTTTTCAATTTTGTTGTCCGGGGAGAAATTCGGGAGAATGGTGGCTCCGGGAGATTTTCGGAGGGGCACTGAAAATCAGGATTCTCCCAGAAAAATCGGGAGGGTTGGCATGTATGGTTGTGGCAACATCACTAACCTTGTCACCTCAGAGTAAATCATATCACAGAATATGACGAGCGTTGAGACGAACTGAAGAGGAGGAGAGGGACAGGTGCTGCTAGGGCGAGACAGACGTCTCTCACAGGCAGGCAAGGTGGTCAAATAGCACAACTTCAGTTTTTTTATTTCTATATGATGAACTCTGCATTATTAAGTGATAAGAACAAGTAATCTGATGTCCTGTAATCATTATGACGCTATAATTTAAGATACAACAAATAAAATACGTTTTTGTACAAAGTATCGGATCAGTATCGTCGATACCACCCTGAATATTACTTGGTATCGGATCGGAAAGGAAATCAGTGGTATCGCACATCACTAGTGAAGAGGAAGGGGGAAAGGACAGTCCCCTGTGGTGCCCCTATGCTGCTGATTACCTTGTCAGACACACACTGTGGGAGACGTACATATTGTGGTCTTCCTGTAGAAGACCACAAATAGAACAAATAGATAGAACAAAATAACACAATATATAAAGCATTAAAACATGTTAAAAACACAACAGCCCTAATAAACGCAGAGTAGTTTGGACCCCGAGGCAGGTTTCATACGTCATCACTTAAAGACCGGATAGGAACTGCTTGGCCATAGAAACCTATGCTATGAAGTTCCCGGAGCACAGTTTTTGTACTGATGTTAATGGAGGTTGGCAGTGCTGTAGTAAATGAGTGAGCAGAGTGTTGATGACTTTTATGAATTAGGCAACCTGCTCTGTGACTTTACTCGGTTTGCCCCCTAGTTGCTGACTTGTAGTGTTTCCTAAATGTCTCCAGTTTAAATTAATGAAAGGTGGTATCCTATTACAGTAAGCACTTTAGAACAACTCATTCTTTCAAAAGTGAGTAAAATTACACTTCGTGGCCATGCGCTTAGTTTTGCACACCTGTGGCAATAAGACTGCAAACATCTGGATTTAAAGATTAAGAAGAGTGGACCAACACTTTGTCTATATAATGTATTTCAGGGACTGCAACAATCTTGTAACACCAAACCGACTGCAAATTAGCTTCTTTTTAAAGATCTCAACAAACAGATGGTATATAACTGCAACTAATAAAAAGATGAGTAATGTGCTAATTGTTCTGGTTCTATGAAAGGTATTTTTGTGTATTATAGCACTGGTATATGAAGTTACATGGTGAGAGTTCTGACATTCATCAAACCTAAATGTGTTGACACAGGGAGAGAACAGGATGACTACAAAAATAGCAAAACGAATCAAACCCTAGGGGACTCGCTAATGGCAATAACACATCCGCTGCCTTTGAGGTGAGCCCTGAATCATCAAGGGAGCGAACCAAATGATGCATTTTACATTTTCCTGTGAGTAGAAAACCCTTTTTTTAGTGACAATATAAAAAGCATCATGAAATCGATATAGAGCCACTTATGGTGTAACTGAATCGGAGACAGTACCTCATTCTGACATAACAACATGAAAAACGAGTCAAACACAGATCGAGTCCTTGTTATTTGTATGTTATTAAGTCTTATTAAAGATTTTAGGCTGAACTATAGCAAGATGTTATTTCTAGTACAACATCTGAAACCAACCAATCAAATAACATGGATGCTGGGTGAATGAAGGGTGAGGCAGTCAGATCTTAAACGCTCCGGGGAGAATACAGGTGCTCCTAATCGCACCAGGAACCTGCAAGACAGTACAAAGGGATAAACAGGTCCTGGTCAAAGCCAAGGCTGTCACACCTTAAATCCTTATCAACAACAGAGATTTTAATTATGCTAATAACAACAACAACAACAACAATAATAATGATGATGATAAATTCTTATGAGTTCCCATTCGTACCAATGCCCACCTCACTTCGTTTACTCACTTCTCTGCCACTGAGGATACGACACACGCGTTGATACTGTATCACTTGCTTGGTAATGTAAGTCAGTGTAATGTAATGTCCTATGAAATGTAGAGCTGTGCAATTTGTAGGTCACAACACGAGACACAAGAGTTCAGGCTGGATACACTTGTGTTTGCTCTCTTATCATCTTCTCAGATGATAAGAGACGGGACGGGAACACACACACACACACACACACACACACACACACACACACACACACACACACACACACACACACACACACACACACACACACACATCGATCATTAACTCATTACCAACTAGATGCCAGCTGCATGTTTGAATGACACTAATAGGGAATGAGTGAGGAACTTCGGTTATGTTAAAAGATATGCTCTGAATGACAGAAAAGGAAAGCTAGAGAGAAATTATTTTTAGACGGCCTTGGGCTCCAGTTTGTTACCATAGAGATTAAAGCTCAAACCAAATAGATGGCCTGCGGAGCTTCATACAACCCCTGCCAGCCACAGCCTCATCACTCCACTCGCATTTGCCCAATACCGACAGCCAGGGGTTCTCGGAGCCGTAGAAAGCACACTACTACTAACATTTAGCTCTGCATAGCTTCTGCAATATTGGCTCTGTCTTCTTATTAGTATTTTTAAAGACACATTCCTCGTATATGAAGCAAAACAAGGTTTAAAAAGATGTAATCTTATGACTGCACACTAAAAATCAGCTTTCAAAGATTCGCGTTTGCTTTTGTGAGATTGCTGCTAGCTGAACATGACAGAAAATATGTTCTTATTGTGGCAAATAGCCAACTCAGGACAGCCAGGATCATATGATCGTGGTAAACACAGCAATGTAGTAAATAGAGTGGGAGGATTGGGAGGAGGAGGGTTTAATTTAGACCTCCACACCTCTTGTTGGTGGCCTTAGAAACAGTTATTGTAGTTTCATATCAGAGGGTTAGATACTGACAACCGCACGCATTACAGAGGGAGTGTGGCAATCAGCAGCCATCTGCATGGACCACTTATCCAATTGCCTCACCATATACCCACTTTCCTAAGTTCTTACATAATTATTAGCATGACAAATAATAATAATGTTCAATAATGCGTTCCCCTGCTATTTAGTCATTAATGCATCAGTGACGGATATTAGAAGCTGATTAATCACTGTCTGTGACCTGCTGTTCAAGCTCTGCAGGACATTAACAGTTCTTTGATGGTCTTCAGATTAAATATGAAAGCATAAGAAGCTTTGACTGAATCGTTTTTACCCGTCTCACTCATCAGAGACATCACAGGTGTCGAGTCAAAGACAAGTCTAGGGCAAATCGATCTGGGCCTGAGATGTAGTCCAGACTGCTAAACATCAAAAACTCGTCCTTATTTCAACACTGTGTTTGAGGCAACGCTTATGTGGTTTGAATCTTATACGACTTCTTCTCCCATGAAGGATGAGCTTTGGTGAGCTCTGATAAGGCTGGTTCACACTACAAGAAAACATATCTTACATCTATCCAACACAAGCACATCCTGGGATTCCCACAGTTTTCTGGCACATCCACCCACACACATACACAGGCAGAGAAACCAGGACAGAAACATGGATGTGCTTCTTTTCTCTTCGTTTCCAAGTCTTCGACTCAGTGAATGTGTCCCTCGGTTTTCTGCCCGAGCTAGTTTTGGATTCTTGCATTTATCTTGTTTTAAGTTTGTCATGGTTCTGGCTCATTTGACCCAGGATGTCTCGTCTCTCCAGCCCGTCATGTCTCTCTCTCTCTTCTGCCTTTCCTCCTGTGCAAGCTCGTGTGTCTCTGTGTTTCCTGTTTTATTTTGACAGTCTCGTGGTCCATGTTCAGTGTGTTGTCTCACTTTGGTCTTTTGTTTTCTTGTTTTATTCATTTATTTTTTTGGAATCTAGTCTTCTTTCCGGTCATTCCTTCAGTTCATCCCGCCTCCCTTAGTTCCCGATATCTTATTGTCAAGTCTTAGCCGGGCTGTTAAGTGTTTCTTCTCTTGTCACTTCCTGTTTTATTTTTTTTATATTCTTTTGTTTCTCGTGTCTTGTGTTTAGTTTTGTGTCTTTGTCCTTTGTACCATTACGTTGTTTGCACCCACCGGTGCCCCGTTCTTCTAACTGGCCTCCTGTGCACCTCCTCAGTCTCCTCCTTAAACTTTCTTGTGTTATCTGTTCCCACTGTGTTCCCATTGCTTGTGCATTATGTTGCTGTTCCATGTTATAGACTTTATGAAAGTGAAGCTTTGCGAAACATTTAAACAATTATGGCAGAATTGCTTTGAAACAATCTTAAACCTATTTCCACAGTGACACCTAATGGTCACTTTTGCTAGTGTCACAATGCCACTCAAGCAACGCACAATTAAAAATATATATTTTAACTGACTGTCAACATTTATGAGCAACAGATTTTGGAGAAATCCCTGTACAAAGAATGAAAGACAAAATAAATTGAACATACGCAGGTTTCATTTTCAATTTATTTAAAAAAAATATATAAATAATAAATAAACAAGACTCATTTGTTTTCCTCCCGATACCTTTTTAAATCTGAGCGAATCCAGCGTGGTTACAGAGGATGAAGAGACTTTCTCTAACTTTATCTGGATTGTCTACAAACATGATGGTTCTGACACTGAAATGCAGAATTCCCTCCTTTTAAGCGTTAGAACTTAAAAAAATCCAAATAGGTCACTTATAATTAATGGATGTGATTTTTCTTGCCTTTTTATTTAAGCTGTCAAACATTTTTTCCCACCAGTTTCTGGCTGCACACAACCATGATAATAATTAGAGTGAGGATGAAGTCACTTAACGCAGCAAATACATACTCCGTTTTTCTAAAGTAGAAAAACGGGAATAGACGGGAGTTGGAACTGAACATTTCTGCCTGCTTTACTTTTCTCTTTGAAAGTGCAAGCAGTCTCTGTTGAGGTCATTCATGAAGTCAGTGGCACTCTCCCAGCAGTCTGGTTTTTCTCATTCTTTCTCTTTTGTCTGTAATTACAATTGAATATATATATATATTTTTTTTAATTACGCTTTGGATCAGGATGTTTAAGCGGATAGATGTTAGTCTTATACGTCTTCACAATTCACAGCAGAACTAAAAATGAGACACTGGGTATTTTCTTCTATACACACTTGTGTGTTTGCGTGTAAGAAATGTATTAAAACCATGGATTCAGTAATTCAAGCCCAGCTCAAATTACTCTAGTCCATCAAAAATAGGCTGCAGGTAAACCATCTGTTGAAGTGTAGTGAAATGCACCAAAGCCTCAATTACCCATGGTCACATGATGTTTGGAATCACTCTGTGGTGATTGGCAGTATTTCCAGGCTGCACTTTTTACAACGATCTCATATAGAAAACTATTTCTCTATCAGTAATATGTTTTCTTCCTGTCTGCTTTCAGAACTGCACATGCTAGCAGGCTGTTAATGCTATCCATCAAGTCTAACAGTCTTCAGTAACCTCAGCTACGACAGCTAAAACAAGGTAGCTACAGTGGGCTAACGTTAGCTTTTAAAAAGAACTTACTTCCACGTGTCATTTGGAGTCTTTTGATGCTGAGAGCAGCTTGGTTGCTGACAAACAGAGTCTGCATTGTACGCTCAGATTTTATCCCTTTCTTCTTTAAATGTGAAGTGGAGTCAGAATTTCCAAGTAAGAAATGCATTCCTGCCCGTGCACTGCTGCCTCTGTTGGGTCCATTGCGTAACTGAGGACACCAACATTAACAGGACGCTTACATTAAAGCCTCTTAATGCGTGATTTGTTGAGTTTCTGGCAATGTGTGGAATTACCAAAATTAGAGAGGGCATAGCCTAACATATGAAACAGGAAATGACTGTCGTGTAATCCATTTATTTCAACAAAGTAACTATATTCTCTGTTCATTTTCTCTGTTCTGTTTTAGGGTCTTGACTTTTTTCTTTCTTTTCCCTCCTTTTTTTAGTGACTTTAGGAAAAGGCCAAGATTTGGGATTAAATGTAGCCATAGCATTAACCAGCTTATAAAACAACACAACAGGTTGTGCTGCCATTTTCTGCTTGGTCAGAGGGCCCGGTGGCGCCAGTGTCCGGCAGCCTCGCCTCTGCCCCAGGGCAGCTGTGGCTACAATGTAGCTTCATCACCAGTGTGTGGATGACTGAATGTAGTGTAAAGCACTTTGGGGTCCTTAGGGACGAGTAAAGCGCTATACAAATACAGGCCATTTACCATTATACTGTCCTGCAACAGGGACAACACAAGCAGACAGTGTTGGTCAAGTTACTAGAAAAAAGTAATCAGTAACTAATTACTGATTACTTCCCCCAAAAAGTAATCCAGTTACTTTACTGATGACTTACTGATTTTCAAAAGTAATTAGTTACTTAGTTACTTTTTAAAACATGATTTACAACCTGAATAGGTAATAAAGAAATAGATCTTTCAGCCCAATTCTACTTTTTCTACATAATCCATCATACAAAATGTAATCAGATGGAAAAGTCTCTTTTTAAAACTTGTTTTATTAGTTGTAATCTTTTAACTTTATGCATCAAGCAAAAATTTAATTATATGCAACATTCTCTGACTGGAAGAAATTAGTTTAACATTTAAACCTATTTTCTGCACATTCCAGCACATAAAATATTTTTTTTGTGTTTACACTCAGTCTTTCAAATAGATGCAAGTAAAACACAGCAGAAAATAAATAAAGTCAAAGACTCAGCGGTCCTTTTGCTCTATTTTCACCTGTAAAGCAGGAGTGGGGTAGGCGGAGGTTTACCCTGGTGCAGGTGTGTTGTAGCGGTCAGTGGAAGGATACGGCAGCTTCTCTGTGAATGTTTCTAGTCTTTAGTTTCAGTGTTAGTGTCCTGATGAAAAAAACCTTCTGAAATTGTCAAATCTAGGTCCCAACTCTGTAATATGACGAGTCGCCTCACAGACGGTGTCTGCTGCCTGGCTCTTTTGCCAGCATTTTTATTATGTCTGCAGTCGTGCAAAGATCAGACAGCTGAGTT
Source organism: Diplotaxodon limnothrissa (assembly GCF_057381915.1). Taxonomy (NCBI): domain Eukaryota; kingdom Metazoa; phylum Chordata; class Actinopteri; order Cichliformes; family Cichlidae; genus Diplotaxodon; species Diplotaxodon limnothrissa. The sequence continues at coordinate 1,953,531 of NC_140602.1, forward strand.
GTAGGTGGAAGATTAGAAAATGCCTTATCTGAATTAATAGATGGACAGAACATCTGTGTCAAGTGTAAAAATGCTCATCTTAGCCTCAGAATAAGAATTACAATACAGCCAATAAAATGTGTAGTTCAGTGTTGGGTAAGTTACTTTAAATTAGTAACTTAGTTACATTACTAGTTACTTCTATCAAAAGTAACTCAGTTACTTCAAGTTACTCGTTACTTTCAGAGTAACTAGTTACTAGGGAAAGTAACTTTGGTTTTACTCAGAATTCTCTTGTTAATGTGTTGCTTCTGTAACTGGATGCCCAGCAAGTTTGCCAGTCTTCTAGCTTGCTTACTTGCCACAGTGCACTGTGCCACCTACCAAAAGAAAGGAAAAAATAATGTGCACATTTCCACGAGAGAAATCCCACGCCTGATTCTATCCTCGCTTTTTACATCCAACACAAAAACTGCAGTCGTGGTGCTTTCGATTGTACTCAGAACTCGGAAATTCTGCCTTCTGAATAGGAAGATGTAGGTAACACCAGACTGCAGATGAGCTGCATACAGGGCTGGACTGGGACAAAAAATCGGCCCGGGGAATTTGACTAGAGACCGGCCCACCATTATAGGAAAAATCATAAAGCCTTTGAATGAAAACAAACACTGTTGTGACAGTGATGTTCACTGTTCTGATGGTATATATGCATCAATCTATCAATCGTTTGTTGTAAGACTCAGATAATTTTTTTTTTTAAAGTGAGACATTTTAAATGAGAATAAGAAAGTATTTCTTTGTGCCCCCCTCTCCCTGTTAATGCCCTGCATGGACCCCTGGCAACACTTTGCTAGACCCGCCCCTGCACAGTTACCAGCTGTCAGCTACTTAGAAAAGGATCCTGGTGTTATTTGTCTCTCAGAAACAGTTCATAACTTCAACTCATCCATGTCACCTAAAAGGTAAACCTGTTTCTCCATCACCTGTTCAGCTCTGATGATCCAGTAAGGACGTCTCCTGGTTTCATCTTCATGTTTCCCTCTCACCACATAACCAAACCGACATCATGACCAGCAGCTTTACAGCTGTGGCTCCAGCAAACATCAGCTGATACTAGAAATTAATATTAAATAAATTCTAACAACAGCTGATCAAGCTTAAACGTGCTGCTGTTGTTTAGCGCGACATCTGCTGGTTTCCTCTTTTGGCGCAAAGTGGGCGATAAACAAACAAGAGAGAAAAGCCGATCAGCTGATCATTGATCAGTTTCATGATCGAAGTAGAAACAGGAGAGGGAGGGGGGAGGATGAGAGAAGAAGAAACAGCTGTGCAGCGTAAAGAGACAGAATAACTCCAGCTTTGTGCCTTTTTCATTGTAGCTGAATTACGGGACAAACTGTTCCTTTTCACCTCAATAAGAAACGCGTAATATTCTGCAGGTCATAGCTTCTTACCTGAAGTTCAGTTCACCTGACATTCGGACCAGCGGCCGCTTCGGGTCTCTTCTCCTGCCTCCCCTTTCCTTCATCCACCTGCTAGCTTCCACCACTTGCTAATGTTACTGAATCTGTGGAAGCTCCGCGATAGCCACCACACGAAGTAACGAATAACGAGCCTATCTAAATCCCAGTAACGAGTAACGCGTTCCTGGTTTTGGCATAATAACTAGTTACCGTGCTCGTTACCACAATAATAACGTAGTTACTGTAACGCGTTAGTCCCAACACTGGTGTAGTTAATCTGTTGTCCATGGCAACAAGCAAGCAACGCCAACTTATTCTATAATGTATATCTAAGAAATGTACCATGTTCAGATTTTAGAAATATTTCTCTCACTTGATTTTATTAGTTTTACTTTCAATTAAAACAACAAAAAAAGAGATTTCAGTCAGACACATTTAGGTTATTTTTTTATTTTGTGACAGTCTCAGCATTGTTATATCTGGCTACCATGGTTACCATGGTGTTATTCTTATCATGCAAGGTCGACAGAGAAGACTGTGTCAGTGGCCCAGTCCTCTGCAGTGATATCTGCACTGTGAATCCACAACTGTTTCAGATCAGGGCACAAAAATCTCATTAAAGCTGTGATTCTTCTTGCTGTTCTTCCTTTTTTGGTTCATCATGAAGTTTAAAATCTCCTTCACATTTACTAAAGACCCATAAGTATTTTAGACAATGATATAATTTTTGCAAGGTTTTATTTGTACACCATCACAGTGGATTTTCAGTCACGATGTGCCTAATGTTACCAACAGTGGTAACATTAGGATTGTCAGACTGTGTGTTTTCCTTTTATCATGACAGCAGTTAAAAAATAAATAAATAAATAAATATATATATATATATATATATATATATATATATATATATATATATATATATATATATATATATATATATTTTTTTTTATACATGGGTAAAGATGTTTGCTGTCAATGACTGACAGACAGTGACCCCCCCCCCCCCCCCCCCCCCCCCCGCCCCACTGTCTTCTGCTTTGAGAGGCTCTACCAGGTGTTTACAGCAGCTGCCTTCACTTGCTGCTTGTTCTACTGGGTTGATATCAGGTAACTGGCCTGGAGTATCCCATCTCTTTGCTATAGAAGCTCTAGGTTTGCTTTTGCTTCATGCTTTGGTTCATATATATTTGCACAGCGCTGTCTCATCAGTTTTGCAGTATTTGACTGAATCTGACCCTCGGTGAATTTTTACGTTTACTCACAGAGAAACAGTCTCTAATTTTTATGCTTGATTCATTTAAATGGAAAGAGACAGAGCATCAACCAACAATATAGAAAAGACCTATTATACCAAAGTTATAAATTGGTGTGCATGTCATTGAAATGTTGTGGAAATAAGGATTTGATGGTCTATAAACCAGCCAGAATTTTGGGTGCAACAGTTTTCTAGATTAAAATCAATCAATAACAAATCCTCCTGATCTCACCTCACTATGTCTGTACAGTACACCTGTCCACAGAATCAGTTTCTTCAACTTAGCACCAGCATAAGCAAGAGCAAAGAGCAGGACTTCAGGGACAACACCGTAGAGCTGCAGTAGACTGGAGAAGTCTCCAAGGCCGTCAGCAGAAAGCTTGAACGAACAGGCCTCATCTTCTCATTTAATTGTCCAACTCACTATACACCTGGAAGTAATTCCATAACAGTTAATACAATAAAAACAAATAAAACAAACAAAAGCAGAAACAAACACACACAAAAACAAACATGTCATTGTCCAGATAAGGATGTGAATATTAACTGATACAGAATATAAAACTTTTTTGGTCCTGGGTGAGTATCCAGACTAAACGTGAGTCAAATTACCACTAGAACTTTGCCCTGACCAGCAACACCCCAGCCTGGGTCTCGTTTGGATCACCTCGTAACTGGTCTGTAACCCATGTACTGCCCTGGCCCATAGCAGGAACCATGGGCAGGGATGTGGAACTCGTTTCACATCGTGGGCCACACATAGCCCACTTCGTGAGTGGGCCTGACCAGTGGAGTTCCCTTTCTATCAGTGTAAAGGAGTTTAATGAAACACAGATATCTTGCGTTGCAGTTTCAACTGTGTAAAGCCACTTTACTTTGCGCTTTTATTGTGTCAGACTTCCTGTTCTGTTCTCAGTGAAACGACACAAACACGTTGCTTCAGAGTGAGTAAAAACGTTTATTTTTTGAAAATACTCATGCAAAACTATGTATTTTATGTTTTATGTATTCTATGTTTTTTATTGTATATGCATGTCATTTGTTTGTGGTGTGGAAAGACTGGCTAAGAGATGTGCATGGAGGAGGTTGGCTAGCTGGTTCAGCATGATTAGCACCCTTGGAGCAGAAAGAGGTTGGTTTAATGTTTTACCAAGGGTTAAGAGACAGAAAGGTTGTCGTTAATTCATTTTATTAAATGCTGCAACATAAATAGTTTAAAAACTATTGATTTATGTCAATGTCACTATTTGAGTTAATCAAAATCATTTTCTATAGTAAAATGTGAACATTTCTGCACTTTCTACTTAAATGTTTCATGGTATTTGTTTGTGCATCTTTATAGTTTTCACGGTGCCATATTGTCGGTGGTTTAAAGAGGAGAGAATAAAGTTGCATCAGTCGAAGCTCTCTGCGTCACGAGTGGTAATTCCAAGTGGGCAGCTACAAACTGTATCTCAGTTTTTCTGCATAACTGAGAAATGCTGCTCTTAAGGAGGGCCTTCAAATCCAGAGACAAAGAGGAGTTGAAAAGGGTGCAGAGAGAGCTGAGGGGACTGATAAGGAATGGGAAGGAGAGCTACAGGCAGAAGATGGAGAACCAGCTTCAACAAAACAACGTTGGTGAAGTCTGGAGAGGCCTCAGAACCATCTCGGGCCACAAACAGCAGAACTCTCTGCCTGGGAGGGATGTGAGATGGGCAAATGAACTGAATCATTTCTTCAACAGATTTGACTCAGCCATGAGGCAGTCTGCAACATCGGCTGCAGACTCACCCACCCCCACTGCTGCTGTTCCACCTCAGACACTTCACACCTCCTCTATTCACCCTGCTCACTCCCCCCCACCCCCAACAACAGCATCCAATACACACTCAACACAAGGCTCCAGCCTGTCTCTCTCAACCACCCAGGTTAGGAGGGAACTGAGGAGGATTAATGGCAAGAAGGCAGCGGGCCCAGATGGCATCAGCTCGAGGGTCGTCAGGTCCTGCGCGGACCAACTGTGTGGGGTGATGGAGCACCTCTTCAACCTGAGCCTGAGGTTGGGAAGAGTCCCACAGCTCTGGAAAACCTCCTGTGTTGTACCAGTGCCAAAGACTTCACGCCCCAAGGACCTCAACAGCTACAGGCCGGTGGCTCTGACATCCCACCTGATGAAGACCCTGGAGCGGTTGGTCCTGGCTCAGCTTCGGCGCCTAATAAGCTCATCACTGGACCCACTTCAGTTTGCCTACCAGCCTGGCATTGGAGCGGATGATGCCGTCATTCACCTCCTACATCGTTCCCTCGCTCACCTGGAGACCGCTGGAAGCACTGTGAGAATCATGTTCTTTGATTTCTCCAGTGCCTTCAACACCATTCTTCCCTCGGTTCTAAAGGACAAGCTGGTGAACTCTGGAGTGGACCATCACCTCACTACCTGGATCCTGGACTACCTCACCGACCGACCACAGTATGTGAGGACTCAGGGCTGTGTGTCGGACAGGGTCGTCTGCAGTACGGGGGCCCCACAGGGAACGGTTCTGGCTCCGTTCCTCTTCACCATCTACACTGCAGACTTCTCCCACAATTCCACCCAGTGCTTCCTGCAGAAGTTCTCTGATGACTCTGCAATAGTCGGCCTCATCACTGATGGGGACGACAAGGAGTACAGAGGTCTGACTTTGTGGACTGGTGCCAGCTGAACTACCTCCAGATCAACGCCAGTAAAACCAAGGAACTGGTGGTAGACTTCCGCAGGCACAAGCATTCTCCACTGCAACCACTGAACATCCAAGGTATGGAAATTGAGGCTGTGGACAGCTACAGGTACCTTGGTGTTCATCTGAACAATAGACTGGACTGGACTCATAACTCAGACGCCCTCTACAGGAAAGGGCAGAGCAGGCTGTACCTGCTGCGGAGACTCAGGTCGTTTGGAGTGGAGGGCCCACTCCTGAAGAAATTCTATGACTTTGTTGTGGCTTCTGCTATCTTTTATGGCGTGGTCTGCTGGGGCGGCAGCATCTCTGCTGGGGACAGGAAGAGACTGAACAGGGTGATCCGAAGGGCCAGCTCTGTTCTAGGATGCCCTCTGGACCCAGTGGAGGTGGTGAGTGACAGGAGAACGGCGGCTAAGCTGTCATCCCTGATGGACAACATCTCCCACCCCATGCAGCAGACTGTGACAGCACTGAGCAGCTCCTTCAGTGGGAGACTGCGGCACCCACGGTGTGGAACGGAGAGATTTCGCAGGTCTTTCCTCCCCACTGCTGTCAGACTCCATAATAAAGACTTTAACTGATCAAGCACACACATCCATACATATGCAATAATACTAAGTGCAATAATCCTTTCTGTCATCGTTGTATTTTTACTCAGTTGTATATAGTATTTGTATTTGTATTCTATTTTTATCTTATTGTATATTTATTTTATTTTATTCTACTGTATATAGTATTTTATTTTATTCTATTCTGTACAGTTGTGTACTGTATTTATTCTTATTGTATTCTAATTTTTGCCTCATAACTTTTGCACTGTCCACTTCCTGCTGTGACAAAACAAATTTCCCACGTGTGGGACTAATAAAGGTTATCTTATCTTATCTTATCTTATCTTATCTTATCTTATCTTATCTTATCTTATCTTATCTTAATCTGTCACTGTGACTCTTTGGGCAAAATTTCCTGGCAGCCCAGACTGCCTACAATTATGAAACAGAACCTTTTTGTAACTTCAAGCAAAATGTTCTTTTACTGTGAACCCACTGTAAAAATAAATCAATACATAAAAAATACAGGAAGGCTTCTGTCATATATCTGTTCATCTGTTACTTTGGTGTAATATGAATGACCATCAGGGAGATCTTTAAGAGGAAAAACTCCTAAAAAACTTTAAAAGTCCAAAATTTATCCTCTTCACATTTTCCAAAGCTGTCCAGTAGGCTGCATGGGAGTCTTTGCCGGGCTGATTCGGGCCCATGACCCTTATGTTTAATACCCTCGCTTAATGGATTGGACTTTGACTTTCCAATTCGGTGTTGCTTAAACTGTCTTTAGGGATGTGCACATCAGCAGTGTGGTGTGAGCACAAGCTTCTGCAGGAGGCTGAGTTATACCCGCACAACCTACAGGCTCAGTCTCATAAAGAATGTCTGGATTTCATTTGCTATGGAGTTGCTCGTGGAACCAGAGCTGGGTATATTTCATGTTATTGTTTTTCCCAGAGGACAAGAGGATTATGTCCATGTTCCTTCAGGTCAGGAAACTGGTCCTGATGGTCTTAGTGCTGATGCTGTAATGCAGCAGTTCAGGGCATCGGGCCTTTGAGGATTCCCCGGGTGGAGCGCTCGAAGGCGTCCCAGCTGGAGACTTCATTGTCCTGCTGAGGTCGTCGATGCTCACGGTCATGACAGTGAAGTGTGAAGTGGTGTGACTGGGATGAACCACCTGCATGTGGTGTTCTGTTACTGGGTTTCTGTATGGCTTTGTTAATCACGCTCCAAGATGTTTGAGCATGAAGGTCCTGGTGCCAAATTCCATAACTGCACTTGGCACCAGGACACGCAGTGAAAGTAGGTCAATGATTCATTTTATAATTAGATCTATATGTCACAGACATTTGGGTAAAGAGAGGAGCTGAGCTGTGTAAGTAACACTTGGTGGCGAGTTGGATTACAATGTCATACAGGTCTGTGGTGCCCAAACATGCTTCTGCTCCCACAGACGTGATGAGTGGTAGATGTTATTTAGCTTATTGCACTTGCTGTTTTGACCTGTATCAGATCTAAATGACACCATAGGCGTACGCTGTTAATATAGATTTTTAGTGCATCTCCATTCTTCTCTTTGTTTGCAACACACTCCTGAAAGGCCGTGATTGGTCTCTCTTTATTTTCCAGCCTGCTCTAATCGTGCGCCTTTTACTTAAACTAACAACCACTACTTGAATTTGATGTATGAGATGTGCTCCCTGCTCTGTCATTCGCCGCCGTCCTTTGTTATATTATGTTATATCCTGTCACAAAGAGCGGCTGGACTCGAGGCGCAGCACAGGATCAATGTTCAACATCATTCTTCCCCCTGACATATTTTCCTCTGAGGAGCAAGGTTGCAGTCAGAAACAGTTTGTTCATGAGTGATTTTGCACCGCCTGTTAACTCACTTAATGCACCGAGTATACCACTGGCAGGACAGGTTGAACACAGCTACGCAGCCCATCGTTTTTCACGGAGATCCCTTCAAGTTGGCCGGTCAATATGCTTGACAGAGAGTTATGGCAATAATTCTTTCTCTCTTAAGGCTAATGCAGTGCATTGTGTGTGTGTGTGTGAGCCACTGAAATTACCATATATCCCCTTCCTCCATTAGAAAGAAATAGAGGGTCATATTCTGCACATTCACTGTGATGTAAGATCCCACAGGTCTCCACAGGTGCTGCACAGCAGGGATGCTGCACAACACTGTCTCCCCAAAATCTGTGAAAGCATCAAAAAGGTTTATTGATTCATGTTCAGGGACACACACATTCTTTTTTGTACGAATGGATGTGAAAAAAACGTTTCCACAGTTTGAAAGAGGTTAAATAATCATTTTATCCAGTCTTGTCATCAGATCTATTCATGTATCTATTGTCACGTTTTAGTTAATGGACTTGCAGAGTAGACAGTCAGTTTATTAACACAAACGACACCAGGTGACACTATTTACAACGTGCTGGAGGGAGGGGAGGGGGTCCAGGGCTCCGGGGCATGTGAGGGGAAGGACGGAAATCAGACACACTCCAACGAATCTCTCTCCTCTCGCCACAGCGGGGTAACACAAATCCACTCACTCGTCCACACGGTGACAGGCGGGCAAGGGAAGGTCCGGGGTAGATCTGTACACAGAAACTAGAGTTAACGACGAACAGACGGAAACAACTTTGCAGAATTTAACTCACTAACGGCCGAGTGACTGACGCTGATAGCTCAACGATCCAGCGACGACTGACACAGTGCTTAAATAGGCCTTGCGATCAACCAGATAGGCAGCAGGTGTGGAGATGGCAGGTGCGTGGGCCAGGGGCGGAGCTCATTATGGGCTCCGCCCCTGGCCCACGCACCTGCCATCTCCACACCTTTTTTTTTTTTTTTTTTTGCCTGTCCCGTTTGGCTCTTTTGCCATCAGAATTGTTGTCTAAAGGCAAAGAAAGATGCCCAACGGATTTACTTTACCAAATTGACCATCCCAGCCTTGCCGTAATGGTCCATTTGATTAACCTTTTATTGTTTATTTTATTTTCACTTACTGAATACGGGACAGACTTGACTGGGGGAAAGAAGGGGAGAAAGAAAGAGGGAAAGAGAAACAGCTGAGAAGAGGGACGGGGGAGAAGGGCAAAAGACAAAAACCAACAGAATGAGCAGAAAAATAAAAAAAAAGAAGAAAAAAAGAAAAAAAATCCATCTATCAATCACCTGGATCACCTGCTGAGAAAGAAAAAAGAAAACAAGCAGAAGAGAACAAGAGTAATAGAATAAACAACATCACAATGATATATGGGAATATGACAGTAAATACTAAATATTAAACATTATTGTGCAGCACATAAGATCAACAGAACACAGTGTGCTTTGAGGTAGGAGCCAAAAAGGGTGTAGTTTGTGGGTGTGATCACCCGTGTGTACACCTGTGAGCATGGACGCGCTTGTTTTTTTTAAAAGGTCCCTTCATGTAATGATCTGCTAGGGAGTGTGGGGGGGGCCACAGCCCCGTCCTCCAGGGCATGAAGCAGGTATGGAGGAGATCAAAACTCCAGACATCCAGAGGCCCCCAGAACACAAGAGACCAAGGAAGACCAACAGAGGGGCAGCCGCTGCGCCTGAGTGACCGAGCCCCAGGCCGAGAGGCCGGGGGCACCCCACCTCCGAAGTGGCCCGAGCGAGCCCCAGGCTCCAGGCCCCGATAAGCGGCCGCCAAGGAGTGAGCCGGTGTGTACCTGGACGCCCACCCCCGGACACAAAGAACCACCAACGCACCGATGTCTGAGGGAGTCCGCCACTGGCAGGGGAAGTGGTGGTGGGGGGAGATAGGCCTCCAAACCTTGGAGGGCCTGAGATGTCCCCAGAGAGGTGGCGTCTGATACCCAACCTGACATATAGACACAGACATACAGGCACACACAGATACAAACATCCATTCCCACCCTCATGCTCTCATATGCACTTACTCCACACTCAACCAACGTGGAGACAGACATAAAGAGACGCTGTACACACGATCACACTCCCCAAGCGTACTCTACAAACCGGGTCTAGGTACCCTTGCCCCTGGAGGGGGGAACTGCACCCAGACCCAGGTGGTGTTACCCTTTTCCCTGCGGTGGGGGGAGGCAGACCGCCCCGACTCCGCAGCAGCAGGGAGGCCCCACACTCCAGACCGCAGTCGGACGGCCAACTCCTCCTCCTAGCCCCCCCGCTCCAGCAGGCCGCAGAGAATGGGGGTGAGAGAAGACTCCAAACCTCCCTCCACCCGCTCATTGTAGTGTTGATGCATGTGTGTTCTAAGGTGCATTTAAAACCCAGGAGGGCATGGAGCTACCTGCCAGAGAGCAGCAGGTAAGCGCATGGTCCCTCCTGCTAGCCCTCAATGTCTACATGTATTTAACATTGAGAGGTGGGCAACGACGCCAGGGGTGGGGTGTACACCCTGTCATGGTCCTGGGTCGTGCGACCCGGTGTTTTGTGTTTAGTCTATTTTGATGTTTATTGATTGTTTAGGTTCATTAAGGTAGTCCAGCCATTTGTATATATCACCCTTGCATTACGTCTCCCTTGCCCTTCGTGTGTTTATGTCTGTGCGTCTTGTACTGTCAAGTTCATGCTGTCAGTATTGTCACCTCCCCCTGTACTACGTCTCCCCGGTTTATGTCTCATGTTTCCTGTTTTACTTTGAAGGCCTGCATTCACTCTCAGTGTATTCAGTTTCACTCCTCCTGTCCTGTCGTTAAGTTCATGTGTGTCAGCTGCGTTCCCATGTGTGGCCACATTCCCTGATCATCCCTCATGTGTATTTAGTCTCTGTGTTTCTTACAGTCTGTGTCGCGTCGTCTGTGTTCCCACCCTCCGTGTTTCCATGCCTGGTCTGTTGTCTTCCAAGCCATAGCCTCACCATCGTTTGTTCCCAGTTTAGGTTTCTGTTTAGCCACGTTATCCCTGCTGTATTTGTACACCTTGTTTTCAGCCATATTAAAGGCTCGCCTTCTGTTAAAGCTCACTCCCGTCTGCTGACTCGTGTACACACCTGGGTCCATTACACGCATTCTCCACTCGGTCCGTCACAGCGGACCGTGACAGTACGACGCGACCATGCCCGACCCAGCAACGCATGAGAGGGAGATCATCCAGACGGTGGAGTCGCTCTGTGGTAAATGGCTGCGGTGCTCCGAAGAGGAGGAATGGGAGGAGTTAGCCCGCCAAGTGGGAGTATGCATGTCTGTGTTTCCCTGGCTATGGGAGGCACTACACCCGCTGATCACTGACCTTCTCGTCACCGCTCTCCACCTCCGTCCGCAGCCACGGCTGCCCAGTGTGCGGGCTGTGCCGCCAGAGCCCTGCTGTTGTCCCGTTTCCCCGCTGCTTCGCGAGCCGGAAGCAGTGGCAGTCGGAACGGTGAGGCTCGCCACCGACACACCTTCCACTCGTGCCCCGTCGGCGTCCGCGTCTTCACCGCGGTCTGGCCGCACGGCGTGGCGCACGGAGACGACGGAGGCCATAGACTTTGGCGAGGAAGAGCGGCAGCAGGTGTTACGGGCTTATCGGGAGGATGAGCTCCGGTGGAAGCCCTGGCTCATCCCGGAGGAGGACCTCTCACCTGCTGCACAGCCTACCAGCCGCTCGCCGTCTCCAATCCGCTTAGACTTCACTTCGCCTGCCTCATTTCTGGCAAGGATGTGGGCGGAAGACGGGGAGATCGCCGCTACGCCACCCTCTGCATTGGTGCCATCAGCGCCCATCGTGCCAGCTACCAGAAGGGGGCGGCGCCGGCGCCGCCGTTGCACCGCATTAACTCCGGTGAGTGACTGCGTTTTCGTGCCTCACGTCCCTTCTATGAAGCAGAGTGAGACGAGCATTGATTTGCCGAGGCCGGAGACTATAACGGAATTGGGCTCCAGAGCTGAAAGACCTGTGTGTGACTGCTTTGAAGGAGCACACAACAAAACCATAGACCATATCCCTGACTCTGTAGGATCCAGGATTTTTTCTAGCGTTGCTCTCACAGTCGCGCCACATGAAGCCCAGGTTCACGAGACAGCGAAAGGGGACCACAGGTCGGCCGTACAGGCTGCTTCTCAGCCTGCTAGGAATGGCGTGAGCTTTCTCTCCGCCTCAGACTGCCTTCTGCTTCAGCGGTCTCTTCCAGCTGGAAGGTCCGAGGAGCCCGTTCAGCCTCATGCCTCGTCAGCTGGAGGGCCCGAGGAGCCCGTTCAGCTTCCTTCCACGTCAGCTGTACACGCTGCTTCTCAGCCTGCTAGGAATGGCGTGAGCTTTCTCTCCGCCTCAGACTGCCTTCTGCTTCAGCCGTCTCTTCCAGCCGGAGGGCCCGAGGAGCCTGTACAGCCTCAAGCCATGTCAGCTGGAGGGCCCGAGGAGCCCGTTCAGCCTCACGCCATGTCAGCTGGAGGGCCCGAGGAGCCCGTTCAGCCTCACGCCATGTCAGCTGGAGGGCCCGAGGAGCCCGTTCAGCCTCACGCCATGTCAGCTGGAGGGCCCGAGGAGCCCGTCCAGCAACCTTCCTTGTCAGCTGGGGGTTCAGGAGAACCGCACCAGCCTCATGCCTCGTCAGCTGGAGGGCCCGAGGAGCCCGTCCAGCAACCTTCCTTGTCAGCTGGGGGTTCAGGAGAACCGCACCAGCCTCATGCCTCGTCAGCTGGAGGGCCCGAGGAGCCCGTCCAGCAACCTTCCTTGTCAGCTGGGGGTTCAGGAGAACCGCACCAGCCTCAAGCCACGTCAGCTGGAGGGCCCGAGGAGCCCATCCGGCCTCACGCCACGTCGGCTGGAGGGCCCGAGGAGCCCATCCGGCCTCACACCACGTCGGCTGGAGGGCCCGAGGAGCCCATCCGGCCTCAAGCCACGTCAGCTGGAGGGCCCGAGGAGCCCGTCCAGCAACCTTCCTTGTCAGCTGGGGGTTCAGGAGAACCGCACCAGCCTCATGCCTCGTCAGCTGGAGGGCCCGAGGAGCCCGTCCAGCAACCTTCCTTGTCAGCTGGGGGTTCAGGAGAACCGCACCAGCCTCATGCCTCGTCAGCTGGAGGGCCCGAGGAGCCCGTCCAGCAACCTTCCTTGTCAGCTGGGGGTTCAGGAGAACCGCACCAGCCTCATGCCTCGTCAGCTGGAGGGCCCGAGGAGCCCGTCCAGCAACCTTCCTTGTCAGCTGGGGGTTCAGGAGAACCGCACCAGCCTCATGCCTCGTCAGCTGGAGGGCCCGAGGAGCCCGTCCAGCAACCTTCCTTGTCAGCTGGGGGTTCAGGAGAACCGCACCAGCCTCATGCCTCGTCAGCTGGAGGGCCCGAGGAGCCCGTCCAGCAACCTTCCTTGTCAGCTGGGGGTTCAGGAGAACCGCACCAGCCTCATGCCTCGTCAGCTGGAGGGCCCGAGGAGCCCGTCCAGCCTCATGCCACGTCAGCTGGAGGATCCCGAGGAGCCCGTCCAGCACCATGCCACGTCTGCTGGGGGGCCCGAGCCGCCCGTCCAGCACTATGCCACGTCTGCTGGGGGGCCCGAGCCGCCCATCCAGCCATCTTCTGCTTCTGCTACGCCTGGTCCGGCCTCTACTTCTGCCTGTGCTTCACCTGGTCCGGCTTCATCAGAGTCTTCATCCTCGCCTAGTCCAGCTTCTGCCTGTGCTTCGCCTGGTCCTGCCTCGCCTGGTCCAGCCTCTGCGTCAGCTCCTGCTTCGCCTGATCCGGCTTTGGCTTCTGCTTCTGCTTCGCCTGATCCGGCTTTGGCTTCTGCTTCTGCTTCTGCTTCGCCTGATCCGGCTTCGGCTTCTGCTTCTGCTTCGCCTGATCCGGCTTCGGCTTCTGCTTCTGCTTCGCCTGGTCCAGATTCGGCTCCTGCTCCTGCTTCGCCTGGCCCAGCCTCAGCGCCTGCTTCGCCGTCGCCTGGTCCAACCTCTGCATCAGCTCCTGCTTCGCCGTCGCCTGGTCCAACCTCTGCCTCAGCTCCTGCTTCGCCGTCGCCTGGTCCGGCTCCGTTGCCTGTGGCTGCCACGCCACCGCCTGGTCCGGCTCCGTTGCCTGTGCCTCGTCTGGTCCTGCCTCGACTGGTCCTGTGCCCACCGGGCCTCGGCCAGTGCGCCTGACACTGGAGAGCCACCGCTGCCTTCCGCGCGGTCGGCCCCCTGAGCTGCTCCGCCGTCCCCTTCGCCGCCGCCGTTGCCTTCCGCACGACTGGCCTCCTGACCGGCTCTGTCACCTGTGGCGCCCGCCTGGTCGGCCCCCCGACCGTGTGACCCTTGAACTCTTGTGCCCGTTGGCTCCGGGTCGGCCTCCTGAACTGCACCGCCACTGCCTCCCGCATGGACGGCCTCCTGATGGGAGATGGCGTGGCCCGTTGGGTTGCCAACCCCCGGGTCGGCCGCCTGAACTCATAAACTGTGGGCTGGTGTGTTGCCGCCCTCCGGGCCGACCCCCTGAGCTATGTTTGGACTGTTGTCACGTGCTCCAGTGTTTTTTGTTGGCTGTTTTTTTCTTTCTTATTCTGGTCCCTCCGTCCTGGTCCCCCGCCGCCCGCCCGGGCTCGGTGGTCTGTTTCTTTTGGTTTAGGGCTGTCTGGAGCCAGCCCTTGGTGGGGGGGGTGGTGTCATGGTCCTGGGTCGTGCGACCCGGTGTTTTGTGTTTAGTCTATTTTGATGTTTATTGATTGTTTAGGTTCATTAAGGTAGTCCAGCCATTTGTATATATCACCCTTGCATTACGTCTCCCTTGCCCTTCGTGTGTTTATGTCTGTGCGTCTTGTACTGTCAAGTTCATGCTGTCAGTATTGTCACCTCCCCCTGTACTACGTCTCCCCGGTTCATGTCTCATGTTTCCTGTTTTACTTTGAAGGCCTGCATTCACTGTCAGTGTATTCAGTTTCACTCCTCCTGTCCTGTCGTTAAGTTCATGTGTGTCAGCTGAGTTCCCATGTGTGGCCACATTCCCTGATCATCCCTCATGTGTATTTAGTCTCTGTGTTTCTTACAGTCTGTGTCGCGTCGTCTGTGTTCCCACCCTCCGTGTTTCCATGCCTGGTCTGTTGTCTTCCAAGCCATAGCCTCACCATCGTTTGTTCCCAGTTTAGGTTTCTGTTTAGCCACGTTATCCCTGCTGTATTTGTACACCTTGTTTTCAGCCATATTAAAGGCTCGCCTTCTGTTAAAGCTCACTCCCGTCTGCTCACTCGTGTACGCACCTGGGTCCATTACACGCATTCTCCACTTGGTCCGTCACAGCGGACCGTGACACACCCTGATGGTAATTTGGATTCCGTGTATCGTGCCCACCCCCAAGATCCTATATGTATGTGTAATGAGAGTGTGAGTAATGTGAATGTCTAAGTTGTGGGATAAAATTGAGGCAGAGGCAGCCAGAAGGGGACAGGGGGGGTGGCCTCCTCTGCACCCTGGTGACACACCCCTACTCCAAGGTCCTGCATATGTGGGTGGTTGTGGTGGAGCGGGAAGAGGGAGGCAGCTGGAGATAGGGAGGGAAGGAAGGGAGGGGCAAGTGACCCCTCCCTGGGGCCAGCTCCCCCGCTGACCCCATATAGGCACCCCCATACTCCGCGACCCGCCAGGGAAAGGGGGCCCAGGCCCATCCAGACCGGGGCCCAGTGCAGCAGCGCCTCCCGGCCCCACAGAGCCCGGGACAGTCCACCCAACCCCACCACAGAGAAAACTGCACCCACCCCACCATCCACTCTTCTTCCAGACTACATAAGACAATAAACACCCAGGCTGAGATCTTCCTCCACCTCTCCTGTATCTCCCCCTCCTGCAGAGAGAGCCCCTGAGGAGAGGAAAGCTCCTGCAAGATGTGACAATCTTCCCCACCAGTTGAAGAGCCCCCCAGGTGGCTCGATGCACCAGCGGCACCCTGCTCCAGGGCTGGGCCCCCATGCACCCATCCGCCCACAACCCCGGCAACACACCAACCAGGACCCAAGCCCCCGAGGCCCGGCCCGGGCCCCAGCCCAGAGACGGAGCGCCCCCAGAACCTCACGCCCATCCCGGACCCACCCAGGGGCAGCCAGGCTACCAGGTCAGTAACCCACGTCCGTCAGCACAGACCCTCCCCTAGCCCCGCTGCACGCAGCCGCGAGGAAACAGTCACCTGAGAGCCAACAGAGCCCCTAACCGGACATGACCGCTACCCTGGGTTGAGCCCCCCAAGGAAAATGCCTCCGGGGAACCCCCCGACGCCCTAAGCCTGTCCTTACCCCCACACCAATCACAACAGTGAAGGCGGGACCAAACTATGACCCCCCACCCCCACTAGGTGATGGAGCTGATCAAAGGAGCCCAGAGCAATTGATCTGATGTGGTGGCAGAGGCTGCATCAAGACTAATGTAATCTAATAGATAATTTCTATATTGGTTAGAATTAAGATTATTTTTATTTTTCCAGTTCATGAGGACAGTTTTCTTGGCTATGCATAGGGCAGTGAAAACCATATGGGCGATATTCTTTTCTGAAGTGACATTATCTAAGCTGCCCAACAAACACACTAAGGGGGAAGTTGGAATGTTACATTTCAGACACTTCGATAAGTCTTCACATATCTCGCACCAAAACTTTTGCACTGGTGGACAGAACCAAAGAGCGTGGATATAATTGTCTGGTGTATTGCCTTGACAGTGTGAGCAGTTGTTGGAAGATGTAAAGCCCGTCTTGAACATCCGATGACCTGTATAGTGCACTCTATGTAGTATTTTGTATTGTATTAATTGCAGACTGGGATTTTTAATTAATTTAAAGGTTTTTAAGCAAATCTGAGACCAGAAGTTTTGGTCTAAGCTGACTGATAAATCTGCTTCCCACTTTGCAATAGGAAGGGATATTGATTCATCTAATTTAAAAAGTGTTCTGTATATTTTAGATAATAATTTGGGGGATTTAAGAGTAAGAAAATGTGCCGCACTTAGTGGTGTTTGTAATTCAACTTGACTGAGGTTAAATTTCTTTTTTACTATGGATTTAATTTGTTGATATTCTAAAAATCTTGTCTTGTTGATCCCATATTGTGCAACTAGTCTGTCAAATGGAATAAATTCTGTTCCCTCTAATATATGTTCTAAGTATTTAATTCCTTTACAACTCCATTCTGGGAAATTAATCATATTATTGTTTTGTAATATGTCAGGGTTATTCCAGATAGGTGTACGTTTGCATGGGATTAATGAAGACTCCGTTATTTTTAGAAACTCCCACCATGCTGTCAGAGAAAAGCTGATGTTGATACTTTTAAAGCATTCATGTCTTTTGATGTTTGAGCTAATAAATGGTAGGTCTGAGATCTCTAGATCCTTGCATAGTGCCTGTTCAACATCTAGCCAGGGCTCAACTAAGAAGGTATGTTTTAACCATTCTGAGATGAACTGAAGCCTGTTGGCTAAGAAGTATTGGTGAAAATTAGGCAGATCTAATCCTCCTCTATCCTTGGTTCTTTGTAGCGTTTTTAAGCTGATACGCGGGGGTTTATCTTTCCAAAGGAATTTGGAAATATATGAATCCAGAGATCTGAACCAATCTTGTGATGGTTTGTTAGGGATCATCAAAAATAAGTAATTTATTTTTGGCAAGATCATCATTTTTATAGTGGCGACCCTTCCCATGAGTGATATGGGTAAAGATTTCCATCTAGTCAGATCGCCTTCTACTTTCTTTAGAAGTGGGATATGGTTTAATTTAGTTAAGTCTGAAAGCTTAGAAGAGACATTAATACCTAAATATTTAATATTTCCGGATTGCAGTGGGGCAGAGGAAGAATTATGGAAGGAGCAGTTAATGGGGAGAACTGTAGATTTTGGCCAGTTAATTGAATAATCTGAAACTCTTGAAAACCAGTTTATTAAAGTAATTACCTCAGAGAGGTTGGTTTGTGTGTTTTGCAGAAAAAGCAACACATCATCCGCATAGAGACTGATTTTATGTTCTATGTTCTTACATTTTATGCCCTTAATTGTTGTAGCCTGTCTAAATGCTGCTGCTAGAGGTTCGATAAAAATTGCAAAAAGTGAAGGGGAGAGTGGGCATCCCTGTCTGGTGCCCCTCAGGAGACAGAAGCTGGAGGATGTCTGGTCATTTGTTCTGATACGAGCTGTTGGGGAATTGTATAATATTCTTATCCAGTTTATGAAAGAGTTTTTTGTGTAAAGTTGCGAATAAAAATTTCCAGTTAACTCTGTCAAATGCTTTTTCTGCAGCTAGAGATAATATTATGGTTTCGATGTTTTTATCATATGAGTAGTCTATTAAATTAAGTAATCTACGAGTGTTTGTTGAGGAGTGCCGACCTTTTATGAAACCAGTTTGGTCAGGATGAATTAAGAGGGGGGTCATTTTCTCTAATCTCTTTGAGAGAGCTTTGCAGATTATTTTAAGGTCTACATTTAAAAGAGAAATTGGACGATAGCTTGAGGGAAATAAAGGGTCTTTGCCTGGTTTTAGCAGGAGACTAATGTTGGCAGAATTCATATTTGGTGGTAGTCTGCCATTTTCCTCGATTTCCTGCAACATGCCGTGGAATACTGGTGCCAAAATTATCCAGAATTCTTTGTAGAATTCTGCAGGGAAGCCGTCTGGACCTGGAGCCTTATTATTGGGCATACTTATCAGGGCTTCCTGGAGTTCACTTGGCGTCAGTGGCGAATCCAGTTCCATTGCTTGACTATCTAGTAATTTTGGAAGAGTTACGTTGTCAAGAAACAGATCAATTTCATTTTTAGATGGGTTTATTTGTGGTGAATATAAAGTTTCATAGAAATCCCTAAAAATGTTGTTTATTCTTCCAGGATCATATATTGTGTTCCCCGATAAATCTTTAGCAGCACATATAGTTGTTTTTTCTTTATTTATTTTTAGCTGGTTAGCTAGAAATCGACCTGATTTGTTACTGTGTTCAAAATTCTGCAAGCGAAGTCTTTGTATAAGGAATTGTGTTTTTTTATTAATAATTTCATTTAATTCTAGTTTTGTTTTGCATATTTTGTTCAATGTTTCCTGATCTTGGTCGCACGCGTAGGCTTCTTCTAGTGATTTGATGGTTTTTTCTAATTGGAATTCTGAGAGAAGAGAGGAGCTATTCAGCAGAAAGATTGCGTCTCACGTGCGGTCTGCAATTTGTTGTCTTTGTGTTTGAGTTTGTGTATGTGTGAACACATTTCAAAGTTTTCAACAGAGAAAAGTGCAGCAATTCTTTCCTTGCATGGTTTTTTTCTTTATATTATCTGATGTGTTATTAATTTTGACAAAGAGTTATGTTTACAGCAATCAAAGATTAGACAACATCAGACAACGAGTAAGAATTTCACTTTTCTATTGGACACACACACACACACACACACACACACACACACACACACACACACACACACACACACACACACGCACACATTCAGTGTTGAATCAAATTAATGACACTCTCTAAAATGCCTCAAAGCATGTTTTTGTGGTTATGCTGCTTCCTGCCTGCATGTTTTTGGCCACTGATGGAATATTAGAGTGCACACTAACACAGCAGCACTGTAGGCTCAGATGTATTCATCCATTACCTCTTTTGCACCACTTATACTGGTATGGAAGGTGATACCACAAGAAATGCACAGGAGCTACAGATTCGAGGATGCCTGTTTTGCGATGTTCTGTTTTCCCACCTGTTGTAGTGCGCACTGGTTCTGTAGAGGAATCAGGGCAGAACTGTGACAGACCAAATCATGTTTGTTGCATTGATTGGTCCCAGTATTAATTGCAACGCTGGTTTCTTCTGATGCAGTTTTTGGACTGGTGACTATATTGTTCAAGTAAGTTTGTGATTCATATCAACAATTTCTTTCTGTCATTGTTATCTTTCTTCCTCTTTTTTCCTCCTTTCTCTGAACTTAATGTTACCTCACAAATTGCAGTGACTTCTTGGTTTATAAAAAGGTTGTTCGGGCATTTTTTAAATGCTAATTACAAATTGCTTGACGTGCACATCCAGTTTGAGATCAAATGCAATTTATCAACATCCTCGGGTGGCTAAGAACAGACTTGGCTCTCAGTGCACATTTTATGAATCCCACAGGGGAGTTACCTGTTTGAATCTGTTAACATTTTTATGACATCGCATTCAGATTTCATAAAATATGTTTTATTTTCCTGCAAAAAAATAATACAAATCCCAACTTTACAATCTGCAAAAGTCATAATAATAGCTCATCCCGTGTTAATAAAAACAAAATGTTGTGCACTTAAAATTAAACATCCTAAAGATCACCTATATGAAGTAACATGTGACATAATAAAAACAGCTTAATAACCTTTCAGCTGCTGCTTCACATTTATGCAAACCCACATAATCGTTTTTTAAAATGATATTTACTGTACCTGCGTTATCATGACTGCTTGGTCTGCCAGTAGCTGGTGTTTTGCGCCCCTGGTATTCTTGCCCATCCCTGTCTGCGCCCCACTCATGTATTGAGCCATGTGCCTGTTCATCTTAGACGCTATGATGCCTGACAGGAGCTTCCACGTGGTCCTGAGGCAGGTTATTGTTCGTAGTTGGAGGGGACCGGTCCCTTCTTGGGGTCCTTGAGGATCAGGACTGTCCGGCCTTCGGTTAGCCATTCTGGGTGTCTCTCGTCAACCAGCAGCTGGTTCATTTGTGCTGCCAGGTGCTCGTGGAGGTCAGTCAGCTTCTTCAGCCAGTAGGCCTGAATCATGTCGGGGCCTGGTGCTGTCAACTCTTCATACTGGAGATACTCTGTGTGTGTGTTTGTGTGTCCTGTCACACGGCTCCAATGTAGGCTTTTTAGCTTGTGTTTCCTTTATTTCCTAATATGTTCTACGTTTTCCACAATTTATTCTTTTAAAAATCGGTCCTTTTGATTTCTCATGCTTTTATTCTACATCCAGTCTCCAAAGACATTATCATTAATTCTATTGCACAGGCAGAGAGTCAGTTTATAGTGCTATTATTAAAGAGTCTGATCACAGCGTAAACCTAAAATCCATATTTTGTTCATTGTAGTAGTTCAAAAATGGAAAAAAGAAATGAAACAATATTGTTACGTAAGGACAAGGTTCCTGTCATTACAGCAAACTGCTGTTCAAAGATCCAGGAAACAAACACAGACCTACGTAGCCTTAGCATTTAGACTAGAGCCACAATATTTGGACAGATAAGTGTGCAATATAATAATTTCTCTAATGCTTTCTTCTTCCCATTAATTATGAAATAATGCACTTTGTGGTGACATCTAACTCTGGCGGGAAGTGATAGATTTATTAAAGTGCTCTGTGCTTTAAAATCTTAGTCATGAATTATTACTATTATTATCATATAGTAATGGACATGAGTAGTGCTTTCAGTAATTTCACAGATTTTCACTGCTGGTGGCTTGTGTAGAAAGGCGTTGATGATCTGAGACCTCTCGGTACTGTCTCTAAGAACTGAGGCGCTGAAATGACTTCGAGCCAGAAGGAGGAAATATATTTGAAGGAATAAAATCCCCTCCGCTAAAAGTCAGCATCTCTTATTGATGATCGTCAGTGAAACCCAAGTAACCCAAGACAGTTTGGTTTGCCACATAGGAGAGTGTCTCCATTATTATTATTATTATTATTATTATTATTATTATTATTATTATTATTATTATTAACAAGAGACTCTGAGTGTACCAGATAAGCCGGCGTCAGGCAGAGTCAGGTGGTGTGGATATTCCACATGAGAAGAACTGAAAGAACAGTTCTCCCACTTCAGAAAAGTGCCTGGCATTTCCAGCTGGCAGAAATTCTTCTGTAGACATACGGTTGTACTGCTGTAAGAAGTGAACCTGCGAACGTGAACTTTAGAAAAAAAGCCAAAAAAACCGAACGAAATTAAAGAAAGTGTGATGCTCGGATCCCTCCGATGTCAGCTTGACTAGCTCTTTTAATGCTCTGCGCAGGTTTCACAACCAGCACCAGAACCTACCTGCTTGAAGCAGAAATGCTAAACAGGACTGTGAAACCTGGCTATGACTGAGCACAAACCTGCAGCAGAGGCCTCAGTCAGTATCGTCTAAATGAAGACCTGTGGAAACCGCCCTCACTGCTCTTTCACATATTTCTTGAAAGGGCCTCGAGTTTCAGTAATTTTCAGTAATTTCACGGCAATTTCATTGTAGGAGTATCAGAGGAAATCCACCTTCACAATTTAGACCTATGATTTTATCCAGTGACATTTGGACAGTTGGCTCACATACTGTTCTTTACCTTGAGTGTATAATAAATAATTCTGATTTATTGGTGATGAACATGTCTACCACATACATCGACATCATCTGTGGTGGCAATTTTCAAAGACAGACCTTTAGTTGCCTCGGTGCAGTGGAAAAGGTTATCCCAACCTCCTCTTGGTCCAAAGTGCTAACGTGTGGCTTTGCATTAAGCCCAATATTATTAAGCCAGCTTGTTTGGACAGTATCATTTTTGTGATCACAACATCATCTGCATACTTGTAAATGGCTCCAGTGACATATGATGCATATTCCTCTGGGTCTGAGTATCTCGTGCATCACTGAAATGCATCCAATCAGTCTGATCAAAGAACTTCTGGAGCACAGAAACTGAACCCTTCAGTCAAGTTTGATAAGGACATTTCTGGTCACAGAAAACAGAGCAAGACAAACCGACTTAAGCCATTACACAAGTCTACTGATTAGATTAGAAAGATAGTACAACTGCAAAACTTTTGCAGCGAGGATTCTTTATCTGCAAATATTTAGCACATTTAGTATCAGACTAATTAAATATGTTTTGAGAGTATCAGATGGGATTCGTCAGATGATTTTCCTGTAGAAACATTTAATTGATGTTGATTCCCGAGCTATGCTGAGTAATGCTATCATAAACATAGACGGGAAACAAGATTATGTGGATTGACACAAAAATTTATGGAAGCTGTTTGACACTGACTGTGGACACGTATAATTTCCACCATTGTATTAAGTACAATGGCCAATCAATGAACAAAGGGAAATTAGGGAAACACTAATTAGAGAATGTTTTCCATCATTGGCAGCCTGTTGTTTGGAGAAGGTGTGCTCTGGAGGCAAACGGCTGTGAATGAAAATGCATTGTATGGCTATTGTCTCTGCTTGGCAGTGGCCCTACTCCACAGAGGGGTGATAAGCTCTGTAATTGAAAAAATGTTTTTGCTTTGCACTGTTCTTGCACATTCTTAATATTGTTTTCCATTGTAGTTATGATTACCTCAGCAGGTTAGCTCGAAATGGAACTTTTCTCAGAAATAATGGAAGCACTTAAAGTCTGCTGGGTGTTTGCGCTGTGTGTGTGCATGCACATGTCACAGAAGTGATAATATAAGTACCTCTTCATATTTCCTATTCCTTTAAGTGGGTTTGGAAGTGGCGTACACACGTACACCTGCTTACACCTGCTCTTAAGGACCTTCATTCATCACGATCCTCATTTTATATTTCACCCAAAACCCTTTTCACCCTAAATTATAGCAGAGGTGATCAACTAATAGGGTCCAATGTGTTGTTTTCCATAAAAACACGACTCCAACATTTTCACATATGTGCACATAAACAAAGGGAACTGATGCTATAGGCCCAGAAAAAGAATCCATTTTCCATTATAGCCATTCAAATTGCCCAAACTTTCTGGATAATAGTTGTTTTTGTGCAAGGCTATTCATCTACTCCATCAAGAGGAGCAGAGAGTTTATTTTGAGTCTATTATTATTTTATCTGTGGCATCAAAGAGTTAGTGACTTTATGACTTAGTTAGGGCAATAGGAAGTTTATGATTCTGCACGGCCAGTGGGAACACTGAAACATCAGAGTCCCGTGTTGTTTATTTTATTGTCACTTGCAGGGAAACCGAGGAGCAGCCACAGCCAACCTAATGATTATTCTAACTAAAACCATCAATTCTAACCGTGACGGTAACAACAAATCTTGACCTAAAAAGCAGCCCTGTGAAAAAGAGAGGCTTTCGCAGGGATCGGCAAAATGATTTCACTGCATAACATTCTCCTCGCCTTATTATTTGGGGGTTAAGGGGGGTGTTAATACTGTAAGTAAAGGAATACATGTACAAAAACAAATGCACACAAACACAGAGGCTCTTCTAGCTCATAGCCACGGTCCATTTAGCTGCTGGAGAGGCCTGCACTGATGTGGGAGTGCGGAGCTGTTGCTTGTTGCCTGCCTCTGCCATTAAAACCTGCCAGATTAACGCACTGCTAGACAGCTCCATGGACACCTCCGGCTGGGCTCTGCGGAAGTCACAGTCCATATGGCCCCCAAATCTATTCTCTCACACATAGTTACATGCCCCCACAAACACACACATGCACACTTGTCCTTTCTTCTGTGTCTTTTATCTCTCCATCCGTGTCTCCAATAATTCATCTTCATTTTATTTTCACTAGTTCTGCATAACTAAATCTCAAAGTCAAAGTCAAAGTCAGCTTTATTGTCAATTCTGCCACATGTACAGGACATACAGAGAATAGAAACTACGTTACTCTCAATCCCTAGATAAAATAGCAAATGAACATTTAAATATAAGAGTGATTAAAAATGCAAGTAAAATAATTAAAAAGTAAAATTTAAATAAATAAATACAATACAATTTTTACATATAACAAGAAAGCTATACAATATACAATATAATGAGTAAATGACATTGAGTGCAAACCAGGCAGAGTAGTGCAAATGGGCAAATAGTGCAAATGGAGATTTGGTAATGTACGGTAAGAGATAGTGTAACAACAAATCTGCGTATTATTTCTGGTGATTTTTGAGCATTTAATTTATTTCCCTGTTGCACTGTGCATCAGTTAAATGGATGTCTGTGTGAAAAGTGATGCAGCAGGGACAAGCGAAACCAAGAGAATGATAGAGGGAAATGAGAGCTGGAATGTTTCCTGGGAATCTTTGTGCCATCATGCCAGTGTGTGACAGTGGGCTGTAACATATGGCTATATTTAACATTCATTTAGGTCCAATTTCAAAACTGTCCTCACCCACATGAGCTACTCCTTCTCTTCACTGAGTCTCCTGCATCCATTAGAGACTCTGTGCATGGAGACTGGTAAGTGAGCACAGAGTACTGAGAGCAAAGGTAGATGAGGCCATTCAGGGATAACGATGTGCAGTGAATACTTATCCAATCATCCTGCCTCCTGGATTTGAAAAAGGTCTGAATGCTGAGCTGCTTTCAACACTTCCCACCCTTCTGAAAGGAAGAAACCACAAGAGAAACTCCAGGCCTTTCTTCCTTTTTTCCCTTTTTTGTGGCTTAATGGGCCCTGATAATGATAAAAATAAATATAACTGTTTCAAACAGAGATAAATACTAGTCATTAGTTTCCTTCATACATTATGAGCAGCATACATATAACAAAACAGCTGTGTGGATTCTTGTCCATCCATCCATCCGTCTATCATCCATCCATCCATCTATCTATTCATCCATCCATCCATCCATCCATCCATCCATCCATCCGTCTATCATCCATCCAATTCCAAGAAAACCTGCCCAGACAAGAAAAGCTCGAAAGGTAGGAGTGGCAGACCGAAAAGGGGAGAGTGGAACAACTTGTGGAAGCCGTTGCTGTAGCAGTTAACATCCAGGGTGAAAATCAAAGAAGTGCTTCACGAATACGGTTCTTGATGAAAATGAAAACACTCCATTAGTGGAAATTCCTGTTTCTGAGGCACTCATTGGTTTTGTCTTTTTTCAGTGATGGAGAAGTGCACTTCATTGTACGGTTATTGCCACATAACATCACTGTTGAGTAAAACCGACTTGAAATATTCAATATGAGAGGGCATCGCAATATTTTTTTAGGTAAAATATTAAATATTGTTTTTATGTGTTTTCTTTACCGTTGATTATAGTTGATGGAGTTTTACACAGAGATCACTTCTGACTGTGTTTCATTCTCCTTTAATGTCACATGTTCTAGCTCATTCTTCACAGCAGAACTTGTTATTTTACCCATTTGTGCTCTAATTCCATTTTATATCAAGTGCAGCTCTTTCTAATTTCACTGAAACTCAGTTTAGCCTCAATAATATAATGATACACCAGTTCTGCAAGTCTTGCCTAAAATGCCAACGTGGGTGTGTTTTTTTCCTGTGAAAAGATGAAATGCGTTATCATGTAATATTAACTTTAATTATATAAATGAAGCATACATTGTGATAATATGCCTTTGATTAAAACGAAAGGGGGTGGAAGGATGCCTGACAGGATGGAGCATGTAGACTTTCTAATGGTTTTGCAATTAAACATTGTGGTTAAAAATTCCTGCCAGCACGCTGAGTTGTCCTCACTGCGTCACACACTTTGTTTCAAACTCTCAGACGCACATGAACACGTGCTCGTGCACAGACACATGTAACAGAGTCATAAATAACATTGTTATAATTACACAAAATGTGTTCTAAACCCCCAAACTTCTCCTTTTATACCTGACTTTTAGGACCTCCAAGCCTGTAGTTGTGTTCATTATCAGTTAGAGCCCCTCCTCATTCTTTTCTTCTTCTTTGGTGCAATACTATAAATACAGTGTACCCCTTTTGCCTCTCCCCTTTTTCTACAATTCCCCTGTGGGAGAGGTGGGTGTCATTTCTTTCCAGCACCTTAAAGCACACATAATTCATATTTAGCCACCCTGATGTTTATGATTGCGATGTTAGTTCAGTTATTGTCATTATTGAGCCTGTTTTTGTAAGATGTTATAAGTGTGTAGTATGTGTGTGTCATAAATGTGTTTTAGGCGCCATAAATGCTAGCATGAATATGTATTCCTTGCTAGCTTGGGAGCTGTGGTGGGTTGAGCTAACCCTCTTCCCCACTGTTTGTATTTGGTCTAGGAGCTGGAGTGGGCAAATTATTTACTTGGAGGTCTTTCTTTCTTTTACCTTTTTTATCAGGTATGTCAGATTTCATGTTGTTTTTGTTTTATCTTATGTCAAATATGTTACGTGTAAATGCATATTTTATGTTTAATGTAAAAATAAATGCCGCCCCTTTTTCTACAATTCCCCTGTGGGAGAGGAGCTGGAGTGGGCAAATTATTTACTTGGAGGTCTTTCTTTCTTTTACCTTTTTTATCAGACACAACGCAGAATCACACCGGTTACACTTGGTGCCGCTGACCCGTCACATCGCCAATCCGCGATCCACCCCTCCTCCTTCTGCTGCCGCTGTTTTCCCGCCTCCTCTCTGCAGCTGTGTGCCAGAATCCTTTGCCCTGCGCTTTGACTCACAGGTTTTTATATCGCATGTGTGATCGATGCCCCGTAATTTGGCTTGCAGGCATCTCTGTCACGTGTGAACTTAAAGGGCAAATACGTAGGTGATCATTTCTGTCACTGTTTCATATTGTTGCCTCAAATTATACAGGCACGGATTGTAATTTTTTTTCTCTATTGATATTGGCTTTTACAGCCTGTTTTAATTGAGAGGAGAAAACAACATTTTATTTTCTATGGTGTTTTGATTCTTTGATGTTTTTTTTCTTCTCCCCACATTTCATTGTTTTGTGAAGTTTTGCATAATTGTGTGTAGGGGTTAGGCTCGTTTTTTTTGCTGTTGAACAGTGATATCTCACTTGGGCCAACATGTTAAGTGAGGAAACTGTGGATAGCGATTTGCCTGATCTGTTCTCTGCGGGGAGTAATATGACCTTTGGTTTGGGGAGGGGTCATCAGATTGCTCCAAAGTTTTTTGGGAGGGGTAGGCCAGTAGTCCCGGGTATTGGTGCCCACACTGTAGACCAGCCAGTGATGCACTCACCATTAATGCCAGCAGCTAGCTCCACACCAGCTGCTTGCGAACGCCAAACACACACCCAGGCTGTCACTAGTGACATGTTGAGCAGCTTGATCACTGACTTAGCAAAGCAAATTGGGGAAAATATCACATCCTCTCTTAACTCTATGCACCAGCCAGCCCCCACCCAGCCACAGTCTCCCCAGAATGTGCCCTCGAGCTGCAATGACCAGTCCCAGCTGAAGGTTGTTGTTCAGTCAGACACCAAAGCTCCACCATACTTCAAGGGTGACAACACAGATCTATTTCCCATCGGTGAATGGGAGGACATGATGAGATGTTATCTGCACAGAATCAGCTGTGACACAGATGAAGAAATGTTTGCCATATTAATGTCTAGACTAACTGGCAAAGCCAGAGATGTGGTAAAGGTGTCACTTCGTTGCCGCCCTGAGTTGAATCGGAATGATCCTATTACTGCTGTGTTTGACATACTGAGGTCTAACTTCAGCGACTTGACATATTCCAGCTTGCCCATGAAAGATTTCTACAGTACTGTGCCACGTCCAGGTGAGAACGCCATGGATTACTGGATCCGGTTGAACAAGTCTATTGATGCTGCTGATGAGTGTCTCCGCAGGCGCGGCAAGATGGTAGAGGACCCCAGTAGTGAGGTTGTTTCGATGTTCATTAATCACTGTCCTGACCACAGTCTTACGTTGTCTTTTCAACTGAAGGCCCCTGAGGAGTGGACTGCAGCTGAGGTTCAGAGCCGTCTGGACAACTATGTGAGGAAAATGAGACAGTCTAGTGTTTTGTCTCATAATACAGCAAGTCTGTCCATCCCGCATCAGAGCCCTGTCGCTGTTAACAGCCAGCCCCACTCCAGCGGTGCTCAAGCAGTCCCAGTAACACATGAGCCAGCCTCGTATCCTATGCCCTCTGTTCCCTCTGCAGCCACATGTCAGCCTCTCTCTTCTGATGGCATGGTAAGTGTGCAGCAGCCCTCTGCTTGTCCTCCTTTGACTCTACATGTCATGCCCCCATCTTTGCCAGTTTCTGGCCCTCCTCCAGCTGAGCCAGGTGTTCAACAGATGGTAGCACTGTTTGACAAGGTTCTGTCCATGTGCACTGCATCACTAGCCACTGGTCCTAGGTGCCCACAACCCACAGGTCATTCCCATGGGCACCGCCATGCTCATCGTGCTTCGTGCAGAGTGTGTGGCTCACATGAACACACAACCCATGTGCATTGTAGGCTGTACAAGCTATGCCACAGCTGCTTTGACCCTGGACACATGAGGCGTGAATGCCCACAGTTGCACCAGAAACCAAGCGTTTCAGTCCCTCCTCCCACCGATGCTGCTTTAAACTAGCCAGCCCATGTAACGAGAGGGGTAGCATGGGCAGTGTTGATGAAACCCTCAGAAATGCAACAGACCCAGAAGCCATATATGTTAACTGCTGTAGTAGCCTCTCTGATGAGAAGACTGTTATTATGGGTTCACAAAGAGTTGGCAGGGCTAGTGAGTTGTTTTACACTCCAGTGTCGGTCAGTGGCCGGTGTTCCCTGACAAGCATGCTTGATTCAGGAAGTATGTCATGCACACTAAGTGAAGAGGCTGATAGCAAGCTAAGAGCCGCTGGTGTTGCTCTGATTCCGCAGCATATCCCTGAAAATGTGGTGCTGGTTGGTTGCGGTGGCCTTCTCACACAACCGAAATGCATCTATGATTTGGACATTGAAGTATATGGGACTAGGTTTCTTGTACCAACATTTGTGGTTCCTGGGCAAAAAGATGAGCTCATCGTGGGGAGCAATGTGATCCGGCCCATCATTCAGAAGATGAAGGCTGATACAAAGTACTGGGAGCTTATTAACTCCAATTACACTGGCACTGATTGTGAAGACTTCCTGCAGTTGCTGAGCTGTATCTCACGGTGGTCTGCTCCTGTGTTGCCAGATAAAGTAGGTACAGTCAGGTTGCGGAAGAGTGTCACTCTCCTGCCACAAAAAGAATATGTAGTTTGGGGAAAGCTGCCACCTTCTGCCCTCGTGTCTCCAGGAAGTACTGTCGTTGTGGAACCCACGTCAGCCCGTTCCACTCCAAAGAACATAATGGTGGGGCGCATTATAACACCCATGTGGGGAGATCGTTGGGTCCCTATGAAAGTCCTTAACCCAACAGAGAGCCCTGTGACACTTCGTCGCAATGCTAAGATTGCGGATGTCTTTCCTTGTATTGCTGTGGAGGACCTGCCCATCACTCAAGGTCTCTGCGAGACTCTGACTGACCAGCATACCAGTTTTCCCCCCTCATCAGACTCTGTGCCTGACTCTGCACAGCTACTCAAAGATGCTGGGTTGGCTGACATTGATATTGAGGGCTGTGAAGTGTCAGATGGGTGGAAGAGGAAATTGGTGGAGCTTGTGTTGACTTACCAAGATGTGTTCTCTAGAGACAAACTGGACTGTGGTGAGGTGAAAGACTTTGTCCATCGTATCCACCTCACTGACGACCGCCCTTTCAGGCTTCCCTTTTTTTTTTTTTTTTTTTTTTTTTTTTTGGCCTGTCCCGTTTGGCTCTTTTGCCATCAGAATTGTTGTCTAAAGGCAAAGAAAGATGCCCAACCCAGGCTGTCACTAGTGACAACTTTCAGGCTTCCCTATCGCAGAGTACCCCCGGCTCACTATCACAAGTTGCGAGAGGTGCTGTCAGACATGGAGATGAAAGGCATCATCAGTAAGTCCACCAGCGAATACGCCTCGCCACTGGTAATGGTTTGGAAGAAGTCAGGTGACTTGAGGATATGCACTGACTTCCGCTGGCTCAATGCCAAAACCATTAAGGATGCTCACCCACTGCCCCATCAGGCTGACTGTCTTGCTGCCCTTGGTGGGAATGCTTTCTTCAGCACCATGGACCTCACATCTGGGTTCTACAACGTTCCCCTCCATGAGTCTGACAGACGGTACACTGCTTTCACTACACCTCTTGGCCTGTATGAGTACAACAGACTTCCCCAGGGTCTATGCAACAGCCCAGCATCTTTCATGCGGATGATGCTCAGCATCTTTGGTGATTTGAACTTTTCCAGCCTCCTGTGTTATCTTGATGACCTGCTGGTGTTTGCGCCTTCAGAAGAGGAGGCCCTAAGACGTCTTGAGATTGTTTTCTCTCGCCTGAGGACCAGCAATCTGAAGCTGGCGCAGAAAAAATGTCACTTTCTCAGACGCTCTGTGAGGTTTTTGGGTCATGTCGTGGATGCTGGTGGTGTCTCGGTTGATCAGGATAAAGTGAGGGTTATCGCCAATTTTCAGAAGACTGACCTTATGGATGGTGATGGTTGCACCCCTTCTCAGAGGAAAGTGAGATCCTTCCTTGGCATGGTGATGTTTTACCAGCATTTTATTCCAGGGTGCTCTCGTATTGCGAAGCCACTCTTTGCTCTAACTGCCGGTCAGAAGAGGACTAAAGGCTGCCATGGGAGTCGGAAACCTGGAACTTTTCGCAAGCTCACCCCTCAAGATTGGACTCCTGCTTGTGAGAAAGCATTTGAGGGACTCAAAGGTGCACTCCTCAGCTGTGCGGTGCTGGCACATCCTGATTTTGAGAGGCCATTCATCCTTTCAACTGATGCTTCCATGGATGGGCTGGGTGCTGTCTTATCCCAGGTGCCAGCTGGTGAGGAGAGAGCAAGACCTATAGCCTTTGCTAGTAAGTCTCTCAGCCGCAGTCAGGCCAAATACCCAGCACACCGGCTCGAATTTTTGGCTCTGAAGTGGGCTGTGTGCGATAAGTTCAGCCACTGGCTCAAGGGTCATCGGTTCACTGTCTGGACTGATAACAATCCTCTCACATACATTCTGACTAAGCCAAAGCTGGATGCCTGTGAACAGCGTTGGGTCTCTAAGCTTGCACCATACTGCTTTGAGATCAAATATGTTCCTGGAAAGCTGAACATTGTGGCAGACACCCTGAGCAGGGAACCGTTTGTGAGGCCGTTGGCCCAGCGGCTCCTGTCGGAGCCCTACTTTGAGCTGCTAGAGCAAGTCAGTGGTGTGAAAGATGCCAGTGTCCAAGATGCCTTCCGTTTGACCTGTCAACCTCAATCGATACGCAGTGCTCCACCCTCTGCTGTGCTTGATGTGTCTCTGTCAACTGATGACGTGTCTTCTCTCATGTCTTCGCTCTGTGAGTGGGAGTCTGCTTCTCGCCAGCGTGCAACATCCCACGCTGGTCACCTAACCTCCATCAGTCCACCTGACTGTGATGTTACTCATGTGCTGTCCCGTGCTGATCTCCTGTCTCATCAAACAGGGGATCCTGTGATCTCCAGAGTAGCCCGCTATGTTGAGCGTAAGCGCAGACCCTCCAGACGTGAGCGCTGTCATGAGAACCAACATACGTTGCGGCTCCTGAAACAATGGGATAAGCTCACATTCCTCAATGGTGTCCTCTACAGAGTCGTGAGGGACCCACTGACCAAACACAAGAGATTCCAGTTTGTGGTACCTGACTCCCTAAAACAAGTGGTGCTGTCTGGCATACACGACAATGCTGGTCATCAAGGTCAACCTCGCACACTCTCCTTGGCTCGTCAGCGTTTTTTCTGGTATGATATGGAGAAGGATGTGCGCGGTCATGTGAGAAATTGCCGCAGGTGTGTTCTCAGCAAGACCCCAGAGCCAGCAGCTAGGGCCCCGTTGGAAAGCATTAAGACCTGTGCTCCACTGGAACTTGTGTGCATTGACTTCTGGTCAGCTGAGGACAGCAACAACAAGTCTGTGGATGTCCTTGTGATTACTGACCACTTCACAAAATTAGCACATGCATTCCAATGCCAGGATCAGACAGCTAAGAGAGTCGCTAAAAAGCTCTGGGATGGATTCTTCTGTGTGTATGGCTTCCCTCAGCGCATTCACTCTGACCAGGGAGCTAGTTTTGAGAGTGAGCTGCTTGCAGAGCTTCTGGTTTTGGGTGGCGTTGCCAAATCCCACACTTCACCATACCACCCCATGGGTAATGGTACCACAGAGAGATTTAATCGCACCCTTGGAAACATGTTACGGTCCCTCCCCCCCAGATGTAAGCAGAAATGGCCGCAGATGATACAGTCCATGACGTTTGTGTACAACTGTACGGCACACGAGACCACCGGCTTTGCGCCATTCTACCTGATGTTTGGGAGGGTGCCAAGGTTGCCAGTTGACCTCATGTTTCGGGATGTCCTTCATGATGACACCATTTGTGACTATGATACCTATGTCAAGTCACTGATGGATGACCTGCGCTCTGCCATGCTCCGAGCCCAGGAACACAGCACAATGGAGCAGAGACACCAGTCTGACCAGTACAACAGAAAAGTGAAGGGTCTGCCTCTTTCACTAGGGGACCAGGTGTTGTTGGCAAACAAGGGAGTCAGAGGAAAAAGGAAGCTCTCTGACAAATGGGAACCTGTTGTGTACACGGTAGTTGACTTGGATCCTGCTCTTCACATCTGCCGTATCAGAGACAAAGAAGGTCATGAGCGTGTGGTGCATCGCAACCTGCTCCTTCAGGTTAACTTTTTGCCCTTGGACACAACACTGAATGACGATGCTGCACATCCTGCTGTGAGCGTTGTCAGTGGCCCCGCTGAGTCTGACCTGGATGGGTCTGTGACATCTTTTGGGGGCACAGGAGCTGTACCTCCTGCCACCTGGACTGTGGATTCCGTCTCCAGCATTGGCGAGTGTGATGACTGCACACTATCATGGATCCATCAGCAATCTGCCGCTGACCCGGTCGAAGATGGCGTTCATGGGACCCCTCCCATAATGGGTGTTTCTGATCTTGGTGGGCTGGCTGGTGATGGAGCCTCCCCAGGCTCCCCTGCTGCTTTCCCGTCCCACACTTTTCATTCTCTTGAACCCAAAAATGTGGACGTGGATCAAGGACTTACCACACGTTTTGGTAGAATCATTAAACCAGTTCGTCGCTTGATTGAATCAATGGCTCAACTTGAAACACTCCTTGGTGTTGAACCTGTTCAAGCAGCGGTTATTGATGTGTGAATTTGCTTATTTCTGTATGTTTTTCATTGCTATTGTTTTTGGAAAAGAATAATACAGGCACAGAGTTCATTGTATTTTGTCAGTCTGTGCAGTCTGATAGTGACGCCCATAGATATTATGGCCTGTTTTGTGTGGTGTAAATGGCACCTCATTTTGTCTATAGAAAGTCCTGGGATCTTGCTAGGCGCCGAGCAGGTCTCAGGTCTCTTATCCTCCTTGGAGGAAGCTATGTTGCTGATCTAATTCATTGTATATGCGATGTGAATTTGTTTGAGGCCACTGTATCTGTTATTGTGGGTTTATATTTTTTTTTTGGTGTACCCTTTAGGATTTTGTGTAATTCTTGGGGGGTGAATGTAACAGAGTCATAAATAACATTGTTATAATTACACAAAATGTGTTCTAAACCCCCAAACTTCTCCTTTTATACCTGACTTTTAGGACCTCCAAGCCTGTAGTTGTGTTCATTATCAGTTAGAGCCCCTCCTCATTCTTTTCTTCTTCTTTGGTGCAATACTATAAATACAGTGTACCCCTTTTGCCTCTCCCCTTTTTCTACAATTCCCCTGTGGGAGAGGTGGGTGTCATTTCTTTCCAGCACCTTAAAGCACACATAATTCATATTTAACCACCCTGATGTTTATGATTGCGATTTTAATTCAGTTATTGTCATTATTGAACCTGTTTTTGTAAGATGTTATAAGTGTGTAGTATGTGTGTGTCATAAATGTGTTTTAGGCGCCATAAATGATAGCATGAATATGTATTCCTTGCTAGCTTGGGAGCTGTGGTGGGTTGAGCTAATCCTCTTCCCCACTGTCTGTATTTGGTCGTAGGAGCTGGAGTGGGCAAATTATTTACTTGGAGGTCTTTCTTTCTTTTACCTTTTTTATCAGGTATGTCAGATTTCATGTTGTTTTTGTTTTATCTTATGTCAAATATGTTACGTGTAAATGCATATTTTATGTTTAATGTAAAAATAAATGCCACCCTTTTTCTACAATTCCCCTGTGGGAGAGGAGCTGGAGTGGGCAAATTATTTACTTGGAGGTCTTTCTTTCTTTTACCTTTTTTATCAGGTATGTCAGATTTCATGTTGTTTTTGTTTTATCTTATGTCAAATATGTTACGTGTAAATGCATATTTTATGTTTAATGTAAAAATAAATGCCACCCTTTTTCTACAATTCCCCTGTGGGAGAGGAGCTGGAGTGGGCAAATTATTTACTTGGAGGTCTTTCTTTCTTTTACCTTTTTTATCAGACACAACGCAGAATCACACCGGTTACACACACATGGACAGAGGCTTGGACTCTTGTGCACTCCTCCTCCTAATTCAGTGTGAAATGAAACTTGCCTCCCACTGTGGATGTGAATCATGTCAGCTGAAAAACAAGTACTGCTGTGGGTTTTTCCTGTCTACATGCTTCAACATTTTGTGTAACTGTACTGTTTCTGCCCCTACAAATAAGTTTAGTTTGCATGTTTAATACTGTCATAATGTTATTATGTAACTAATATCCCACTAAACAAATGTGTGTTGATTAGAACGTCTAGATGGGGCGTCGAAGTCTTTGCTAAAATCAAACTTTTGTAAACATCTAGAGCACAACAGTGGGAGTATCTTACAAAAATCCTCGCTAACACAAAACTACTATGCAGCATGCAAAGGAACTCCATTTTTATCTTTGCATGTGTATAAATGGTCTTGTAATAAAAACATGCAATAGTGTTGGTGAAAAGTAAGAACTGAGAAGTCTTCATGAAATGTAAACTCTGATTATTTTGCACAGCGTATGAACTTCCAATGTGCATGTAATATATTTACACTATTTGTGTGCAATAAAAAATAAACTGACATTGCTAAAAGTGGTTGGAGATATTCGCTGCATGTGAGCTGCAGCAGAGACACGATGCTAAAATCGGGTGTCAGTGGGATTCTTCCTTCTAAACCTTCATTAACCCCACACTGAAACCAATGAGGCAATCTGTATAGTCTCAGTTTATTTTCAGTTTCACAGTTGCATACATGGTTATGCTCAACTTCACTAAAAAACAAAAGCTGTGTGTAAACTGTGCCAAATCTAAACAGGCTTGTAGGGACTCAGCTCCACCTCTGCATTACACTGTGTGAGCAAAGGAGACAGAAATGGAAGCTGAAGCTCTCGTGCAGCGTGATTCTCGTAATGGTTTGAATAAAAAGTTTCAGTTTAACCTCCTAAGACCCGAATTCTTCCACAGCAGCATTTTTAATTTCTCTTTGATATTTGGGCTGATTGGGACCCGATGAATATAAAAACAAAGAATTACCAGATTTATTTTTTTTACCTGATTTTTTTTCTGAGAAAAATGAGATCCACATATGGCAGCATAACGTCCTCGTAAGTGGATATCAGGTCCTTGTAGAGCAAAAATGAGTATTTTGGTCTAGACAACCCAAAATGTGATGTTCACATATGTGGACGCCAGGTCCTAGGAGGTTAATGTCATTGGTGACATTGTTACTCCTGCTCTGCCTGCGGCCCCGATTTTTTCTAATGACTGTGAAAATTTTCTCTCTTTTCTGCTTGCAAAGATTCATAACGTGAGAATGAATTTTACACACTCAGCACCTGTTATCTCGATCTCTACCCCATGTTGACCCGCTATCTTGGATACTTTCTCTCCTGTTTCACTACCTGAGCTGGTAAAATTAGTGAATTCAGTGAAAGCATCCTCCTGTTCACTTGACATTGTACCTGCATCATTGTTCAAAAATGTCTTCCAGTCTATTGGCCCATGTGTGCTCACTTTAATCAACTCTTCACTGGCATCTGGTATAGTTCCGGTTTACTTTAAAAACGCTGCTATTCTCCCACGTTTAGACCTATCTCTAAGTTACCGTTAATCGCTAAGCTTTTAGAAAAGGTTGTGGCTCAGCAGCTTATGGCAGCTCCTGATAAACACGGCATTTACGATAAGTTTCAGTCCGGTTTGCGTCGGTTTCACTCGACGGAGACAGCTCTTCTTAGGGTCTCAAGTGATATCTTGATGGATAATGATGCAGGAAAATGCTCTGTTCTACTCATGTTGGACCTCACATCAGCTTCCGACACAGCTGACCATCACGTCCTCATTGAAAGGCTGAAAAATTGTGTTGGTGTATCTGGAACTGCATTAGAGTGGTCCTCTTATCTCCATCACCGATCCTTTTCTGTGGCAGTCTCCGATTTTAGGTCATCCTCTACCTCCCTTACTTATGGTGTCCCTCAAGGGTCAGTTTTGGGGCCTTTATTGTTTTTAATATGTCTTCTCCCCCTCCAGCATATAATGGGCTCTTTTGAGGACATTTCTTATCACTGTTATGCTGATGATATTCAGTTGTACGTTTCTTTTATGCCTGAGGATTTATCTAAGCTTCAGCGTCTGAATGATTGCTTAGATTGATTCGATCAAACGTTGGATGGCTGCAAATTTCCTCCAACTCAACGAGGTGAAAACTGAAGTCCTCGTATGCGCCCCTGATAGGTTTTTATCGCAGATAGTGAAAGCCCTCGGTCCTCTCTCACTTTGTGTTAAATCCTCTATCAGGAATTTAGGTGTCACCTTTGACCCGACTCTCACATTCAATGTGAAATCTCTGGTTCGGTCTTGTTTTTATCATTTCAGAAATGTGGCTAAGCTGAGCCCGATGTTATCTCGCTCTGAACTGGAGATTGCTATACGTGCATTTATTTCTTCATGCTTGGATTATTGTAATTTGCTGTTTATGTGTCTAAGCAAAGGTTCTCTGGATCGTCTGCAGGTTGTGCAAAACGCTGCAGCTACGCTGTTGACTAAATCCTGCGAGTACTCACATGTGACACCGTTGTTATCTCAGCTACACTGGCTTCCTGTTAAATTTAGAGTCAGTTTTAAGATCCTGGTCTTGACCTACAGAGCTGTGCACGGACTGGCACCAGCCTACATCTCTGATCTGCTACAGCCCGATGTCCCCAGCAGGTCTTTGACGTCATCTTGTAATGCAACAAAAGCAAAAACCAAACAGGCAAATAAATAAATAAATCAAAACATGCTCCCTACTCAAAAGTTTTTATTTAAAAAAACTGTTGATTAATTTGAGATTTCAACAATCATTTTTCAAATATATCGCAGCAAAATATGAAAAAAAAAACCCAAAAACTTGTTCATTGTCTTAAAATGTACATTTGTAAGAATCTACTCAGACTGTGCTCTCTTGGTCCAGCCAATATTACTGTGGCATGGATAGTACTGCCTCATATGGTTGGTGCATAGCTTTGGTTGTCATGGCCTGAGGGCAGCTGTTCAGCTGGAAATAGTTCAGTACCATGGAGAGATCCCGCTCAGCTCATTCTTTCAATCTTCAGAGAGATCAAAAGGCAACAGAATGCCTGTAAGTGGAAGATGCCATGGAATAACACCCAGTCATAGCAAACAGCATATTATATAAGTCACACTTTGTGTAAGTGGGTATCTTGTTTCCAAAAGGAAAGTGTTGTCATACTTATGTAAGTGTCACGAGGAGATTTAAAAAGAAAACCCGGTTAGGTTATTGTCTGGAACAGTACCGACTGTTATTCAGCCCTCGTCCTGGTAGACAGCTCCGTATCAGCCTCAAGCTGCTCACAGACAGACATTTCTTTTTCTTAAATACCTTAATGAGGCCTCGGTGCGCTTATGTCTCCGTAAGTGTGCGTGTATCCCTAAAATCAGATGACATGTCTGTTTAATGTGGCTATAAAGAGAGAAAATTCAGCCACAGAGGCCAAATGGATAGAGATGGATACAGCGCGAGAGACGGACAGCTGTGTTATTACAGCGATAGGCTTTGCTACCTTGGTAAGAGCAGGAAATGGGTGTAAATGAAAGGCTTGATTGACTTTCTCAGAGGGTGATAATCAGTGCATAGAGCCTAATGTCTTGTCAAGGCTTTTAGCTGAAATTTTCTCACCAGACAAACAAGGTTTTACTTGTCTCCTGCTAAGTACTTCCCAGGTTCTGAGACAGTATGTTAATGTTTGTGCATTACCCACACGCAAATAATTCCATATTAAGCTGCCCTTCGATCAGCACAATGCCAACTGCAGGTTCACTTGGTCCTTGATTTCACACGGTGAAAAGAAGCTTTTGTGAATCAGTTCCTCCTGCATCTGATTACCCACTGGCTTAATTGATCTAATTATTGAACTCTGCTTGTGGGTGCTTTGTGTTTATCCATTCAGGCAAAGTCTTTAAGATAAGGATACACTTCTTATCATTCCTTTTTTTCCTCTCTTTCTGTTTGGCCATTAAATATTAAGTCACCCCATGCCATTATCAGGTTAACTGTGCAATTCAGAGGTGGTTGCAGTAGTGAATGCAGCTTCTATTGCTATTCTTAAGCAAGTTAATTGAACCTTCCCACAAAATACCATGTTTACAGTTTAACGCAGGGCCAAAAACAAAACAAACAACCTTTATTTGTCACATACACAATTATACAGAGTACAACATGTAGTGAAATTCTGCTGCAGACAGGCTGCAGACGTAGCCGCGCCATTCCAGGGTTTCTTGGTTTTAGCATGGGGGGTCTAGCCAGGACCCTTCCCCTTAATAAAACAAACAGACAGTGCAGAAACAGGAACGTTCATCTCTGCAGTTGGAGAAGTTCAATTTAAACTCGTTTTTGTCTCCATATAAGCGAGAAGTCTGTACCTAAACAAGCTGCTGTGCTCACGCTGTTCCCAGGAAACAAAAACATGGTGACACTTTTAACGATATGCACGCGTTTGCCACACGTACGACCCCTTTACTGATTCTTTTTTCATCTTAGTTAGCGGCGCATTTTCATCCATGTCGTGCAGAGACCTGCAAAACATAGCAACAAACAGAAAACCTGCATGAAATGTGATGTAGCGTTCACCTGATGAAAAACCTCAAAGATTAAACAAATGAAAATGTCAGTCACTAAACTAAACTCTGCCACCACCTCCGTGTTTAAATAGCACATTTGTAAATAAGCGGATGATGTTGCTCCACACAAGATAACGAACTTTTCATCCATCCAGCCTGATCACCAGTGTACACAGAGGGCGTGCTCCTGCTCTCTCAGCAGCTGTCTGATCACATTTTCCACCGTTTATTTATTTCTTCATCATTATTCTTGAACTAGCGTGATGGCAAATCAAAGGGTGTGATCGTAACCCCAGTAATAACTTTAAAGCACATTTATCTTTCCCATTTTTGGTCCTCACCGGTGTCAGAACATTTCTGCATCACTCTTTCTATTAGTGCGACCCTTCATTCCTCGTCACTTCTGTCATCTTATGTGTAACTTTGTTGTATTTCCATTATTTGTAATATGCTGAATAGGGATGGGTATCGTTTAGGTTTTATCCGATACCGGTGCCAAACCGGTACTTTTGAAATGGTGCCGGTGTTTAAACGGTGCTCAAACCGGTGCTTAACGAATGGAGAACACAAAATTGGTCCAAAAACCTCTCACGTTCAGCTGTTTTCCACTTTTTCTTTGGTCATTTTAGCCTTTTTGGCCAGGGTGAAGGGAGTATCTGCCATCAAACAAGAGGACAGCCGCATGTAGCTATGATGATGTTTGCTAGTTCACCTTACGTGCATTAATGTAATAACGTGGTTAGCCTACTCAACGTAAATTACACACGAACAACATTAAGCTACTCACGCAGAGAAGAACGGCTGCTGCTGCATCATCATCCTCATCATTTCTGCTACACTGGCAGGGCTAGGGGCCAGTGTTAGGTATTTTAGTACCATGGGAGCATTTACTGGATATTGTTTTATAGTGACATTATACAGGAAAACTCTGTCATTCAATAAGGCCCCTTTGTTTTAGTTATTTTTCTCTTTGACCCAAGAATTGATGTGTGAGAATCACAGGCTGGTACAAGGTTGAAATACCACAGAGATCACTCCCTCAGCTACATTAGTTTCTAAATCTCTTAGGAGACGCCTGTTGAAGGCCAAATGGTTTGTTTCAGAATTCACTAATGAAAGAACTCTTTATTTCGTGCCTTGAAAATATGTCGCTGAGATAATCATAATTGTAGCTGAACTGATAAACTATACAAAGGGTGCTTCTTCACCCAAGGGCAGGAAGACGCTCCCTTATCTTGGTCTGTACTGGTTTAAACTGAGAATCTGCTGACTCATGAATTTTTCCCTCTATATAAACTGTTGTACTTGAGAATAAAGTTGAGTCGATTTGGGAAGACAACCTGAAGCAGTCTCTGTTTTCTTGTTCTCCCAAGCTGCTCCCGAGCTCGTACTAACACGCTGAATGGCATGCTTGAATGTTACTTGAGAATATATTTGACTGTGTTACAGATTAAGGGACAATCTCTGCTGATAGACGCCCACGCCTCGGAGGAAGCCGATCCACGGATTAGGCCCTGGAAGCCGTTTCCTTCAGCCAGGACTCTCCTCTTCAGGTTCTTGGGGGATGTTGCTAACTCCGGGTCCGATAACAGGCACCACACCCGCAGTAGATGCGCTCGGTGTGAGGTCTCGCAGCAAGCTATCAAATACGGCGCATTTCTCAGCTTAAAAAAAAAACGCTATGCGTCGCCAGGTGTTTCATCGGATTTGAGGTGTTACCTCCTTTGACAGTATCACAGTATCAGCTTAAAGCACTTGTTGCTGCTGAGTTTGCATCTTTTGCTGTGAAGTACAGCCAGACTTTGACCGGTCCTCCTTGGGCATTTTTAATCTGTAGCTCTGCTCTAAAAGAACGTACGTACCTGGGCCCGCCTACTATCCTCGGAAACGTAAAATGATTGGCTAGAATCTAAAGTGTATCATTCCATACCAGTTGGTGGCAGTAATGCACCTTTCAGTTGTTTGCCAACCGCCAATACAAATGTAAGGAAGAAGAAAGTGTATCACAGCTCAGGAAATAAAGCACCGAAATGTGCGCTGCTTTTCGGTCTGGTTACTACCGTTTATGACAGAACCACACCGGTACCCATCCCTAATGCTGAACAAGAACAGAGAGACTGACCCACTTTGCCTGGTTAAACATCTTCCCCTCTCTGCACACACTAGCACAGTTTGAATAACACTAAAAATAGACGGCAATTAGCTTAAAGAGAACTAATCACATGTGACCATTAATTGAAAAATGCCACTTACATATTGGCATCACATGTTGCTACGGTGATTGTTTAACGCTCACAAGGATATGATTTTCCTCTCAGCGAGGTAACAATTCTATTTTTCCAACAATTCTTTTATTCATTTTGCTATAATAAAGTCATTAATAGTAAGCAACGCCATTTCAAAGCCTAATGAATTAAGTGAGGAGACCTTAATGGGCTTTCGTGTCGTACTGGGAAGTATTTCTGTTTACGTTTGTTAGTCACACGGGTCTTTCTGTTTGGTTCATTTTCATCCTCACGCAGCAGCAGGAGAGTCTCTGCTGCCATCTCATACAGGCTGAGCCGGGCTGCAGACTGACACAGGACAAAGATAAATTCAGGGAAAAGATAATGTCGGCTTTTGCAGTCATTATTTCAGGATATGCAGGTTGGTTCGCTCTGTTCTTTCTTTTCTCTACTATCATAATTTTAAACACTGTCTCAACGGTGTGGGCGCTCGCTCAATAACTAAACTGTTTACAACTAGAAGATGTGGTGACAAGTTGGAGAAGAAAACACTGAAGAGATGAAGGGGCTCACGTCTTGACACACATTTGTGCGATCTTTTGCTACGCTGTTCTGTTCGGGGCTTCATTTATTTCTTTATTTGTTGACCTAATAGTCTTGTCACTGTGGTTGAAGCAGACTGACAAGTGGTTGCTGGAGTTCTCCACCTGTGCTCTCCTTCTCTGCCTCTGTGTGTACTCGTCAGGTTGCTTTTATGCTGCGAGATCAGAAATGTCACAAAGAACAAAGCATGCTGGTTAACACACATGATGACATTTGCATATCTGAAAGGGAAACCTGGGCCTCCAAACATTCACTCATATGTACTTGGGGATAAACCGACATGCTCGCAAAACAAATGTCCTCATTCATGAAAGCCCGGCATCAAAAGTAAAAGTATCATCCTGCCTGTCACCAGTGATGCAGTCATGTGACCAATTCAACCTAGATGGTGGACGGCATCGTGCAGCAGTTGTTTGCTCTCAATTTTGAAAGATTACTATCATTCTGCACGTGCTCCAGATAACTCTTCTTCAAATTCTTTAATTCTCACTCGCTTTTGCAACTTTGTACTTTTGTGTTACTCGCAGCAACAACTCCACCTCATTGTTAGTCCATTCAACAAACTCGGTGCTTTTCCTCGACATTCTCGAATCGTCTTATGTTTCACGCATGCGCAATACAAGAAGCATTTTCAGTCGTTTCAGGCTACGTCCACGCGTACACGGGTATTTTTGAAAACGGAGATTTTCCGTTTTCCTTTTAAAAAATAATCCCGTCCACACGTAAAGGCAGAAATGAAGGAAAACGCTGCTATGAACATGCCAAAGCAGCAGGTGGCGCTAGATTCCTAACCGTGCAGAAATGTTGGCCAATCAGAAGTCTAGAAGCCTCGGTGGGAAAAAGTAAACAAAGCTGGGGCATAGAAGCAGAACCGAGTCGTATGTGTGGAGGGACAGTAACTGTGTGTATATGTAAGCATTTAAACACTGCAGAGAGTAGAATTAACAGTAACAGTATTGTAGAAATTCATTTCACCGAAACAATAACGTGGCGCACAGTGTGATGTCAAAAACACCTTTGACGCTGCGTTTTCTGCGTTTTTCTAGTCCACATGTAAATGCAAAAACGGAGTTTTCAAAAATATCCACCCTGGCCGGAGTTTTTAAAAATCCAAAAACGCCGTTTACGTGTGGACGAAAGGTGCAAACGCATAGAAAGATCTGCGTTTTCAAAAATACCCGGGTACGTGTGGACGTAGCCTCCGTGTGGATGAACAGCTGCAGTGGTTTGTATCATATCTATCTAATAGACTCCAGTTTGTGCATGTAAATGGAGAGTCCTCTTCACACACTGAGGTTAATTATGGAGTTCCACAGGGTTCAGTGCTAGGACCAATTCTGTTTACATTATACATGCTTCCCTTAGGCAGCATCATTAGAAGACATAGCATACA
The DNA here is from genome assembly GCF_057381915.1 of Diplotaxodon limnothrissa. Classification (NCBI taxonomy): domain Eukaryota; kingdom Metazoa; phylum Chordata; class Actinopteri; order Cichliformes; family Cichlidae; genus Diplotaxodon; species Diplotaxodon limnothrissa. The sequence continues at coordinate 1,997,400 of NC_140602.1, forward strand.
TTTACACTGCTATGCAGATGACACCCAGCTCTATCTGTCCATGAAGCCAGATAACACACACCAATTAGTTAAACTGCAGGAATGTCTTAAAGACATAAAGACCTGGATGGCCGCTAACTTTCTGCTTCTTAATTCAGATAAAACTGAGGTTATTGTACTCGGCCCTGAAAATCTTAGAAATATGGTATCTAACCAGATTCTTACTCTGGATGGCATTACCTTGGCCTCCAGTAACGCTGTGAGGAACCTTGGAGTCATTTTTGACCAGGACATGTCCTTCAACGCACATATTAAACAAATATGTAAGATTGCTTTCTTCCATTTGCGCAACATCTCTAAAATTAGAAATATCCTGTCTCAGAGTGACGCTGAAAAACTAGTTCATGCATTTATTACTTCCAGGCTGGACTACTGTAATTCATTATTATCAGGATGTCCAAAAAACTCGCTGAAAAGCCTTCAGCTAATCCAAAATGCTGCAGCAAGAGTCCTGACAGGGACTAGAAAGAGAGAGCATATTTCTCCTGTTTTGGCTTCCTGTTAAATCCAGAATTGAATTCAAAATCCTGCTCCTCACATACAAGGTCTTAAATAATCAGGCCCCATCTTATCTTAATGACCTTGTAGTACCATATCACCCTATTAGAGCACTTCGCTCTCACACTGCAGGCCTACTTGTTGTTCCTAGAGTATTTAAAAGTAGAATGGGAGGGAGAGCCTTCAGTTTTCAGGCCCCTCTTCTGTGGAACCAGCTTCCAGTTTGGATTCGGGAGACAGACACTATCTCTACTTTCAAGATTAGGCTTCAAACTTTCCTTTTTGCTAAAGCATATAGTTAGGGCTGGACCAGGTGACCCTGGATCCTCCCTTAGTTATGCTGCAATAGACGTAGGCTGCCGGGGGATTCCCATGATGCATTGAGTTTTTCCTTTCCAGTCACCTTTCTCACTCACTATGTGTTAACAGACCTCTCTGCATTGAATCATATCTGTTATTAACCTCTGTCTCTCTTCCACAGCATGTCTTTATCCTGTCTTCCTTCTCTCACCCCAACCGGTCGCAGCAGATGGCCGCCCCTCCCTGAGCCTGGTTCTGCCGGAGGTTTCTTCCTGTTAAAAGGGAGTTTTTCCTTCCCACTGTCGCCAAAGTGCTTGCTCATAGGGGGTCATATGATTGTTGGGTTTTTCTCTGTATCTATGAAGCGCCTTGAGGCGACTTATGTTGTGATTTGGCGCTATATAAATAAAATTGAATTGAATTGAATTGAACTGTTCAGAAACGACTGGAAACTGTCACGGTTCTGGGTCCGTTGGACCCAGTATTTTGAGTTCATTATGTTTTGGTACTTTTGCATCATGGATTTTCCTTTATGTTTCTCTGGTACTTGGTTTTTCAGTTATCTTGGTGTTTTTCTATATTATGATTTATGATCTGATACTGTTGTGATTATGATTATCATTTAGTAGCCTTTGGTCAGTGTCAAGTCTGTCTCTGTCTAGTCTGTGTCTTAGTAAAGTGTGTTTTGTTTCCTGTTTTACTTTGAAGGTTCTTGTTCCTGTCTGATGTTAGTATGTGCAGCTTTGTTCCCCCTGTCTCGTTAGCCCTGATCTCTCCCAGCTGTGTCTCCCTCCTGTTGCCGATTTCCCCGTTACTACCCTGTGTATATAAGCCCTGTGTTTTCCCATTCTCAGTGTCGCGTCGTACCATCAGTTTATGCCTGTGTGTTCTTGGTCTCAGTGTTCCGTCCTCACTTTATGTTTGTTTTCCTGCCAGCAATAAAGCTGAGGTTTTTTGAGTTACATTCCATTTTCCGAGTCCTGCATTTGGATCCTCATCTCTGCCTGCCCGCACACAGAGCCTTGACAGAACGACGCGACCAGTAGTGATGGTGAGATGAAGCCTCATGATGAACTGAAGCTTCCCATCCAACTGGTCGACTCATGGTTCGAAGCATTGTGATGATTCATTTGCTCTACTGCGCCATCAAGTGGACAATTCAAGTGAAATGGGCTCAATAATTATAATGATGTGATGTGTAAACCGCTAAACCGAATAAATAAATTGTTTTTCATGGTTATTTATCCCGAATATTGTCTCAGTATGTCTGATACAAAAGAGAAAGTGGAAACTATCAGTACACAGTTTTTGGGATGATTGTGTAACTGCGTAATCATTCTTATGTACATCTCAATAATGACACAAACTAGTGTGTGGCACTTCAAGTTGAATGAATAAAGGAATTACTATTGTTCATGACACCAATAACTGAACTCTAAATATTAGTTATATTTAATATTATACTAATTTTATATTAATTTAATTAATATTTGTGTATAATAAATTGGCAGCTTAACACAGGAATGTACATGGAAACAAAAAGGGAGGGAGTTGTGATGTGAATGTGCTTGTATAACAGTGCTCATGACACTAGGGAAAAGTTTTCATTTGTTTTTATTCAAAAATAGCAGCTTTCCCACAGTGCTGGGCTGAAGACGGTTCCTCTTTTTTGAGAGGATTTCTCCTGCTTTTGAAAATATCCTCTCACAGGGCACAGATGAAGCAGGGGTTGCAAGAAAAACCACAGCAAGTTTATACAAGTTTGGATAAAGAAATTTGTGTCCAGTACTCCAGTAGCTATGTAACACGTACGTAATCCAATTCCACAACACGATGTGATGAGGGAATCAGCTGTGTTTTGCTGCCCATTTTATTTCGAATCTGGCGCGAACCGGTGAACCAGTTCCCGAATCAGTCACGTGGTACGGACTGCCCGCGAGGCCTCGAACGTCACTGCATACGTAATCAACGCAAGCCTCGATACGCGCTTCAGAAAAACGCCCCCGCGATTACCCGACGCGCGATTCGAAGCTTCGACACACAGGACACATCACTAGCGACCAGTAATGGATCCAGCGGACTCACCGTGGAAGCGCAGCTCCCGTTTTGACGGGACTCGGCTAGCGCTTGGAGGGCCTCCGTGCTGCCGTTCCTCGCTGGCAGCCTACCCTTCGGCCCACTCGTCTGCTTCCTCCCCGCGGACGCCCAGGTCTCGCAGAAAACGCTCCAGCCGGTCCCGGGAGGATTACTACGAGCCTGCAAGCAATCAGCTCACGCCTGCACAAGCCTTTTACAAGATGTTAGGGATTATTATCGTGCCACCTGACTCACCCAGCATTTCCACATCACAGCAGGAGCAGCCACAGCAGAGTCCTCCCTCGTCACATTCCGCCAGCGCCGCTCCCTCTTCAACAGGGAGGCAGCAAACACGCAGCCAGCACTCACAGCTCCAGCAGGAGCCTGGGATTCAGCTCAAACAACCGCCTAGGGTGAGTGACAGAGTCTCCCTTCATTCGCCTTTTTTGTCAAGGGATAGACAGACTGTTTCCCCCAAAGCTGCGAACGCCAGCTACATGAACACTACAGCTCGTGTTTCTCCGGTTCGGGAAAATAAGAGTTTTCGTTTTAAGAATGACTATTTTCCCATTGGTTCAGAAGACTGTGCGCCTGATGTTTTTTCAGATCCAGGAGTTAAGACTGTTCCGTCTGGATCTGTTTATTCTGGAGCTATGTTTATTCAGTCAGCTGCCCGTCCGCTTTCAGCTCAGTCCCCTGCTCGGCAGCCACCTGTAGCTCAGTCTCCAGTGTCACCTGCTCAGCAGCCACCTGTAGCTCAGTGTCCTGTGTTTCCTGCTCAGAAGCCGCCTGTAGCCCAGACACCAACTCCACCACCACCACTTTCGCCTCAAGCTCAGTTAGCCGCCCGGCCTCAAGCTCAGTTAGCCGCCCGGCCTCAAGCTCAGTTAGCCGCCCGGCCTCAAGCTCAGTTAGCCGCCCGGCCTCAAGCTCAGTTAGCCGCCCGGCCTCAAGCTCAGTCTCCAATTCCACCACCGTCGTCATCCCAACCATTGTTTCAGTCACCCTCAGTTCAGCCTCCTGTTCAGCAGCCACTAGCCCTGCACCCTGTGTCACTTGCTACCCCGGTACAACAAGCTCAGTCAAATCAATCTAAAAGGAACTGTGTTTCATCAGTTTGTTCTAAGCAGAGCAACAAACCTCATGATAATGTAATCATTCCTAAAAAGCTGGCCAGTTCAGAGACTGTGACGCGCTCCAGGGCCTCCCCAGAGGCTGAGTTTCAGCCCTCAGCCTACTCTGGACCCCTGGAGGCTAGGAACCCAGCTGAGGACTGCACCCGGCTGTCACTGCCTGAGCAGAGTCAATGCTCTGGGCGGCTGAAGTCTGCTATGTGTTTGCCAGAGGCCCGTGCGCCTGCTGGTCCTGTTCTGTCCCTGCCAGAGGCCCGTGCGCCTGCTGGTTTTGTCCTGTGTGTTCCAGGGGCCCCTGTGCCCACTGGTCCTGAGACTGTTCTCGCTGGAGGGCCCGAGGAGCCCGTCCAGCCCCCTTCCTCGTCAGCTGGGGGGCCCGAGGAGCCCGTCCAGCCACCAGCTGCTCCACCAGCAGCCTCATCCACACTTGCAGCAGCAGTTTCATCCATGCCGCCGCCTGCTGCTCCACCAGCAGCCTCGTCCATGCTTGCAGCAGCAGTTTCATCCATGCCGCCGCCTGCTGCAGCGCCTCCGTCTCCAGCTTCCACGCCAGCTGCAGCCTCCGTGTCTCCACCCACGCCAGCTGCAGCCTCCGTGTCTCCACCCACGCCAGCTGCAGCCTCCGTGTCTCCACCCATGCCGTCGCCTGGTCCGGCTCCGGCTTCAGCTTCGCCTGGTCCGGCTTCGCCTTCAGCTTCGCCTTCAGCTTCGCCGGGTCCAGCCTCCGCATCCGCTTCAGCGTCGTCTGGTCCAGCTCCCGCGTCCTCATCCTCGTCTGGTCCAGCTCCCGCATCACCAGCTTCGTTTGGCCCCGCCTCTGCATCAGCCTCACCTGGTTCAGCCTCCGCATTCGCTTCAGCGTCACCTGGCCCAGCTTCGGCTTCAGCCTCTGCCTCATCTGATCCAACCTCCGCTTCGCCTGGGGCTGCAGGGGCCACGCAGCCTTCGGGTCCCCTCCTACCACCTCCACATTGTCGGTCATCTGCCAGGCCGCTTGTTGGGCATCATCACCACCGTGGCCGCCCTCCGGACTTCTGTTGCCGCCACTGCCTTCCGCGTGGCTGGCCTCCAGGCTTGCATTCCCGCCGCCGTTGCCGTCTGCACGGTCGGCCCCCAGAACTGCTTCCTCGCCGCCGTTGCCGTCCGCACGGTCGGCCTCCAGAACTGTTCGCACGTCGCCACCGTTGCCGTGTGCACGGTCGGCCCCCTGGACTTTTTGTAGACTCTTGGTGAGCTCTGGTTTCGTTTTGTTTTTGATATGCTTTCCTGCGTTTTTTGGACTCTGGTGCTCCTTGTTTTTTTTTTGCTTGGGCCTGTCCCTCCATCCTGGACCCCCTCCGCCCGCCCTGGCCTGGTGCTTTGTTGTGCTTTTTTTGTTTGGGGCTGTCGGGAGTCAGCCCTTAGAGGGGGGGTACTGTCACGGTTCTGGGTCCGTTGGACCCAGTATTTTGAGTTCATTATGTTTTGGTACTTTTGCATCATGGATTTTCCTTTATGTTTCTCTGGTACTTGGTTTTTCAGTTATCTTGGTGTTTTTCTATATTATGATTTATGATCTGATACTGTTGTGATTATGATTATCATTTAGTAGCCTTTGGTCAGTGTCAAGTCTGTCTCTGTCTAGTCTGTGTCTTAGTAAAGTGTGTTTTGTTTCCTGTTTTACTTTGAAGGTTCTTGTTCCTGTCTGATGTTAGTATGTGCAGCTTTGTTCCCCCTGTCTCGTTAGCCCTGATCTCTCCCAGCTGTGTCTCCCTCCTGTTGCCGATTTCCCCGTTACGACCCTGTGTATATAAGCCCTGTGTTTTCCCATTCTCAGTGTCGCGTCGTACCATCAGTTTATGCCTGTGTGTTCTTGGTCTCAGTGTTCCGTCCTCACTTTATGTTTGTTTTCCTGCCAGCAATAAAGCTGAGGTTTTTTGAGTTACATTCCATTTTCCAAGTCCTGCATTTGGATCCTCATCTCTGCCTGCCCGCACACAGAGCCTTGACAGAAACGATCTGTAAAAACGCTTTTTGTAACTTTTGTACTGCAAGAAAAAGCTTTTGTTTCTGTGCATGGAGTGAAACTGTGGAACAGTTTGAATATGGAATTAATGCAACGTCCAAACATAAAACTGTTCAAAAGGAGTTATAAAAATATGATCTTCTCAAACTATAAAGAAAAGGAAAATATTGAAATTAAGTGAATGTCTCTATTTTAAAAATTTCATGATATTGTATCAGAAATCTGTTCACTTTTTTTTATTACAGATTATATCAGTAAGGAAGCAACTAAATATTAACTTATGGTAAAGGGTGGATTAAATAAGTGTGTACTTCTTCCCACTTCCTTTCAACATGTAAATGAATCAGAACGGCAGCGATATTGAGACGTCTTGACTCTATGAATTCATATTCTCTTTTTTCCTTCTTCTATCTAAGGTTACAGCCACACGACAGGCTAGAAATGACCAATAAAATAATACTTATAATAGCAGTGGATCAGAGGTGATAGATGGAATTACATTTTCAAAAACAAAATTGCTTTTGAAACTGTTTAAATATGTAATTTGTGGTTATATTTCATGAGGGAATAAAACAAACAAACTAAACCTGTATGGAAAATGAGTCTTTATCAGAGGACTCAAACACAGATAATTGAAAATACCCCAAATAGTTTGTGTGTTCACCTTATCAATATTTACACAGCAGGAACTATCAGAGGTGGAAAGATGCCTTGAAAAATAATGAATCTTATTTTTCAAACGAGCACTTCTGTGGAACATTTTGCTCAAAGTTTTACCTTAACTGGTTGCTCCAATATAACGGCAGAGAAGTGCTCTAAAAACAAACCAGTGTCACAGTAACGTTGGTTCACACTTTAGTTGTTTGTTCATTAATTGTTTGGTCAAGTTGAGGCACCGACCTTGATTTGGATGAGCTAATAACAGTTTGGGTTAACATGCAGCGGTCGCCACCTTTCAGACCCTGTTCAAAGGTTTTCTTGGTTTTATAATCAGCCTGATTCTAGCAGGAAAAATCTCGTCCATTTCAGAGGAACAAATACACGCTTTTGCCTTGAGCCTGGGCTTTGATGTGGTAGACGTGGAAGCTTAAAAAACACATTTCTTTAAGATGATGTAACATCACTATTTCAAAAATCTTTGTGAAATTAAGAGAACTGTAGCTGTTGGAAAAATATAAAGTTATGTGATTGAGATGTGTTTGGATTGTATACAACGCTACGAGGTGTGGTGAAAAACTTCTAAAACTCATTAAAAGTGAAAAAAGTCTGTACTGAGGTTCAAGGTGCTGATGTGGCCTACAAATTTCCAGCATCTCAGTGAGATCTCGTTTGTGCTGCTCTGATCTGCAGTTTGTAGTTTACTTCTTGAATCTCAGTATCAGATATTACATGTTTAGTAAAGTCTGTGTGGGTCCGAGCTGCTCTAACAGCATGAGTTCGATCACTACAAGAGAAACCACGTCGTTTAAGTCATCACTTCACTTGCTTGGCATTTAATGCCACTCAGACTATGTTCATTTTATTTTGAGCGATTTGGGCTTTTATTCAAATGACGAGCGTTCACAGAGGTGATGAAACAGTTGTAATAAATACAAACTCCAACCCAATTAAAATGTGAAATATTTCACCTTTGGTTGTTTCACATTTTAACTGAATATTAAATTTTGTGTCCAACTGCATCCAAAGAAGAAAAAAGAGTCAACATGAACAAATAAAGTGCAACATTGGCAGACTTGACCTGCACAGACTGTTATACCTTTCTCAGTAACATCACCCATAAAAAATCAATATGTCAAATATGTCAAAGCTCAAACTACACTGTTTTCCAAAATAAATTCCCTGTTACCTAGACGACGTGGTTTGACTTTGACAGGTTAACCTGTCATATATACACGTCAGCTTTAAAAGGATTCTGAACTTAAACATGCAAACTGAATATGAAAATACATGAAAACCAATTAAAATACAAAACTGCAATTTTCTAAAATTCAAATTGTATTTAAAAAAAATGTTTTTTATATTTGGTTGATGCCAAGAAGGACGTCTGAGAGGTACAGTCGTGTTAAAGCCCAATTTAGTCTTTTTAAAGTAATGTAAGTCTTTCACGTGTGGCTTCCTGTTGGGCTGTCCTCTGCAGTCTAACATTGGACCAATAATCAGTCGTGGGGAAATGTCAAGTTACTGATTGGCTGCAGAGCAGGAGAACAACAGATGCTGATGCAGGGGTGTTTCAGAACAGCTCATTAGCTTCGTTTCTGTGGTGTCTCAGTGTGAGGATGCACAGGACAGGAAGGATTTTCATATCTGTACAGTTACTGCTGTCAATATGATGTGAAAGAAGTCATATTGACATGATGAGACACAACGAGCCGCCACCTAGCTAGACTTTGGACGTGGCTTCATGTTCCACTGTGGTGGATTTGAACTGAAACTATGTTTGTTTTATTTACTAAAGCTAACTGAAACTAAAACACAATAAACAAACAAACAAAACAAACAAGCAAAGCAAAACAACAAGAAATGTTCATTTAATGCTTTTCTTTCTTCCTTCTTTTTGTATTTTTTCTATTTAAGGGTACCGAATGACAGCTCATTCAAAAATTGCTTTTGTAGATTTATTTATGAACAGCGTGAGCTGAACTGGAAACAACATTCTGGGGTCACAGATTGAACAAATACCCCATGGTTGTTGGAGAACAGCTCATCTAAATGTGTCAGCAGTGACCTTCTACTGGTCCACACACCAGTGTGAAGTAGCTGCTGTAGCCCATGAAGAACAGACACATACACAGAGACTCCTTCATTTATTCATCAGCCACATTATTGTGAATGTTGACATTATAGATTTTTTTAAAGTTTATATATTTATGCCTAAATTAATGTCTCAGAGACTCTGAATTTGTGTGAGAATCATTTTTGTGCACAGCATTTTACTTTATTCCGCTCACTCCAAGTGAAAACATTACTGCAGCAAGTGCTGTATAGTATAAATGAATCTAGAAGAGGCTTCTTAATGAGTGGGATGGAAACAGATTGATGCCCTTCTGGACCTCTTTCCAGCACCTTCATTAACTGTACATAATTTAGACAGTCCTCAGAACTTGATATATTGGAACACAACTAAAAGTGGAAACCACACTACTATGACAGTTATTCAGATCACACAATACAAAGGTGTTGTACCAAAGAACTGATAATAATGCTACTCCTGGAGCCCCTCCAACATTTATGTCCCCCAAAGTAATCAGAAGTTATTCTCTGAATATCATCAACATCTAAAACAGACGGCATCATCACAGCCGCGTGCTCAGAGTCTACAAGTGTTACAGGACTCGAGAGTTTCTCGGAGCTGTTTTTTACTGCATGTCATACCTCCTCCTTTTCTCATCCTGCAGTTTTTATCTGTGCATTTACTGTTTACTATCAAAATAAAGCACCAAAAGATCCCCCCTCCCAAGCTGACGACTCTGTTACTCTGGGCGACATCAATCCTGCCGATGAAGAAGCGGAGAACAATACAACAAGAGCTCAAGAAAGACGTAGCATATTGTATATCTTACAGCCGTTATTATTTCACATAAATTTTGTTGTACTCTTACATTTGTCAGTTTTGTCAGACTGAAAGCTGCAGCTGAGGGATGACACCTCGAGAGGTTTGACAGAACGCAGAACGATTCCTAATACGACATAACATCACATGACCTCATGGGTCACATGACTTCATGTGGTTTTCACATTTTAGAAAGCAACTTATATAACATGTCCTTCTTTAACAAGTTCTTCAATATTTTATGTCCTTAAGTTCTGATTTCACAGGTCTGCAACCAAAAAACTGCGTAAGATTTTTTGACTGTTTCTTACAGATTTTTACTGAAACTGGGAAAAATATTAAACATTTCATCTTGTCAGGTTTTTTTTGTAAAACTCGTGTTTTTAGTTTAATTAGGCGTACAATTTCTTTATCCTATACCTGAGTCAAAAAACCATGTGCAATGATGACTTCTTACTAGAGATGGACCGATCCGATATTACGTATCGGTATCGGTCCGATACTGACGTAAATTACTGGATCGGATATCGGAGAGAAATGAAAAATGTAATCTGATCCATTAAATATCACGAAAGCACCTCACAAAACTTGCGACACGCCGTAACTCGCATCATAACCGTAGCACTTTGGAGCAGTATGCATCACGTGATAGAGCGGCTGTGGCGTGTGAGACCTGTCGGCGGTCTGGTTGAGTATTTGGAGCTTCGCTACCAAACCAGCATTTCATCTCCGAGGAAGTGATCCCAGAGAGAAGTAAAGCAAGTGTGTAAGTTCATCTCTGAATGTTTGTAAAGCGTTCCCGCGTTAAGCTTATCAACCGATATATGGAGCGACTGCCTCTCCTGCTGCTACTTCAATCATGAAACTGATCAGCTGATCGGCTTTTCTGTCGTGAGTCCGTCTCTCTTGTTTGTTTTTGGCCCACTTTGCACCAGAAAGAGGAAACCAGCGGCTGAACAACAGCAGCACGTTTAAGCTTAGAATTTATTTAATATTACTTTCTACACCAGGATCTTTTTCTACAGCTGACGGCTGTAACTGTGCAGGGGCGGATCTAGCAAAGTTTAGCCAGGGGGGCCGATAGGGCATTAACAGGGAGAAGGGGGCACAAAGACATACTTTTCTTTCTTATTCTCATTTAAAATGTCTCGCTTTTAATTATTTAATATTTATCTGAATCTTACACCCAAAGTTTTAATATGATGTAAAATGTATAGAAGTCCATTACTGTATATAGTAACTGTTAAGTCTAATATACCCTATAAGCTAGTACTTTTTCCATCTGTGCAGTTCTGTTGAAGAAAGATGTTGAATCTATTTAATTAATCTAATTAATTGATTTCTGTGCATTTTTTTTCACACTGCATCAAATTAAGGTTGATTACGTCGATTAAGCATCATGAGGTGGAGGGTGGGGGTTCCATATTTTTCTGTTTGTTTGTTTTTTTGCTAGGAGTTGGTGCAGGTTTAAGTTGATTAGATTGACCAGTATTTCTGAACTATGAAATATTTTTTTTGCATACAGGTATAACAGAATAGCTTTAGTGTTTTTGTTTTTTTAAACTTGAGTATGAACTTATACAAAATGCAGCAAGATATTAAAAGAACTGTTTTATAGATTAAAAAACACTATTGGATTCATATCGGTATCGGCCGATATCCAAATTTATGATATCGGTATCGGACATAGAAAAGTGGTATCGTGCCATCTCTACTTCTTACATTAATGTAATATTTCTAAGAGCGAGACTCAAGAGAAATACATATGTGAGGAACTGAGGGGAGGTGGGTGGGAGGGGTACGGTGGGTTTGGTGGTGTGAGGAGCATTGTAATAAAGGAGAATTGTAATAAAATATAGATTTTTTTCATCACTGTTGTGCTTTTTTAATGTAAATTCCTCATGTTTTGCAAAAAAACAAAACTATGTGATGGAGGGAATAGAGATGATTTTTGGTTTCAACACCCTAAAAAACATCAAATTTAATAAAAAAAAATATCCCATGCAGCTGAATTTGTTTTTGCATACCTGTGTTATATTTCATCTATGCAATATGCACAAAATCTGAAGGTAACAATAAAAATAAAATGGGAATATGTTGATAATGTTAGGGTCCCTGGGTCGTTGACCCAGTGTTTTTGTGTTTTTGGTTCTTTGATTTTGTTATTTCATTATATTCTAGCTTTGCTTTATGGGTTTTAGGATTATTCTTAGTTTAGGTTCTCTGGGTGGGGTTTGGTTAGAGTTTTAGTGTTCTGGTTTTCTGTCTGGGTTCCATGTTGCTGTCTCCCCTTTCTGCTGTATCCCCACATCCAGTCAGTGTCTCTGTTCCCTTTGTTATAGTGCCTGCCCGTGAGTCTGTTATGTTTCCTGTTTTACTTTGAAAGTCCATGTGTGATGTTAATATGTCTGGTTTTGCTTCCTCTTGTCTCGTTAGGCCTGATTTGCCCCAGCTGTGTTTCCCTCCTGTTACCCATTCCCTGATTGCTCCCTCTGTGTATTTAAGCCCTGTGTTTCTTAGTGTCTGTTTCGCGATCTACCGTTTATTTTGCTGTGTGTTTTGCCTGTCCACCGGTGTAAGTTTATTTTGAGTTTTTCTAGTTACGTCATGTTGCGTTCAGCATTAAAGCCTTTTTGAGTTCACGTCTGTCTCCGGAGTCTGCACCTTGGGTCCTATTCCTGACTGCACACAGCCACACCTAACAGATAAATAAGAGCAGCTACAGACATTCCCACAGATGTGGGAAACAACTGGGAGTCATGATAACGAGGAAACAATACAAAACCAAGTCCTTTACCTGGCAATGAGTTAGCTTTCATGTATTCAGTTCACTCAATCAAGGAGAAGAACAAGGAGATGTAATTCAAAACGGCATTAAAAGCAAGTGGAGTTGTCATTGCTAACAGCTGTACACTACAGGAGAAGCTAATGATGTGCTCAATTCATCTGCTCTTTCATCAGATAATAAACGCTGGTTTCCGGCTGCCTCAAAGTGCCACTTCAAATTCTTTTATTAGCAGGAAGCAAAATTATAAGCTAGCTCCTGCACAGATTTAATTACATGGTGCAGTTCTGGCAAATACCTGATAACAAGCAGTTATATATGAGTATATAACTGAGTAATTAATACTTTCACATCTGTCAAATGCCCTTAATCAATGCAGCCCACTGTTTTAGTGGAGCAGTATAAGATTTTGACCCACTTTCAGGTATAATTTGTTTTCCTTATGAGAGTAAATGACCAATCCTTAAGATGAACAGAAATAAAATGAGTAGCAAACCACAGAACACTTCATTAGAGGTCTGAAAAAGAATGCAAAATGAGGTGAGGGAAGCTGTGAAATATGTGACGCAAAACTCGAGAGTTGCACTCATTCATCTGGAAATCAACACAGAATTTATGAATGGGTGTCTAATCGTCACAGACTCGTGATAATAAACCTAAATTATTCTGGACTATAACAATAGTTTATTGGAACAGGCCTCTGCTCAGTCCCTTGCTGGCTACTTACCATCTGCTCCAGCTCCAAGAGCCAGTTCAGGATCGATGGTTGTAAATGTGTTTTATAAAGGCTGCAGTGAAAGAAAAGAGTCTATTTGCTTAATTTGAATCTATTAAATTATTCCAATGTTCCTGAGCAATAAAAGGTGTGTTTGCATATTGTAGATGTTGAGTTTCTTGCACACAGTATTGGTTCACTTGTAAAACCACAAGGAATAAAGTAGTTCTTGTAGTCTCGTTCAAAAGAACAATTCTGAAAAGTACAAGTGGTCTGAAACAAGATATGACCTTTGTCCAACTGCAAGAACACACCTAGAGCCACTCGACACCTGGATGCATCGCTGACAATCATGCGGAAAATCCACTGTTGGAATGAGCGTGATGTGGCAGTTCTTTGATTTGATTTAGAAAATACACTGGCAATAAAAATAATCAAATTCATGTTTAATTCATTGTTAGTGAAACATTTTAATGAGCTTTATTTACATAGCCAGGAACAGTTACGGCTGAATATTTGTGGCCATGCAGGATGCGCATTAAACAATCTGCTGCTGGTCTCCTGTGCAAATGAGATCAAATACTGATGTTGAGTTAAAAGGCTGACTCACAGCTGGAGATCCATTTCATTTCCATTTCTTACGAGTGTTGGACGGGTTAAGCTCAGAGCTGTCCAGCCCTGTCTCTCAGAAATATGGTTTAGATGCTACTAATTTGTTTTTGCCATCTTAAGGGCAAAACAAGCAACGCAGCCATAGAAATGATAGGACTCCTTTTTGGTGTGTGTGTGTGTGTGTGTTGTTTGTGTTTGTGTAAAGCTTTCAGTCATGGAAGCAAGGCAGCAGGTTTGGGGACAGTGGTGTCCTCCACTTAACCAAATACAATAACTTGACAATTTGACATTTATCAAATTAAAAAAACAAGTTATGTTTATATAGTGCCAACAGTTACCTCAGCTTTAGGTAAAGACTGTAAAATAACATGATTATCATATATTTTACATTATTTCATACTCTCTAGGTTTAAACACAGATCATATCTTACAGCTCTGAGATATCATGTACTACTCTTGGTGCAGACAGTAGCATCGGTACATTTCATCATGGTCTGGCAGCATCCAGAGATCAGTATAAACCGTAATTAATTGGAATGTGTTTAATACATTTAGTCAGATTTTACTGAAAAAGCCTTTCCTTGTTTTACTTAATGGCACCTCCACTTCAGAGCTCAGCCTACATCACCTGCTGTTAGCCTGTTTAAATAAGGCTACCAGATAAAAGTCTGAACATTTGGACTTCTCATTTAATAGTTTTTCTTTATTTTTACTAAATGGTAATTGCACTGATTCTTGTATAGCGCTATAGTGCTCTATACAACATGCCACGTTCTTGAAAGCTTTTAATGCTTCCTAGCTAACATTCAAACAACTTGGGGTTAGTATCTTGCCCAAGGATACTTGGCACGCAGACTGAAGGAACCAGGGATCAAACCATTAACCTTCCAAGCAGCAGATGACCCGCTTACCTCCTGAGCTCCAGCCACCCCAGACTGTACGGGCCGTAATGCTGCTAAGAAACCACGACTAAGGAAAAGCAACAAGCAGAAGAGATTTGTTTGGTCTGAGAAACACAAGGAGTGGACATTAGACCATCTGTGCTTGGCCTGATGAGTCCAAATTTGAGATCTTTGGTTCCACCCGCTGTGGAATGGAGGAGGTGTGATGGTGTGGGGGGGGCTTTGCTGGTGACACTGTTGGGGATTTATTCAAAACCGAAGGCACACTGAGCTAGCACGGCGAGAGAGAAGGAGAGAGATGCAGTGATGTGTCAGATGGCCTGGCCTCCACAGTCACCTGAACCCAGTGGAGATGGTTTGGGATGAGATGGAGCGCAGAGTGAAGGCAAAGGGCCAACAAGTGCTCAGCATCTCTGTGAACTCCTTCAAGACTGTTGGAAACCATTTCAGGTGACGACCTGATGAAGCTCACGGAGAGAAGGCCAAGAGCGAGCAAAGCAGGAATCAAAGGGTGGCTACTGAACCAGACATCCAGTTACAATCAATACATGAGATGAAATTACACAATTTGAGTGTGTGTGTGTGTGTGTGTGTGTGTGTGTGTGTGTGTGTGTGTGTGTGTGTGTGTGTGTGTGGCCCTAAGATTCTGATGTTGTTGTGTTTCAGCACAAACTGATTAGAAGCAGATGTCTGGTTCAGTGATCCAGACTTCTTTCTCTCAGGGATCTGTGCTCTCTACCTGCTTCCTTTTGTCAGTCAGGTCTAAAAAGAAGGATGTGAGTATCCTCAGATCTCTAATTCCATCGGCAGGCGAGATGGTGGGTTTTGGGTGTTTTATGAGAGAGATGAGCTCAAGCCTGCGTCTCTATTATTACACACACAAAAAGAGTAAAAAACAAAGCATAAGTAGAACCTGCTACAACAGGAATCTGCAGCTTAAAGCTTGTTTTTCATGTTCCAGGTAAAAAGAAAAAAGTTATTTTGATACGGACACTTTTCCCCCATCTAGTGGCAATAAATCTCAGGGTGTGAGTAATTTGACATATACTGTACATTATATACTGTCTGACAGTTGGTTAGACCAGTGAGACTTCACGTGATATTATATTTTAAAAACTTTTTTATTGTTTTAATATCAGTCACTCATTCTACTTTTACTTAGAGACACCTCCACTTCAGAGCTAAATCTAAATTATAGGCACCTGCTGATAGCTTGTTTGTATAAGGCCAAAAAAAAAAGATTATATATAAATATAAAAGACTGGATCACTGATCCACACATCCAGTTATAATCAATAAATGATGTAATGACAGTGAAGCTGTTTTTTTTTTTCATTCAGTCCGGAGGGGGGCGGGCAGAGGGAGAGAGAGAGCATTTTGTGACTTAAATCAGATAAATAGAGCTAATTGCTTCGCTGTGTCCCCTGCGTGTTCATGTTGTTGTTACGGATGATTAGTCCAATGAATGTGAATAATTGGAAACATGTATACATGGTTATATTGTGCTGCAGTTCAAGGTTTCAGGGCCATTGAGGATTTAGATTGTTTAGAGGAGGAAGTAGGAATGTCTAGTCACTCACTGTGCTCTGAACAGCACATCAAGTATAACAAAAGTGCTGTTATAATAAAAACTTTAATATAATTCATGCCAAGTTTAATACAGACATATCAGAAGTCACATGTGCCAAACTTTGTCCCATATTCCTCCTGCAGAGCTACATAAAGTCTTTTTGTTCTGCCTGTTTGTTGGACATAAAAAGGTAAAATGGGCACAGCTAACCTGCTTTATGTTTAGTTTGTTTCCCCAGTCAAGTGTTTTTCACACTAAACTCTTTGTTATTTGTTTCCCATGTCTTTGTGGACCTTGCTTTGTGCACTGGTACACCCAGAGTTCCCACTTTGGTCCCACAAAGTTGGCCTGAAATTGTCCAAAATGTCTTTGTATCCTCGTGTATTAAGAGTTCCTTCCACGGGAACCAAGGGGCTGAGCCTGAACTCCTAAAAAACGACCCCACACCACAATCGTCCTTCCACCAAACTTGGCTCAGAGCAGTCAGACGAATACTGTTCTCCTTGTGATCGCCAAACCCAGACTCATCCGTCGAGCTGTCAGAAGGAGAAACTTCATTTGTCACTCTAGAGAACACATCTCTGCTGCTCTAGAGCCCAGGAATGATGTGATGTACACCACTGTATCCAGTGCTTTGCATTGCACTTGGTGACGCAACTCTTGGTTGCAGTTGCTCAGCCATAGAAACCCATTCAATTATGCTCTCTAGTCACTGCTCTTAAGCTCATCTGAAAGTCACATGAACTTAAGAGTTCTGTAGTGATTGACTGCACAAAGTTGGCGACCACAGAATTGGGTTTTAGTTTTTTTAAGAACAGACTCAACGAGGAAACATCCCTCTGACATCCCTTGGATTGAGATCTGGTAACTGGAGGGTATTTGATTTGTTATGTTCAAGAAACTAGTTTGAGATGTCTTTTTTTATCTTTGTGACATGGTGCATTGCTGGGAGCAGCTGTTTAAAGAGTACGCTGTGGGTACACTGTGATCATAATGGGATCGACATGTTCAGCAACAATACTCACTGACTGCGGCATTTAAATGATGCTAAATTGGCACCAAGGGGAGCAAAGTGTGCCACAAAAATATCCTCCACGTTGTTACACCAACACCACCGCTCTGAAATGTTGATACAATGTGAGACAGGCCCGTGCTTTCATTTTGTTCAGGCCAATTTCTAACGCTACCGTCTGAATGTTGCAACTGAAATCAAGACTCATCAGACCACGTGATGTTTTCCCCGTCATCTATTGTCCAATTTTGGTGAGTCACTGCAAATTGTAGTTTCAGTTTACTGTCATTAGTTGACAAGACTGACACCTGCTGTGGTATTCTGCTGCTGTAGCCCATCAAACTCAAGGTTTCACATGTTCATTCAAAGGTGCTCTTCCATATCTTTCTAATGAGTGGTTATATGGGTTAGTTTTGTCTTCCTACCAGCTTGAAAAAGCTGGGACATTTCACTCTGACATCTGGAATCGAGGTATTTTCAACCAGAGAATTACTGCTCACTGGATATTTTCTGTTTTTTGGACTATTCTCTGCAAACACTGGAATAGTTGTACAGGAAAATCCCAGCAGTTTCTGAAATGGCAGATTCCCTGGAACCAACAACTTTGCCACATTCAAAGTCACTTAAACTACATTTCTTCCCCTTTTTATTTTTAACTTCAGCACATTGTTCGACTAATTAAATATTTGCATTAATGAAAGTTTAACATGTGAACATAATGAAGTGACTGCTTTGTGCATATATGTTGAGAAATTTGCTTAAATATTAGCAAAAAGCTTAAGAGAATAATGTGTTGTATTTATAAGTAACTTAAAGTAAGCAACATTAAGTTGGGAGCAAATGTAATTTTAACTAAGATAACAACACATCTGATAAAAGTTAGAGACTGAGTGGTAAATTAAAAAACAAAGGACGTGTCTCGATTTGTAAAATAATTATTTCCAGTCTACAACAAAGACACAACAAAGTCACTTTGTATAAACTATACAAGCAAATAACCGTAAAACCAGAACTTTAGGAGAAAATAAGCGACACGTGAAGACATGCGAATAAGCAGGCCTTTCAAAAGCAACTGATGAATGTGTCAGTGAATTTGGAATTGAATTTCAACAAAGATCTCAGTCTAATGTCCCAACAATCGAGTTAACACAGGCGACGGTTGGTTACTACCTATATGTGTCTAAGCCAGGTGCTGAGGCAGAGTCATGGGTGCGTCAGCTGCTGGAGATTGCTGGGTGAGATCATGTAGCTGTTGTTACGCCAAAGAACCAAAAGTTCCATAAAATATTTTACATGACAACAAATATCCCAAGTTTGTCTTAAGAGCCGTTAATTTTAATACAACCCGATTTTTAAATACACATACATACATGCACTGAGGATTAGAATCAACTTAAAACAAGAATAAAAGTAATAAGCAGTGTTGGGAAGGTTACTTTTAAATAAAATATATTCCACTACAGATTACAGAATAATATAGTTTCACCCAAAATGTAGTTTATAAAGTATTCCATTATGTTACTCAGAGTAACGTATTCTGAATACTTTGGATTACTTGATATACTGTCACATTTTTACAACTACATGAATATTGCTGTGACTTATTACTATTACTGAAGGTTACTCACCACTGAGCTAACATTGTTAGCTGGCGTTAGCTGAGGTTAGCTCATAGACTGCTTTCAGAACTGCGTATGATTATTTGCAGTTAGCAGGTTGTTAACGCTATTCATCAAGTCTAACAGTCTGCAGTCTATGAACTAACCTCAGCTAACGCCAGCTAACAATGTTAGCTCGGTAGTGAGGAGCCTTCAGTAATAGTACATCGAAGATGTACTGCAGTGGACTAACGTTAGTTTTTTAAAAAGAACTTAATTTTAATTTTATTTATTCAGGACAGTGCATGTTAATGAACATAAATGTAAAAAAGAATTACATGAATGTAAACATGCCAGATTATAGCCAAAGGCTAATTTCCATCTGTTGTCCTTAAGCATAAAAAATAGACATAAAAATTCATAAAAATTCATCATTCATTCATAATAAAAACTCCATCACCAAACTTACACATACACACCATTCTGTTCCCAAATAAAACATTAAAACTATACAACTCATACATGATCACACACTTGATTTGTCCATAACCAGTTTTTAACCTTTGCCTTAAACAAATTGAATGTCGAGCATTCTCTAATATAAGATAAGATAAGATAAGATAACCCTTTATTGTCATTGCACAGTCATACATAGTACAGTAGTACAATGAAATTGGAAAACTGTCCTATGTCGGCACTACATATAACACAACACGACACGATATGACATTGTGACGATATCACAATGCAACAAACAACACAACACAGTATATTAACTTAGTATAAAAAAGAAGAATAAGTGTATGTGTATTGCACACTGTTATTATTGCACATTAATTATTATTGCACCTTGTTATAAATATAAATATTATTATTGTTATTGTTTTAAACATTGTTACCTCCCCCCTAAAAAAGTCCAGGGAGGTATCCAGTCAGGTCAGCTGTTAGCATTGATCAGGGCTGTTGCCCTGTTATAAAAGCTGTCCTTGAGTCTGTTTGTTCAGGACCTCAGCAGCCTGAACCTCCTGCCAGACGGCAGCAGCTTAAACACCCGGTGTCCTGGGTGTGTGCAGTCCCGTAGGATGCTGCGTGCCCTCTTGAGACAGCGAGTGCTGTACAGGTCCTTCAGGGAGGGAAGAGGATGTCCAATGATTTTTTGGGCCATGTTGATGACCCTCTGGAGTGCCTTTCAGTGTGCTGTGGTGCAGCTGGAGAACCACACACCGATGCAATATGTCAGCACACTTTCAATGGAGTAGCGGTAGAAGACGGTCAGCAGCTCCTTCAGGTCCATTTCTCTGAGGATTCTCAGAAAGTGGAGACGCTGTTGGGCCTTCTTTAAGACCGCAGAGGTGTTAGAGCTCCATTGGAGGTCTGTGTCTATGTGCACACCCAGAAACTTGAAACTGGAGACCCTTTCCACGCACTCCCCGACTTCCTCCAACCTAATGGGTTGAGGAAGACTGTTCCACAGATGGCCACCCTTAACAGAGAGGACGTTCTGCCCAAATGCTGTCCGTCTGTGAGGTATAAACAAGTCTCCTCGGATTGTAGCTCGAGTGGTCCTGTCTGAGCTTTCTTTATGCCTAATGAACTGCTTTAGTGGTGGTGGAGCAACTTACTTCCAGATGTTTCTTTAGGTTGGAGTCTTTTGATGCTGAGAGCAGCTTGGTTGCTGACAGAGTCTGCATTGTACGCTCAGATTTGATCCCTTTCTTCTTTAAATGTGAAGTGCAGTCAGAATTTCCAAGTAAGAAATGCATTCCTGCCCGTGCACTGCTGCCTCTGTTGTGCTGGCTCTGGGTCCATTGAGTAACTGAGGACACCAACATTAACAGGATGCTTACATTAGAGCCTCTTAATGCAAGTTTAAGTTTCCGACAATGTGTGGAATTAACAAAATGTCAGTTTTGGCCAGCGGTCATATTTCCTTCTAATAATATGACGCGAAAGTGGAATAAAATGTATCCATGGACTAGAAGACTTTATTGAAGAAGGGACACTGATACGGCACAAACACCAAGCCCTCTAAAAAGCATCTGGCTTCCTTTTATGCTCTCACTGTTTCAGCTGAGCATCTGGACTAGCCCAGGTTAACCAATCAAAATGAAAACATAACCCTCCACACAAACAAACATACAATAACATTAGAACACATAACAAGCATATACATATTTCCAACACATACTATAAACAAATCAATAACATACTCTTCAACCATTTCTATCTAAATTAAAAGCTTTCTTAACCAGACTCCCCTAACCTGGCACACTGGTCTGCTCCAGCAGCTCATCAGCAGGTGATTGAGCTGCTTTTACTCTTTTGTTCCACATCCTGCAAGAAGCAACCAGGAAGGGTGAGTACTACTAACACTTCTCTTTTTACACATACCAAAAGTTTAGGTTACAGACAAATGATTAAATGTGAACAGCTCAAACTTTGGCTCCTTTCTGACACAGGTAGGATGTGTGGATTGTCTTTTCACCTTTACAAGCTGTTACTTAAATCCTAAATGAAATAAACCTAATAAAGAATCAGTAACGTTTGTCCTGTAAAGCATCCACGGGACACAGGTGTGAGGACAGCAATACTTTTATTAATACTGTGGTTTTCAGTACTCCTCTGACTGTCACTGCGGACATATAAAGAGTGACAATCACCTTCACTTCTCAGCACACCTGTTCACCCCGCCCCTGCGCCGCCCGGGAGCTCACTGCGTCACCCCTCCTCTGCAGCCGGCCAGAGACCACACCCACACCACAGAATCCAGAAGAACAAATGTGTGTTTTTCTTTATTATATTGTTTTAATTCCCAATCAGTCAATCAGTTAATAAAATACAAGTAAGGGTAATGGAACCCCTGGTCTCCATTACACAAAATTAGAGAGGGGATAGCCTAACATATGAAACGGGAAAATACTGCCATGTAATCCATGTATTTCAACAAAGTAACTGTATTCTAATTATCACCTATTTAAACAGCAACTGTAACTGAATAGTTGCTCATATTTTGTATTTTGAAGGTCAAGAAAAAGAAGCCACAAAGATGATTATATATTTGATTATATATTTTCTTTCTGCTTGCGTCTCTGTTCTGAAGTGAGGTGTAACTCAAGGTTGCGTTTCTGGAAAAGTGCTCGCTGCTTTTCCTCGTTCGGTCTTGATCGAAAGGTTCCTGACACAGTTCTGTGTCTAGGCTCTTGAACTGATTACCATACCTTCCTGGGGTTGAGGAGGCGCAGTTGTTATGAGGGGTGCTGTTAGAAGTGTAGGTTGCTCCATGTATTTGATATCAGTTGGAAACAGCAGCTGACAGAGACCGTGGCAGGGATCATACTTTACTGTCTTTGCTTTTTCTAGTGGAAGATCCCGTTGAAATTAGTAATATGACTCTGAATCAGAATCAGCTTTACTGACTGTTTACATGAATGGAGCCTATAATGGTGACAATAGCAACATGAAACAGACAAAAGCAACACATGTCGCATATTTATGTGCAGTGATGCAGAGTGTGAGGATGTTGCAAAACATTAAGGAATAAATACAGGATGGATAACTTGTTACTGTACATACATGAGAATATACACGAGAAATGTCGTATTTATATTTTCCATTCTTGGCTCGTTTGTCTCTTAACATTGTTGGTCTTTCCTCTCACATATCAAAAGTATTATTTTATTCTATGAAAACAGAAAAAAGAAGATAAACACTACTAATAATACACTATTTATTTCTTGAAAGACATAATTATTTTCAGAGGACTATATTTTTTTCTTTTCTTTATGTGGGACATGAGCACAAACATCCGGGTCCTTGGTTTTAATACCTTACTATATGCAGTTGCAGTCTTTTCCGATGTCAGATGGAGGAAATGCAACCTCAGACAGACAACAATCAAAGTCAGTCAGCGTGGCCACATCCTCTTTCACTGGCTGCATATTATCCTCCTATTTCAGACAACTGGTCCAACATTAACTTCTACTGTTGTTGTGGAGCTATAATTTTCCACCAAGTTGCTGAGAAGAGACTGAAAAAGCAGTTAAATCAGTCACCAGCCACGTTTTTAGGTATCAAATCTGAATTATAGAAACATAATTACTAAAAAATGTTCAATAGCCACAAATATAACAAGTAGAAATTATATTTCTGAGGTTACAAAATCGAGTCTGGAGTATTTGAGAGTAATGAAACTGAACCGTAGAACTGACTGAGCTAAACCCACCGAACACACACTTCAGTCATGATTTGTTGATTCCACTTAGCCACGGCTTACAAAACCGAATATGACGCTCTTTGTGTCATTCCCATAATCTAAAATATGTAGTGATGATCATGAAATATGTGACAGGGAATGTTACACACTGTTTGACATTTTATTCTTCATTCAGCTGTGTCATTTTAATTGATTATACCAGCCATCTTCCTGCGGTCCGCAGCTGAATGTGTGTGCTCTGAACTGAGCAGACAGCAGTGATACAAGCCCTATGCTTTTACTTACTGATAAATGAATATGGCAGAAATATTGTCTGGGAAAAGCAATTCCTCAGGCGTCACAACAATTCTTGCCCTCATTTTTCACATCCATTGAGAAACTGAAGGGAGGAACTTGACTGCTGCACTGAGAGACACTCACAATGACCCACAACTGACTTTTGTGTGGGGCTAACCTTTTCCTTTTCTCAAATCATGATGGCTGTATGCAGAAATGTGTCCCATGTTACGCTTGTTTAGGTGTAAGAAATGGACAGATGGATAGAATAGAAAGGGAGAGTAAAGAGCTCTAAATGTTTCCATTATGTCAGAGTTCAGTTGCTTTGAACAGCAGACCCATCCATCTGTCTCAGCCTCTACGACTTATCTCTGTGTTGGAGGTTAGGGGTACTTTGCATGAAGATTAAGTGTGCTTTGTGACAATGCTGCCCCTTAAGAAAGACTGATGGGCTGGTTTATAGACATCTGACCTTTGGGCCATGAAAAAAGGTTCAGTGAGGAACACGTCACTGAGGCGAGCAGTGACGAGGTAGACTGGCAGATATCTGAATCCTGAACATTTTTCACAACATTTTTTTTCCGTATTAGGATTTTTTTTCTGCTGATAGTCAACTAAATGGCAGGATACTGAAACTGCAGGCTTAAGCTAGTGCCCGACATGCTTTGTTCTACATCATCCCTGCAGAACCAAAGGCAATCTCCCTACACTATATTTTATGTTATTAGGGCTAATCAGCAGCAGGGTTGAATTCTAATGAGCCATCCTCCTCTTTAATAATTGTGCAGTAATTAATTGATTATTCCCACCTGCAAACTCAGAGGTCACAGTCAGTTACACAACGGCATGACTTTAGCTACTGAGTGCTCCCCCCCCCCCCCCCCCCCCCCCTCCTCTCAAGGACACCTGACAAGGATCTTGTGTTTTAAAGTAAAAGGCTGGAGATGGAGTGAAGCCTCCCTTCTCTGTGGCTCCCAGCTACAAGCCCTCTTGTTCTATCTGAAAATGTAAATAGGGCTTCTTTCGTTCGTTCTTTTACTTCAAGGACTTCTTCAATTTCAAGCACCATGTTTTTCAAACGAATGCTTCTCCAACAGGAGGTGTTGTTGTTGGAGACTTTTATCAGGTGTGGGCTTCGTTTTCACAGGAATGCTTCCAAGAGCACAGAGAAAGGCTAAAGGGGTTACCCTGGCTTAAGAATAGAACAGAAATGCGCTTTTCGGTGTTTTTAGTTTAGAACATAGAGCTAAAAAAGAAGAAGGAGAAGCTGCACTGAAAGTAACCTAAAAAGCAGTGACAATAAATTCGTCACCTACATATGCAAAGGTCGTTTTTTTACATTTATAATAAACATGCAGTAAAAGAAAATTCGAACTGAACTTGGCTGCGGTGCACATGCTGAAAAGAGAACTGCGAAAATTCATTCCCCGCACAAATTAACAATTGATCATTTAGCTAGAAGCAAGGAAACACGCTGACACGAATGCAGCTCTAAAGGAAGCTATTAAAGGCCGAGTGAATGATTCATGTTTAAGCCTCTTTGGTCGCGGCTCGTGTTTCTAGTTTGGGTTTAAAATGTTTCATTACTGAAGTTTTTCTCTCAGGCACCATCGCAGTGGTGCGGCTTCGTGGGTAATAGAGGCTTCCCGTGCGCCACTGACACTGATGACAGACACCGTAAATAATCTTGAAAAGAGGGTGAATTACAGACACTATCGGGGGCATAAACCTGTCGCGTGTGAAAACTAAAACGGCGCGATACGCGTCATGTTGATGAATCCTCGAAACCTGCGGCTGCACCTGCCGAAAACTCCACAAACGAACCGGGTGTCGACGCTGACCCGCTGCTTGGATCGCGACGAACTCCCCGCCTCATCCCCCACCACTCCCCTCTCCGCCTCCCCCCCGTCTCTGTCCTGCTCATAAATCTATTGGTCGTGGTCTCGCCTTCACTATCCAGCACTGTGCTGATCAGACTGCAGTTATATTTGGAGGAAGTTGGCAGCTGGCGGCTCACGGCGAAAGGCTTTCCTCTCTCTCCGGCGGTTGGACAGTGGAATTATGAACACAGCTCACAGAGTCTCTATCGCCCTGTCTTGAAGCTGTTTGTGTTTCGCACCCAGAGAAATTTTACCGACCATGGAGATTGGAGTCTGCGTTCTCTTGGCTTTTCTCCTCCACCAGGTAAGACAGACGAGATGTGTGCGCGTGTGTGAGGGATTTGGGGACTATTTCGCTGAGACTGGGAGCGATCCCACGCTCTTTTTATTCTGGTCTTCCGCCTGGTCTCACCCGGGCTACCCTTGTGTGTTAATGGCGCAAACATATGTGTTGTCAAGTTTGTCCCGGGTCTGGAAATGGCACACGATACATCACCTGCACAGCCAGGTCCATCCGTGCAAGTTTATTCCCGTTTAGCCCTTCTTGCGCGCGTCTGACTGTCATTTAGGGCTCCGAGTTTGGGGCAGAGGATATCGAGGGTCTGGCAGTGTGCGCGGGGTTCGTTCACTTTAGCAATGCCTTTCACATTTTGTCCAGAGAAAGAGAAAACATGGGAAGGAGAGAAACTGAAGATGGAAGAAGACTGAAGCAGAGCGCAGGGTGTGTATCCTCTGTCTATGTGCAAATCACGGCACCAGCTCTTGTCTCCAGTCGCATCTATATTCCGCTCAGCCACCAACTTGAGCGTTTCTTTGGGCTTGTGAGGGTGTGAGTGTGTGAGCGAGGAGCACACACAGGAGCATGGAGAAGAGGAGAGGAGGGGAAAGGGGGAAAGGCAGCGGGGGGGTGTCAGAGACACAGAAAGAGGGGCAGTGAACTAACTTGGCCGCTCTGCTGTGTTGGGTATTTTTACTCAAGTCCACTGGTCTCTGCAGACGTGGGCTCCCTTGAGATATTTAATAAAGCCTTAATTCCCACTGTGATAGAGCCACTCGTCCGTTTGATCTGACTTTAATATGAAGAGAGGGAGCGGTAACTCGGAACAGCTGTTAATACCAGTCAAATCTTTAGAGCAGGATTTCTGCACCAAGGATGCCGAACCTTCCTTTTATGTCACTTTCGCCGTATTTTCATCCACCTTTGTGAACTCGAGCAAGGACGGATCCAGGTGCACAAACGCCTCTTTCCAGCCTTGATCTCTGACCTTCTCTTGCTGATGCATATTCATACATCCCTCTTGAAGATCATAACAAGTTTCCTTTGAAATAGTCACTGTGCGATGTCAGGCTCTATTCGTGTGGCATGCTGCAAAGGTTTAAGCGGCAGCTAATTTTTAAAGCATCCTAGCTGAGACTATTTCTAAACACAGCAACAATGCGAGAGCCCCGAAGCGTGCCAGGCAAACAGCTCATTTGGGAAACTGTGCTGTGCTGCTTCTCTCGCTCCTCTCATCCTGTGTGTCTCTTGCTCGCCCTCATCTCAGTATTGAGAGGCAGCACAGCTCTTGTGGTATTTCTTGTTTGACCCGTGCAGGTTTAGTGCACACTTCCTGCTGTGCATTATATTCCCTTTTAATTGGATAAGCCATTTCTACATTGTAGTTCAATTTGCTTATCTGCTGAGATTCAGGTTAATAGTGTCGACAGAGAAATTATTTAACTCCCTGTTTTATTGATTAGGACCTGGCCTCTCTTGCACGTGTATGCTGCGTCTTATTCACACGCATATGTTTTTCATCTTTGTGAGAAGGCGTAGATTCACTTACTCGCCCTGGAAAACATAATGGAGAGTCTTATAAAATGTCTTCAGTACTGAGTAATTTTTAAAATTTGTGATTCCAAAAACCTTTAAACGTGCTTTGGGCTTTCCTTTAGCCTCTGCAGCTGATGGACAAATATTTATGTTAAAATCTGAATCTTTGTGCTGTGGCTGTCCTGTCATCACTGACAGCTAAGGTCTTGGAATTCCCAAAATATAAATCATTCAAGGTGTGAATCCACACTGACTAATGCAAACCAGTGAAAACAAAAACATATGACGGTACTGTCGCCTCCAGCGATTTTCTTCCCAGTCTGGCCGAAAACAAACCAAACAGCTTTTTATGCAAAATGTGAGTTACACAGTCGTTCTACTTGACTCATCATCCAGATGAATAAATATATATTCACAAACTTCCCTTTCTGTCTTGCAGAATAACACGTATTGCAGCGTGTAGGCTCAAACTAGCTTTTCTTTTTTAGAGATTGTCAGACAGGTGGGAGCCAAACTCATCTCCACAGTAAGCTGCTGCACCCACCCACCACCCCCTCACACAGATATGCAGATATACGCACACGTTGCACTAGTAGCCCCCTCTTTGGTAATAAATCCCTGTTTTCCAGATCGAACGCTAAGCAGTCTCTCCCGGTGGAGCAGTGATTCAGAATAGGCGCAGCACAGCTGGGAGGTGCAGGTGCAACGATCCCCCACCCATTCCCACTTTGATTTCTCCTCCTTGTCTTCCTCCATCGAATCCCCCCCCCCATCAAACTAGCTGATTAACCAAACTTTATCCACCATTTATTTTCTCAAACTGCCCTGTGCTGTTTTCTCGCCTCTCACCCGTAGATGAAGACGGTTTTACTACAGTTTAAATTCCTGGGTTGGCACCTGGGCACGTCGTGGACGTTTACGGCTGCGGTGACCAACGGACTGTTAACGTTCCTGTTTAAGCTGCCGCCGGCACCGAGAGAGACGGAGAGGAAAGGGGGAGGTCACGGTCCCCAGTAAAAATGTTTAAAGTGTGCAGCTGAAGGCAGCGGCTTGCCACGGTCTCCTGTTACTCATAGATGGGGCTGACCTTCACTGTGACACATACAAACACACACATACACACTGGGAGAGTTGACACACACGCTCGCATTTTATTCTTTTATCTCTTCCGTCTCTCGCAGACACTCAGTCCTGGAGGCGGGTCATTGATCTAGCATGATCAAAAATAGAGGCCACTGCCATTTCTGGTATGCTGGTGCGATTTATAATTCAGGAGCGCAGCAGCAGGTGTGCATCTCGTCGCAGTATTGTCATTTCTAGAATGTTTCTGTTTCTAGCTCGAGTCCTTTTTAATCATATACAACACCAGGGTTCGTTTTCAGTTATCCAGGGATTAAATATGCAGTGTGTCGCCTGTGCACTTTAGTGTGCTTTCCTCTTTATGGACTGTACAGATGGAGCCCGTCACGTCCATCACTGGTTACAATCAACTATCCTTTCAAAAGGAGACCTCCAGCTAAGATCTCTTTCCTCACTCAAGGTTTCTTATGTGGAGTGTCTTTTCAGACCTGGCACCCCTCTGCTACTAAGTGCTGTTTCAGTGATGGACTTTTTATGATGGAGTCTAGTTAAAGAACGGAAGGATGACAAGTCATTAAGGCAGGGTGGTTTCTTTCTTTTCATTTCGTGGTCTTCGCCCTTCCTCACACTTCCCTGCTCTCTTCTCAGTCTTCCCTCATCTCTTCTCACGGCGCCGTCGGGTTTCATCTCCCACAGCCGTGCTGCCAAAATAAAGGGTTAGAGTTAAGAGAAATTGCAGAGAAGTTTGCAATCTTAGCAGCCTACAGAGGCAGACAAACAGCCCGAATAAAAGGAGCATGAAATGGTTCAAGTGAAAGCAGTCCAATAGCAATCTAGACTCTGCTGTCTAAATGTACCCTGGTGTTACTGTGGTTCTAACAATCAGCTGGTAAATAGGCTTTCTAGTGTGGGGCTTTGAGGTTTCATTCTCCTTCACATTGTACTTATCTATGCTCTTTCCTGGGTGGAAGCACGCAGCCAAGCGTGGTCTGTGGTGTTAGAGTGCTCTTTGGAGATTTTTTTCAGACTCTGCTGTTATTGACAGAAAACTCTAAAAGCTT
Source organism: Diplotaxodon limnothrissa (assembly GCF_057381915.1). Taxonomy (NCBI): domain Eukaryota; kingdom Metazoa; phylum Chordata; class Actinopteri; order Cichliformes; family Cichlidae; genus Diplotaxodon; species Diplotaxodon limnothrissa. Next base: position 2,026,518 of record NC_140602.1, read on the forward strand.
CCTGTAAATAAAACACTCACATGTGCCCGTACACCTGACCCACAATCGCACAACTCCAAACACACACCTGTTCACACTCTTTCCTTGTAATGGGAGACTCCGAGTTTTTATTTATCCGTTTATTCCGTTTGTTCCCTTGAGACTGTGGTCGAGCAACATGCTCTGTAATGGGCTGTAAGGTCAAATGCTATCTTAACTCCAATGAGGAGAGAGTGTGACCTTTGAGGCAAAAACAGTCTTCTTCAATCTTCTTTCCCTCGACGTTGCCACTGCACTCGCTGCAGGAAGGGAGTGGGTTAGAGGAGGTCGAAGCAAGGGAGGATGAAGTGCAGAGATAGCGAGGGTAGTAATTAAAGTAAATATGTCCCCTTAGCGCTCCATTAGAATCTGCCTGCATTTGATATAAGTGGCCTAATTATGCAAAACGCCAGTGGATGTTGTGTAGTGTAATCACGAAATGTGCCAAGTGGGAGAGAAAAAAAGGAAAATGTCGCGTTCTAGGACAGAGGATTAATGGTGCGTTTGTGAGTCAAGCAAAAGACTAACACAAACATACACACATGCACAAAAGGCCTCAGTAACCATGTGTGAAGGACATAGCGGTGCAGTTTAACGTCGTCCCTCCAGTTGATCAAGCTTCCATCACAGTTTGTTCTCCCCTGTCAGACAAGCAGATGAACAAGCACAAAGATAAAGCGGCTGACAGACAAAGAGCTATACAGATACCCAGGTCCAGATAACTGATGAGAGCAAAGCAGCCGTGCCCCTGACGCCACATTCAAAATCTCAAGTGTCAGAGAAAGTGAGATGGTCATGCCACGCCCCCCTCGTCGTCCACTATCAGCTTTAGCAAACTCTGTGCAACACGTTACAGATATTCAGGAGCTATTCACCCGCTCCGTTTGTCTCTTTTCCAAAACATCCAGATATGTCGTTCTGCTTTCTCTCTCTCTCTCACACACACACACACACACACACACACACACACACACACACACACACACACACACAAAAGCACAAGCATGGGTCTATGTTTGGCAAGGAGAGCGAGTTTCTTTTTTCAGCATGATTGCGATGACTCCTCTCAAAGTGTGTGAAGCTGCCAGCAGCACAGTGGGTGTATTCATGTAAGAGGCTGGTACAGCGGGGTCCTGTTTCTTCCACAAGAGTAGTTTTACAGATAATAGTAGCAGATGATGATACAGTGAGTTGCATTAGCCTTTGCTGCTGCCATGCACTTTCTATTTAGCTCAACTAAGAGACGCGTTGCAGACCATTCACGAGTCATGTGCAACACGAGGCCACAGGTCATTAAAAAGCTGGCTTTTCATCACTGACTGTGTCGTTAGTCACAGCCACAGGGTCAAAGTGGTGATTGAGGTTTGCCAGCTGCACTTGATCTTTTAGGTGAGCTGCTCCCTGCTGATGTTTCTGTAGGTGGAGTTTCCAGCTACAACAGTGTGGCGCGAGTCACCAGTTAGCTAAAATGGTTCACTGTAGTAGATACGAAGGAAGGACACACAACTCTTGGTGTTCCTGTTTGCATTTTCAAAACAAAAGCAGATTTTAGTTATCTCGCTCCCATATTTGGTTGAAATGATCAGAAATGAGATGAGCACCAGTTCTTGCCTTTAGCAAGATTTATAGATATTTTTTTTAACTAAATTTTAAGGAGGTCTTTAAAAATAGATGAACAGGCGTTCATAAGTATGCGATGCACAGCCTACCATATGCTTACCTTGCACTGTCCCCTATGGATTCGTCTGCTGGCAAAAATGATGCAGATTATTTCCTTGCTGATAATGAGCAGGTTTTTTTTTTTAAAAAGCTCACTTAAACTTTGACATGTCTTTTAATATCTGCTTAGATATTAAAGCAACATTCATAATTTGTACAACTGACAACTGCTGACAACTACAGCAGAGCAGAATTAGCAACATGGTGCAATAGCAGAGAAGGAGAGCTCTGAACTCTCATGTGAACCAGTATAGAGTTCACAGGGATAAAGAGGTGTTGATTGGCTCATCACCTTTGCATTGCAGCGTGCCTGTACGTGTATATATGTGAGATGAGTTAGTGAAGTGGTCCCAGCTTTGACACTATATTTAAACACAGTCTGGTGATGCAGTAATAAGACAGAACTGATTGATTTGTGTTGGTCCTGATTCATTATAATATTGTTCATGACGTTATCATCGGTGAGGCTCTCCCTGGCTGTGTCCTGTACAGTCATACTAGTGCAATGAGATGAGCTTGGTCTCGTTGACTTTTTACTGCTTTATCTGCTCTGATTGTCTCAAATATAATTCGACTCTTTGCAGACACATTTTGAAAGAGTAATTTTTGTGTTGATTTGATCAAAGCAGCCAAAAAGGCTGTACGTGGTGTTAAAGCTGGATAATAGTACAGGATGTATTATCACCTTGACTTTAACATTGTTCTTAAAGCAGCAGTGGAGACTGACTCTCTAATGCTCCACTTGGAGCACGATGAGATTGTTTGAAGGCATCAGCCCTACTTTTTCATTCTCTCCCAACACGACTCTGGGTTTTCACTTCGTTCTGTGTTCAGCAAAGGTCTTTGAAGTAATCAAATCCCTCTCTGCTGTTAAACGGAAATGATAGCTAAGAAGGGTTTCTTGACTTTTACGAGAAATCACTGCAGCTTATTCGCTTCATCCTTTTTTTGGCTTTGCTGCGAACAAAAATAGGTAGATTTTTTTTTGTTCATCATCCCACTTGCACCTATGCTGCTCCCCGTTTTTCTGTTCTGAAAATATCTCTAGTCTCCTTTTCACTTGGTAGGTAGACACCAGGATGGTTTTTGCATCATCTGTTGGCCCTCACGCTGTTTTATCCCTAACTCAGTGATTCAGGAGGCATCAGGTGGGTCTGATGCATGCAGTACCACCCCTGCTGCCTAGATGGCAACAAAATGCCAGATATCCTTCGAACAAACGTCAGGGGTAATTGCCACTTAGATCCACTTAGTGTTTAAACTGCAGGTGTGACTGTGTAGGTGTGTACATTTGTTTTTGTGAGATGTTTTCCTATAGATGGATGCTGGTATGGTAAGAGTGCTTTTTGCAAAGGTAGAGAGGCCGTTTAAACCCCTGAACTTGCCTGTCAAGAAAAAGACAGGGATTCGAGGACTCATTTGAAGTGAGCACACAAAGCACTATATTGGTGCCTACGCAGGCAGGTCGCTTCAAGGCAATTAGAATAGCTCTTCCCACTTATTGCTTTTGATGTCAGCATGTGGGGGAACGAGAGAGAGCCAACTTTTGCCTGCCACTGACAGAGGGGGCTGCCACCTCAGGTTTATCTCATATTAATGCAGGCAGGTCCAACGCTTTGAGCTTACAAATGAATTAAATGATGGGGCAAAAAGAATCGAGTGGAAAGAAAAGGAAAGAGGAGTGCCAGTGGACTGGTAACAACCCTGTTCGTCACAACATTAGGTTCTGGTTTTATTATATTTTGAAGATATGTGATCTCCCTTTAAGGTTTGTCCTTGTGATCTATCAAAATTCAAAGTTTGCACAATATGTAGGCCAGGAAACGCTGCAAGCTGCTCTATGTGACACTTTCAGTGCACTGCAGATTTACATCTTCACAAAGCTTTCTTCATCTCAAAGGATTCTCAGTTCATAAGGTCCTTTTTAACACGATGCCGTAGCAATCAGAAACCTAAAACTTTACTCTAGCGTGAACCTTCTTTCCTTGTACTGATGCTAGAATCAGTGTTCCCACTACTTCCTGACCTATCACCCTAATTTTGAAGCGATTATTTGCTTTCGTGATACTTATCGCCCATGTTTTATGATCTGAAGAGACTCTTTCAAGGTGATCTCAGACCGCCTCAGCCAGTTCTTGTTTGGGGAGATCCATGCAGGAGTTTGTCTTCCAGACCCAAAGTAATTAAAACATAGAGTTTAGGGCACGGAGCGATCCATCTGCATAAGTGCATAGATAGCTATTCGCAAGTACACTTAAGGGCTTTTGGTGTTGTCGGCTGTGCTGTGATCCTCATGGGATGGCTGAGGCAGCAGTAATGAAGGTAAAGATGAAACTGTGGCTTTGGCTGCGGTCTGGCGAGGCGAGTGCAGAGATTTCCATCCAGATACCGTTTCCACCTCTTCACACTCACGCTGTAACTAATTCAAACAACTGCAAACTGCACGCTTGTCATTAAAGCTGATTGTTTTTCACCACAGGGAAGGATTACAGTCTTGAGATCCAAAGTTTTCACCTGACAACAGTGATATGACGCGGGGTTGGCTGCCGCCCCTTTCATTATCTCAGCTTCACCCCTCTTATCAACTATAGGGGAGATGCAGTGTGTGCTATAGGCTTTCTGCCACGAGCGAGCTGACTGGATTTGATTTTCATTAGGATTGCATGTCTTCACTGTCACATCCTCTCCCCACCTCGTACGCTTTACTGGACACAATTTTCCGCTGCGGTGGCCCTCGTAGTGACGGCTTGGTTTTTCACGCCGCAGTAGAGTCACACCAGGTGGTCGGTTATCAGCGCATTTACTATTACAGTCCCCCCTGTGGTTGACCTGCTCAGAAAGGGCTTTTCTACCTTTCCTAGACTCCCACTAGGAGACATGCTCTGCTGCAGCACTGGGACAAGCTACCTGCAGAATTAGAGAACCTGGAGGAAGCTGTCACAAGTCAAACAAAGCTCTGCATAGAGCAGGATTGGGCGAGCATATACTAATGCACACACACACAGTTGACAGACATTTGAAGGCTGTTAAAGCTGAGACAAGCTCATGTTCCTGCTCCACAGAGGGACTGGCAGATCGATTGGGGATAATTATTTCTAATGGAGCCACAGTAGGGAGGAGAGTGTCCTTTTTAGCGAAGCTAGAATGTGTCCACACATGGCAACTGGAGTATTTTTTTTATTTGTGTTTTTGAGAGATAAGAAACATGGCTGTTGTTAAAACTCGCTGTTCTATCTGATACTGTAGGAAACATCACATTTTAAAGTAACGTCGAAATCCTAAAAACAAGAAATGACAGATGCACATTTGTTTAAATAAAATAATAATATTATGCATTAAAATCCAAACCTATAATAATTATGTAGCACAATTTAGGAAGATCGCACAATGGTTCAGCTCTATACTTGAACCCCAACATAGCATTGCAAATTTGGCCACACCTAAAGTTTTTCTGATTTCTCAAATTGATTCATTTATTTATTTTTCAGCCCTGTGAAGCCGTTAGCCTCATATTCCTAAAGAGAATCAAAAGTTACTAAAATTACAGCGAAAACATCTCGATTTAGATGGTGCACTGTGGTCATATAAGAGAGGTCACGGTCAGCGACAGTGACCTCTCTTATATGACCACAGTGCACCCATCTGCTAATGGCTACTTTCAGCTGAATAAACCATCTAAAAAACAGATTTCTTTACCAGTTTGAGATGATCATGACAACATGATAATGAGCTCCACAATCAGAGTGCGTCTGGGATGTGGTGCAACAGGAGATCACGGATGTACGACTGACAAATCTGCATGAACTGTGTGAGGCTGTCAAGTCAGTGTGGCCTGAAATCTCAGAGGGAAGGTTTTAGTTTATTTTATAATGTGAATACAAGTTTTTTTTCCAGTGTTGTATTATGTGAGATTTGTTTTTGTATCAGTGATCAGATTGTTTATACAATTTGACCTAATTTGTATGAAAATAGATTCAAACAAATGCCTGGATTTGACTTGTAAATTGGCTTGAATTAACATAGCACTGTTTGATGATATTCTTCTGCATAGTCTTGCTCACTGACAGAAACATGTACATAACACATATAAAGATGTTCAGTGAGAGACACATTTACTGCAGTATACAACAAATTGATCATTTTGGTTGACTGTGCTATGATGCCTCCAGTATTTAAACTTTTCTAAGTTCAGCTCAGCTTTATTTCAGTTTTTTTATTGGCCCTAAATCACAATAACAGTCCCATCAAGGAGAAGGTAAAGAAAAATCACAACAATGAGCATGCACTTGGTGGCAGTGGGAAGAAACCTCCTACAGGACCAGGCTCAGGGAGAGGCAGCATCCGCAACGATCTTTTTTAGGGTGAAGGGAGCGAGACAGGACGGTCAGCGTGTAATGGGAAACCCTCAGCAGCCCAGGTCTATTGCAACAAAATTAAAGGAGGATTCACGGTCACCTGATCCAGCCCTAATTATTCGTTTTATTGACAAAGACAGTTTTAAGCCTAATCTTAAAAGTAGAGAGGCTGCGTGTCTCCTGAATCCAAACTGGGAGCTGGTTCCACAGAAGAGGGGCCTGGAAGCCTCCCATTTCTACTTTCAACTACCTTAGAAACCACAGACAAGCCAGCAGTATGAGAGAAAAGTGCTCTGTTGGGGTGATATGGTACTATGAGGGCTTTAAGATAAGATGGGACCTGATTATTCAAGATCTTCTATGTGAGAAGGATATTAAATTTGATATGGATTTAAAAAGGAGCCAATGAATAGAAGTCAATATGCTTTGTCTTTCCAGTCTCTGTCAGGACTCTCGCTGCAGCATTTTGGATCAACTGAAGGCTTTTCAAAGAGTTTGTAGGAGAATCTAATAACACTGAATAATAATATTCCAGCCTGGAAGCAATAAATGCATAAACTAGTTGTCCAGCATCACCCTGAATCAGGATGTTTCTAATTTCAGAGATAATGTACAACTTCGAGAAGCAGTCCTACATATATGCTTAATATGCACACTGAAGGACATCTCCAAGGTTCCTCACAGTGTTACTGCAGGTCATCCAGACCAAGTATCTGCTTAGACAGCACATTTCTAAGATTTTTAGGGGTTCAGTTTTATCTGAATTTAGGTGGAAATTAGAGATCATCCAGGTCTTTATGTCTTCAGGACACTCGTGTAGTTTAAGTAGTTGCTGTGTTGGTGAAATTACTTGAAAATAGTAAGTACTTATTAATTACTGATTACTTCTCCAAGAAAGTAATCCTGTTACTTTACTGCTTATTGTCAAAAGTACTTTTAAAAAACATGATACACAACCTGAATAGGTAATAAAGCGATAGACCTTTCAGCCCAATTCTATTTTTTCCTGCATAATCCATCATATAAAATTGAATCAAATGAAAAAGTCTCCAAGCACACCGTTGTTGTTCTTGTGACATTACCAATAAGTTTGATGTGTCACATGGCCCTCTTCCCGTTGGAAAAACAAAAGTTGTATCCAAGATGGCCGACTTCTAAATGGCCACCATGGTCACCGCCCATCTTGAGGAGTTTGCCCCTCAAATATACTAATGTGCCACAAACAGGACTTTAGTATCACCAACCATTCCCATGTTATTGCGGCGTATCCATATAAATGGCCCACCCTGTATTATTATTATTATTTTGGGAAGGTTGGATTTTCTTCTCTTAAAAATATCTATAAGTTTAATATTAAGTGATTAACAAAAGCTGAAATATTAATAGCAACCTTGGAGATTTGGTAGAGTTGCTTGTGATCTTGATCAGCATCATTCTCTGGTTCTCAGTGTTTTTACCGAAGGCTAATGAAAACCTGTAAGTAGAATTATATTTACCTTAGTGTCTCAGTCCTCTCGCCTTTTCCACGATGTGCAAGAAAAAGACGCAGACTTCTCCAAAACATCTCCCACTTGACAGATATATGTTGGAAGGCAGCAGTGACCACCGGCCACTTACTGTAGTCAGCAGGCTACATTTTGAGCTTTTAATTTGGATGTCAGCTATCAGTGAAATAAAGCAGCTGCAATTGAGAAACAGAGAAGACTCGAATGCTATCGACAGAAAATCATTTCTGATTCTTTAACTGAAACTCTCGACATTCACCTTTTCACTCCAATATGTGCTCATCAGAAACTATCCTGCAAAACAAATCAATTCAAACATGTCTTTGATTTTGTATAACCGTGCAGCTCGTAGACAGAAGTGTTGGCCATCACAATCATATTTATTGCTCATAATTACAACATTTTATTTCTAGACATTCAATCAAACACATTCCAGAAACCGAATGCACATGTCAAGTGTTTGACTCCACCACAGGTGCTCCTTGATAACTCTCAACATCAAAAGCTCAGACAATTTATTCTCTCTCGTCGTCTGAATGTGAAGAGGCATTAGCACTTTGCTTTGGCGGTGGGTGGGTGGACTCTCCTCCTGCTGCTGCGTGCTCAACTTGGAAAGTAACTCGACTTAACTAAGAAGTGGTAATAAGTGTGTGGGAGAGCAGACATTAACATGCAGTTGCCAAATTGAGACACTATATCGTATTTTATTTTATTTTCTGTGATGTGCTGACCAAAAGTAATTGGCTACAAACTACAGAATGAACACTTTCATGTTACAATGCAGGCTGATGCTGGCAATGGCCTCCGAAGCATGCAGACCAGTTTTCTGTTCCACCCCAAAACACTACATCTTTGATTTATGCCCCATTGTACGTGTCTTTGTTAGACTCTGGCTCCATCATGATTTTAATTGCCCTCACAGAGGCCTAAGGGCATCCGTAGGACTTTGTATCACATGCATGTGGGTCACACACGAAATCCTTTCTTTTTCCCATCACAGGAAAAAACCCAACAAAACCTATTCCACATTTGTTTGACACAGACGATTTTGTTACGAGTTGTAGACTACATTCACATGTGTACATGTTTGGATGTAGGATGTGCTGATAAGTGTCTCTGGACGAGTGTTTCCCTGTGTGGTGTTCTGGGAACTGGCAGCTGGAGTGGACACTGTGGGACACAGAGACACTTATTTTATTTCTTTTACACATCAGGTAGATTCAAGCATTTGACGCCACACCAGAAGCAAGACGAAGAAATTGGTTGAACAACTAGAATAGGGTAACTTTTTCTGGAGCAGTGAAGAATACAGATATTTACAGACTCATCACCATCAACTTGTTTCATTCATTATTGTTCTCACTGTGGTAGATGTTGCTACTCTATATCACTCGTTGTGTTACTATGTATCTCACAGAAAACACTCTTGAGGTACAGCCTCTTAATTTCACTGCCAGTTCAGCTGAATGTTATTTATACAGCATCAAACTACAACACGAGTCACCTCAAGGCACTTTATATTGTGAGGTGAAGACCCAACAATCTAGGGCTGCGATCCACGATTCGATTTGAATCGGAGAAATTTTGCCTCAGACAGTGAGAAATATTATAATTCTGATCACTTATCAGTACATATCTATATTTTCCTTTCTATAAAAAGAAAGCTGACATTTGTGAGACTTTATCAAAGGTGTGAGCGTCACAGCAGATTCCTTTGTGTCAAAGTAACTGAGGATAAAACAGAAAAACATGAAGGTGGTTTTCCTGGTCTGGGTTTTTATAGCAGATGACCCTGTATGCAGCTCATCTGCAGTGTTACCTTCATCTTCCTATTCGGAAGGCAGAATTTCCGAGTTCCGAGTACAATTGAAAGCACCACAACTGCAGTTTTCGTGTTGGATGTTAAAAGCGCACATGACGCTGTGACGTAGGCTAGAATCATGGCGGCGGTCAACGACGGTCCAGGCGTGGGATTTCTCTCGTGGAAACATGCACATTATTTTTCCTCTCTGTTGGTAGGTGGCACAGAGCACTTGTGGCCAGTAAGCAAGCTAGAAGACTGGCTGGTATCCAGTTATGGAAGCAACACAATATTAAAAACACAATTCTGAGTAAAACCAAAGTTACTTTTCCTAGTAACTAGTTACTTTGAAAGTAACAAGTAACTTGAAGTAACTGAGTTACTTTTGATAGAAGTAACTAGTAATGTAACTAAGTTACTATTTTAAAGTAACTTACCCAACACTGGTAATAAGTAGGGGTGGGGTTTGATCATCAATTTAGAGAGAGAGAGCGAGAGAGAGAGAGCTCTACATGAAGTGTGATTTTTATCGTGGTGGAAGCAAAACAGCAAAAGTCAGAGGAAATCACCCGCCGATGCTTTAAAATCAGCGAGCTGACGGCTTTCAGCCCCGACGGCGTGTCTGCGTACGTGCCGTCGGGTGAGAAAGGCGACAGCTCGCTGATTCGGGTGCGTTGGGTTTCGTGTACCTGCTCTCATTTACTGTTCTAGCTGTTTGGTGGTTGTAGAAATTTTGTGAGGTTTAACCTGAGATTCTGGCATTTTGGGCAAAAATAAATTTATATTTAAAAATCGATTCAGGATTTTAATGAACCGATATCATGTTATCCAAGCTAGAATCGATTTTAATCGATAATCAAAACCCAGCCCTACAACAATCAGCCTTTATGAGCCAGGACTTGGTGACAGTGGGAAGGAAAAGCTCAGTTTTAACAGGAAGAAACCTCTGGGAGGATCAGGCTCAGGGGGGGCGGCCATCAAATGGTTGGGGTTGAGATGGGACGGAGATATCAGTTAAAGATCATCCATGTTTAAGCTCTGATCATCTCTGACTTTGGACTTTATATTATCAATACTTACTGGGAAAACACTTACTTTTGGCCACCTTTCACCAGTTCTCTAAAAAATGTTGCATCTGTTGTTGCTCCAGATTTCTTTGCCTGGTCTTTTCTCATATTCTCTTATTATTTTTCTCTGGTTACAAAATTTATTCCCATCTGTGCAAAAAACACAAGAAATAAAAATAAACACAATTGAGCTGCCTTACATTCATCACACAAAATTACCCGTCTGTCCAGCTTCTTTATCCTTAATGTGGTTAAAGATGCAAGGTGGAAAAGACAGATAAAGAGCGGAGCTGAGAGAAGGAGACTTATAGAGACTAGAGAGTGCAGGTAATGATGGTGGATGGTAAGGCGAGGCAGGTGGTGAATGCCGAGAAAGGTTTGAAGTAAAAAAAAAAAGATATAGCGGAATTATGGAAGACGGAGCCTGTTTGGCAGCGTTCATGTGTGGACTGTGGGTGGACGGGGTCGCTGAGTTGTGGCTTTGAAATGGGTCCTGACAGAGTCATTTCTCACGTGGAGATTTACCCAGGCTTTTTCCAGAAGTGGGAGGACGAGACTGAACGACCCTTTCCACTTGTCATGAATATTTATTTGGTGAGAGTGTTCACAGGCTGCTGCATAGAATGACAAATCGTAGTCTCCAAAGCAACTACCTATATTCTGTCCTGTTTATTCCTCAGCTCGTTCCACCTGTGACTGTTTCTCGTCTAATCAGATCATATTTTTTACTCTCTTGTTTGTGTCTGGAGCATTTGGACAACACTCACTCATAACCAAACAACCCGAAAAACCAAGACTTGCTGTGAGGGTCTAGAAATCACACAAAATCAATCACATGCATGACTGAATGATTGGCGTGTTGGTATTATTTCCATACACAGAGTCCAAATACATTCGACTTTATTGAGACATCTTTGCTGTAAAATGTTTGCATGACAAATGTATTAAAGGAGATATCATATTTCAGTAGAATTAAAAAAACACGAAGATGAGAGCCGAGTGATGGATTTTGGGGGGAAGAAAATGAAAAGTGTTTAAAGCTAGAAAAATGAAAAGGATGTAAAGCAATTTTCAATTTCATGCACATCGACACACCAACATATGAGTCACTGTACAGGAGACAGTATAGCACAAACTGCTCTGCCACATGGACACATGTATAAGATATATACATGCACACAGTCAGATGCTTTAAATATGTCTGTTCTCTTTATTCATGTACTTTTTCATTCATAAACTCATGTTTATCCATGGAGCCTTCAATTTTGCTTATCTCGTCTCTTCTCTAACTACATGTTGATTATGTCTGTTTAATGTTTGGTGTATGATAGAAAACCATGAATTGATTTGCAACATTAAACTTTCAGGCCATAAAACTAAGTGTCAAATTAATCCTTTGCATGCCTGTTATCCACTTACGAATCACCCGAAATGACAGGAAGTGGCCCTTTTTTATGATTTCGATTGATTCCAATGGTTTGTGTAGTTTCTGCTTCAAGTCAATGTTTTGCTTTTATATCTTTTCATATCTGCACAGACTAACAGGGATCCTTGATTTCCCAGCAACCATCCATTACCCAATATGGGAGAGCTCCCATAGCACGAAATGAAATGGCCTTGTTTACAGAGCCAGACTTGTCCTTTATGGCTTCATACGGGCAAGCATAAACCTCTAAATGCCAGAATCGAAATCTCCCGCACACAACGTCGGTGTACGAATGTGGCTCTCGTGCAGGATTTCAAACATTTTCCTCGATCATTATCACAGTCTCAGCCGTGCTCTCATAGAAGCCATTGTGTTCTCTCAACAGCCCTTTTATTATCATATTACAGCTATGACTGCAGAGATTTGGAAGGAGATTTGGATTCAGGCGAGATCATCTGTCTGCTTGCAGGCGTTAGCCAGGGCACTGCAAGCTGACTGAACACGGCACAGTTGAAAAGTTGAGACTGAGCTCATTATTTTGATGCCTTCTTTGGCTCTGATTATTATACGGTCATTTTTAACGTCAATCTTTGGTATCAATTGTTTTTATTTTTTTTATTTTTTTACTTGCATGTACTTTATGCAGACCAATGATAGTTGCAGCTTGTTAAAAAACAGATTGATGATGTTTTGCACAAGGAAATAGCTGCTTAAAGAATAATATGTCTGCTGAATCAGAACCATCAGCCGGAATCTTCCACTTATTATTTTAAGACATTTGATAGTTTTATCAATACACTTAGAGGAACTAATGCTCCATCGCCTGCATTTCCTGCACACGAGCTACCTGATTTCTTGGCCTACAAGAGACAGGAAGAGGAAAATGGATTTGGAAGACAGACCCCCGGATGGTGTTTTTCCCCCTTAGGCTGAGTGCTAAACAATGGTGACAACAGCAAGTTTTCAATAACTTTAAAGCAGAAGAGAGAAATAACAAATAAAGTGCAGGCTTGTTTTCCATGATTTAATTTTCACTTCGTTGCATTACAGGCAGGGTAAATAAGGAAGGATATGAAAAGTGACAAACAATAAATGGCCGTGCGTATGTGTTGTTGCAGGCGTGGGCGGGCTTCTATTTCTCATTTTTTGGTTGGCTAGTGCTCAGGGATTTTACACGTAGCTATATGTGCGCTATTATGGTGAGTGGTGAGTGTGGAGAGAGAATGGTCTGAGGCAATCTTTTTTTATCCTGCTGAATCTCTCTCTGGGTGGAGAGATTGGGCTTTGTACTTGTGATTGGAGGGAATTAAGGCCTGCCTTTGGTCGCTGGCAATAGCAGACAACTGGGGAACAGGTTGAGTCTGGTGTGTGTGTAGGTGTGTGTAGGTGTGTGTAGGTGTGTGCAGCAGGAGAAAGAGGGAGAGATTAAGTGCTACCATCAAACATCATTCAGGAGCTTTTCCAGGGCACCTTTTCTCTCACCTTGGCTCTTTATGCACAGAGTGCTCACTGCTAGAAACAACATCTACTCTTTTTTAAAACTGTACCTATTTTTCTCACTAAATACTGTGTAACCTTTGCCCTCGTGTTCTTTTACGATCCCTTAATACAATTTGAAAATACTTTATCAGCTAATGAAGGTTTTAGCAGTGCAGAGTAACATACCCCATACGGTAAAAAAATATATTTTAAAATACATTTTGAAATATATTTCAAAATATACAAAAAATGGCCAAAAAATATATGTGCTAAAATACATTTTAAAATATATTTATATATTTAAAATGTATTTTAGCACATATATTTTTTGGCCATTTTTTGTATATTTTGAAATGTATTTCAAAATGTATTTTAAAATACATTTTGAAATATGTTTATGTATTTTGAAATGTTTTTTAGCACATATATTTTTTGGCCATTTTTTGTATATTTTGAAATATATTAATAAAATATATTTCAAAATACAATTTAAATTTATTTAAAATCATTCAAAAAAATATAAATTTAACCCTTCATATATTTCTAAGAAAACACATTCACATGTAACATCTGAAAGAAATCTTTATTTGATGTTTAAAACATACATATAGCATATCAATCAAGCAAGGAATATTCATTTTATAAGTTTATTCTCATTACATACTCAAACATTCTAAAAGAAACACACACACATATACATATATGTGTGTGTGTGTATATATATATATATACACACACACACACATATGTGTGTGTATGTGTATATGTGTGTGTGATTGTATGAACATAAGTCAGCATACTTAAAATGTAATTTCTTTTCCTTTTCCAGCAGTCTCAGTTCCCCCAGCTTTCACGGCAATCCTCAAAGCCCTTCTGGACACGCTGGGAAACCCCTTCCTTACCGCCACTGTAACAAACAAAAGTCACAGTTCTATTACTTTTATCAGAGTTAAAATAAAAATGTGATTTATGTTAGCTGGCTTCATTTAGCAAACAGATATTTCTGTTTATATAGATACAGATATTAATACAGATATATTTTACGCATAATTTTACCTCTTTTTTTTCCTAGATGGGAAGTCTATCCAGTTCACATTACAGTAATGCTAACACCCCTTTTGGTCGTCTCTCCTTACCTTCCAGCATTCATAAATCTGTTGACCTTCTTTGTCTGAGACCAACCACTACAATGCATCATCACCTATTTGTATTGGTAACTTACTTTACAACCTATTTTAATGGTTGCAAAGTAAGTTACTTGTGCTGTATGCAATTTTAGATACACAGAAAGTCTTCACTTACTATATATGGCTGTCATAGTGTCCTTATCAAGGGCAGTTCTTCACTCTGCGCCGATGTCTGTTTTGCTCTGTCCTCCTATAAAAAGCATGAACATTTGAGTGTTTGACTAGTTTTAGATTTCCAAAAATTTGATATTTGTACAACTAAACATTTGAACTACAATATATGCTATTGAGCGATACTTTTATGGGTAATTTTTGGTAAAGAAACTGGTGACAGAGTTGTAGGCTTTTTAAAGTACTATTAGCTAACCATTTGAACTGACTTTCAAAGCTGATTACCTTTTAAATTGCTGTGGATCAAAACCTCCAGTGGGAAGGCGGCCATTAGAAGAACACGCACCATTGAACCTGAAAATAACAAAAACAAACAAAAAACAGAACAATATATAAGAGTCCGGTAGGGTAATAAATCTCTTCTGAAGCAATATAGTTCATTTTGGGTGAAAAACAAAACATTCCTCTAAAATATATATACTGACATCAGCAATCAACATCATGATTGTAATTATTTCCTTTTTAGTACATCTACTGCTGTTTGCATGTGTCAAGCACTACGACTGTATCTATGCATATAAATTCACCATATATATCCAGCAAAAATGTTTTGTTATAGTCAAAAGGAAAACAAACAAAGGCATTCAATCAGAGGTGAGAAATTAATTGGGAATATGAATTATAGGTGAACTATTCTTTACCTACTAGCAATCAAGCTTCTTTAACCAAGAAGCTTGAAATATTTGAATGTAAAATAAAATAAATAAATAAATAAATAATAATAAAAATAACATGATGTAATTAAAATGCACAACTTACATTAAGGAAATCTGCATTTGTATCCACAGGCTAAAAGTAAAACAGTAAATGTGTTAGTGATAGTACAGGTATTTGTAAAAAAAAAAAAAAAAAAAAAAAGAGGCAGTAACTGTGACGCTTCTAGTGGGATGCTAAATGCAGAGATTTATATTTACAGTATAATACTGCATGTACGGGTAACTGTGTTGTGAACTGTAACTGAATATTAGAGAATCTCAGAGAAATTAAATGTATTTATTTTTTGAATTTATCAATCATAAAACCGTCTGTTTTGAAGGCCTGTTACGATAGCGACTTTTTGTTGGTCGGTATATTGCCCCATAAACAATTGCGACAAGTTATGTCATTGTCATTTTAAGACCATTTTATGTCTTTGAATGTATAATCATAATATAACACCATAATAATGCAAGATCTACACACTTTCAATTGACAAACCAACATCTAATTCTTAAAGTATTTAGATCATTGAAATTAGGAATCAAAATATTAGATACCTTAAAAACTTGAATAAATAGTAAATTTTCTAACAAATAGAAAACAATGTTATTTAATGTTATTGTTTTGTTATCATTATATTTTATTTTTGTAAATATAATGGCGGATAAATTACATCATCAACAATTATTGAGGTCATGTACATGTATTGTGTGTTAAGTCGATATATCGATTATTGTGATAGGCCTACTGTTTTGGTATCATAACGAGCTTGTCAAACATGCATGACCACTAAACAATGTCTAAGCAGTAGTATTGGTCTGAATGACAACAAACATAACTAGTGTTTTGGAAAATCTGTTAGAAAACAGTTATTTCAATAATTATGATTAGCATGTGACACAGACACCGCATAAAAAACTACAAAAACAAATACTTACTTTAGGAGGATGGGGGAGGGCAGCATGAGGTTGAGACTTTGACATCTGTAAAAAACAAATTCATGTATTACAAACAAGTCACTTAAAAATACATTAATGTGGCAGACTGTTCCCTGTTCAGATGCAGTGTATAAGTACAATCAGGGCTGTCACAACAATGGGGTGGGGCCAAGTGGCTGCAACCCTAGGTACAATGTGCAGGTATATATAATTACATATAATATATGTGAATAAAGCAAGAATCTGTTTAGGTTAGTCACTGTGCTGACTGATGCTTGCTAGGTTTATATGATTGCAAACTGCACAAAAACAACAACAGCAACAACATTAATGACAATGACAAACAAAATTACTTACATTTATGTAAATCTCACATTAGGAAGATCTGCATTCGATTTCATGGGCTGAAATAAATAGGCAGAAACATTACTGCTAAAAAAATAAAAAACAAAAACTCTAAAAAGCCTAAAAATGACTTAAAAAGCAAGGAAATGTGGAACATTGTAATTAGCGAACATTAATAAAGCATAACTGTTCTTTGTTTCTAACCTTGGTAAGTACTCTGTAGCCAGAAGGAGAGGTAGGATTTCTGTGAAAGCCAAATTAAATGTGAATAGGCTTTGATAGTTATTGAGAAGGCAGAATAATAAGAAAAGGCAAAAGTACGTCACAATATAATTAATTAAGTTACATATTTTGATTACCAAATTATGGAAGCGTGGAGCTGCCACCCAGGCAAAAGAAAAATAGAGCTGTATCACGTTATGACGTGAAATGTTTATTGTTCTAACATTATGCTTTTCATGTTTGTATAATATAATATCACGTTATTATAATATACATAATTGTCACGTTCGCACAATATTGTACGGACGTGATAATTATGTACATTTTTCGTACAATGTTGTTCAAACATGTTGTTCAAACATGATAGTATATTGTTAGAACGATAAACTTTTCACGTTATAACGTGATATACTTATATTTCTCTTTTGCCTGGGTGGCAGCTCTACGCTTCCGTTCCAAATACACGAGAATAAAGTAATATTATATGGGAAAAGGCACCTGCTAGCTTGATGATGGAGGCTTCTTAGACTGGCCACCCGCCTTGGCTTCTTGTCGCCACTCCACGAAATAAAGGTCCGTTTCCTCCATGCCGGCTAATTATTCATCCTCATTAAAATCTCGTATATGTTCAGTTGGCAGAATTGAGAATTTTACATCTTCCAACCACTTAATTAACGCGAACATAATCGGCTTGTTTCTTCCCGTCTCCTGTATCCGGCCGTTCCTCTCGCTGTCAGATTTCGCGCCTCAGAGACGTCGTTATTTTTCAAAAAAAAAAGAAGAAAGAAAGAAAGAAAGAAACAGCAACAACTACTAAAGAGAGTTTTTGCACGTTCATTGCACATTTGTGGGAATGTTTAAATATTTAATTTTTATTAATTACTTTTCATTATATCTTTATTTTTTAAACCACCGTGGCAATGCGCATGCGCATACACTCCTGCACGCAAAGGGCTTTGGAGTTGACGTAATGTCGCAATGCATTGTGGGAGCGCAGCACCATCTTGGCAGGTCACGAATCAAAACAAGATTGCTACGAACCATTCTGAAACGTAGCTCAAAAGAAAATGACGGTATAGAGACAGATTCTGTCCAGATGCAAAGAGACGGTACTTGATTGTTGAAATGTGGACCCGTATGAAATATAGCCGTGGAGTAGAAACCCTGAAGACCAAACCGCTATTGACTTAGCATGATCTACTCTCATACCTTGTCTGTGGAGTCAGAGCATACACGGCGCACCAATTTCGCAATTATAAATCTCTGGAGGCGCACATCCAATTCACCAAGGACTGGGTACAAGATTTGTCTATTTTTAAGCCTCCACGTTGTGAGTACGCCGTCATTCAAGCAAAGGTAAGTCAGCTTGAGTACTGCGAGTAAAATGCGTTTGATTCCCCCCAGCATTCAAATTAGTGCTAGCAAAAATTCATTCGTGAGGGGGAAATTACAGTGAGAACATGTAGAGGCTCTGTTAGAGGGATAACATAGTGAGTTCAGTGCATTGATGTGACATTGTCCTGAAGGATTTAGTTATTCTTTATGGTTAAAGAAATTGCCCTAATTAATTCATATTTATTATAAATAATCCTAATTACACATCTTGCTTCCTTGTTTGTGTCCTGTGTCACTAAAAATACATTCTGTTTTAGTTTTATACATTGATTAATGACCTGCAGAATCTGCTTGTCATATTAGGTGTCCATAGTTGTCACTTAAAGTCGAACTTTATGTTTTCTCCCTCTTGAAAGTGATTACATCCTTGCATTACATACTTTAGGTTCATTTTTTGCTGATAGGTTTCTAAAAAGAAACATGCAGATTTAGAATATAACATGCAGCGTTCTATAGATGGATACATAAAAACACTTTATTTGTTACATTTATGATAAATGGATTTGAAAGTAAATAAAACACATTTGTGTCGGACTTGGCTTATTAAAGTTCTTGTCTTTAAATGAACTTTGTCTGTGTGTGTTTTAGGTCCTGCACTCTTAAAGACTGAATTGCAGCATTGCAGCCACAGGTCATTGTGAGCATCACAGGGAAGGTTGAAGCCGCCCACTGCAGCTGTATGGCTAGAGTCGTGGAGACTTGCAGCCATGTCACTGCTCTTCTGTTTAATGTAGAAGCAACAGTGAGGATCTGTGGCACAAGGACTGTTACAGATGAACCTGCATACTGGGTTTTGCTGGGTAATATGACCAAGATACAG
This sequence comes from Diplotaxodon limnothrissa, assembly GCF_057381915.1. Classification (NCBI taxonomy): domain Eukaryota; kingdom Metazoa; phylum Chordata; class Actinopteri; order Cichliformes; family Cichlidae; genus Diplotaxodon; species Diplotaxodon limnothrissa. The sequence goes on from NC_140602.1 coordinate 2,045,665, forward strand.
CCAGAGGTTGGCCATAAGATAGACTTCTCCTCTTCAGCTGCCCAAAAAAAAGGTTCTTGATCAAAACATAAACAGACCATTCGTTGTGACAGGTAAAAGAAGCCATCCTCAAAAAAGAAAAGTTCCACCTGCTACTGTGGAGGAGTTGGATCAACTGATGGGACAATATTTTTCCAAGCATAGTTCTGTTCTGAATAACCCATAATGTTTTAATTTAGGGGGCCATGTAAATACTTTGCATTTACTGAATATGTACTTACTAAATACCACTGTTCAAAAGTTGAATAAAGAAACAAAGAAATGTTTGCCTATTTTTAATTAAAAGCACTTTGTCGAACATCACATCAGTTACAATGTAGAAAAAATGTTATGTATAGTTTACAAATGACAAAATGTTCACATAAAATCATGACAGCATTTGTATAATATCACCCACTACTAGCATTCTGTAATTTACTGTCTCTTTTGAAAACTTATCACTACATAAACAGCACAAGACTTAAAAGTATTTAACAAGAGCATTTTTCCCTGGTTTTACTACCACACTGGGGCACATGTTCACCAAAACGCAGCAAACCTTTGCCATCTTATCCAGGAAGGTCACCTTTTTACCCTCACATGGAAGAAGTAATCTGATTGGCATGGTGGTATGTAGCATGTAGTTTGAAGCAGGGATTTCGTAGTGCCCCATGTGTAGTGTTGGAACCCAGTCAGGATTTGTTTCATTCATTTCATAGGCTGGTTTGTTGCAATAATGCCAAATAATTAGCAACTCTATAAATAGAAGGTAGTTCTGCATGTTTGTTCTAAGTTTGTGCTATTGAAAATAAAATTAACAGGCTATAAATAATAATATGAACTTATTTAGAACTTACCTGAATGAAAATACTGGAGCACACCAACAGATATCTGTGGCTGGTAGAGAACTGAATATCAGCTCGTCTCGCAGCTGCTATCCAGGCTAGACGCCTTCTTTTGGTAACATCCAACACATAAGCTCCCTCATGATGTTTCCAGGTGAGGAAACAATGAAAAGAGAGCCTGTTTTCAAGCTTATTCCTTTGTCGGTAGTGCAATCTAACATTACAACCGACCACACAGCAAGCATTTGTTTGGCCTGCTAATATGGCGCCTTGACCAAAAATCCTGGCTACGCCCTATTAACGTACGGATCTAGAAAGAAGACACTGCATTTTTAACTCTGAGGGAGATGGAGAATGAGCCTATTTCCAAAACAGTGGAGTGTGTTCCTTTAAGTACTAAATTGTATATATTGTCAAAAACTAAAGTGTACATAGCAGTTGTTGTATCTTGTTTACTGTATCACTGACAGATAATTTCAAAGTCAATGAACGCTACATTATAGTGAGATATTGTGTAATGTGAAATACTGTAAGCAAATGAATAAACAACCTAATTCGTGATAGACCTTTGACTCTGTTTTGTTTGAATCCAACTGTTTTTTGCAGATGTGCATAAAACATGTTACTTTTAGTATTGTTATCATTATCATCATTATTGCACTAAATATATTTTAAATAAAGGATACTTTGATATACATTCTACTGTAAGGTTGGAAATGTATTTTCTTCACCCTAAAATATGTTTTGAAATGTATTTTGGTTTGAAAGAAATATATTTTCAATTTCAAAAATATATTTTTTTGGAGCATCACAAATACAAAATATATTTACCATATATTTGAAATATATTTTGGCCAGGAAAAATGTATTTTTTTACCGTATGGGACTTGTTGTCATCGGACTGAAGTGTGACGCTAACAGAAAAGTGCCCAGAAACCAGTTCCTCAAGCGCTCAGTTGAGGTGGCTCCTGAAGTGAGTCAATCCCTGTCACCCCACTTTACTCTACACTGAAGCTATAACTTCTTTAACTGTGCAATGTAGAGTTACATGAACTTAAAGATCAATTTTATATTTGGTTACAGGACCGAATATTTACTGGAGTCGACCACTGTCACTGATCGATGCTGTGAACAACTAGAATCTGATCAGAAAATCGTCGTGTTCTAAGAATGATATTCTCACGTGTTGAAGGAGACACAGCCAGACTTTGACTAACCGATCATTCAGTCTGACGTCACTAGCCGTGTCTGGGCCTAAACTCCGCTGCAGGTCCATATATCAAACGATCACTGTGGCATTACTGAGAGTTGAAAAACTGTCTAAAGTCTTTCATCTTTAATAAAAATGATCAGCGTTCTGCTCTACCAGGTGTAACAACTGAGTTTAACATCCAGGCATCCATGAAAACAGAATTTATGACATTTAACGGAGTTAGAAGTTAGCAGGGAGTTAGCTCGCTAGCTTCTATCTAAATACAATATAGCATGTCCTGACTGCGGGGTTTTGGAAACAAATTAAAACGTATAGCTCTGCTATCACTTCCAGCATAAATGAAGACAGAAAACTAAACAGCAGTGACGTTTGTAGGGTTACTGAAGTTGGGCTAGCTGGTATATAATGATGTGCTACGTGACCGCTAGCGACACAGCTATGTTAGCATAATATAAACAAGCTAACTTTTTTTCCACTCGATAAAAGTTAACGTGAGTGTTCTCGGTGGTCAGGAACAAATGTAATCGCATGGCAGGATGCTGTAAAAGGACCAAACTTCAGCCAGGAGAACAACTGAGATAATCCATCCACAATACCAGGTTAGTCATTCATATACTGCTGCATGGGCTGGGCTGTAGTTACATCCTAAGGTTTTAAAAACTGAGCTTAAATAAATGATTAGTGGTAATAAAAGCCGAGGGAGGTCAACAGGGATCACTGACTGTTTTAGGAGCTTTTTGAGATTAAATAGAAGAAAATACAAAACATTAAACATGTTAACAACACAAAAGCCATATTAAACGCAGACTACTTTAGGCCCAGAAGTAGGATTCGTCACGTCATCACTTAATAATCGGATAGAGTTTGTGTGCATAACAACTGTAGCTGCCTCCACCAGTGTGTGAATGTGAGAGTGAATGAATAGTGGAATTGTACAGCGCTTTGAGGGCCCCGAAAAGCGCTATATCATTATTATTATTATTATAACTTAAAGAGTAGCCCACTAATGGGAATTTTAGGGTTAACGATAACAAATGATAAAATTTTGATATTTTAATTTTAAGTCATTGCATATTTTTCACAATATAATACAAATGAAATGGCATTTTGGACTGTTTGTCAGACAAAACAGACTATTGAGGGCGTCCTCGTGGACCGTGGGAACTTTGGTGGGCGTGGTTGAAAATGTACCATTTTGCAGACAAAATAATCGATAATAATCAATCGACTCTTGCTTGAACTGAAGCGATAAAACAAAAACAAGTAGCATATGTGAAATGCGAGGCAGTATCTCTTATAGCTCTTACCCAGGTCTTTCCAGGCCACGATACAGCAACAACATATAACCCGTCAAATCTAATGATTTTTTTCATTAGAAATATATGGAGAAGGAAAGACAGACTTTTTTATTTATTATTAGTCTGTTTGGAAGGCGAGAGATTATAGTTGCGGTGTCTTTTGATAGCCCATCCAGCTTATCCCTTGATATTGTTCCCTGCGCTCCACGTTTTATCACAACAACAGGGGTTGTCTGATAACAGGCCACTCCACTGGGAATAACAAATCACACTTGTTTTACAGCAGCATCTCTGAGACAGAGGAGGAGGAGAGAGGAGAAAGAAGGGAGGAGGGAGGGAGGTTGATGGAGCATTCAGAAAGTGGAAAGAAATGGCTCACGGTTGGGAATGAAGCAAAAAACCAGAGCAAAGCTTTGTTGTGGTGCAGATGTGTCCCCATTCACGTTTTGAGGTCTATCCAGAGCAGCAGAGACGTCTAAATGATTGAGGAATTACTATTTTGTCTCAGTAGCCACGCTTGTTCTAAGAAAATACACCTTTTGATTATTGTTTAGCCACTGTACCTCATATGTTGTCATTGAGCGGCTAGACTTTGTCTCTCGGCTTTTCTCAGACTGCATGATGTCAGAATGAAGTGCTAGAAAGAGAAATCTAGTTTGTGAAGAGGCCGACTGAGACAAAGACAAGCCTCAGGCACCGACGATCCCAAGAGTGGCGATGTGCATGCATCTTTCTGTGTCTGAGTGTGACTGTGAGCATGCAGGCGTGTGTGTGAAATTGCCTCTATGCACATGTGTGTGGTCCCCTGGAGGCTGGCAACAGAGGGAAGATGGAAGTGCCACTGATCATCAGCCCCGAGGCCGCCACTTGAGACTAACTTTCAACTTATGGAAATTGCACAGATATACACACTTGCACTGAGATCAGTGATGCGATTTTATGTACACGAGAAGAATGCTGAGCAACAATGAAAGGGGGCGAGAGGGATCTCGGTATCACTGCGCCTGATGTCTCTGCACTTCTGTGGGTGACAAAGGGGAAGAGCTGAGGTGGAGGAGAGAGGAAGAGCAGGGAATAAAGGTAGGAGTGAAGTGAAGATGAGATGATTAAAAATGTCATGAAATGGGTCGGCGTGGAAAAAAAATTGAGAGAGGGAGAAATGATTAAAACTTAAGGTTGCTTCAGAGTTCAACTGTTCAAGTCTGACTTTGAGAGACTGAGAGAAAAATAAAACGAGACGGATGCTGTCAGAAAATCAAGAGAAATCAAGAAGCAAAAAGGCAAAGGCAAGTGTATATTAAATACGTGAAAGAGAATACCTTATTATGCATATAACATCACCTCACAAACTCACAACAACAAAGAAGCAAATCTACAGGCAACATAATCAGAGCATTGTAAGCCTGTAATGAAGTAAAGAGAGAACAACAGCAGAGCAGCTGCTGATCAGATTAAAGTGGAATTAAAACGAAATGACTGCACTGCATCAGAGATGATGACAGCTCGAAATGAAATGATGACAAATAACTCTTACATGTTTTTTAGCTAATGAAAAAAGGCTTTCGCTCCCTCCCCTGTTCATTATGTTGTGTTCATTATGTCCTGGGGACAGGAAGAGACTGAACAGGGTGATCCGAAGGGCCAGCTCTGTTCTAGGATGCCCTCTGGACCCAGTGGAGGTGGTGAGTGACAGGAGAACGGCGGCTAAGCTGTCATCCCTGTTGGACAACATCTCCCACCCCATGCAGCAGACTGTGACAGCACTGAGCAGCTCCTTCAGTGGGAGACTGCGGCACCCACGGTATGGGACGGAGAGATTTCGCAGGTCTTTCCTCCCCACTGCTGTCAGACTCCATAATAAAGACTTTAACTGATCAAGCACACACATCCATACATATGCAATAATACTAAGTGCAATAATCCTTTCTGTCATCGTTGTATTTTTACTCAGTTGTATATAGTATTTGTATTTGTATCCTATTTTTATCTTATTGTATATTTTTATTCTATTTTATTCTACTGTATATAGTATATTATTTTATTCTATTCTGTACAGCTGTGTACTGTATTTATTCTTATTGTATTCTAATTTTTGCGTCATAACTTTTGCACTGTCCACTTCCTGCTGTGACAAAACAAATTTCCCACGTGTGGGACTAATAAAGGTTATCTTATCTTATCTTATCTTATCTTATCTTATCTCTGGTCTTCCGTTTCATCCCTTTTCACCCCACTTCAGCACCATCTCTCCATTATAACTGTAATTTTCCAGTTTTGAATCCCGAGCCGCAGAGCCTGCTGTGCAATTCCTCTTTTCACAGGAGTCCTCTGGGACGATGAGACTCCTGTGTGTGATGCTGTGGGAGTTTCCCTGAGCACACAGAAAGGTAGAAAATTACAGCAAGCCTGGATGAACCCTCCAACCAGGATGTATTGCAGAGCTCCACACAATCACAGCTTTCTAGTATAGCTTACATTCATTACTCCTTTCTTTTTGCAGCAGCAGCAGCAGCGTGCCGTACCTGCAGCTGGCTCCTGCAGTGGTTTCGCAGCACTCTCACTCAGGTTTATTCTGCTGGATCTGATTCCAATATTTGTACACATCAGTATTCAGACACGCCTGTTTACCAACAGGTGCTTTGTATTAGACTTTCAGTTATCATTGTGGGATATTTTTCATGAATGTGATGCTAGAATTAGGGGTTGAGAGTGCTGCGCTGCATAACTGAAGATGTGCTGATTGCAGAACATAGAGAATATAATATCCTTCATACCAAAGTTTGTAGGAACAACAAAAGGACTTTACATTGATTCACTACCATCAACTTCCAGCAAGGACATGAGAGGATATTTGGAATGAACTTTGCTAAAACTAAACTTGATATTGATTCATTCAGTTTAGTGGAAAAGGTGCTGTTAATCAGTTTCAGCTGCTTTGGTGTCAATGAAAATAGCAACAGGTGCACTTCAGGGGCAACAATGAGAAACCCCCCAAAATAGGAATCGTTATACAGATCACATCCTTTCTGACCGTGCCACGAGGAGATACCTAGACCCTACAGAGGTTGCACAGGTGGTCCAATTTCTCATTGTCAGGTTTGCTGTGTCTCCCAGCGCACTCCCAAGAGCACAGAAGAGAGCTGGGCAGGGCCATAAGTCCCTAACCCATGAGCAGCACTGAGATCTGCTTGTACAGGACCTGGAGAAGCCTTGTCATGTTGCCTGTAACACTGTTTGGCATGGGGAGACTATGGAGGGCAAGATCCAGCTGCACTGGACCGGTGCAGTGGGCTTCCAACGGTGCATGACAATGCCCGAGCTCCAGACACCTCCTGGAGGATGAAGGAACTGACACCACCGCCTGGCCCACACACTGACCTAAATCCAATAGAACAACTAGGGAACATTACGTTTGACGCCGCCAGGCTGCGCCTAAGAATGCTCAGGAGCTCAGTGATGCCCTTGTCCAGATGTAGGAGGAGATCCTTCAGGACACTACTGATCATCTCATTTTGAGCATCCCCCGATGTTGTCAGGCATTAGGAATTAATTAGCACCAATCTGAGCGATGCTGTCGTCTTCCTCTCTGTTCATTCCCCTTTCACCAGCATGACACAACATCTGCTGAGATTTAGAGCCTATTATAGAAATGTATTTCCTTTTTTAAACAAAGTAAACAAAGGAGTCATTTTTGCACGTGTAAGGCGATTGTAACAACCTCAAAGTGTGCCTTTTTCTTTCTTGGCACAACTAACCTTACTTTACCCAAGAGCTTTGAGTTCTCGCAAACATTGTGCTTCCAGCTCCGCCTCTATCCTGTTTTCAAAGCAAAAGCTGCTTTTAGGCTCGATTCCAACTCATAGATGCCTCACATTACAACGAAACAGTCATTACTGTCTAGTTATTTTGTATTAACTATTTATAGAGATGAAGCATCCTATTTTTTTTTTATCTTTCTCTGGTCTCACCTCTCAGTCACACCAACCAAGCAGGAAGCTGCCTTCTCTTAAATGGATTAATGTTGTGATGGAATTGGCTGGGCTTGGTGAGGGTGTATGACTGATGGAATTAACCATCACAACGATGGGGTGAGAGGAGGTGAATGTGGGTGTTGAGCAGTGACTGATGGAATAGTCCTTTGCTAGAGGGAAAGAATAGATGCGAAAATGTGATTGATAAGGCAAACACTTGGCATCAAGGCTGAAAATAACGTAAGAGATGGAGCCACCGAGCGCTGGCTGCAGGGTCAAAGGGGAAGAGCGAAGCAAGAGGGTTTGATGTTGGGAAAAAACTGGGAAAATGTATCAAAGAGGAGAAAAGTTTGAAAACAAGAAGAGGAGAAAATGTAGAACCTTGGAGGTCATTGATGCGCTCTTATGATTTACAGAGGAAGGCCACTACAATGCTGTGATGGATATTGATGTTGTATGAGATTCACTTGGAATACACACTCGATGGGTGTGTGAAAGTCTCTTCTGCACCTTATTCCAATAGAAAACAGCACGAAGGAAATGTTCAGTAAAATGCAGACTGAGGAGAAACATTAAAGGCAAACCCGCAAATGTGTTTTTATGGTTCTGTGTAGCCAACAGCAACGCAGCAGGTAGAGCCTAATGAGGAAGAATTAAACAATCCTCCGTGTTATTTGTGTATTATTAGTATTCTTATAGATTTGCTGCAGCATTTTCCCGTCATTGCACCTCGAGGATTCCAGATTTGTGCATGCGTGTAGCGTGGCTTGAATAAAACCAACAAGCTGAATTGAACAAATAAGAAGCATTAGCTGTGACTGACAGATGAATGGTCTGCCCGTTTGTTACGACAAACATAGACCAACACAGCACGTTATCGTTTCGCTCCATGTTTGTATTTTTTCTTAACAGCTGAGACTGAGATTTTGTGTTTTAGGTACTATAAGCTTCAACGGGAATGAGATTAAGGCTTCTGCTGGGAAATCCTCCCCAGATAGCTTGCATATCACTCGACTGACTTTATTGTCCCTGTGGTGATATAATCCCAGCGCACATCGACAAACACGCGCACACTCGAACGCTCGCTTGCACTCGTGCATGCGCACCCACCCACAAACATAAACCTCCTTACTGCCCTAACCGAGCGAGCCGAAGCTGTCCCTTATCTTTCTTCTTGTTGCTTGTTTAGAATTCCGCTTGCAGACAAAGCTTGATCCTGCTCTGTTCTGTTGGGGTGTTTAAATCCGGCATCTCACACGCCTTACCTCGGGGTACACTTCGACTCAATTTCACACTTGCCAGCTGCTGAAATGTCCTAATTCAATTTAGCCTGTTTAAGAAGCAGAGGCATGCTCTCTGAGGAAAGTTTAGAGCCCTCAAAGAGGAATGGTCTTGTCAGCTTCGGTCAGTGGCCCACAGCTGCAGCTTGGTGAACAGATAGCAGATCCCTTCAGGCCTGAGGTCAAGCACTTGAATGGCCAGTCTGATTCCTCGGTCGCACTCCCAGCACTCATTGTGTGGTCGATACGTGATTTTTATGCCTGAATATGATCAAATCAAGTGTTTCTGTAGATGATGCTTGATTATAATGAAATGCTTCTCTAAACTTGAGCGTTTGCATTATGACATTTATAAAAAGTAAAAAGCTGAGTTGGAATATTTTCGTTTGTGCTTCTCAGGAAGTATCAGGAAGCCCTGAGCTTACATGAGTTTTCAGGTTATTCCACACATCTCCACCAATAATCCCCAAGCAGCTTTTACCCACCCTGGTTTTATACCCAATCAAATTAGATGTGCTTAATGCGATTGTTATTAGCTGTGCCTTTCAATAGTCTATTTTGCGAGGCTTAATTATAATGTAAGCATTTACTGATTTTGGTTCATGGGTCTTATCTGGTTTTATTTCATATTTCATTTATTTTTTCATTTCAGCTTTTTTTAAATCACTTTTATGGTCTTATGTTATTAATTGTTTTGTTTTATTTACTCACTTGTTGTAGAAATCAGCTTGTTATGAACTGAGTGGCTAAGATCTGATAAGATTTATGCCTGGAAAACAAAGGTCCAAAATTCCTCTTGATTGGTTATTAGAATTTTAATAAATTAAGAATCAAAGAGAAAGAAACACGAGGTATTTTTTTTATAATGCCCAGATATTTGCAGCAGATCGTGGCCCCTCCCGAACCTCTGCTGGAGGCTTTTTTCCTGTTAAATGGGAGTTTTTCTTCTCACTGTCGCCAAGTGTTTACTCGTGTCCAACCAACTGTTGGGGTTTTCTTTTTAACCCTTTAAGACCTACCATAGAACCAAGTCCGCCAGAGCTTATATTATATTTTTACATGCTGTGGAGCCGTTTTTGGGAGCATTTCAAGTTTATATACATCAATACAACCATTATAGCCCAAATTTTATTAATATGTCTGCATTAAGTGCATAGTAATTAAATAAATTGCAAAAAAGTGTAATAAACTACAAAAAAATTGAAAATCGTTTTTGTTTTTTTTAACATATATTTCTAGTTAGAGAAATTTAAGAGGCTTATGTCATGCTCGCGTACCGGCAGGCAAGGAGAGAAGGACCCAAAATGCAGGTTTCAGTGAGGCGAAGTAGAACTCAAAATAACCGCTTTATTAGCAGGTTGCCGGTAAACAGCGGACCAACTAAACTGGGAAAATACAAACTAACAGGCAGATACACACGGACGAGAAAACAGAGTACAGAATGAAGGTGAGTAGACATTAACGATGCGACAGAGAACAAAGGTAACACAGGGCTAATATACACACGGGAGTAATCAAGGGATGAGGCACAGGAGGGGAACACACCTGGGAGAAATCACAACTGACGAGACAGGGGAATAGTAAACCGAACACACTGACGCCAGACACGAACCTCCAAAGTAAAACAGGAAACCAGAAACAACTTACGAGGAGGCAGAAGACACTGCACTTAATCTAGAATAATCTAGTGCTTTTTATGCAGTTTTTGTAAAGCTATATGTGGAAGGAAACTGTGACCGAGGACAAGCTGATGGCATAAGATGTAAGTACAACTCCTCCGGTTTCATATGCAAAAAAAATTATTGCGCTAGCTCACGTGGTTGCAGAGCTACTGGGATTTAAAAATAGTTACGCAAAACGGAGCGTGCAGAACACCGGCTCCGACCGGCTTTAAGGGTTAATACTCCTACCCCACACTAAGAGCACCGAGTTGGTGCTGCATAAAAAAATAAAACAATATTGAAGCCTTTATGCATCAGTGCAGTCTGTGTAAATTACAGTTCAATTAAAGAAAATATATCAGCATGAACTCAAAGGAGTTCACATCATAGATTTCTTGCAGTAGCTTTTTCCTTCCATGTTTTCTACAGACAGTCTCAACTAAAAACTGATTATACACAACTTAATATTCAACAGTACAGCTCAACATATGCCATATTAACATATCCCTAGTTTCCCAGAGGGCCTTTGTTAGATCAAACATCAATTATGAAAGCTATTAAAAACCAGTACAGTCTGTAGACTTTGTTAACATTGTCTTTCAGTCACTTGGTGCGTCGAGAACTGTGAGAGCAATAAGAACTGGGAGAAGCAGGCAGACCTTGATGGACATCTGCACTCCGTTAAGAGCTTTTTTGAAGGATCATTGTAGCCTGAGGAATCTGAGGCAACTTGAATAGGAAGCGCTGAACTAAAGGTCTGATAGAACGCAATGTCACAGTGATATATACAGTATGTCCTCGTTGTTTACCTTAAGTCTTCTGTTCTTGCACATTTTTGCAGGAAAAAATAAGAAAACATTGCTTTTCACAGTTGTGTGTGAGCGCACACAACAAACAAGTCAAAGATTAAAATAATCAGTCAGAGACAGTTTGTTGAAGTCGATGCAGTTCACAAAGGTAGGTGTTATAAGGCTCAAATGATGGCGAGGAGATATTTTGGCTCAGTAAGAGGGCAACTGGATAATGACAAGTTACAAGCTAACACGTGTTTGTTTTGTAACAATCACGGAGGAAGAGGACTCAAAAACATGACACACAGGAGGCAGTAAATCCACATGGTCACGAAGGCAGGAAGCAAACAAATCGAACAATAAAACACAACTGTGATACAACTGTGGAATTTAACTTAATTCTTTAGAAGGAAAAGCTATATTACTTTATTCTCAAGTATGAAGCCAACCTAGACTTTAACCATTTAACAGGCCACTAATCTGGATTATAGCTTTCACAACAAAACTTGTTTTTAAACACATTTTTTAACAAAATAAATACAATTGTTGTTATTATTATTATTTAAAATGTAATAAAACAGAAAACTGGTTCAATATAAAAGCAGTTTGCTTATGTTGATAAATACAGGCTGGATTTGACATTAATAGATGCCACAGATGTTCAAAAGCTCTCCGAAAACGTTGGAGCATTTTTGCAAATATGTGATGTCTTGATAAATCGAGCAGATATTTGAACTTTACACAGCTACATTGTCGCCTGAAAATATCTTAAGTTTATTTTGTGACCCAGAAAAATAATATTTAGAAGTTTTTTAGCCGTGCTCCTCCGCCATTGCAGCGCTTACAAGTACACACAAGTACGCACAGGCTCCGACAACCGCGGGCCACAAATGCAATCCTCCTTTTCCCCAGACTACCCTTTCTGGGTCACAAAATAACCTTTTAAGATATTTTCAGGCGAGAATGTAGCTGTGTAATGCTCAAATATCTACTTAATGTAAACTTCCAGCTTACTTTTTCTAAGTTAAGACAACTCAAATAAATTGAGTTTATCAGCGTTTTTGCATAAAAAGTACTGGTAACTTACTTAAACTGAGTTCTAATAACAAATTGATAAAAATTGAGTTCAGCCTATTTAATATTTTTAATTAAACACAATATGAGATTTTACAGTGCATGTGGTCATACACGAAGAAGCAACCAGAGAGATACATTAAAGTCTTGACTGTAGAATGAACAAGACAATCTGGCAAGCAGATAAAGTAAACAGCTAAAGGTATGTATACACAGGTGGGACCGATTAGGGCGGGGCCTCCAGTTACAAAGGAGAGAAGACAGGAAGGAGTTTCTACTAAAACAAAACAGGAAACATGTAAAAGTTTTGAGGAGACTTTAAAATATTGACAATTTATCTTTTTGCGGTGCATTTCTACTTTTCTGTTGCTTCATCATAATGGCTCGTGCATAAAATGAGGCCGTTAACGATGCCATGATTTATGCACGAGGGCGATTCATCAGTAATTCACTTTAATAAAGATGCCGACATGCGTTCTGTTCATGCTGTGCTTGAAACTGTTAGTGAAAGTAGGAGCTACTGAGACAAAGATGTACTTATGTTCAAACAGGATGGAGGAGAAGTAACATTGTATCTTTTTATCAGCACTAAACTACTATTACACAGTAGTAGTGGCTGCTTTTATCTGCTTTGGATTTTTATTATTGCTGTGATTCATATTTTTATTTATAGGAATAAGAATAGAGCCTAAATCTAGTTCTCTATGAATACTGCACGTATGAATTCTGACACCAAATAATGACAAAATGAGCAGGATAAACATAACAGTATTTTATACACTGTATGGATTCATAGATGGCAACTTGTCTGCAATTATTGTCTGCACATCAGGAGTTATCGTTATTGGCTAAAGCACTACTTTGTACCGTCTTCAGTCAAAGTCTAACATTTGAATTTTGTCTTTCTGATGAGATAAAACATAAAAGTTGATTTAAAGAGAGAACCACCATCGGTCATGTTGCGGAAATTAACTGCATCAGTGGCCAGAAGACTGGATCAAGTCATCTTCACGGCTAAACGTTAGAAACCCAAACTCTTGCCGCACTGATGATGATTCTTTTTAAATATATATAGAAACTGCCTGTGGTTTTCTTGAGATGATGAGATAATTAAAGACTGCACCGTGAGACAAGACACAAGTTTTATCTTAAAATAAAAAATTAATTAACTCTTTGTCTCGAGATAGTGCTGAAAGAAAATTGCGAGCACGACTGTTCACGACTTCACAGAAATTAAAGTTATCATCAAATAACAAAAAAACTATAAATCTTAATTTATTTTCCTAGTCTGGTAACTTAACAAGACTTTGATTTGTTTTATATTTAGCAGTTTAACTTTTAAATCAAGCATTACATTGAATATTGTTGGATTAAATCTGTTGCCAACTCGTTGTATTCTGGTTATATTTCAGCACAGCGGTAACACATGCTTTCCCGATCCAAAACATGGAATATACATGCGTGCAGTAAGTTGCAGTAATAGCAAATGGAAATGTTGTATTTCAAGCCAACGTGAAAATAATAACAGGACATGATTTAAACAGACATTATTAACATATTTACACGTATATGCATAATAGCCTCCTAGCTTAATTGTCTCCTGGAATTAAGGACCCTGTATTTCATACTTTTTTTTTTCTCACTACCGAGTTCGTGGCTTTAAATATTCGATGTCCACCTGCTGGTAATGCAATTTCTGCATGCAGCAATGCATCTTCTGCATGCATGTCCATTTCATCTTTTGGAGAGGCAAAGCGTGAAACGTGTCTTTCTCAGGTTTTGCAGGGATACTGTATATTCCTATAAAAAAATGAACATTGCCATGAACATTGTCCTGCAGCTGTTGCATACTGTATGTCACTATTTATAGAGGAACTTCACCTCGATGAGGGTCTGGATGAACTCTGAAAATCAACAGTTAATGTGAAATGTGTACGTCCTGTACACATTTCACATTAACTGTTGATTTTAGATGGCAACAGAATTGAAAACTTTTGCTGATTTAGCAAAGTTAAAACTTTGACCGACTGCATGTAATTGCCAACTTGACCCCATTCAATCACAAACTGATAGCAGACTGACTACGTCTTTCTGCTGTTTTAACGCCATCCTGACGTACCAAAGTTGCTTTGAAGACTTCATTTAAGTGCAGGTGTTTGCAGACCTGGTCCCGGTCTCTGAAGCAACCAAGATCAGGATTGAAGGCAACATGATGGCAAGGTCACAGCACGTGGTTGCAATCATTTTTATTATGTCCTCCCTGGTGTGACTACACGTTGCTACAGACGTGATACATGTGTGTCTGTGAGAGAAATTCATATGACTGCAAAGTTTTACTTGGTTTAGAAGAAAAAGCGTGGCAGTAATCCGGTTGTTCAGTCTGACGTCACTAGCCGTGTCTGGGCCTAAACTCCGCTGCAGGTCCATATATCAAACGATCGCTATGGCATTACTGAGAGTTGAAAAACTGTCTAAAGTCTTTCATCTTTAATAAAATGATCAGCGTTCTGCTCTACCAGGTGTAACAATCGAGTTTAACATCCAGGCATCCATGAAAACGGAATTTATGACATTTAACGGAGTTAGAAGTTAGCAGGGAGTTAGCTCGCTAGCTTCTATCTAAATACAATATAGCATGTCCTGACTGCGGGGTTTTGGAAACAAATTAAAATGTACAGCTCTGTTATCACTTCCAGCATAAATGAAGACAGAAAACTAAACAGCAGTGACGTTTGTAGGGTTACTGAAGTTTGGCTAGCTGGTATATAATGATGTGCTACGTGACCGCTAGCGACACAGCTATGTTAGCATAATATAAACAAGCTAACTTTTTTTCCACTGGATAAAAGTTAACGTGAGTGTTCTCGGTGGTCAGGAACAAATGTAATCGCATGGCAGGATGCTGTAAAAGGACCAAACTTCAGCCAGGAGAACAACTGAGATAATCCATCCACAATACGAGGTTAGTCATTCATATACTGCTGCATGGGCTGGGCTGTAGTTACATCCTAAGGTTTTAAAAACTGAGCTTAAATTAATGATTAGCGGTAATAAAAGCCGAGGGAGGTCAACAGTGATCACTGACTGTTTTAGGAGCTTTTTGAGATCAAATAGAAGAAAATACAAAACATTAAACATGTTAACAACACAAAAGCCATATTAAATGCAGACTACTTTAGACCCGGAAATAGGATTCGTTGTGTCATCACTTAATAACCGGATACCCATAACATCAGGCCTGTGTTTGCAGTGAATGTGCCAGAACACTTTAATCATCCGTTAATTACACCTGTGCTTTTATATCACCACTGCCAAAACGTCTGACGTCTTAATGTGACTTTAGCCGACAATCATTGCAGGCGTCTGTGTAACTGCACAGCAAATTAATTGATTTTCATAAATATTGCAATTTACATTTTGGGTTTTAATCTGTCATAACAAGAAAAAAATGTTAATAATTGATGTTAATGAAGGTTCAGATTCATAAAATGTCACGGTGAGCATTTGTAGCACACCAGCCTTCACAATATCAGGTTCTTCTGTGAGTAGGATAAAGGCATCATTAACATATCTTTGTTTTTCAATGTTAAGATATCTGTGGGGGGGAAAAGGGGTTGTTTTAATCTCGATTCTCGACTCTGAAGATCTAATTTAAGATTTTTGCATCAAAATGTCCATAGATGGTTTTCTCTCAGTCATAAGTTGATACGTATGTCAAATGGTAACAGTTTCAAGTTTGTGTTGAATCAAAAATCAGAAAGAGTAGAAACTTAGAGTGTTATCTATTAGACTTTGAAATTCCCATGTAGCCTTCATGTTGCAGTGTGTTATTCTGTTGAGACACACTGCAACATGAAATGCAGTTCTAGTCTCACAAACATGACCGGTACTGTGTTGCGCTCTCAAGTGATGCCCTCGGCGTATGTGTAATCAGCCGTGCACAAACACACTGACTTTGTTGAAATAAGCATTTGGATTTAAATCTCGGGATGTACCGAGCTGAATCATCCCTAACCTTGGCCTCCAAGCACTGCACCACAGCAGAAATTACAGTCTTCGGCAGAGCTTACAGATGCGAGGTCAACCAACCATTCAAACGTTCACAGAATTGCCCTGCCAAAAAGACATTTGCCTAACTGGGAACCAGTGGAGTGGTCTGCTGACATTTGCTCCGTGACAGGGAGCCAAACCATCGTGTCGCTGGCTCTTGATGTCTCCCCTCACTTCCTTCATGTCCATTGTGGATCTGTCTGCCGCTTCACCCGGGAAGGCAGGTGTTGGCAGGACGAGGACGGGTCCTCAAATATTTGTGCTCTTTCAGTGAAAGCAGATGTTCTCACTGTGCAGTCACATGCATATGCACTCACACAGAAATACTACGGTAGCCCAGTGTCTGGGGAGTTTACCCCGAGCTTTGTTGTCTGTCATTTGTTATCAGCTGAAAACAGGGAGGGCAGAATATTTAGTTTGGAATGTCTTCAAATATTTTAAAGCTCAATGTTGTGTTTCGATGTTTGATTCAACACTTAAAGTGTAGAACTGGCTCAGCTGGACTGAAATAATTGGAGATTTGCATAAAAAAACACATTTTCTCTCATTTTTAGTGCACAGCTTCAAAGGTGGGTTTCATGTCAGCTGCCCGTATCACTTGCACTTTTATTTGCAAAAAGCAGAAATTCTTTTTTAACCCTATGATGCCCTTTGTATCATATTTGCTACATGCGTTTCTGAGACCTCTATCTTATCAACATGATCAATACTTGCCATAATTTCAAACTGTTATGGACAAAACTCTCTTTTTTTTAGTCTAAAATTAACATTGCTGTTAACAAAAAGTTGCCAAAGATGGCCGATGTATCAAATGCAATACAACAAAATCTAATAAAAATACATCATACACAACATGATATAGCAAAAAACCTTTGTGGATTTTGTTATAAGGGTTAATTACAGAAGGGTTACGGGGTTAGGGTCAGGCATTTAGAAGTTTTTAAAACTTGCACGGTCCTAGGGATCGGCTCCTCATTCCCACCGGTTCTTCTTCATCCTTCTGCCACCATTCTCCTCTTCTTCGTTGTTGTTTCTTATGAATGCCATTCTTACGTATTGCTGGTATTGTCCATCACCCCAGTTGTATCATATAACACCTGCTGTGATCTCTCATCAAAGTATGGTACAATAAACAGTCAAATCTCACCCACTTATATTTTACCTTTATTTTTCTATATGCTCCTCGTAAAACAGGATTCTGACTTTAATCTCAGAATTCTGGAAAAGAAGAAACAAAGACGTGCCCACTTGTTTTCCCCGGTGGTCCAAGTCCTCTTCCATCTGAATGAACATCTGAGTTCCAAAAAATCTGACTTTTCTGGCTATTTTTGGATGGGGTGGGTTTTACAGGGTTAAGTTAAGGAGGCGAGGTCGACTTTGTGATTTAAGACTTGTTAAAGTGCGTGAGCTTTAAGGATAAAAGAAGAATTTTAATTAAATTGAAGGTTAGTCTAGCTTTACAGTGAGTGCAGGCTCGAGCTCTTCCCTCCTCATAATTCTTTGAGTGTAGTTAAATTACTAAGGTAAATCTATTTTTTGCTTGGATTAGCTTCCTACATCAGACAGGAGCTCATCACACACCCGTTATTATTATAACACTTTGAAATGTGAGATACAGCCCTGTGTGACTGTGGGTGTGTGTAACAGGGTCTTTTAAAGAAAAAGCTTGGTGTGTGTGTGTGTGTGTGTGTGTGTGTGTGTGTGTGTGTGTGTGTGTATACATGTGGGTGCGGCTGATGGATTTTCAATTTCATTTCCTATGTACACGCACCGTCCACCGGGGCAGTAGATGAGATTGAGCCTTTACCGCCGGTTCTGAAATTGCGCTGGTCTGGCTGGACTCACAGCTCCATTTAAATGCATTAAAGCAGAGGGAAAGTGGCTCGTACATCAAGGGTTTTGACATGTGGCAGTAAGACAGCCCTCAGCTCTGGGGACGATTGGCGTTTGACATACTAGAATCTCAGGAACATCCATTACAAGGTGCTATATACACAAGTTAACTGATGACTAGGTCAAACCTTAGATTAACAATAGGGAGTTCTGTTGTGGGGAAGGCTTTTGATTGTTAAACCTGCTTCTCTTCTATTATTTCTTTGAAACTGTGTGACATGTTGCTATTGATCTTTATCGCTTGACAGGTGCTTAAAGCTATGAATTAGCTATTATCATCTCCTGTCACGGGTGCCGTCAAAACACAAGTTTGAAGCTGTTGTTGGTGACGGGCAGCTGACACGATGCGTCGACAGCTGCAGGTGGTAATGATGAGGTCCTGGCTACATACTATCCTTGAAAATAATATGTACATGATGCTTTTTAGCAGATGTGGGGTAGCGACTGGCTGTGAGTCAGGAAATGTAGTGACGATGATGGTGCTCAGGATTTTTAGCTAGATCAGAATAGCTAAAGGTAAAGTAATGGAACTAAACGAGATGCTTTATGTGTTGAGCTAAAACTGCACATCTGCATTTTACCGCTCCAATCAGAACGTTGTGTATTAAGAGATTCCTACATCCACCCAAAGCCAGGTCTTTGTCGCCCATTTGATCTGCACTTCAATAACAAATATTTTTCAGAGGTAGAACAGATGACAGTGAGTGCAGTATGTAAACTATCTGGCAAATGACAACCTAACAGCACAGAGGAGCAATAACCCAGGGTGCATGTGCAGTGTTGTGTGTGCGAGAGATGGACAGAGAAAAATGAGATGGAATCCCGACTGGAGTTGCCCACAGGCGCATATGCAGGGTTATTCATCACAACTACAGCCACAGAAAATAGAGGCACTGTCTTTGGCACTTTGGAATTTGACCAACTGTTGCTGGAAACAGGAAATTCTTTAGTTTGAAAATTCTTTCAATGTCTGTGTGTGTGTGTGTGACCTTAAAGATGAGCGTTTGTCATTGTGTAGCTGGCGTCCCTCAGGGCAGACACGCTCATGTTTCTCAGCATTGCCTTGGATTTTAAGGCGGTATTGTTGGTTTCCAAGCAGTTAGTAGACGTTTCAGTGTGTTCATTTCCCAGATCTGCTTGGTTTGTGTTGAACAAAATATCCAGAAAAGTTAAATGTAGAGTATCAAAAGCAGCAACAAACACACTAAACACTTAAGGATACAAATGTAAGAACTCCACGATGCAACCCTGGAGCCTCAAAATAGTGAATAACATTTTGCTCTCTTTGTTTTTCCGAGTAAAGATGATCCTCTGTGGAACAACATCTTACATTTGGCCGTATCGCTATGATCCACAGCATCCTCTTCTCTCCTCTCAGGCTGCAGCCCTGACTTGTTGCCACTTTTACAATGAATATTTGGATATCATCAGATTTCCTACATTTTCAGTTTGGCCCAGCTTGCATCTAATAGAACTCAGTTTATGCGTCTGTTTAGCTGAAAAGGAATCCTGACGAGGCGGTGTTTCATTTCCACTCGAATGTTACTGTGGATTATGTACATCTGTGTGCACACAACCTCCGCTTGTTATTTTGCTGCTTTTATTAGATTTTTTCTATCTGTTCTTGTCTTAAATTTATATCTGTGTCTGAAACTGCAGCAACAGCGGCGGTCAGGGAAGCAATAATTGCTACATTTCTCTATTGTTACTGTGATGATTATAAAAGCATGCCGTTGCTGAAAGCTCTGTGTAAACAGGTGCTGTTTTTTCCCATAAAACAAAAAGCTTGGCTACCTGTGCAGAGTGACAGAAACCTGTAGGGACTGAACAGGACATTATCATGAATGTGGACAGACTTCACAGCCAAGAGAGTCTCATGACAAAATACAGCCACACATGGACAGAACAGGCAAATATTGAAACATTACACACTTGTTTAATGTCTCTCCTTCTCAATCTCTCTGTTTGTCTTCGTGCCCATTCCACCAGATGGTGTGTCTACCACCTCATGGTGAAGGGGGTGTGTGTGTGTGTGTGTGTGTGTGTGTGTGTGTGTGTGTGTGTGTGAGAGAGAGAGCGACATAGCAAAAGGTCAGAAATAGTACAGATTTAGGCAGCAGACCCTCACAGTTTTCTAATCTCTGAGCTGCCGGCGGCATATTTCCAGAGAATACCAAATTGTTCTCTTTAGATTTTATTCAGTGAACTTCCCCAAGCCATTCATTTTCCAGCACTGCCATTTACAAACAGGGCTGCAGGTACAACTGGCACTGATATTCTGAACCATTATGTGATTTCTCTGTTCACAGTCACTGAATAATACCACAGACTTGGTACTCCAAGTTTCTCAAAGTATTTATTTATTTATTTATTTTGTCCCGATTTTGGTTTTGTCTCGTAGCGTCTGCTGAAAAGTCAGGCATACGTTTGCACCTAGAAAAGTTCCACATGCGAGACTAGAGTCGTGTACACACATAGTTCACATTCACAAATGAAGAGATACAGTTCAGTCTAACAAATGTATTTTTATTGGATACAGTGTTTGCACTTTAAGTCTCTTATAAAAATAAAAATTCTGTTCTCAATCTAGCTAGTAACATCCTTACCTGTTAAAAGTGGATAAACTGAGTGGAGTAAATGTATCGAATGTACTCTTAGATTTATTTACTCGATTCTGATTTTCTGTTTATCAAAGGATAAAATGCAACCTTTGTTACTGAATCATTTTTATTGCATTTTATATAAAATGCCTCTTTTAAATGTTATCAATCCTAAACAGAGATGGGCAGTAACGCGTTACTGTAATCTGTAAAGTAAGGGATTACTATTGCAAAAACGGTAATTAGATTACCGTTACTTCCCGTACGAAAAGTTACTGCGTTACTAAAACCGTGATTTTTTGCGAGAATGTCTCATGACAGTGACGTAAGCGAGTGCGACGTTCGTGACAACAGCTGTGTGCAGATCAACAATGGATCATATATGGAGTGCAGGAGAGAGTATGAGCGTGCAGCGTTTAAAGCGTGGAAGTACTGACCTTACTTTGAGTTTGATTCCATAAAAAGTGACAAAAACATTAGTGTCCGCTGTGCGTGGGAAGAAAACTTCTTTTTACAGCGAAAAAAACCCCTAAACTTCCAACAAGCACCGAGTAGCTACGACGTAATGGGAAACTCACAGAGAAACTCGCGGATTCTTCCACTGACCGCGGCACACCTGCACCAGGGTAACCCTCCGCCTACCCCACTCCTGCTTTACAGGTGAAAATAGAGCAACAGGACCGCTGAGTCTTTGACTTTATTTATGTTCTGCTGTGTTTTACTTGCATCTATTTGAAAGACTGAGTGTAAACACAGAAAATATTTTATTTTATGTGCTGGAATGTGCAGAAAATAGGTTTCAATGTTAAACTAATTTCTTCCAGTCAGTGAATGTTGCAGATAATTAAATTTTTGCTTGATGCATAAAGTTAAAAGATTAAAACTAATAAAACAAGTTTTAAAAAGAGACTTTTCCATTTGATTACATTTTGTATGATGGATTATGTAGAAAAAGTAGAATTGGGCTGAAAGATCTATCGCTTTATCACCTATTCAGGTTGTAAATCATGTTTATAAAAGTAACTAAGTAACTAAGTAATTAATTACTTTTGAAAATAAGTAATCAGTAAAGTAACGGGATTACTTTTTTGGGGAAGTAATCAGTAATTAGTTACTGATTACTTTTTTCAAGTAACTTGACCAACACTGATCCTAAACGGGTCAAATAACCTAAGCGAACATTAAAATCAGTTGAATTGAGTTCATTTTTTTGTTAGTCTCATACAAACAGGATGTAAACGTATTCCTAGTTAAACTTTAAGCAGTTGTACCAACATAAAAGTGATCACCTCTGTAATTAGTTTCTCTGATTTGACAGGTTCACAGATGTTGTGAAACTGGGATTCAGTGTGTTTGTGCAGTGACACAGCTGTCAGCAGTTCTACACTGTTTACCTCACTATGGATGTGGTTACAGTGTTGTAGTATTAATATGGGTTTGTTTTCTTTTGTATGCTTTCCCAATATCACCCTTTTTTTCTTTTTTTTTTGCCTTAATCCATCTGAACATGACGGCTGTTACAGAGCCAGTGTTACGCCAAACAGAAAAGTTAAAAACTGAAAAAAGTGTTTCTTGTCCAGCAAAACCCAGGCGAGGTGAGAACAATGAAAATGAAACAAACGGACGTATCCATCCAGCACAAACATTCCCGTTGCTATAGCAACTGTCTAACACGCTCTTATTCACTCAAAGACTCACGTGCTGAGTTAAACACATGCTCGAGCACCACTGCCCACCTCTGGTCCTGTGGATCTGTCATTCAGCACGAAGGGCAGACCTGAGCACGGTGGGATCAATCATTCTCCAGCACACACTGGCAGTGTAAACCTTTGATAAAGAGTGTCGTTCACGGCGAAACCCCCATCAAGGACTTATTAAAGGCCCGGCGCTGTGTGATTAACGAGAGCACCGGCACCGCCAAGCTGGGCCGCTGCGGGGCTTAGATGCAGGGGGTAAGGAGATGAAAGGTGCTGTACAGGAGACAGACTGAGTAATGTAATCCTCACTCACACAAACATGTATGCAGCGCAGTTTGGCTTTTCCAATGTATGGATGCAAAACAAACTTAAAAATGTGTAAAGTATGTGTAACCAATACGTCTACTCACCAAAGAATGAGTGAAGCAATATGGATAACAGCAGAGGACAATTTATTTAGGGTCTGATGGCAATTTACCATCGGTGTCCAGCACTTTAAAGGATTGATGGACTGGAGCACATCTGTCCTTAACATACCCTCTTAAACATCAGCTTGACACTGATATATCAAAGGAAACTTAACCGACT
This sequence comes from Diplotaxodon limnothrissa, assembly GCF_057381915.1. Classification (NCBI taxonomy): domain Eukaryota; kingdom Metazoa; phylum Chordata; class Actinopteri; order Cichliformes; family Cichlidae; genus Diplotaxodon; species Diplotaxodon limnothrissa. The sequence continues at coordinate 2,068,644 of NC_140602.1, forward strand.
TTGAATGCAAATGTTTCAACCTGAACAACTTAAAACTTCTCTGGGATACAATGTAAACAAAGACAAGAAGAAGAAAAATATTTCCATCAATAGTCACTTTTCCTAACCAGGAGACAAGTGAATATATTATGTAAAGAGTCCTTTTTCTCAGTCCTGGGGTTGTAACACCACAACCTCCTCAGTCCGTAATCAAAGAGTGTCTATTTGACAATAACCAAAATGTCTTTGGATAGTCTTTGTGAATGCAAACAAAACAAAACAAAACAAAAAAACAAATGGTATTAGCTGGCCAGCAAAATAAAGAGAGTGTATGGCACTGAGTGCGGGCGTGTGTGTGAGTACTTCGGTCCAAATAATCAAGGTCCGGATGGATGAAGGGATGGCGGCCGCTTGTCCTTTAATGGCACCAGTAAGGCAGCACAGTAGTAAGGCAGCACAGCAGCGAAGCGTCTGGCAGGAGAACGAACAATAGTCCTTTTCAAGGCTACTGCAGAAGGCGATATTCCCCGCTAGCTCACCCCAGCTTGCTCTCTGGCACAGCTACAAGCCACGTGAGCTCATAGCCCCTTAGTGACATACGAACTTGGCTACCAACGTCCGCTTAGCATGGCGGCTAATTGTCGAGCTTGCTAGCTTAGCCTCGATTAGCGATTAGCACCTTAATAACCATTACTACACATCACATTATAGCTAACACATGGAATAGTATAATATACATACGAAACAGATTTTTACCTGGCAGGAGAACGAACAATAGTCCTTTTCAAGGCTACTGCAGAAGGCGATATTCCCCGCTAGCTCACCCCAGCTTGCTCTCTGGCACAGCTACAAGCCACGTGAGCTCATAGCCCCTCCCGCTAGGATGTACTACCACAGTCGACTGTCGTAAAGCAGCCGCAAACCAATAGCAATAAAAAAAACCTCAAAATCATTGAAGAACATTTTATAACACCCAATATAGGTATATACATATATACTGAATATCACACAATATCAGATAACCAAATTAACACTGGGTTACATATGCAGCCGCTGTTCTGGATAGTTCTTTGGTAATATCTAGTTAGATTATTTAAACAGTTACTAGTTGTGGTGTTATATCACACATAAAGAGTCACAGGTCACATTGTGCACGGACCTGCTTGTAAAAGGTCGGGTGGGTCTGCAACAATACGAGTCAACTCCAGAGAGAGTGCTGCATACTGGAAACACGCTGATATACTGCACTTAGGGAATAATAACTGTACCGTCTCATGCACCAGGTACTGATGACAAGCAGAGCCAGAGAGAAAATAAACTAGGCTTGAAGATGGCAAGCCAGGTTATCTCATTTACCCTCGGTGACTAAGATACAGAAGAAGTGTGAAGAAATCTGAGCGACAAGATGATTGAGAGTCAAATTAGAAGTAGAAAAGGAGTAGGAAAGGGGGATTAGCTAAGTAAGAGGGGAGGAGTGTGGAAGAACCAGAAACAGATGGACCAATTGATGGTTCAGTGATCTGCATCACTGACTAATGCTGTGTCTGTCAGAGCAGAGGTGCTCTCCCATAATTTATATCCCTTAATATTCACAGCATTTCTTCACTACATCCAGCCACAGCTATATTTATCCTTGAAAGGGAGGCACTCAGCTATCTGCAAGAAATCCTCTTTTCTTTTTACCCTCTATGCGTCCTTCTCGTGCTTCCACCGTGACGAGATATAATAAGAAATATCTTGTCAGCATGTGCCTACAGGAGCACAGCTGGATGTGTGTCATCCAGACTCAAACATCTTATATGTGCTTCTGCATTATGAGCAGACCAGTCGTGCTGGCCTGTGGTGACGTGTTGAGTAGAAGCATGTGTACCTACATGGTTCACTGGTGGGTGTCAGCTTCTCTCCCTGTGTGTTGGTCTCTTCATCAGAATGAATGAAACATGACAGGAACTGCATTGTTATCTGGACCTTTCACTTTGATGATGTATAGTATTGTGGCATGGGCTGTATTTGTGTGAAGAGGATGGACAGGTAGCCTCACATTTAGCTCTAGAAGACTTTGGTATAAATAGGAGTTTGTGTTCGACTCAATGATCGCCCAAATCAAAATCCCTACACCAGTGTGCTCGACAGTTGGTGTGAGGAGTCTGTGCTGACGTGCTGACATGCTGTTATGCGTTATCGCCACTTTGGTCTCTTTTGGTTGTAGAAGATTTGGCAAATCTAAGCTCGTGTTCTTTGTAGAGAAGCAGCTTTCTCCTGGCGAGTCATGCAAACTTGCTTCTTTGGTCTTTTCTAATTATCACGTCACAAACTTACGGACAGTTAGCATTTAATGTAGTACATTGACATTGGAGTTAATTTTCTGTCCACTCCTGGGAAGATTGGCAGCTGTCTAGCTATGTTTCCCATTTTTGAGTCATTTTTTTCACAGTAGAATGATTGACTTCAAATTGTTTGACTTTATAACTCTTTCAGGATTGATGTGCTGATGGCTCTCCTCCTTGGCGTTGCATTAACATGCACCAGAATGTTCCAGACCGGCAAACTGCTGAAACGTCTGCGTACATGCAGGTGGTCGATTACAGTTAGTGATCCTCAAATAATCAGTGGGTTATCATGGTGGATAACATGTGTTCAAGAACACACGCGCCAGTGACAAACTGATCTGATTGTGCATTCTTGAGCAAGTTCTCCGTCTCCCACTCTTGAGATGATGTATTTTAGTCCTTCCTAGAAGCATACGGCTCCGTGCTTTGCAGGAAGTTGCTGAAAGGCACAGAGTTGCTGGTGAATAAGGTGAAATGAGCTGTTCCATGAGTTATTGATGAAGCTGCCTTTGCATGAAGCTCCCATTCAGTGGCTCAGCATAACTAAAGCCGAGGGGCTGCCCATCCGCTTTACATGCAGCTATAACAATACACAGGATGATGTTCCTGCTATCAGGTGTCGGAGAAGATCGACACTGTCAGGGTGCATCTATGAACTGGGGAAGTTTATTCTCAGTACGGGGGTCAGTGTGGGGCTGTTATCCTTTGCTCTGATAAAATGATTTCTTTTCCTTTTTCACCTTCCAATAAAAATTCTTTTGTTTTCAAATGTGAGACTCTCAGCTGAGTTTGAATGCGGTACTATTAATCAAGTTCTCGTAACTTTGTTCTTTTCTTTAAACAGAAATTAAATTAAAAGACTACAAAAGAAATAAGATAAGATATGAGCTGTTAAAAAGAAAGCATTCAAGAGTTTCTCCTTCTCCAAAGGTCCGTTATTATCACCGTGTAACGTAACCAGTGTATTAATTTTATGGTTGATGTGGTAGAGGACTATTTTAACACTGATAATCCACTTCTCTGAGCCGCGCAGGAACGCCGTCGTATTTTTGGGGTATTTGACTTTAAATTACAATGTTGTGGGAATGCAGAGCTAATCAAGAAGCACTTTTTATGATTAAATTAACAAGTCTCTCAGATGACACAATTACACAGTAGAGTGGTTTTGAATTAATAAGACAAAACAAGATAAGCAGAGGTCAAATAAACAGATTATGATTTTGCAGATTTGTCATTGGAAGAATAATAGGTACATACTGAAAACTTCAACAGCTCACGGGTTATCAGCAATTATTCGCCTATGAAACCAGTAAAGAGAGTGATACGAGTTTTACCAGTGTTCCCACCTCTTTATAGAAACACAAACATCATATATATATCGCTGCTGTTCGCTCTTCTGATGTGGGTGTACGGATATAAAGACGACAAGCACCATCTCAGTCATCTTTCCTCCTCCATCCATCACCTCTGTGGGAAAAATAAGAGGTTATTGTGTGTCTACACCTCTGCTGTGATTGATCTGATCAATAACTCATATGTTCCAGGGTAGTTTTCAACTCAGCGCCTGAAGCTCCTGTGAGAAGACGCGATAGTAACACGAGTTTGAAGTTTCTCAGAGAGGCTGTTTGTTCCGAGTATCTGAACAAGCTCATCGCTGATTGACTGACAGCTGCTTTGCAGGTGTTTTCTACATGTGTGTCGTCACATCTGTGTGCACAAATTCTCTTGTGTGTGTGTTTTGAAGCTGCCTGGATGAAAGCTCGGATTCATTGATCCAGGAAGGCGGAAAATTCGTAACGGCACGCTGAGCTCTCGGACTCGGGGATTTTCTTTTGCTCGTTTGTCCTCAGTTCTGCGGCTCTGCTTTTGCCGTTATTGAGTGCAGCGTTACGGGAGAGATCGGGATGGGCGTCTGGCCTTCTGTGGGAGTTGTGTGACCATGTGCGTGATTGTGTTTTTTACATTTGTATGAACCAGTTTCCTCGTGTCCCAGACGGACAGATGACGACAGATTGATCTTTGGTAGATCTTCTGTGCCAGACTGCTGAACTCTGCAGGGAACAAAGAAAAGGGAGACGACAAATACGAGGGGGGGGGGGGGGGGGGCTGACTGCCCACAGCTGTGCCCAGACTGAACAACAACAACAACAACAACAATCTTTATTTATAGAGCACATTTAAAAGCCAAGGGCATGCCAAAGTGCTTTACATAAAAGAATAAAAGAATAAAACAATTAACACTATAATATCAGAGTCATATAAGTGTGGAATTATGTTCACAGGTAAAAACCACTAATAAGAGTAAACTATAGCACATAGCTATAGCAAAGTAAAGCTGTACCATCAAACACAGTGATAGAGAACATAGACAACGCAAGACAACGCAAGACAAACAGAAAAATTAATAGAATAACTCACTGCAAACAAGGCCAGTATTTAACTGGTAGAAAAAGCAAGTTCAAACAGATATGTTTTAAGCCGTGATTTAAAAGATTGAATAGAATCAGACGCCCGGATGCCAATCGGGAGATTATTCCACAGCTCAGGTGCAGCTAGAGCAAACGCTCGATCACCTCTAGACTTCAAACGAGATCTGGGCTGAACCAACAATAACTGTGAGGATGATCTTAAAGCCCTCGCAGGAGCATATGAGTTTAAGAGTTCCTTAAGATAGCTTGGTCCTGTGTTATTAGTAATTTTAAAAGTAAGCAACAGAATTTTAAATTGAATACGAAATTTCACAGGCAACCAGTGCAGATCAGCAAGGACGGGAGTGATGTGAGCAAACTTCTTAGTTTTAGTTAGAATGCGTGCAGCGGCATTCTGGACTGTCTGTAATCTATGTAGAAGGGTAGAGTGGAGACCAAAATAAAGTGAATTACAATAATCTAGCCTTGACGTTACAAAGGCATGGATGAGCTTTTCCAGATCAGGATGCCTTCTCACAAGGCATTTCCCTTCTGTGTGTATTCCACCTTTGGGCAATGCCGTACTTTGGACATGGAGCAAAATATTACTCCAAGCAAAGCAAAGAAACAAACAGACTTTAGCACCAGATTTTGACTGAGACTGAGGTTGGTGAGGAGTCGGCTTTGTGGTTTTGTCTTGTAACTGGTGCTTTACAAGAACTCGTTTACAAAACTAACCTGGGGAGTCGTGCGTGAAAATCTTGGAAAGCCATACTGTGTGTACAGCTCTTGCAAATAAATGCATAAATTGTGCAAATGAAAACTTTACGCAAATATTGTTTTATGGGAATTGGTTCATACGTTAGAAACAAATTGTGTGCAAACAAATGATGAAGGGCTGACTTTGCCTCTACCACTTTGATCATTATTCCGTTTTCCACTGATAGGTTTGTAGCATAAACCTATTCGCTGGAACGTTCAAGACAATTCGACTACACAGCAAAAACAAGAAACAAGTTCTTTGTTTCTCGTGCACGAGGAAGACCGACTGGATAAACGCCGTTGCTTCGCCGGACCTCGGTTGCTCTCGTCTGCTCCCTCGTAACACTGCTCTTTTATTGAGGTTGCATAGGGTCATTAACATAGGTACACATTTGAACAAAGAGTACCGTGTGTGTGTGCGTGTGTGTGTGTGTGTTCCCTAAACCTGCTGGTCTGGAAGTCCAGCAGTCCATCCAAAAGGCACTTTTACTAAAACAGATATAGATGTGTTTGCGATACCATATATCAGTAAGAGAAGATATAACCTCTCTCATAACCTTAAGCTGTGTGTGTTTGCCAGAACACTCTAGAATGCACACAAAGTCTTTGCAGACTACTAAGGATCACACATCCTATCACTACGCAATCGATTATACACCTCTAAGCATACACTGTTCCAAAAATAGTAATGTCAAAGTATCTTACTCTATATTTTACAGTTTTGTACTGTCTTTCTAGAATACCATTAAATAAGTAGACTGTGATTTTACATGTCAAAGGTAAAATAACATAACATCACTGTAAATATAGTAAAACACAATTTACTTGTTTTTTAAATATATTTTTTTGTACATATGCATATTTAGATTGTAAAAATACAGTCAGAAATGTATCATAATTTCACAAATATTTGTCTGTTATGTGAGAGAATGATCTGTTAAATCCAAATGTAATACTATGGAAAAATATATAAAATGATAGAAAATTAATGAGAATAATCAATAATTAAAGGAGTATTTGAAATATAATTGTGCTGAAAATTTCATGTCATCCAGGTCTGATTCAATAATTCAGAGGTAACAAGTGAAAATATAATTAATAGGAATAAAAACTTTAAAAAAAAAACATGTAAACATTGCACGGCCACGCTGTGCTAATTATATATTTTAAAAAATAAATGTAGAGGTAGGAATTGCAATTAATATAAATCTCAAAGTATTCACAACATTCCTGAACAGAAATAGGCCTCTGCACCTGGGGTGAGGGTGTGGCCATGAAAACAATGTGACATGCCATTGCATGTTGGGACACATACCCGCGACCTTGTGGTTGTTAGTTCACATTCATTGGCCGATGCTTAGCGTCATGTTATTATGGCAGCACTGTAGGAAAAAATCTCAATATAAAAGTATTTTACTGCATTTCACAGTTTTGTTCTGTTCTTCTAGAATATCGTCAAAGTTACGTAAATAGACTGATTTCACATTTCAAATGTAAATTAACGTTAAATCACTGTAATGTAATAAAACATAATTTCCATGATTATTAAATGTATCTGTCTGTACATATGCATATTTAGATTAAAATACATTCACAACTGTATCATGATTTCACAAATATCTGTGCGTTATTTGAAAGAGTGAACTGTTGAATTCAAATGTAATGCTATGGAAAAGTATATAACATGATTCCTATAAGCTTGTGTGACATCACATAAGTATTATAATCATTGCTATTTAGGGCGATCGTGGCTCAAGAGTTGGCAGTTCGCCTTGTGATCAGAAGGTTGCCGGTTCGAGCCCCGGCTCGGACACTCTCGGTATTGTGTCCGTGGTCAAGAGTCTTCACCTACTGGTGATGGCCAGAGGGGCCGATGGTGCGATATGGCAGCCTCGCCTCTGTCTGTCTGTCCCAGGGCATGCAATTAATTATTATTTAAACCAACTGTTAACTGTATATTTCTGTACATTTACGTATTATGATTCATATTGCCACATTCCGTGACCTTGTTTATAGGTAATTTCATTGTTTGATCACGTTAAAATGTTCCTAATCTAAAAGCACTTGGAAAGGCAGAATCCCATGTAAAATTAGCGCAACAAACTGTATTGTCATTACTGAAAATAACTATTTTTATGAGAAAGTTATTTTCTTTTATTTTACGGTAGTATTTTGGCGCCCCAGCTGCCGGAATATTACCGTTTTTTTAAGATGTTTTTTTAAACAGTGTATATGGTTAAATATTTCTAAGCATAAATGATATACAATATAACAATGTAACCCTGACATCCACCATAATCTAGAAACATTCTCAGAATTTCAAATACATTTTAAATGTATTTAAAATGTAAAATGTTGTAGAGAAATAAAGTAAAACTAAAAAGGTGCAGATCCTTCATCTTATTAAAGGCTGGAGCAATTATAATTCTTCTGTCTGTGTAGGTTCTCAGTCATTCAGGTCATGGTGGCCTAAGTCTGTCCAGGCTCCTTATAACTCTGTTAAAACACTTTCTCTGCTTCACCTGCAGGTCAGCATGTGTCCCCGTACAGAGATGTGGGGGTGTGGTGGAGAATGACTCTGGTTTGCTAACACGCGCCGCTAAGAGCAAAATAGGCCGGTGTGCGCGTTTCATAACTGTCTGTACTTTTGTGTATGCACTTGTGTCGTGCGTCCTGACATTGAATGTTTGCAGAGCTATAAAACAGTTACGTATGTGTCCATGAAATGGAAAAGCTAAGATTGTTTGCCTTACAGCGGGAAAAAGGTTTCTCTCTCACAGCATGTGTGTAGTAAAGACAGCTGTTCTGTATCTATACTCGTCCTCTATTCTAACATTTGAAGTGTGCAAAGCTTTCTGTCTCCTTTGTCTTTACATTTTCACTCTTGATTTCAGTGACATACACTCAGACGGTCAGTCCGGTTGTCTTTCCTTTATTCCATCTTCTGTTAACACCACACAAACAGCACTTTGTGTCACTTACAATTGCTTCCTTCTGCTCGAGTTCAGTGCAGCCTCTACTGATATTCACTTAACTTGGCCAGGAATAATTACCTGCCATTTCCGAACCTATTTGTGTTAGATATCGGACACCTTGTTTTGAAATGCCTATAGCAATTTTGCTAATTAAGCCACGCATTATTACATTAATTGGTTCTGATTAACTGGTTAATTAATGGATGCCACATTAGTCAAGCGTAGCCCAGCAGAGGGTGGAGTTGATGTTAGAGTTCATAGATGCAAATGGAGACATCAAGAAATTAGAATAAATGAGTTTGTTTGTGAGACCGAGGAAGAAAATACAAGGGCAGCCAAGCATTAAATTCAATTGAGTAGAGCCTGTCGATGGCAGGGCAGGAGGCCATTTATTCCAGTTCGCTCGTATAGGATCTTTGTCACCACCGAACGTGATGAATGAGAAGCTGAGAGATGAGGACAGAGAGAAGATGAGAAAACAAGTAATGCGGGAAGAGAAAAGAAAAGTTTCAAAAGAAAGAAAAAGAGATTTCAAGATCTGTTTGAACAAGCAGCTGGCAGGATGAAGTACAGGAACTGTTCAGAGTGGCTTTTATCTGTTTGTTACGTAAATGCAGAGACGTATTACATGTGACGGCAGCACAAAAAAGCCTCGGTGCAAATGTGTCTAATTCCATAATGAATTGTTAAAACCACAGAAATCCTTTAAAGTTGTGTTAAGGACACTTATCCACTGGCAGCAGATGTTGAATTGCTTATAAGCAACACAGTTACTGCTGAGTGTGACGCTTTGATATCCAGCAGGGCTTTCCGTGTAAAGACGTGAGACTGACTGTTACAGAAAAAATGCAATTTTATTCACGTGTCACTGCAACACTTTCGCTTTTCAAATGTTTCACCTGTAAAACTATGTGCACTAATTTATACTTTTAATCTCAAACAACTCCTCTTTCAAACCATCTGTCTTCTCTGTCCAAGATGTGAACGTTGGGATCCTCGAAAGAGTGACCTTTGACCTTTACATGCAGATGGAATAAAACTCGGTGGTCCATCTGCATCTAATGGACAAAGGTCACTCTTTCGAGGATCCCAATGTTTCTAATAAAAAAAAGCTTCATTCAACATGGACAACATGTTCATGTCTGTGAATAAGCCGAGCGACGCATCTCAGGGAAGCTCTCAGAAAAGTTCTCCCTCTTTAATCATACTTTCTGAGTATCCTTCTAGTTCAGGGGTGCCCAATCCCGGTCCTCGAGAGCTACCGTCCTGCAGCTTTTAGATGCATCCTTGCACACACCCGAATCACACCCGAATCAAATGAATGGCTTGTTATCAGGCCTTTGCCAAACATGATGGCATGCTGAAGAGGTAATCAAACCATTTGATTCAGCTGTGTTGGAGTAGGGATGCATCTAAAAGCTGCAGGATAGTAGCTCTCGAGGACTGGGATTGGGCAGCCCTGTTCTAGTTTAACCTACTGACCTTCACATTTACACATGTAAGCAAAGACCTGGAGCATAAAATGTTATCGGTCCATTTCTGCATCATATTTTAATGTTGTTTCTTTCAGATGCTCTACATTTCCATCAGATTTCATGAAATTCACTTTGGTGGTTTCTGAGTAATGTTTCTGACAGACAGATAAACAAGATCAGTCAAAACAAGGATTCATGCCAAAGCCTTTCTCTTAGAAACATTAATGCTTCAGTCTGCTGCGCCCATCGGCATTATGTTTTGGAGGTTGTCTGTTTTTCTGTGCATCCCTACATCTCTCCACTCTGTGCAATATCTCTGAAATTCCTTGAGTGGACTTCTTCATGCACATGAACGCTTGGACTCCAGAATGAGCTGACTGGATTTTCTGGCTAAAGGTTGAGATCAAAACAAAATGTATTTACAAATGTTAATTTGAACAAAATAAAGCTAATGTTTAAAATGATGAAGAATTAGATTTCTTATCTAAAAGTGTAAAAGGCCAACTCAACTCTGACCAGTACTCAGTGAAGTAGAAGTCAAGATTTTGTCCATATTTCTAAGCTGGTCGGATACATTTGTAATACTAATCTTGAGTGTTGATTGTAAAGATTGCATCGATCTTTTCTGCAGCTTGACTGAAACATTGTTTTACATCTTCTCTAGTTGAAGCAGTTTTCACTGTCATAGTGTTCAGAATTAGGCTTACTAGCCAAAGATGTGAACACGTAAGAAGAATTTGACTCATTGAAGCTACAATGTTACATATCGAGCAAAGAGTAGGCGAGAAGTAAAACCAGTTTGTGTCGCAGGTGTTGCTGGAGGCGCAGAGTGGTGGCGAGGTGCTGATTCCATCTGAAAAAGATCAAATACTCTGTTTTTTGTAAAAGTGACAACTGGTTTATTCATCTGATCAAATACATGTTATAGACAGCTCCTGTACTGTGTTTGTGTTGCCAGCACAACAAACCCACGAGTGACCTTTGGAGCAAAGTATCACAGATGCACTTCGGTCCAAATGAAACAAGACGAGCAATAATGTAGAGACGGAGAAAAAGAGATAACGGTATGGGAACGCAAAATGAAGCGGTAAAAGGAGGAGATGCAGAACTGACTTGATTTGTCTGGACCAAAGACAAATGTTTCATGACTTTGTGCAGACTGAGACAGATTCAGACAACAACTTCGTCTCATCTATCAATAACAGCTGCTGCTACTATACAAGTGAAGACTACAATCAGAGGATTCAAACTGAGAATAAATGATCAATTATCCACTTTAACTGTAGAAGTCTATATGCTGATTTTAATCATATCAGAGAGTATCTTAACCAGTTTTCACATCCATTTAGTGCCATTGCTTTATCAGAAACTTGGATCAATATGGAAAAAGGAACAGACTTTGAACTGGAGGGTTATGAATTCACATGAATAACTAGGCCAAACAAAGGAGGAGGAGGAGTGGCCTTGTACGTGGACAAATCCTTGAAATTTAATGTGGTGGAAAAGATGACGATGGTGATCGATAATGTACTGGAATGTAATACAGTTGAAATTTGTAAAGAATAAAGTAAAAATGTAATCATTAGCTGTATATACAGAGCTCCAGGTAGTATTGAGACATTTAAAGACTGGATAGAAGAAAAAATATTGAACTAGCTCACAGAAAAGTTTTCATTTGTGGAGACTTCAATATTGATTTGCTAAACCCAAATAAACATAAAACCACTGAATAATTTATTAACACAATGCACTGTATGAACCTATTCCCTAAAAAAAACTAGACCCACCAGGATCACATCACATTGTGTAACTCTCATAGACAACGTTTTTACAAATGACATTGAAAATAAGACTGTAAGTGGACTCCTGGTTAACGACATGAGTGACCATCTTCCAATTTTTACAATCTATGAAAGGAATCAATAAAATGGACAGTAAAAAAGAGTAAGAACAGAAGAAAGAATGAATGCATTTAAAAAAGATTTATTGAAAGAGAACTGGGGTGAAGTATATCAGACGTTAATAGTGCTTATAATGAATTCCTTAGAATATTTACATTACTGTACAATACCAACTGTCCAATAAAGCAATATAGTAGGAAACAGAAATATATGGACTGTGCATGGATAACAAAAGGTTGGAAAAATGCATGTATAAAGAAAAATGCTCTATACAGAGAGTTCTTAAGAAAGAGATCTAAAGATGCTGAAATCAGATACAAATTTTTTTAAAATAGATTAATTAATATACTTAGATTTAGTAAAAAGGAATACCATAAGAAGCAATTAGATATAAATAGAAATAATATTAAAAGATTATGGGAAATACTGAACAGTGTTATAAAACGTGGGGCTGGACAAAAGAACTACAAGTATTTCATTTGTAATGACCATGAAGAATACAACATGGATGCTGTGACAAACAGTCTCAATGAATTCTTTGTAACTGCTGGACCAAATTTAGCAAGAACAATCACTCATCCTGGGAAAGCACAGGACAAACCGGATACACTGACAGACAGAAATCCATATTCTATGTTTCTCACAGCCGTTGATGAAAATGAAGTTTTGAAACTGTAAAAAATGTAAAAATCAGAAATCTTTGGATTGTAATGATATTGATATGATCGTGGTTAAAAGAGTCATTGAGGCTGTTATAAAACCGTTTACATACATCTGTAATTTATCATTTCAAACTGCTTTTCAAATGAAAATAGCAAAAGTTATACCTCTACACAAATCTGGCAACAAACACCATTTCACAAACTACAGGCCTGTCTCTTTACTCCCTCAATTCTCAAAAATTCTTGAAAAACTGTTTAACAACCGAATGGAAAAATGAATAGATAAACATAAACTACTCACTGAGAGTCAGTACGGATTCAGATCAAGCAGATCAACATCACCGGCACTATTAGATTCAATAGAATGCATCCCAAATATGTGGCTGGGTTATTCATAGACTTGACAAAGGCATTTGACTCTATAGATCCTGATATATTAATAAGAAAACTGGAACGTTATGGTGTCAGAGGGGTCGCTTTAGATTGGGTCCGGAGTTATTCAAGTGACAGGAAGCAGTTTGTGAAATTAAATGGTGGTTGCTCCTTATGTATGCACATTGCTTGTGGTGTACCCCAAGGGTCAGTTTTGGGTCCAAAATTCTTCAACATCGTTAGTGACATCTGTAAAGTGTCCAGAGCATTAAAAATGGTTCTCCTTGCTGACCATACAAACATTTTTCGCTCTGGTGATGATCTGCAGAATTTATTGGAGGATGTGAAATAAGTAAAGTAAAGTTCTGGCTTGATAAAAATAAAGTATCATTAAATTTGAATAAATCTAAACTTGTGTTATTTGGAAATAGTAGTTTAAATACAAATGCTGAGATTCAAATAAATGGTGTTGATATTGAAAGAGTCAGTGAAAATAAATTTCTGGGGGTAATAACAGATGAAAAACTTAACTGAGAGCTCACGTAAGATATATTCATGCCAAAGTATCACGAAGCATTGCAACACTAAACAAGGCAAAGCAGGTGTTAGACCATAGGTGTCAAACTCTGGCCCGCGGGCCAAATTTGGCCCGCAGCCTAATTACATTTGGCCCGCGAAGTCATAACAAATTACTATTAGAGCTGGCCTACTGGTATTATACAGCTAATATATATATTGTTTAGTATTAAGCTTTGCTTGTTCCATATTCAGTTTTTCAGCAAAACTTGTTTGAGTCCATAAGAAAAGAATCATTCTTATATCTGGAGGAATAAATATATTTCAATAAATATTAATGTTAGCCCGCGACTTTGTTCCAGTTTTGAATTTTGGCCCACTGTGTATTTGAGTTTGACACCCCTGTGTTAGACAAACATCACTTCATATTCTCTACTGTTCACTGGTTTCACCATGCTTAAGCTAATGTGCAGACATCTGGGGCAACAACTATAAAACATTACATTCACTTTTTACTCTTCAAAAAAAGCAGTTGGAATCATCCACAGTGCAGGTTACAGGAACATACAAACTCACTATTTTTGCACTGAAATATTGAAAATTGACAATCTAGTAAAATTCCAAACAGCACAAATTCTATTCAAAGCAAAAAATAACGAACCGCCAGGAAATATTCAGAGTATGTTTGTTTTGAAAGAAGGAAGTTATAATTTAACTTTTGTAACTTCAAAACAGGGACGGTTCGTACTACAAGAAAAAGCTTTTGTGTTTCTGTGCATGGAGTGAAACTGTGGAACAGTCTGAATGTGGAATTAAAGCAACGTCCAAACACAAAACAGTTCAAAAATATGATTTTCTCGAACTATAACGAAAGGAAAAATATTGAAATTAAGTGAATGTCTCTATCTAAAAAAATTCATGATGTGATAGCATATATATATTATATCAGAAATCTGTTCACTATTTTTATTACAGATTATTTCAGTAAGGAAGCAACTAAATATTAACTGATAACTTGGCAAAGGGTATATATATAATATTTTGTTTCTTCCTTACTGATATAATCCTAATTAGGATTAAATAAGTGTGTACTTCTTCCTTTCAACATGTAAATGAATCAGAACGGCAGCGATATTGAAACGTCATTTTCTTTACTAAATGTATGTTGTTTACATGTTTGAAATAAATAAATTAACCAAAAAAAAGTAGACGATGGGAGAAGGTGATCAGAAAAATGACTGCAGTAATAAATAGTTTCTTGACTTCAGTCACCTGTTTCAGAATCATTGTGATGGTTAATTATTATGCAACACAACAATGCACAGTGAAATTGTTCATGTAGTCCTTTCATGCCACAAATACCACAAAAACAGAGAAAAATGAATGATTAAAAAAAGCTGCTTTCTTGTTGACGTGTGGAGGATGAGTTCAGTAATCGCGCAGCCTGAGGACAGAAACTGTGATGGTTGAGCAGCAGACGTGTTTGTATCACTTGCCAGATGGCGGTGGATAGGGTGGGTCTCGTCTTTCAGTTCAGCTGATATCAGCTCGCTGACATCACCGATCCTCGGTGGCGTTCTGGGCAGTTTTAATCGCGCGTTGTAGAGCCTCTGCACCCACAGGATAGGTTCAAAGCTTCCTGTTTTAACCTTTTATAAACTCGTTTATTGTATAACCATGATATAAGTTTAAAAATTCCTTCTATTCATGGATTTCCCAGACGGTGGGGGGGCAGAATTAAATGAAACCTGCTATTGAAAATCTTGATGCTAACTGCAGGAGAAAAATGGGCAGGTGCAGCTAATGCACCAGCCCGCTCAGGTTTAGCCTTCTCTTCTACCATCTGCTTTCCTGTTTCTTCATTCACTTACTTCTACTTTCAGTATTCTGTTTTAAGCTTCAGCAGTCACTGTTTTCCATCCCAACAGGACTTCAACAGGCTTCATTATGCAGCATTATTGATGGCAAGTTTGCTCATCTACGCACTGTCATTAAATTGGCGTCTTTTTTGTATTAACGGCTTAATGTCTCCACATAAATTACCTGACAAAGAAAAAAAATAAAATAATAAAATCATGTGCCAGGGTTCTGGAGGAAAAGACATTTTCAAGTACAGAAGGATCCATCAGCGGCGCAGTAATAGGCTAAAAGTCATTAACATAACATTAATTCCTTTATTAGGGATATTGGAAACAAATAGCTTTCACAAAGATTCTGACTCGGAGCCAATCCACTGCTGTACGCGACAGGGAAAATCAGCTTACACTCAAGTATATAAAGCTTATGGAAGGCTTAGAAGCAGCGAAGCCTCCGCTCGCTCTCCTGCCTCGCTTTGTTTTTGCTGTTGTTCTTCCTCTCTCGGTATGTCCTCCACTCTCACGTTGCCTTTGTACTTCTTGCTGACTTTTGCTCCCATTCTTAGCCGCCTCTGTCTTCCTTTCTCTCCCTCTGTCAGGACTCGGTTGTGCCGTGAGGGCTGTGATTGTGTGTCTGTGCGTAATTAGCTGTTTGAATGAAGGGCAAGTTAATGAGATCAACTTCAGCTGTCCCTACATGGGAATAGCTCTGACAGATAGCAGAATTGTTAGGCTGTGTCTGAGCGTGTGCGTGTGTCATGTTGCCCCCCGGCTTCTCGCACACGTGCACCCGCAGGCTTGCACTGCATGTGAAGCTGTTGCACCACTTTTATCCTGCGTAGCAACATTTGCTTCAGCTCAGCTTCAAAAACATTTCAAATCCTTCATTCACTTATTAAAACAGTTACTTAAAAAAAAAAAGAGTCATTAAGAAACACTTGGTTTTTGAAAAGCAGACTCACAAACACAGCACCACATGCTGGAGCGTTGCTAACAGACCATCTACGTCTCTATATGTCTGCCCATCTGCAGGACTACACCATCTGCGTAAAGTTACCGAGGGCTATCACTTTTTCTAATAGTTGGAAAATCCATTTTAATTTGAAAAGCTATTGCATTTTCACTTTTTGGATTGACACCCATTCATAATTCATGATTTCATTTACCCATATCTGTATTCAGTTCAGTCGGTCTGATGCTCTGAGGCTTCACAGGTGAGAGACCTTGTAAAGCCTCCCAGGGGGTTGTTTAGAGGGATGGGCTGTGCATGGTTGCCTGCAGTTAGATAGATAATTTGATGAAAGTAGAGGCTCCGCATAGCTTTTCGATTCTGGATTCATACCAAAGAGTTGGCATAAACAGCTCCCATACCGGTTTCATTTTGTGGGTCTTAAGCTCCAAAACTCAAGCAAAAACACTTTAAGAAAGCTTTTCTAGAATGATTCAATTTTAAGCTCAAATGATTCACACTGTATATGAGGAACTTTTAGGGGGTTTTCTCACCGAGGTACGCTGATGTCACTCTCAGGTCCTGCACACTGAGTAATGATGGAAGCTGACAAGGATAGCTGACCGTTATCTTCACTGAGGTTCTGGCTGCCGGTCTTCTCCTCTCACTCGTTACAAGCCGGGTCTTGTTTTTGGTTTAGTTTGAAGTGAGTCGAGAAATGTTATGTCAAATCTGTCTGTTCAGTATGATGCTCATTTACAGTGGGCATTTGGATGCTCATTAATTTATGATAATAGGTTTGAAAATCTGGATTATCCCCTGCCCGCCCGTGTTACCTGCTCTATGTGATCGCTGGAAGACATCGACATTTGTTACCAGAGCTCAGCAATTAACCTGGAAAGCACAATGTTATAATTGCTGGGATAATTGTTTGGAGGACCGTTTCATTCCAAAGCACTTCATGGAGTGGCACGCTGATGATGCCCAACTCTCTGTCAGAGGTTTATAATCATCATTGCCACAAAAGCACTGAGCTGCAGCGACTCCTGCTGTGTTGTGCGACTTGAAGGTGTGACTGAACGACACACAGAGGAGTGTGACTGTCCTAGTTTTACTTTTGCGTTTGCTTTGGTTTCTTTGATTGAACGATGGGTCCTGATCTTTATCTTTTTCTGAAAAACAGAGCTTGGCTGCGCTTGCTCTAACAGGCCTGCATGAATAGTCAGATTACCCATGCAGCTCAGATGGTGCAGCCTGTCCAGACTGGCATCACAGGGGGTGTCCATACTGTAGCTGAATTAGCGATGCACCACTGCACCACCACTAAGATGATGCTTTTACTCAAATCTTTTAGCATCAAGTGATTTTTTTTCTATTTATTCTTTGTGCCACCAATCTTCAAACTGCTTTCCACCATTCTCTGGCTGTCCACACATCGCCACCTCCAGCTCTTACTACAGTTTGGTTCATGTCCTCCGAACTCGACCAAACCAGCTCTTATGACCTTGATTAAATGTTAACCCATCCACATGATTGCTCCTCCCTGACATTGTTACACTGCCTTCACTTTACACACAGAAAAGCTCTTGTCTCACACCTAGCCGTGCAAAATCCATGCGCATACTGTTCACAGCAATGGTGGAATTTCATCGGACAAATTTACAGATTCTTTTCAAACCAATCCCAATTTTTCCAGTGCAAATAACCAATCAGATCACTGCATTTAGCAACAAGTGCGCTCGTTAAAATGTGCATCAATATGGAATTTACAAATAGCAAAATAACACTATTTTACCTCAGAGACACACAGCTAGGTGCTCTAGGTCAATTGAAATCAATTCTCAGCCTCCTCAGATGTGGTTCCAACTCTGCCAACAGGAACTCAAACTGCCCCACTGACATCCTGATGTATGTACAAAAGCAGCCGTGCTACAGCTTCAAATCCTGGCTCAAACCACAGACCTGTCCCTGCTGCTGGCTCCTCCTGAGGTTTAGATGAACCCACAATCTGTTTCTTCCTTTTGTTGTTAGAAACATCAGGACCTGCTCATCACTGCGTCATGAAGACTGGCATGCATTAAGTTCTGATCTAAAACGTTTGGAATTTAGTGTAACTTTTTTTGCAACATGCTTGGTGTGTAATGGTCTTCAATCATATACAGCGGGGCAAAAAAGTATTTAGTCAGCCACCGATTGTGCAAGTTCCCCCACTTAAAATGATGACAGAGGTCAGTAATTTGCACCAGAGGTACACTTCAACTGTGAGAGACAGAATGTGAAAAAAAAAAATCCATGAATTCACATGGTAGGATTTGTAAAGAATTTATTCGTAAATCAGGGTGGAAAATAAGTATTTGGTCACCTCAAACAAGGAAAATCTCTGGCTCTCACAGACCTGTAACGTCTTCTGTAAGAAGCTTTTCTGTCCCCCACTCGTTACCTGTATGAATGGCACCTGTTTGAACTCATCATCTGTATAAAAGACACCTGTCCACAGCCTCAAACAGTCAGACTCCAAACTCCGCCATGGCCAAGACCAAAGAGCTTTCGAAGGACACCAGGAAAAGTATTGTAGACCTGCACCAGACTGGGAAGAGTGAATCTACAATAGGCAAGCAGCTTGGTGTGAAAAAATCAACTGTGGGAGCAATCATCAGAAAATGGAAGACATACAAGACCACTGATAATCTCCCACGATCTGGGGCTCCACGCAAGATCTCATCCCGTGGGGTCAAAATGATCATGAGAACGGTGAGCAAAGATCCCAGAACCACACGGGGGGACCTGGTGAATGACCTGCAGAGAGCTGGGACCAAAGTAACAAAGGTCACCATCAGTAACACACTACAACGGCAGGGAATCAAATCCCGCAGTGCCAGACGTGTTCCGCTGCTGAAGCCAGTGCATGTCCAGGCCCGTCTGAAGTTTGCCAGAGAGCACATGGATGATACAGCAGAGGATTGGGAGAATGTCATGTGGTCAGATGAAACCAAAGTAGAACTTTTTGGTATAAACTCAACTCGTCGTGTTTGGAGGAAGAAGAATACTGAGTTGCATCCCAAGAACACCATACCTACTGTGAAGCATGGGGGTGGAAACATCATGCTATGGGGCTGTTTTTCTGCCAAGGGGACAGGACGACTGATCCGTGTTAAGGACAGAATGAATGGGGCCATGTATGGTGAGATTTTGAGCCAAAACCTCCTTCCATCAGTGAGAACTTTGAAGATGAAACGAGGCTGGGTCTTCCGACATGACAATGATCCAAAACACACCGCCCGGGCAACAAAGGAGTGGCTCCGTAAGAAGCATTTGAAAGTCCTGGAGTGGCCTAGCCAGTCTCCAGACCTCAACCCCATAGAAAATCTGTGGCGGGAGTTGAAAGTCCGTGTTGCTCGGCGACAGCCCCAAAACATCACTGCTCTCGAGAAGATCTGCATGGAGGAATGGGCCAAAATACCAGCTACTGTGTGTGCAAACCTGGTAAAGACCTATAGTAAACGTTTGACCTCTGTTATTGCCAACAAAGGTTATGTTACAAAGTATTGAGTTGTATTTTTGTTATTGACCAAATACTTATTTTCCACCCTGATTTACGAATAAATTCTTTACAAATCCTACCATGTGGATTCATGGATTTTTTTTTCACATTCTGTCTCTCACAGTTGAAGTGTACCTCTGGTGCAAATTACTGACCTCTGTCATCATTTTAGGTGGAGGAACTTGCACAATCGGTGGCTGACTAAATACTTTTTTGCCCCACTGTAACACTTACCCCTACACACACACATGCACACACAAATACAGATGCACTTAGTCTTCTGCCCACTCTTCTAGATTGGCCATGTACCTTTTTCCCTATTGGCTATTACCTCTGTGCGTTCATATCACTTCTGTTTCCTCCTTCCTCCCCTATTCCTTTCATTTCGTCCTAAGATTGCTCGCCTCCCTGCTAACACTCCCATCTGTTTGAATGCAAACATTCCCAGAAACTCACAGGAGCAGCTTTGAAGGAGTGAAGCCATTAGTGGACACTCAGCCACCACGAGGCACCTGGGATGAGTGTGCTGTGGAAAGCTAGATAACAACTTAAAGCACCAAACTTTGAAGTCTGTGTGATTTTGTGTGTCAGTAACTAAATGTGGGCAGTTATCCTGGTTGTGGTTTCTGAGTGCCAAAGCGGATTAGCACTTTATGGATGGTTTGGACTTTGATGGAGATGCTTCACAAGTTTGGTAAAAAGTTGTTTTTTACTATCATTCCCAAAAATACAAAGCAGTAAGTTTAATGAGCTCTCCCTGTAGATCTTTAGGGAGAACTCGGGATAGTTTTTGTTTGCTTTGGATCTCGCAGGAAGGCTTGTTGATCCACGGACACGTTATTGTTAATTAGAAATGTCGTCCTTTCTCAGATGGTTTCAGTGCCTTCAACTCTTTTTCCTGTTTCCTTGGTTGAGTTTCTTTCTAACCCAAAGGTTTCTTTTCTGACTCTGATTTGTAAGTATTTTCATCCTTTGAATGTTTAATCTACAGCTCAACATCTTGCCTGTACGTTTTAAAATCCCCTGTGTCGTGACAATGGTCACACGTCTTACTCCTAACAGAGAACTGCAGAAACTGACCTGCCTGCTCATTCATTTTCCGCACTAATCCTCGTCAGGGTCGAGGAAAAGCTCACTGCTTTTTCAGTTGACCTCACTGTGATTGTTAAAGCTGTGGAACAAAACAAGTTTGTGGAGATTTAAGAGACAACAGATACAAGCGATTGGGAGAGTCAGAGAGAAATACAAACACACGTTATTATTATGAAAATAATAACTGGAGGATAAGTCAGAAGATGCATGTGAAAAGGAGACACGGCGATGCCCGTCCACTGTCGACCTTTATTAAATTAGAATGAATTGCCCGACGTGGACTCATACGAATGGAGAAACATGGGTGAGTCACAGCTTGTGGACTGTGTCGCTCTCCCACAGTGGTGCAAACAGAGCGGTGTTGTGTTTTCCAAGGAAGTGCATATGGAGGGAGATTCACTTTGTCTGCCAGCAGCTGTGGCTCTATTAAGGGTTTGGCTCAATGGATCTGAGGCCATCTGCTCTGGACCGAGATACCGGGAGCAGAACTCGACATTGCCAATATTGGTAATGTTTTTCTGGATCTGACTCTACAAGCTTTTCACACTGACAACAAACACTTTGTGGTGTAGACGCTGACACGAGCGGGCACGCAGGACTGTTGCAAGTCTCCATATATTATCATGTAGGCTAACTTTAAATCACAAAGCCTTTCCTGAAACATATTCACTGGGTGAGTTGCTAATGATCCTGGTGTTAATCAGATGGCACACAGAGGTCATGTTAGTGTCATCCAGGGAAGGACGGATGTTGTTTTGCTTTGCTGTGTTTTAATGTGAAGTGTGCTTATTTATTTTTTATATTGCATGTTTTGGTTGCATCTGTCAATTTGTCCTGGAGAGACTCCGCCTTTTTCCCGTTTTACTAATTGGACACACCTGAGAGGAAAGGAGCGAGTGGTAATTTACAGAGAGTGCTCAGTGGCACATGGGACTGGTGGAGCTTGGCGTTCAGGGGGGAAGATACACCGCCAGCGACGCGGAGTGAGCGGTTCGACTGCTGCAGCAACAGGAGGCCAGAATACGCGTCTGCGGGAAATTAGAGGCGGCGGACGGGCTGGTGCCGATTGTCAGCTACAAAGAAACGGCGGGCAGAGTTGAGAGCTCTGCCCACCCGGGGTAAGTCTTTTGACTTGTCCCCTTTTAATGAATGAAAGCTGCCTAAAAGAGTAGTGACTGCCGCTGCCTCCCTTTCTTTAGTGCACCGGGGCGCAGAACGCGGAGAGGAAGGCGAGGACGCCGCCGGGTTTCCCTCCTGCACCGCGTCACTGGATTTTTAATTCTTCGTGACTTTTATACCGTGGCGGACGCCACTGGACTTTTAATGTTGTGTTTTATTGTGTTGTCCCCTGGCCAGGGTTGTTTTAATTCATTTTATATTTTTAACTATTTAAATAGAATTTATATTTTAACTATAATAAATTATATTTAAACTATACAGTCTTTAATTCGTGTGCTTTCCCTTGGCGGCTCCACTGCTCTGTCCGTTTGGAGGAAGGTTTCCCTCCTTTAAAAACACTGGAAATAAAATCACCTTCCCTCCGTTACATTAGCTGTGGCTGTGCTCGGATTAGTTTCACAGTCCAGTTCTGGAGTGGGATCATCGCCATCGTTCCAGTTTATACGCACCGATGCAGCCGTTCTGTGGTCTAAATATACAACTTTTCTGTCACCGTCGCCGCGCTATGTGTTTACCTTCTTGTTTATGCAGGAAAGCTCCGTTCCAATAAAGAAATAAACAAACAAATAAACATAATGAATGAAAACGTATGCAGTGAGAGAAGCACTCGATGGAGGGTCAGGGAAAACATCCGCCAGTCGCCATCCGTGTGACATTTTTTTCAAACAGCTTGGTGTGTGACTGTTTTCAGCTCTTACCACAACATCTACAGTAGGATCAAAGATATCAGCAGCTGAATTTAAAATTTCAGGTTTCTCACTGTTGCTCGTGGTTCCAGAAATGTGTTTGGCAGGAATAACAGTGAAACAGCAAGAGATGGAGCCAAAAAGAAAAGAGGAAAAGACACAAAACCTCAGTTTTATTTTGAGGTGAAGGAAGAATTGAAAATGCCCCATGGATATCTTGAGGTTATACAAGACCAGTATTGATGCATAGCTCAGATTTCCATCCTACGGGCCTCCCTGCTGTGTGCAGTGTATATTCCTTCTCTAATGTGTCAGTATTACATCCATCAATCGCAGATAGATGTTGATAGATGGCATAAGGAAACATTGTAACCTCAAAATCTACCTTTTTGTGTGACTTTAATACCAAAGCATTTCAAAGCAGTGACAGTTAAGCTGGGAACGACACATCCACGAGCTCCCGGGGTATTTTCTCAACTTCATAGAACACAAAGCAAACGTGTGTTTAATGAATCCATTGTGTGTAAAGCCTGAAGTGTCGCAGTGAAGGCAGGTTTACCGTATGTGCTTTTTCTCTCGGTTCTAAAAAGTCAACAAATATGCTGCATTTGATCTGAACCGACATTCAAAGTGTCGTCCAATTTTAAAAACCCAATTACTGCTGAAGATCAAGCCTTTGTGGGACTGCGTGTGCTGCTGCACGTCAACGTCTACGACTGAGTGCTTCACTGTGTGACTTTACATGCAAAATCCCCATTTTTTGCATGTAGCAGAAGATGTGCTCTCCCATTAGCATGAACTGAATCCAATTCCTCTCAGCTTGTCTTCAAATGCACAGCGCAGAATGAATATTTGACCTCGCAAATCAGCAGAGAATTGACCTGAATCTTTTTCTTCCACATTAATTTTAGTCGATTTTTCCGACTGTATGGCTATAGCAGACGTTCAGTGTGCGTGTCTTTGCATGCCTAAATGCCTGTGTGTGTAATTACAAGGATTTTGAGTGATTTCTGTATTATATTTCCAATCCTACTCCATTGAGAGGATGACAGCTCCAATTCTCAGCACCACAGAGGACAGTTTGCGTCCGTGCCAACATTTCTTGTACGACATGTCTTGTCACTACAGTAGCAGACACAGCACTACGCTTTATGTTGTGCTTTCCAGGAAGATTCTCAGTAAAGTACACGAGTTAATCGTGATTCGGTCATATTTTTGGCTAAATGGTGCCACAATTGCTGAGTTTCATGCAAAATAGATTCACTTTTTCTCTTCTTGAATAAAATTAAAATGAGTCGTTATATTTGTGAAAAGGGTTTATTAAAATAAGTCCAAATGTTCAACAGAACAGGAAGGATCCATGAAAATATTTTTCCTCTAAAATTGAACATTACTGAATAAAAGCCTGAATCCTAACTCACTCCTTCGCCCCTTTTCTCTTTTCTTCGTGATCATGCGAAGCAATCTGAGTAATATGACATTCTCCGTCACCTCTTTTAGCGACGTTTGTGTGCAGTATTCAGTTAGATCAGCAAAAGGAGAAACACAACCAGCATCACGACACGCTCGTCTGCCAGCGTCTGAGGAGAAGCAAATGTAGCTTTGACTGTGTGCTCTGCAGAAACAGCCCCACAAACTCACACAGATGAAGAAAAAAGTGATGTTGAGCCTGCGTAGCTGCACTTAGCTGCATTGTGGGTACAGCTTGACAACACTATTGTGCATGTGCTGTGTGTTTTGGGTGCAGTCCAGTTGTGTGTGTGTGTGTGTGTGTGTGTGTGTGTGTGTGTATCCGGCTCAGTGACGCTCACTGCTTTCCAGACCTTCTGGGCCTGTTACTCCCCCGCCGCCCGCCAACCTGTCAGCTCCTTGTCCCTCTTCCGTCTCATTTTTCTTCTCGCTTGGACCTCCTCTCTCACTCGCTCCGACTCCTTCTCATTTAGTCTCTCGCTGTGAGCTGATGAATGGTCCCCTGGTGATGAGGTGACAGCGGCTGTAACTGCTCAGTCTTTATTTTCCACACTTTGTTTTACTACATGACTCTGCAGCTGACCCTTTTACACTAATATCACATAGTGAGCGCTGTCTGAAAATTTCACTTCCTCTCATCTGCTTGAGCGAAGCAGAAAGACAGATTTGAGTCTCGGATGATTTGCAGTTGCAGTGAAGGGTTATAGCCTGTATGCTGTATCCTTTCATGAGGGCCGGTGGCGCCAGTGTCCGGCAGCCTCGCCTCTGTCAGTGCGCCCCAGGGCAGCTGTGGCTACAATGTAGCTGTGTGTGTGTGTGTGTGTGTGTGTGTGTGTGTGTGAGAATGACTGAATGTAGTGTGAAGCGCTTTGGGGTCCTTAATGACTAGAAAAGCGCTATACAAATGCAGGCCATTTACCATAGCTCTGACTTATGTTCTCTTCATCTGTTATCCTGTTTTGATTCTTTATAACGTTGGTTGGTCCAACCAATCGAAATGAATCCAGATGAGATTCATGCGCATACAGAGTAGAGCTGCCACGATTACGTCGACTATTAAAATCGTCGACGACTGATTTAATAGTCGACGCGTCGTTTGAAGCTTTGTAAGATCACAAAAGACGCAGGAATAAGTAGCAGGATTTAAGAGTGTAATAACGGACTGAAACAGAAGATGGCAGCACTGCATGTACAAGGATGCCAGCTGCCGTTAAACTCAGAAGAAGAAGAAGCTGTGTCCCAGAATTCATAGCGCGGCCCAGGTCAGTTTCCAACAATGGCGGCAGCTAGTTAGTCTTAATATTACTCTTATTATTCTTTCTGGGTCACAAAATAAACCTTTAACATATTTTCAGGCGAGAATGTAGCTGTGTAAACCTCAAATATCTGCTCAGTTTATCAGGACACCGCATATTTTCAAAAGCGCTCCGACGTTTTCGGAGACGTCTGTTACCCACTAGCTCGATAGCTAGCCGGGGGCTAGGCTCACTAGAGCCGTGAGAACACCGGACTCCCGGCAAATCGTTTTCAAACCCACCGCCGTCTTTCGCTACTCAGGTTAAACATATGAGTCACTTAGATAACTTAAAAATGTTATTGTTTGGCTGTTTTCAGTATTTTATTTGTTCCTGAGTAAATCGGTTTGGCTGAGATTAAAGTTTTTACACAGCTGAATAAACGTCAAGCAGACAGCTGATTATCCGAAGTGTGAGATGCTGGAGTATATACTCCGGTGTCCTGTTATATTTTAGATAGCAAGGAGTTTATTAAACTTCACTGAAACAAACTATCATCTTGTCTTTATTTTTAGTTAGCACAGACCTTAAACACTTAAAGCTGTAAGCTAATGATAGTTATATAAGAGCAGATGCTGCTGGTGCAATAAGCTGTAGTTTTACCTCCAATGGATGATGATCTGATTAGTCGACTAATCGCAAAAATAATCGGTGACTAGTCGACTATCAAAATAATCGTTTGTGGCAGCCCTAATGGAGAGACGGAAGCATCTTTTCTGTCACTAATTCTTCATGTCAGAGCTGCAGGTTTGTCTGGTTCGTTTCTGTAAGTGTCACTTCTTGTGTAACTGGATGTGTCATCCCAGAAGTAAGGATGTGCGATTGCATGTTGTGTTTCTGCGATATCTACCGCTGATTAGTATAGACGATTGCGTGACACTGACTATGGCTTTTTGCAGCACCTGTACACTAACTCAGTTCATCTCTAAGCACCACAGTCAGTCATATTTGAATCATTTGTAAACACTGGAAGAATGATAATTGAATAATTTATATAGTTCATATTGAAACAGAATACAAATCAAAGAGTTCAAGATGAAATGAAAAGATCACAAACACAAAAAATGAAATAAAAAGATTGATACAGTAAAATGAAGCAAGTAACTGATTTTCCCCTGAAATGCTGCCACGAGAAAAAGGTTTCTCTTGTTTTTATAACTTAGATGTCAGAGACTCGTCCGTGTTCTACAGTCACTGTAGAACAGATACAGAACTTTTGGTATTCCTGTTATCGGTTCGTTGAGGAATCGGGAATGATGTCGTGGCATTCTTGCCAAAGTGCTTTCAAGCTGTTTCCATAACAGCTCAGTACATTTGAGTACACCGGCTGTTCCATTATAGACAGAATACCAGCTGATGGTTTGTTCACTTAATGGCTCTTGCATAGTTTGGAGCTGCGCTTTGGGCTGTGGTCCTGTTGTGGGAGGAAATTGACTTCAGTCAGGCGGTTATGCACAAGGTAAGGCATGTCACTGCAAACCAGAATAACAGCCATCATGTTCAAGACCTTTCATCCCGTAAAAATCTGCTGCTTTATCACCACCGATGCACCTCGACGCGATCATGTTTCTTCCACCGTGCTGTGAGTGGTCAAGCACAGCATCAAGCTGTATCTTTTCATTTTGTTCAGTTTGACAAATGCTCTTCCTTCTGAGTCATACACTTCAAAATTAGATTTCCCTGTATATAATACTTTGCCCAGTCATCCTGCTTTGAGTGTGTGTTGTTTCGCTTACCTGTGTCTGTTTCTCATAGCGGCCAGTTTGAGATGCGACATTCATTTGCAGCTTCATGTTTTGGGGGAGGGGAAGTTTAATTTCTGCAGAAACGAGAATACATTGATGAGGGTCAGGAGAAAGTTCTCTCTGTACCTCTGAGAACGTAATCAAACACAGACACTCGGCTGGCTAAATGCATCGGCTCCTTAATCAGCACAACAGTCTTCAGCCGCACTAACATAATTAGAAAAGGGCGTCGCTAATGATCAATCAGCCTTTTAACACAGGAAACTTGCATTAGGAGGCACAGTGTGCCAGTGCAAACCTCCAGTAATATTTTCTTATAATGCAGCGCTCTCACTAAGCCAGTGTAGATGTTACATTAAAAATCTTTCACAATTTAATTACAACCAAATGCAAACAATGATATTTCTAGGTGACCCCCAAAGTTAGATAACTCCAGTTTCATTGTTCAGCATTAAGCTAATAATCGTGATAACAAGACCAAACTTTCAACACAGCTCAGGTCCTGCTGCCCACATAAACACTCTGCAGTGGTTTCATGTACAAGCACTGGGCAGGAGGAGTACGGAGCAGTTTTTTTTTTTTTTTTTTTGGGTGGACTGAGAGGAATCGTTTGCTTTTGAATCCGAGTCAGATTAGAGGGATAATGATCGTTTTCAGGACGAAGGATGCACGGCCCGTATCTAACCTGGGCCAGGAGTACCGGTACATCCGCGCTGACACCAGGCTGACATGGAAGTTCTGCATACAAGAAGGGGAATTAGCTGGCTCATTTTCTTTTTCCTAAAGAAGCTGACATCCTTCAGTGTTTGCAACAGAATGATGGGGATTCACTGGTGTCTCCTACTGTGGTGTGCTGAGGAGCAGCATCAGAGCCGGTGACACCAACAGGCTGAATAAACCGATTAGTAAGGCCTGCTCGGTGACTGGCTGCAAGGTGGACACATGTGAACCTGTGGAGAAGAGGTCACTGAACAGACTGTTAGCCGTCATGGATGAGCATGACTGCAGCAGCAAATTACTCTGGATAAAGGACAGATGCAAGAAATACTTTGTAACACACATAGTAACTCTTGAAACACGTGTCTAGGACAGTGTTTCCCAACCTTTTGGAGCCATGCTGCAAATTTCACATTGGTATGTGCCGTGTGATTTTTCTAATGTCACAAAAAGCACACTGATCATTTTCCCTGCTCACCAGGGATAGAATTGGCTCGGTTTGTCCCCAGTATACCTTTCTTGCTTTCTTCTGAACACTACTCATGCTGGGCTGTCGTCTGGGTCGGATCTTTCTCAATTACCCTGCATTCATAACAGTCATGCTGCAATTGCTTCTTCATCTTGTGTTTTACTGGCAGTTGGCAACCCATTTAATTGAAGCAGCTAGTTGTACCGCCCTCTAGTGGAAGAGAATGTAATTGTTGTAATTGCTTAGAGGAGCAGTCCTCTGCACTACGGACCGGTTTATGTCCGATAATATTTTGATGGATCGGCCTTGAAGGTGTCGCAGAGAAATACAACAAAATTAAACCAGTACTGGTACCAAAAAAAACTGAAGATTTATTCATAACACAGACTCAGGGAAACCCTGAAAACCATGAGTTTCATACTCGAGCCTCAACTCTCGTGGCCCGGCACCAAACGACTCACGAACCGGTACTGGTCTGTGGCCCAGGGGTTGGGAACTGTTGCCTTAGAGTACCAATCAGGTGGAACCAGATAATCTTCCACGGCACACCTGATCATTTGTCATAGCACACCTGTGTGCCGCGGCACAGTGGTTGGAAACACTGATCTAGTGGATACTAATCTGTGCTTTTACAGCACGTGTCATCTGATATGTTTCACTATGTTTAATAAAACACTCGAAATTTGATTTTTGGCAAATTGAACCTCCCCCACCCTCATTCAGATCTGGCCTTTGGAACTATTTTGGTTTTCATGTGACGTATGACCCTGAAGGTAAGCGAGTCATGGACTAAAGTAAAACAGTATGTCGGATGTGCCATGCAGTGCTCAATTGGTGGGGAACTAGTGTGTTAGCGCAGTTAGCTCGTTAACGTGTTGGCCGTCCAGCCCCACGCACGGGGCGATCCGCGGTAGCTCGTTAACGGAGATTTGCCGTGTTGTGGCGTTAATGTCATTTCAGATTAACGCTGACAGCACTAGTGGGAACACAACGAATATGACTGCACATTTACTCCGACAGCATCCTAGTGCAAAGACAAGTGGAAGCAGACAAAAACAACAAGCAGCATGCTACAAACTTTACCCGAGTCATTTAGACAGCCGTTAGCACAGGATTCTCCTTATGGGGACCTGATATGTTTAATGTGCTGCTGAGAATATAGCCCAGAAGAAGCGTATAGTAGAGCTTTTATTTTGGAAAGAGACATTACTCTG
Source organism: Diplotaxodon limnothrissa (assembly GCF_057381915.1). Lineage (NCBI taxonomy): Eukaryota > Metazoa > Chordata > Actinopteri > Cichliformes > Cichlidae > Diplotaxodon > Diplotaxodon limnothrissa. The sequence goes on from NC_140602.1 coordinate 2,098,237, forward strand.
TAATAAACTCTCTTTTCCAAAGATGAGGGATTTCTTGGTCAGATTTATTTTTATTTATTACTTTGTTGTTTCAGCAACATTAAATTTAAAAACTGTACTTTTGAGTTAAAATATATATTTATAATTTTAATAAATGACAAATTAAAAAGGCATGAACATTTTTTTTTGTATCGAAAAAAATATCAAACCGTGACACCAAAGTATCGAACCGAACCATGAATTTTGTGTATCGTTGCACCCCTAATTATTACATGTGACTATTTTTAACGATAAACTATTATCATAAAAAAAATCATTTTATAATTATTTTTAAACTAGTAAAACCCGAGGCCGATTCTAACAGTGAGAATTCTACATATTTAATAAAAATCTTATACTGCTATCCATCTTTGTAGCAAGCTGTAGCTTATGGGCATCACCTGGTGCACTGCCAAAGCACTCAACTAAGGCTCTATAATTTTTATTCTGGGAGTGTCAGTGCATATAACTCAATAGACCCCTGACAATAAGTATTTGGATCATGTGGTCTAGTGAACCAAGGAAAGCTCATCCCAGACCAAATGGTATGAACTGAAAGATTCAGGAAGAATACGTCTGCCTTTAAACTGCTAATAAATATTCGATTAATAAGTACACACCGTGTATTTGATTCTCACAGCAAAAGAGATGTCAGCACACAAATACACACTTACACACACACAGCACACAAAAATTAACCTCGCATATACTTAAAACGAGCCACTCAGATCAACATCAGTTATAACCTATGATTATAAAGTACTCCATCACAACAGTGCATGTGTAATTTTCTCTATTGCGATTGCTCTTATATCAGGAAATGCAGAGTAAGGCTGTGGTATAATTATGATGTATGTCAACAATGAGGCTGTGTTTTGATTGCTTGTTCACTGAAGTGCTGGGACCTAAATTCTCCTTCTCCAGAATTAACAAACAGCCTTCTCACGCTCGTCTCTCTCGCTCTGTCTCATCCTTTCCCAGTAGCTACCGCAACCCTCGTTTAAGTTTCACAGCTCTCGTCTCGTGCTTCCTACTTTATTCCCACTGAGCTAATTTATTCTGGTTGATTGATTATATGGTCAAAGGCATTTCTGCTGTCTGTTTGTGTGTCTTAGGCCATGATACTTATAGTCCGAGTCAAAAGTGTCATGAACCGAAGTTCCCCATATGGAAAAGAAATAGTAAAAACTTATATGTGATTACTCATGAAAGTGGCCACTTTCTCATTACTTTCATACATTGTTTTAGTAAGTATCCAAAACATACAAGTTTCATTATATAATTTTTCAAGGGATCTTATATCTGTTTTCACTCTTATATGCTTTTCATACAAGTTTCACACAAGACAGATACAAACTTTATAAGATTTATATATATATATCTTTTCCATATGGGTAAGTACACAAGCTGGACCCAGAAGCAGAGACAACACGCACAGGAGTACGAAAAATAAACTTTATTTCAACTAAAGGTTTCCCGGAAGGGTCAAAGGAAAACACGCGAGAAACTAGAAAAACCAAGGGACCGGGGGATGAGTTACGCAAGAACGCAGTAATCGGGACTGTGGGAGGCTGCAACAGAAAGAGGAAGAGAGTTACTGGGGGGCGGGGAAATAGCAGCATACGTGGGGGAGAGTATGAGTCTTACAGTCAAAGCGGGGCCGTGGGAGCCGGAGGGGTGAGGGTCCGCGGGGGGAGCTCCAGGAAAGTAGAGGTGATTGGTACCGGAGGCGATCCAAACGGATCAGATCCAGACGGGCAGGTGGCTCAAAAACACGGCGAGCTGTTACCGCTGTGAGACGACTAACGGACTGGCGTGGAGCAGCTGGATGGGCTGGATCAAATAGTCCACCTGATAATCGCCTGAGATGGGATGCAGGTGTGGAGTTAACACACACGTGATAGAGTTGCTTTTAATGTGAGGACCTTCAGGCCGACCCTTTGCCTCTGTAAAGATTAAAAATGATATACAGGCCATTTCTATAAAGAGCGTTCTGGAGGAATGGAGCTAGACCGGATGATTCAGAGACAATGTAGGTGTGTGTTGTCCCTGAATTGTCCGTCAGCTTTATTTCAGTGGTTGTGTGTATTTATCACCACCTTTAAGTGCTCTCAAAGGGTGCCATAACTGCTATAACTCTGACTAATGGAAAACAAAGACAGGGCCAAGTCAGGTAGGACGCCGTGTCTCTGTCTGGTACGTCATCTTTCATCTTGACTTGGACGCTAAAGATTACACGATTCTGTAATGATGATAATAATAACATTTATTGAAAGGATGTCGTGACATAGGGCTAAATACATCCTACCGGCGCACAGCCCCCACCATCATATTCGCTGTTTATAGAAAAGACACAAAGTTGTGCGTGTGTGATTGTGCATTGATTTCAGTGTCTCTAAAATGCCTTAAATTGTCTATTACAGTTTATAGATTTGTATAAGAGTCAGAGACAAGGTGGGAAATGCGAAGTTGTTACATCGACTGAGAAATAGTGAAAATGAGCAAAGTAGTGAGAAAGCATTGATGTGCAAATAAACGGCGTACATTTCCGCAGCCTTCACTGCAGAACAGATAAACTTGTTTGACCTTTAAGCGTGCTCGGTGAAGGGAAAGTAGATATAAAGACAGAAAGTAGAGAAAATAGCTTCACGAGGGCTAATCAATCAAGCGCAGGGCGCGGCTGTCCAGATATGCTTTTCAAATTCCCATCTCGCTCTGCTCATCTGAGCTCTTACACCAGAACAGGCATGGTGGTACTATATGTGTCAGGCAGTGATGCTATCTGATTGCATTTCTCACACTCTTGTCTCACAAGAATACTCGCAGTATGAAACTTCTTTTTTTGATGGTTCATAGACGGACAGCATGACTCTTCCTTTCCTCTTAGTTCCACATGTGCACAAAAATACACTTTAGCTTGCAGAAAGCATCTAAATGTGTGAATGCGTCGCCTGTTACTCACTGTAGCTACAAACACTCAGTGCTTTAAGTGGCCCAAAAGAGGTGCCGGTACTCTATTTTTTTTCCGCCTCCCCTGAGGTAACAACAACTATATTGAATGGGTTTTATATACAACAGTCAACAGACAACCTTATACAAAATAATAAATCATTTTATTAGTTTGTGGATTTGCTTGAGCTAGAAAGAGCTACTGAACATAAATAAAATGTGCAAAAAGATATTGAATTTTTTTTTTTTAAACAAAATGTACATAAAATAAATTATAAACTAATTTGTATTTTGCTCTCTCTTGAGTCCCTGCTGCTATCAGCAGCAGCACTTGTAAAGTGTACCTGCAGAGCTTGGTAGTTCTCCCATACTGCTTTCACTGTTCTCTCACTTGAAGCAACCCAACGCACTGATAAAACACGGCCTATCACAAGGAGATGTTGTCCAACATTGTGAGCACTCTCGGTTAACTCCCTTTGGTTTTTTTGGTGATGCATGGTAGAGGGAGTAAAGCTGATCTAAGAATATTTTAAAGTGGTTGATTCCTCCTACCTCCTTCAAAACATCACAAACTGCCAGTTCCAGTCTGTGATTGGAACAATGCCAGACAAACAGGTAAGGGAATTTGGAACAAAGCTGTGCAGCAACTCCTGCTTTCCTCCCAAGCATCACCGAGGCTCCATCACAAGCAAATGCCAACAAATGTTCCTGTAGGTAGTGAGGGTCAAAGCCATTATTATGAAGACATCCTAACAGTGCTTCAGTGATGTCCTTTGCTGTGGTCCCCTGCAGCTCAATCAGTTCAAAAAATATTGTGTCTGGATTTTCACTGGAAATAGCTGACCGCAGGCACACGACAAGCACAGACTTTCCACTTATTGTAGTGGATTCATCAATGAGCACACACAATTTTCTTTCATTCATCACTATGTCATTGACTACCTTTTTCATTTCAGCTGCAATGTGATCCAGTATATTTGCACATGAGTTATTAGAGTGCAAAACTCTGCCCATCTTGACACCATTTAAGACTTGCAACTGGACATCTATTGGCATGTCTGTAAAGGGACGCCCATGCTTGCCAATCTTATGAGCTGTTCTAAACACATTGCAAGTTGAAGTGTAGTCAGCCTTTCTCATATCTTCAATGTGTTTTTGCATTGTATTTTGTGTTGCCTTCTCTTTTATTTCAACTGCTTTCTTGTGATAAATTGAGTCTCTGTGCTCTTTTATTTTCTTTCGTAGTAAGTTTTGTTGTGCAGCCTTGTCCCTTCCAAAAGACGAGATTAAGCACCCACTCCACTCCTGCGACACTCTCTGCCCTTGCTGCATATCCACGCGAGCACAAACTTGACTACACACACTACAACCCAACTTTTGATTTCTGCTGATCAGCCACTTGTAATTTGTGGAGAAATACCGGACTTGTGCTTGGGACCAACATTCTGGCCACTCATGCTCGCTAACGCGGCTGTTGTCGTCGGTAGAAATGGTGTCATTCTCGTCCTCGTCGTCGCAAAAAGTGCCGTCGTCCGCGGCTGCGGCACTAGTGCAGCTTTCATTAGCTTGCGTCTGACCTGCAGCGATATCATTCTGGCTTGGTGGGGTGTCAGCCAGCGAGTCCTCTGATTCTGACCTTGTTCTTTTACTACTCAGAGTCTGATGCCAGGAGAGCATATTAAGTGTTCATTGTTTTTGTATTTTAACCGAGCAGCTGTTTGCGCGTTTTACACACACTCTCCGGACTACGTTGAGTTGTTGACATGACAACGGCAAAAGCGACGCATGCGCTTTTCACTTGTAAAACACATTGGTGTATGGGTAATGTAGTCTCTGCTCTCGGTGGGACGAATTAGGAAGCGTGCTTGTGAAGGGCGCTCTGAAAAGCGGCAGCGCAGCCAAACAATTATAACAGATGTGCAAATGAGAGTACCGGTACGCTAAAAGCACGTCCTGGGCGCATGGAGAGGTGGCGGTACTCTCAAGAGCTATATTTAGAAGTGGCGGTACTGAGTACCGGCGCGTACCGGCTCACTAAAAGCACTGCAAACACTTGAATATACAGTGAGGCGTAGGGACTGACCTTTTACTCCACGTGCTTGTGCAACAATTGCCACTTTCAGTCCAAGGTGGCTGGTTTGAGTTGTGGATATCTGTGTTATTCAGACATGCTGTCTTTAACCCAAGGCTGCTGTAAATGATCTTTTTCTTTCAGTTAGAATAAAGTGATTGCACACATTTCTTTTAGCTCATTAGTTCATTAGCTTTAGTGTGGATTTCTTTGTTTGTTTTGTGCAAAGATAACTGCACTATGAACACCTGTCAGATGGTCTGTGGCTGCCTGATGGCGGTGGTTGTCACAAACTGAAACTCCTTTGCAGGTAAATAAATCAGCTGTCCCTCTCTAATGGCAGTGTTAATGGTGTTAGTGTTTGCTGAAGAGCTTTGATGGTCGTCCTGGGATTGCCCATTTGTGTGAATGGCCATTGTGCAGCCAGTACGTCTTTGTGTACATCTGCCTGCTCCTGCTTTGCACACAATCAGCAGTGGATGCTGAAAATCCCAACACAGCAGGTGAGCAACCATCACAAAAGCACGGCACAGTTTCCACAGATCAGCCGCAACTTTAAACCATCTGCCTACTGTTATCTACATCTTTCCATCGTGCATTCTTTTACCATCTGTCAGCCCAGACAACGATGCACTCGCACCTCGACATCCGCAGATTTTTAAAAAAGAAAACCAGATGCATAAGCCGCTTCCTTCCATTAGTCCATGCAGCACTTCTGACACTCCTGGAGCCAGTTTAGGTGCTTTGAACATGGAATCTGCACTGTGCTTAACATTCCCACACAAAGCAAGCAGCAGCACATTGTGTGTCCTCTGACACGTTTTCAGCAGTTTGTGCTGCAGTTTGTGGAACCACACAGGCCAACCTTCACTCCCGTGCACATCTGGGAATGTTTGGCACCCACGGCACTGATACCAGTTCATCAACTGTCCTTCCAGGGATAACTTGTGATCGGCACTTTAAGAGGCTTGAAAACTTTCTCCGATTCTTTTTGTCCAACATGAAAACTTATCAACTGTTCAGTAAATACGGAAAGAATTTACTCAACCACTTGTAGCATTTGTATCGTCACACTTCCAGAGTGACTCGGTATATATACTGACCATTTTCCTTTGGTCTAGCTCAGTTAAAGAGGGAAGTCTTGTTGAGGACCGTGACAGCTCTGCAGCACTCATACACGTGTGGACTGTCACAGGCTATAAGCAGGTAAACAACCAGGAACAAAAACAGTCGTGCATAACAGATCTTACAATTACAGTAGATATGCAAAGAGATACTTTTTTTATTCTATTCAGGAGTTGTGATTGTTTGACACACTCACCCAAAAGCATGAGTGCAAAGACGCGTTGTTCTGGAAGCTGGAATTTGCTGTGAAATTCTGAGTGATGTAATTGTGCGTCTGAATGGGATAATAGGATGATGCTAACATTAAAAATAATTCCTCTATTTACGTTATTTTTTTGTTAGCGTTTTCAAAGAAAGGATGCAAAAGCTTTTATGAAATTTTTAAGGGTCTGAAGTGTCTTTATAATTACCGTGTTTCTACATTGTCCATGTAGAAAAAGGCTTTCTTTGTTTGCTGTTTTTCTCCTCTGCTCAGCTCTGGATGTATTGCACGAGAGTGCTTTCCAAGTTTTATTTATGCCTCCAGGTAATGTATTTTGACAAAATCTTCTCTCCTACCAGCAGGGCAGTAACAAACTCAGCCAGACATCCAGAGCTGGAGCTCTGACCCTGGATGTCTGCTGGGTGAGTCATCTTATTGTTTTCTGCCTTTTTAGTCTTGAGTGAAACTTCCACTGTGGACAGAAATCCTTGTTTCACACGCTAAAGAATCCCATCTAAGAATTTTGGGCTGACTTTTAACCTGGAAAGCTGAACGAGTCCACAGATTCCTGTGCTACAAGTTAAAATAATAGGAGAAAGGAAAGGAACTATGATTAATCACTTAACATGAATTCAGTGCTTACAAAAGCTTCCTCAAGGGAGAAGCAAATGATTCACAGTTCAGCCTTGTGATCTGTCTCTAGCCCTGAGGGGTTTGAATATAACTTCCTTTCCTGCTCGTTTATCAGACATTTTCTCCTCTGGCCTTTTGTTATAGAGAACAGTGGATTGGCTGTCCCAACACTGACCCCCATTTCTCTTCTCTATTCAGTTGCAGGCTCCAGTGTCTAATTGACCCAGTATCTCTTTTTTGTCTTCTTCCATTCAAAATAGATACACATGCTCCCACGCACACAGTTAGAAACACACGCACACCGTCCACACACCACTTGGTAGTAGATGCCAACTGGTGTGAAGGTCACTACAGCTGCTAGTAGCAAATGAGCAAAATCACTTTGTCCCTCTGCTTCGCCAATCAAAGCCCCCTCCAACTGTGGCGGGAACCCTTTAATTACAGTCCCCACTTCAACAATGTGAGCATGTTAATGATGTTCCACATTCTGTGCTCGCTGGCACACCCTCTAATTATGTCCCCACCCTTCAATAACACGGTTATCAGTGGAGCGAGTGCCAGAGGTTTCCCCGTGACACGCCGCACACCCCCGCAAGCGCCGTCTCAGGGCAGAGTTATGGTCTGTCAGAACAGGCACTTAAGATGTGCTCTCCAACCACCCTGGAAGTAAGCCGTTCTGACTGGGCGTAGCACGAGGCAGGGTAAAAATCAGGGCAAAGTGGGGATAATGGAGGATAATGGTGCACCTTTGCAGGCTGCTTCTTCGCGCGCACACTGATGTGGCATTGGGTTGTTCATACGAAAAAGGGTCAAGATACGTAGCTGCCTTCTCACCTCTGCAGTCACAACTGTGAATGTCAGACTGGAAACTTCACACAGGGTGTAAGCTGCCTGTCTAATGCTGGAAAGCTGCAGGGAGGTGAATACTCGGATGCTATCTGACCCTCGGACATGCAGTTTGGGTATAGCATAAATCGTTCCTAATGGGCAGCTCCTCCGGTGACTACGGCCTTGGCAGCGGATGAACACTCAGGTAGCCTACCCCACTGTCCCCCAGTCACCCGAAATTTAGCTCCTCATTACTCTATTGTCCTCCTTCCTGTACCTCCAGGAAACAGATGAATTGCTCCAGCCCCAGTCGTCGTAGTTCGGCTGAGGCTGGATGCAGTACTGGGCATAACTTTCACCCAGCGCTGCAGGAATTGCAACATGCATGCAGCAACTACTACAAAGTTTGAGGTGTGAGGAATTTACGGTCGCACATTCGCTGTCCGCTGCACTCCTGGGATGGGCTCTGTAAGTTCTAACATACAAAGAGTATTAACAAAACACTGAAAAGTGTCCACTGCATGCTGTATTTTCTTATCTTTGAAGTTACTTCACAGTGAACTCCAGTACTCCACAGGTACTCCAGTACCAGCTTCCAGTCAGGTGCAGTCAGGATCTTGGAGGACTGCACGGGACCTAAACTCCACTTTATGCACACCGGACCTGAAAAGCTTTTTTCTTATGCACAATCAAACAATGAATATATTCATCAAAAGTATAACAGACGCAGTAATAGCAGTTGTATAATATTTTATCTGGTCCCTTTCATATACGATGGGAGAAAACGAGGTTTGCTAGGTCAAGTCTGAAACTCGAATCCTGTCACAGGGAAAAAATGGACGTCATTTTTGAAACAGGTATCTAGTTAAAAATTAATAAAACAAGAACTTTAAACCATTGGAAGCATATCAGAGAATAAGTGTCCTTACATACCTGGGCTCTGTCGGTATTGCCGGGTTCCTTCCTCTGCTCACTAATTCAAGCTGTGAACCCGACCTCTCCTCTCTGTTTTCCAGCTGACTTTCTCCCTCCTTTGTTTTCATGGTCTCTTGCTGTTCTTCTCTGGGGTATCTGTATTGTGACAGGTTGTGCAGTCTGAGTGGTGTTTGACCCCAGTTCAACCTCTGCTACTGTCCTGCATGCTATTCATTTATCTCCAGCCAGGCAGCGCGAAGCCTTTTCTCGTTCGATTACAGCGCACTGATTCTGAAATCAAACGACATCATAGCATCTTTGTGTGCTCGAGCGAGCGCGCTAACAGACCCGTACCTCTCGTACGCACGCACACATGAAAAGCAATACTGCGCTCGAGCACAAAAGCTCCTCCACAGTGCTGTAAAGTGAGCTACATGACTGACCAGGATCAATTTGACATATTGACTGTAATTATTCCAGTGAAGTCTGAGATTTAACCTCGAGTGTAATAACGTCAGCTACTCAGCGGCTCCAGAATAGCACAAGAATAAACAACGCAGGCTATATTTGGAAGCTTTGAGAGGGCTGGAGAGATAAACTGCGTGTACTAGCAAGTCTTATTACATGTAAACCTGACTGTGTAATTGTTTTCTCTAAAACTGCACCAAGATGTAAATAAGGAGACACACTGATAATTAGATAGCACCTTTTCCCACCGCCTGCAGATTAAAACAGAATCAAGGAGAACGTTTTTCTTTCTTCAGATGTCATGGCAAAGAAAACAAAGAAAAAAAGAATATGTAGCATCGTTCCTGTGGCAAATATTTCAGAACGTTTTGCTCTCATTTCTAGATTAACCTGAACACATCTCTAATACTGTGTCCAGAAGGTTCAGCTAAAGAAAATGCAAAAGACCGGAATTTCTTATCTTTATCTTTAAACAGCAGCCGGTTTAATGACAGTGATGCTTTATCAGAGCCTTATATTTGGTACTACATCATATTACTTCACCGATTTAAAAACTGTGCTCCAGCACCAACAGTGGAAATGAGCGAACTAACACACACTACAGCCCTTCAGCATGACTGAACCCAACCACCTCGGAGCCCAAAGTTTAGCACGATTCCTGCAATCATCTTGTTTTTAATTAAAAATGGAAAATTTGCAACAGAAGCGTATGAATAAATGAACCGAGGATCAAATTTGAACTGAATCGAGTATGATAGATCGAATCCTTATGGATTGGCAGATTACCGAAATTCCCACCCTCAGTGTTCAAGGCGCTCTTCTTTAGTACGGGCGAGTCTATCAAGATTCATTTCTGGATGTATTAACCAAATTTAAAAGCCTCTGGCACCATTTGTAAGTCTCAATTTATAAACCTTACAAAGTGAACTGCTAGTGTAAATCAAGTGAGTCACACTTGACAATGTACCAATTGACCTGTGTGTACTAACAGACATTTACAAGTGGCAGCTATCTGACTGTGCACTGACCTCACATCTGCAACGTGTCATTTAATCACAAATAGAGCTGACGAGCTGGATGCTGGCCAGCTGATGTAACTCTGTATGAGCGGCCATAATGAGAAAGGGACATGCAGTCAAGCACTGATACTCTGCTGTCACAGAAGCGGGGGAGAGGTTTCTCAGGAAGTGACATTTTTATCCATAATGACAAGGGCTGGCAGATGTACAGTATCCATCTGAGTGGCCATAATGAGCAAAGGCAGACGAGTGGTCAGGCGCTCGTGGTACACTACGATGGAATACAAAGGAGAGGCAGGGGGCAAGTTTTCTTTCAAGTATTGATCACAGCCCTGATGTATAGCAACTGTCGGAACACGCACTATCAAGCGCCGATGCTGTACGCCGTTTGTTTTAGAGTGAAAGCTCATACTTGGATGGCCTCTGCTCCTATAACGTTCCAAGCAGAGGACCTCGAAAAGATTCAGACAGTAAGTGAATATTAAACGTCTTTGACGACATCCACATAAGCTTAATTATGGAGACTGCCTGTGTTAGACGGCTAACTTATTCCAGCAATTGTTTCAGACAGAATTTCATTACACAGCAGCACTTAAACCTTTACAGTCAGCCTTTTAAATATAATTTCTATTCTTTCACTGCTAAATTCAGCCAGAGCTGTAGTCAAGGTTCTAAAAAATACCCAGAATATTCCCCAAGCAACATTCTGCAGGGCAAAAACAACCAAACCAAGCAAAGAAATCACTTAATCAGGCTTCTGCTTGAAAAGCTTCAGTAATACTGAGTCTCTCCAAATGCTGAAAGCTTATCAAACGAGATGACATCAGCAAAATAGCTGGCTACAAATACACATATCTATTTGGACAACTAAACGAGGTGTGAGGACGTAGTTTGGGATCATATTCCCATGTGACTTATATGTAGCTGTGGTCATCACATTTACCCTTAAATTGACCGAGATCAGAACCTCATATCAGACACAAATCCAGCTCCAAGCAAACACGGCCACATTTCTTTGTGAATCCTGTAGAAGTAACTTCTAGGAATGAATGATAACCTGCTTGCATGCAAACTTTAGAGGATATCAAAGTAACTTTAAAAAAATAATATTTTGCCTTCTGTAGCAAATTGGTTTGACAGAAATGTGCATGCCATCAATCATTAGGCTTCCAACGTCAGTGTAACGAGGAGTGGTGCTTTTGGCCCAATGTTAAACATCTACACAGTACAAACTGTAACTGTTGGATGAAGCACTGAACTTTGGACAAAGTGCTAATAATCTAAGACATAATACTGTATTTGTGTTGTGCGATAGGAGTAATGGCAGTTGTTAACGTCTCCCCGTAATGTCTTGAAAACCACAATGAGGTTATGGGCCTGCGGTGGGTTACAGAGCTCGGGATATACGGTCTAAAGCAGCATTATCCAACTGAATGGCATCGATTAGCATGGGCAGCATCCAGACTGTGTCTTTGATAAGCCGTCTTTAGGGTGTTTGACACCATTACAGCAGTAAACTAGTAGCTTGTTATTTCACACCGACACTTTGGGCATCTGGATCCGCAGAAGCACAGCGGCTTTTTACGGCACGAGTCGGGGTTACATGGCTGCGTTGATGAAAACTGGCTTTTGCAGCTGTGTCCTTGTGTCAGCATCACTGAGTACTGCCATACCATCGGCTCGGGAAGTGCGGCTCTTTGGCTCCTGGATGTCTCTATTAGATGCTGTTTGCGAATGTACAGCTTTATTATTCTGATTTAATATAACAATGCCCCAATATCCATTCTGCTTCCTCTCCTTTCACTTTTTATTTATATCACTGAGTTGTGCCTGCCTCCTTTCCTCATTTTCTTTTCTCTTTCACCCTCCGTACTGACTCGCATCCATGCAGGACCTGCAGCACAACAGATATTAAATCAGATTTATTGTCGAGCAATAAAATAGTGTCTGACCCATGGAAATGTTCCCGAATGTCTAACCCTCCCCCTTCCTTCCCCTTCTATCTGAAACTGAAGGCTTACATCAGTCTTAACTCAGCATGACCATGTGGCTGTTCTTCACTCGTTACATTTTCAAATGGATGCATGTTTTCTAACAGTATTTAAGAGAGTTAAATAGGTGTACTAAAACAGACTGTTAGTACTTTATCTCTATTCATAAAGCACATGAAGTGTTGAACAATGATAAGATGATCATCTATAATCTCGATCATGCCTCTGAAGGGTGTGTTTGAGTGGTAACCAGTCAACAACAGAAAAACAGGTTACTTGTTAATTTTTTTCAAAGTAATGCAGAGTGCGTGATTACTCACCAGAGTAGGTAATGTGTTGCACTACTAGTTACAATCTTTCTTGTTACTCCATAAAATGATCTGAAATTACCAGGTAACTATAAAAACCTTCTACACCACCTACAATCATATTTGGACTTGCATATGATGTCCATCCATCCATCCATTCGCTTCCGCTTATCCTTTTCAGGGTCGCGGGGGGCGCTGGAGCCTATCCCAGCTGTCATAGGGCGAAAGGCGGGGTACACCCTGGACAGGTCGCCAGTCTGTCACAGGGCTAACACACAGGGACAGACAACCATTCGCACTCACATTCACACCTAGTGGCAATTTGGATTATCCAATTAACCTATCCCCACAAGCTGCATGTCTTTGGACGGTGGGAGGAAGCCGGAGTACCCGGAGGGAACCCACGCAAACACGGGGAGAACATGCTAACTCCACACAGAAAGACCCCGGCCTAATGGTGGAATTGAACTCAGGACCTTCTTGCTGTGCGGCAACAGTGCTAACCACCGTGCCACCGTGCTGCCTTGCATATGATGTCTCTTATTTTATTTAATGATTTATTTTTGCTAGGAACACAAAACTGACGACACAATGCAAAGAGAAAACCAACAAAACTTTGCAGTGTCCTTAAAGGGGGGCGTTCTGGCTGCTGGGTTGTGGTAGCGATCTGTTAGCATGCTGTCTGTGCGGTATAAGGTGGTTGTTTGTGTCCTGGGTGCAGTTTCCACCATCGCACTCTTGTCCTTTTGCACAAACTAAGAGTAAAGTCCATATCCCAACTCCTGAGAAGCTGCATCACTGTACTGCGCTACCATGTCGCTCTTCACACATGGACTCAAATCAGCTGATTGTAGCGAAGCGTGCAGGAAGAAAATAAAGCAAGTTTGTTTTTTCTTTCTCTTGTCCGGTGCATTGATAGCTGAAGACCTGCTGTAATGCAGTAAACATAATTTAGTAATGCAATTACTACATTTAGTGCAGAAAAACATTACATAATGTAATTACAGTAACACTGCCCTTTGTTACATGCTACACCCAACCCAGCCCACAGAGGGGTGCGTAAGAAGAAGAGGCATCACTAATCCTTATAGAGAATGACCTGAACCAATCCACCAATCCCACAGGCACCATATCAACCCTGTTGAGTATCTTTAGCATGTGGCTGGATGGGAGATTTGCATTATAAATCTGCAGCAACTGTGGGATGAAGAAACAAAGCAGTTATGACCTCGAACATGTATGTAAGCTAGCAAATATGATGTCAGGTCCATATTCTTAGTTGATTTTTTTCACGAGTATATTGCAGAACTTGTATGGTGGGTCCAAGTTTAAGCTTAGATATATGTCTCTCGCTCATGTTCCAAGGTAGGCTTGGTTAGCATTGTCGGCTGGCTTGGGGACCTTTACTAGAAGCACTGTCCAGCAGCTGATATTAGGAAATACTTGCAGGCACTAGAAAAGGTTGGAGTAAATGATGATGCAGAGGCTGTGATCATGGCAGAAAGAACAACATCAGAAAGAAGGAGCCCCAGAACATCCAGAAATACTGAAGGAAAAAAGTGTTAATAGCATTAGGCGCTATAACCCCCGAACTGGAAGAGTGGCTCCAGCAGATTGCAGGCACAGTATCAGAGGTCTCTGACCAGAGCTGTGCAGGAACTACCGAGACGCTGTGCAGATACCTCCTTTGCTTTTATGGTTAGTGTTCTCGCCAGTGCCCACGCACTGACTTAGTTTAGGCAAGATGGCAGACAGATGAGGACACGCAAAGATAAATCCACAGACACATAGAGACCTCAGCACAAATTCCCCATTTCCCTTAGAGTCACCTCAGGTCCATCACCTGAAATGATTGTGGCCTCTGAGTGCATGGCAGGAGGAAGGTAACAACTGCAATCCTTCTGTTGGACAGCAAATTGCTGAAGATTAGGGGCATTAGAGTAGAGGAACTTTCCTCAGAGTTTAACAAGCTTCACTTCAGGTTTATATTATGATTGATTCTGTGCTCAGAGCTTTTTTATCAATCCATTAGAGCACAAGCTGCAGTATGGCAGCCATCCAGACACCGGCATTAACATCCCATCTCAGGGCCAGAGACACTGGGAAGGTCAGCGAGGTGGGAGCGGGCTGAGGAAACATTTACTGCTTTGGTGCAATTATTTCAACGCAGCGCACTGCAGCATATCTAAAATATTCAATATTTAGTACTGTGTAAGTGGGCAGAGGACTGCTCTTATATTTATTGCTTTGTTTTTTACTAAAAACTTGAAGACACAAAACTATACTTTAGTGTTAATGGAGTGCAGTCAGATAAACATTTAAAATTGAAGTCCAAATAGTAAATGGCCTGTATTTGTAAAGTGCTTTACTAGTCCCTAAGGACCCCAAAGCGCTTCACACATCCAGTCATCCACCCATTCACACACACATTCACACACTGGTGATGGCAGCTACGTTGTAGCCACAGCCACCCTGGGGCGCACTGACAGAGGCGAGGCTGCCGGACACTGGCGCCACCGGGCCCTCTGACCACCACCAGTAGGCAACGGGTGAAGTGTCTCGCCCAAGGACACAACGACAGAGACTGTCCAAGCCGGGGCTCGAACTCCCAACTCTTGAGCCACGATCGTCCAGAGTGAGATCGTCATGGTTATCATGTACGTTACACGGCGACAGAAGAAAGAAAAGGATTACAAAAAAGGACAAAATAATAATTTTCTGCGCTGACCTCTGGAAACAGACAAGGTACGATTACGCAAACATTACCATCTTCAATTCATAGAGAAAGATTTATACTTGTTGTGTGCGTATCAGGACAAAAGGGCAAAGTAACGCAGCATATTATGCTGAACATGAATATTTAAATGGTTTTCCATTCATCATACTGCGCTGGTACAACTTATTCAGCGACAAATTGGAAGATGAGTGGGCGACACTCCGTGGAAGCTTCCCCCCTCTCTTGTTGGAGTTCAATTTGCAGAACTGTGGCATTCATTAACGCTTAGCCGTATTTATTGGCACAGTCCTGCCATCAGCAGAAGGCAAATCCTGAAAAGTTCAGAGTTATCATTAAATCAAATACTTATGGATTATTCATTAAAAAGGAGAAAATGAAGGACACTTAAAACCTCTGAACCTTTTAGCAGCGAGTACACGCTCTGTAAACACGTACCAGGCTCCGGTGGGAATACTAAAGGAAACGGTCGTGTCCTTTTACGGTGGAGGGAAAATGCTGCCGACATGGTGACATAATCACACAGATTATTAAAATATTTTGACAACATAAATTGCAGTCTAATCATTTACAAACCCGTGTCTTCTTTCTCTTTCTTGGATGTGGCAGCACTGCCGTTTGATATATTCTGTGACGCCATCGTGGACATTATGGACGCCACGATGACTACTAGACTGAAAAAGGGACATTAAGCGTTCTTTGAAATGATGAATTACTGGTTGCTATGGTGATTACCACCGCTTCGAGGGGCTGGGATGGTTTTACTCAACCTCCTCGAGCCTAAAAAGATTTTAAAAAGCATTTTGTGAAACGCTGCGTCATCTAAAAATGTCACACCTGGGAGCCTACGCTACAAAAGCTAGTCATCAGTGTAAAACCGAGTCAAACGAGGGGCTTGTTTTTGTCTGTCTCTCATGTTTACATGAACTTTGTTTCTGATTGTTCTTAGTTATCAAACTGATCATCTATTATTCCCTTTCCTTTCAAAAAGTTACATTAAATTTGAATAATACTTTGTTTTGGGGGGAATTTCAGGACAGGGGAAGAATATGAACAGTCCACACAAACATCAGTTATCAACACTGTACAGTTAGCTCCAGACTTTGTGTGCTGAGAGGAAAGAAATCTTACTCTTGTTTTGCCAAAGATATAAATAGTCATATAAAATAAAAAGCTTTTTAACGTCATGTGATGTGCTTGTGATCAGTTGCCTTTCTTACCCAAGTCAGAATCAAAGTCATGCCGCTGATCTTTCATGGTTAGTGTGGTCAAATGGAACAAATCACTTATACACTCGCAGTTGAAAGACAAAAACACAGCGAGGGAGAAACAAAGAGCAGTTCTTGTTGTCTTTGAGGATGAGATCAATGGCTGCAGATTAGTGACAATACCTGCCAGCTCTTCCTGATGAAATCAGCACTGGGTGGACTGGCTTTGCTCTGCGCTTTTGAAAAGGAGCAGAGAGTAAAGTGGCTAAAGATGATGCTGGCCCGACATCATCAAAGCTCGGACGCTCATTCTGTGCTACAGCTATTGATATGCGCACTCATTGTAAAATTAATTTATATCAAATACATATTTAGAGACTAGTTAATATGGTGATTTTATGCGTAGTTTGTTTGTAGCAAGACAGACTGTACACATCAGACAATATTTCTCCTCCTCCTGCACACAGCGGCCGTGGTGTCGAGTCACATATGTGTGTTTGTCACAGGGTGAAAATTGTCATGTCAACACCAATGCATAGACCTGCTTGAGTCCCTGTGCAGCATATATAAAAGGGTAGTGGAGACAGATATAGTTGGCTTATTGAGAATAATATGGGCTTTTTTTCATCAGAGCTGAGCCTGGAATATGATTCCTCTGTTTTAGTGCACAGGAGCAAATGGGATTGCGCATACATTTGAGCTTCATAATGTGTTTCTCTATATTCTCTTAAATCAGGTAAGAACTTCCTCACTGACGTTTCATCACAAGAATCAGGAAAATGTTTGTAACCCTTTAAAGCCGGTCGGAGCCGGTGTTCTGCACGCTCCGTTTTGCGTAACTATTTTTAAAACCCGGTAGTGCTGCAACCACGTAAGCTAGCGCAATAATTTTTTTTGCATATGAAACCGGAGGAGTTGTACTTACATCTTATGCCATCAGCTTGTCCTCGGTCACGGTTTCCTTCCACATAAAGCTTTGCCCGAAACCGGAAGTGATGTCATTATCGCGGAAATGTAGTTTTTTACTATCAAGGCCTCATGAGCCTATACTGGTGTTTTTAAAAGTTATCTTTGACTTTATGACTTCCTGTGTCGTTTCTGGGATGCTGAGGACTCATATTGCACTGCTGGAAATAGTTTATTTTGATGCATGTGCTGTTTTTTTGCAAATTTGCACTATAATATTTATTTTCGTTTTCCCTGCAGTATATAGAAATTGGTGTATTTCAAAAATAAAACTATGAAGACACTTAAAATAAATTTCCTGTGGTGGGAAACTATTTTGTGCAATTTACAGTTTTGAGGGATAAGCCTCTTAAATTTCTCTCACTAGAAATATATGTTAAAAAAACAAAAACGATTTGTTTGTAGTTTATTGCACTTTTTTGCAATTTATGTAATCACTATGCACTTAATGCAGACATATTATTAAAATCTGGGCTATAATGGTTGTATTGATGTATAGCAACTTGAAACGCTCCCAAAAATGGCTCCACAGCATGTAAAAATATAATATAAGCTCTGGCGGACTTGGTTCTATGGTAGGTCTTAAAGGGTTAAATGACATTTTTGAAAGCACATTGTCCGTTATTGTATAAATCCCAGAGCATTTGAATGTATTTTAACCATATTTTTTAGCCAGCAGCAGTCCCACTTTGCAGGTGTTCTTTAAATGGTCACAGTTGTTAACTTGTGCTGGAGACAGCAAGCAAGCAAGCAAGCAATTTATTTATATAGCGCTTTCAGATCAGCCACGAGCTGAACACAAAGTGCTGTACACTTGACATGCCAAACATGATACATTGAGCATGTTAAAAAAAATGAGAAAAATAGTAATAATAATATAAGATAAGTAATATATATATAAACACATTTAAAACAATAAAATCAGCACATTAGATTAAAACAATAAAATCAGGGTCAGACTGTGTCATAAGCCAAAGAGTAAAAATGAGTTTTAAGACGTGTTTTAAAAGTGGACAGTGAGGGGGCCTCTCTAATGTGCTGGGAAAGATTGTTCCACAGATTAGGAGCAGCAATAGAGAAGGCCCTGTCCCCTCTGAGCTTCCTCTTGGACCTGGGTACCTCCAGACAGAAGTCAAACAGTTTTGTAAAGAAGAGAAGATGAGCTTTGCAGGGATATTTGGTGCATCGCGGTAGCACAAAGCATTGACGAGGTACTGCTGTCTGACAGAGAATCAGCTTTACCTGCAGTCGTCACAGTCCTGCAACTCCTCAACCATTTAGTGCCAAATTCAAATGTTCCCTGAAATATGGGAATGAGTTAATTTTACACCCAGAATTACAACATGGGTGATAAAGGGTTAAAAAGAGAAAAAGCTTCCTGGGCATTTACAGTTTTTACTCTGAATATAATCTCGTGCTTAAATTGGCTGTCTTAGCCATATCTACTTTATAAAGCATAACTGTTATTTACTGCTGATAATGAAGCCAGGCTGATGCAAGACCAGAAAGCTGATAATATTTGGTGTATAATGTGAAATGATGCAGGTACTGTCAGGTTTGCTGTGGCGGGCAGGACGTAGGACCCAAACGCAGGACTCATACACGGGGAGCAAACTCACAATGGCAGCTCTGATACTCATGAAACTCAAGCTAGGGAACTAAACTGGGAACAGAGAACTAGGAAACACCGGGAGCACATGGGATAGGTTTGATAGGACAAGGACTATCAAAATAAAACCGGAAGTATGAGACAGAAGCAGACTTGACACAGAGACCTGGAAACGTGACGGACTGAGAACCAAGCGCACAAAGCAGAGACTGAATGAGGACATGAAAACGAAACCTTCACTAGAGACGCAGGAACACAGGAGAGGCACAGAGACGAACAGCGACTGGGAGACAAACACAGGCTGAGGGACCAAGATCACTGAGGGCTAAAGAAACACAAAAACATGAACAAACAATAATCAGAGAATATCCTTCCTGTGTGTATATTTCTGTATTTTTAAATATGCATGTTTACATTTTCCTTTTTTTTGGATTCAGTCCCTGTTGGGTCAAACGACACACAAAAAATACAGTTTTCACTCAAAATAATCCTTCAACTCTGCGTGAACCTGCTGGGTTGAAGTTTTTTTTAGAAAACTGTGCCTCTCCTTGAGTTTGGATTGACGCAGGTTACAGTAAATTGCACCACTGACATGCTTTCCTAACACTTACATACAGAATCACACATATCTGCTGTGTGTGTCCTAATCAGTGTGAAGTGATTCTGTACCCACAATAGATTTTTTTTACTGAAGCGTCGCTAGTTTCTAAGAGCACATTCATTTGTGTTTATATGGAGCAACACCATTCTCAGCCTAGAATAAAGTGACACCTCCATGACGTGTAGTGTGATCCTATTGCACGAGTTGGTTGCTGTTCTAGCTCACTGTTACTCCATGTAAGTCGGTCACTTTGCATCTGTTTGCCTCGTGTTTACAAAGCTGAAGCGAGTGGGACCTTCTGACACTACTTGACAAAGTATCCACAACATTTCAGCAATGCTGCTTTTTAGCTGCATGGAAGCATGCGTACATATTCGAGCTCTGCTGAGGGATAGAGGGAGCTCTGCCTGTCAGCGTTACGGAGACTGTCCCTATCTCTGCGTGACAGTAAGTGTGGCCCGAGTGACTTTTGGGCAAAACCACACAGAAACAAACGTAGAGAGAAGGAAGAAAGAGGACAAGAGTTAACAGCTGAGCATGAAACACAGAAAGAACAACAAGAGGGAGCAAATCATTAAGCACCGCTGAAATGCTAAACTATGTAATGTGTTTTTCCCACCGGTGCAAACTCTTCTCCCAAAAGTCAGTGTTGCTGCCATTGGTCGGGTCAGTTCTGGCCAAAAGAAGAGAGGATGCTACACAGCCGTAAACACGGCCCTGAATTCAAAATCATCGTAGTTTTCTTTGTTCTATTGGGAATAAAATATGGCTTCATAAGATTTGCAAATCGCGGATACAAGCGGCAGAAATGAGCTTCCTCCGAAGGCTGGCTGGCCTCTCCCTTAGAGATAGGGTGAGAAGTTCAGCCATCCGGGAGGGGCTCAGAGTAGAGCCGCTGCTGCTCCACATCGAAAGGAGCCAGCTGAGGTGGTTCGGGCATCTGACAAGGATGCCCCCTGGGTGCCTCCTGGGTGAGGTGTTCCAGGCATGTCCCACCGGGAGGAGGCCCCGGGGCAGACCCAGGACACGCTGGAGAGATTATATCTCTCGGCTGGCCTGGGAACGCCTTGGTGTTCCCCCGGATAAGCTGGAGGAGGTGGCTGGGGAGAGGGAGGTCTGGGCCTCTTTGCTTAGGCTGCTGCCCCCGCGACCCGGCCCCGGATAAAGCGGATGAAGATGGATGGAAGATTTGCAAATCTTGTACAATGGCTGCATCTGAGAGGATGCAGGCAGGTGATGTGCTGATGGTGAAATAGAATCAAAACAAGTTGTTTTTAGGTGCTGATTAAGCTCGGTGGGATGTTGAAGATAGTTGTGATCAGTAAGATGTCTGAATCACATACATGTGAGTTACGTAAAAGAATGGGGAAAACACGGATGATGCCCTGGCAGGGCCTCCTTGGATGAGGGTGTCTAGTGATAGTGGCCGAAACACCCGATGAATCCAAGGTCCACTACTGACGATGTGTCCCGAGTTTTAATATGATAACCTAGATCAGAAAGGGAAAAAATGGCAGATTAGCCTGGGTAAAAGACCGAAACACTCTGTGAAGTTGAGGCACACAACGATGTGTCCCTCTGGTAAAGTTTCCGGGCTGCCTTTCCTCATTACAGCCATCCTTCAAGATGGTCTCCATTTAAAGCAATGCAGTATCAGGGATTGCAACATCTAGTCCTTTTACCGAATCATGAATGTTCTGTAATCGAAGGATCAAACAGAGGAAGGTGAGAGGAGTAAACAGAAGTTTTATCAGGAAGCATTAAAGGCTGAGTTTCACCTGATCCATAATCAGAAGGTGCAGGTCAGGTCTGGGTGTAGGGAGGAGTGTTTCCTGGCAGGCTATCAGCAGCCCCCTGTGACTTTTAATGAATAGAGGCCAACTAGAGAGAAGGAAGTTAAACAGATAATGGAAAATAAACCACAAGTAGAGACAAACATAGGCCTTAGTCCTTTACCTTAAATAGCCGAGCAGGGTAACCGCTCAATAAAAGCTGTAGACACGGGCGGCGTGATAACAAAGGAGTTGAGAATCTGCATCCATGTACTTTTATATTCTTTATCTCTTCCTGTCCACCCCGGTGCGTCGCAGACGGACGCCTGCCTCTGATAGCTTTGTATCTAGCAGCGAGCTGCTGATTAGCAGCTTTCAAACTTGAATTGCATTGCAATTTGCAGCCTTTGAGAACAAATTGCGATAGCATCACCATTTTGAACTCGGCTCTTCCAGACAGGTCCCGAAGAGGTGTAACCTCCCTGTCGATGTGGCAGCATTTTTGGTTCAGCAGTGTTTCTGTTGCATTGGGTTTCCATCTGTCGCTGCCACGGGCGCCAGGGTTTTGGCCAAACTTTGCTTTGGTTGTTGTTTAGACACAATAAACACAAACAAAGACAGGAGACAGTAATATACTCTTAAAACCATCCGTTTCAAGTTTACCTACTGAGGCTATTACACAAAGCACCCTTTCAAGGTGAATGAACATGCCATCTAGGTAAAGCTGAAAGTGCTCAGATTGACATGCCAAATCCCAACAGGGAAAAAATAAAGTGCATTCAAATGAATTCTGCTGGATAGCAGCTGGTGCCTGCAGCTGACGTGCTTGTTGTTTTTCAGCTCCTCGCTTCACACCTCTCTCCCTGTTCCTGTGCGGTGAAGTGAGAGGTGTGTGAGGTGGAGGTATTGACAAGCTTGCCAACTAGAAAGGGGATTTGAGCAGACTGACAGTGAGGAAATGATACTGTTGGGGTTACACCAGCTCACTTACCACGCAACTCTACACCCCCCCGGGGATGTTGGATTTGCATCGCAATAGGGCACGTCTGCTTGAATGCAACGTACCACTGAAAGTTTCAAAGTCAAATTTCTTCCGTAGAGCGAGAGTCCTCGTTACACACACTGGTAGCCAGCTGGCAGTGGTCGCAGCATCTTCAGTCTTAATGAGTCACCGGGCCGATTTACAGTCCCCCTTTGCTCTTTTGGAGGCAGGAGATTATGCTGTGCAGAGGAAGCACGCCTTCTGTGCGCTCCGTGGAGCTGTGAGCTGAGCTGAATAAAAACTAAACAACTTGTTTTACTCCCCGAGTCCTAGTTTGAATCCCTTTGGACACAAGCAGCAAATGTGTTCATTTATTTTAAACTCTGTGCTTCTTTGATAGCACAGTTACATATTACCAGCATATTCAGAGTGATGAAATAATTGATAGTAAATTCCTTAAATATTTAATTTGAATTGATTTATGTCAGTGCACGTGGCTGATAAAAGCATGTGAAAATGGTGTGCTCTTTTTCCATCCATCCATCCATCCTCATCCGCTTTATCCGAGGCCGGGCCGCGGGGGCAGCAGCCTAAGCAAAGAGGCCCAGACCTCCCTCTCCCCAGCCACCTCCTCCAGCTTATCTGGGGGAACACCAAGGCGTTCCCAGGCCAGCCGAGAGATATAATCTCTCCAGCGTGTCCTGGGTCTGCCCCGGGGCCTCCTCCCGGTGGGACATGCCTGGAACACCTCACCCAGGAGGCGCCCAGGGGGCATCCTTGTCAGATGCCCGAACCACCTCAGCTGGCTCCTTTCGATGTGGAGCAGCAGCTGCTCTACTCTGAGCCCCTCCCGGATGGCCGAACTTCTCACCCTATCTCTAAGGGAGAGACCAGCCAGCCTTCGGAGGAAGCTCATTTCTGCCGCTTGTATCCGCGATCTCGTTCTTTCGGTCACTACCCACAGCTCGTGGCCATAGGTGAGGGTAGGGACGTAGATCGACCGGTAAATTGACAGCTTCGCTTTTACACTCAGCTCCCTCTTCACCACGACGGACCGGTGCAGCGTCCGCATTACTGCAGCCGCAGCCCCAATCCGTCTGTCGATCTCCGGCTCCCTTCTTCCATCACTGAACATGACCCCGAGATACTTGAACTCCTCCACTTGGGGCAGGAACTCGTCCCCGACCCGGAGTGGGCACTCCACCCTTTTCCGGCTGAGAACCATGGCCTCAGATTTGGAGGTGCTGATCCTCATTCCCGCTGCTTCACACTCGGCTGCGAACCGTTCCAGTGCGAGCTGGAGGCCTTCACCCGATGAAGCCAACAGAACCACATCATCCGCGAAAAGCAGAGATGAGATTCTGAGGCCACCAAAGCGAAAGCCCTCCACCACTTGGCTGCGCCTAGAAATCCTGTCCATAAAAATTATGAACAGAATTATTCTGAACAATGACACGTGCATAGAATCAAACAATATTGTTATATTAAATAATTTGAGGAAACTCCTTTAAGGTCTTTGGGCCAGAGCCAATGGTAGAAACTGCATTTTCCGTAATGACAGTCAAACCACATGTTGATAGTTTTCGACGGCTCTGTACCTTTACCAGTACGTTAACAACATGCCTAAAACAAAGCATAGGGCCCCCAGTGAACATCACGATACTTGATTTTTGTATAGAAGATCATTGAAATGTGTTTCAGAACTTCTCTTTTAGAATTTTGTAGTGTGTCTGTTTTCTGTTTACCAGTTGTGCCCATTCTGTAATAAATAATCTGATGATGTCTTTTGTTAATCCTTGTATGCTAACCAGAATCTGGTATCTCTTCATCACACAACAATTTGTTTCACTCGCTGGGCCCACGTCCTCATTTTAGTTTTGACAGAGTTTTAGTGGTAAAGGCTTGAACGTGAATTGAGATGCGGTTTGGGGAAGGCCTCAAAGGGGACTGGCGGCGGCTCGTGGGCCTGGCAGATCCCCGTGTACGAAATAGAAGTGAAGAAGTTAAAGAATTGAAATGGGGAGGCAGGGTGGGGCACGTAAATGAGAACAAACAGCTTGTAGAACTGGGGGAACATATATAGGAGCATGTTTGGAAGCGTGGTCCCGCTGCTGAAACTCAGATACTTTATCTCCAGTTATTGCGTCACAACGCATCTTTTGCAATTTTCTCGTTTTCATGTTCACACGTGCTTTTCGTTATGCAGTTATAATTATCATTCCTTATAAAATGAATGAATTTAGCAAACAACCAGTTTCTTCTGTCATTTCTGCTTCATTACTATTAACTTCTCTTGCCAAGTACTCACTTCTCATACCTCCACCTAAATGGCAGCTTCCAACTTCTCTGAGACACATGTGAGCTTTTATAGACCAACAGAAGATAACATGTGACACAGCTGTCCAGATGTTAGGGAATTCTTGCAATTTGGGTCGTTTTCGCTAAAACTACCTTTTGTAAAGGACAGCTGGGCACGTCTGTGTAACGGGAATATCATCAGACAGGAAGTGCCTGCTGAACTATTCCTAGTTGCTCATGAAGAAATTAAACCTGTTGCTCTGTGCAAGTAGATTAAATATGTACTAATTACAGCAAATTCCCATCAAAGTGTTTATCAACCAACTGTAAGGCACAATCAACTTTGAGAAATTAGCTTGTGAATTTAGCATTTAGACTTCCAGCAGTATTCTGGTATTGTGTACCGTCCCTCTAGTGTGCCTCTACTGGCCTTTTTCTTTATAATTATATTGTATTTCTGCCTTCTGCTTCTTTCTCCTTTATTACCCTCCTGATTTTGCATTCACACAGTGACAATAACCAGCCAACAGCAAAGATGCTTTTTCTGTTTTTCTCTCTTGTCCCTGCTTGCTTGGCTGCCCGCGGTCTATGGTGAGGCTGTGTGTTTACTGCTCCAGTGTTGTTTTACAGGCCCAGCAGGTGTGACCAGGGTTCGGCAGTGTGGGCCAAGAACCAGATGGTTTCATGACTCAGGTGCTCCATGCCTGGGTAACCTGCCAGCTGCAGTTGTCTACGGCCCATCCTGATTGATTCTCTCTCTCGCTTGGCTTTCTGGCTCATCTCGGGCTGTATGTGTAGCCAGTCTGGAATGGGTCAGCCAGACCTATAGTGAGGTGTGTGCACTGACATTTACCTTGATGGATTCAGACACATTGCAAGATTGAGGGGAAATGTGGAATGGGTAAGACACGAAGGTGGCTGGATGAAATGTCACGGTGCTAGCTGGGTGTAAACTGTCCAACATAATTGCAGGGAGGTGGTAAAATGTGCCGAGCATTCTTTAACATGGGTACGGCTGTTTCAAATTCTGGATCAATATCAGATCTGTACACAAAAGCAAAGTTAACGTACCTCGATCTATTCAGCTTACAGAAAACAATGCCTTAAAGCAGGGGTGGGCAACTCCAGGCCTCGAGGGCCGGTGTCCTGCAGGTTTTTGATGTGTCCTTGATCCATCACAGCTGATTTAAATGGTTAAATGACCTCCTCAACATGTCCTGAAGTTCTCCAGAGGCCTGGTAATGAGCTAATCATTTGATTCAGGTGTGTTGACCCAGGGTGAGATCTAAAACCTGCAGGACACCGGCCCTTGAAGCCTGGGGTTCCCCACCCCTGACTTAAACAAAAGAAAAAAAGCACAGACAGTGAAATAAAGTCCAGTTTTTGGAAGATACCGTTTTTCAGTACTTGTATTGTATTTGTGAATCAACACAAAAAAAAAAACAGGTGAAATAATTCTCGATAATAAAGACATTAGAATGCATGAAGGACGCAGACTGACAGGAGTCTGTTCCCTTCGTTTTCCTTTGCCTCTCTCAATCTTCCTTCTTCCACTGTCTGATTGCATTTAGCCTCACATACACACAGTCCATGTGCACATACTCACACATCACTTCTAACAGCCATCACAGCCTTTCTCTCAACCTCTTCCTGCCCGCCACTCCTCAGCAAATATCTGGTATAGCGGTCTCCATCTCTATCTATCGATGCACTCTGAATTCTCGAGGCGCTATTGATTCCCAGCAGAGGTGACATTTACTGTGTGCTCTCCCAAGTCATTGCCTTAATCACCTGACTGGTCCTTCACACTTGAACTAAATCAGATGTCAAACTCTCAAGCGATGAGCTGACCCGCTGTTACTCCTCACGAATGAATATGAGTTGACTGACATCATAACCGCAACGACAAAAAACAGCAACCTGAGCCACTCGGCCCTCACACCCTTAGTCAGCCTCGTCTGTCATTTTAATCAATACTACTATCTGCTCATCTCTGTAAAGACAACTTTTACACTTTTTACTTTTTACTGCCTCATAAAATACTGACCTTGTGATGACCACGGTGTACTTTTCATTCCCCGTTCATTTTTGCACTTTTCACCTTAATGCTGTGAACAGATCTTATGATGCGACGGCCTGATCTAAATGCTAGAGGTAAAAAACACATGGATGCTTCGTTCATAATTGAGCATTCCTCGTCTGCTAATATCAACCTAAAGACATGCACGCCGAGTAGCTGTCAATAGATAACTGTATATATATTTCTCCACCAAGAAGCGAATGTATACTAGGGCTGCCACAAACGATTATTTTGGTAGTCCACTAGTCACCGATTATTTTTGCGATTAGTCGACTAATCAGATCATCATCCATTGGACGTGAAACGTACAGCTTATTGCACCAGCAGCATCTGCTCTTATATAACTATCATTAGCTTACAGCTTTAAGTGTTTAAGGTCTGTGCTAACTAAAAATAAAGACAAGATGATAGTTTATTAAATTTTAATGAAATCTGCAGATTGTTTCGGTGAAGTTTAATAAACTCCTTGTATAAAATAAAATACTACAAAAAGCCAAACAATAACATTTTGAAGTTATCTAAGTGACTCATATATCATGTTTAACCTGAGTAGCGAAAGACGGCGGTGGGTTTGAAAACGGTTTGCTGGGAGTCCGGTGTTCTCACGGCGCTAGTGAGCCTAGCCCCCGGCTCGCTATCGAGCTAGTGGGTAACAGACGTCTCCGAAAACGTCGGAGCGCTTTTGAAAATATGTGGTGTCCTGATAAACTGAGCAGATATTTGAGGTTTACACAGCTACATTCTCACCTGAAAATATGTTAAACGTTTATTTTGTGACCCAGAAAGAATAATAAGAGTAATATTAAAACTAACTAGCTGCCACCATTGTTGGAAACTGAGCTGGGCCGCGCTATGAATTCTGGGACACAGCTTCTTCTTCTTCGGGGTTTAACGGCAGCTGGCATCCTTGTACATGCAGTGCTGCCATCTTCTGTTTCAGTCCGTTATTACACTCTTAAATCCTGCTACTTATTCCTGCGGCTTTTGGATCTTACAAAGCTTCAAACGACGCGTCGACTATTAAATCAGTCGTCGACGATTTTGATAGTCGACTAATCGTGGCAGCTCTTATGTGTACAAACCCATCCAGCCCCAATTTTTTTCTTCGCAATTTTATTATTTTGTCCTCATTTAAAATGTAATAAGGCTTTTATGAGCTCCACAAACATGACTTCCAACCACCAGAAAACATTTCTTTGAGACGTACGACAACTTTTTAAACATAATTATTTATTTATTAGGAAAAGGTTCGTCAAAAGTGGAGCTTAAAAAAAAGGAACAGAAAAAAATCTCTTTTGTGGATTTTCTGGTTTTACGACTGATTAATGTTGAGCTGCATAAAAGTCGTTTAATAACTGCATTGTTAGTATAAATACAGAGAATTTGTATTTGTTCAGATGCATAAACACGTCTAACAGACAGTATTCAAGTCTCACCAATAACAGAACCAACAACAAAAGTGAGCATAGTGTTGTTGCTGGTGATGATATTTTATTCTATTTTTTCCAACATTTGGTATTTCACCCATTTTGGATGAATGAAGGTATCTCCTTGAAAGTAGATTACATTGATCTTGGACACATTTATCAAAAGTTGTCCTGCAGGTTTTCAGTGATTGCTCAAACTTCTACTTTATATTACTCCAGATGTGTGCTGGTTTCAGATTAGGTTCCACGTTTTCTTTTCTTATCTTTTCTTTTCTCGTTGGAAAACATAATTGACTTGGTTAATTAAATGTCTATTAATACTTTTCATTCTTTTTCAGATATTAAACCAGTGATATGTTCATTAATAATGTAATTTGTTGATAATATAGTGTAGAGGCTCTATATATTATTTGCGTTTCACTTTTTATTTGCTTTTGAGTTTCACTAGTTGTTTGGTTAGGTTTAGAAATCCATAATGTTCTTGTGTCTTAGTATTATTTTAATCTTTTTTGCTATTAATATTAATAATAATTATGATATGTTATAATATTCCCGTGTCTATTGGTGGTGGTTCGCACCGTCCCCTCACCTCAGCTCTCGGTTTGCTGGAGCTTTTCTATGTGAAGTTTGGCATGTTCTCTGCATACCTCTGTGGCCTCTCTGGCTTCTTCCTTCACCTCACACACTTGCATGTTGTTGATCCTAAATTGCCCGTGAATGTGAGCATAAAAGGTCGTCTCTCTACGTTAACCCTCAAAACACTGGCGCCCGGTGCAGGGTGTACCCCGCGTCTGAGCTTGTGACAGCTTGGACAGGCTGCAGCTCAAATGCACGGATAGATGGGAATTAGTTTTTTCTTCTCCTTCTTTCTTTTTTAAATTATAAGACCAAAAGAAATAAGATGAAACAGTGAATAATTTAACATTTAGCAAAATGAGTTTTGAGGTCAGAGTTTTTTCTTTTGTTTTGTTTGAATGAGATCTGATCATCTTTCTTTTTTGGCTGAATCAATATTGAAGAGTAAAGCACAGTCATAAGTGATACAGCAAGCTGAAAATAGAATTTTATTAGATCCCAATGATCCTGCTGTCTGACACTTACCATTTGCATGACTTGTTTACTCCACTCCTCTCTCTCATGTTGTCCACATATCCTGCTAAATGCTTTCTGATCTATTTATCTCCTTGGCTCTGTGTCCATCATCTCATTAAACTGTTACATAATACACAATTTTCAGTTGCTTGACCAAGATAATTGTTCCGGCCGAAGAGGTATTTTCATAGAGCCGAGGCTCTTTGTTCCCTAAGACCAGACCATAGCAACCCCTCTGTGTAGCACTCTGGCAAACACATACAGAGCCAGTTACTGCTGAACAGTGAGAGCCTGAAAGAAACATCAAAACGAAACGAGGGACCCGGCATAAAAACAAACAAACGAAAAATAATTACTTTCATTGAACCCAACA
Organism: Diplotaxodon limnothrissa; assembly: GCF_057381915.1. Classification (NCBI taxonomy): domain Eukaryota; kingdom Metazoa; phylum Chordata; class Actinopteri; order Cichliformes; family Cichlidae; genus Diplotaxodon; species Diplotaxodon limnothrissa. Next base: position 2,127,906 of record NC_140602.1, read on the forward strand.
GATAAAAATACTGTGAAGTTGAGGAATCATTTAATAGTTTTTCTATATGTGCATTTATATTTTCATCATGTCTGTGTTGGCGCACACAGGCAGGAGCTTCACTAAACTTCATTGTCGAGAACATTTGAGCAAAGAATTAGGTCAGATATCCACGTCCCCCTAATTCTAACTAATTCAATTTTGCACTTGTATAACAAAACAATAACCAGAGGATTTTCATACCGTTAAACCATTTTTTAAATCTACCAAGTTCAGTCTCTCATATATGTAAAATAAGAACCAACAAGCGAGCTTAAACACACATAAAAACAGCTCAGACAAACAATAAAAGGTGTATGTACACACACACAACATCTCACCGAAATCTTTTATCTCCACACAATCTCTGCATAACTTTGAAAGAGATTTTTAGCTGATACTCTCATCAAAAAGACTTATTAGGAAAAAGACTGACATTGACGATAATACCTCTCAGCTGGCTGATACGACCTTCACTGATCCAGTAGACCTAAATGGATTCCTGATGGAGGGTAGTGGCTGACAATAACACCTGCCTGTTTCTACCGCCACTCCCATTAACTCTGTGTTGCCTTAATACTGTGGTTCAGCACTGGAGCTGGATTGTAATATTTTCCCCTTAATGGACGTTGAAATGAGTGTTCATGATGTGCGTTGATGGAGGTGTGTGGTGTATATCCATGTTTTCCTGCCATGCCAACATGACTTGCAGCCTACTTAGTCAGCATGCTTGAGTTTAGGGACAAACGGTGTCAGGACAGAATAAATTAATATTTTGACAAGCAAGGAAAACAATTCAATTCAGTTTTATTTACAGTATATCACGTGTAAATCACAACAACAGTCACTTCAAGGCGCTTTATATTGTAAGGTAAAGACCCCACAATTATACAGCAAGCACTTTGGTGACAGTGGGAAGGAAAAACTCCCTTTTAACAGGAAGAAACCTCCAACAGAACCAGGCTCAGGGAGGGGCGGGGCCATCTGCTGTGACCGGTTAGGATGGGGAATAAAGACAGGACAAGGACAAAGACACGCTTTGGGCGCGCCTTCCCGGGGTGTGGTGATCAGAGAGGTGGGAAGTAACAAAGTACAAATACTACGTTACTGTACCAAGGTCGAATTTTCAGGTATCTGTACTATACTTTATTAGTAAAGTCAAGAGTATTTAATTTTCTACTTTTACTTCTACAGTTTACACAATTATCTGTACTTTCTACACTTTCCTTACATTTTCATAACAGTCTCGTTACTCTCGATTCACCTGTATCGTTTGTAGCATTTACAATTTCAAATGTAACATTTCTATTAATTCAAGAAACATCAGCAAACATACAAACTGTTCATGTGCAGTGTGTTGCAGTGTGTTGCTGGCTAAAGGTACAGCTGCTGTATTTGTAGGGAGAGAAAGGAATGTGGGATAAGTTCACTCAGAGATGGAGAAAGATATAAGACAGGCAGCACAGGAACGGGGAAACAGGTTATACCTAAAGGTAAGGTCAGTCATACTTGATACACTGCAGATCTAAAAATGACTTTGTCAGGATAAACAGATTCGCCTGCAAAACTGTGTTTGACTGGTGCACAGCAGCTGTGGTGTTCATGGTCACTGTCAGGTTACCTTAAGTATAGGAGATAATCTGCATTGAGTTGATGATGCTTAGATTAATTTCCTGAATTCCACTCTTATACCAACTGTATACAGTGTAGTATAAAGACAACACAGAGTGGGCTGTCATTGTCATTGTAGGACATAGAAATCAGCCAGGACAGCTCATGAAACATCTGCTGACATCTTGTTGAATTCAGTTCTGTAAATCCACAAAGAGCAGCAGGTCAGCTGATCACAGCCTGCACTGGTGCTCACATTAGTGATTATCACAGGTTGTGATTCTGTTTCCAACACCAAGCCACTACAACTGATCTTAGGGTTCCCCAACCTGCTGAATCCCACTTCTTGGCTGTCCTCATTAGAGATGGGCAGTAACGCGTTACTGTAATCCGATTACTTTTTTCAAGTGATAATGGATTAGATTTATATAGCCTATTCATTCACTCTCACATTCACACACTGGTGGAGGCAGCTACAGTTGTAGCCACAGCTGCCCTGGGGCAGACTGACAGAGGCGAGGCTGCCATATCGCGCCATCGGCCCCTCTGGCCATCACCAGTAGGTGAAGTGTCTTGCCCAAGGACACAACGACCAGGACAGAGAGCCCGGGGATCGAACCGGCGACCTTCCGGTTACAGATGCGATTCCCACCCACTCGTGTGTGGGGCGAGCCATGGTCTCCCCACACACGAGTAAAGTAAGGGATTACTATCGCAAAAACGGTAATTAGATTACTGTTACTTTCCCGTAGGAACGCTGCGTTACTGCGTTACTAAAACCGTGATTTTTTGCGAGAATGTCTCATGACAGTGACGTAAGCGAGTGCGACGTTCGTGGCAACAGCTGTGTGCAGATCAACAATGGATCATATATCAGTGCGGAGAGAGTATGAGCGTGCAGCGTTTAAAGCGTGGAAGTACTGACCTTACTTTGAGTTTGATTCCATAAAAAGTGACAAAAACATTAGTGTCCGCTGTGCGTGGGAAGAAAACTTCTTTTTACAGCGAAAAAAAACCCTAAACTTCCAACAAGCACCGAGTAGCTACGACGTAATGGGAAACTCACAGAGAAACTCGCGGATTCTTCCACTGACCGCGGCACACCTGCACCAGGGTAAACCTCCGCCTACCCCACTCCTGCTTTACAGGTGAAAATAGAGCAACAGGACCGCTGAGTCTTTGACTTTATTTATTTTCTGCTGTGTTTTACTTGCATCTATTTGAAAGACTGAGTGTAAACACACAAAATATTTTATTTTATGTGCTGGAATGTGCAGAAAATAGGTTTAAATGTTAAACTAATTTCTTCCAGTCAGAGAATGTTGCAGATAATTAAATTTTTGCTTGATGCATAAAGTTAAAAGATTTAAACTAATAAAACAAGTTTTAAAAAGAGACTTTTCCATTTGATTACATTTTGTATGATGGATTATGCAGAAAAAGTAGAATTGGGCTGAAAGATCTATCACTTTATCACCTCTTCAGGTTGTAAATTGTGTTTTTAAAAAGTAACTAATTACTTTTGAAAATAAGTAATCAATAAAGTAATGGGATTACTTTTTGGGGGAAGTAATAAGTAATTAGTTACTGATTATTTTTTTCAAGTAACTTGACCAACACTGGTCCTCATGTTTGTGTTTGGGTGTGAAGGCAAATTGTAGACAACTAAATACAGTTAAATTAAATTTCTTTCACTTGTGTCCTACATAACAGATTCAAACATTCATTAGAATTTCATTCAAATAACATTTGTATTCTCGTGTACTTATAATATTATATTATTATATTGATATAGCAAAAGGTTTAGTTGTCTTTGCATAGAAATATCTGGTAGAATTTCTCTTTGAGGTGTTACTTTTCCTTTCTTAGTCTGAGTACATTTCAGAGACTGTACTTTTTTCTTTTACTTCAGTAAAGAAGTAGATTCAGTACTTCAGGTGTTACTGGAGTATTTTGTTAAAAACCACAGATATCTGTACTTCTACTTAAGTAAAGAATACCGTTACTTTGGCCACCTTTGGTGTACGTAAGACCTCTATGGCCTTATGGTGGACAAAGCTTGTTTACCATGAGGCTGGATCTTGATACACGATTACAGCACAGCTTTGTGTCTTTTAAGTAAATAAAATAAATATTTGAGTATGAAATTTTGTTTGTATTTTAAAACAATGATGCAAAAAGATATAAAATAGAAGAAATAAGACAATAAAGCAACTAAAACAACAACTTTGGGTCAATGTTGTGTCTTTCGTTGAACATTACATACTACATAATGGTCCATTTTGCAGGTTAGACTGTGCCAATAATTTTGATAACATGTGTCATAAAGTCAGCAAACAATTATTTTCACTGGTGAAGTCGGGTTTCCTTAATCAAGATGCACAAATGAACCTGTAGATCTAAATCAGCAGATGTAGCTCACCTGTAAGTGTAAATGTGAATGTGCTGTATATGGTTATTTGTGAATGACTGGCTATTTCTATTTGTCAATCCTCTTGCTTAATAGGTGGCAGGTAAGTATAATGTTAGTATAATGACAGAGTCACAGAGATTAAACTTTGTGTTTGTGCAGGAAAAAAGTGTTAATTGACTCTGTAGCACAATAAAATTTCACATTAGAGGAAATAAAATATTGTGACTGCTGCATTTGCATAAAATCACCTCCCTTAATTTACGTTCAGTATGTAGACATATCCTGAGTTTTTCTATTAGTGGGTGACTGATCTCTTCATCTCTCGGCTGCTTCTTTACGCTGTCACACAAACTATTTCTGAAAATATAACACTACACAGTTTTGTAAACCTGTGAAATCATTTGAAGTGATATATTGATCAACCTTCAGTTTCAAAGTTGCTGTAACTGTAGTATATCTATGAAACTAATGCAGTTCTTCTTCTTTGGTAGTTTTAAAAAAATGTTATCAGAGATACAGTCCAGAAAGACAGAGCCGTGAAATTATTTATTTCTTATTCTCAGTAAAAACACGAGGCTTTTAAGAATAGTAGAGTCTGTGACGTTTATGGTAAATGTTGTATTGCACTTTATGTTTATGAACTCGTTGTCATCCTTAAAGATGCAGGGCACCAGGAAACCATTGGAAAATCATTATAATCACTCTATGAAATCAGAAATTGTTCCCCACAATATTTTCTTAGCATTAGCTTCAACTGGTTCACACATATTAATCACCTTGGATGGTTGCTGGCTTATAACTCTCTTGTACACATTCAAGTGGTTATCCAAAGCTGTGAGTCTTTGCTTGGTATCTGTGTGGACAGCTTGTGGTACTTCCACCATTCTGCAGCTCTGATAGATGACTAGCTTCCCTCTGTGCTGCCTTCATCTTGGCCCCTGATCCTAACATTGTTCCTCGCATCCATTCAATGCATTCAACGCACCTTTTGTTCATCCCCCAGTATGCGGGGATGATGACACCCTGGCTCCACCGTGCTAAAGTATTTGTTGTACCTCATCAGTCTCTTGTAAACTGCCTACAGGGCGAGTGGGATTTTTTTTAATGATACAAAATTTACCTGATATCTTACAAAATGTTTCTAACCTTATTTCTGACAGTGTTGGTGCCACCTTGGATCTTCCACAAAATACTCCATCATGACTTGTTCAAAACAAATAATTCACGCTTATAAAGCTATTTGTTATATATCATAATGACAACACATATTTTTAATGCTGGACATAAAAACTAAAGGTAACAAGAACAATAACCTGAAAGAAAAGGTGTCCTATCATTATCTCTTTAACAGCATATCCTCAATCAATGTGAAGTATTAGTTTTGCTGTGATATGCTCCAGCCTAGAGGATGTTTGGTTTGAACATCCCTTCAGTCATTTTACAGCCTGTTTCCATGGGAACATCCACCCTTTAAACCCCTTTGAAAAACAGGGGCCGAAGTATTTTTTCCACTTTAAATATTTCTTTAACCTGAATGAGGTTTTTTTGCTCTTTTTGAGAAAGACAGTTTATCAGTAAAAAGTCAAGGAGGGTAGTTTTAAATTTAAATTGTAAAGCAGCACATTGAGAAAAAGACAAAAATCTATGAACACTAAAAATAAAAAAGAAATAAAACCATACTCATGTCTTTACTAACTCCAGTAACACCGATGAGCCTCAGAGGAGAAAACATCGAATCACACGAAGACTGTCGTTGTTATTTGCTTTAAACTGTAATGTAAAAGTGCATCACTCTAACACTCTCACCATTATAAGCTGTGCCTGTGTAAATATGCCGTTTCTGAGTAGTACTACTCAGAAAAGGTTTGTTGTAAAAACTAGAAAGGATGTTAGGAAATATGAACGATATGTACGAGGTCTGTGGTCCAAGGACACGTTAGCTGCTAGCATCACACAGCTCGACTCCCGGTGCCTTATGTTTGGGTCAGAGGTGAAACTGTGGGGGGGGAAATGCCAGGAGAATTCCTACAGTGTTAGAATTGCTGCTTTTTCTTTGCCATGGATTATTTATGTATCTGCTTTATGCTTTTGCTGTTTATTTTGGGGAATTGCATCTTTAAAAATGTGTTTCTGTTATTCCAGCTTTGGTCCTCTGGTCTGAACCATGTGCTTATCTGTAATATTCTGACTGTTGGTGTTTTCTGTGTTGCAGGTTGCCCATGTGGGTGGCCAAGGGGATGGTGGCCACGAGGGCTGTGTGCCTGGCTTCCAGGTCAAAAAGTACCAGGTGATGTACAGAGGTCCTTTCCAAAAAGGACAACGCCTTCTTCAAGGTCAGTAAATTGGTTAAAATCTCTATATCCACACCACAATTCAACATCCAGTTGTACCGACACAAATATCCTTTCCTTCATCTGTCTGGGTTTTGAGGATTTGAACAGCAGCATATCACGGGGCTCTAGGCAGCAGGTTCCTACCAGGTCAAGGTGGAATTATGTGTGTGTGCATGTTCATTAAAATTCCTTTGATTATAAACATGGGGTAAAACGGGTTGCTTCTTTGCACCACAGTGATAACCAGGGGTGGAAGTAACGAATTACAAATACTCACGTTACTGTAATTAAGTAAATTTTTTGGGTACTTGTACTTTTACGAGTAATTTTTCAAGTGTGTAATTTTACTCATACTTGAGTACAACTTACACCATGTAATCTACTTCGCTACTTATAAAATCAAAAGTCACTACTGAGTACGCCCACAATTTGAATTAATATTCAAACCTTTCGTCTGCATTTTTGCAGCCAATAAGGCCGTGCAATCGCAACCGCGCCAATTTAAGACGTAAGCAAAGAATAAACTCCGCTGCAGCAGCAGGCACAGGTGTCTGGAGGTGCTAAATGGTGGAGTATAAACTAATTTATAGACGAAAGATTTGGAGACAAAGAAGCCAAAATGGAGACAGAGGACAACACTGTCAACCATGAAAACGACGTAGAAAAGACGGAGGAGGCGTGCCCGTGGCCGTACCTGGAGGAATTTTTCGTGTACAGAGGAAGAAAAGGAGACAGCGTCCAGATGCAGTGCAAACTTTGTTTGACCTCTACAGTCATTTCAGCTTACAAGACTTCAGCATCTAATCTAAAAAAACACATTGAGGTAAGAGGTTTTACAACTATACGTGTATGATATTGCTTTCTTATTTTTCATGTGTGTTAAGGTTACTAGTTTGGCTAAGATATTGTCACCGCCATTGGTTAGCCTGATATTAAAATAAGACGGAGCTAGCTAATGTGCGTGTGTGCATGCATAACTGAGCTACAATTCGTAGGAATGTTTTAGCTTATTATTTGGATAACCACCGTCATTACAATAAATTAAACTTGTAGTCATTTAAAACTCACAGGCCTACAATCAGCTGGCCTATTTAAAAAAACAAACAAACAAAAAAACAAACAAACTTGAACACAGTGCTGAGCTGCATCTCAAATTAATCTTCCAGCTCTCAGCTGACATGTACCAGAGCCCGATTGATGGATCAGTTGATCAGTATCATTGGCCTGATATAGGTCTATCATAGTGACGTGGCTCTTAATCAGTAGGGTTATATGTTTCCCAATATGATATCTTTTTTTAAAGAACATAATGTGGATTGGTTTTATTTGTTAGCTGTATGGGCAGCATTTTTGTGTATGTGATCCCTTTTCTTAAATTAGATTTGCTAGATACACATATTTTGCTCTCTTAGTATTTTTAGGACCTGACTAATACTGAAAACTTTAGGGTGATACTGATAAAAAGGAGTTAAAAATTTAGATACTGATACATTGGTCGATACTCTTTTTACAGATAGTATACATATTACAGAACTTAGAATGTATACAGAAATTCATGTTTTTTGCAATGATCGTTCAAAATTGGTTTACACTTGTGAATAAATACAGCAATATATCTGCAAAATTTGACCAATTCACCACTCTTTTATACTATGCTCAACAATCAAAGATTAGCTCAAGTCTAGTTGAATGATGTTTTAAAAATGTGTTTTCTTTTAGTGTTAATCACAGTGATGTTATGAAGTAATGTATGAACCTGACGTATGATAATATTTATCTCTACAGAGGAAACATCCATCGAAGACTGAGCAGTACAATATCACTGTGGCATCAACATCTCGACAGCGAAAGACCACAGCCACACCAAACAAGCTCTCAGCAAATACACAAGCCAAGTTACCAGACCTGATGTTGAGAGCTGCAAACAAACATGTTCCACAAGCAACTGTTGACAAGCTTGTCATCAATTTCATATGTGAGGGTCTACAGCCATTTGCAGTGGTAGAACAGCCATCTTTCAAAGAATTGGTTACCACATTACAACCTCAAGCCAAAGTCATCTCCAGACCCACTGTCCGTGCCAGAATCTGTGAAGCTGCTGATCACATGAAGATGACTTTGGTTGCAGCATTGGATAAAGTCAAATTTGTTGCTACCACTACTGATTGTTGGTCAGCTCATCAGAAAAGTTACCTTGGAGTCACATGCCATTGGATAGAGGAAGAGTCTGCAGCATCAGCATGCAAAAGATTGAGAGGGTCTCACACATTTGACTTGCTTGCTGGTGCGCTTGATGATATCCATTGTCAATACAAGATTAGAGGCAAAGTTGTAAGAACCACAACTGATAGTGGATCCAACTTTGTCAAGGCCTTCCACATGTTTGGGGCACAAAATGATGCAGATGAAGCTGAAGATGAAGCAGACCCAGAAATTATTGACCTGACTGACCATAGGGACTACCATGAGGCAAGTGCAATTCTTGATGAAGACTCTGGTTTGGAGTATCAACTCCCGCCTCATCAGCGATGTGCATGTCACCTGCTAAACCTTGTGGCAACAACTGATGCTGCCCTAGCAGAGAGCATGAGTGACACCTACAAGAGGCTCTCCCGTGCAACCTTTGCAAAATGCCAGGCCATTTGGAACAAAACTGGCCGATCTCATTTGGCTAATGAAGTGGTAGAGGACAAGTGTGAGCTACAGATCATTCGTCCCAATGCAACACGATGGAATTCAACCTACCTTGCCATTGAAAGGATAATACGCATCATTGATGAGAAGGGGGAAGATGCCATCAGGAGCATTTGTGAGGAGTTCAAGGTGAAAATGTGAGTAAAATTGGACACCTACCAATATGGTTGCAAATTTTGTGAATTTTCCTTAATGGATGGTTAAAAACGTGAGCAGACTCTTAATATTAAATCAGAAGATCCCTATTATAGTCATGGTGGGTTTTGTTGTTGTGTCTTACAGGTTGAGTCCTGCAGAAGTTGCATTCCTAAGGGAGTACTGTACCACCATGAAGCCACTGGTGAAAGCTGCAAACATCCTTCAGTCTGAGTCCACTTCCTTTATGGGATGGCTCCTGCCAGTAATCCAACAACTACTGTCCAAACTCAGCAGGCTGGAGACATCAAGCACGACATGCGTGCCACTCATCAGAGCCCTGCAAAATGGCCTTCAAAAGCGTTTTGGACGATGATGGAGGATCCAGAGTTGGCTGCAGCTGCAGTCCTCTTACCCAAGTTCAAGACTTCCTGGACTGACAGAGCAGATGTAACAGAGGCTGGTAAGGATTCATGTGATCCCATTTTTGTGTATTTTTACATTTGAACACATGCTTAAGTGAGTATTTCACCTAATACGTTGTAAGTTATTGATGGTCTGTCCTGAATACTAAACAATCCTTTTTGAGAATTTGCCGATTTTAAATTTGTGTTCAGGAATAATCACTGAAATTTAAATAACAAAATTGTGTTATCTACTTGCAATTACAGCCTTGACATACATCAAACAACATCTTGAAACGACGGAGCATGAGTGTGAGGATCAGCAAAGAGAGTCATCTGATGAAGATGAATTCTTCTCCAGACCAATCTCCAGAAGGCTGCAAAGTGCAGTTGAGCTTGATGGTTACCTTGCTTGTGCCACAGACACCATGGAGCTGCTGCACTCCTTCTCAGCCATCAAAAACCTCTCTCTTAAACTGAACACAGCTCTGCCTGCTTCTGCTGCGTGTGAACGACTTTTTAGCTGTGCTGGTTTACTCTTCACAGCCAAACGAAGTCGGATTGCCTCTGTTAATTTAGAAAACCAGCTCTTGCTGAAACTGAACAAAAGGTTCAGAAAGTAAAGTGTGAAAGAAATGCTAAGACTTTAAGACACTTACCTGCCTGTTGTTCAGTGTATGGGGAAAAGTTTAAATGGTTCTACGCATGTTCAGAAACATTTTTGTCATTGTTTTAACAAACAAAATTCCTCCTTTTATATCTACATTTATTTACAAAACAAGTTACCTTTCTATACCTTGTTCATCTGAAAAATGTGCTTTGAACATAAATATTTATACTGGTGAATCGAGTTGAATGCCTGCTATTGACAACAGAATAAAACATCAGTCTGTTAAAAAGTAATTAATACTTACAGTAGTTTTTGAGAAGAGTACTTTGTACTTTTACTCAAGTATTTTTTTAACACCAGTACTTTTACTTGTAATTGAGTACAATTTAACCAGTGTAACAGTACTTGCACTTGAGTACAAATTTTGAGTACTCTTTCCACCTCTGGTGATAACAACATCATTTTTGTCTGCAAATGAATTATTCTCCTTTTTTGAATGATATTTACAAAAGTATTTTCCCTCTTTGTTCCTCCCCCGAAGACAGCTTTGAGCTGCTTAGTTAACTGTGTGTGCTGTGTGCTCATATGCAAGCGTGTTTGCTGGAGCTTTTGAGTCCCAGTTCAACGGTTACATGCTCGAGTTGACTTAGCTTTCTGCAAAGCTCCGGTCCCTAACACACTCTGACTTGCATTTTCCTCTGTATGCAGAAAATTGTGTTTGATCTCAGCAGGTTTAAAATCAAAACCTTTAAGATTTAAGAGTTCGAAGAGTTCACAGCTGACGAGTCCATGTCACGGAGGCTTAGTTCTGTCTCTGAGCCACTTGTGAGTCAGTCTTGTCGCTCCTAAGTTAGTGCAGTGACCAGTTAGTTTCCCCACAGCCTCCTGCACACATCCAATCTCAACTCCATATTGCTCCTTTGGGGCACTCTGGCAATGCCCATCTACACAACTTCACTTGGTCTCTACAGAGATCAGCAATAATGTCAGCTGGCTAGCAGTCTGCTCCTTTGGGCTTGTGAGTTATGGCGTCTTTCCACAGAAATCGACAAGGTGAAGTCAGCTAGCGGTAGTTTTATTGCAAAGCTGAGTTTCTACCAATTTATTTGCTTAATAATTCATTTTTCCTCTCATTTGTTATTTTATTCATACAACATGATGAAATACAAATGAAATATGTAAATTGAAATGGGAATAATTTATGGCGTCTTATTCACTCTGTCATTTATTGTGGAACTTGTTTTCATTCCCCTCTCATTATTCAACCTCTTCTTTATTTATTTAATCATCCCCACGATTCTTCTCCGCACTGAGAAGCTACACCAGCAGAATGTAATCACCTGCCTGTCTGACATGCGCATATTGTGTTGCATCCATATACACAGCAGTAACAGGCTTCTTTTGAGCTCACAGTGCTTTTAGTGCTTGTCGAGTTTCTTTGTGTGGCATTCACCTGATGGACAGCTTTTCCAATTGAAAATACATACTTTCCTGCCTATACAGCAAAATATGACAAATCTAAGAATTTCTCCTTCAATCTTCTTTCTTCTTTTTCAGCTTTATTGTATTTGATTTGGTCAGCCAGCGAGGCACTTTGTCATCTGGAGGTTCAGCGGTGCGTGTAGTAGGAGACAGAACGCAGTTCTGCTTTAGTGCTCTGCTCTGGGACAACACAGTGGTTCCATTACCTTGAATATGCTCCTGTCAGCAGAAACACCTCTCACCATTGGGGGGTGGGGGGTCCCACTGCTCACAGAAGTATAGGCATGCTACTGGCCACACACGTACATGCATATAAAAGTGTGGGTTCAGGCTTGTTGTGCATTTGTTACAAAGAAAACCTGAGATGCATGCTGTGATTGCCTGTTTGCTCATAGCCGTTCAACAGAAATCTTCTACTCTAAATACTTGTTTGATCATTTCAAATGTTTCTTAAAGATTTAATCGCTTTTACAAACGCTGCACTTCAATAGCTGCTAAAACTGAATAGCTGCGAAAAGACCAGACGAATATGTGAAATATAGAAACCTAGAAAAAGAAACAGATAGGGGAGGTGACTTCAGCATTCTTCGTTCAACAAAACGCGTGTAATTAGTATTGACTGTGTCGTTACGTTAGTGAAAGCTGTGTAACACGTCGCTGAATTGACCAGATGCAAGAATGTTAGATTCATGATGAAAATCAAAGCAGAATAACAGCATGTCGACAATGCGGGTGCATACTTTGCAGCGTGTTTGTGTGATTTCAGAGTAAAATGGAAAACCGTTTGTTAGCATGAAATAAACTCAGTGCTTTACGAGTACATCTCTGAGAGGATCGATGCTATTTTACCTCACTACGATCCATTTTTGTTAAATTTGAACAAACCGTCTGCTGAGTGTGAGCAGGATGTATAAAGAGTGCCAGAGGCTGCAGCCAGGCTCAGTGACACATGCAGATTTATGTAAATGCTGCTCAGCCCAGTGCCACCTGCTGCAGACCTCCCTGTGTAATTACTAGTGGAGGGGCGGTCTGTTAGTGAGAGATACCTGTTGGCGCAGACCTGGGTTCAAGGACATCCATCTCGGCTAATGGGCATTTCTGAGAAACAAATGCATACAGAAATACAGTAACGGCGACTCTTTCTCTATCTTTCCAGCTCTCGGTGGCTTTGCTGGTGCTTTGTTTATTACGCCATCACCGCTGCCTCGTAATTCCGCTCTACCTCTAGCTTTTACTCCAAGCCTAGTTTTATTGCACCTTTTGTTTTTGCTCCTACTCAGCTGGTTATTAAATTTAATATATGTGAAAGAAATGTAGGCACATGGAAATGTGAAAATTATGACTGGAAAAAAAACCTGCTTATTACATTATAAATATTACAATTTTAACATAGTAAAGAGCTTTTAAATTGTTACACTGCATGTGTAGGAAATGCAACCTTGAGGAGAAGCAGTGTGCTCCGTCCTTTCCCTTCAGCTACATGTGATGCAGACACAAACTCATTGTCTGTGTCACGTTTTGTGTAGTGAAACTGTAAAAGCTTCAGCAGCAAACTTCACATCCCCGAATGCAGCAACTATGATCTGAAGGAGAAAAATAATCTGCTTTTCTAGACTGAATTAACCTCGTGCAGCCTACAGCTCATTTTAAAAACCGTTCTGAACATCGACGTACCCTGAATGTTCTGAACAAAGAAGAAATTCATTTAAAAATATAAAAGCTTTAATAGAAAAGCCTGAAAACTGCATTTAACAAGGAGCTGAGTTTATTAACGTAAAAGATGTTCGAGTCAGTGAGAAAGTCCTGCTATCTATCAAACAGCTGTTTCCACTGAAATTGATCCATCACTTTAAATTTCATCTCTTTAATTTTGTGTAGTTTTACTGCAGCCACCACAACATCCATGAAACGGGCACTAAAGGTCGTTCACTCTGGCCTGGATCAGTTGATGAGTTTGTGAATGTTTCCCATCAGTTTGGTTTTTCACACAGAGAAAAATCCAAAATGCATCACTACAAACCATCATTTAAGGAGCTCAGGAAGAAAAGTGTCTGGACCTCTTTAAGATGCTTGAAAACCTCTCATTCAAGAAGCTTCTTCAGTTCTAAGGTCAAACGGAGGGTCCCAGATTTAAGCAGTATGGGAGTGTCCCCCAAGAGGGACAAGGACCCCCACTGATCTTAAACTGAAGAAGCTTCTCGGATGAGAGGTGAAACGACTTCAAGCAACTTAAAGAAGTCCAGATGCTTTTCTTTCCAAGCTCCTTAGACTACGATGACCTGGATAACGGAGAACCTTCACAGGCATACAAACCACGTCAGGTTATGGAGCCCCTTTATTGGCCAGATGGAGCAACAAGCGTAAATACAGGAAGAAGGTGCCGTGTTCGGCACTACTGGAGAACACAGATCATTTACATTCATTTCACAGCTAATTGGTAACTCGTACAGACCTTTGCACATCTGTAGCACCTGCCACATTAAGAATACAAACCATACGCAGCTTAGGAAGTAATCATGTTCACACCACAAACAAATATCCTTTAGAGTTTTTCTGGAAACGCACCAGGAACGCCTCCTCAAAGGGTCTCAGTGCAGTCATTTTGGTCTGGACCCTCATCTGCGCACAAACGAACTGCACCAAAGGGGAAAGAGTTCAATATGAATGGACTAAACACCACAGGTGTGAAAACACCCCAAATCTAATTACACTGCAACTGAAAACTGAACATAACATATAAGGAACAAAAAGCATTTCACACTTCCAGCAAGAAAATATTATGTAGATGAACAGAATACAAGCTGTTTGCTGAATAGCCCACGGCCTTGGATTGAAGGAGGAATTTGAAAGTGGATGTCACCCTTATTTGTTTTACAGCAAGAACTGGCAGATTTTGTTTGAGTGTTTCAAATAGCAGTGTTTGTCAGAGGGCTGAGATGCATTAGTTCTGTGGTGAAAGAAAGATTAGACGTCCTCTTCTGAAAAGTTTCAGTTTGTTCTCTCAGTGGTTTATGAGACGGCGCTGACAAACAGAAACTGTGCTATGTCTCGCCTTATTTTGCACACGTTTGTTTCGTCACTGCCCTACAGTGTTGGTCAAGTTACTTGAAAAAAGTAATCAGTAACTAATTACTGATTACTTCCCCAAAAAGTAATCCCGTTACTTTACTGATTACTTATTTTCAAAAGTAATTAATTACTTAGTTACTTAGTTACTTTTTAAAAACACGATTTACAACCCGAAGAGGTGATAGAGCGATAGATCTTTCAGCCCAATTCTACTTTTTCTGCATAATCCATCATACAAAATGTAATCAGATGGAAAAGTCTCTTTTTTTAACTTGTTTTATCAGTTTTAATCTTTTAACTTTATGCATCAAGCAAAAATGTAATTATATGCAACATTCTCTGACTGGAAGAAATTAGTTTAACATTTAAACCTATTTTCTGCACATTCCAGCACATAAAATAAAATATTTTTTGTGTTTACACTCAGTCTTTCAAATAGATGCAAGTAAAACACAGCAGAAAATAAATAAAGTCAAAGACTCAGCGGTCCTGTTGCTCTATCTTCACCTGTAAAGCAGGAGTGGGGTAGGCGGAGGTTTACCCTGGTGCAGGTGTGCCGCGGTCAGTGGAAGAATCCGCGAGTTTCTCTGTGAGTTTCCCATTACGTCGTAGCTACTCGGTGCTTGTTTGGAAGTTTAGGGGTTTTTTTGCTGTAAAAAGAAGTTTTCTTCCCACGCACAGCGGACACTAATGTTTTTGTCCCTTTTTATGGAATCAAACTCAAAGTAAGGTCAGTACTTCCACGCTTTAAACGCTGCACGCTCATACTCTCTCCGCACTCCATATATGATCCACTGTTGATCTGCACACAGCTGTTGTCACGAACGTCGCACTCGCTTACGTCACTGTCGTGAGACATTCTGGCAAAAAAATCAGTTTTAGTAACGCAGCGTTCCTACAGGAAAGTAACAGTAATCTAATTACCGTTTTTGCAATAGTAATCCCTTACTTTACTCGTTACCTGAAAAAACAAGTAACGCGTTACTGCCCATCTCTGCTGCCCTACGAGGCGGCGCTAAAGTCCGTGTAGTTTGCTGTCACCACCTTGCAGGCAGAGCATCACTGAGCCCGTTACTGTGTAAAAATAAAGGACTTCATGAGCAGTTATAGCCATGAGGCATCATAGGAAGACGTGACATACTGATAATGTGCAAACTTTAGGAGGAAATATGGTCTGGGTTTTATGGGGTACCCAGAGTTGAGTGCACGCCATGTGGACGGCTGATAAAATATGGAGAAAAATGTAGAAAGCCACCTTATCTGTTTCCTGCAGAGCAAACCATAGCTCTGTAAAGGCTTTCCACAATCCCACCCCCAATCCCATGTGATTCCTAAAAACATGGCAGCTTTTTGCATAGCATTACTCATGCTCCTTAACTAAGCATTTCTGAAGAAATTACCTCAGGGAGGGTGGTCTTCTTCAGGCTTGGCATTGCTCGCCATAAGCCTTCCACTTCATGTTCAGATACAGTCTTTGGAGCTCTCCTGGCTGGCACAGGCCTCGAGGCACATTAACTGCATTGAGCTCTGAAGATTTCTTCACCGGCACAATTCGTGTCTCTTGCCTGTATTCCCTTCGACTTTATCAATGAGGCAATTTAAAAGTACTTGAATTCTTATATAGCCTAGCAGTTTTAGATAAACTGGACAAATGGAACAGCTCGCTCATCTGTTTTGTGTTTGCTTCACTTCTGCTCGGCTCTGCTGTCCAAGTTCAGATGATAAAGTTTGCCGTCCTTCTTTCTCAGGGCTCGAGATGTTGTCTGTGGAATTTGTTTCGCTGCAAACCACAGACACAAGAACACAAAGACATTTATCTGTGATCAAGTAGTCCATCATGTTGCACATGAAAGATGAACTTTATCATTCATTTTCTGGTTTATTTAGTTCATATTTTTACTTCCGCAGCCACGGTTAAAAATATTGCTTTTCCACTGCTTGCAAATATTCACAATGTGACCGAGTAGCTCGTTATTTACCACTGTTACTTTAGACAAAAAGCCATCAAGCTGTCTCCAGTGAAAGAGGAATAACAGAAATGCAATGAGTGTATTTATAGTGAAAGCATATTTTAATCCTGAGCTTATTTGTATTCCACAGCAAAATGCCGCTGGGCTCATAGCCAAATGTTTTTCTCTTGGTGTGTGCATGAAGTAAAGCAAATACCTTATTAAGAAGATGCCCTGTAAGGAGTCGGTGCGCGGCTATAAGCAGCCTACCTTTTCTTTGGAATAAAACAGCTGTGCCCCTCACGTTCTTGTGCTACTTACTAATTTTGGCAGCCCTGCTCTGCACCACTCTCAAACCACTGTCACCCTGACCGATGTTACCCCAGTCACCCACCCGCTGTGCACCCACTCTGTCAACCAGAGACTGGGAATGCAGGGATTGATGTTTCTACTTACTATGTGCTGCATGGCAAGGTGCATATCCGGATCATGCCACTCTCTTGCCTGTAATGGCGCAGCATTAATCACTCACTGTATCCAGAGTTACCAGGACCTGCAGCTTCTTTTCCGGTGTATTTTTAATTTGACCATAAATCAAGGTGTGCTTTTGACAAATGACTGTAATTACAGGAAAGGCCATTACTGGCATGTGTATGCACGTCTGCGTGTGTGGAGTGAGTGTGTGGGTGGATGTTTCACAAACATGTTTGTGCATTTGAGGATCGCATGTACAACATGTGAACTGTGGGTTTAACAGCTGACATTGTTCATGAAAAACAGACTGACCTGGCTCACAGTTCTTCCTTATATGGGTCAACTTGTGACTGGAGGCTTCTTTTAGCTTAGGAGCTGGCGGTGAATGTATTTGCAGGAACAGGCGAGTGAATGCTGGAGGTTTTAGAGAAGCGATAGATCAAAAGGTGAAGCTCAAGTTACAGCAGCTTTTTTTATGGCACATCACAAGTCATCAAGGAAAATGTCTTCTTGACATTTTCAGACTCCATTTGTAGGCAGGAAGGTACAAGGTGATATCTGTAGCAGTATTACTTAATATAATAATGTGGTTATTATAATAATATAATATCATGTAAAAGGGTCCATCCATAGACTATAAACTGTATGGATGTATCCACCATGGGGTCGCCTGATGGTTTGGGAACTGTTGTTTTGATGCCTTTAGCTGGAATGATTGTTGTGGACATTTAGCGTGTCCTGGGTCGGCCCCGGGGCCTCCTCCGGTCGGACATGCCTGGAACACCTCACCCAGAAGTCCCCCTTCAGAAGAAGCTCATTTCCACTGCTTGTATCCGCGATCTTGTTCTTTCAGTCACTACACACAGCTCGTGACCATAGGTGAGGGTAGGGATGTAGATCGACCGGTAAATTGAGAGCTTCGCGTTAACACTCAGCTCTCTCTAGGCCTCTCTGCAAATTGCTACCTTATTGTGGTGGAGGGGTTAGTGTGTCCCAGGGATCCCAGGTGCTATGTTGTCCAGGGGCTTTTGCCCCCTGGTAGGCCATGGCAAATTGGTCCTGGGTGAAGAACCAGATAAAGAGCAATTCAGAAGATCCCTATGAGGAAAACATCAAAGGAATAGTTCACCCTGCCCGGGATAGGGCTACAAGCCGGGGAGCTTGCCCAAGGGCGAGCGTCTGGTGGCCAGGCCTTAGTCCATCGGGCACAGCCTGAAAAAGGGAAATGGGTTTTAGCATAGCAGGTTGTCATTGAGACTAGATATATTAGTAAAACTATTTTACTAAAATGTAATCAATGTTGTTCACTTTCACTAAGAATGTTATATGATGACATTAGTGACTGATTATATGCACAGTGCTGTTGTCCTGATTTGGATGAGAGATGAGATGAGAGGTGAAACGTCTTCAAGCAACTTAAAGAAGTCCAGACGCTTTTCTTTCCAAGCTCCTTACACTCAAAAAAGTATGCTCCAAACTGAGCAGGAGAATTTGCAAAGATTTGTGCCTCAACACTGTGGCCAGCCTGTTTCAACACATCTCTCCACAACTCGTAGAGTAGCAGTCACGGTAGTAGACAAGTCCACCACTTCCATGGTTGGGATTCGGTCTCTGGCCCTGTCTGACTACAGCCTTGCTTACTGACCCTACATTGTTGCCACAAATGTTACATGTCGATAATGATAAACACTTTAAGGTAACATAGTTAGAGCTCTGCAATGCCTCAATATTGATGTTGCAAGAAATACTAGTGTCCCTCTTAACCTGCAGCAGCTGAGCAGCAATGGGAACAAGACCTGATACTCATACTGGTACTTTATTTATTTATTTAGTTATTTATTTATACTGTATTCACTGTGCAAAGCTGCTCATGGACACTTTACTAATTACACATAAAAGCACATAAAACACTTTATAAATGACTCTTTATTATTTTTGTCTCTAACCTCTGTGCAGGAAGTATACGAAGTTCAAAATAAAATACC
Source organism: Diplotaxodon limnothrissa (assembly GCF_057381915.1). Lineage (NCBI taxonomy): Eukaryota > Metazoa > Chordata > Actinopteri > Cichliformes > Cichlidae > Diplotaxodon > Diplotaxodon limnothrissa. Next base: position 2,147,083 of record NC_140602.1, read on the forward strand.
ATTATGAAGCTGCAAACCCAAAACAATAAGCTAAACGATGCTATGAACAAATGGTGATATTTTTTCCAGAACTTGTCAGCATCACTGACACTTTCTAAAGAGCACAGAGTGATTTGATCTACTGTTGATATTCAAATATTGATTACACGTGTAGTTAAGAATGACAAGGTACCAGGTCAGATTACGTGCTGCTCTGGGGAATTTTAATTAGGCTAAAATGCATTTTGATTGTTGTCATGGCGCTCATTTTTATCTTTGACATGTGCGACTTTTAGATGAATATATCACCTTTGACAAATGCAGCAGGCCACGAACAGGACGTCTGCTGGAACACATACTGACATTAGTGGCCCTGAGACGGAGTCTGTAGAGGCTGCAATCACAGATCATCAGGGGCAAAGGGACGGCCCTGCCAAGACCCCATCTGCAATAATGGTGCAACTGGCACCCAGCTGATATACTATCGCTCTCTCTCTCGGTGTCTCCTCTGTGTCTGCCTCTGTCTCTCTCACTTACTCGTTTCTTCTCGTGTCCCTGATGGAGATCACTCTGGCTTCCTTCCTATAATCATGTGTCCATTCTGCCTAACCTGCTTAACAGTGATGGAAAAAAGTACATTTCTGATGTAAACTGCGGTATATCCACATGTTTAATTCAATGCGAGCTGCTCACTAAGAGGCTGTTCATCAATTAGTAACATGATGTGTTTAATTGCAGCTTTGAGGGGATTTAGAGAACAGGTTTTGGCAGGCAGATATAAACTGTCAAGATTAATATTGCATTCTTCTGACCAGACGTTGGCACATCTTGATTCAAAAAGCATGTGATAGCGTAAAATGATCAGAGATTGCAGTCAGTCAGAGCGGTTTGCACCAGCTGGGATCCTGCTTGCAAACATCTTGCAGGTTTGTTTTTTTTAAATGGGACTTTCTATTACAGAACATTTGTTGGAGGTTCTTGTGATCATCCATCTGCTTTGTCTGCAAATAACCTGAGTGAAGTGGATTTATAGAGAGTGGGAAGGAAAACTATTTTCATTCAGCACTAAACGGCTCTGATGAAAGTGACAAAGGTAATCATCGGAGCTAAAGTCGAACAAAGAGAATTCGATGCCCTCTGCCCACGTGCTCATGGCAGATGGACACATATCCCATATATGGATGAAGCTAAGAGTTCAATCAAGCACGCCAGAAACAAGTGCCGCTATTTTCTGTACATTTAAGATGTTGTTTAATTTATTCTTTCTATTGTAATCAGTGTCAATAGATCCAAGTTAGGCAGAACTGGACTCTTCAGCAAACAAGCAAAAGCCATCTGCATGACTTTTCCTCTGTTATTTCTCTCCGGCAGGTGACGATACATTTTATCATATATGCACTGTTGAATTTACCATATGTGCAGTTTTTTACTATATAAGCTCAAATTCTGTGTTTTCTCATAACCCAAGTTGAGTTTTAGTCATTGTAGGTCAGTCAGGTTTGCATTTGGAGGGAAATAACTTTCGCTCTTGGAAACTTTAATATAACTCTGGATTCACTGCAATGAAAAACATTTCCTCAAGTTATGAGAATGTGAAGCCTTCTCAGCCTCATTGAGTTATTTTGAAACCATGAACAACTGGATACTACATTAGCAGAACTTTCCTAGTGTGACAGTTTGAGAAACCCCGCTGATGAAATATAGTTCCATTTTATAGACACTGGCCAATTAATTTTGTCTTCAACGCGAGGCTGATGGTCGCGTTACGTACTGAGATGCTATTTTGTCATATATAAATAGGAATGCCAAAGGAAACCATTAACTTTGAACAAAAGGTGGCATTGTCTTACATTTCAGGAGCCGCAAACCCCTGAAGTATTAGTACAACATAATACAAAGTAATACAAATCAATCATGTTCTGGCTTTGTGTTTGTCTGCTGTGTACACAGTGAATCTGTGAGTTTGTTTGCTCTTTTGAAATGATAAATCTTAGTATGTATATGTGGTTGTGTGCTGTTGCATGTTTATCTATCTTTCCTTTAAACATCGCTGCAGAGGACAGCCACGAAACAAGTTACATATTTATCATTCACACAATCTTCACCTCATTATTTTATAACCCTGCTTTTATCCATCCCTGCTTTACAGAAAGTAAACTTCTAATTATGAGGAAATTCAGTTTTAGCGAAGAGATGCAAGCAGCTGTATCGTGCTATTTTGGAATGCTGCTTCCTGTATTAAAGACACAAAGATCTGCACGCAACCAATACCTGAGTATTATGTTTTCAAAGAGCAGTCAGAGCTGGACGACCTACCTGGTCTACTTAAAATTTTAATGCCCTTCACCTTTGGGTCGAACCTAAATTTATTTGCTTAACATCCAGACAAACAATAAAGTCTACGTTTGACATCCTTTCTTAAAGGTCTAAACATAAGCAGTATGTAGCTCTATTTATATCTTTGTTTATCATCCAGCAGCAATTCAAATGGGTGTTCTGTGAATCACCAGTTTTCCATCTTAAATTGATTGTATGGTTCATGAAGTTGTGTTAAAAAGGTTGCTTTCTCTTAAAAATATGTTGGATATTTATTTGTGTGTGTTTGCTGTAATTCAGTTTTTCCTTTGTCGTGATGTTTTGTATTCTAAACAAACTCAAAACTTCCGCTCTGAGTGAAATACATTGTTTTATCTTTTTGAAGTAATACATTTGGAAATGATCTAAATAAAACTCAATATTTAAAAAGATTACACTTATCAGAGAGATGTGTTTCATTTTGCTTGTTTTCATTTCATTTGTTACCTTGTTTCCAAACAACACATTTAAGAGCACTGACGCTCTGTGTCCACTGTGATGCAGGTGCACAGGTGAGACAGGTGGGGCACAAACCGCTCATTCCCTGAAGTTCTTGATCTGTTTTCGGCCGACAAAATAAATTCTACTTTTTAAATTTACTGGGAATCCACTGAAGAGATAACGTTGGCTTCCTTCAGAGAAGTGAGAGAAGTACTTTTAGAATACTTGTGACTAGTTTCGCTCTCGCCCGTGTGCCGCTTTCCCATCTTTGACTCTTGGACCAGAGCCCAGTATGGGCTCTCTTGAGTGGCCAGGAAAACTGCTGAATAACTTGGCCAAAGCCTCAGGGGCTCAACCTGCGTGATACTGGCTTCCTGAAAGCCTATCGATCTGCCTGAATGCTTGAATGCATTGCTGGGTGCCTGTGTGTTGCTGGATGTGTCTGAAATTACGCCTGCTTATAGCTTGTGTGTGCTGAACCGTGTGTGTGCTTGTGTGTGTTTTCATATGTGTACTTCCACAGCACAGAGCTGTTTGATTGAAAGGTTTGGGTTTGCTGCAGTTGGCAAGAACTTTTCACCGTTTTTTTCAGCTTGGCTGTTAAATGGGTTGGCAAATATCCTCGCCTTTGCTTTCGCCAGAGGAGACCTTTGAAAACAAGCATGGACTTATTTGCACATATGCTATAGGTTCACTTCTGGCTTCTGCATGTAGAAAATCAGAGGTATGAAGCCACAGAGGATATATATACTTGATCACATATGTAATCTCTGTACCATCTGGTATTTCATGTCTTATACATTCGTTTTACAGATGCACAAATAAATATGCACTCCACCAGCCTAAGCCTCCACAGACGTAAAGAGACTGCCTTCGGTGCCCATCATAAAGCCTCTGTCATACTCATTCAAAAATCAATGTGCTCACAAATTTAACTATACTCACTGCGTCACAGGATGTCCTCTCATGGCAAAAGGTGTTGACTATTAGAAATAAGATCACAAAATGTGTTTAAGGTTACAATTCACAACGTAACGCAACCAGTGTTGCAGCAGATGTGTATAAGTGTGTATAAACTGTATATCCTGTGTATTAATTATCTCATTCTTTGCCTGTTTATGCCCTGTCCTTGACTTCAACGTCATGCTGCTCTGTTGTATCTCAATTGTCCCTTGGGGATAAATAAAGTCTTTCTGATTCAGATGGCCCCGCCCCTCCCTGAGCCTGGTTCTGCTGGAGTTTCTTCCTGTTAAAAGGGAGTTTTTCCTTCCCACTGTCGCCAAAGTGCTTGCTCATAGGGGCTCATATGATTGTTGGGTTTTTCTCTGTATGTATTATTGTAGGAGCTACCTTCCAATATAAAGCACCTTGAGGCGACTGTTGTTGTGATTTTGTGCTGTATAAATAAAATTGAATTGAAAATTAACTGAAAAATGAAGATGACTCAGCCGAAACCGACTGCAAATATTAGGGTACGTGACTCCAGATAGTGGAGTGATACCTTGGGCGTGTTGAACTCTGTAGCACTCGGCCCAGAGAAAATTAATTTTAAAAAAAAGCAGCTCAGAAAACAAAAGCGCCTGAAACAGAGACACTGTAAACAGAGACAATGGAACACAGACAGGGAAACACTTTAGAGGCTAGAACAACTAATGGACTCAAAACAGAAACCAGACACTCAACATTACTTGAATAACAATGAAAACAGGAACAAGAAGATATTAAAGATCCCAACGTGAAAATCATAACCATGCACATGTGATGGTCCATGCTTCCTTGTAAAAAACCCCAAACATTTGTGTTTGGGCTAAAAACTAAACCAGTCCCCTGGTCTTCTCTAACCCAGGCTTTCACACACAGTGCAGTAATTAAAGCCCAAGGCAGGGCTTTTTTGTGTAATATCGCACCATATTGTTCATGAACACATGCCAGTTTTAATTTTAAATGCTCCAGGCACTGAACCTTTGCACAGTTAAATATAGTCTTTGCTCGGAAATGATAGTAATTATCGTAATGTTTATTTGTGGTCATTTAGCTTAGGAGGTGGACTCCAATTGCAGCACAAAGAATGTGAGAACATTTTCTAAATCACTGTATATCTGGCAAAATCTGTGGAGACTGATGTGCAAGGGTAATTAGATGTTAATGGTTTGGTGGTTTTTGGCAGTCAAACATGTGGAAAAACTGTTGTTACCTTCATTCATTTGCTCACTACAAGGAGAGCTGGTTTAATGAGCTACGATGAGCCTAAAGTCAGAGTTTCAGTGGCAGGAAGGTAATTTTTCTCTAACCTGGTTAGATCGCCATGGCAACTTGTGCTGAACACATATCAGAGTTTTGGTCTAAAATCAGCAGGAAGCTGCTTTGTTGTTTTCACCAGTTTTTTTAAATGTGATCTAGATTCTCTGCTCAAAGAATATACTTTATATATGCAACATAAGCCGGACCTTATTAAAGTCAAAAAACGAAGTCTGGACATGTGTTGCATTGTTGGTGGAATTTACTTTTTTCAGATGCAGAAAATGTAAAGCTAAATGTTTTTGTGATGTTTTTGGTCTTCACACTGCAAACTCGGTTTTATACTACTGAGCTGCAGCTACTGCAAAATACGGGTTACATTTCGGGGCTATTTATCACCAAGCGTATTCAATCAATAAAACGTGACGGGGAAGAGCCTTATTAATCATCTGATGTATGCTGATGATTTAGGTGCTTCGCCTTCTACAGTGTTGGTATGCTTCAGCTGCTCAGGGTTTGCTCATGTTATGGTTTTCAGTATGATAATGAACTCTAAAAGGAGTGCAATAATAGTCATTTCAACTCAGGAGGATTGGAAGCAAATGTTTCCCTCATTATGGAAAATCAAATTTTAAATGATCCCTGTGATGATGGTGATGATGGAGATGATGTGCAGTGCTAATGCATATTTATATCGCACATTTGTGGTGCACTTATAATTAAGCAAAAATGAAAAAGCTTGAAGTGCCACTTGAAGATTGTTCACCTAGGAAGTAGGTATGCCTCCTCACCTACTTCGATTATACCTTTTAGGACCAGAAACTTGAAGCTTTTCATGGAGACCCGGTCCAGACCTCCAGTTGGGACATAACAGTAGAGAGAACCTCACATTAGCTTTTTGTGGTTATTTAGGTCAATTTTATTTAGTATAGCACCAGAACAACAGATGCCTCAAGGAGCTTTATATTGTAAAGACCCCACATTAAAATAAAGAATAACTGAAAAAACTCCAACGCCCCCTGTAGACAAGCACTTTGCGACAGTGGGAAGGAAAAATTCTCTTTTAACAGAAGAAACCTCCAGCAGAACCAGGATAACAAAGGAGTTGCCTTCTACCATGATCGGATGCAGACAGGACAAAAACACGCTGTGCAACAGAGCCACAGATGATAATAACTAATAATTAAAAAACAGTGAGTGAAAATGGTCACTGAAGAAGACTCAAGATTTGTAAGTAAATCAAATTTTGAAAAGTTATCTGGTCCTTCAAGCACCAAAGAAACTCAATTAAAAAGTAGAAAAGTAGTGTGAGAAATAATATTTCTGTATCCTCACTGTTCCAGCTCAGCCTGTTGTTTCACAAAGGTTTGTGCTGCTGACAGATTTGTACCTGAGTTACAAACAGGTGCTCGAGGTCCAGCGCCACATCTGCTAAATCTGCTATCAGCAGGCTAAGGGTGACTTTTGATGCAGCTTTTACTTTCGATGTTCACATTTAATTTTTGACTGGTTGTGCAAAGTGCTTTGGGGTCCTTAGGGACTAGTAAAGCGCTATACAAATACAGGCCATTTACCATTACAGTTAGCTATTTTCGCTGAAAGCTCTGCTTGTTTCATGCTCATAGGTAAATGTAGCTGTCTCTGGTTCACGGGCATATCTTAATGACTCGAGCTCAGCAGGGCAGCAGCTCTTTCTTCTGTGCATGTGCATTACAGATAAACCCCTGGTCTTTCACAGCAAACTGATAGGAGACCAGCGTGCGAGGCAAGCTGCTGCTGGCTTTGCTTTCAGTGTGTGGGAACAAGCTTCAGTGATTTATCATTGTAACAGATGAGTGTCCTCTTGGGAAGATGACATGTGAAAAAAGTTGTCAGTACTTCCTTCAGTAAATTAGCAATCAAAGCTGTGTCTAATAAAACAGCCAAGATGACCAACTCAGCACTTTCAGATTAACTCCTGTGACAATGACTGAATGCAACAGCTTTAACCAGCTGCTTTCATTTTTCATTAATATTTGAATACTTCCAATATTGATGGGTAATAATGTCACACATTGCTTAAGCCTTTTAATCCAACAGATTATTGTTATCTATGTATTTTACAAAAGATCACGGATATTACGTGTTCGGTTATCATTTTGTACCAACTTTGTCCTGTGACTGTACAGTTAAATCTGTTTTCCCAAGATCGCTCTCAGTGTTTGTTTGCTTGTTTTTTTTCTTTCAGTTTCACAATGTTAGTAAATCCATCGAGCAAAATATGAATACTTAGAGAAGTGTGCTGAAAGGTCCCCAAGGCATCCCTCTAGTGCTTTCACAACAGGCACAGCCATGAAGCCTCTGGCATATCAAAGGAAGCTTGTCAAGATCGTTAAGTGAGAACACTGTGAGGGCACCTTATCATTAACGCCTGTGGCAAAGCATGAACTGTGACATGTGTATATTTTTAATATGCAGAGTACAACTGTGATAGATTACATATTCAGGACAGGGGGCATCAGAGTGGTCAAAGTGTGAAAGAGCCAAAAACAATATCTAATATTTATAGTTTCACTCTGTTTAGAATTCAAGAGCGCACCATACACATGACACAGTCAGTGTCTTCCCTCGGTGCTTCTTCAGAACCTTATTCAATTACAAAGGTCAATTGGAATCATACACCAGACACCCTCAATATTAAAACTCACTAAGAGGTGAAGTGAAATAACATGAATTATTGCATTGCAATGCAGTTTTCTGTGGGGAAACTTTGTTCTGTGGATGTTGCTTTGACAAGAACCACCCATCTAACCGTTTTGCAGAACAAATATCATAAGAAAGGCAAAGTGTCGTCCCCTTAAACAATGCAACAACATAACGACTGCTCCAGAATCAAGGAACATGGCAAAAAGGCCAAACTGAAAAATGGAAGGAGTTTGGGCATTTATTTTGGAAATGACTGCTTTGAGATTAGTTAATGGATGATTCTTAACTAGTATAAAATCTCCCATTTTTTTACATTCGTCTTTGAGCCACCTTATCCACAGTGGGCATTTGTCTAACGTCAAAGCCACCAGTGGGATTATTTGATGGCTCCAGTAGTTGCATGTTTGTTGATATTTTAATAGTTTAGTTATTTTCCTTATGGTTAGGGATCGTTTAGGTTTTATCCGATACCGGTGTCAAACCGGTGCTTTTGAAACGGTGCCGGTGCTTAAGCGGTGCTCAAACCGGTGCTTAAAGAATGGAGAACACAAAATTGGTCCAAAAACCTCTCATGTTCAGCTGTTTTTTTTGTAAAAAGATAACAATGTTAGCCTTTTCTGCAGCTATGGGGCATATATGGTATCACTCTTGGCTGGAAGCAGTGCTTAAACAATGGAAAAAACACAAACTTTGTCCAAAAACCTCTCATGTTTAGCTGTTTTCCACTTTTTCTTTGGTCATTTTAGCCTTTTTGGCCAGGGTGAAGGGAGTATCTGCCATCAAACAAGAGGACAGCCGCATGTAGCTATGATGGTGTTTGCTAGTTCACCTTACATGCATTAATGTAATAACGTGGTTAGCCTACTCAACGTAAATTACACACGAACAACATTAAGCTACTCACGCAGAGAAGAACGGCTGCTGCTGCATCATCATCCTCATCATTTCTGCTACACTGGCAGGGCTAGGGGCCAGGACTCTCCTCTTCGGGTTTTTGGGGGATGTTGCTAACTCCGGGTCCGATAACAGGCACCACACCCGCAGTAGATGTGCTCGGTGTGAGGTCTCGCAGCAAGCTATCAAATACGGCGCATTTCTCTGCTTTAAAAAAAAACGCTATGCGTCGTCAGGTGTTTCATCGGATTTGAGGTGTTTCCTCCTTTGACAGTATCACAGTATCAGCTTAAAGCACTTGTTGCTGCTGAGTTTGCATCTTTTGCTGTGAAGTACAGCCAGACTTTGACCGCTTCGCCTTGGGCATTTTTAATCTGTAGCTCTGCTCTAAAAGAACGTACGTACCTGGCCCTGCCTACTATCCTCGGAAACGTAAAATGATTGGCTAGAATCTAAAGTGTATCACAGGTCAGGAAAATAAAAAAAAAAATAAAGCACCGAAATGTGCGCTGCTTTTCGGTCTGGTTACTACCGTTTATGTCAGAACCGGTGCCCATCCCTACTTATGGTGACTAAAAGTCTGACGGGGTAGCGTTGAGTCATTTGGTGATGCAGGTGGGCTTAGGGTTGCCAACTCCCTGAAAAATAAATAAGGGACACCTCGTGGCCAGGGCCGGGCAACCCAGTTGTCTTCACCCTTCCCAGTGTGGTGAATTTTCTAGCTCTTTTTTTTGTGTGTGAAATAATTTTTTAACCATTTGACTTGAATTTGATTTAAGCAGATGCATATTCTTTGTGATATGAACACATGTGAAACAAATGATCATTTAGCCATTTATTTCTAGCTCAAAATGACAACATTAACACAGTAAAACAGGTCTCCTTCTTAAACAGAAGCCTGTCATGCTTAACTTTTGAGAACATAAGTAAATCTTTCTTTAAAAGAACTCTGTCCTGCTTAACTTAAAATTATATAAATTAATAGAAAACAATAGAACAAAAATATTCTTGTAACAGTGCACATTTAGTGCATTTAGTACAGTTGGCTTCAGTTGAGGTATTATTTCAGCTTTTCTAATGCTAATCAGCTGCTCCTGGTTGTAAACCCACTTGTTCCCATGATTACACATCATAACTCATCATCATTATTCATCTATGTATTACTTTTATGTATTAGTCATCTATTTGTTGTAATCATCTATCCTTGCAGTTGTCTATTACACAAAATAAATTATATTATCACACTTCTGGCCACATAGCGCTGATATTCACCGCACATGCCCATATTAACCTTAACCAGAGGGTTTAAAAAACAAACCAGTGTTTACATACCATATCTGCTTCTGCCGTGGCCTGGTGGACAAAAAATTGTTAAATAATTAAGGGTTCCCCGAGCTTTCACGCCCCTCATGTTCTTCATGTGCCCACCACTAGAAGCATGCCTATGGAAAAAGTGCGCCGGCACACAGTGCAGTGCGCTTTATAGGTGTTATCGTGCATTTTCCCAGCCAGGTGTTTTCCTTTCCCATTCCTCCCTGTACTTTTGCAGCCTTTTTTTTCTTTCTCTGAGCGAACAAACATTGCTGCTCTAATGCTGGGCTCACACTGTGCGATTTTTGGCCCATTTTGAGACGATTTTTGAGTCGTGCGACCGATTTGGTGATCGGACCGATTTTGGCCTTCATCGTGCATCGTGTAGTATACGTGGGGTAACGAGAAGCGATTAACACCTCACGACCAGCTCCCGATCATCAATCGCTCGTGAGGGTGTCACGAGCGATTTACTAAATTTACTAGTCTGTTAATGAAGCAGAGCTGCGCTGTTACCACATAACCCTGAGATGGATTTCCCATTCGATGTGTCTTATTGTGACTGCAGCAGCAGCAGCTTAGTTTCCCTCCCTCTGCAAGGCTACCTTACTATCACTGCTGGCGTCCGCCCCTGCCCCAGCGCTCTTTGATGAAACCCTTTGCCCTGCCACTGACAAACAAACACAGACTGATTTAAGTTTGTTACGGTGCTTGAATAAACCCACTCATTCCCTTCAGATCTGCTGCCGTGGTTAACCTTGTCAAGCTAGACTTCAGGGGATCTCAATCGCTTAGAGACGCTGAGATACTTTCATTTATATTTTCACATAAAACCCGGGTGAGGAGTGCATCTGCGCAACTGTTTTGAAAAAGGAATTTAAATGAATTCATATTTAAGCAGGTGTAACCTTGGAACAGGCGACATCAAAGACCAAGCCTGGAGGCCTTAACATTTCCAGCTTGTGCGGAGACACGAGATGTTTACTGTTGCTGTCAGTGTTACATATGCATGCACCGCACAAAACCTTGAAGAATATATTTTTACTCATGAGCTGACATCCTCATTGACAAATGCAGGAATTAATTCAATAAATGTACAGGAACATTGTTTGCCTATGTTCACTTTCCTTCTAGCTTTAATGAGAAACCAGTTTGCTGGAATGCAAAGCAGCAGATGCGCCTGCTTTTCCTATCAGTCATTTGAAAGGCTCAGTTTTCTGTCCTTACAGGATCTGCCTTAAACTCCTCAAAGTGCCATTAATGAGGAGTTGATTTTGTGAGTTTGTGTTGTGTTTGAGTCTTTGAATCACTGAGAGGACAGTCTCAGACGTTTTTTGCATCTTGATGACTGTGGGTGATTATTAAAAAAAGTGCTCTATACTCATAACAAGTGCAATTATGGCAGGATAAAGATTCTCAGAAAACCTTGTTTAAATCAAGCCTTTGCTTCTTTGTTGTTCTGCTTTGTCAGCGCTGAATACGTTGATTGCAGATATCCAAAATAAATAGAACTCAGAGAAAATAACAGATCGATCGACAGGTTGTCAATTTGAGTTTTCTATTGTCCTCCTTCTTTCATAAGGATGACTGACACTGCATTGACTTAGTGCTGTATCCATGTACACTTTAGAAATTATCCAAATCCTTTTACCATGGCCTCTGCAGCTACAGTTGCATTTTTATGTCATAACATCTGGCAATAACTGAGAAATTAGAGCTAAAGTGGACTATAAGCGTCAGTCGCTGGTCATGTCTATGAAACATGGCCTAGAGAAAATATTCTCACAACTTTCTGACTATTGAAGTACCTGGATGTCATGGCAAAATGTCTCAAAACACCTCAACAAATCAACTGTCCCTCCCCGAGACACTGAATTCTAATATCTTTAAGTTAGCATGTGAGCTTTTGTGACCCACAGCTGCAGGTTCCTTTGGGATACATTTGGCCCTAACTCACAGCACTGAGTCACAGTGAATCTGGATATGGCGACACACTGATGCTTTGTTAAATGTGTTGATATTTGAGTCTCATCTGACAAACACAACATGTGACAGTGCCATAACTGAGCTGTAAGTGCCAAAAACCCAGGCTAGGCCAACATTTGTCTGTTATCTGGGAAATATTGTCTGAATTGTCACGTTACCATGCTGGTCACATGACCTCTGGTACCTGGATACATGACAGGGTAGCTAGGTTTGAAGAGAAGCGAAACGTGTGCCAGCTTTGGGACTGAAAGATGAACTGTTCTGTATTAAGGACTGAATCGTATTTATAATAACTAAAGGTGGCAACTCAGGCGGTGATTTAGCTTTAATTATGGCTGAGAAGACCTCTGTGTGTCCAAAACAGTGTGAGATTAGTATTAGGTTCGGTTTAGTGACTCGACTGACTGGTTGCAGAGTGTGTGTGTGTGTGTGTGTGTGTGTGTGTGTGTTAACATTGCCTGGAGGCATTGTTCTGGCATTCATGGCCCAGCAGAATAGAGAATCTGCAACTCGACCAGAGAGGCGGCCCTCATTATCTCATCCTAATTACTGTCTACCTCACTGTTCTCTCACTCACTGTCTCATCTCTCCTTTGTATCGATTTGACAGATTTACAGTAGTAAAGGTAAGCAAGCAGGAGCATCAGTGCCCATCAGTGCAGCAGATTAAATCAGTACAGAGTTGCACGCTTCTGCCTGTTGACTGCAATAACAAGAAATCCCACAGATTAGTAGGGGTGGGGGAAAAAATCGATACTGTGTAGTATCGTGATATTTTGTTTGCTAATAATGTATCGATGCAGGGACAGCAGAAATCGATATTTTGTTACAAAAAAGGTTTTTGTGCTCTGACTTCAAAGCATGTTGATCCTTTTTCTGAGCAAGAATCCTGACATTCCTTCACTGTCCAAATGTGTTTAACTTGTTTTTGGCAGCAATAAACATGACAGTTTACTTATTTTAATTTAAGACACGTTTTATTTTAATTAAGTTTAAAACTTTTTTTATTTAATGTAAAACTATATTTTGTTTTAATTTACTTTCAAATTCTTCAGTTGCTGAATGGGCTGCATAGTTTTCATATTGCATAGTTCAGAATAGCTGTAATTGTACCAGATGGTTGCATTCAGTTAAGTTGGACTAGACTGTAATACAAACCGTTCAGTTTGTCAACAATAAAACTGAAATGAGAGAAAGACTGAGTGTGAGACTTTGATATTAGATAAAATGAATATTAATAAAGTTTACCTTTATGGACAGAATCTGAATATCGCAAAATATTTTTAAAAACTGCGATAATATCGTATCGTGGGATGTATGGTGATTCTACAGATTAGTGTAACAAACCAAACATCAAATTAAGACCAGTCCAGCTGTTGTATTTAGCAGAAACCCCTTTCATGTACATGCTGAAAGATAACGATTCAGATTCAAATGAGACTGCTGCGGCTCCAGAGAGCTTCAGCGCCGCACAGTTTGCAGGATGACTTTAACTCGACTGCTAAGCTCTCAATGACTGATCTATTTTGTAAGTGCCAGCTTATCATAATCAGCTTTTGCACATTTCTGAGCTGGTGATTCAACATCTCCGAACCTCAAGTAAACAATTGTAGGAACGTCAGCCCCGCACAGTGTAACTTCTCTACTGTTTTGACAGTGTTTGTTGTAGCTTAAAATAAAAAGTAAGAGACTCACAATAGGCCTATTTCTCTGTGGGCATATGCTGACAGTGACATTTCAGAGCCCTGTTATTTGTAAGAACACTCACGGGGCACATCATGTTATAATTAGCTATCTGTTTTCCACTAGCTGGAATGAATTTCACCGTATGAGAGAGAAAAGCTCAAGAAATCAGTGAATGTCAAACACGACTAATAAGACACCGTGTCTCTGAAATAAGCAGATAAACAAACCACTTTTCTGCTTTCAACAATGGATACGTGCGTATTACATTTAAATGATTTAAAATGAAGGCTTTTCATTTTTTAAACCAGACACTCTTAAGAACCACCTGTCTGACAGCTTCATTGGCACGACTGTCCATCTAATGTCACCATTGAATTCAAATGGCTAAACTTTCTTCTATAAGTTAAATGTTTCCATTGTTTTCATTTTTTCTCATTGTGGCTTTTAGCTTATCAATATCATGCATTCAATATCTCGAATATTAGAAAAGATTTACAATACAGAAAAGTCCTGTTTCTGATAAGTTCCATTTTTGCGTGTAAAATCTGGCTGCAACTCTTTTACTATGATTCGATGCATCAGTGCTGCATGCATGGAGGCAATCATCTGGTTGCACTGCAGAGGTGTTGAAGCCCAGGTAGATTTAATAGCTGCCTTCAGCTGGTCTGCATTGTTGGGTTGAAATGCTTCTCATGTCCATCTTGACAATACGACGTCGATTCTCTGTGAGGTTCACGCCAGCTGAGTTGGTTTGCCAATCAAGCACAGTCATCGCATGGTCACAAAACCATGAAAGCACAAAGTGTGATGACTGTGATGACTTTGAACTTGATAAAACACAGAGGACTAACCAACACCACAGACTGCCAAACCTTCACACAAACACTTTGGATTTATGTGATTTCCAGATGAAATCGCAAATTTTCTGTTAATTGAAACAGCAGCCTGCTTCTCTTCCTAATTAGCCCTTTGGGAAGAAACTGTTTTTGAGTCTTCCTGGGTACCACCATCACCCAGGACTTGAAGTGGGAGCCCACCATCACCTCCGTCATCAAGAAAGCCCAGCAGAGGATGTACTTCCTGAGGCAGCTGAAGAAATTCAACCTGCCAACACGGACGATGATGCAGTTCTACACTGCAATCATCGAGTCCATCCTCACCTCCTCCATCACCGTGTGGTACGCTGGAGCCACTATCAGGGACAAACAGAGACTGCAGCGTGTTGTGCGCTCTGCTGAGAAGGTGATTGGCTGCAGACTCCCATCTCTGCAGGACCTGTACACCTCCAGGACATTGCGGCGTGCAGCTCGGATCTCAGCTGACCCTTCTCACCCTGGACACAGTCTGTTTGACCTGCTCCCCTCAGGCAGGAGGCTCCGGTCCATTCGCACCAGAACCTCTCGCCATAAGAACAGTTTCTTCCCCTCTGCTGTTGGACACATGAACAATAACCGTATGACTGTTCCCGCCACTAACACATGACCCTACGCTGTGTTCACTGCATCATTCCATGTTTGGCACTGATCACCACCTGCACTCATGTATATATCTTTCTACGTAGCACTCATAATTCTTATTCTCATGTATATATCTCATGTATATCTCATGCACATATCTTTCTACGTAGCACTTTTAATTCTTATCCCTACTTTTATTTTTTCATGTCTATTTAAGTGCTATTTATGACACTATGTTTGCACTGAAGCACCGCAGCAATTTCCTAATGTTGTAAACCTGCTCAACATTTGGCAATAAACCCCTTTCTGATTCTGATTCTGATGAGGTTCCTGTTATTAATGTTTGGGTGGTTGACGGGGACGGATTTTCTCCTGTCACTTTCTTGGCCTTTACAGCTTCGTCATATTGCACTTTATGGTGACGTCTGAGGTGGTTATACAGATTTGTAGTGTTACCTTGCGGTGCTGCTACTATGGCAAAACACAGCTTGCAAATGATATTTTTTTGACTCTCATCGTCTTCTTTGAAGGCAAAAAACTTCCACACGGAGGAATGAGAACCTTTTCTTGGAAGTAATTTTACAGTGGGGTTGTCATTCTCACCGCCATCAGGAAACGTTTCCTCTGCCCTCATTGTGTTTTCTCCCCTCGGGCAGTTTCACGTGCTCTCCGTTGTTTTTTCCCTGCCAGATGGCTTGTGTATCACGTGGTATAAGGCTCCGCCCTTGTCATTTGTTGAGCAGGAAGCGTGAGCGCTTGTTTTCATGCAGATTACGTCCCGGATCAAAATGCGGTACAATCGTCATCTTTTTTTTTTCTTTTTTTTAAATCGTTGTCATTTGGAAATGAGATCGCACATAAGTATGAATCGAGATCACGATTTTCTAACGATTAATCGTGCAGCCCTAGTGTGGACCCTCTCCACACACTCCCTGTTGATGTAAAGGAGGGCTAAGTCAGTGCTGTGTCTCCTGAAGTCGACAATGACCTCTTTGGTTTTCTTAGTGTTCAGTGTCAGGTTGTTCTCTGAACACCAGGCTGCCTCTCTGTAGTCTTCCTCGTCTCCCTTTGAGATGAGTCCGACTACCGTGGTGTCATCAGCAAACTTGATGATGAGATTGTTGTTGTGGGTCGAACTGCAGTCGTGGGTGTAGAGAGAATACAGGAGGGGGCTCAGCACACAGCCGTGTGGGGAGCCGGTGCTCAGTGTGCGAGTGGAGGAGAGATGAGGGCGGAGTCTTATAGTCTGGGGCCGGTTTGTAAGAAAGTCCTTTATCCATGATGAACGCAGTGACACAGTGAGATAAGAAGTATTTATACTGTCTGAATAGTAACTTACTCAAACTCAAATACTGGATTTCCACCTCGCGCATTTCACTTTATATGTAATGAATTTGGAATATATAAAACAATCAAACATTTTAACAATATTCAAATTTTTTGATATACACTAGGATGTTATCAGTGACAGAAACATTTATATTTTGTCAGCAGGGCTGTGCGATATGACCAAAATCATCCTGATATAAGACATCTATCGTCCGATAACCATATAAATCACAAAAATTTAACATTTTCTGTAAAGTCTGTGAATCTCGGGCAGCTCGACTTGTGTGAAGTGTTTCCAGCTGGGCGTCGTGTAGCTGGAGTCGAGTGTTTTAACCGATGCATGAAACGATACATTTTTAGACATAAGTTGTAACGGCGCCGTTTTCTTTGTGAGTATTTCTTACACGGCGTGCTGCGGGGAAAAGCCTGTTCTAACGTTTGAGTCTACGGTTTATTTTTTAGCACCTGGCGGCTCTTATTTACTTCTCATCCGTAAACAATCTGCTCTTTCACGTGATTCAGTTTATTTTGAAAAGTCTCAACAGGATCTTGAGCTTTATTGTGAAAGGTTTATGTGGAACATAAACAAGCGGACACGCGATGCTGTTACCGTCGTTGTTGCTAACGACAACGCATAAAAACAGGGCTTGTCTGTCCGTAGTGTGGTTATATATAAGAGAAAGAGAACTTTAAGAAATTAATATAGTCACTACAGTGACCATCACAACCATGAAAAATATTGTCGTAAACAGTTTATTTTGTTTACAAACAAACGATAGCGTGAAATGAAACAATAGACGTTTTTATATCGTTATCCGGTATATATCGTTATATCGAACAGCCCTATTTGATCAGATTTATGAGTGGTCAAGCAACCTGGGAAACATGTACAGATATTTCCCACTCAGACCTGAGTGACCTGTTTGTAAACAGCAGAATTCATTATTTCCTATTTGAAAATAAGATTTTGTAGAAAATAAAATATCCAGTCTTCATAAGTGACTTGTGTGGAATGGAAATGTGTGGTACCTGACCACGATAAACTCATTCTCATGGGGTTGCAGCAGTGGGTGGATCCACATACTTCATTTGACGTGGAGTTTTACACCGGACGCCCACTGACCCAGCCCTCCCAGGGATTTGTGTCTCCTCTCAGTGTTGAGGCAGGGATCTTTAGCTTGTTAAGACAATATATTAACCACTACAGTCTGTATGGAGCCATTTTTTATTTTACATAAAATTACATTTCTGTCATTGCATATCTGTTCAGTCTCTTTGCTCTCTACTTTTATTTGGGAACAGTTAAAAATACAATTTGCTGTCATTAGCCTTCGATGGGGAAACCTTTTCTCTCCAGGGTTCAGTCTCTCAACTTTACAAGCAAACTTTGTTGTTCCTAATTAGTCTGACTGTTATACTGACGAGTTGCTGCAGCTATTTTGATTACCATTACGGTGTGAATACAGGTGTAATTAATAACTTCCATTATGGCCAGGGCCTCGGTTCATGCCATTCTGTTTAGTAGGGCACACCAAACTATGATTATTTTAATCAATTATACCTTTGTTTAGACTGCTGCGCTATATCAAAGTGGATATTGTGTTTTCTTCCTCTTCTAATACTTCTTCTGCTAATTCATGCTCGCTGCCACTTTAATCCCGAGCTCTCTCCTCCTCTAGATGTCAAGATCAAAGATCTGACTTCGCTCTGATATGTAGTCTCACCTTTTGATTTTTATTGGCTGGTGACTTTTTGACTGTGAAGGCCGGTCAGAATAACTTTGATAAAACACGTATACAAGGATAAGATGAAGCCCTGCACCAGTTAGATTAAATAAACAACCAGAACACAACAGGAGCCGGTACTTATTGCAGTTTTTGTTCTCTGGCTTTGATCAAGTCCTTTTGTGTCTGAAAACACTCGTATACAAAAATACATGTTGCTAAGGTATCCAAGGCAACATAACATTAAGTGTAGCACAGATGTGTCGAGATGATAGAAACATCTAACCAGGTAGTTAGCATGCTTGACTGACCTTTAACAGTCCACATGGGAACTCTTTGATGCTGCTTGAGATCAGAAAGTAGCTGTAGTTTAATTGGCTTTAGTCACCAGCACAGTGGACAGGGCCACACATCAAAGTATGATCAAGGGCCCTGGAACACTGTGCATAAAAGCTAGTATGCACAGACCATGCTTACTCTGACAAATGAGAGTGATACAGTCGTCTGATAGAATACAGTGGTTTGAGTAAAAGGACACACACTCTCTGGTTTGCAAAAAACACACATTTCTCTCACACTTGATGATTAGAAACTGCATGTGACATGACTGGATAGTTGGAGTGGCAGTAAAGGTTGAGGTGGGGGGTCTTAATCGTCGGCTAAAGCCAAGGTGAAAGCTGCTGCTGTCAGGACCCCCTAGCTAGCTAAATCCCTGCAAACTGTTATCTTGCTAGATGAAAAGCTAACGTCTTGTTACTATTGAGTCCTAGTGATGGGCCTTACACAATGCGCAGCGATAGGAAACTCTGGGGTAAAATGCAATTCAGGGCGTAAATACATTTTCAAAAGCAGCTCCCTCTCTCTAATGCGGGGTGATTATTTGAGAATAGCGTTCTCCAGAGGCCTTTTATGAGGCTGAGCATAGTCGCTCTGGTTAGACACGGCAGCTATCAGCTTAAACACACCCGTGCTGCCACCTTTGAGATTAGCCCTCAGATTCCCATCTCTTCCATCATGCAGACTTGACATTTAGTTACAAGATAGAAAATTGTCTTCACAACACCTCAAAGGAAAACTTTAGTACCTGACAGGGGAGGGGGGAGATCTCAATTATGTGGCTGAGTCAATGAAAATATAATGCGGGATGCCAAAATAATCCAGCATGAGTTTCTGCCTAGCACCGTTGAAAGACATGAAAATGAAGACATCAGTGTGGATGGTCCTTTTAAAATATCCTAAGCTAACTGGCATGATTGAATATGAGGTGTCTGCTTAGTTATTGAAAAATATCTCGCTTAATGGCAGAAGTAAATTAGAATGGAAACATGTTAAATCCTTGCACAATGCAAAAGAAATTAAAAAAGCCAGAGTAAGTTCAACAAATAGTTTGATGTAATGCCAACAAGTTCTAACATTAGCCTCCGTACTGCACATCTCATCCTGCTTTTCTTCCAGTTTGCTATAAAAAGAAAATAGAAAACAATTAAAACCAAGTTTTTTCCACCTCCCCCTGCAACAATGAACCAGTTTGAATTGATGTTAATGGATTTCACATCATGTTGCAAACCAAAAATATTAATGCACTGATAGTTTTTTGTTTCTTCTTTACTTAGCTAGATACTAGAGTTGACTTCCTTGGTAAGTGCATTTTTTTACATCATAAACCCAGTTCAATTTCATTTATACAAATCACAACAACAGTCGCCTCAAGGTGCTTTATATTGGAAGGTAGACCCTACAATAATAGAGAAAACCCAACAATCATATGACCCCCTATGAGCAGCACTTTGGCGACAGTGGGAAGGAAAAACTCCCTTTTAACAGGAAGAAACCTCCAGCAGAACCAGGCTCAGGGAGGGGCGGGGCCATCTGCTGTGATTGGTTGGGGGGAGATAAGGATGAAGACATGCTGTGGAAGAGAGACAGAGATTAATAACAGGTATGATTCAGTGCAGAGAGGTCTGTTAACACATAGGGAGGGTAGAAGAAACACCCAGTGCATCATGGGAATCCCCCAGCAGCCTACACCTATTGCAATAAATGAGAACGTGGACGTTTTGGTGAACACTAATCGGACAGGCAATCAAGCCTAGAGTAACCCTGGTCTGTGATGAGTGGGTTTCTGGAACATTTGTTACTCCAAAGGAGAGTTTAGCCTGAAAGGAACTTGAATGTCAAACTTGAGGAAAAAGTCAAACCCCCATGACACCCTGCTTTTCCTCTCGAATCCTCAGTGAGGGATTTTGGTGACCCTAATCCATGTTGTGCACAGTTATTCAACCCTGAGCCAGAAAGAAAGTGGGGGTGTGGGTGCTGAGAGGGGTAAGTTGCGTTCTGTCAATGTTGCCTGACTTCAAAGCTGCCAGCTCACCATGCTCTCTTCTGAAATCCCCCCAAAACCTGACAACATTAGAATACCATCAAACACTCTCTGGCTGCCTTTGAAATGCCACTGACACTGTTTGGCGCTGCAATTTGCGGGCTCTAACGAGCGCGCCCATGTTATTGAAATAAATCTGAGGCTTGTAATGGGAATGGAAATGAACACATCTTTCATGCTTTGGATTAGAAGTGAGAGTTGAATATTGAGACAGAGCCTTGTTTCCCTCGAGAGTCAGTTGTTGACTTTGTAGCTCTCCGTAGTTGTCCATTGTAGCCTTGCCGTTTCTGGCATTTTCTTTTCCCATTCCCTTTTCTCTCCTTCTTCTCTCTACGTTCATCCGTCACTCTGCTACTCTCGTCTTCTTTCCTTCGTCCAGAGGGCAGAAAACGATTCTTTCCAAATGAAAGACTATAAAATGTCTGCAAGAAAAGGTAAAAGCAACCAGACTACACAGCCACAAAGGTTAAGTGTACTAATTGAGAGCTTTGATAGACTCAGTCTATTGATTTTAAAGTCACACAGGAACTTGTCTCTGTCCACTTGGTCATGGTGTGATGGAAAATAGCCGTACAGTAGAATGTAGGTAGATGAATACACAATGTAGTCTTCCAGCAAATTATTTGAATTACATTGAATTTCATGATATGGTGAAAACATGAACAATTAGAGACCATCTGAGGATGACACACACACACCTGCACACACACACACACACACACAGACACACACACACACACACCTGCACACACACACACACACGTACACACACACACGGGATGAAAACAATACGAGCCTTGCTGTTGCGGCGGGTAATAAAAGTTTGAGCACTTTCATCAGTGGAACAATACGTGTTAATTACAGCAGTGGGTTGCCATTGTACTTGGATTGAACAGCAGCCTTTCCCCTACTGCGGGCTAATCTGTATGCATTAGAACGATCACTTAGACTAAATGCAGTGAGACTCGTGCGTCGCAGTCAACACATCATTTCTAAAATTAAGGGGTAGATGCTGTTTCCAAGAAACTTAAGTGCCTGCATTTAGTCGAGTGTTTATCATATGACAACAATGCAACGTAACCTTGTATAAAATGAAGACGTAGAGGGAATATTTTAGTAGTACTGTAAAGTTCTTACACTCTTATTACAGAACCATCATTTTAGCTATATGGTTATATCAATGCATCAAAAAAAGCCTGAAAACAGATGAGTTCTGTTAAAATAATGAAAAATAATAATTTAAATAAAGAGTCCAGTCCTGCTTGCTTTAGCAGTATCTGTATCGCGTGGTTGGATCTGTGACCGTAGGACTCTTGGACCAGTTCTGTGGGTACCAAACCAAAAAAGCACCAACCAGATTCATTTGTTTTGAAGAAGTCTGTGAGCTGGCCTTTACTGTTGTGGCCTGAGAGACTGCACGCTGATTTTTCTTTTTCTTTCCTGCTGAAAAATTGTTGTCCATTGCACTTAATGTAACAGCTCAGTGCTGCTGTGCCGTCTGGTTCCATTGCTTCCTGCAAGACTTTAATTTGCTGTTGCAGAGAATGGTGGGTTTGCACTTACAACACAATTCCTCTCCAGCACGGTGCTAGAAAATAAAGCAGTGAATGTCAGTAAGAATCTGAAATTAGCAGCAGTCATGAATGCTTCTTTTCTGGTGAATCCCTGTCTTTTAAAATAATATATGCTGTATCCAGTAAATTACAGTTTAAATACCCTCACTGCTTATTCAATTAAAAAAAAGAAATACTCGACCTAGTTAGAGGTTGTAGGAGACTGTGTTTCATTTAATACATTGTAATGGGTAAAGACTGATGACACATATTTGGAAAGACACAGTTTTGACCCAAATTTACCAATTTATCAACCAACAAAGAACAAAAAACCACAATTAATGTTAATTAATGCTAATGAATTTTGTGAAGTGAGGTAGTGAATGATACCACTGAAACACTCATCCATCCAGCAGTTAGATGATGGTTTCAATGATAGGCAGAAGCTGTTAAATGGTTTGAATTGTAAATCAATGTGGCTGAAGCCAATCGAACGAACAGTCTGGTGCTGGGTGGATGAAGAGCGAGAACAGAGGCTGGCAGACGAATTATACCACACTGCACAGTAGCTTTGCCTGCACCGAAACCTAACACGCACCTCTCTGCGACAGTCGCAGCCCGCACAGGTATGCCGGCAACACGCATAGGTTATGTCAAAGGGTCTGCATAGATTCCAGCTTGAAAAAGCATTCAATTAAATGCTTCAGAGAGACTGGCCAGGTGCTCCCAGTTGAATTGATCAGTTCCACCAACCAGAAACCTTCGAGGCAGCACAGAGGAACAGACGGGGTCAACACGCAGCGCAAAGAAAAGTAGCGCTGTAAAACAAAAGTTTGCTTCGTTGACTTATTCATGGTCTCTATGGAATAAACAAGAGACTGGCAGTCTGACATATTTAATCACTGCTGTTGCACATAAACTGGTTTAGACAGCATTTAACATACAGACAGAGAAAGTTGAATATTAGGTTTAACTTTACAGAGAAAGCTTGTAGCCTCTGCACCAAAGCTGAGCTTTATCTTCAAAGTTGCTTTGAGAAACACGATGAATACGGTCTCATCTGAAGCCGTTTCTTCCTCAGAGCGATGGCCTCTGAGTCCCCATTGTGAGGGGAACGCACAGCAGTGAGGCTTTTGGGTGTTTTGTGAAAGATTTCCTTCATGAATAACTACAGAGTTCCTTATCGTTAGCTTCATAGCATAATTGCCTAAGTCAATGACTTAGGCAATTATGCTATGAAGCTAACGTTATATGAGTTAAGATAAGCAGTGGATTGAATCACGTAGGACGCTGCCTGTCGGCATCCCAGAGAAGTCTTTTTAAGTCTTCTTCATGTACATTTATCTTTGTTTTAATTATGAATTAACTGGCTTTTGCAGACAACGTGTGAGTCCAGAACCACGTGACTTGATTAATAATGCTAACCGTACAGAATATTCGGAATCACATGATTCCAGTTCAACTCCAGTCCTGATATCAAACAGAATTTATTTTAAAGGAGATGATGAGACTTAAATAAGCTACCATGTTTGCTTCCATCGTAAACTAACCTCTGTTCAGTCATGTGCCAAATGCTTTCCTAACAAACAACAGCATCCACACATGCAGACTTCCTGCCCCTCTTCCCTCACTTATCCTCCCTAACAGTGGGATTCATTACAGGAGGCTGAGGTAAAGAGAAGGTGAAGGATGAGGGAGGTGAGGATTGTCAGGGGTGATGGTGGGGGAGTACATGGGGATCATGTTGCAACACCTAGGGGAGTGTGTGAGAGAGATAAAGCGAGGATGAACATGATCAGAGGGGATAAAGCTCGGTCGAGTCCTCGGCAGTAACTCCCTCAGTCAGAGAAGGCAAGCCCACATGTGCACGCAGAGGTGACACTTCTCTTCTGTCTCGTGTCTTTTGTTTCTCAGCCCTGCAACTACGTGCCACCGTATTCTCTTTAATAAAACAAAGCGTACCACGAAAGCAAGTCAGAAACATTAATAAGCCGGCAACGCGTAGCACGCGGTGAGTCATAAATATTGCAGCTGGCTCGTATGAAAAGAGATCAGTGAGTTTATTGTAGCCTAGCTGACAGAGCCTTGCAGAACATCCCACTCTTTCTTCGGGGTAACTGTTTATCTTCAGGGCATATGTTTATATCTGAGAAATGCAATTATTTTTTGTGCATTGTTTGACGGCTCCTTGAGCTCTGCACAGTGAGGGAATACCTCAGTGACTCGGAGTTTCATGGGGATTTTTCTTCTTATTTATGATGTTTGCAATTTGTTTGGATTGATGCAAAAATACATACGGCTCTCTGTGTGCTCCTTCCAGTTGAGTTTGATGACTGTGCGGGGAATGAGGACGTGACGTTTGGTGTGTCGGATCCCGGCTTCCACGTGGACGGGGATCTGAATCTGGTTCCTCTGCGAGATCTTCCGCACAGCGAGCCGGTCCTCTTCATCCGCGGCCTCAGCGCACGTGCAGATGACCTAGCGCAGGTGGACATCATAGGAACACGTGGTCGGTCAGCAGAGACACTCGGGGTGAGTAGAACTGGTGTGTTTGTATGTTCTATATCAGCTGTCATATCTGAAAGGGTTATTTTTGATTAAACTTGGAAAATGTTACTGAAAAGTAGCGAAAGCAGGCACTGTGATCAAATATCAAAGCTCCTGGGAAAATAAGGAGATTAACAAGCTGTTCCTTAACCCTCTCCAGGCAGGCGTTGCCGATTTGCAACAGTTAAACACTAACAACCTGATCACCCCACATACATATTTTATGAGTTTTTTTTACTCAGAAGTACCACTGCAGGACTTGGTTGTGCATTAGCAACGAAAAGTTTAATTTGAGCCTGAACATGTCTATTCTCTTTCTTGTCAACCATTAAAGGTGACTGATTCACTTCCATGTATTTATAGTAGCCAGGAGCTGGTTGGCTTATTTTCCACATAGACACTGGGAACAGAAATAAACAATTATCTTTCAGCACCAGTAAAGCTCGTAATTATCACATCATATCTGGTTCTTTAGCAGTTGAGTTGTTAAGTACACAACTGCGATATCTCAACAACTTATATGTTTAAGTGGGTGTTGATGATGTGACATTTCTATGAAAAGCTTCCAATGGTCTGGCTGATTTCACGACGCACTCAGACGCGTCAAACCAGTGTTTGAAAAACTGTTGTGCAGTAAATTCTTCTGTTTCTTATTAATGTCAATATTTTTCCCTTGGTCCAGATAATCCAGCCCTGGGTAACATAAAACCTCTGCTAGTATTGTTGTCAGTGCCGTGCACTTGTCATGAGCCTTTATGCTTTGTCCCAAGTGCTGAATACTGAAATGACTGACATGTTAGCAGCCTCCAAATGCCATGTAAATACAAATATGAAGGTAAATAGTTTGCGGTGTGACAAACAAAGCAGTTACTGGATGTCGACTCAGTCTGACTATATTTTGTGTGGAAACTCGATTATTAGCAGGAACTGCATTGTGGTGTTGGATGAGCTTGTGTAATATAATCATGTCGGGCTCTATGGAATAAACAAATGGTTGACCGGTGACCCTTTGGAATTACTAGTGGGTGGATTTTGTTAACCTTGGGCAAATCTATGCAAGCTCTTTTACCTTTTGCAAGGTTTTTGCTGTGAGTTAAGGTAAGTAGCTTCTGGCTCTTGCAATAAATTATGCTCGTGCAATACTTTTATTAATGAGACAGTTAATGACCATAACAGAATCAACCTGGGAAAGCAGCAGACGTTCATTGTGTTACAATGCAAAACCTCAGTTTGTCACTATGAACACATTTTAGGAAAAACAAAAATGACAAAACAAGACTGAGACTGTCTTGTTTTTATTTTGAAATTCTTTGTGCTGAGGTCAAAGTCAGCTCGAGCTGCTGATGTTCCACTTTGAGGTGTCACACTGTTATTCAGAGACATGACAGGGATCTAAACCCAGGCATTCACACATTAGTGACCTTAATTGCAAAAGTAAAAAACATTAAAAATTCATCTTCATTCATCATGAATTTGAATCACTTGTAAATGTGAGGCCTCCTCATGCAACCTTAATTATCAACGATTAGCATAATTGCAACCACACCAAAGACATCACGCATCGTCGTTGAGGAAAACACCCACATCCTTATTCTGTTTAAAGCGAATGCATGCTACTTTTAGTAAGTACAAAGTGGAGTCTATCCCAGCTGTCTTAGGGTGAGAGGCAGAGTACACCCTGGACAGGTCGTCAGTCGGTTGCAGTTCTGACACATAGACACAGACAACCATTCACACCTGTGAGCAATTTAGAGTTTCCAATTAACCTAACCCCACTAACTGCATGTCTTTGGACTGTGGGAGGCAAGAACATGCAAACTCCACACAGAAAGACCCCGGCCTGAGGGTGGAATTGAACACTGGACCTTCCTGCCGTGAAGCAAGCTAACCACTGTGTGTCATGGTCCTGGGCCATGTGGGCCCAGTATTCTTAGTTCCTTGTATTTTTGTATTTCGTTCCTTATTTAGGCCATGTTTTCTGAGTTGCCCTGTTGTGTTGTTCCCTAAGTGTTTTCCCTTCATGGCTTTTACCCCCTGTGTGCCCCTCTGTGTATCTGTGAGCCCTCGTCTCTCCTTATGTTTTATTCCATGTTTCCCCTGCCCATTATGTCTAAGTTCTCCCCGTGCTCTCTCTCCCCCCTGTGTGCCCTCTATGTATTTATGAGCCCTCGTCTCCCTTTGTGGTTGTTTCATGTTTCCCCAGCCCGTTATGTCTGTGTTTCCCCGTGCTCTCTCTCCTCCTGTCTGAACCTCTGTGCCTGTACATGTCATGTTCCGTTCACCCCGCCCTGTCTCGTTATGATTATCAGTGTCACCTGTGTTCCCCGTGTGTGCCCACTTTCCTCGTTTACCCTCTGTGTATTTCTGTCTGAGTCTCCCTCTGTTCGGCGTCGCGTTCTCCCTCATGTTGTGTGTAATCCTCCCCGTGGTTCGGTTCCTTGTACAGTTCATGCTTTAGTTTTCCCAGTTTTAGTTTATTTTGTATTGCTTCCCGTGGCCAGCAATAAAGCTGTGTTTTTTGAGTTTATCCCCGTGTCTGTGAATCTGCATCTTGGGTCCTTCCCCTGCCTGCCACACAACGTATCATGACACTGTGCTGCCCTCTGCAACCAGAATATAAAAAATATGTAACATAAATCTGCTCTGAAAAGGACTAGAACCGATATTTTTAGTTTTTACACATGCTCCACACGCGTTCTGAGTCAGTTTGTTTACGCTTTCATGAATATGCATGCGTGCATACATCTCTGTTCATGTTCTTCAATCATTATTTGTGCACAAGGTCACATCAAAATAGAGTGGAATGAAAACACTCTGCAAGGCAAAGCAAACAGCTGCGGTTTTGCACCAACTTTCAGTGCAAAGAATTCCACTGGCCAGTTTCCGTTATTGGAATTTGGCCTGTAAGCCTGCACCCCTACGCCGAGCTTGGTTTCTCTGCAAATGTGTCCCTTTGTTTGTGTAATCTAGAGAAATTTGTTTTTGCTGAGAGCAAATTGACTGCCTTACAAAACTCTCTGCACCTGAATACACACTATTGTCCCTCATTCATATTTCTGCATAGACCCCAATTCTCCCCCCACCTTTGGCCAAATATGCAAAGTTGATTAGGGAAACTTTCCACAGACTGCAGGTATAGTTGGTGTTTCGCAGCCTTTCCAGAGATCATCTGTCTTTCTTCTGCAGTGCTCAGAGTCCTGCTGTTACCATTTCTCCAGCACTGGCTTAATGAATATCCCCATCCCGTTTGGAATGATGTGGCTCTCATTTGTTTGTGTCCGCTGCCGTCGTTTATTTGGTTAGGTAGTCCACAGGTGTTACTTTGGCAAGGCATTGTGGGAGTAAGTTAATTAATCCTTGGCAAGTTATTTGTGGAAAGTGACGTTCCTGGTGACTAATACAGTATGGCTGTGTGGTTCTGTGTGAGTGAATGTGCTCTTCAGTTTCTGGATCTCTTTTAAATTATTGTTTCAGACAACAATAGTTGCGTTCTTCGTCCAAATACATCAAATAATGTGGATTTTTTTAAAACTATAACTATTATTCATTACTCTATTATCCATGATTGTGATAACATCCTTGATGTAGCATCTCAATATGCTGCAGCCACATGCCAGTTTACACGTTATTGGTCGTGGTGTAGTTTATCTGCGACTGTGCATGATGGCACAGGTCATAAGGAACGTCTGCATGCTTGTAGAGTTGCGAGATGGATTGCAGGTCGGCTAAAATCTCGATCTTTTCGCTGCTTCTAAGGTGCGTTGTATAGACACTTCAGTTTGGCTGGAATGGGATCAAATAACAATTTGCAAAGTCCTCAGGCTTTATTCATCTCACACACCAACACCATCGCAGCTGTTTGGCTGAATAGGAGTTAACACAGTTTCTTGCACAGTACTGATGATCACGAGTGTTTGCAAGCTGGTCAAGCAGAGTGACATTACTTTGAGCTTGTCGTGTCTTTTTTCATCAGGATTCAACATTCAGAACTGTACAGAAATACACTTTATTAAGCGACTGAGCTGCAGACTTGCATATGTGGTCACAGGGAGATGTTTAGACCACATACACTGATGAAGGTTTAAAAGAGCTTAACCTGCCTTTCTGATACAAGGGCAACTTAATCAGAAGCGGCAATCTTTGTACCCGAGACCCAAAGCAAGTGAACACATCACCCACTTCAAGAGCCTCTCCAGCAAGAGTAATGACATGGGCTGATCTATAAGCCAAGATATTCTGAGGCTATGTCTACTTGATTGATAAGGCTCTGTAAGTGAAGCTATTCTGCATTTAGACCTCCTATAAGCAGAGTCAGAAGGGGACTGCAGTGATGCAATGACTGAGCTAATCATCTAGTTTTCTGTTATATGAAAGACATTAGGAGACAAGACAGCCTCGACTGACAGTCTGGATCTCACATGTGGACATGGCATTTTGCATGTTGTCGTGGCTTTGCAGAATGTTCTTCGGTGGGGAGCCATCCGCTTTCCACATAGATTCCCAGTGTACCCTGTCAAAGATGGCTGTAAAACGACTGCAAGGAAGCTCCAGCTGGTACAAATTTTACCAGAGCCAACATATCCCTCACTCTAAGATTCAAGCCTTCAGGAGTCGTCAGTAAACGTCCGTGAAAGGCTGAAAAATGTCCACACGAGAGGCACTCCAATGAAACTCGCAGGAACAGCATTTCACCGTTTGCATCTACACCATGCAGTCATCACAGGGATGTCATGGTAATTTGGGGCTTTCCATTATTTCTTTGAACTGTACTTTTTGCAGGGTGGATTGATTGTACAGCGTATATTTTAGTGACTTTAAAAATACAAGAACTTGATGCACAAGTTTAAAATTAATTTGGATTTCCTCTAATCCACATAGAGTCAAAAGTGTACTTACACTCCCACTAATACTTGGTTAAATGTCCCATAGCAAACTGAACCTCGACCAGACGCTTTGGTAGCCATCAACAAGCTTCTGGCTGAATATTTGTTTCCTCTTCTTGGCAGAATTAGTAGAGTTCATTTATATTTCTTTCTTGGCATATACCCTGCTTTAAGCATAGTTCTCAGATTTTCAGAGCAAATCTAAAATGATTTCAAACTTGTGCACACAATTCTTATATTTTAAAGTAATTAAAGATGCATGATGTACAATCTTTCCCCCATGAAAAAGGAAACACACAACAAAAACATTATAAGGCAAAATGTATGATATTCATGCCCATGATGTGTGGCCTCCTATCACCACTGTAGGCAGGTGTAGGTGGCAAAATGTGTTTTTAGACATCAATAGTACCGGATACTGCTAACACACTAGTTTCGCAACTGTTCAACCTAGATTTCTAAAACTTTACATGTTTGATCAGGATGAAGATCAAATCTGAACAGCAGATATGTTTGTTTAGGACTCGACTGTGACAAAATCTCACAGTAAACTGTGACAGATGTCACACCTGTTAGCGCTGTCATCCTGAGGCATATAGCCTCAGGCTAAATGCTAGCTAATGCTAGCATTTAGTATGCTAGCATTAGCGTTTGTCTCACAGGACGTCTTTAGCTAAATACAAACTCTGAGAGTAAAGAAAGTGTAATTTTTAGAGCCTGGGGTCACGGTGGTCTCAAGTCGAAAAGATCTTTGTAAAGACTGCAAAAGTGTAATTTCACCAAACAACACATTTTTAAGAGGAATTTAAACAAATGATATAGTGCATTATAACAGTTTTATGCTTTTGTTCACTTTTCTTTCATGTTTGCTGTGTTACGCCCCAGTCTAGGGGTACAGGAACGCAACATACGTTTGAAAAGACTGCCCCGCCCTGGTCCCCAAAACCATACACAGAGGGAAACCAATTCCTTGGTGAATCGTGTTTTATTATCTACACTGCAAAAATGAACCTCCAGGGTGAACAAAGGCCAAAATAACAAACAAAACAAGCTAAGTCAGTAGGAGGTGCTATCTAAAACCCTATGTGAAATCAAACATCAAACAAAAGACAAGCGCTACACCTAACTCCCTAACTGAAATAAACAGGAGAAAACAGTGCAAGGAAAAACAATACGGCAGCTCACCCCTTCTGTTGCAGTGCTATTTACAATGTGCTATTTACAATGAAAGCTAATATACACACTATATACAAAACTCAGAAAAGCCGCAAAAATCACAGGCACAAAAGTCTCAGGTTTTGGAAGCCAGGGTCAGGTCTGCTGCTGCTGTCAGTGGCTGCCCCGGGACAACTGCTGGTGAGGGATTTGAAGAAGATCACATGGCCAGGGGACCAATCAGCAGCCGTCAGCTCATCCACTCCGGGACCTGCAAAGACTTAAAGGCACAGACAACAACAGCCACCAAAACAGATTATGGACAGGGCCATAACAGCTGTAAAATTCTATTAAATAGTAATAAGGAAGTTTGGTGTCTTCAGTTAAGTCCTTTATCTTTTCCTGGAAATAGATACTTTACTTTACTTTACTTAAAATAAACACAGAAATAAAAGTTAACTATTAATTGCAGGCATAGTTACAAAGTTCATGGATTAAGCAGTGGGTAGAGAGTGTTAAGGTTCAAAATTGAGGAAGGAGAGTACAAACCACCATGGTCCAGAAGATCTTGGTCAAACAATGATTTTAATGTATACACACGTGTGGGAAGATCGCTACAGACAGCAATTGATCTTCGACTTAATCAAAGCATAAACAGATATTTTATACCGTCAGGGTTTGATTTACTGACGCCCCCTTCATGCGTCACAGACAGGATATATACACATACGTCAATATCAAAACCACAACGACTTTTGACACAATTTAAAAGAACAATTGTCTTCTATCTTCATAACAGGTGCTTCCTGTCACTGCCGGATGCTCGCTTGTCATCTTGACACCTCAGCAGCAGTTCTGCTACAAACTGCTCTTTGCAACCCCAGCAAAACATAATTAAACTTTCCCCTATAAATGATTTCCTCTAACTGAGTGTGTGTGTGTCTGTGTGCTAACCACAATTGCACCCTGTTTCACCTCGCGACTAGCTCCTGACCTCTAGACAGAGAGACAGAAACCACCCTCAGATATGTAATAACCGAACTGAAACTTTAGATATGTCATCTACTAAATAAATGTTTTAATCAAGAACCCCTACTAAAAGCTTAATACAAGAATATGAACATATAAAAGATATTAAAATGAACTGTTGTGTAAGCATGTACTGCAATTCCTTCTATGTTCTAGTTTTCCCTCAGCATGGATCATCTAGACACTCTCACTAGGTGAAGCTTTAGACCATTAATGAACCTGAACATCAACTCAAATAAGCACAAATATGCAATATGTATAAAATAGTTATAACTGCACCTGGAATACAAAGTTAATTTAATACCTGTATGCATAAAACCTTAAGGCCTTCTTAAAGCTATCTGTTACATTGTTAAAGCAATGATCATATTGCAGATTATATTATGCTGGTAATAATAATGATTATTTAACAATAGCAGTAAAATAATTTCCCTGCTCCACACGAGGAACAAAGATTAAAAAACGTGGCAGAGGAAGGCGTCTCTGGTGAGATAGAGTGGTTAAAAGCTCTCATTATTTCAGTATCAATTAATCTGCTGAAGCTCCTCAAGCTCTGGGACTGGTATCATCAGAAAATCTATTGTTCCTTTCTCTGTCCATATCCTGTAGTCCCCCCACACTCCCCACCCGGTGCTTCCACCCTGTCTCAAGTGGCCCATCAAACACATGTTCTGAGCGGCAGCAGCTTCTAAAGAATCTGTAACTAAGTCATGGCATATTTAAAAGCTTGTTTCAATGAGCCGGCGGTTTGAATTGTGAAACGACTGTTGACGACATTGTGCACTTGGATGCCGAGCCGTTCTTAAATCGTCCTCGTGGTAGTCGAGCTGCCTTGATGCCTCTTTCCCGGTTTTCAATTACTGCACCAAAGAAGGTGTCTTTTTGTCCATTTCCGTTCTGAAATCTCTTTGTTATGCTCCTGTTGAAGTTGGATTCTGTATTTTGTTTCCTGTCTAAAGCAGAGCGGAAGCATTCTTAGGTGAATTTATTGGCATAACAAATGCCGTAGTGGCAGAAAATATTGGCTGGTGATAATTGATAAGTGCTAGGAGCGAAGGTGTAGAGAATCGTTTTTTTAATTCCTCAGTGCGGCCGCTGGCTCGGTGTAGCGCAGACCCAGAGGGGAAGAAATAACTGATGAATGATTCCTATTATGAGCGAAACTTCTGAATTCAATGACTAATTTATTCCGCTCTTTTTTGCAGCAGATCAATATGTGAATTAATGGAAGAATGCATTTCAATTTAACAAATGCACGTTCCGAGATATGGACTATTTTTTATGTGTATTATTCCTGGGTGTTTTCATAATGCTGAGCAGAACAACAGTTATGCAGAACAACAGTTATGTGGACCATTTTCTTGCCTTCAGGGGGCATAAACAGGCACCATTCAAATGTAACAACTGATAACAGGCAAAATAATCCGAGTCCAAAAGCCTATTTATTTTGCCTTTGTTATGTTTCATCCATTTTTCGTGCACCGAATGAAATGTAATACTGCATCCTGTGCAAAATCCTCATCAGGCAATGGCAAATAGATTTTCTCTAAGCAAGCTTCCAGTGTTCAGTTAGGCTTTCTGGGAACGACTGTGATGTGACATCCTGCAACCGCAGCACAACGGCTCACATTATACAACACGAATAATCTTCTCTCTCTGTTTCCGTCCCACTCACGCTCTCTCCAGCTCGTTCAGTAGCTGTCATTTGTTAATTCTGTTTACTGCCTTTGTCTGTTTTCTGTCTCTTTTTGCATTAGTTCCTCTTCACCCTCCATCTCCGCTGAAGTGCTTTAATATGTCTGCTAACTTACAGATTTTTTGTTTTGTTAGCTTGCATACGTAGGAGTGAATGCTGAAGAGGAAAACCTAACGTAGCATTCATTTACAAAAACAGCAAGACGGTCTCTCGTGTTCACATTTTTGAAAACCTGCTGCCTAATGGTGTTTTGATTATCATAATTAAGCAAGCTAACTATGAAGCACACAATTTTTCAACTGGTGATCATTTTTCAGATAAACAAACCATTGAATCATTTTCAAGGCCACCCGTGAGGTTTATCTTCCAATTTAGTCCAGCTCCTCTTCCATCACGACGGTAGTAATTCATTATTCATTAAAGGAAAGCAAGAAAGACTGGAAATGAAAGAAAATAACACAGATATGTTGCATTGCTTTCGTCTCAAGCTATCAAAGGTTTTGAAAACACCTGAGAATGTTTTGTTTGAATTAATTTGTAATGTCTCTCACAGGAGTAAGACTAATTAGGTGTATATTTAAAACAATCTTGTGCCTGGAGCTGTCTTTGGATGGCCCGTCTCCAATTAGAGATACAGCAGTTATAAAGGTCAGGGATATAAGCAGGTGATTGTACAAAATTTGGAATAAATTCTAAAGTTAGGTGACAGCTGAAGCATAGTAGCTAAAATTGGATCAAGAAAATGTCCATAGGTCTCTTAGAAAAAAGTCAACGGTGTTTTTCTCTCGTGATTGGCTGCGATGAGAGAAACGTCTGCCTTTGATAAAGTCCAGCAAAACATGGATCACCACACTGACGACTTCTTCAGCTCAGAAAAGATTAACAAAGACATTTTTTTAGCAAAAAGTTTAAAGAAAGGACACTAGTATAAAACTGTAATCAACAGCTATTATTTTTTCTTGCTGTATAAAGAAAAATATAGAAAATTAGACATTTTTCTACATTGAGACGAGTTTATAAAGTCCAAGCATGCTGATTAGTAACTTGATCTGACATGCTCGGGCCATCAAGGGAAGCTAAAGTGAGCTAGTCAAAGTGAATCTATGAACACTCAGCTGCAGGAAACGACACCAGGTGCTAATCCTGTCAGAACTGGAAGATTAGGGCTACAATTTGCACAGACTCATTAAAAATTCAGAACAGAGCACTAGAAAATGTTTCCTGACCAGATGAGTCTTGGCTTCTGTTCCAACATTCACGGATTCATCGTGCCTGGTGTCAACACTTCAGGCTGGGGTGGTGCCAAGGCTGCGGGGAATATCACCAGAAGCAAAATCACTAAAATACGGTAAATATGGTCATATCTGAGGTAGTAATACTTTTCTAGTTGCCACGGAAATGGACAACATCCTGAAGAATGTGCATCAGATCTCTGATTGATCCATTTTCCCATCAATTAAATATACATCTGATATCCTAATATTTAATCTGCTGAATATCTCTATTTTAATATAATATTAAGTTTATCTTTGAGATATTGAATGTTGATGCACCAAAACTAGACATCCCACAGATATCAGATATTACAAACATCATCACATAAACATCATCACATGACTGATTAGGCATCTGTCTTCTTTTTCGATCCTCTTTTTTTCATGTTATATTCTGCAGTGTCCAGAAAATCCTCCCCAGTTTTGATTTGCATGCATCTCTTACCTGATCTCACCACTTTGATTAACATTTTGGTTTCTGCACATTGAAACTGTTTTATATGTAGGACTGACTGAAGGGCGAATATGCAGAACTGAGTTACTAAACATTCAACATGATTTTTATTTTTTAACCACAAAAATCCCAAAACCTTAAAAGCCCATAAAAAGCTGTTGGTTATAAAATAGTATATACAAGATATCAGATAACAAAACTAATTAGTCCTTAAAAAGAGTTCATTACCTGAACTTAATCATGGTTTCTTTGCACGCTTTGAGCTGCTTAGTACGAAGCCTCTCTCTGTATGGTTGTTAACCGTGCATTGAAGACCACACTGTACCTGTTATGTGACTGCTGCTTTCTGCATGAAAGCTCAGATCTTCTCAAACTGGTTTATTGAACATTACAATCAGTTCACTGCATTCAAATGGCATCCACAGTTACCAGTTATCTCAGTCCAATAGAGCAGCTTTGTGATGTGGCTGAGCAGGAGATTCATTCATCATAGTTGTGCTGTCGATGAATCAGCAACGACTGGAACCTGCAATAATATGAGCCCTTGTCTGGCCTTTCAGTATGGAGCAAAATCACGAATGTTTCCAGCAGCATGTTGAAGCTGAAGGCAGTATGGCGTCCAATCCAGTACTAGTAACACGTGTGCCTAATAAAGTGGTGTATATGTTCAAAATACAACTTTCTAATTGTCTGATTTGCACAGCTCACCGATGAAATGCTGCACATCAAATTACATACTTTTACAGACTCACTGCAGGCATTAACCTCGAGATTCTTTAGCATAATGCTGCGTTATTGATTTGGGGCTTTGCTTTGTTTATCCTTCAGGCCGTTGGGGTCCAGAATGGAGTGGTTCATGTGATGCTCCTAGCCCCTGGGCCGTATTTTGCCCCTGTGTGCATTAGTGTAGTTAGCCTAAGCAAAGCAATGCAGGTTCAGGTTAACAGTACTTTGTTTGCACTCTAATATAGCTGTGGTTTGCAGTAGATGAGTCATCATTTAAATAAAAGCCACACACGCACAGATGAGGTAGGCAAAGAACAAAATAATGAAGGAAAAATTCATAAAACCTTAAAAGCTATGTTTGGTAAATCAGAGTAATAACTGCTTTTTGTACTAAATATCGTCTTTGTTGCTTTTTGTTGTCCTTAAGCGACATTGTTGCCAAACTGCAGCAGTGATGATGTGTCCAGATTAAAAAACAAAAAAGAAGAAGTAGAGATCTGTAGCTATGTACACCTTCATCCAGGATACAGGGTGCAAACAGGGATTCTTCTAAGATGTATCTAAATATATACAGAGTCGTAGCGCCGGCAGCGTCGTTGACCCTTCTAGATTTAAAATGAAAATAACTGCCTCCACGTCGGGACACTTTTCTTCTTGCAGCGGTGGAAGCAGCAGGATTCTTCACACATGTAAACTGCCAAAGTTAAGCTGTGGCAGGGACTTTGATGCTTTTACTGAGGGAAGTATTGCATTGGGTCTCATATTTGGATCACAAATGCCCGAATCTTGAATAGGATTCACTAGAGCTGGGCGATATAAGATTTTTTTCATATCACGATATGCTTTTTTCATTTCAGGCGATATATATCACGATATAAGCCAAATAACTATATTTGTAAGATTTAAATGTGCCGTTGCTCACAAGTAAAATGTGAAATAATCAGCAGGTTGTTTTGATTTAAATATTTATTTCCCATAATAAGTTCAACAGGGCAGATGTACTTAAAATGAGGCTTCAGTTTAGGCAAAATAAAGGCAAATATTACAAACTACACAAAAGGCAGCCGCTAAAGCGTTTAAGTTTCAAAATAGAACAAACGAAACAGACTAAATTGTCAGTTCCACTTAGAAACAAAATATTAATTTTAAAAATAAATCTTAGTTTATTTTACAGAAGAAGAGACAAAATTGACTAACTTATTTAATATTGCTTTGGAAGCGCTGTCTGAGAGAAATGTTTATGTCCAGGGAGTTGGTAACGAGGATCCATTACCTTAATTAGCTGCTTGAATCCTTCATTGTCGACCGTGTTTATTGGTAGCATGTCTTTAGCAAGACAGTAAGCTATGGCATTCGTTATGTTGCTATGTCTCTTAGCGTTTTTGTCACATGGTAAGACGCTGGAGAAAGCCGACTCAATTGACTGTTGCTGCTTCGCAGGGATTCCCCTGGTTGTTTTCGACGACGAATTAGCGCTTTCAGTCAGAGTGAGCGTGCTCTAGTGGGTGGCACCGCTTCAGGTGATAAAAAAGGTTTGTTGTATTGCCAGACTTTGTGCTTTCGGCACAATTTACAGTGCACGTTACTCTGTTTTTGTCAGACTTCAAATAGCCGAAATACCTCCACACTACGGAACCTCTCTGGCCTTTCCTTTCGACAATCTCTCCGGCGTTGGAACCATCATCTGTGTTCTCTTCGGTAACCCGGTCACCCAAGCTCTCAGTTTAATTTTTCTGTAGTCGGCACACTCATTTCCTCCATTACCCGGCCACACTTCGGCTGGCTGCTTCCCAAACAAATACACATGTGCGGCTTGGCACTTGAGCTGTACGCAACAAGTCACGTGACGTGACGCTGCGGCTGTGATTGGTTCGGCTCTGTGCTGCTTAATTTGTATTGGCTGTTCTTTTTTTTTTATAAGAGAGATGAGGTCTATCGCAATAGTTTAATTTTTCTATCAAGAAAAAGTTATTTCGCAATACATATCGTTCTATCGCCCAGCTCTAGGTTTCACACATTTCTGCCTTTAGCTTTAATTTCTCTGTAAAAGGAACCAAGTTTGGAATGTATTTATGAAGTTACATGTGGATTTTTAATAGTGCACACTCCATACAAGTATCTGGAGATGAGCTTGTACACACACTCATCTCTCTTTCGCACCATTAATTAATTCTGCTAATTAAATACTGAAATAGGCATTAGTCGTTAGTGCATTGCTGTATTTTGAATAAGCAAGGGGAAAAGTGTTTATGGTTTATTAGTCATACACATTGTGTTTTAAGGGACGCGTAATTGGGCCGGCATGCCGATTTATTATTTTCTGCATATGCACGTGTACCGCCGACACCAACATAAGTTAGCTGATCTGCGTATTAGGCGAACAGACTAATTGTCTGGCTTTCCTGCATACAGTATGCAAGAGTTTATTCCACACTGAAAAGTGTAGCTCTTGCCTGTCACCAGTGGCTGATGGTGGCCTTGATATTATCCATTTCTCACCAGGTCTCCAACACATTGTCAGCAATGAGTAATGACACGTCTCAATATAGCACTGAGAGTGAAAATGGCAGAATGGACAAGGACACGACTTTCCTGCCACAGTAACTCTGGGCTCGGATGACAATGACAAAGGTTCTGTCTTTCTCTCCCTCACACACACACACACACACACACACACACACACACACACACACACACACACACACACACACTTACTACGGTGCAGCATATGTGTACACGTGAACACAAACTCACACTTTGTTGCCGAGGACTAATCAAGCATATTTTTTCTTGTCGTGACTCTTTCAGATCAGCACGCTGAAATGCCCTAATGATCATGTGAAAGGCAGATAGGGATGCAAATGCGTTAAGGCTGCATCAGCGTTGATGGTGGAGCAGTAATTTACGAACACATCACCACGCTCTAAGAGCACAATTTATCACACATGTATCAGGAAAGCAAAAGGAGAAAGTGAGAAGAAAAGCTATAGTGAAGTGAGAGGAAAGAATGAGTGAGATGGGCATAGTGGCAGGTCTAAAGGTGCGAGCGAAGAGAGCAGAGCTGCGAGTTTTCTTTCCCAGAATACCCCGTGGTGAGCCATTCCCAACTCGGTGAATGTGCCGCTCACCCTGCTCGCGTTCCACCTGCAGAGCATTGATACATTTTAAAGCACCATCGCTCCTTCTTCATAGCCACTGTATCTCAGCTCAGCGAAGGCGTGGATTTGACAGCATGATTTATCTTAGCCTTTACTCTTCTAACCTGCCACTAAAAATACCTCGTGGTGTCTCTTTGCCTCGCAGCTCCTCTTACCCATCTTCACAAATATCACACAGCTGTGCACGATGGGATTGATGCGTTCATCCCGAGGCTTCGAACTCCGGCCAGATTTCTACACGCAGTGCTTAAAAGTCCATAAACTTGCTTGTGCACCGCTCACATAAATATACACACACACACCACTGACTGACTGTAATCCTTCATACTTTTGTGCAGTGTTCTGTTTAACAGTTTTAGGTCAGGTTTTTGATTTCTCTCTTTGACATTTCAAAGGTCATCCCCCAGTGGATTTGATAAGAGTGGCCATTTCAGAGACCACTCGCTGTGTCTTTGGTTAGTTCTGGTTGGGTTGTGTTTGTGATTACTGTTTCACTGTGTGCTTTCTGAACTTTGTAGCTGGGGTGGTGGAGCGGCGTTGTGGTTAGTGATGTGAGTGTTTGGCAGATGAAGCCAAATCATTGTCTACGAGTGGCTCAGTTTTACCTCTTCTGTTTCCATCATGCTGACAGAGGTGAAAGCAACAGCATCGTTGCTTTCAGCTGAGAAGCAGTGTAAGCGTGCAGAGACCTCACCTCAGCGATCAGGCACAGGATTATGACTGCGACAGGTGATGTGAATAACACTGATTTATTTTCTCTTCATCGTGGGACCTGTTATGGGTGGGAAACATTAGGGGGCAAGTGAAGAGAAAAGAAGCTACACAACTTCAGATCTAGTGGAGTTTATCTGGTTTGTGGCGGTCCGAAGGAGAAACAATGGCAAACAGTGGCAGAGTCGTAGGTAGTCAAGGCAGACTGATGCACAGGAATCGAAGGCTGTCCTGTGTGGGCTGATCTGACAGATGAGCTACTATAGCTCAAATCTTCCCCCAAAAAATGTGAAAAGTTCTGATAGAAAGGTCACAGAATACACAGTCCATCACAGTTTGTCACCTAAGGGGGCTGCATAGCCAAAGGACAGTCAGGGTGCCCATGTTGACTCCTGTGCCGAAAGCATGGACCAATGGAAGACTGCTGAATCGCATTTTCTTTGACATCATGTGGATGGCCAGGTGCATGTGCATCACTTCCAGGGAACACGACAAAGGATGCAAGCCAGCGAAGGCAGTGTGATGCTTTGGGCAATATTCTGCTCTAAAGCCTCGAGTGCTGCTATCCACGTAGATGTCACTTTGACATGTACCCCCTACTTAAGCATTGTTGCAGACCATCTACAACCTTTCATGGAAACGGTATTCACTATTGGCTGTGGTTCCTTTCAACAGGATAATGTACCGAGCCACAAAGCAAAAACAGGAATGGTTTAAGAGCACAACACGAAGTTTGAGGTGTTGATTTGGCTTTAAAGGATCCTTTGCTAACATCAGTAGTGGTTTTTGATACAGGTGACACGGGCAGTTGCATGGGGCGGCATCGTGGAGGGGGCGGCATCGTGGTCTTTTTTTCTTTTTTTTGCTCGCACCCATGCTGCATTGCATAGGCACCAATCTGTTTTCTATTTATTGTCATCTCCTCTATATACAGTACAGTATCGAGATGACGAGGCTCCAGTTACAGCAGTGCAAGTAAACAAACAATATATATAAGAAGATTAAGAAAATAAACATACACTTTAGAACTCGGGATAAAAGGATCAATAACAGTTTCAAATTTATAATTTACAATTTGATGATTTAAAGTCTCACACACCAACCCGTCGAAAGAGGAAGGGGGCCGGCTGCTTTTAAATAGAGCACATTTCATTCATAATATTGTAATTCCAAGCCCATCATGTATTCATGATCTGAATCCTGGGTTGTGCGAAATCCCAGAAATAAACCCTCGACAAAATGAATCTGTGAACTAAAGTGTAGGTCTGTTAGGTTATGTTGTGGTGGGGGGATGGGTGTTCATACTGGAGTGCAAAATTAAAACCAATGGAAGATGGACAAGAAAAGTTTAGAAAAAAAGAGAAAAGAAGAGGAGGAGAAACGAGCAAAAGATGCAGGTAAGCAGATGTGTCATTGGATAATGGCAGGTCATCCTGAAACAATCAGAATCAGAAAACTTTATTAATCCCTAAGGAAATTATGTGGGTTACAGTTGCTCCAAGAAGAAATGGTAAAAATAGTAACAGTAACAGACTAAACTCCAAAGAATACATTATGTTTCAGATTTTACACATTTAAGAAATAGCACTAATATATATCAAGGATTAACAGAGGTGATTATAAATAAATATCAAGAAAATTGATGATTATTCCAGAGTAGAAAAGAGTGTGTGTAAAAAGGGTGAAACTCTTACAGTGTTCGCAGTGTGTTAGATGGAGGAGTTGTACAGAGAAATGGCCACAGACAGGAATGATTTCCTGTGTCGTTCAGTGGTGCATTGTGGGTAATCTCAGTCTCTAACTGAACGTGCTCCTGTGACTGACCAGTACATCATGGAGTGGATGGGAGGTATAATCCATGATTGTCCTTATCTTGGACAACATCTGCCTCTCAGTCACCACCATCCTCACAACATTCTTGGCCTTGTGGATCAGTTTATGGAATCTGTTGGCATCTGTGACCCTCAACCTGCTGCCCCAGCATGCAACAGCATAGTGGATAGCACTGACCACAACAGGGATACAACAAGAAAACATTAATTAGTAGTGATAGTGAAAACATCTGTTTACGTTTGTTAGCCACTTGGCTATGAGAGTAAATAGTAGACACTGATGTAGCTGACTGAATCTTTTGGACTGTGTTCAGCACAATATTAATTAGTCACTGTCAGTTGTTGATTTGTCCTATTGTCATTGTATGATGATGTATTATGATGGTTGTTTGTTAGTTAGGGGGTGTTCGCCCAGGGCGCCAAACAGCCTAGGACCACCACTGGCTGACATCATGGTGCCACAGAACGACATCAGGGCTCAAACAGAGTGAAAGCCTCGATGGGTCAGGGCTGTTCTGGCAGCAAATGGGTGATGAGCAATATGGGTTTTTTTGGCAGGTGGTCATAATGTCATGCCTGATTTGCGTATATGCTGCCATATCTTTGTGAACTCATTATAGTTATGCACGCTAGGTTAAAAAAGAACAAAAGCAAATAAATAAATAGGATATTTATATTATAAATGAACTCACAAAAAATACAAGTTGTTTTTTGTACTTTTATATTGAAAAAGTGTTACCATTTTAACACTTGCTCAGTTGAAGTTTTTATGTATGTGCGCTTTGCTTTGACTGTTATCGTTCTGTCATTTTTATAGACAAAGTTCAATGTCGAAGTCAAAATGAAATCCTGAGGTGGGGGTGTTGGTTGTTGTGGATGTTGGCATTGGAATAGTAAGTTTTGTTCAAAGCGATACTGAATAGTAGGAACCTTATTACCATCTGGATAAAAGAATAAAATTCAGTGTTGTACTTTTTCATTTAGCTGCTGTTTAATTAGCTAAATCAACAAGTTAGCTAGTCAAGCTAATCAGTTTACTAGTCTGCCAGCTGGAGTTTGGAAATGCTTTTTTCTCCTGGATGTT
Organism: Diplotaxodon limnothrissa; assembly: GCF_057381915.1. Lineage (NCBI taxonomy): Eukaryota > Metazoa > Chordata > Actinopteri > Cichliformes > Cichlidae > Diplotaxodon > Diplotaxodon limnothrissa. The sequence continues at coordinate 2,189,649 of NC_140602.1, forward strand.
TAACTTCTCAGTATTTTAGTGAGCAACTGCAACAACAATATCAATAATTTTAGTTAGGTTATAAGAGATGGTCGTGTGTTTTGTACTAGACTGCTCTGAAACAGAGCCAACGGGTTTATGAGGGATTAATATAGAGATTGAAGGGAAGCTCTGACAAAGCAGACGTATAATCTACATGAGAGTTTTTTCAAGTGACTTTGGTTACAATGCCAAAGACTCAAAGAGAAAAAAGTCCAAAATATTATCATAGGAGGTAAGTAGTATGTGAGCTGACGCCTGACAACCACAGCAGCATGTTGATTCTTTGAGCATGAAGTAAGTCCACATCATGCAGATCACGATTAACGGGTCATTACCAGTGAAATATGCACATCCCTTAGTTGGATCATGACATACTGAGGACCAAACGAAGCCAAAAGTGTTCGTTGAGCTATTAACTTATAAACAAACATAACCAACATTTTGCTGATATCCGTTCTATTAAAAGATTTTGGCTGTATCACATCATATTTTATTACTAATACTAATCAGATTTACTAAACCGTGTTCGCTTTCCCAACACTTTGTGTGTTGTAAGTAAGTAAAACTTTATGTACACTCAACAAAAATATAAACGCAACACCTTTGTTACTGCTCCCATTCCCCATGGGATGGACGTAGAGACCTAAAATTCATTCCAGATACACAATATAACCATCCCTCCCAAACAGTGGTCACAAATCAGTCCAAATGTGTGGTAGTGGGCACATCTGCTATATTGAGATAATCCATCCCACCTCACAGGTGTGCCACATCAGGATGCTGATCTGACATCATGAGTAGTGCACAGGTGTACCTCAGACTGCCCACAACAAAAGGCCACCCTGGAATGTGCAGTTTTGTCTCACAGCAAAATGCCACAGATGCCACAAGCAATGAGGGAGCGTGCAATTGGCATGCTGACAGCAGGAATGTCAACCAGATCTGTCGCCCGTGCATTGAATGTTCATTTCTCAACCATAAGCCGTCTCCACAGGCGTTTCAGAGAATATGGCAGCACATCCAACCGGCCTCACAACCGCAGACCTCGTGTAACCACACCAGCCCAGGACCTCCACATCCAGCAGGTTCACCTCCAAGATCGTCTGGGACCAGCCACCCAGACAGCTGCTGGAACAATTGGTTTGCACAACCAAACAATTTCTGCACAAACTGTCAGAAACCGTCTCAGGGACGCTCAACTGCATGCCCGTCGTCCTCATCGGGGTCTTGACCTGACTCCAGCTCGTCACCGTAACAGACTTGTGTGGGCAAATGCTCACATTCGATGGCGTCTGGCACGTTGGAGAGGTGTGCGCTTCACGGATGAATCATGGTTCACATTGTTCAGGGCAGATGGCAGCTGAGAATGTCCCAGTTCTTGCATGGCCAGCATACTCACCGGACATGTCACCCATTGAGCATGTTCGGGATGTGCTTGACCGGCGTATACGACAGCGTGTACCAGTTCCCACGAATATCCAACAACCTCGCACAGCCATTGAAGTGGAGTGGACCAACATTCCACAGGCCACAATTGACAATCTGATAGACTCCATGCGACGATGTGTTGCACTGCATGAGGCAAATGGTGGTCACACCAGATACTGACCGGTTCTGGGTCCCCAGACCCCCAATAGCGCAAAAAACTGCACATTCCAGGGTGGCCTTTTGTTGTGGGCAGTCTGAGGTACACCTGTGCACTACTCATGATGTCAGATCAGCATCCTGATGTGGCACACCTGTGAGGTGGGATGGATTATCTCAATATAGCAGATGTGCCCACTACCACACATTTGGACTGATTTGTGACCACTGTTTGGGAGGGATGGTTATATTGTGTATCTGGAATGAATTTTAGGTCTCTACGTCCATCCCATGGGGAATGGGAGCAGTAACAAAGGTGTTGCGTTTATATTTTTGTTGAGTGTATATAGCACCTTTCCACATAAAAGATCACAAAGTGCTTCACACAAGGATGACAAAGCGTAAAACAAAACAGACAACAGTCAACAAAATGCAATTCTAAAAAGATGTGTTTTTAGTTGTTTTATGAAAGAAGTTCCACAGTCTGGGAGCCACAGTGGCAAAAGCTCTGTCTCCCTTAGTTCTCAACTTTGTCTGATGAATGAAAGTAGACCCTGGTCACATGACCTAAGAGGCCTGCTATGAACATAAGGCTGTAGAAGCTCAATGGTGTAGGCAGGAGCTTGAACCAGAATCTTGAAGTGGACTCTGAATTCGACGGGGAGCCAGTGCAGCTGTATTAGCAACGGTGTGAGTACTTCGATGTTTTGGTCAGAAGTCTTGCTGCAGCGTTTTGAACAATCTGCAGACGCTCCAGGGAGTTTCAGTTTAAACACGTAAATAGTGAATTACAGTAGTCCAGTCTTGATGAAATGAAAGCATGAATGACAATCTCCAGTTCAGTGCGAGATACAGTCGCGCTTACTTTGGAAATGTTTCTTAAGTGATAAAACCGAACCAAAGATTTGACGTGAACATCCAAAGTGAGAGCCGGGTCGAAGATTACCCTGAGGCTCCTGATAGACGATTTCACAAATGTTGCAAGAGGACCAATAGCATTCATTATCTTAGGTACATGTCTGTCAGGAGCACATACAAGGACTTCAGTCTTTCCTTCGTTGAGTTGGAGGAAGTTGTCAGCCATCCAAACTTTAATGGATTCTTAGCACTCATTCAAAATCTTGGGGCTTGAAAGAAATGTATAACTGGATATCGTTGGCGTAGTAGTGGTAGCAGATGTCTTTAAAGGGGCTCAAAATGCTGTGCTGGTGGGGAAGTAGATATATTAAGAGCAATAAAGGCCCCAGCACAGAGCCATGTGGCACACCACGGGACGTGGAAGATGACCTGTACTTAGAGACTGCCACAAAAAAGTAACGTTCATACAGATATGAAGAGAACCACTCTAAGGCAGATCCAGATACACCGACCCAGTATTTCAGCCTTTCACGTAGGATGTGATGGTCAACGGTGTCAAAGGCCGATGTGAGATCCAACATCATCAGAACAGAACATTTTCCTGCATCGTTTTGCATCAAAGTAATGCGTCAAACAAACGTGTGAGCTCCTCAGCTGAAGTCCAGGTGTTCAGGCAATCGGTGAACTGCCCTGCCGTGATATTTCATCACTGTGTGCTAGCAGCCTAGGTTACAGCTTCCTGGGGTCATTTCTAGGCATTATTTTCATCAGAGCAGAAAGATCCGAGATTTCAAAAGGAAAGGGAGAATTTTTCCCTATATTACACAGCAAAAAGCATGTCTTTGTTTACAGCAGCAGGAGGGTGGAAGATAAAATTAGATTATGCTATTGTGTTCTCAAGAGCAAAAGCAACATTTCAGATGGGCTCCTTCTGCTCGAACAGTTCAATTACTTTACCAAAACCTTGCCTTTGCTCATTTCTTCATTTTTACCATTTCTTGTGAGCTTTGTTTTGAATTTGCTTTCTACTTTTCTCTCCCATCCTTATTTAACATACGGGCTGAATACATATAAATAAAGAATTTAAGATTTAGTGAGAGCAGCAGAGTTTTCCCAGAGACTATGTCCTTATCTCCAAATGTGTAAGGCATATGGTGCTGACTGCCAGATGCAGATGTTCAGCTTGTTTGCATCATATGTTATATATACAACTCTCCTTTAAAAAAGGAAAAGAAAGAAATTTCTCTAAGAGTAGCTGTATTAACAGTTTTATTGCATTCAGTGCACACTTAACAACTCGCTATGTATGTGTGTGTGTTTAGATGTTGTTGTGGGGTTTTCAGGTAATTAAAAATGTTGATAGACATTATGTAGCTATTTCAGTTATTGCCAGTTTCAATGATATGGTTTCTCTTCTGTGTTTTGTAGGATATCGTGGGTCAAAAGCTGCCGTACAGATCTAAGAGATCCCTGCTGGTTCCTAATATATCTATAAGTGAGAATGAGCGAGGTCCCTTTCCCAAGTTCATTGGCCAGGTAAGGAACACATGCTCCTATCATCCCAGATACAGCCATTGTTTAAAGTGCATTAAATAGCAATTTTAAAAGCGTATTTTTCATAAAAAATAAGTTAAAACTGAAATGGCTCTCTTTCCTGTCTTTTTTAACCACAGACTTATTTACAAAATATATAAAATGTTGTTTTTATTTTCTTCCAAAAACACTAAGGCAGATTTTCTTATTAATTTACTTTCATGTATGGAATAAATTGACCTTTGACCTTTATAGTGTTGTTTTTTTAGACAATATATTCATATTTTACAGTTCTTGCCAATATTCAACGCATGTAGGAGTCATTTATCCTGCACACAGTCAAAAGCAGAGTAATTACCAGACTGAACTGTTTTTAATTGCCCACTTGTCTGCTTTATTTTGACAAGCTATGATGATTGAAAAAATGCTAATCAGATTATTATTGTTACATTTTTGAGGGAGATTTGATGTGTGAAAATTAATTAAATTGTGTAAATACTTTCTTTAATTACTGTTTATAAAATATTAATTGCATTAAATGTCGGGGCCTGTTGTTAACATTTGGAGCACTAATGCCACACGCTTGTGTTTATTCTGCACTGACATGGATGGTTTTTTTAATAAATATGGTTACTTGTAACCATATAAAGTGGAGACGTTTACCCACCAAAAAGCTGTTTTTGCTGCTTTTGAAAATATCCTTTCATAACAGATGTTTACTGGATGACACAGTGTTATATTTAAAAGCTGTTGTTGTTTGAGAAATGACTTCGTAGTCAAAGAAGTTGAGTTCTTTAAATGATCGACGCAGGTGGAGCGTTTTATTCTGAGATCAAGTATGACACGTGCCGCCACGTGGAGAGGAAGGTAAACCAGATGTTCATTTTCATCTATAGTTTGTCGCGCTCGGATTTTGGTTTAAATGCTGATTTTCAGTTTATTAAAGAACTAACAATAACATCCTGACATGGAGTGACTTTCATGTGTTTTGGGCCAGATCAAAATTCTTGACAAAATAATAAAAAAATTAAAGATTTTTTGTTTTTCAGATTAAAGCGCTAAACTATTTTGATATATGTACAAGTGTTGCAGCGTAACATGTATCTATAAACTATATATATTACAGTGTTAGTATATGTGTAATAATGTTTTATGACCTTAAAAAATGTAACATGGCAATTTTAAAGTTAAAGTTGATGTATGATAAAAGACCTTTCAACCTCGGCACATCTCTATCAAATAAATAGAACTAATGAATAGAAAAATAACAACACATTTTCATACAATCTGTTCTTGGTGATCAGTCGTTTTTCTTATCTGTAATTTTATTATTTTAAACTCTGATACATACATAATCTGCAGTTATGGGTCGAGTGTGCAAACTAGAGATGGCACGATACCACTTTTTTATGTCCGATACCGATATCATAAATTTGGATATCTGCCGATACCGATATGAATCCGATATAGTGTTTTTTAATCAACAAAACTGTTTTTTAAATATCTTGCTGCATTTTGTATAAGTTCATACTCAAGTTTAAAACAACAACTACACTAAAGCTATTCTGTTATACCTGTATGCAAAAAAAAATATTTCATAGTTCAGCAATACTGATCAATCTAATAAACTTAGACCTACACCATCCTCCCTATTCTGGTATTTTAAAGAGTACTTAGCGTAAATATTAAGCAACCTAACTAATAGGGTTCCAACTCCCAGCAACAACAAAAAAAAAAAAATAAAAAATAGGGAACCACCCCTCACACTCCACCTCATGATGCTTAATCGACGTAATCAACCTTAATTTGATGCAGTGTGAAAAAAAATGCACAGAAATCAATTATTTTTCAAGAAATATTAAATAGATTCAACATCTTTCTTCAACAAAATTGCAGAATGCACAGATGGTACCTTCTCAAAGGAAAAAGTACTATAGCTTACTAGGGTATATATATTAGACTTAATAGTTACTATATACAGTAATGGACTTCTATACATTTTGCATCAAATTAAAACTTTGGGTGTAAGATTCAGATAATTATTTATTAAAAGCTCGACATTTTAAATGAGAATAAGAAAGAAAAGTATGTCTTTGTGCCCCCTTTTCCCTGTTAATGCCCTATTGGCCCCCCTGGCTAAACTTTGCTAGATCCGCCCCTGCACAGTTACAGCCGTCAGCTACGTAGAAAAAGATCCTGGAGTAGAAAGTAATATTAAATAAATTCTAACAACAGCTGATCAAGCTTAAACGTGCTGCTGTTGTTCAGCCGCTGGTTTCCTCTTTCTGGTGCAAAGTGGGCCAAAAACAAACCAGAGACACGGACTCGCGACAGAAAAGCCGATCAGCTGATCGTTAAGCAGTTTCATGATTGAAGTAGCAGCAAGAAGACGCAGTCGCTTGTTAAGCTTAACGCAGGAATGCTTTACAAACATTCAGAGATGGACTTACACACTTGCTTTACTTCTCTCGGGGATAACTTTGTCGGAGATGAAATGCCGGGTTGCTAGCGAAGCTCCACATGCTATCCAGACCACCGACAGGTCCCGCATGCCACAGCCGCTCTATCACGTGATGCATACTGCTCCGACGTGCTAACGTTCTGAGGTGAGTTACGGCGTGTTGCAAGTTTTGTGAGGTGCTTTCCTGATATTTAATGGATCGGATTACATTTTTTATTTTTCTCCGATATCCGATCCAGTAATTTAGGTCAGTATCGGACCGATACCGATACGTAATATCGGATCGGTCCATCTCTAGTGCAAACATTTGCAAACATCCCTGAATTTAAACCTTCATGTGCACATTTATTAAAACACAAATGTGAAACGTGTGTTACAGAAAAAAGTTTACATTTGGACTTTTGGTAAATTCTCTCCGCAGCATGTTGCCTGATTCTTTCATCACAGAAAAGAAACTAAGTGTGTCCTGGTGACAAAGCAAAGGTGACGCAGCTGATTACTTGTATGGGAGATTAAAAACATTAATAACTTGCTCGACACTCTCCAGTTTCTCTCTCAGACGTGTTTTATTTCACTTTTTCACATGCAACATTTAAATCACTTTCAGAACAAACGATCAACCAAAAGTCAAACACTTGGACACCTGTGTAAGGTATTTATATTGATCTGTTTTACAAAGCTTTGATTTATGAGCTTTGCTCTAAGGCTGGGCACTGAGAGATCATCCACAGCTCTCAATGCTCACTCAGACTAAAATAAAAAAGATATCCCTCTCTGAGCCTTGCACATAACAGATAATTGTGCCCTGGAGAGCATGACCACGGCACAAAGCGGCTCTACCCCTCATACTAATGCTGTGCTCAGTATGGTCCCTGTAAAGCCTGGAGATACAAGGTTGGACTGGACCAAGTGTGTCAGACCACCAGGTGATACTTTTGCGGGACAACTGTTGGCCATGGGGTCGTGCAAATTTCTTGCCTTGCCAACAGCAGGAAGATAAGAGTCAGCAGAATAGAGTAATCTGTATGGGACACATTATTTCTGCAGTATGCTCTGGACCTGACTGGGCAGAGCGTTAACCAGTGACACAGGAGGAGCAGTTTACCCTGCGCAGTACTTATGCATTCAAACGAGCAACAGGAGCATTGTGCCTACATGACATTCATTATTTTCTCACTCTCTTCTTCCACTGGGATGCCTTAACCGTCCTTCTAGTTTCCCAATTCCTGCTTCTCATCACTGTTTGTGCATTCCATACATTCATGCCGGTACCCCTTCATCCCTCAGCTCTGCATGAGAAGACAGGCTAATGTTGGCTATTTTACCCAATAGCTTTTCTTCTTCTTATACAACCGTACTACTTCCATGTGGCAGCCATTCATTTTTCATCCTTCCTTCTTCCCTCTGAGAGATAAGCAGTGAGAAACACCGAGAGGAATACAATTTGAATGTGTAGTGTGTGCATATGTGCACATGTGCAATGTGTGTGTGTACTTTGGGGGGGGGGGGGTCAGCTGTCAGCAGGGCTCACAGGGGAAGGCTAAGAACCTTGTTGTTTATGTCACACCTCTTGCTAGCTGTGGAAGTGTTTTGATACAGAGGTCTCCCCCCTGCCCTCCCTCCGGAGCCCTTAAACAGCTCACACAACAGCTGGAACATGCATTGAAACAGATATGCTTAAACGTTTCTCTTTGTAGATGCCACTTCAGTCTCTAATAGATAATTAGTCAGCTAATAGGACCATTTTTAGACTGTTGTATTTAGGAAGACAAGTCAGTCAAATCAGCCCATGTGGTCTAAATGCTTCATCTTAAAAGGTTTTTTTAATTTTTTATTTTCATTTTTTGCCTTCTTGTTTGGGATTAAGTGTGAGTCATTCTGTCATGTGGGGATAGAAGGCTGATAAAATAACTTGAAGCTTCAGGGAGAAATGTTTTCCTTGACCTATAAATATTAGGGGTGCAACGATACTCGTATCGATATTGAACCGTTCGATACAGTGCTTTCGGTTCAGTACACATATGTATCGAACAATACAACATTTTTAATTTATTTTATCAACTTTTCTTCTGACGATGCTGTCTGTGTGGAGTGCTCAGTGGATCTGCGCTCGACTACTCCGCCTAGGCTGCACTGTCGAGCGCAGATCCACTGAGCACTCCACACAGACACTCCCCAAACCTAACAGGTAAATTGTTTCTTTCAGACAGAAGGATTTATTTATTTATTTTTCATGAACTCCTTATTTTTCAGCCATTGTGATTGCTGCAGTATTAGTTTTTGGCAGTTTGGTAAGTCCTCCTGTAAAAGACTGAAAATACAGTTTTTTATTGCACAAAAACTAACAAACAGAAAAAGTATTGTTGTGTTTTTGGAAAGTTGGGATTTTTACTGGGTTTCTGTCTCTTTTTTTGGCTCTCGTTTGATCGTCCAGCCAACAGCTTGCTCCAGTTTTGAGCTGTTTCCCTTTATCTAAGGGATGTTTCAAATTGCAATTCTCCTAAAGCCATAAGACCCCATTAAATCTGGTTGGGAGCCAATCACAAGTGATGACCAAAGGAAAAACTGAAAGTTGAACCCTGGGAAACACAGGATAGAATGTAATTGAGAACCAAGCAACAAAGCTGTATTGGACCCAGCGTTTCAAGTTCATCTGTCTTTTTCTGTCACTGGAATCTGTTGCTTTTCCGTTACGGAAAAAACAATGAGAGGTGGTGGATTGGCCAGATGCTGGCAGATGTGTAAAAATAACTCAGTTGTTTTGTGGTGGCTATAGCGGAGCTTCCACAGAGTCAGTAACATTAGCAAGTGGTGGAGGCCAGCAGGTGGATGAGGGAAAGGGAAGGCAGGAGGAGGAGAGACCCGAGGCGGCCGCTGGTCCCAGTGTCAGGTGAACTGACACTGGGACAGATATAAACAGATATAAACCAAGTTTAGATATAATTTATTGTTGTTGTGCTGACTTTTTGCAGTCAGTTACAATAACTCGTACTGCGTACTAGCTAGCATGACGGAGTTTCTATACAGCTGGATGGGTGCTATGATGTTATTGAACTTTATTTTATTCATAAGGTTAGTTAGTAGAGTTGCCAACCGTCCCGTAAAAAGCTGAATCGTCTGGTATTCAGAGAAAATATTACGCGTTTTGTATTGAGGTGAAAAGGAACAGTTTGTCCCGGACTTTAGCTATAATGAAAAAGGCACAAAGCTGGAGTTACTCTGTGTTTACGCTGCACAGCTGTTTCTTCTGCTCTCATCCTCCCCCCTCCCTCTCCTGTTTCTACTTCGATCATGAAACTGATCAATGATCAGCTGATCGGCTTTTCTCTCTCGTTTGTTTATCGCCCACTTTGCACCAGAAAGAGGAAACCAGCAGATGTCGCGCTAAACAACAGCAGCAGTTTAAGCTTGATCAGCTGTTGTTAGAATTTATTTAATATTAATTTCTAATATCAGCTGATGTTTGCTGGAACCACAGCTGTAAAGCTGCTGGTCATGATGTCGGTTTGGTTATCTGGTGAGAGGGAAACATGAAGATGAAACCAGGAGATGTCCTTACTGGATCATCAGAGCTGTGATGGAGAAACAGGTTTACCTTTTAGGTGACATGAATGAGTTGAAGGGAAGTTATGAACTGTTTCTGAGAGACAAATAACACCAGGATCCTTTTTTATGTAGCTGACAGCTGGTAACTGTGCAGGGGCGGGTCTAGCAAAGTTATGGCAGGGGGGCAGGTAGGGCATTAACAGGGAGAGGGGGGCACAAAGAAATACTTTTCTTTCTTATTCTCATTTAAAATGTCTCACTTTGAATAAATAATTATCTGAATCTTACAATCAAAGTTTTCATCTGATGTAAAATGTATAGAAATCCATTATTGTACATAGTAATTTTTTTGAGGGTCCCATCATAATTTCTTCAGAAGTAAGTACTGTATATGATGCCAGTATTTTCCCACACTTTCTAGATTCTGCACCAGTACTGTGTGTAAAATGCCATTAAAAAGTCAATCAAGTTTTATTCTTTCTCACCTGTCTTTCTGTCTCCTTTCACTTTTTAAAGGTTGCCATGTTAGAAAAAATATTTTGCCCTGCCGTTTATTGATGTGGCAAAAATCTGTCATTTATCTTTTTTTTTTTTTGTTTGTTTGTTTTCTGTCATTTATCAATGTTAATATTCACTAATGGTCATGTCTCACCTCTAGTCTTCTCTGTCTTAATTTCAGGTTTCCACCATGTGTTGTAGATAGTTCAGACAGTGTACATCATTGCTGATGTTATGTCCCAGTCCAGCCCTGTCCACAGATATATAACCAACCAACCCAGTGACGTGATGTTCTGTCCTGACCTAAGATGCTCTAAAACGGAACGCTTAAATCCAGCTTCACAGACGGCGTTAAATCCATGGTTGTTTTTGAGAACAGCGCTCCATCATCTTTATACATGTAGTATTTCACATCCACTTTAAAAGAGATAAAACTTACAGCGAATTAAGCAGAAAATATGTTTCTAATTGGCTCCAGGTCTGCATCCCAGCTGCTTGGACAGGCTCCGAGAAAGCAGTCTGGGCAAGTTTTGTGGTCCTAATTAGAGATGGACCGATCCGATATTACGTATCGGTATCGGTCCGATACTGACCTAAATTACTGGATCGGATATCGGAGAGAAATAAAAAATGTAATCCGATCCATTAAATATCAAACAAGTACCTCACAAAACTTGCAACATGGCGTAACTCGGCTCATAACCGTAGCACTTTGGAGCAGTATGCATCACGTGATAGAGCGGTTGTGGCGTGTGAGACCTGTCGGCGGTCTGGTTGAGTATTTGGAGCTTCGCTACCAAACCAGCATTTCATCTCCAAGGAAGTTATCCCAGAGAGAAGTAAAGCAAGTGTGTAAGTTCATCTCTGAATGTTTGTAAAGCATTCCCGCATTAAGCTTAACAACCGATACCTGGAGCGACTGCCTCTCTCTCTCTCTCTCTCTCTTCTTGCTGCTACTTCAATCGTGAAACTGATCAATTCAATTCAATTCAATTTTATTTATATAGCGCCAAATCACAACAAAAGTCGCCTCAAGGCGCTTCATAAGAGAAAAACCCAACAATCATATGACCCCCTATGAGCAAGAACTTTGGCGACAGTGGGAAGGAAAAGCTCCCTTTTAACAGGAAGAAACCTCCGGCAGAACCAGGCTCAGGGAGGGGCGGGGCCATCTGCTGCGACCGGTTGGGGTGAGAGAAGGAAGACAGGATAAAGACATGCTGTGGAAGAGAGACAGAGGTTAATAACAGATATGATTCAATGCAGAGAGGTCTGTTAATACAGATCAATGATCAGCTGATCGGCTTTTCTGTCGCGAGTCCGTCTCTCTGGTTTGTTTTTGGCCCACTTCGTGCCAGAAAGAGGAAACCAGCGGCTGAACAACAGCAGCACGTTTAAGCTTGATCAGCTGTTGTTAGAATTTATTTAATTTTACTTTCTACACCAGGATCTTTTTCTACGCAGCTGACGGCTGTAACTGTGCAGGGGCGGATCTAGCAAAGTTTAGCCAGGGGGGCCGATAGGGCATGAACAGGGAAAAGGGGGCACAAAGACATACTTTTCTTTCTTATTCTCATTTAAAATGTCGAGCTTTTAATAAATAATTATCTGAATCTTACACCCAAAGTTTTAATCTGATGTAAAATGTATAGAAGTCCATTACTGTATATAGTAACTGTTAAGTCTAATATACCCTAGTAAGCTACAGTACTTTTTCCTTTGGGAAGGTACCATCTGTGCAGTTCTGTTGAAGAAAGATGTTGAATCTATTTAATTATTCTTGAAAAATAATTTATTTCTGTGCATTTTTCTTCCACACTGGATCAGATTAAGGTTGATTACGTCGATTAAGCATCATGAGGTAGAGGGTGGGGGGTTCCCTTTTTTTTTTTTTTTTTTTTTGCTGGGAGTTTGCAACCCTATTAGTTAGGTTGCTTAATGTTTCTGCTAAGTACTCTTTAAAATACCAGAATAGGGAGGATGGTGTAGGTTTAAGTTTATTAGATTGATCAGTTTTGCTGAACTATGACATTTTTTGGGTGCAGTATATTTTTTGCATACAGGTATAACAGAATAGCTTTAGTGTTTGTTTGTTTTTTAAACTTGAGTATAAACGTATACAAAATACAGCAAGATATTTAAAAAACAGCTTTATTGATTGAAAACACACTATATCGGATTCATATCGTATCGGCCGATATCCAAATTTATGATATCGGTATCGGACATAAAAAAGTGGTATCGTGCCATCTCTAGTCCTAATAGAAAGTCTTTAAATTTTCAAACAAGCCTTTATATCAGAGTGAGTGGTTAATCGTAAAATAAATACAAATTTATAGTCTAGAAAAAAAAGGAGGAAGCTTCATTAAATACCCACCAAAGTCTCCGACGTGTCAACACGGAGTCTCAAACCCTTCAATCAGCAGAGCAATCTTAACTTTTTGTACTGAAGCTGTCAGTTATTTAGCCTGTGTTTATCCTTCTTTACCTTTGGGTCCAGCTCACAAATCAACTCAACGTGTCTGACTCGACATGACAGCACCAATAAAGTTCTGCTGGTGAGAGGAATGAGGCCCCGGTTTGGTTGTAGCCTCAGCCTCAAACATAGTACAGCGAGTAGATGTTTCTGACACCTTTGTTTCATTGTTTCTGTGAGGAGCGCAGCCTGATTTGCTCTGCCTGTCAGTCTGTATGTGTCTGTTGTCTTTTCACCCTCTATCTGGTGTCTGTCAGCTGTAGTGTTTCTTCCTTTAAACTTTTGCATCTTTTCTCCAACCACTGTCTCCGTCTTTGTCTTCCTGTTCTTACATAAAGAAGCTACAATATCAGAAAACTAGGCCGCCTTCAGCCCTCTCATCAGATCTAACTGATTTGCTTAATTGTCTAAAGAAAACCCACAAAGTTCTTGACTCTATCTCACCGTCTGTCTTTCAGCATGACAATCATCCTCGTTTTGGTGTTCGCCGACAGCGAGTTAAAACTATCGGACGCAGACTTCCAGACACACATAGCCCATGTGAAATCCATTTTGATGAGAGGGATGCAATAAAAACCAGATTTGTCAGCTGTGAACTACGTGAGAGATGCTGTCCATGTGTGAGCCTGAGCAAGATTGAAAGATTGGTCATCCATCTGCCTGAGAAAAACCGATGCAGGCAACCAAAGCCCATCGAGACGCTAGCAGTTCCATTTATTTCTGTTTTTTAGAGCCCTCACTAACCAGCCTGTTAATTAGCCCAACTGTGTTTCCCATCGTCCAGCGTGGAGGACTGGCCCTGCTCTGTTTGTCCGCGTCTTCACTAGGCCTTTCTGTCTCGTCCCCCTCATTAGCAGGCTGGAGTGGCAGGACAATCAGGCAAAGCGCTGTTCCGAGCTTTGCATGCTTGTACACATGCACACACACACTGGCGCGGTCCCAGGAGTCCTTTTATGGCTGGTGATTGTCATTCGCAGCTGGCTGTGTGACCTTGACAGGGATAACAGAAGCATCACTGAGGGATGCTACTGGATACTCTTCCCCTCTCTCTCTCTTTCTCACACACACACACACACACACACACACACACACACACACACACACACACACACACACACACACACACACACACACACGAGTCAGAATACTCCCTCGTTCTCCCTTAAAAAGTACAAGGACATGCGTAGTGTGTGTGGAAGGCTTTTGCATGTTAATGACTCAGACTGATCATGTTTTCTTTAGACTAACTTTATATTAAATATGTGTTTTTCATGAAGATATCTTTGTACATTCAGTCGTGTCCTGTGCATAGCCTATGATTCAGTGTCCTGCAGAAGTTTAAATTATTTTCTGTTTGACTTTAACGAGTGTCTCACATCGATGGGGAGAATTTTTGGCCCACTCTTCTTTATAAAATTATCTATTTGAGGTTTGCTGGCATTTGTTTGTGCACAGCTCTGTGCTAAGGTCAGTACTTCCACGCTTTAAACGCTGCACGCTCATACTCTCTCCCACACTCGATATATGATCCATTGTTGACCTGCACACAGCTGTTGTCACGAACGTCGCACTCGCTTACGTCACTGTCATGAGACATTCTCGCAAAAAAATCACGGTTTTAGTAACGCAGTAACGCAGCGTTCCTACGGGAAAGTAACGGTGATCTAATTACTGTTTTTGCAATAGTAATCCCTTACTTTACTCGCTACTTGAAAAAAGTAATCGGATTACAGTAACGCGTTATGCCCATCTCTGACAGCTCTCTTAAGGTCCCACCACAGCATTTCAGTCAGACTGAGGTCTGGACCGTGGCAGGGCCAACGCAGCACCTTGATTTTTGCTGCTGTGCTTTCAATCATCGTCTTGTTGTACGACCCAGTTTCGGCGGAGCTTTAGCCTGACGTCTCACTCTAATCAGATGATGAACAAAGGAGTTCATAGTCAAATCCATGAGTGCAGCTTTCCCCTATGACTGCAAAACAAGCCCAAACCATCAGAATGTACTGGGCAGTCACAATGAGGTGTTTGTACTGACATGCTGTGTTTTTCTTACCAAGCAGGGTGCGGTGCATTATGGCCAGACATCTCCTTTTTTAACCAAAAAAAAACGTTGTTTCCAAAGTTTGCTCAAATGCAACTTTGCAAACTGTAGCTGTGCTGCAGTGTTCTTCTAGGAAACAAGAGGCTTTCTCCTGGTAAACAGCTTTTGAAACCAGCAACTCACTTTACTTTGGTCTTAACTCTACTCTCCTCCATAGCTGCTCGTCTCCTTACTGGTAGTGGGCGGCGTGTCTCTATTACCCCTGTCCTTGCTGATCTGCATTGGAACAATATAGCACCAAGCTACCTCATTGAGCTACTTAGATCATACACCCCTACTAGAGCATTAAGATCATCTTCCCGGTCACTCCTGGTACTGCTGAGATCTCGGCTGAAGACTAGAGGTGACCGCGCGTTTTCCTTGGCTGCACCCGATTTATGGAATAACCTCCCCATCGCTGTCCGCGAGTCTGATTCCATCCATTCCTTCAAATCGCAGTTAAAAACCCACTTATTTAGCCTCGCCTTTTCTACCAGTTAACGCTTGCTTGATAGTTAGCTTAACGCTTATTCTTATCTTCATTTTACATTTTTTTTGACTGTTTTATCCTCTACACTTAGCCTTCTTTTATGCTTTTATATGCAATTCTTTTGCCTTCGTGTGTTTTAATGCCATTCAAGCTGCTAGCACATTTTGGTACCTTGCCATAGCCCTCATCCTTCCCTGTTACTTCATCTTACCCTCTTGCATGTTAAGCACTTTGGTACACCACTGGTTTTTAAATGTGCTGTATAGATAAAGTTTGTTGTTGTTGTTGTTGTTCAGCTTTTTTTCTAGTCGTGTTCTGTAGTAAAGATTGACATCTAACATGCTGATCCAGGCTTATAATTTATTATGTTATTTTTTATTTGCAGTTTATCTGAGCGTTGGGGACTTTGGGGTAAATTTGTCACAGCATCCACTCCTGGGTAGATTGTGGCATTATGTTAACGCACAGTTTAATGCTCCAGAGCTGCAAACTTTCCAAAGTTCTGTTTTTACAGAGGTGCTCACACCTGCTCATGATTCATTAATAAAGTGCATTTGATTAAGATAAGATAACCTTTATTAGTCCCACACGTGGGAAATTAGCAGCAGCTTACTGCTACGTATAATTCCCACGGAAGCAGTAAGGCTGTACTCGGTATTTCAACTCCTGTTTCACATCACTAATCACAGGTATACAGCTACACACACCTATACAAGGTTTTATTCCTCGTCCACCCGTCATTTTGCATACGCTGGTTTTAACACACCAAAACCAATCATAAACTTACACACTCTGCTGTTGGTCTTATTGTTTTGCTGCTCATTTTTTCAACAAGCTGCTGTTTGGTGTTGCAGAGCAGTAGCACACCTCTTGTCATCTTCCTGCAGTATCACAAGCCCAGCAGTCTTTCATGTATGCTTGGGTGGTAATGAGATCTGATAGAAAGAGGTGAGATTCTCCCATCAGTCCTCCCACACACACACACACACACACACACACACACAGGGAGACAGACTCAGTGGAGACAAAGCCACTGGGAGCACATTTCTTCGCCAGCATGCGTGTACATCACAGAGAGTATGTGTCATGTGCACAGTAAATTATCACGCTGGGGCCCCACAGAGACATCGTCTAATCAGCCTAAACTTCTCCTGACACTTCAGCTACTCTCCAGCTGAAGTTATTGTGCCTTTATCAGTGATCTCTCCCTCTCCCACAGTCCCTACATCTGCCTCTCTCACTTACTCTCTCCTCATCCTGCCTCCCTCTACAACTGTTCTTGTTTTTCCCTCCACTCCCCCCCACGCCTATCAAAGTTTGATGCCAAGCCATCTGTGAATCCAACTAATGTTGCACCTCATTCTTTTTCACTTCTCTTCATCTGACCCAGTTTGTCACTCTCTGCAGGTGCTGGCTGTCACTGTGATTACAGACCAGAAATATCTCTGTCTTTAATGACAGCAGTGCCACCTGTTTGAGTGTGTGCAGCGCTGGGTTTTGTTTTCGCGTTCTGTCCTACGAAGACGACGTTTTACGCCGTTCTAATTTTTAATATTGACATTTTTTTAAAGAAAAAAAAAGCAAAACAAAAGCCAAGAGGAGATATTCTCAGCATGCGGCGCTTATTCATAAAAAGCTGCCTACTGCTAAGCTTTTTTAAAAATGTGGATGTTTCTTTATGTTTTAAAAAGAAGAAGCACAAGAGGAAATGGAAAAGGATGACTATATAAAGAAATATTGATGCTTAACAGAAGAGCTAGGATGGACATATTAGAGAGAGTAAGAACCGGGGGACCAAGGAGCCTTAGAGCGAGAGGGAGCAGAGGGAAAAGATGAAGCAGGACATAGAGATAAATGGCAGAGAGCTCTGGAGAGGCTATAAGCATTTCAGCTTCATCTGGTGCAGGCTTGTAACGCTGTAGTCTCATGTCCCATGCTCTTTCAAGTGGGAGTAGAAAGGCCTTCATTTTAGCTGCTGTCCCATTGAAGTGTATTCTCATTAAAGGCAGCCTCGTGGCATTTCTCTTATCACAGGCACCATACAGGGTGACCATTTAGGTCCTTGACACAGCGACAGTGTTGAGGCCCAGAGTGCTGACACTGGTGATGACCCTCAGCGTGCTTCTGTGGCATTTAGAAAGAACAAATTTATAGAAGTGATGGATTTCAAGATGTTTTGGTTTCCTTTGTTTTCTGAACATTTTTGTGTGATTTACTTTATTTATTTTTGATAAGTTTAAAAAAAATACACAACGTGAGGTGTGAGCTACACTGATCCATAAGACGAGACAGGAAATGAATCATTCAAATGAAATCACACAGACACACACACACCTTATCTTTACTGTTTTCTAGTCGCTGTATACAAACTTGCCAAATATTCTCAATTCCTACAAATCTCTAATCACTCATTAATTTGGCCAATGAGGTCAGAAGTATCTAATTCTATATCCTTACCTTTTGGGGGTAATGATTTCTAGAGCTTTTAAAGTTGTCATGGTTTTGACAGCCTGGTTCTTCGGGTCACAATGTTTTGAACAGAACATTTGTGAATATGCAGTGTAACCCCATAATTCATAAGAAATATGAAGATGTAACATACCGTATTTTCCACACTATAAGGTGCACTTAAAATCCTTTAACCTTCTCAAAAATCGACAGTGGGCCTTACATATGAATTCTGGTTGTGCTTACTGACCCCGAACCAATATTATGTGCTACACAGCGCTCAAAAATCTGTCAAAAATGTTTTAGTACAACTTTAGTAAGCTATGAAGCCGCACCGCTTGATGGATTGTTGGAGCATTGCGGCTGTCGTACTCAGGAGCCTCGTGGAGTAATCTATTCAATTCAATTTTATTTATACAGCGCCAAATCACAACAACAGTCGCCTCAAGGCGCCTTATATTGTACAGTAGATTGTACAATAATAGATACAGAGAAAACCCAACAATCATATGACCCCCTATGAGCAAGCACTTTGGCGACAGTGGGAAGGATAAACTCCCTTTTAACAGGAAGAAACCTCCGACACAACCAGGCTCAGGGAGGGGCGGGGCCATCTGCTGTGATTGGTTGGGGTGAGAGAAGGAAGACAGGATAAAGACATGCTGTGGAAGAGAGACAGAGGTTAATAACAAGTACGATTCAATGCAGCAGCCTACGTCTATTGCAGCATAACTAAGGGAGGATTCAGGGTCACCTGGTCCAGCCCTAACTATATGCTTTAGCAAAAAGGAAAGTTTGAAGCCTAATCTTGAAAGTAGAGATGGTGTCTGTCTCCTGAATCTCCGGAACAACAAGTAGGCCTGCAGAGCGAGAGCGAAGCGCTCTAATAGGGTGATATGGTACTACAAGGTCATTAAGATAAGATGGGGCCTGATTATGAGGAGCAGGATTTTGAATTCTGGATTTAAGAGGAAGCCAAAACAGGAGAAATCTGCTCTCTCTTTCTAGTCCCTGTTAGGACTCTTGCTGCAGCATTTTGGATTAGCTGAAGGCTTTTCAGGGAGTTTTTTGGACATCCTGATAATAATGAATTACAGTCGTCCAGCCTGGAAGTAATAAATGCATGAACTAGTTTTTCAGCGTCACTCTGAGACAGGATATTTCTAATTTTAGAGATGTTGCACAAATGGAAGAACGCAGTCTTACTGTTACGTTTCGGTGTGTCAGTGTGTTGTTTTTGCGTGACTGTTATGTGTTTCCTACTTTACTTTGAAAGTCTGTGTTATTTTAGTGTTTTCAGTTTACGTTTCCCTGTCTCGTCAGTTCTAATTTGCCCCAGCTGTGTTTCCCTCCTGTGGTCCATTCCCTAATTGCTCCTTCTATGTATTTAAGCCCTGTGTTTCTGTATGTCAACGTCGCGATCTTCTTCCCCCCCCGTTGTAAATAGTTTGGCGCCTTGTGTTGTGATGTAAATAAATATCATATTTTGCTTTAAAGAAAATAGTGGTCGATACTTTCGTTTTGGGATGATTTTTGTGGAAACCCGTATTAGGTTTTTCTCGTGTGTTTTTACCTTATTTTTATTTGCCTTATTTTTATTTTTCTGCGTTGCACCCCGGTTGCCTAGGCCGGGGTGTAACACTTACATATTTGTTTAATATGTGCATTGAAGGACATGTCCTGGTCAAAAATGACTCCAAGGTTCCTCACAGCGTTACTGGAGGCCAAGGTAATGCCACCCAGAGTAAGAATCTGCTTAGATACCATATTTCTAAGATTTTCAGGGCCGAGTATAATAACCTCAGTTTGATCTGAATTAAGAAGCAGAAAGTTAGCGGCCATCCAGGTCTTTATGTCTTTAAGACATTCCTGCAGTTTAACTCATTGGTGTGTGTTATCTGGCTTCATGGACAGATAGAGCTGGGTGTCATCTGCATAGCAGTGTAAATGTATGCTATGTCTTCTAATGATGCTGCCTAAAGGAAGCATGTATAATGTAAACAGAATTGGTCCCAGCACTGAACCCTGTGGAACTCCATAATTAACCTCCGTGTGTGAAGAGGACTCTCCATTTACATGCACAAACTGGAGTCTATTAGATAGATATGATACAAACCACTGCAGCGCAGTACCTGTAATACCTACAGCATGTTCTAATCGCTCTAATATTCAATTCAATTCAATTCAATTTTATTTATACAGCGCCAAATCACAACAACAGTCGCCTCAAGGCGCCTTATATTGTACAGTAGATTGTACAATAATAGATACAGAGAAAACCCAACAATCATATGACCCACTATGAGCAAGCACTTTGGCGACAGTGGGAAGGAAAAACTTCATTTTAACAGGAAGAAACCTCCGACACAACCAGGCTCAGGGAGGGGCGGGGCCATCTGCTGTGATTGGTTGGGGTGAGAGAAGGAAGACAGGATAAAGACATGCTGTGGAAGAGAGACAGAGGTTAATAACAGATATGATTCAATGCAGCAGCCTACGTCTATTGCAGCATAACTAAGGGAGGATTCAGGGGGAAAGTTTGAATCCTAATCTTAAAAGTAGAGATAGTGTCTGTCTCCTGAATCCAAACTGGAAGCTGGTTCCACAGAAGAGGGGCCTGAAAACTGAAGGCTCTGCCTCCCATTCTACTTTTAAATACTCTAGGAACAACAAGTAGGCCTGCAGAGCGAGAGCAAAGTGCTCTAACAGGGTGATATGGTACTACAAGGTCATTAAGATGAGATGGGGCCTGATTATTTAAGACCTTGTATGTGAGGAGCAGGATTTTGAATTCTGGATTTAACAGGAAGCCAAAACAGGAGAAATCTGCTCTCTCTTTCTAGTCCCTGTCAGGACTCTTGCTGCAGCATTTTGGATTAGCTGAAGGCTTTTCAGGGAGTTTTTTGGACATCCTGATAATAATGAATTACAGTCGTCCAGCCTGGAAGTAATAAATGCATGAACTAGTTTTTCAGCGTCACTCTGAGACAGGATATTTCCAACTTTAGAGATGTTGCACAAATGGAAGAAAGCAATCCTACATATTTGTTTAATACTGTATGTGCGTTGAAGGACATGTCCTGGTCAAAATGACTCCAAGGTTCCTCACAGCATTACTGGAGGCCAAGGTAATGCCACCCAGAGTAAGAACGTGGTTAGAGACCATATTTCTAAGATTTTCAGGGCCGAGTACAGTAACCTCAGTTTGATCTGAATTAAGAAGCAGAAAGTTAGCGGCCATCCAGGTCTTTATGTCTTTAAGACATTCCTGCAGTTTAACTCATTGGTGTGTGTTATCTGGCTTCATGGACAGATAGAGCTGGGTGTCATCTGCATAGCAGTGAAAATGTATGCTATGTCTTCTAATGATGCTGCCTAAGGGAAGCATGTATAATGTAAACAGAATTGGTCCTAGCACTGAACCCTGTGGAACTCCATAATTAACCTCAGTGTGTGAAGAAGGACTCTCCATTTACATGAACAAACTGGAGTCTATTAGATAGATATGATACAAACCACTGCAGTGCAGTACCTGTAATACCTACAGCATGTTCTAATCGCTCTAATAGGATGAAACTCTTCAAGTAAACCATTCCTCTGCCGATGATCTGTTAGCTGTTTGACAACTACTCTTTCAAGGATTTTTGATATGAAAGGAAGGTTGGAGATTGGCCTATAATTAGCTAAGACTGCTGCATCTAGAGATGCTTTTTAAGTAAAGGTTTAACTACAGCCAGCTTGAAGGCCTGTGGTACATAGCTGATTATTAGAGATAGGTTGATCATATTTAAGATCGAAGCATTAATTAATGGCAGGACTTCTTTGAGCAGTTTTGTAGGAATGGGGTCTAAAAGACACGTTGATGGTTTGGAGGAAGTAATTATTGAAGTTAACTCAGAAAGATCAATTGGAGAAAAAGAGTCTAACTTAACATCAATGGTACTAAGAGTAGCTGTAGATAATATTACATCTGTGGAATGATTATTGGTAATTTATTCTCTAATGATTAAAATTTTATTTGTGAAGAAGTTCATGAAGTCATTACTAGTTAACGTTAAAGGGATGGTTGGCTCAATAGAGCTCTGACTGTTTGTCAGCCTGGCTACAGAGCTGAAGAGAAACCTGGGGTTGTTCTTATTTTCTTCAATCAGTGATGAATAGTAAGATGTTCTGGGTCCAAAACTCCCAAAGTCAAACGAACACTGCAGCATCACTGAGAGTTACAAACTGTCTAAATTCTTTCATCTTTAATAAAATGATCAGTGTGGCTGCTCTACCAGTTGTAACATCCAGGCATCCAGCAAAACAGAATTTATGAAGTTTAATAGAGTTAGCAGGAAGTTAGCTCGCTAGCTTCCACCTAAACATGATATAGCATGTTCTGACTGAGAGATTTCTGAAAAATTCAAACGTACAGCTCTGCTGTCACTTCCAACATAAATGAAGACAGGAAACTAAACAGCAGTGACGTTTGTAGGGTTACTGAAGTTTGGCTAGCTGGTATATAATGATGTGCTACGTGATCGCTAGTTACACAGCTATGTTAGCATAAACACAGTGAAGCTGGAGGATGAACGCAAACTTTTTTCCACTCGATAAAAGCCTTATGGTCCGAAAAATATGCTAATTTATTCCTTTTTATTATATTTTTTTAATATATTATATTTTATTGTATTTATTCCTCATTTGATATATTGACGATGAAGGTGGTGTTTAGTTATAATAGTGTGTAATCCAGATAATCTCTCACTTTTTGCCCTTTCAGGAGCTTTAGTAACTGTTGCTAAATTTGTTACTAAAATGCTTTGTTCTGTCTGTTTTTCTTTTTCTGCACCGGCCTGTTCCTGTTCCTGGGGTACCCGCTCATGCTGCTGGCTATGACAGACTCATGTGAGTGCCTGTATCCAAAAAGCACTGGGGTCAGATCATTCCCGCCTCAGAAAAAAGAACCGTGAGCCAACTAGATTGGCAGAATTCCTGAAAAGCATCACTGCTTTGTTCACAGTGTTTAATTTAGCGTTTAGTTCAAAACCTTTTTCCTGTGACCTAAATAACAACAATGATAAAAGCAACAAAACATAACATTTTCACTTAATTATTAAGAAAAACTGTTTTTTATATGAATTATTGAACTGTTCCACTTATATCACTGGAATCTGATGATGCATGTGCAAGCAGTCGCAGCAGGCTCAGGGAAATGATGTGAAATTTCTTGTTTCAGATGAGATGAATTTACCAACTGATGAAATTAAATCAAAGTCTGTTATAAAATTTTAATTGGTAGTTATCAGGGATTTGCATCACCATTGAAGCCTCTGTAAGCTTCTTTTACTAGAATGAATATGTGTGTGTGTCCATATGTCTGCAGCTGATTTCAACGGGGGAGCCAAGGGAACAAATATTCCGAATGACAGGCCCCGGTGCTGACCAGGATCCCAAAGGTCTCTTCACCATTGACATGAATTCAGGAGCCGTGTCAGTCAGCCGCTCAGTGGACCGTGAGGCCACAGACTCCTACCAGGTCAGCATGTGTTTGAGCCGTGTTCAGATCTGGTGGTTATCACTTTTTCATTGTTTCACTGATTCACAGACTCCTCCACACATTAACTGTCACTTTCCATATTTCTCTTTTGTTCTCAAGTTATTAATACGTTTCAATAGTTCAAATAAAGGTTTCTTTAGTGTCACACTGACACCTGGAAACATACAAAAATAAAAAAATATCAGAATAATTATTATTGGTGTTGGTGGTATTTGGATGGTCTTTGTATTCAGGCAGTTCGTGCCGTCAGTCAGAAGTTTGAGGTTTCTTTTATGTTAAAAGAACGTTAGAGTCTGTTTGAGGTGTCCACTAGTGTTTCTGCCCTGGGGGGTTTCAGCCTAACGAAAGCCATCTCCCTTAGAAAGGAAAAGAAGACACTGGCAGAGAAGCTCTGCGTTTTAAGTCAATTGATCTTATCCTGTTTTCTGAAATCAGGCATAAGTGAGGGTGTTCAACTGGGTGTCTTTCAGATGTTCTTGAGTGTAACCAGTGGTTTGTGCCTGCATGCATCTGTTATTGACAGTCATGCTGATGCCTTGTTGTTGTAGACTGTGACGATGACGCAGCTTCCTCCTTGGGAATGTTTGAGACTCGATGTTATGAAGTTGTTTTCAGGGAAATCGTTCGGCCATCAAGCCTTTCAGGTGTTCTGGTGTTGCTGAGGTATCTGCTCTATTTATGCATTTAGGAACATACCAGATTGTTAGCTTTACCACTCCACATGGTTTCCACTGTAATTGAGCGCTGTGAATAAATATGTGTCGGTGAATGCAATACTTTTTTTTTAAATAGTAGTGGTGGTGTACAGAGGCAAAATGACCAAATATGTGTTACTGTACAAAAACCCACAAAGCAGCAGCTTTAAAACAACCTCTCTTAACTTACAGTTTTTGATTTAATAGGTCAGTGAAATAAAGTTTTTGGGTCCAACAAAAGTTTGTACGTTAAACTCTGTGGAAGACGACAGAAACTGTGTTGAAAAGAAGAAGCAGAGCAGCGAATAAATATCCAGGGACATTTTCCATTAAAAGAAAATGGTATTGTATTCAGGATGGAGACGCTCAGCAGAGACACGTGATGGCACGGTGACTAATGTGAAGGACTCAGATGAGACGGTAACAGAAAGTATGGGAAATGGGAAGGCCTTACATTTTCATGAATAATAATGATGTATTTTTTTAAAGTATGAAGATGTGGAGTCAGCACCACATTCAAACACTGTTTAATAATTAGTGTCGCTTTTTAATAGAGGAGCTGAAGTTAACTGTGGACAGTATTCACACGCTATTAGAAAATCTGATTTATTAAGCAGGAAACTGTGATCTTAGTGTTATTAAGAAAGTGTTTTTCCAAAAGCAGCTGACTGATCCTTGAGTGATTTTCTTGCCTCACGTAGATGCTGCTTCTTCATGACTTTATAAAGCAGCTTTAAAGGTAAATCTTTGAGGTTATTTAATAGAAAAAATGATGCTGTACGTATTATTGATTAGTGTGTGATGGTTTCTTCTAGAAAATTGATTCATTCTTCTAAACGTAAAATTAAAAATACACTGGTTGTTGTTACCCTGCCATCTTGAAACCAGTGGCTGAGATGGACATCGTTGCTCTGCATATCTGTGTTTATGTATTTGGCTATAGTAACTAGAGATGGCACGATACCACTTTTTTATGTCCGATACCGATACCGATATCATGAATTTGGATATCTGCCGATACCGATATGAATCCGATATAGTGTTTTTTAATCAATAAAACTGTTTTTTAATATCTTGCTGCATTTTGTATAAGTTCATAGTCAAGTTTAAATAAACAACAGCACTAAAGCTATTCTGTTATACCTGTGTGTAAAAAGTACACTGCGCCCAAAATATTTCATAGTTCAGCAACACTGATCAATCTAATAAACTTAAACCTGCTCCATCCTTCCTATTCTGGTATTTTAAAGAGTACTTAGCAGAAATATTAAGCAACCTAACTAATAGGGTTGCAAACTACCAGCAAAAAAAAATAAAAAATAGGGAACCACCCTCCACCCTCCACTTTGTGATGCTTAATCGATGTAATCAACTTTAATTTGATGCAGTGTGAAAAAAAAATGCACAGAAATAAATTATTTTTTCAAGAATAATTAAATAGATTCAACATCTTTCTTCAACAGAACTGCACAGATGGTACCTTCCCAAAGGAAAAAGTACTATAGCTTACTAGGGTATATTAGACTTAACAGTTACTATATACAGTAATGGACTTCTATACATTTTACATCAGATTAAAACTTTGGGTGTAAGATTCAGATAATTATTTATTAAAAGCTCGACATTTTAAATGAGAATAAGAAAGAAAAGTATGTCTTTGTGCCCCCTTTTCCCTGTTCATGCCCTATCGGCCCCCTTGGCTAAACTTTGCTAGATCCGCCCCTGCACAGTTACCAGCCGTCAGCTACGTAGAAAAAGATCCTGGTGTAGAAAGTAATATTAAATGAATTCTAACAACAGCTTATCAAGCTTAAACGTGCTGCTGTTGTTCAGCCGCTGGTTTCCTCTTTCTGGTGCAAAGTGGGCCAAAAACAAACAAGAGAGACGGACTCACGACAGAAAAGCCGATCAGCTGATCATTGTTCAGTTTCATGATTGAAGTAGCAGCAGGAGAGAGAGAGAGAGAGAGAGAGGCACTTGCTCCATATATCAGTTGTTAAGCTTAACGTGGGAATGCTTTACAAACATTCAGAGAGGAACTTACACACTTGCTTTACTTCTCTCTGGGATAACTTCCTTGGAGATGAAATGCTGGTTTGGTAGCGAGACTACAAATACACACAGCCGCTGTATCACGTGACCACACTGCTCCGACGTGCTACGGTTATGAGACGAGTTACGCCATGTCGCAAGTTTTGTGAGGATTACATTTTTTATTTCTCGCCGATATCCGATCCAGTAATTTAGGTCAGTATCGGACCGATACCGATACGTAATATCGGATCGGTCCATCTCTAATAGTAACACTTACAAGTTACTTTTAATTTAAAGATCACTAATAGCTCTTTCAAATGACATACGTGATTTGCCCACGCACATTTTCCTCATCATCTTTCTCATCATGTCCTCATCCTCTGCACTGCTCTCTAAGCTAACATTACACCAGTTAATGATTAAACGTCTTAAAAATCAAACTTTCCTTCTGACGAGCAGTTTGATTACATTCTCACATCGTATAAGTTTCATTGCAAAGTGTCCAAGTCCAACAAAGTTAGGTCTGCTTCAAAGAAAGTTTCACCGACGCCAGCGAACAACAGCGCTCACAGATGGAAAGGAGCAGGATTCCCTCAGCTCACCTCATTATCACTCCACCGACTCCATCGACTCCATCAAGCTCCTTGCACAAAGCTGAGGTAAACGGCAGCCTGCAGGCGCTACAGGTGACAGAGTTGAGTGTCTTGTTTAGTTGTTTATGCAATTGAATTGGGAGGTGCAAGAAAACAGAGATCATGTGACTGTAATCTATAATCTACAGACATGTAGGGCTGAGACTTAACGTGCTGTACCATCATCAAGTCATGGCTTTGGTTTATAGACCTCTGTAGTCACCTCTGGTTTCAGGCGTCCACACCTAGAAGAAGTCCCAACAGTAGTACTTTGTTGTGTTGTGTTATTTTTTATTTTGTTTCGGTCAGAAATTGTTACATTTGGGAACGAAGTTGAAGTGCTGGAGTGTGCACACCTATCTTTAGTTATCGGCAAAGCAAAATAAAACAAAATGATAAAAAGCAGATATTCAAAAATCCCATTCCTGTGCAGCTCATTAAAAGGAGGAAACTTTGTTTTTGTTTGTTTTAAATACTTTTACAGATAGTTTTAAGTTTTCTTTCTAGAACTGCAGTTCTTGGCGCTTCATTCAGTTCAGAGGTTTCTGCTTGGTTAATTTGCAGACCCTTAGAGTCAGAGAGCTCTTACCCACAGAGCAGATTAAGGACGGCTTTAACCACTCCAACTACATTAGGTGTGGTTAAAGCCATCCTAACAGTATGTACCTGACTGCTGACCCAAAATGAATATTTTCCAACCTACCAAACGCTACCTTTGCATTCACAGTGTCATAATATGGTCAAACATCTAATTGGAAACGTCCGTCAATGGTTTAATATCTTAGTGATAATAAAAACCTGATCCAGTCTAATATGTCATTATTTCAAATTCTAGAAGTGAAAAAGCCTCTAATATAAATTCTGCCTTTCATTGCATCTGGGTCATCACTAATGATTGTTATTTCCAGCTTGATAATTGTTATAGCTGAAGCCAAGACTGAGTCAGGCTGGGCATCAGCACACGCGCCTGAGCACACACATTTCCTCTTCCTGTTGTTTTTCCAGCCAAGCCTACATCATAACTTGCTTTCATTTATTTTGTTGTAATGAGGAGATTTTAAAACAAGTACATTTGTACAGTACAAGAGTCTGCTATTAAATTCAGTCTGGTTTTATTATCACTTGTCCAGTGCTGAAGACTTTTGTAGTCCCCGCTGGCTGTCACAGTCTCTCCTAGTCACATTCATTAAGGGTGTCGCCTTTCCCATTGTAGCTAATGGCTTCATGGGAATGAAACATGAAATATTCAGCGGTAGATTAAAATCACGATTTCTCCAAATACATTTTATAGGCAAAGTAAAGCGAACAAATGGAAGCCATTTCATATGTAAAATGAATCTATATATTATATCTGCTGTTTTTAATATGTTGGAATTAATGTGGCTTCACATGATTCACGTGATTAATTTTATTTGAAAGGGGTTGCTAGCCTGGAGTTACAACTACAGGACTAACACTTTACCTTTCAGTGCTTTGGATTAGTATACAAGCATATTTCTTATTATGTGTACCCAAACAGAACGACGGGGAGTAATATGATGGCCATATTAAACACCTGAACTAGATCTGAACTGAAAGTGTCAAATATAAGTTACTTTTAATTTAGAAATCCCAAATAACCTTTGCAAACTATACACATATATAGCCCTGTGCAAAGGTTTAGGCAGGTGAGGGGAAAATGCTGTAAACACAGAAAGCTTTCATGAATGGAAGTGTTAATCGTTTATTATCATCAATCAACAATGCAGAGGAGGAGCAAAGGAGAATCTAAATCACATCAATGTTTGGTGCGACCACTCTTTGCCTTCTTCTAGACAGTTTTTGAAGGAGCTCGGCTGGTAGGTCGTTCCAAACATCTTGGAGAACTAAGCACAGATCTTCTGTGGATGTCGGCTTGCTCACATCCTTCTGTCTCTGATCCCAGACACACGATGATGTTGAGATCAGGGCTCTGTGGGGGTCGTACCATCACTTCCAGGACTTCTTGTTCTTCTTCATGCTGAGGATAGCACTTAATGACGTTGGCTGTGTGTTTGGGTCGTTGTCCTGCTGCAGAATACATTTGGGGCCAATAACCAATCGTTTATATTTCTGAAAGCTCTCTTTGTTTACAGCATTTTTTCCACACCTACCTAAAACTTTTGCACAGTACTGTATATGTTCTGCTTCCACCAAGTGGCAAAAAAAATCTATAATTTCAAAGGTAAATCAGCCGTTTTGATTGTTTGTTTGTTAGTTTTTGAAGTGATATTTAGGCTAAAGCTGTTCTCCATCAATAGACATGATGAAGCTCCATTCAGCTACGTCTGGAAAGTGGTTGATTTTCTCTCCTCAGAGTAAATCTCCTCATATACATGACTTTTTATCTCAATCTCATGTCTCTGCAGCTTATTGCTGTTCAATACATGTCCTCTGGTAAACTATCCAGTATATATGAGGTGTGAACTGTTATTTAACCATCATTGTTAGCAATATAAGGAATACAATCAATGTTTTGTTGTACAGACATCCAGGGTTGTATTGAACACACTTCATGCTTCAGCTTCCTTCTCCCAGTCTCCTTTCTATTTGGCTGTATAATGATCATTGATTACTTTGGGAAAAAATGCTGTACCCACCCACAAGGTCACAGTATATCAAAAAAGTATTGCCACAGGCTTTGAGAAAAATAAAATCGATGAAGTTGACTGGCACAGTGTCTAAATGCAGTGGTCAGTGTTTTGGATGCTTTATCTTGGGAATTTATGGATGCAGCCACTGTTGCAAGCAAAAGTCCAAACTAAGCAAAACTTGATGAAGACGTTTAAGGAAAGTAGAGTCTAACTTCAGCATAACGACGGCAAGAGGTCAGCGCAAAGCAAATGGAAAGTGGGAATTCTAAGTAGGCTGTTACAGCAGGCGCACAGCCGAGCAAGGCAAGCAAACAAACCCCTGACAAAGTAAAATATTTGCTGTGAAAGAACAAACAGACGCAGTGATCAGCTGGGGCACATGTTCACAAGGATTTAATGTCAAACATTATTTTCTTATTAAGCTCAATTAGGGTGAAAATGAATGTTAATGAGATGGAAAACAGAGCGGATGGGAGAGAGGGAGGAGTGCGAGGCTTATCGCTGCAATTATGACAAGCTTGGGTCGGGTTGATAGCGGCGAGTAAGAGCTCTAATTGGCTTAGAACAGAGGAAGGAGAGAACGTGAAGAGATAAATAACAGTCTTGTTTACACCGGTGGAAGGAGGACCCACAGTAATACAGGTCATTGGAACAATAAGTGTGCCGAGTCTTTTCTTCGTGCTTACCTTGGAGAAGCTGAAATTTAAAGTACGAAAAGAAAGTAGTGCTGCACACATTTATTTATGTAAAAGTTTAGTGGCGTTCGCTGCACAACGTCGGTTCTAATTGTTTAAAAAAGTGCACAAATAAAAAAATGCTAATAACTTGTTGGGTGGATGTTTGCCTCAGAACTCCAACCTGTGTCGTGATGTAGAAAGGGGTATGCTCCTGACAGCACATATAATGCCACCACATTTTGCTCCTTATATTGGGTCTGTCAAGGCAGCGAACACAGTGACAAAGGGGGGCTTACTGAGAAGAAGCTGTATGGATCCATCTCAACTCTAGAATGGCTGAGATTTGAGGTGACAGCTAATTTGAAATTTAGATTTAGAAATATCTCAGCTTTCAAGAGCTCTACAAAGCTGTCTCAAAACAGTTTTGTGGAATTGTCAACAGGTATAAATCAAGCTAAGTGTTTCCCCCCATATTTACTCATAATTTCACAGATAAGACGTCTGTGAATCATTTTACTTTACTGTAAATCACTTTTAACTTTTTGTCTTGCTTTTCTGTCAGGATGGGTCTGCAACCCAGCATTTTCAGTATATTTTGTATTTTTGATTTCTTATGTTATATTGAAATATGTGAAGTTCTGCTATTATTATTAGTTTGTCTTGGTTGAGTTTTAGTCTAGTTTATGTTTCTTCTGTCTCCTGAGTCTTTTCCTGTCCTCCATGTTCTACTTTCAGTCACGCCAGTGCTTTAGTCTCTCCGTAGCTGTGTCCCAAAACGTCGGCTGCATCCTTCGGAGGCTGCATTTGAAGGCCGATTACGTCACAGCCAGGCGACAAAGGCTGTCCCAATTCGTCGACTCCTTCAAATGCGGCCGACAAATACGTCCTTCATTTCCCCGAATTTGAAGGATGGGTCGGGTGTGTCCTTCGTGGCACACCATATCCCAGAATTCATAGCGCGGCCCAGCCAAATTTCAGCTGCCAACAATGGCGGCTGCTACTAAGTTTTAATATTACTCTTATTAATCTTTCTGGGCCACAAAATAAACTTTTAACATATTTTCAGGTGAGAAAGTAGCTGTGTAAACTTCAAATATCTGCTCGGTTTATCAAGACATCGCATATTTGCAAAAGTGCGCTGACGTTTTTGGAGACGTCTGTTACCCACTAGCTCGATAGCTAGCCGGGGGGTTCAATGGTCACTCCAGCCGGCGAGAGCAGCGGACTCCCGGCTTCGTCGTTTTCAGACCCCCGCTTTTTCGCTACTCAGGTTAAACATGATATAAGTCACTCGGATAACTTAAAAATGTTATTGTTTGGCTTTTTCTGTGTTTTATTTGTTCCGGAGTAAATCAGTTTGGCTGAGATCAAAATTATTAGATTATTAGATTAAATAAAACTTTATTAATCCATCAGGTGGGTTCCTCTGGGATTTTCACACAGCTGAATAAACGTCAAACAGAAAACTGATTAAACAGAAGTGTGAGACGGTCGAGAATTTACGCCAGTGTCCCGTTATATTTTAGACAGCACGGAGGAGACGGCCGAGTTTATTAAACTCCACTGAGACAGCGGTGACGCTAATCTGAAGGCTAGACCGTCCCATTTCACAGCCTCGCACTTCCGGCCTTCTCGGTCTTCGGAGGACCCGGCCTTCGCGGTCTACGTGGGCCGGGTCCTCCGAAGGATGCAGCCGACGTTTTGGGACACAGCTCCTGTGTTCCATGTCTGCTCAGAGATTTAATGTCTGCGTGCTCCATGTTCTAATGGTCAAGCCTACGCTCCATTACGTTTCCTGTTTTCTTTTGAAAGTCTTGTTTCCATGTTCGGTGTGTTAAGTTTTGCTTCCCCTGTGGCGTCATGTTCATTCATGGCAGCTGTGTTTCCCCAGGTTTTTCCTCGTCTACTCTTCTTTGTATTTACGTCCTCTATCTTCCTCTGTTTGTCTGGCTACAAGTTTCTATGAGTCTCGACTCAGATTTTACTCTTAAGCTTCAGGTTCTGTTTATGTCATGTCAGTTTTCATGTTTTAGTTTTTCCCAGTTTAGGTTTCAGGTTAGTTGTTAGTTGTTCTCCAGTTTGCCATCAACCTAATAAACAGCTCGCTTAGTTTCCTCTCTCCCGTGTCTGCTTTTGGGTCCACACATTTTCTTCGTTTAGTGTTAGTTCACTTTGCAAACTATTCTAAACTGTGTGTACAGTGTTGATAAACTTTTCAGATTTTACAGTAGGTCCATTTCAATAAGGAGAGCTCATTAGAAGGAACCAAACATGATTTACTGATATGCAGAATTTAATAAATCCAGTGGCCCTTCACAGCAGAACAAAATCACTGCGGCCATGGGAACTAGGGAAGGACCCTAGGTCTAGACGCTGGTAGTGGAGATAAAGATGGAGGCTTGGATGAAGCCTGAGTAACATGGGAGACGCAGAGATGTGGAGGAGGTGGGTTGCATGAAGGAATTTGCAAAGGAGAAGGACAGGTGAGATTTCTAGTACACAGAGTGGAGGCTGATTGGCCTGAAGAAGACTAAACCAGTGATGTCCCAGTGGGTTTGGCACCGTGGGAAAGTGGAAGTGATGCAAAGCTTAGATTAGCCACCAAACATGTGGAAGCAGACAGATACATGACTACAGAGCTTCCTCATTGAACTTACACATAAGCATCATTAATATTTGAGCAAACGTTTGTAATTTTGCCTCCAAATCAAACAAGTTTCAAGGACACACAATTTTTATTAAAGATTTTACTGAGATTACTGCATTAAATATTTACGTTTTTTAATGTTTATATTTAGTCTATACCTACATTTAATAGTTTCAGATGCTCTAATATAATTGGATAATTGACTGCCAAGCATTTACATTTCCTTGTAATTCCACAATAAATTAAGCAGACAGCATATCTGAGGTTGAGTCCAAGTGTTGAAATTGCTTTTAGTATGAGAGCCGTGTCCATGCAAGTGGAGAAGACACGAGCACGTCAGCATCATAGTCTAGGAACGAGAAACCTTCATCAGTTGAA
This sequence comes from Diplotaxodon limnothrissa, assembly GCF_057381915.1. Taxonomy (NCBI): domain Eukaryota; kingdom Metazoa; phylum Chordata; class Actinopteri; order Cichliformes; family Cichlidae; genus Diplotaxodon; species Diplotaxodon limnothrissa. The sequence goes on from NC_140602.1 coordinate 2,222,861, forward strand.
GTACAGAGGATTACATCAAGCTGCAAAGTAAACGGCTAATACCAAACATGTATCCATAGTATCAGATGAAGTAAAACTCACAGTGTTTCTCCCTCACAACACCAGAGAATCATCTGCTTCTTTTAAGTGTGTCTCACTGTCAGGTTTGCTGTGTGTGGCTGGTAGCAAGGAGCCCAAATGCAGACTCGCAGAGGCAAAGATGGACTCAAAACTCTCGACCTTATTGCTGGAAGCTAGGAAATACAAAACTAAACTGGAAATATACATTAAAGTAAACAAGATAGAAAAACAGGCGAAACGCAGCGAGGGATGAGGGAGAACACAGCGAACAGACAAAAACACAGACAGTAAATGCAAGACGAGGGAATGAAGCTCAGGAGGGAAACTAATCGCACAGCCGACACAGGGGAGAAGCAAAACAGAACACACACCGACAGGAAACTACCAAAGTAAAACAGGAAGTAACGCAACATACGCTGAGACGCAGACAGGCACAGATGAGACGGGGAAAGAACAGACGTGTAAACATAACTGAGCCGACGAGACACAAAGCACAACGAAGAACTAAACACCAGGAGTACTAAATATAACTCGGGTCGCCCAGGCGTCCAAGAACAGTTTCTTCCCCTCTGCTGTTGGACACATGAACAATAACCACATGATTGTCCCCGCCACTAACACATGACCCTACGCTGTGTCACTGCATCATTTCATGTTTGGCACTGATCACCACCTGCACTCATGTATATATCTTTCTACGTAGCACTCTTAATTCTTATTCTCATGTATATATCTCATGTATATCTCATGCACATATCTTTCTTTCGACATAGCACTTTAATTCTTATTGTCTGCACTGAAGCACCGCAGCAATTTCCTAATGTTGTAAACCTCAACATCTGGCAATAAACCCATTCTGATTCTGATTTCTGATTTCTAACACTGCGCATGTTTTGGTGACACGTCTGCAGCTTTTTCTTCACATTAATGTGTCAGTGAAAACGGTTCCATTGTATTTTGTGGCATTTTGTTTCGTTTCTTTTCCACTATGTGTGGGGATTTTGTTTCAGGTAACTCCTGTTGTATCCTGTTTCTATTTCTGTTGGACTTTTTCAACTTACATTACATTTTGTGTCCTTTTGCATCATTTTATTATTTGCTGGTGTTTTCTCATGGGTAACTGTAACAAATCGATTTTGACAGAAAACATCTAAAAGAACATAGTTCAAAGGTCATAGTTCATAGATGATAAATAATACAAGGTGTTCAGCGTTTACCCTGTTCGGTAAATCTATCCCAGTATCTATAAAATTCAATACATTTGACTTTCTTATATTTAACTTCCAGCAATTAACTGTTATATTTAACTAACTAACTCATTTATGTTTCTGTGACCGAAGCTGACTCAAGGTCAAAACTTATCCTACACACTTCATCATAATCCGAAAACTGTGGAACGAGCTTCCTTTAGAGATCAGACAGGCCAGTCCTTATCTGTTTTTAAGTCACTCTTGAAAACCCGCCTCTTTACCCTGACCTTTGACACCACATGAGATGTTGGTTTTTATTTTTATTTCAGTTGTTTTTAGGTGATTCGATGCCGTTTTATCTTGTTTTTGTTTTAATATAGGGCTGTTTTAATTTGATGTTTTATGTGTTTTATTTATTTATTTTGCTGCTTTCTGTTATTCTGTTGTTTTAACTTATTTTCTGTACAGCACTTTGTTCCTGTGCTGGGTATTTTAAAGTGCTTTATAAATAAAATTGGATTGGATTAATAACCTCAGCTCAATTATACAGAAAATAAAATGTTAGAAATGAAATAGAAATAGAAAATGTTATATAAATCTATGTTGTTTATTCTCCTGTGATGAAGGATGCTCCAGAGTATCCTAGCCTATAAAATACAAGAAGCATTTTATCTCCTTTCCTAAGCATCAGGAGAATTCATACAGCTCTTGACGTGGATACTTCCAGGACACGTCACTAAGTTATGAACCTTCCTAAGCAAAATAAACATATTGAAAGATATTAAATGGCTCCAGAAACCAAAGGGAACCAAACCCCAAATCTCTCAGAAACAGGTAGATAACACAGATGGGAAGATTCAGACAATCAGAGAAAGAACACAAGAGCAAGGCTAAATATGCAAAAGAGCTACCAGGGAAAGAGGAAACGTGGGGAATGAAGAACAGCTGAAACAAATCAGACAATGAGACAAAGGAAGTAAAACTAAATACAACACACAGCAGACAGAAAGCCACCAAAAAAGGAAGTGACTTAACTCTCATGACAGACATGCTGGCCTGTCCAAATCGCATGACCAGTTTAAGATGATGTATTGTAGCAGCAAAATACACCCTCGCTGAGTCTCAGGGCATTTTCGCACCTATAGTCTGTTTGCTCTGGTCCAAACCTGACGATTAGTCGCAGACTTGTAGCTTTTTCCTGTTCTCTGGTTTGCTTTCACACAGAAAAAAGTCCAAGTGAATTCCAAACAAACCAGAATGCGTCAATGTTCAGTCTGCTGATTGGTCAGAAATGTCTGGGGCATGCTCAAATAAAGAAATACAGGAAGAAGGTGCTGTGATCTGGACTATTGGAGAACAAAGATAATTTCCATCCATTTCACAGCTGGTTGCTGGTCCGTGCAGAACTTTGCACATCCATAGTACCCTCTCACATCAAGAATCCAAAGCATTTGTGTTCGTGGGACATGTTTTAGCTCAAACTTGGAACACACATCTGGTACCTGGTTTGGATTGAGGTTGGATTACATTCACACCACAAAATGAAGTTTAAAGCCAAGTTTCATTGTATCGAAATTACAAACAGTGTACTTGAATTTCAAGCCAAAGACGTTTCAAACAATATCTACTAGCGATGGGAGTCTCTTCAAAGACTCTGCTCTTTTGGCTCAGCTTCCTTAGAAAAGACATCTCTTATTGCTTTTAATTTAGTATCACTCACTACTTTCAGTTTTCGCCTAATTAGGCAAATATGAATGGTTTGTGTGTCGGTAAGCAACTAGTGTTTCCATAAAAGCCCTTACTACGTCTACAGGGGAGAACATGTACAGATTTTAAGGCCGGCACAAAAGTTTCAGATGTTTTGTCCTCCACAGTAGAAAATGGCTCGCCATTGGCTGTCATCTTCATCATCACCACCTTTGTGTTTGGCTGCAGTCATTTGTTCTGTAATGTGCTTATTTTGGTTTGAGTTACAGAAGGCTGCAGTATACCTGCAGTTTTTGGCAAGTCAGTTGATGCTGCAGCAGAAGTACTTTGCTCAAAACAGGACACTTGTCCAGGGTCAGTGGATGGCAGCTGGAGCAGAGAGGGCACGCTCTCCTCCAGCTGCACGGATGGATGAGCGGTTCTTAGATGTCTCTGCAGGTTCATATTTTCATTTTACAAATTCTGCATTCAGCTTTACAGTTACCAGTATAATTGGAAACAGCCAGATGCTGTGGGTTTTTTCTGTTTTTGCCCATTTCTTCACTTTTTATTACAGCTCCCTGCCTCGCCGTCGCTCTGTGTACGTGGCCTGTGCCTGTACTCTCACTGTCTCTTTTTTCTCTTTAGAAATACAAGCAAATTTTCAATAATATTTACATCATTTTAAAGCTTGGCGACTTATTTATTTTTTTACATAATTGCCATTTCGGTCGGTGCATTTTTGTAGACGCTGGCAGTTTTACAATGCCCATGTTATACCTGCTCGCCGCCGCCGCAGAATCGCCTTCTGCACAAATGTTGTTTGCGACAGTTTGATGGGCAGCGTGTGGACGCACGGTGTCGTGAAGAATGCTTACTCCCTTTCTCAGTATTCCTCTTCTCCTGTTCTGAAATACCCTTCTGAGTTGTTCCAGTGTTTCACAGTACTGTCAGCATTTATTGTGGTCCCAACAGGCAGAAAGTCATCCAACAATACCCCCTTTGGTCCACACGTCGCCTGTCGCCTGTCAAACTTTCGCTTTCCTGCAAGGGAACTTCATCACCCACTCACCCTACTGTCCGGACTTCACACCCAGTGACTACCACCTGTTCCCAAAGTTGAAAGAACATTTGTCCAGAAGGCGATTCTGCGGCGGCGGTGAGCGGGTATGACATGGGCATTGTAAAACCGCCACAGCGTCTCCAAAAATAAATTCATTGATACTGTTTTTGCGCTTTGGCCTGAACAGTTACTCAGTCACATGACTCGTGCCAGGAAGCCGAATATTTCACCGCTAGCATGGAACTTAGCATTGCTGTACATGCGTGTGGCGAGGCGGGGGGATAAAAGGTCTCTTGGCACCTTGCCGTTTTCTCCTCAGTCCGTAAAGTTCCTCACATGTGTTTCCCCACTGCTTGTAATTCCACCGTTCCTCCGGTTTTCCACACATTCAGTAATCCCGTCTTCAGACATGAAACACATGCAGCACAAAGATGCTAGTTAAAGCATTTTTCATTGATAGATATTAAAATTCATTGTGAGCAGTAAATTGCTTAAGGCTTTTCATTTTTTGCAGACATTCATAATTCCCGCAATTTGCTAATTCAGTGACTTTGCAAGATTTGATCCCCATACCTCTCACCACAAAGTGCTGATCACATGAATGTCTACATGGTTTTGTTGTTTAATCAAATTTTACAGTCACTGCTTCCCTCTCTATCTGTTCTTTTGGCTGATACCTGCTCACTGGGGCTGTTTTCTTCTGCTAAGGTGTCAGAATGAGAGCGAGAAACTTTGATTAATTCAGCATGTTGCTGAGGTGAGCGATCTATGACTAGGTGAAAGCTCAAACATTTGACCTTGTGTGTGTTGGTGCGTGTTTTTCTGTACTCCTACATATGAATGCTGCTCTCTGTGGACATTTCTTTCTGTGTTATATGCATTTTGGATATTTTTGCTCTTTTTTTTATGTATGTCTTCAACGATCATCATGGTCTTTCATACATATTAGACACCACACAGAGCCTAAGCTACAATCAAACAAGTCAGTGTTTTAAGAGTTCATAGGACGGGAATGAAGCCGACCGTCGAGTGAATGTTGTGACCTTTTAAAATTTTACATAAAAAGATGAAGTGTGTTTAAAGGAGCAGTCCGCTATTACTATATTACTATTTACTATGTGACTGGCTTATGCCTTTAAATAAAACCTTTCACTTCTGTCTATTTCAATTGATTTTTGAAATACTGATTATACCTCTCGTTGTACATACCAATTAAACGGGGTCATCAGTTTGCATGTTGTGTAAGAATCACCAGGAATTCTTGGTTGCCATGCCTGAATCACCCAAACAGAAACATGGCTCCTTTTTAGATTCATGTATGGGTTATCATCCATTGTGTAACATTTTCCAAGGTGGAGAAAAAATGTGCTCAGCTATGAATCTACAAATGTTAATTGTGATTTGTCAATAAATGCGGTACGCATATGTATCGAACAATACAAAACTTTGTGTTGAGCGCTCAGTGGATCTGCGTTCGACTTATCCGCCTAGGCTGCACTGTCGAGATCCACTGTCAAATGTCAATGACGCGACCGTGGCTCAGGGGGTTGGGAAGCGTATCTGTAACCAGAAGGTCGGCGGTTCGATCCCCAGGCTCTCTGTCCTGGTCGTTGTGTCCTTGGGCAAGACACTTTACCCTACCGCCTACTGGTGTTGGCCAGAGGGGCCGATGGCGCGATATGGCAGCCTCGCTTCCGTCAGTCTGCCCCAGGGCAGCTGTGGCTACAACCGTAGCTGCCTCCACCAGTGTGTGAATGCGAGAGTGAATGAATAGTGGAATTGTAAAGCGCTTTGGGTGCCTTGAAAAGCGCTATATAAATCCAATCCATTATTATTAATAAGGCACAATAATGTAGTAAACCACGCCACCATAAAAAGAGCAAGATGAAAAGATTTAGAATGAAAAAGGCTCACGATGTGCTATGAAAGACAGTTTTAACATGCTTAATTAGGTCATACATGTTGGACACCTCTGCAGATTTTATGTAGTTAGGATGTAGAAAGGATGTGTGTGAATATACATCTATATCTATCTATAGATAGATAGATATAGATGTGTATATATATATATTAGGGGTGCAACGATACACAAAATTCACGGTTCGGTTCGATACTTTGGTGTCACAGTTCGATATTTTTTCGATACAAAAAAGTGTTCATGCTTTTTTAATTTGTCATTTATTAAAATTATAAATATATATTTTAACTCAAAAGTACAGTTTTTTTAATTTAATGTTGCTGAAACAACAAAGTAATAAAATAAATAAATATATCTGATTGAGGAATCACTCATCTTTGGAAAAGAGAGTTTATTACAGAGAAACGTCTCTTTCCAAAATAAAAACTATACTATACGCTTCTTCTGGGCTATATTCTCAGCAGCATATTAAACATATCAGGTCCCCATAAGGAGAATCCTGTGCTAACGGCTGTCTAAATGACTCGGGTAAAGTTTGTAGCATGCGTGCTTGTTGTTTTTGTCTGCTTCGCTAACGCTAACGCACAAGTTCCCAACATGTAATTGAGCATTGCGTTGCACATCCCACATACTGTTTTACTTTTGTCCATGACGCGCTTACCTTCAGGGTCATACGTCACATGAAAACCAAAGGCCAGATCTGAATGAGGGTGGGGGAGGTTCAATTTGCCATGTTGCCACGAGCTTAGCTTCTGTCTTGCTAGCTTGCACTGCGCTCAGTGGATCTGTGCTCGACAGTGCAGCCTAGGCGGAGTAGTCGAACACAGATCCACTGAGCGCTCAACACAGACAGCATCGTCAGAAGAAAAGTTGATCAAATAAATTTAAAAATGTTGTATTGTTCGAACGGTTCAATATCAATACGAGTATCGTTGCACCCCTAATATATATATTTATGCCCCTTCACATAGCTTGTCCTCTGACTGTGTCTCTGCAGCTATTTCTCAGTTCATAAAGAAATACAGACTGAGTCCTTCATGTTCTACTCTATAAAATGCACATACATACAGACCTATACACTGCTGTTTCATACAGCAATCTAATGCCTTTCTCATTTACAGTAAGGGTAAGTTTATGAGCCTGTGGTTTGAGACAGGTGAAGCTTGTTGTCCAAATCCCACTCCTGTTTTCTGCTTGGCTGGACTGTAATTTTCTGGGCTTTGGAGAGCAGGATACGCTGCCCTGCACACAGGAAAACAGGCCTGATGTGCACTTAGTCCCTGTATGTGGGCAAGCGATAAAGGACACACATACACACTGCTAACACCACTCTAACCATCTCAGAGCAAACAAACCTCTAGCTGCCATAATAGCGCTTACCTTTAAGAAATATAACCCCGGAGCTTTCAAGCAACAGGCTCACACACCGTTGCACTTTGCTGATAATGCCCGTGGTCTGTAAGTTGTTCTTACACATGCATGTTTGTCTCGTTAGCTTCGTTTCCAAGATGTTCCTCCCATTTCACAAATAAAAGAGGAAACGGTCCATTTTGAAGGTTGTTTTTAATAATTAGTTTTCCAGATGTAGCTTCAAATGGAAGCAAACTTTAAATAAGCTGAAAAAAAGAAGAAAGACGCTCTTCAAAGTTTTCAATATTTTTTCTTGTTTCCAAGCCTTCCCCTGGGTCGGGATCATTCAACACTGAGGATTCTGTCACTATCCCGCTGTCCACCCAGAAATCCCCGTAAACCCCTGCAGACATGCTGCTGTGCCCCTTCTCCCAGATAACCTGATTAAACATCGAGTGGCCTGTTGCTGAGCCTCAGGCATTACCTCGGCTAATTCAGCCTGTCTGTCGCCTGCTGAGCCACATGACACAACCCCTAATGCACTCTACTTTAGTAACAGGGCAACTTCGCTTTCATCTGTAGATACTTTAGACAGAAACACTCTGTATTATTGACTCGAATTGCTGACACTATATATTCCATTTTTTAATGCAAATCGACTTATTAGGGTCACAAAGCTATTTAAATCTGTCCTGAGGGAGAGAGAAAAGTAAATACAGAAGTCAGTGCTAAGAATTATAGGGCATCTAAAATTAAAATACTTTGCTCACTTCATGACAGCCAAATGTTATTAAATCCCATCATTAATATTAGTTAGAATCAGCTGGGTGACCCTGAAACCTCCATACTGCAGCAGGCCAAGGATGCTGCACTCAGAGGTTCTTCTTCACTCACTGTAACTAAGTGATGATGCTTTGCAGTGCATCATGAAATTGGGGGAAATGAATTAAAACTTGTGTGATGCTAATTACTAAACACATGTCAGTGATATGATCTCACACAATACCGAAACACATGATTTCCTCCTGGTCTTTACATTGTGAATACTCTCTGTGTTAGGAGGTCAGGTGGCACTGCAAGTCGCATATTTTCACTGGTTCTTTGCTCACTTTTAGGTGAAAAAATGTGAGAATCTCACTCTTTTACATTCTTTACTGTGTACTAAAGAAGCATATTTTGCATATTTTTCATATGCAGGGAATTGCTTGTATAAAATTGTTGCAAGTTTGACATAAATGAGGTGGCAATATCAACCTGACAGTGTTTATTTGAGCTGTTCTTCTTCTAGGGCAGAAAGATTTGGACATATAAATATTTATACAAGAAGAAAAAGAAGTAATTTCTTGAACAACATGTATTTGAACGGTGAAAATAGCACAAAAATTGTGGAAGTAGTTCTACGGCGAAAAGTGTACGGAAGCAACTTGAAGAATAACTAGAAAAATTTGCATTTCCTGCGAAAATGCAGTGTGGATGCTTAAAGCTGAAGCTGTATGCAAAAAGTAGCTGAAAAAGCTGAAAAGTTGCAGAAATTGTAAAAACTTTGCAGAAGCAAAAGAAGTTTGCTAAAATGGAATAACTTAGCAGAACTGCAATATCTTAGAGGAAACATAATACTTGGCAGAAATACAATAGCATAGCAGAATTTAGCAGAAATATTGTAACTTACCAGAAACATGATAACTTCTCAAAAATACAAGAATTTAGGAGAAATAGTATAAGATAACAGAAAGGATATATTTAGCCAAAAATACTTAAACATTACAGAAACACTATGATTTAGAAAAATAGTTTTAGATTCTTGAACGGACAACAGACGCCTCAATAAGCCGATCGGCTCGTCTGCTGAGTGACCTAAAAATGTTAAAGTGGTCTCTAGCACTCACATATTCTTTTGGAATATTGGATTGTGTTAGGTGGATTTATTTTTGCGCTCTCTAATCCCAAAGTCACTGATATGAAATGTTCATCATTACATCAAAAGAAAAGAGGCCCTTGGAATGGAAAAGAAGATATAAATAGATGGTCTTTGGAGGGAGGACAATTGAATGAAAGATGGAAGGTGAAAAAGAGTAGGGGAGTTAAAAGTATAGAGAAGATACAAAATGATAGAAATGATCTTTCATTCAGCTTGCCGTCTGGCAAGATAAAAAATAATCCTGCTTCTGAAAGGCACTGAAAGAGTCACAAAGGCTCTCCCTGGTGTATAGTGGTACAAAACACCCCCCTCGTATAAGGTATAATTCAATCTCCTTTTGTCTGGCACTCAAGGTACTGTTTGAAGAGCCAGTGGAAAACTAGGCTTACCTGTCTTCTACTATGACTATCAGTGTTTTTATAAGGTTTTATAAAATCCTAATAGAAGAGATTTGGGTCACGTGCAGTCAGATCTGATATGAACTACACACAGATGTGTGCAATTAATCAAGAAATTAAAAGTTCAAGAAATCATTAAGAGCCAACCTAATTGTAATGTCCATGAACAAACATTCTTTCTCTTCATCGCTCAGATGAAGCCTCCTCCAGAAGACACAACTTGTTAACAGGTCTTTCCAGGATGTTGCTTTTAGTTTTTACTTTCAATCTTCGGACTGTTCCACTTGAGTCTGGCAACGTCTCAACCACTCTCCCCATGAGCCAGGAGTTGCGTGGAGAAGAACTGTCCACCAGCAGCACAAGATCTCCGACCACGAAGTTTCTTTTTAGTTTCAGCCACTTCTGGCGCTCTTGCAGAAGTGGAAGATATTCACGAGTCCATCTGGTCCAAAACAAATCTGCTAGATATTGAACCTGTCTCCATCTTTTTCTGGTGTATGCATCATTTTTGTTGAAGACACCTGGAGGCATGAGGGGCTGTGACTTAAGCAGCAACAGATGGCTCGGCGTTAAAGCTTCAACGTCATTTATGTCTTCTGAGACGCTTGTGAGAGGTCTGCCATTAATGATGCTTTCAATCTCACACATTATTGTATGAAGACAATCTTCATTTGGCACTTGTTCCTTCAAGAGAGCGCTGAGAATTCGACGCACTGTTCGAATTTGTCTCTCCCAAACTCCACCTTGATGTGAAGCAGCCGGGCTGTTAAAAATCCACTTTATACCTTTTGGTTGTAGGACTCTTTCTATTTTGTCATTATCCAGTCTTTGAATGGCTTCCCTCAACTCCCTTTCCGCTGCCACAAAGTTTGTGCCGTTATCTGACCTCATGATGGTAACTTGACCTCTTCTGCAGATGAAACGTCGAATCGCGTTGATACAGGAGTCTGTGTCAAGACTGTCTGCAACTTCAATATGCACAGCTCTGAGAGTGAGGCAGGTAAACATGACACCATATCTTTTGACAGTACCCCGGCCCCGCTTGACATCAAATGGGCCAAAGTAGTCGACACCAGTGTTTGTAAACGGAGGTTTGTCTGGTAGAAGACGGTCTTCAGGTAAGTCTGCCATCTTCTGCTCACCAACCCTTCCAGAAATCCTACGGCAAGTTTGACATTTGTTGATTATCTTTCTAATTGCCGAATTGGCTTGAGGAATCCAATATCTGCATCGCAATTGCGCCAGCACATAATTGTGACCACAGTGACCAGTTCGTTGATGGATGTCTCTCAAAATGATTTCAGAGATTTTGCTGTGTTTAGAAAGAATTGCTGGTTGCTTAGCATTTTCTGGCAAGCCTGATTTATGGAGTCTGCCGCCAACTCTCAGCATCCCATCTCGAAGAACTGGGTCTAATTTGAACAGCTGGCTGCTACAACTGAGCTGTCCTCCCTTCTGTAGGATTTTGATCTCCTCTCCATGATGTTGTTTCTGGCTGAAACGAACAATTACTGATTCGGCAGCCTCAAGATCCTCCAAAGCAAGCGCTTTCTTTCCCATTGCAGATTTAAATGTCCTCATGTGCCCTTGCAACTTTAACTTTTGCTTTTCAGGATCATTTTCGTTTTTCTGGACTATTTTTGAGTACTGTTTTCTTTCTTCTTTTAACATCCACAGCACCTTCCTTAGCTTCACTATCCAGGCTACTGCTCTTTTCAGTTTATTCCAGTCCGAATAGTAGTCTATCACACGTTTCATTGGTTCCATGCCTTCCTCAACTGTCAGTATATTAACCGTTGCTGAAGTCTTGACTTCTGGATCATTTTGAAGGTTTTCCTTCTTTCTCACTGGCTGTTCTGGCCATTCGTTTTCATCTAGAAGATAGTTCGGCCCGTGAATCCATGAACCTCCTTCCAACAGATCTTTTGCCTTTAAGCCTCTGCTTGCTTGATCTGCAGGATTTTCTGCCGATGTCACATACTTCCATTGCGATGGCTTGGTTGCTTCTCGAATCAGTGAAACTCTATTTGCAACAAATGTTTTGAAGCGAGATGTTTCGCTATCAATGTATCTAAGCACAGTTGTGCTGTCCGTCCAAAAGACTGATTGTTGCAGAGGAACTTGAAGTTCTTGTCGCAGTAATCTGTCCATCCTCACTGAAATCACTGCTGCAGTCAGCTCAAGCCTAGGAATTGTGACTTGCTTGAGCGGAGAAACTCTGGATTTCCCAATGAGAAAGGCACAATGTCTCTTGCCTTGTCTATTTTCCATCAACAGGTAAGAGACAGTTCCATATGCGTAATCTGAAGCATCGGAAAAATGGTGCAACTGCGCAACAACAGTGCATCCGAAACCTGTAGGCTTTAGGCATCTACTCACATGGAAGTTGGAGAGGAGTACAATGTCTTCTTTCCATTTTTTCCAAATTTTTGCATGCTTTTCATTGATCTCTTTGTCCCAACCATGCTGCTCTTTACAGAGATCTTTCAACAAAAGCTTTGCAGGCAAGATGACTGGTGCTAGAAAGCCAAGAGGGTCATAAATTGAATTAATGACTGACAAAATGCCTCTTCGTGTCATTGGCTTGTCTTGCAACCTTATAGTGTAAGTGAAGTTATCTGTTTCTGTGTTCCACTGTACCCCTAGAGTTCTCTCAACTGGCAAAGTGTCATGCCTAAGATCCAGATCTTTCACCTCGTTGGCTCTGTGTTCTTCAGGAATTGACATCAACACTTTCCTACTGTTACTTGTCCATTTTGTTAATGTAAACCCTCCACTGGTACACAGAGCACAAAGATCACTGACTAATTTCACTGCAGCCTCTTCTGTAGCTACACTTTTAAGACAGTCATCTACGTAGAAGTTGCACAGGACTGCCTGAACAGCTTCTGGAGATGCTTCTTCCTTGTGATCTTCTGCCGTTCTTCTTAGCGCATATAAGGCGACACTTGGTGAGGAAGTAGCTCCAAAGAGGTGCACCATCATCCTATATTCCTTCATGGGCTCATCCAGCTTGCCATCTGGCCACCAGAGAAAACGAAGAAGATCAGCATCTCTTTCTGGTACGTTGACTTGGTAAAACATTGATTCAATGTCTGCCATCAGCGCTACTGGCTCTTCACGGAATCTTAAAAGAACACCCACCAGTGTGTTAGTCAGATCCGGTCCCTGCAGTAACTCCTTGTTTAGAGACATATCCTGGTATGAAGCCGTACAGTCGAACACAACTCGCAATTTTCTCTTCTTCGGGTGATACACCCCATGGTGTGGTATATAGAACACTCTGTTGTCGTCACGGCTCAACTGGTGGTCTGGCACTGGAACTGCATAGCCCTTGGTGATGATGTTTTCCATGAAGCACTTATAATCTTCAAAAAACTGAGGATTCTTCTTAAACTTCCTGAACAAACATGCTATCCGCTGCTCCGCAACACAATGGTTGTTTGGCATTTGAAGATTCTCATTCTTAAGTGGCAATCCAATGTTATAGTGTCCATTTTCGAAGGTCGTTGTCTTTTCTACTGCTCGTAGAAACTGTTTGTCTTCTTGTGACATTTCCTCTTTGTCATCATAATTACGTTCTGAAAAATCGATGTTATACTGTTGGACCAGTAGCTTCTCAACTTCCACTAAGGAGATTCGGCTCACTGAGAAATGTGGTTCTTTGTTTTCTGAGTCATTTAGTTCTTTTCTTATGGGTCCATTCACAACCCAACCAATGGTGGTCTTCACTGCATAAGGACCTCCATTTTGTCCATTAATGACACGCCATGGCTCCATTGCTTTTGCACAGTTGGCTCCTATAAGCAGGTCTACATTAGCCTCTATCTCTGGTAGCCTCACTTCATGTAGATAAGGCCACTTCTGGATGTCTGACTGCTTGGGTATGTTTCCACTACTCACAGGTATACTAGTGTGAGTGAACACCTTGGGTAAGTCAACGAACTTGGAATCTTCCAACCCACACACTTCCAGGTCTGATATAACAAAACTGTTCATGAGTTTCTGTTCTCCTGGTTTTTCTTGACTCATGGTACTTAGAAGTATCCGTGTAGGCTTTCCTTTAACATTCAGTTTCCTTTGTAGATCTTCCGTGCAGAATGTTGCCGTGCTTCCCGGGTCCAAAAAGGCATATGTCTCTATATATTTATCACTCATTTTAGATTTGATCCTGACTGGTACTATAGAGAGCACACACTCCTCTTCTCCGGCCCCTGTAAGCCCACAAGTCTCTTGACTGACAGGAACTTGAGCACAAGGTGCCTCATTACCATCAGTAATATCCTTCCTTTCTGCTTCCACAGAACTTTCTTTTTTCCCCATGTGCAGAATGTCTGGGTGCTTTAGTGAACACTCTTTACATTCCATTCTGCGCTTGCAGAACTTGCTGAGATGCCCATAAACCAAACATCCAAAACAGAGTCCCTTTGACTTCAAGAAATCCACACGTTCTTTGTGTGGTTGATTCTTAATCTTGCCACAAGAAGCATGAGTGTGAGGCTGCTGACAATACAAACATGGCTTCTCAAAGGCACTCGCTGTCTTGATTGAATTTTCAGTTTTAACGTTTGTTTTTTGCAGTCTTTTGTTCTCGGCGGAAATGTTGGTGGCAAAACTGCTTCCTCGAAACTCCTTCTTTGCTGGATATTTTTCCTTTTGGTCAGTCTTTCCACTTGTCGCTGCACGGTTGTCTGGGATATTACCAAAGAGTGGATCCATAGCTATTTTAGCCTGGCGGTCTATAAAGTTCACCAAATCTGCAAATCTTGCTCTTTTGCCCCTCTTTTCTTGGAGTTCAAATGCTTCTACGCGCCAACGTTCTCTGGTTTTGTAGGGCAGCTTGGATATCACTGTGCGTAGATTGGTTGGATTATCCATCTCTTCCAAAAATTCAACATCCTCCATGGTGTTGCGACAGTCAGTCAGGAACATAGCATAGGCATTTAATGCCTTTGCATCGTCATTTTTCACTTGCGGCCATTTGAGTGCTTTCTCAATGAATGCGCTTGCGATCCTTAGCTCATCTCCATAGTGCTTATGTAGCAACCGTCTGGCCTCACGGTAACCTTTGCTAGGAGTCATGTGTACACAACTGCGAATTAGCTCCTGTGATTCGCCAGCAGTGAACTGTTCCAAAAAATACAGCTTATCTTGATCGTTATCAGTCTTTTGCTCTATTGCATGTTCGAAGGCTCTTATGAAGGCCTTATACTGTAGTGCATCACCTTTAAAAACAGGAATGTCCTTTGATGGCAACTGAGCCAACTGCTGCTGTTTCACAAGTAACTCAGTGATTACATTCTGTTTCTGCATGACTGACAATAGATCATCACTTCTGTCAACGTGAGCATTAAGCCCATGAGTGGAGACTGAATGAGACAGTAGTGGTACCTGTGAGTTTTGCACTTGTGAATTAGTGTGACTACTCACATCAGCTTGTTGTGGGAGCATTATGCCAACTCTTTCCTTTTTAACTCCTCGACCTTGCGATCTTTGTATTGACACATAACTGCTCAGACCATCTTCAGATCTTTCATATTCTTTGAGCACCTTTAATTTTGCTTGACTTTCCGCCAATGCAGTCTCCAACTCTAACTCTTCCTTTTCCGCTTTGACTCTTGCTGTTTCCAGCTCAAGATGTTGCCTAATCCTGGCCAACTCCAACTCAAGTTCTTGCCTTTTCTTCAATGCTGCGGCTCGTTCCAGCAAGGCTGCGTGTTCTGCCTCCTGTTTAGCACGAGTGGAGGAAACTCTAGATGTTGTAGATGCTCGGCTGACTTGAGACCCATGCGAGCTGTGAAGTACATCCTTTCTAGCTCCAACCTGTGATCCGCTGTCATCTGGGTTAACAGCTTCTTCCAAGTCATCTGTAACGTGCTCCTGCTGATCAGCTTCATTTGGAATCATATGCTTATGATCCTCTGCGATCCACTTCTTTGTTGTTTGCATAAACTCTCTTATGGATGTCATTTTGGGCTCAAACCAATTGTCCTGGTCAAATATTTTTTCTTCTTCAGACAAAAGGCTCTTAACCTGGTTATTGTGACCGTGAAACTCATTCAGAGCCAATGCAAAGTCACTTTCCATTACTTCATTCACATTTTGAAGGTTCTGAGCATCACTCATCATTATCTTTATCTCCTTTATTTTGCCTGTGATTGTTCCTAATGTTCGTCTTCTTAAGGCAATCCATCTGTGTAATTTTTCTTCCAAAGCTTTCTCTGTTAACTTGCATGTTCTTCCCACCTCTCTTTCCTCCGCCATCTTATAAGTTGCAGGGGTTTATTGGCTCAAGTTGCATGCACTATTTGTCTTCTACTTAGAATCTTTAGTAGACATAGTGTAAACCATCTTCATAACATGCCAAAAACTCCGCATAGACCGCATCAAATCTTGTTTTACAACATGCAGTCCCACAGACAAAGAAAGAAAAAAGAGATCGGGTTTGACGATAGCACGCAGTTAAGTTTCACTTTCGTTTTCCACCAGACTTAACAAGCCTCCGAAAAACGTCTTTTTCTTCTTACTGCACGAAGTAATAAGAGAGTTTGTTACCTTCTTCTACAGAATAATCCAAAGAATTATCCGGTTTGGTGCCAGCATCCTTAAGCAGTGCCTCTTACTTTCCGTTAGGCTGCTCCCTTCCGTCCGAGCGCCGTGCAGCCGATCCTCCACATGTCGGTGAAGCTAGTTTTTTGACTTATGTAGCGGCGGCACTCCGTCCCTATTTCACTCTTCTGTACCGCCGTTAGGAGTCAGTCCGGCAACATGCATTGAAACGCGAGCAAGTCCAAGTATCCTTCTTGCAAACAATATGTTTATTGACACTTTTAGTTTACATGGCAAGACTCGGTCAAAAAACTGTGTCGCTTCCAGCTTATCCAACTCCTCAACTACGTAACTACAGTGCGCCGGAAGCTCAAAATACTAAAAAGCGCTTTAGAATGTTGCACTTCTCTATTCTATACATTTAACAAACAGTATTTTAAAATCAACTAGAATTATATTCTTAACATCAAACATATATATTTCTCCTCTAATCATTTTACCAGTACCAATAAAATTAACCTTTAATTGGCTCTTACAGCGGTGGTTTTGTTTGTTAACTTCACCATTCACATAAAAGTTTGCCTCATCACTGAACTAAATCTTCTGCGTGAACTGAGGGTCCTGTTCCAATTTTTGTTTTGTCCATTCTGCAAATTCTGTGCGCTGATCTGGGTCATCCTCGTTGAGATGCTGCAGTAGCTGGAGTTTGTAAGGGAGCCATTTGTGAGTAGCAAATATCCACCGAAGGGATGTTCGATTAATGCCACTCTCCAGCGAGTGCTACGCTGTGGGCTCTTGCTGAATGAAGCTAGGACAGCCACTGATGTTTCTTCATTAGTGACAGTTTTCTTGCATCCACATTTTGGCAAATCCAACACTGAACCAGTTTCACGAAATGTAGCAAGCAGTTTGCTAACTGTAGCATGGGAGATGGGTGGTCTCGTAGGGTGTCTTGCATTGAAATCTGCAATGACCCGGTTACTGCGTTCCCCAGATATCAACACAATTTCAATCCGCTGTGAACAAAGAGAAACTTGTAACTAACTCATGAAAGAATAAAGTTACGTTGAAACCTATTGAAAGAACAAAAGTTGTATCCAAGATGGCTGACTTCTAAATGGTGATAACAAACAGGACTTTGATATCACCAACCATTCCCATTATTATTATGTTGTATCCATATAAATGGCCCACCCTGTAGAATACAAGAAATGAACTGTTAGCTTGTTGCTGTTTTTGAGTGATCATCTCTTTAAGTAAAAATCCTTCTTCAATAACCTTTATATTAATACTGACTAAACCAAAGTAATCTTATAAAAACACACATTCCTAAGAGGTATTTTTATTAGCTACACCTTTCTAGTAACATGTTGGACCTCGTTTTCTTGATGGCATAAATTTATAAGCTGCTGAAAACATTAATCAAAGACCTTGGTCCATGTTGACATGATAGCATCAATGCACATCCGTGATGTCAATCTCATGTTCCAGCACATCCCAAAGGCACTTTATTGGATTGAGATCTGGTGACTGTGGAAGCCATCTGAGTATAGAGGACTCACTGTCATGCTTGAGTCTGAGTGACGTGAAACCAACTTGAGATTATTGAACTTTGTGACATATGTATTATTCTCCCAGAAGAAACCATCAGAACATAGGTACACTGTGGTCATGAAGAGCCGGCGTAACAATGTTCAGGTAGGCTGTGGTGTTTTTCAATTGGTACTAATGTGTACCAAAAAAAATATATCCCACCATCCTCCAAAGCAAGGCAGGATGGATCCATGCTTTATACCAGTCAAATGGCACAGCAGAAACTGAGACTGACAATATATTTCCAATCTTCTATTTTCCAGTTTTAGTGAGCCAGTGTGAATTTTAAGCAGCACAGCTGGTGTGCTCTTCTGCAGCTCTGCAGTCCATCAGCTTTAAGGTTTAATGTGTTGTGTGTTCAGAGAAGCTCTTCTGGATACTTTGATTTTAAAGAGCGGTTATTTGAGTTACGTTCCTCTCAGCTCAAAGCAGCCTGGCCATTCTCCTCTGATCTCTGGCATCAACAAATCATTTTTACTCAGAGAACTACCACTCACTCAAAAGATCCCTATGAGAGAAAGACCTAGACAAACTGTTCACCCTGCCTGGGATAGGGTTAATGGAGCCACGCACTGGTGCCAGGCCTGGGGAGGATGCCCAAGGGCATAGTCCGTGGGGCCTATGGGGCCTGGCTTGGCACTAGCCAAAAAAAGAACATGAGCCCACCCTCCCCTCCTGTAAGCCCACCAACCACAGGAGGCACTGTAGGGGTTGGGTTCAATATGTGCCAGGTGGGAGCCAAGGGCGGAGAACTTTGCGGACCTATTCCCGGACATGGAATATCACCTCTCTGGTGGGGAAGGAGCCTGAGTCTCAGTCTATAATTGCTCATGGTGAGAGGTGGCGGGCTGAGGTTTGTATCTTAGTATATTCTCGGCTTGCTGACATTGGAATTTTCTTCAAATTCACTTCACTCACCCTTCATCCCAGCCCACCTTCTTTGCTTAATATTCAGCAGGTTGTCTTCATAATGATGCCCAAATACACAGATCCATACTCTAGACTGCCTGACCAGAAGGTTGCATTAACTAGTACCTAACAAAGTGGCTGGTGATGTTGAGTGTACAACTAAATTTTGAGGAATTTTCTTCCGCAGAATTATAAGACCTAGCTCGGCTCCTTTGTGAATCTGCCTGCTGATGGCAAGCAATAATTATTAACACACACACACACACACACGCACACACACACACACACACACACACACACACACACACACACACACACACAAAGGCCAATTCTCAGCATCGAATCAATTTGAAGTAAAATATAAAAAAGGAATGGAGTAAATGAAATCTTTGTCTACCTAATTCATTACAGTCTTGGGGATGGATGAGTAAAACAAATTCTGCAGTCTTACGCTGTCATTTTCACTGACTATTGGACCAAAGGAGCGCAAGTAACAGGGAAACAACACTTAGAATTTATTTAAAGATAATAAAGCGTGCGTGTGTGTGTGTGTGTCCATCTGAAGGCACAGGGTGAACACGAACCCTATTTCATAGGGAGAAGAATATTTACTCTCAGGTATTTCATCCACTGGACCATCCACGGTATAAACATTTCATCAACCCTCTTTGGCTATATTACAGAGTGTCCTTTTTTCTTCCACTTTATTTTTATTCCTGTGGCTACAAATGCAACATGAACCCTGCTACAAATGCAAAGCCTAACAATGGGACTTTGAAGATCTTAATAGCTTCACTGCCGACGCACTCTTATGAACACACACAGACAAAAAAAACCCAAAACTGTCATCAAGCAACAAAGCAACAATGCATACAAATTATTCATCACCTGGCATGAGTTCAAGCCATCATTTTGTCTGCTTCTTTTGCTCACTGCTGTTCATGTTGTTTCACCCTGCTCTTTTTGTTTTTTTATTTTGTGCTTTATTCCTGCAACCTAATTTAATGTCCACTCCTGAAAGCGTCCCAACATTGCCATCATTTTTGCTTGTAAGCAGTGGTGGCAGTGGCGCTGCTGATTTCCCCCTCCTCTGCCCCCCCTGTGGAGGATTATAAACCTTATGTCTCGTGTCCTAGTATCAACTACGCTGAAATACACACATATGGAGGCAAACACGCAGTTACACGTTCATACACACTTCCCAATAGCCTGAGGACAGCCTGGAGCAACTCCAATTAACAGCAGTGCTCACTAAACAAAAATCGCAAACTCCTCTGTTCTGTAAATTTTGAGGGACCTTAAAACGAGGCCGCTCTAAAACGTGTCCTTTCGGGGGGGGATATGCGGCCTTAAGCAACATGGCACAGAGGACACACACACGCATAGTGTATATAAGCACATATTCGTACCGCACATGCATGCACACACGCTGCCTCTGAGAGATGTTTGATCAGTATCTTTCTGACGACTTTTTATCTTTATTACCACCGTCATCATTCTAACCTCCGCACCGTAATGAACATCTTGCCCTGGAGAGAAAGCACACACACACAGACACACAAATTTGCACATGTGAAAACAAAGAGAAACACACACACACACAGTTTCTAATGGATGGTTGAGTGTGGGAGGATGAGAAGAAGAATGCTGGTAGGGAAGAGATAGAGGGTCGGATGTGGAGACAGGGGAAAGGCTGAGTGAAGATTAAGTATGAGACAGAAGTAAGGGGGCGGAAAACAGAAGGCAGAACGGCTGAAGGGCGGAGGCAGGTGCATGGTGTGTTGAGAAAAAGATGAAAGGGGGATTAAAGGAGGGAAAAAAAGTTAAAGTGGGAGGGCAGGTAAACAACGCGATGGAGGGAAGGTGCGGCGAATACGGGACGAGAGCTGCGGTTATTTCTTCTGAATCGAGAAAGGTAACAAGCGAAGGAGGGACGAGGAAATGAGAAAGGCAGGAGGCAGAGCTTGAGTGGGACCGGTGATATGCGCGATGAATAATGGAAGGACAGAAGGTGCATATTAAGATGCTAAGAAATGGGGTGACAGCAGGGAGGAGAAAAGACGAGTTGAATCAGAATGAATGAAACCGAGCGAGGGCATCTGCCGTCCCGCTTGTTCCTTAAAAGTGCAGACAGAACGATGTAAAATTAAAAGAATACAAAGGGACTGTTAACACAAAGGGAATTGTTAGAAAAGATTCAAAATTTGATTCACTAAAGAAAACCAGGGCGTGCTTCACATGACTGAGAAACTTAATTAGGGAAAGACTATTATCAAATGGCGTCTCTGCTTTTTGTTTTTTACTCCCATGGCCACATCATTACTTCAGGCACATGAAACTGAATCGCTGGGATTGATGTGATGTTTTTCTGGGAAATTTACTAAGAGATGAAAACCCTGTGCACAGCAGTAACAGCGCACACATGGATGTCTAGATTGTCTTCGTGTTGCACTGCACCTTGCTCTGGCTCGCTCATTCCAAGATCTGCAATCTGGCACTCTGAGTGATTCTCGCAGCTCTTGCAGTCCAAAAGTATTCACTTACACATCCAAATCACCGAATTCAGGTGTTCCAATAACTTCCATGACCAGAGGTGTATAAAATCAAGTACCTAGGCATGCAGACTGCTTCTATAAAAATGTGTGAACCAATGGCTCGCTCTCAGGAGCTCAGTAAATTCCAGCAGGGTGTGATAGGATGCCACCTGTACAAGTTCAGTCATGAAATTTTCTCGCTCCTAAATATTCCACAGTCAGCTGTAAGCGGTATTATAACAAAGTGGAAGTGATTGGGAATGACAGCACCGTACAACAAAGTGGTAGGCCACGTAAAATCACAAAGCGAGATCAGCGAATGCTGAGCTGTATAATGCGCAGAGGACACCAACTTTCTACAGACTTCATTGCTACAGACCTCCAAACTTCACATGGCCTTCAGATTAACCCAAGAACAGTGTGTAGAGAGCTTCATGGAATGAGTTTCCATGGCTGAGTAGCTGCATCCAAACCTCACATCACCAAGTTCAAAGCAAAGTGCCTGATGCAGTGGTGTAAAGCAGCGGTCCCCAACCTTTTTTGCACCACGGACCGGTTTATGTCCGACAATATTTTCACGGACTGGCCTTTAAGGTCTCGTGGATAAATACAACAAAATAAAACCAGTACCGATACCAAAAGAAAGAAGATTTATTCGTAACACACAGGAAAAGACCCAGTGAAACCGAGTTAACGATGAAAACAATAAAAAACAAACAAACATAAAAACCATAAATTTCACACCCGAGCCTTAACTCTCGAGGCCCGGTACCAAACTGGACACTAGAGCATTGGAGCCGTGTTCTCTGGATTGACAAATCACCCTTCTCTGTCTGGCAATCCGATGAACAAGTCTGGGTTCGGCAGTACTTGTCTGACTGCATTATCCCAACTATAAAGTTGGGAACTAAAGGATCTCTTAATGCTTCAGTGTACCAAGACATTTTGGACAATTACATGGCCCTTGTAGCAATTTACAAGTAACAGGAGCTGTTTAAGAAACATTTTAAATCCATGATGTGTTTAGCAATAGTTTCCCAGTTTGTATGAAGGTCCTTTATTCCTTTATCCCTTAGTTTGAGATAGCATGTTTTTGACCTTCATGTGAACAGTCAATTGACTAGTTAGGTAAGCAGTGGTTTGTTTGTTTTTTATTATCTTGTCTGCATTAGTATAATACTCGAGGACATAATAAAAACACTTTGCGAAACACCCAGACTAACTCATTATGGACTTTTTGATTGCTTCTGTGAAGAGACAAAATGACATTTTCACTTCTTTTTATAGTAAACATGAGGAGCCGCTACAAACTGGATTTTTCTTTTTGTTCCATTTCTCTCCGATGTTGTTATTGCTTTTTTCACAATTTTTGTTTTCTGAAAATAGCTTCATAACTTTATGTACCTTTTTCATCAAGTGTTTTGTTAGCATAGTCTCGTGCTTTTTCCACTTTTGCATGTCCTTGGCCTCGACTCACATGTTGATTCTTTTCATTTTGTTTCATTCTGACTAACGGCCTCTTTTAGCCGGTAAGCGTGTAAGATGTTATTCGTTCAGTTTATTCTAACAGTTGCTGAAGCAGTTTTGAAAGATGACCGCTTATTTATTTATTTTCTGATAGTGAAATGAAAAGATAAAATAACTAGAAAAATTTGCATTTCCTGCGAAAATGCAGTGTGGATGCTTAAAGCTGAAGCTGTATGCAAAAAGTAGCTGAAAAAGCTGAAAAGTTGCAGAAATTGTAAAAACTTTGCAGAAGCAAAAGAAGTTTGCTAAAATGGAATAACTTAGCAGAACTGCAATATCTTAGAGGAAACATAATACAAACATAATACAAAACAGAACACAAAAGTTCTATGAATACCACAACAACAAAATTCTTGTTCAAGAATCACAAGAATCATTCCATCTTCTACAGTATTGGACAGAATTTATTTAAACACAGTGATCATTCAGTGAGTCTTTATCCACGTTGTGCTCAAGGTCAAAGTCAAGGTCACATTTGTTGTTTCACATGTGGACTGGTTTGCAGCGTGAGCCAGACGAGCTGCTGCATCACTGATGTTTCTGCTCATTCTCGTCCGCGTGATTTAATGGACTCCTAACCTGGATGTAGTTGTTGCCTGTCTCTGCCACATCTATACGTTTGATTTGTTTTTTGGTGATAAAGATACGTGTATCCAAAATGTTCTCATCCCAAAACGTCGCTATGTTACGCGCTCCGAGGCATGAGAGCGGGTTGGAATGAATCTATAAATCTAAGGTTATAGTTAAGGTTAGAGTTCCAGAGCGTTTCATAAGGACGTGGAGGGGTACCTTTCGCGTCACTATGTGTGACACATCGTCGGTATGAGAATGCTGTCGTATATCAGTCACATCACGATTTTTAAAGTATTTTTCTATTCGAGTGTGACACTGCATCTCATCTCACTAGATCGTGATGACCTTAAGGCTATTAGGAACTGTATAAATATGTACCGTATTTCCAGGACTACAAAGCGCACCTGACTAAAAGCCGCAGGGTTCAAAGCTTGTGCAAAAAGTAGCGGCTTATAGCCCGACAATTACGGTAATCCTGTTATGACAGTCAAAGAGAGATGTATTTTTTTAAATATCAAACATTTATTGTGTACCAGTTGATATTTAGATAATAAAATATTCCATATCTTTGTCAGCAGCTCTGCAAAGCAATAGTATGCAAGGCTTCAAGTACTGCCCTTCTAGAAATGCTGCTGACATTAGTGCACTTTGGAGCAGCTGCCCTGATGCACCATTCAAAGCAATGCTGCCTGTAGATAATGACTCTTTTATAATGTAACGTCTTTGAAATTCACCAGAAGATTCAGAAGTTCAACACGCAGGAAATTGTTTTGTGAACCATTTGAAAAATGTCAGTGTGTGAGGAGAGTGGGCCAATTTGCTGAAGCATGTATGAACTTTATTGTTATTGCGATCTATTGCGACGTATTTTTCTCTTAACTGAAAGTGTAGCGTTGCTACTGGAGCGACAGGTTAGCTTTAACTTGTGAGAAGAAGAGAAAATACAAAACCAAAAAGATGAATAACAATAATGAAGAAGCTAGATGGATAGAGATGTACCAAAAACTGGTTCACAAATAAATATTTCTCTCTTAAATATAAGCTTCCACATCTCTTGAACATAATTCAAAATGAGCACGTTTCAATGATGCTATATTATTTGAAAACTGGCTGTGTTGTGAAACAGGTTTAACGGGGCAGCAAACTATGTTGCAGTTTTCTGTATCTTAGACGTTGCTCTGCTTTTCTTCATGCAACCTGTTGTCACACGTTACTAAAACCGCTTTAATGTTTATCAAGTTTAAAGCTCGAGAACTTTAATGTGGACGTTCAGTTAGAAATAAACAGCAATATGAAATAAATACCTTAAACGAAACAGCGTATTTTTATCACCCTGCACACTAAATCTCAGGTTTAATCTCTTCTCTTAGTTTGCACACCTGGACGACAGCACCCACCAACCATCGAGCCCCAGCTGTGTTTTCCCCTCGTAGGCCAGGCGTGTGTCATTGCAGTGCTCGATTTCATTCACTAATAAATTCTGCAAGATTCAGTGATCAGAACACGCCTGTTTGCTTTGTTGAAAGCTGAACATGGGGAAAGTGTGGGGGTGGGAAAGTTCTCCCACCTGTGGTCTGTCTGTGTTAGGCCACGACCGGGGTGGAGTGAAACCCACTGATGAAGGCTGAGCCACAGGACTGTTTGGGAGGCGCAGGGTGCTATTCATCTTCCAGCTACCGCAGAGCAGTTTCACTGGGATCTTAAGAAAATGGCAGGCGAGGCAGAGACCCTTTGAATTCACCTCCTCAGCAAAGGGAGGGCTACTTGAATGGCTCAGGAGGAGATGAATGTGAAATGAGGCAATGGCAGTGGAAGTCAGCAGAGGCACTTCCATATGCATGACTCGGTGCCTTTCAGCACTTTCCTTTTCACTCTTCCTATTCTTGTCTGTGTTTAAGGTTGTGATGAAACTACCTCAGCTCATCTACCTTCTCCTGTGCTTCCTCCACAATAAACCGTGTGTCAAATTGGCTGGGGCTTTAGTTCACACCTCAGCCTATACGACTACGTCACAAAGACCTCCTCCGTATTTAGTAAAAAGAAAAGGAATATTTGATATTTGCATGCACACAAACCAGAGAATTCCAGAATTAAATGCACATTTAAATATTCCAGTTACAGATGTATGCGGGGGATACCGTCGTATCAACAAAACACCAACAAAGCAAAGCAACAAAAGTGATTTAACAGTTTTGTAAAAGCTAAAGGACATATTGAACATATTTAAAGCCTCTATAAGTCTACAGGAGAGAGTGAACACTCTCCATCCAAAAGATATTCCCTGATTTGATGTTTTAACGACTGGAATGATGCAAGAGTCCAATCTAACACATCAATCCCACTAGTTTCAAACAAGCTGAGTTCTGGTTACTCAGTATCACGCTCATCTGTGTTGAATAATGGCATCCAATAAAGTCCTTTCCACGCTCAAAAGGATGGCGCTACATTTCAAACCCTTACATGGATTAGAAAATTCCTTTAATATCCCTTTAATTTAGGATAAACAAACCTCTGTATATTTGTGGTGAATAGTTTGATGACGAACACTCGAGTAACAAATAAATGCAACCTTTATTCAGACATTTAGTTGATCTCCATACAAATCGAGACCACTCCAAGGGGACAAATGCCGTTGTTTCTGTGTGCTAATCATCTCAGCTCTGCGTCATGTTCGACTTGTTCTGACACAATCTCAAACTTGATAGAGTCACGAGCGCAGAGGCAATCATCACAAAGTTATTATCAGTACCCTTACTGACTGGCATCAGGAGCCATCTCTGCTAATTCGCCCTGAGCAGTAAATGAAATTACGTATCTCATCTTGCACACATGTTAATTTTCAATACTGGGCTGAAAGAGGACAAAGAAGCATCTGCTTTTTGAGCAGAAGTTAGAGTTGATCTGTGTGAGGGATGTAATGACTCTGACAAGTCTGTTGTTGCTGAATGAAGCATCCAAGTACTTAATAAGTATATATTATGCAGTCTCCTGTTCAGTTTTAACCACCACCTTCATTTCTTTTTTTACTGTTATTGTTTGGAATTCCCAGTTCCCTGGAGGGAGGAGTGACTGATGATGGCGGTGTGTACAGTATATCTCGTATGTGCAATTTGCTGGAAGCCGGTTGGGTCTCAAAAGTATTACAGTATTTCAAAGATTCCCACATGTCAAGCAAAATGATAAACACATTTTCTCTGCAGTCTTTCTAAACACAGTCGTGAAGAGGAAGAGGAAGGCACCACAGGAGTGGATCCGCAAGCTTCCAGACATTAAGGACTTTGAGCACTGAGGATTATTTAATGCGATTGTAAGGAAATAGCTTTTAGAGGTGACCCAGCAGTAGTATTAGCACTGCCAAAATGAGTGGAAAGAAAATGCTACACATGCTACTGTTACTCAATCCTGCAAGATAGGAAAGGTTTGTTTTTGTTTTTTTGGTTCAATGCATCAAAACACAGAGCTGCTGATATTTTTTCTCTCTGACCCAGTTCCATAGCATATACAACCTGCACTGCATCATATTCATTGTTTACAGTTTCTACAGTTTAGTAACCTTTTTGGTTTATGCTAACAGAGAAGTTAGTCAAAATATATGCAGATGGACAGTAATTCAGTTAAGTCATTTTTAAATATATTTTTTAAGGTTGACATATATATATTCTAGACGGATGGATGGATGGATGGATGGATGGATGGATGGCGCAGAGCCACTAATCATGGCAGCACAGGAACTAAGTACAAGATCCATAGAGGCTGGGGTCTATCACATCCGGCAGACCCCAGGTGCAGGCTGTGTAAAGATGAGACAATCCAGCACATAACAGCAGGGTGCAAGCTGCTAGCAGGCAGGGCATACATGGAACGCCATAACCAAGTGGCCGCCATAGAGTACAGGAACATCTGTGCTGAATGGCCTGGAAGTCCCGGGGTCAAAATGGGAGACGCCCCCAAGGGTGGTGGAGAATGACTGAGCTAAGATCCTGTGGGACTTCCAGATACAGACGGACAAAATGGTGAAATAGTGATGGTTAACCAACCAGACATAACGGTGGTGGACAAACAGAAGAAGACGGCCGTAGTGATCGACGTAGCGATACGGAATGACAGCAACATCGGGAAGAGGGAACACGAGAAACTGGAGAAGTACCAAGGACTCGGAGAAGAGCTCGATAAGATGCGGAGGGTGAAGGTAACGGTGATCCCAGTGACTCCCGAGCTGATCGAGTGGCTCCAGCAGATCCCAGGAACAACATCCGAGATCTCTGTCTAGGAGCAGATAAGATACTGCGCAGGACCCTCAAGCTCCCAGGCCTCTGGTAGAGGACCGAGCTTGAAGGAGGGACCACCCGCAGGGGCGAGCGGGAATATTTATATATAAATGACTTACTGTCTGTCTGCATATACACTCACTAATGTTTCTCTTTTATGTTAAATGTTTTGAGGAACATTTAATATCATTTAAGAAATTACAGTACAGCTGGATTTGCCTTTTCCTCCATTTCAATTTTACTAATCTTAAAAAAATACGTTTTTCAATATTTTCGTTAATTTCCTGTGAAGCTGTATCTCCTCATTGCGTCTGTCATTATACAGTTTTCTAGTCTCTGGTCATAAAAAAGTACAGTTTGCTGTGGGAGAGCAGAGTTAAGATATCTGCACATTGCATAAGCAGTAGCTTCTGCGTGGATCAAATAAAGTTGTGTAAATCAGCAGTTGTAGGCTGGCTTTGTTTGAAAGTGTGGCGTGGGTGTGGTCCTTGGCCAGCTGCAGAGGAGGAGTGACGCAGTGAGCTCCCGGGGCGGCGCAGGGGCGGGGTGAACAGGTGTGCTGGGATCTGACAGTGATTGTGTCTCTTTATATGTTGGCAGTGACAGACGGAGACGGAGGTGACAGCAGAGAAAGAGAGCGCGGGAGCATATGTGTCCACGTACAACCCCGAGTTTAATAAAAAGTTCTGCATTGTCAAAGTCGCTCCGGCTGGTATTTCTTGGGTCCACCGTTACACTGGTGCCGAAACCCTGGCGTGATGTCCGGTCCCCTGCCGGCTCCCCCTGCTCCCCCGGCGGCGCCGCCGCCCGCCCCGCCGCCCGCCCAGCCGCTGCAGATCTTGGGCCAGATGATGGTGGACATGGCGGCGATGGCGGCTCGTCAGGCGGCCACGCAGGACCAACAGTTGGCGTTGCTTCGCCTGCAATCGGAGCAGCAGACCGCGGCTCTGGGGCAGCTGCTGGGGAATGCGGCCGCGCCGGCTCCCGCCCCTCCGCTGTCGGTGACGTTGCACCGGATGCGGGATGGGGAGGACCCGCTGGTTTTCATCGAGGCTTTCCAGGCCACGGCGGTGGCCTGTCGGTGGCCGGAGGAGGAGTGGGCCGCCCGGCTGCTGCCGCTTCTGTCGGGTGAGGCCCAGACGGCGGCGCTGAGCCTGCCCCCCGGCTCGCGGGGGGTGTTCGAGGACGTGTGCCGGGCGGTGCTGGATCGTTTGGGGCTCTCCCCAGAGGATTACCGCCGTCAGTTCCGGGCCAGCAGGATGTCGGGGGGGGAGCGGCCGTTTGCCTGGGCTCGGCAGCTGGAGGATGCGGCAGCGAGGTGGCTGCGACCGGGCCCCTCGGCTGGGGAGACGCGGATGCTGAACATGGTCGTCCTCGAGCAGTTCGTGGGAGGCCTGCCCGAGGCGACGGCTCGTTGGGTTCGCTGCCACCGCCCGGCGGATTTGACGGCGGCGGTGACGCTGGCAGAGGACCATGGCGGCCGACCCGGTACCGGGCCGTGAGGAGCCGCGGCGGGGCGCCCGTGTTCCGCCGCCCAGGCCACCGGCGGCGGCGTCGCAGAGGAGAGGCGGCGGCCCTGCAGGAACGGAGCAGGCAGCAGGGTGGAGCCCCAGGAACCCGTTCCGGCCGCTGCTTCCCGCCGGAACCCCGGCGGCCGCCGAGGTTGCCCCGGAGCCACGGGGAGCCGCACAGACGCCGGGGCCGGACTGTTGGAAGTGTGGGCGGCCGGGGCACCTGCGCCGAGACTGTCCGCTCATGGAGGTGGGGCAGGTGTTCCGCGTTGCCGGCGCTCCAGCGCCCGCCCCCGGTCCAGGAGTGACGTACCGCGTGCCGGTAAGGTGTCAAGGGGGTATTCGCCATGCTTTGGTGGACACGGGCTGCACGCAGACTCTGGTCCACCAAAGTTTGGTTCGCCCCGGGGCATTGTTGGAGGCTGACTGGGTGGAGGTTAAATGTGTGCACGGGGATATTCACAAGTACCCAGTAGTGTCACTGTTGCTGAAATTCGGGGGCAAAACGCATAGAGTGAAGGCGGCGGTTAGCCCGCGCCTGTCGCATCCCCTTATTTTGGGTACGAATTGGCCGGGGTTCCACAGCTTACTGGGGCAGTACGCGGGGATGCGATCGCGGTCTGTAAATTCGTGTGACGTTTGCGCGGCGCTCGGCGGTGACGCGGGGTCGACCGACGCTGACTCTGGGGGGGAGGAGGAGGCGGGGACTTCCACGGAAGCCCCGCCGCCTCCCGTTGTGTACCCCACGGAAGATTTTCCACTAGAGCAGTCTCGGGACGACACCCTACGCTCAGCCTATGACCAAGTGATGGATATTGATGGTCGCTCGGTGCGCCCCGACGCTGCGCGAACGTACCCTCATTTCCAATTGCGGAACGATCGGCTTTATAGAGTGAGCCGTGACACTCACACTAATGAAATCCGCACACAGTTATTGGTGCCGCAAAGCCGCCGGGAAATGATTTTCCAGGCGGCTCATTCGAACCCCATGGCAGGGCACTTGGGTGGCGAGAAAACTCTGGAGCGCATAATGGCCCGATTCTATTGGCCGGGCATTTGGGCCGACGTGCGCCGCTGGTGTGCGTCGTGCCCCGAATGCCAGCTGGTTAACCAGCCGGCCGTGCCAAAGGCGCCGTTGCGCCCATTACCGCTGATGGAGATCCCGTTTGAGCGTATTGGCATGGATCTCATCGGGCCATTGCACCGGAGTGCACGCGGCTATCGCTTTGTGCTGGTCCTGGTGGACTACGCAACGCGGTACCCGGAAGCAGTGCCGCTACGCACCATTTCAGCGAAGAGCGTGGCGCAGGCACTGTTTCAGGTCATCTCCCGAGTCGGTATTCCGAAAGAAATACTGACTGACCAGGGCACGTCGTTCATGTCGCGCACATTGCGGGAACTGTACGAATTACTGGGTATTAAATCTATTCGGACCAGCGTCTACCACCCTCAGACTGATGGGTTGGTGGAGAGGCTGAATAAGACTTTAAAATCCATGATTCGTAAGTTCATTCGCGAGGATGAACGCAATTGGGATCGCTGGTTAGACCCTCTGTTGTTTGCAGTGCGGGAGGTGCCCCAGGCCTCCACGGGATTTTCTCCCTTCGAGCTGTTATACGGCAGGAAGCCGCGGGGGGTGCTCGACCTGATTAAGGAAAACTGGGAGGAAGGTCCGAGCCCTGCGAAAAGTGAAATTCAGTACGTGCTGGACCTGCGAGCAAAGCTGCACACACTGGGGAGGCTCTCACGGGAGAATTTGCTCCAGGCCCAGCAGCGGCAGCGACGCCTGTATGACAGAGGGGCTAGACTCAGGCAATTTTCACCGGGAGATAAGGTGCTTGTGTTACTTCCTTCTTCCAGCTCTAAATTACTCGCCAAGTGGCAAGGACCCTTCGTGGTCACACAGCGAGTGGGGGACGTTGATTATGAAGTGGTACGGTCGGACAGGGGCGGGGCCACGCAGATTTACCACCTCAACCTCCTCAAAGCCTGGAGGGAGGCGGAGACCGCTTCTCTAGTGAGCTTGGTAAGAGGGAGAGATGAGTTGGGGCCGGAGGCGCCAAAGTCTAGCATCCCCGCCTCCCTCCATTGCAGTGACCATCTCACACAGGCCCAGAGGGCGGATGTTGCTGCATTGCAACAGCGCTTTGCCGACGTGTTCTCCCCCTTGCCCGGCCGTACTTCTCTCATAGAGCACCATTTTGAGACGCGGCCTGGCGTGACGGTGCGTTCACGGCCCTACAGGCTGCCGGAACATAGAAGGCAAATTGTTTTCCGGGAATTGAAGGAAATGCTGAGGCTGGGAGTAATAGAAGAATCACACAGTGCTTGGTGTAGCCCCATCGTCCTTGTAGTAAAGAAGGATGGGTCTATACGGTTCTGTGTCGATTATCGCAGAGTGAATGAGGTGTCACGTTTTGATGCTTATCCCATGCCCCGGGTCGACGAGCTCCTGGACCGGTTGGGCACCGCTCGCTTTTTTACGACTCTGGATTTAACCAAGGGCTACTGGCAGATTCCCTTGTCTACAGAGTCCCGGGAAAAGACGGCCTTCTCCACTCCGTATGGGTTGTACCAATTCGTGACGCTTCCGTTCGGCTTGTTCGGCGCCCCTGCCACTTTTCAGCGCCTCATGGACCGGGTGCTGCGGCCCCACGCTGCCTATGCTGCCGCCTACCTAGACGACGTCATCATTTACAGTGACACGTGGGCGGGGCATGTGCGGTGTGTGGCCACGGTGCTGGAGTCCCTGAGGCAGGCGGGGCTCACGGCCAACCCGAAGAAGTGTGCGGTTGGACGGAGGGAGGTACAGTATTTGGGGTACCACTTGGGGAGCGGGCAGGTGCGACCTCAAGTGGAGAAGACGGCGGCGATTGCATCCTGCCCGCGTCCCAAGACGAAAAAAGAGGTGAGACGGTTTCTGGGGCTGGCCGGCTATTACCGGCGGTTCGTCCCAGGGTTCGCGGACCTGACCAGCCCCCTGACTGATCTCACCCGCAAGGGTGCCCCAGATCTGGTCCAGTGGACGGAGCGGTGCCAGGCGGCGTTTGTGCAGGTGAAACGGGCTCTCTGTGGAGAGCCGCTGCTGTTCACACCTAACTTCTCCCTCCCTTTTTGTCTGCAGACTGACGCCTCGAGCAGAGGGCTGGGGGCCGTTTTGTCCCAGCAGGTGGGGGGAGTTGACCGGCCGGTCGCGTACATCAGCCGGAAGCTCACGGACCGCGAGTCACGGTACAGCACCGTGGAGAAGGAGTGCCT
The DNA here is from genome assembly GCF_057381915.1 of Diplotaxodon limnothrissa. NCBI lineage: Eukaryota > Metazoa > Chordata > Actinopteri > Cichliformes > Cichlidae > Diplotaxodon > Diplotaxodon limnothrissa. The sequence goes on from NC_140602.1 coordinate 2,255,166, forward strand.
GGCGATCCGGTGGGCGGTCGACTCCCTTCGCTACTACCTCCTGGGCCGCCCGTTCACCCTCTGCTCGGACCACGCCCCGCTGCAGTGGCTCCACCGCATGAAGGATGCCAACGCCCGGATCACTCGGTGGTATCTGGCCATGCAGCCCTTTAAGTTCAAGGTGATCCATAGGCCGGGCGCGCAGATGGTCGTGGCCGATTTCCTCTCTCGCTCGCGGGGGGGGGGGGGGGGGGGGGGGGAGTAGGTTCGGCCGGATGGGCCCCGGCCTCAGTCGGGCGGTGGGGATGTGTGGCGTGGGTGTGGTCCTTGGCCAGCTGCAGAGGAGGAGTGACGCAGTGAGCTCCCGGGGCGGCGCAGGGGCGGGGTGAACAGGTGTGCTGGGATCTGACAGTGATTGTGTCTCTTTATATGTTGGCAGTGACAGACGGAGACGGAGGTGACAGCAGAGAAAGAGAGCGCGGGAGCATATGTGTCCACGTACAACCCCGAGTTTAATAAAAAGTTCTGCATTGTCAAAGTCGCTCCGGCTGGTATTTCTTGGGTCCATCGTTACAGAAAGACATCCTTTTTTATGTGGCAGTATGTGTTTGATTATCGTTTCCCTCCTTCTGTTAAACAGGTTATTGCTGTGCTGTTGGTGTGATAATACATTCAAATGATCTAACTCTGCATAGACACCTCACAGCTTATGTTCTCATTAGAGCTCAGACACGCTGAGATGAAATCCTACACTGTGCACATATATTAATGTGTGTATCTAAGTGTCTGCGTGAGTAACTGAAGTCGTGGAGATACAGTTTGCTCGTTGGCATCCGGAGGCAACTCATTTTACGTGTACGTCCCGAAGTTCTTAACTTGGCCAAATAGTTTGGCTCTAAGTACGTGTGAACCTCTCTGCGAGCCGCTCTATGGATAGGATGAAGTCACATGTGTGGAGATCATCATGCAAAAGCGCTGAATCTCATCTAATGATGAAGCTAGAGGTGGAAATGGTCCCTCTCAAGGAAAGCCTCCCATGGTACATTCTCACAGCAGAAGGAAGATATGAAGCTATTAGGCCCCTTACACCTAAAACACTTAGTTCAGCTGCATTTATGCGCATTAAAATATATGCTCTAGGCATTATGGTGATAGAGAGATAGAAGGACAAAGGAGGAGGAAGTCGGTGGAATAAGATAGCGAGAGAGTAGTGGGATGACCCTTGATAGGGAGGTTGTGTGATGCCATGCATTGCTGATAGGAAGAAGAAAGGCTGATAATGTGATGCTAGAGATAGAGGAGAAAGTCTTTGACTCACTTTCTCTCCAGCCCAGCATCAGTAATACAGGAAGTGAACAGATCTCTTTAGCCTCTTTAGAGATTTAGATAGAAATGAGATAATTACACATAGTACCTTTAAAGAATATAAACTGCAGACCTCATGGGTACAGGCTCATCTGCCGACATGATTTAAAAAGACTGCATGCTTAGATTATATCACAACTAATCCTAAAAGGAAATATCATTATATGTTCAGTCGCAGGCTCCCCGAAGTGCAGTTTGGGATGCAGGCTGTAGACATATTAGTTTTACTAGTCAATTCATTGTATTCAAATGTGCCACATATGCAGTTAGTGGATAAAAAAAGGCCCACATTGTTTCCCAGCCATTAATTTGTCTAACTGCAGTAAACAAAAGAGAACATTGCTGAGAAAACCTTTCATAAGAGGAAAAAGAGAGACAGCAGTTGCCTACTCAGGTTTTTCTGGCAGGGTGTGGTTGGTGGGTGCAGAGGAGGAGTAGAGCAGTGGGTTCGGGGTCTGGTTTTAGGGGAAGGTTGACACCACGTGAACACCACAGCTTATGAACATCATCTAATCACACCTTCCCTATTTCAGTAGTCATCGGGGCCAGAAAGAGGACAAGTCGGATCAGCTGACAGAATAACAACAGGAGCAGAAATGAAAGCAGACTGTCAATCACTGGGTGCAAGAAAGTTGCTGAAAAGCAATCATGACTGTGCAGGAGTGGAAAATAAAAGCACAAACAACACGAGCATAAAACAGAGTTGTGCTAGACCTTCAACAGTAGACCTGAAGTCTGGCTGCATGTCGAAGCCCCAACCCAGGCAGCCGGCTCAGGCACTGGCTGAGATTCTGGTGATGCAACAGGAGGAGGAGGCAGTGCATCCGTAAACAACTGGAAGTGCTGCAGGACCAGGCTGAGTGGCAGACGGAGGTGTTGGAAAACCTCATCGCTTGGTCTGGTTCCTCCGAGGGACCACTGTTGCGCCGCCTGTAGATGATTCTTGACCCCCAGGGTTTGTTAGAGGTCTTTGAAGCCAGGGCAGAGCCTTTCCGGTGGCTGGAGGAGTGGGTCCTCTGTTTGTTGACATTGCTGTTGGGAGAGGCCTACAATGCCAGGGTGAAGACCTCCTTTGGGGTTGTCATTAGCAAGGGGGGCAAGGGGCGGATGTTGCAGTAGGACCGGCCCTTCACCTCTGCAGGGCGGCTGCAGCCAGGCGGTTGCAGATTCAGCTGCTAAACAACGGGGCCCTGGAACAGTTTGTGGAGGGCTCACCGGCTGGTGGACTCGGGCTACGTTCAGACCCTGGTCCACCAAACCCTTGTTCATCCAGGTGCATATTTCTAGGCAGAGTGGTTGGAGGTTAGGTGCTTATATGGGGATTTTCACAAATACAGCGGAACCCCGACTTACGAAATTAATTCGTTCCCGAGGGTCGAAGCATCCTTTTGAGTGAACGATAGGCTATAGGCTAATTGCTAACTGCAACAACAATACGTTGTTCAAGTGGAACAGCGAAGCGCAAGTACGAAAGCCAAGGGGGTTGTCACATGATTCGGAAGGCATTGTGGGCATTGTAGGCACTCTGGGCTCAGCCAATCAGAGCCAGCAGATTTCGTTACGTGGGCATTTTGCCGTAACACGGGCAGAAATATTGCCGTTAAGTGCCTTCGTAACTTGAATTTTTCGTTAAATGGGGTATTCGTAAGTCGGGGTTCCACTGTATCCTCTAGTACCAGTGGAAATTAAGCATCAGAGAAAACGCATAAACTGAAGGCCAGGGTTAGCCTGGGGTGGACACACCCCTTAATTTTGGGAATGAATTGGCCAGGGTTCAGTAGATTAATGAACCTAGTGTGTGGAGGCGTGTTCACGATTGGTAGGGACATCCAGAGTTGGTGCTGCATTCAGCGTTGATGCAGGGTTGTCTGAATATGACTGTGGAGGAGGGGATGGTGGGGCCTTTACTGGAGGTGCTGTCAGTCCCAGTAACCCACTCCACAGATTTTCCACTAGAACAGACTCTTGATGACACGCTACACTCAATCTTTGACTAAGTGATTGAAATAGATGGTCAAACTGCGTGCCCTGTAGCTGCACAGACATTCCCACATTTTGAATTGATTAGGGACAGTACAGAGGGAGTCGCGACACTCACAAGCACGAAAAACCCACCCAGTTGTTGGTGCGGATTAAGTATGATAAAACTGTGGAGCTGAGCCTGGTTAAAGAACGAGATGAGTTGGGGCCAGAGTAGTAGTTCTTGTGGTAAAGACAGATGTGTCGCCTACCGAAAGGTGAACGAGGGGTCACAGTTGGACGAATACCCGATGCTCCACATCGACGAGCACCTGTAAGACGGGAGGGGAAAATAAAAGCACAAAGAACAAAGCATAAAACTGAGTCCTCTACATTTTTATTAATAATTTATTAATTATGTTTTTTTTCATGGTCATCACACTAAGCCATCCAAATTAATTTGACGCTGGTACTTTTAGTGTTTTTACATGTAGCCGATTAAGTGGAAAGATTCCAGTGTAGTCTGTACATAATGTGTTTTGGCATCAGTGCAGCTACTCATCCAAGTCAAATACTTCTTGTCAGTAATAACAATTAAGTGCAAGAAAGACTTGTGTGAAACTGAGTTGACTTTCTCCGTACATGAAACTGAAAATAACCAAACAAGGATGTAACTTCTGTAAAGTGAACATAGATGGTCATGTTTCACCTCAGTTTATGTTTTAGCAGAGTACATTTCATCTAAAGACTTAAATGAAAAAAACAAACCTTTATAAATTGATGATTTCAGTAACTTGTCTTGCATGGTACTGTTGATCCTAACACTGTAATCTCTGATGGATCACTTTGGGATTTGTGGAAAGACTCAAGCTCCCCACAGCTGATGATTGTAATTATTCTCTTCCTTAAAAGCCACCAACGTGTGTTTGGCGTCCACCTTTGATAAAATACCGCCAAAGTCAACGAAATGCCCTGAAGCCTCACCTGCATTTGGATTTAGTGTTAATTAATGTTAGCATGCTATCACCTGCTAAAAACTGCCGTGCTAGCATTGTAATTATGTTTCTTAGCATATGTCTGTGAAGGTTCTCAGTCATCCAGGTCATCGTAGTCAAAGGAGCTTGCAAAGAAAAGCGTCTGGACTTCTTTGAGTTGCTTGAAGACGTTTCACCTCTCATCCAAGAAGCTTCTTCAGTTCTAAGGTCAAATAGTGGAGAGTCCCAGATTTAAACCCAGTGGGAGTGACCCCCCACAGAGGGACCAAGGAGCCCTGATGATCCTCTAATCACCTGAGCCGAGGTGTGAAAACAAGTGTGGGTCCCAATCAGCCAGAGTTTCGGGTGAGCTCATTGTGAAACCTGGCCCCACCTTATCATGTGATTTCCTGAGGTCAGATGGCCCAGGATGTGAGTGGGTGTTAAGGCGTCTGGGGAGGATCTCAAAACTGGATTATAGATGGCAGAGAGTTGGTGTCGTAAACCCCCGCCTCTGTTCAAAGATGGTCGCTCACAGTGGACATAGATGGCTTCTTTCACTCCTCTTTCAAACCATCTGTCCTCTCTGTCCAAAATGTGAACATTGGCATCCTTGAACGAGTGACCTTTGACCTTTAGATGCAGATGGACTGCTGAGTCTTGTCCTGTGGAGGTGGCTCTTCTGTGTTGTGCCATGCGCTTGTGAAGTGGCTGTTTGGTCTCTCCAATGTAGAGGTGAAGGTTCAAGGTTCAAGGTTCTTTATTTGTCACATGCATAGTTATACAAGTATAACACACAGTGAAATGTAGCCTGACACGCTCCTCGACATGTGCAAAAATGGGGGGGGGGGGGTGTAGAGGAAGAACATTATATATATATAAAAAAAAACACCCAGCACGCCCCTGCGGGCGGTTTATCCTTCAAGCTCGGGTCCTCTACCAGAGGCCTGGGAGCTTGAGGGTCCTGCGCAGTATCTTAGCTGTTCCCAGGACTGCGCTCTTCTGGACAGAGATCTCCGATGTTATTCCCGGGATCTGCTGGAGCCACTCGCCTAGCTTGGGAGTCACCGCACCTAGTGCTCCGATTACCACGGGGACCACCGTTACCTTCACCCTCCACATCCTCTCGAGCTCTTCTCTGAGCCCTTGGTATTTCTCCAGCTTCTCGTGTTCCTTCTTCCTGATATTGCTGTCATTCGGAACCGCTACATCGATCACTACGGCCGTCTTCTTCTGTTTGTCTACCACCACTATGTCCGGTTGGTTAGCCACCACCATTTTGTCCGTCTGTATCTGGAAGTCCCACAGGATCTTAGCTCGGTCATTCTCCACCACCCTTGGGGGCATCTCCCATTTTGACCTCGGGACTTCTAGGTTATACTCGGCACAGATGTTCCTGTACACTATGCCGGCCACTTGGTTATGGCGTTCCATGTATGCCTTGCCTGCTAGCATCTTGCACCCTGCTGTTATGTGCTGGATTGTCTCTGGGGCATCTTTACACAGCCTGCACCTGGGGTCTTGCCTGGTGTGATAGACCCCAGCCTCTATGGATCTTGTACTCAGAGCTTGTTCTTGTGCTGCCATGATTAGTGCCTCTGTGCTGTCTTTCAGTCCAGCTTTGTCCAGCCACTGGTAGGATTTCTGGATATCAGCCACCTCCTCTATCTGCCGGTGGTACATACCGTGCAGGGGCCTGTCCTTCCATGATGGTTCCTCGTCTCCCTCCTCTTTCTTGGGTTTCTGCTGCCTGAGGTATTCACTGAGCACTCGGTCAGTTGGGGCCATCTTCCCAATGTATTCTTGGATGTTCCTTGTCTCATCCTGGACTGTGGTGCTGACACTCACCAGTCCCCGGCCCCCTTCCTTCCGCTTAGCGTACAGCCTCAGGGTGCTGGACTTGGGGTGAAACCCTCCATGCATGGTCAGGAGCTTTCTTGTCTTTATGTCAGTGGCTTCTATCTCCTCCTTTGGCCAGCCTATTACCCCAGCAGGGTACCTGATCACGGGCAGGGCGTATGTGTTGATGGCCCGGATCTTGTTCTTACCATTCAGCTGACTCCTCAGGACTTGCCTGACCCTCTGCAGGTACTTGGTGGTTGCAGCCTTTCTAGCGGCCTCTTCATGGTTCCCATTTGCCTGCGGGATCCCCAGGTACTTGTAACTGTCCTCTATGTCTGCAATGTTGCCTTCTGGTAGTTCAATCCCCTCAGTTCTGACTACCTTCCCTCTCTTTGTTACCATCCGACTACACTTCTCCAGTCCGAACGACATTCCAATGTCATTGCTGTATAGCCTGGTAGTGTGGATCAGTGAATCGATGTCTCGTTCACTCTTGGCATACAGCTTGATGTCATCCATGTACAGGAGGTGGCTGACAACTGCTCCGTTCCGTAGTCGGTATCCGTAGCCAGTCTTGTTAATGATCTCACTGAGGGGGTTCAGGCCTATGCAGAACAGCAGTGGGGACAGAGCATCTCCTTGGTAGATCCCGCACTTGATGGTAACTTGTGCTATGGGCTTGGAGTTGGCCTCTAGTGTTGTACGCCACATCCCCATTGAGTTCCTGATGAAGGCTCTTAGGGTCCCATTGATCTTGTACAATTCTAGGCATTCCAGTATCCAGCTGTGGGGCATTGAGTCATAGGCCTTCTTGTAATCAATCCAGGCAGTGCACAGGTTGGTCAGTCTGGTCTTGCAGTCTCGGCTGATTGTTCTGTCTACCAGTAGCTGGTGTTTTGCACCTCTGGTATTCTTGCCAATTCCTTTCTGTGTCTCGCTCATGTATTGACCCATGTGCCTGTTCATCTTAGCCGATATGATGCCTGACAGGAGCTTCCATGTAGTACTGAGGCAGGTTATTGGTCGGTAGTTGGAGGGGACCGGTCCCTTCTTGGGGTCCTTGGGGATCAGGACCGTCCGGCCTTCAGTTAGCCATTCCGGGTGTCTCTCGTTAACTAGCAGCTGGTTCATTTGTGCTGCCAGACGCTCGTGGAGTGCAGTCAGCTTCTTCAGCCAGTAGGCGTGAACCATGTCGGGCCCTGGTGCTGTCCAACTCTTCATACTGGAGACCCTTTCTTGGATATCTGCCACTGTGATGGTTACTGGACCCTGTTCAGGGAGGTCGCTGTGGTCTGCCCTCAGATCCACTAGCCACTGAGCATTGTCGTTATGGGTTGCATCCTTCTCCCATATGCTCTTCCAGTATTGCTCCGTCTCCAGCCTTGGTGGTGCTGTTCTCTTATTGTTCCCTTGCCACTGAGAGTACACCTTTGCTGGTTCTGTGGAGAACAGCTGGTTTATTCTCCTGCCTTCTATCTCTCTGGTGTACCTCCTCAAGCGGCTGGCCAAGGCTGTGAGTCTTTGCTTGGCAGTTTCCAAGGCCTCAGGTATGGACAGCTTGCTGTATTTCTTAGGCACCTTATTTGTCGCACCTTTCTGCAACTCCGTTAGTTGGCTAACCTCCCTCCGTGCTACTTTGATCTTGGCCTCTAGCCTCCTTCTCCATGGAGGGTACTGCCCCTTGTGGCTGTTCAACTTGTAGCCAAGCATCTCACTGATCACTGCTGCCGTATTGTAGATCAGCTTGTTAGTGTCGGTAATCGTGGTTGTAGGTATTGCCCGTAGTGCTGCATTAACATCATCTAGCAGACCTTCTGAGGGTACTTCACGTAATCTTGGTAACCAGCTACGGGGGATCCAGGTTTCAAGCTTGGCCATGATCCTATTTTTCAGGTCAGTTCCTCTCGCACTCAACGATCCTTCTCCTATCGCACTTGGGGCTATGTACCCAATCTCGGGTGGGGGTGATGATATCTCCCCCCTGACCTGGCGTCCTGACTCCTCCTTGCCGTAGCATTTGTGTTGTACCTCGTCAATCTCTAGCTGTGAGAGCAGTCCCTTCTTTCGAATGTTGGAACACTGAGCTACTAGTTGTTTCGCCGTCATTGTGGATGTTGGGTATCGAAGAATCCATAGGTCCCTCATCCTATTCATGTAGCCCCTTCCGCCGGGGTTACTTGCGTAGTAGCATTCCAACAACGCCCTGTTTTCGTCCCTTGCCCACCGATGCCTTCTTGTTCCAGTAGCCCACTTTTCGTCAGGGTGTATATATATATATATATATATATATACACACACATATAGTATATACACTGGGTGAATGTGCAGTAGTAGCAGCAAGCAGGTGAATTCTGTACATTAATATGAATAGACATCTGACTATTTTACAGGATAGACAATATAAACATATTTAAAATTAAAGGGATTGAAATGTACATTGTGCCTTGGTTTAGTGTCTGGAAGAGTCCTGTCTCAGTCAATTATAGATGATGTGAGAGGGCGGGTGTGTGTGTTTAGGGCACGGATGGCTTGGGGATAGAAGCTCCTCTTGAGTCTCTCTGTCCTTGCCCGGAAGATGCGGAACCTTCTACCAGATTGCAGAAGTTGGAACAGTTTGTTGCCAGGATGGGACGGGTCCTTCAGTATCTGCGCTGCTCTAGTCCGGCATCTCCTGGTGTAGGTGTCCTGAAGCGGGGGGAGAGCAATCCTGCAGCAGCGTTCTGCTGTACGGATCACTCTCTGGAGAGCTTTTTGGTCCTTCACACAGCTGTTCCCAAACCACGATGTCATGTTCTGTGTGAGGATGCTCTCCACAGCGCCTGTATAGAAAATCCTGAGGATCTTTGGAGAGACCCTGAACTTCCTCAGTTGTCGTAGGTGATACAGGCGCTGCCTAGCCTTTTTGGTCTGAGCATTCCTCGCTGCACTGTACAGCAAACACCACATTGTTAAGTTTGTTTTTAGGAGTTTTGTCTTTTGGGTGAACCAGTTTCTGTCTGAGTGTGTTGCTGGGTCTGAAGTACACTGGGATGTCATGCTACACTTGAATCACAAGAAGTACTGCAGCATAAGGAAAACTGCAAACATTAATATTTAATGTAGGCCAATACAAGATCCCTCAGTGAGGTAAAGGAGGTAAACTAAATAAGTACAGGATAAGTCTTATATGTTATCAGTGTTTGCCTTATGTCTTATATGGGTATTTTTGTGAGTGCTCACAAAGAATACAACATATATAGTCATAAAAAAAGAGGCCACAGTGGACTGCAAGCCATTACGTGAAATAAGTATTTGATCCCCAAATAAAGCAACACTTGGTATTCATGGAGAAGCCTTTGTCACGGGGCAGGATGTGTCTTGAAGTTGGTCACCAGGTTTGCACTCATCTAAGGAGGAAACGTGTCTCACTGCTCCTGACAGAAACTCTCTAAATCCTAAAGTGTTCTGGCTGAAAGAAGGAGGTTCTCATCCTCAATGTTATGGTTCCTGGCTGAATCCATTGGCCCCTCAGTAGGTAAACAGCCCCAAAGTAATGTTTCCACCTCTGTGATTGATTGTGGGGATGATGGTATTTGTGTCCTAATCAGCATTTCTCTTCCTGGGGGAAACTGTGGTTTCCTCTGGGTTGTAGGCGATCAGATGCTTATTTTACTCAGTGAAATGGAAATCAGTGGATAATGTTTTGTTTTTGTTTATTGATCTAGCTATGTTTTTTTTTTTATTTCTAGTGGATGTTCTATCTGTGTCTGTTATGGTGTCAGTTATTTTATGGTCATTTTCAGCTACCAAGCATCATTGTTACGTATAGACGAATATAAAACACATTTTTACTGACAAATGGCTTTGTATTTAAAGAGCGGTGAGACAACAGCACATCATTTGAGCTTACCTGCAGTTCTATGAAGAACGCTCTAAATAAAAGTTAGTCGACAACTGGAAAACAAAATGTCTTTAACTCGTCTTTGTGTTCTTTCACACAGCTGGAGGTATCGACCACAGACTACAGTGGAAACCTTATCGAGGGACCACAAGTATTCAGGATTAATGTCATTGACCAAAATGACAACCGTCCCATCTTCAAAGAACCACGGTACACAGGAGAGGTGCTGGAAGGATCCCCTACAGGTAGGTGACTGTTGAGGGACTCTGGACAGAACTGAGGTCTAAATGGGTTTAACTACACAATAATGTTACACATAGTGTGGCTGTTACACTTGAGATGTTCTATGATCTGCAGCAAGAAAAGGTTGTGTTGATGACATTTATACTTCTGTCCTGAGCTGTGTGGTTTGTGGCAGAGTCAGTATCACATTGCTAACCTTAATCATAAAATCACATAAAGTCCAATATCATTAGTGAAAGCAGTGAACTTCTTCTGTGCTACTGTTTGTATGAATTCAAGTATTGGTGTTTTCATATTTATACACCGCAATACAGATATGAGTTTTGTTTTGTTTTTACAACATTTACATCGTTGGGCAGCACTTTTTGGGTAATGGTATCCTTGGAAACAGAGACAGACAAATAAAGGACATTGAAGTAAAAGAAATCTTGTTGGTTGCATAGGCTCTCTGTACTGTGTTATTATTGGTATTGAGAGTGTTAAACAGCAAATTCAAATATTGTGACTTTAGTCTCTACTTTATCAGAATTTTCATTATGTGTCTACATAAGCCAAACAAGAGTTTCTAGCAAATTAAGATAATTATTCAGGTCATTTGGTAAATTATTTTTGTTATATTTTTAAATGTGGTTGCTTGAAATGTGATCTTGTCACATCTGTTATAGACTTTGCAGCTGTTGCAGTAAATTCTCTTCCCATCTCTGCTGCGAACATCTCACGGTCAAGTGTTTCAAAATAAATCATTTTGAGGCATGGCTGGCAGAGCCTTTATGAAAACTCTTCACCTTTGACTTCTGGTGTAAATGTTGATATTCTCTTAGATGTATTTGTCACTTTGTCACCATCGCTTCCTTTCCCGTTCTCTGAGCTGCTGTCACTGCTATAACTGTTGTTTTTTTAATGTGACAGCTTCGCACTTCGAGCCCAGAATATAAATAAATGCAGCTCAGACGTACATGATTTCAAAAAGTCCTATTTTGCTCACCTTCTGCCACCTGCATAGAAATGCAGGATGTCTATGCATAAAGCTGAAACTTCAGATTGAAAAAATTGTTGCTTTTTCTTCACGGGTTATATAGAACATGATTCATAGGCAATAATTTGCGGAGGTGGTAACATTTTGCACAAAATGTCTTTTGGTGCGTTCTGCCAAGTTTGGTTTGGGCGTTAAATGGTTTATTGTAGTGAACACATTTCAATTTATGTCACATAAAAGTGGGTTACTTAAGCTGTTTCAAACTTTCACAAATGGATGCACTGCTTTCTGAAGACAAACAGGAGCGACTATTGTGTCTTTTACTTGTGTCAGTGCATACGAGCAAAGTGTCATAATGTGTTTTCATCTGTCATAGTTGCGCTGTCCATGGTGCTGATGATGCTCGTGTGTCCCTGTTGGGCAGGTATACACCTACAGACCCTCTGGGAGAAATGCAGTCAATGTAAAATATAAAGTTGTATGATTAGAAGAACAAATGGTAAAATAAATACACGATGCTTCTCACTGTGTTTGTTCTGACGTTGTGAACACAAAAAGCAAACTCCTAAACACCTTAATCACCAACAGAGCTTCCCGGATAAGATGGATGAGTCACCAGGCACAGGAGACACACACACACACACACACACACACACACACACTCACACACACACACTCACACTCACACACACACACTCACACACACACACACACACACATGGCTTCCCACAGAGACGTTTTGAGCTGTTGACAACTTCATGCTGACTTGTGTTATGAATTGCTAATACAGACGCTGCTTATGCAATGGTATACATTTGGTAAGCAACAGCATGTCATTACTGGCTGTACAGAACGAGATAATAGGCCGACAAACTGCACAGTTAAATCCTGTTAGAATAATACAGTCAAAACAAAAGCGCACTTTGATGTCAGAAATCATGTCAAAAGTCTCACTGTTGAGCTCTGATGTCAAGAAAATACCAAATAATTGGATGCCTTTGTTTCTTTTGTCTCTTATTTTGCTACATTTTCACGATGTGGTTTCTAAGGCTGAGAATGTCTCGAAGCTGCGTCTGTTGCTTGTGGCTTTTTTCAGTAATTACAGTGATGCATGTGTCTGTGTGAGGTGTTTACATGTCACTGTATGTTTCTCTGCCCACTCTGTACAAACCCAGGGTGCATCAAACACAATAATCATATTCCAGAGTGCTTTAATTCACAGCTATTCATCACCAATAACTCAAACAGGTAGCTAGAAAGAGGATTCGTGAGGTTCACGTGGTTGCCGGTATTGGTAGCGTAACAACACCAGTGGCTGTAGTGACTTCAGACCTGCTCATAACATATAGGCAGAGTTTGATTATTGTACGGACATATCTCATGTGTCCTGAGCACTTGTGAACCTTTGCAGGTAATATCCTGCTACGTATTTTAAAATTCACCAGAAATGTCCAGTACTTGAAAAAATACAGACTTTTGAAAATGGGCTCTTCTTGATACACCCTGTACTGGACTGTATATGTCTGAGCCAGTAGCAGCACCAGTAGCAGCACCAGTAGCCTATGGGAATTAAATAGGAAATATGACAGGCAGGAAAATCTTAATTGGTTTGCCCCACTGGGTGCAAGAGCTCATATAACCCTGGAACCATCACATCGTACTAGCTTTTAGAGATGAGTTGGTTAAGCAGACAGGTTTACTTTGACTTTTCTATTTCAGTGCCAGGAAATATCATTTAAAAACGCTTACTGGGTCAGCTCTGACATCATCTGTTAGTAACCATCATGCAGCTCCGCTTGATCAAATTTAAAATGCAATTAAATTATTGTGTATTCTTTAAAAAAAAGTGCCTGTCTGAATAAACCAAAGTAGATAAACTGATTTTATTTCCAGTGTGGTGTGATCTGACAGCTCCTTTGTGCTGTAGTTGCCATGGATGCCAGACTTAATTGAGCTCAGCGATAAGATGAAGGATGCGGTTCTGAAGACTCTACGTTTTTTTAACATATGCCTGCAAATCTGTCTACTGAACAGTCTACTTATTCAACATGTCAGCTCAGCCTTATTGATGTGTTTACGATGAATCAGTCATTCAGTTCATGCATTCAGCCGGTTGACCCTTTTATACGTCTGGTGGTCATTAACTGCAGATTGTGAGAGGATTGAAGCAAACACAAAAACATATTTGTTAATGATTATTGCACTGCTTTAAGTGCTGAAGGTGCACACGCTTCTCTCTGGCTTTTTCTTTCTTTCTTGTCATTTTAGTTGAAAAGTGGTGGAGCACCATAAAAGGGGGCAGCGGGCCACCAATAAAATGTCTTTTCTGTGGCTGTTTTTTTTTTTCTTATTGGACAAAGAAGAAAATGCCGTGAGAATAGTGAGCATTATATCCAACAGTGAAGTTACTGGACATAAACTCAAGCAATAAAGAAAATAAAGATTTCTTAGTTTTTTACATATTAGAATGTACAATTACATGTTTTAGATCATAAAACAACTTTTCATATTAGACAAAGACAAATTAAATACAAAATATAATTTTAAGTGATTTCACTTATAAAAGGGAAAAAGCCAAAAAAGCCCTCGTGTTAAATTATGGATTGACTGTGATTAATCACAAGTTTTTCAACCCTTTAAAGCCGGTCGGAGCCGGTGTTCTGCACGCTCTGTTTTGCGTAACTAGTTTTAAATCCCGGTAGAACCGGACCCACGTAAGCTAGCGCAATAATTTTTTTGCATATGAAACCGGAGGAGTTGTACTTACATCTTATGCCATCAGCTTGTCCTCGGTCACGGTTTCCTTCCACATATAGCTTTGAAAAAACTGCATAAAAAGCGCTTGCAGCAACAAAAACATAATATTCCAGAAACACGCTTTGCCGATCCGATCAGCTGTTTGTAACACTTCCTGTCCGCCATGACCTGCCCAAAACTGGAAGTGACGTCATTTTGCGGAAATGTAGTTTTTTACCATCAGGGCCTCATGAGCCTATACTGGTGTTTTTAAAAGTTATATTTGACTTTGTGACTTCCTGTGTCGTTTCTGGGATGCTGAGGACTCATATTGCACTGCTGGAAATAGTTTATTTTGATGCACATGCTGTTTTTTTTTAAATTTGCAGTATAATATTTATTTTCGTTTTTTCTGCAGTATATAAAAATTGGTGTATTTCAAAAATAAAACTATGAAGACACTCAAAATAAATTTCCTGTGGTGGGAAACTATTTTGTGCAACTTTTTTGTATTTACAGTTTTGAGGGATAAGCCTCTTAAATTTCTCTAACTAGAAATATATGTTAAAAAACCAAAAAAGATTTTCAATTTTTTTGTAGTTTATTGCACTTTTTTGCAATTTATGTAATTACTATGCACTTAATGCAGACATATTATTAAAATCTGGGTTATAATGGTTGTATTGATGTATAGCAACTTGAAATGCTCCCAAAAATGGCACCACAGCATGTAAAAATATAAAATAAGCTCTGGCGGACTTGGTTCTATGGTAGGTCTTAAAGGGTTAAGATGACTGTAATTGCACCACACCAAGGCTTTGTTACTGCTAAATAAGGAAATCACTCATACAGAACCTGTGTGACAAACTGAAGAAGGCTAATATATCTAAAAAAATAAAGACCCAATAGTTTTTGGAGAAACAAGGTGATTCCAGAGATTCCTAAAGTGGAGAACAGAGGAGACAAATGCAGACAAAACAAAGTTTTGGACCGTAACATTGAGGATGAGAACGTTAATGTTAAGTGAAAGCCAGCTGTTTATTATGGCTGAAGGAGAAATACAAAGCGATGCACAAACAATAACCTAAACTGGGAAAGCTCAAGGGGGGATGAGTCGGACTACAGAGATGAGGTCAACAGACTGACTGAGTGGTGTTCAGTTAACAACCTCCAACTGAACACCACGAAAACTAAAGAACTTATCTTGGACTTCAGGAAGGGCAGAGCAGACCCGGCCCCACTTTACATTCACGGGAGCTGTGTGGAGAGGGTACACTCCATGAGGTTTCTGGGCGTGCAGATATCTGATGACCTCTCCTGGACTGCAAATACTACAGCGGTGGTTAAAAAGGCCCAGCAGCGTCTCCACTTTCTGAGAGTGCTCAGGAGGAACAACCTGGAGGAGAGGCTGCTGGTGACATTTTACAGAGCCACCATAGAGAGCATCCTAACGTACGGCATAACAACATGGTATGCAGGGTGCTCAGCTGCAGACAGGAAAGTACTGCAGAGGGTCATCAACACAGCCCAGAAGATCACTGGCTGCTCTCTGCCCAGCCTGGAGGTCACTGCAAACTCTCGGTACCTCAGCAGAGCTGGCAATATCATCAAGGACCACTCTCACCCCAGCAACCAACTGTTTGAACTATTACCGTCAGGCCGACGGTACAGGTCACATAAAACCAGGACAAACAGATTCAGGGATAGCTTCTTTCCCAGAGCTATCACCGTAGTAAATAAGCACAAAACAATTGAACCTATTCCATACCGTCACTGTCATCATATTAATGCTGCTATCCTGTATATATTGTACATACTATTGTTTGAGTACTTACGATTGTTTTTTTTGTACTTTTTATATTTTACATTTATATTTATCATTGAAACTTGCACCAAGGGAGTGGCACTCCAATTTCGTTGTACTCTGTACAATGACAATAAAGGCTATTCTATTCTATTCTATTCTAAATATAAACGTGGCCACACAGATACCTGGAACATGGAGACATGACGCAAAAGACAACAGACAACCTGACACTGAACAAAGGAAGACACAGCAGGGTAATAAGGGAAGTGGAAACACAGCTGACACAAATGAACATGACGCCACGGGGGAAGCAAAACTAAACACACTGAACATGCAAACACGAGACTGTCAAAATAAAACAGGAAACGTAATGAGATGAAGACTGTGAGAACACATGACATGGAAAACACAGACAGGAAACACATAACAGACTGAGGAGATGGAACGATGCACAAGCAGAGGAACATGGAAACAGATAAGAGGAACGAGGCACAGACACAACAAAAGACGTACACAGGAAACAGAAAACGACACATAAACAAAGGAGCGCCAGGACATGAAGACTAAGAACTAGACTGAAAATCAGTGGCACAAGGTGCTTTTAGTTCTAATCATTGTTAGCACCGAGTACACCGAGTGTCCAACATCATCTGAAAGCTTTGGATTGGAAAAAGCTTTCAGCATAGCAATTGCCAATGCAGTAAACGCATACCTGGACAGAACAGCACACAGCAGATGCTCTGCCTGGAGCTCGGACATGAACGTTACCGGAGCAGTGTAGGATCATCTTGACGGAGAATCAAATAAAGGGCTTCCAATAAGGCTTTGGAACGTCCTTCAAGAAACCCGGAGAGGTATTCCTGAAGAATACTTAAATAAATTACAAGTAAGCTTGCCTAAGAGACTTTAGGCAGTGTTCAAGAAAAAAGGTGGCCATGCCAAATATTGACCTTCAAAACCTTCTTTTTTCCAGCGACAATATTTGCTATCTTTCCTACATTACAAACAAAGCCTCAGCCCTGCAGGCATGTGTGAGTGAATAATGAAAGCTATATTTGTGTCATGTTGCAGTGCATGCATGAGGTTATGTGAATACGAGTGCATGTGCTCCTACACGGTGTGTGTGCTGCAGAGTAGTGGCTGGGCAGCAGGGGAAGCTGTAGGGGAGAATGTCACAGCGCTCTGACATTTCTGTGCAAACCGATAACAAAGACAGCCAATGCCTGGGTCTGCTGGCAAGCCCTCTCCTAACTCTGTGTTTACTCCTCCACTCACCATCTTTTGTTTTTATTCCACATTATCTCTTTCATTTTCTCTACATTCTCTTGAGCTGTGTGCACAGTAACACGCTTAAACAGTTTTGCTGTCTCTTTGCTTTTCAAATCTGTTTAAATTAGCTTTCTTTCGTTCTTCTTTTTGAGGTTTTATGATTTTGTTTTGGTTTTTGCATTTTGACTTACTCTTCATTTCATTCTTGTTAACCCAGATTCCCCCTATCTGAATCTCTGAATCTCTGAATCTCTGAGCTGGTGTAGTAAAAAAGAAAAAAATGTCACACCAAGTGGTTACCACTCCAACAGTCTTGCTCCCGGCCAGCTAGACCTGACACTCTGCAATTTGTCTCCCTTGAATTTTCTGCCTGACAGAGCTGCACTGTCTAACGAATGCAAATCTGTCCCCCAAAACAACAATTACTTAGAAATGAAAGCCTTAGAAATTTCCAGAACAGCGAGGCACTGTTAATTGTAAAGAATGTCTCCCTCACAGGAGTAGTAGCACATTCATACATGACTGTGTTTGGTGGCAAATTAATATGCACATTTTACCCAAGTCAGTTCTAACAGCATCAAGGCTGCGAATGAGGGAGTTAATAGTTGCATGATAATGGTGTTATTTGTTGTTGGGATTTTCACACCCACACTAAGTTTATGCTTCACTTCACAATCATGGACAATCATGTGGATGCTTGCCAGAACAGACCTCTGAGTTTGGTATGTAGGTTGTGTAATCCCTTACATTCAAACAAATTTGGCTCGCTTCATCACGGCGCTGGTCTGGGGTCAGCATTTATTCAGCTTTAACGTCACTCTGGGTTCTTGGCTAGCTTAGCGTTAGCATGCTGTCTGTGCAGGTTGCTTGCCAGGATCCAAAGTTGTGTTAACAGTATAATGCCGTCGTTTCTGTTCTGGAGCAGTCTTCAGTTTACCATCGCGCTCGCAGTCTTTTGTGCAATAGAAATAAAAGTTATGTCCATATCCACGCTGTAGACCGAAATCAGCTGATCGTAGAGAGAGGGCAAGAACCGATCGATCGGGAGGGAGACTAACGAGCACCGATTCTCTACAAGAACCGGTTCTCAATTCCCAACATTAACCATCTCTGTGACCCAGTGCTGCTAAATTTGATGTAAAATTTTATTTTTAATTTTGCATGATTTGTTGGTGTTATTGATCGTTTCTGCACTGTATACAGAGTAGATACTATATTTATTTAGGATGTGAGTAAATTACTTGAGTAACATAAATGATCAGACTGCGGGTAAAATGAGAGCCAAAATGTGAACCCAGTAGGATACAGTGTTTGTTACAACTGGGATCTTAAATTACGGTCCATCAGTACATCAGTGAGCCTTAAATGTCTCTTTTGAAATTACAGATTAAACACAGGTGTTTGTTTTGGTGATTTTCACCGGACGTCACAACATTACATAGTCAACGTAAACATCAAACCCAACGTTTAGGGTTAGGCTTTGGTTCTCTTTTAAATAATAATAATAATAATAATAATAACGATAATAATAAAAACAGATTTGCAAATCTCATAAAAGTTTAAACAGTGAAACTTTATAAAATATACTCATTTTGAATTTTGATGCAGCGACGTGTCAAAAAAGTTAGAACAGGGGCAAAAAAGGCTGAAAATGTCAGCAGTAGTGAAAAGAAACAGCTAAGTAAAAAAAAACCTTTTGCAACTAATTAGGTTAGTTAGCAACAGGTCAGTAACACGATTGGGTACAAAAAAACATCTTAGAGAGTTTCTCAGAGGTTCAGCTACAAAAAAGTGTGCAACAACTTCAGAATAATGTTCCTCGGTGTAAAATTCCACAGTGCATAATATCATCTGTGGAAATTAGTGGAGTTAGTCAGGTAATAATAATAATAATAATGATGATGATCATAGCATTTTAACAAACGGCTCAAACAAAGGGAAGAAGATTCAAGGCATGATCCGTCACAGCATGAAATTTGTACAAAATCTGTGCTAAATGGGCACATACACAGTAAAAGATGCATTTCATGAGCCGGAGAGAATATAAATGACTAATATTAATTGCATTCTGTCAGAAGAAATCTCTGCGTATAAACTAGTGTTAGCAGTAATAAACTGTGTTTCCAGTAGCATCCAGTAGCTTTAGGAGTCACTTGAGAATTACGGGCATCTGTTAGTGGATTCACGGGCAGAAAAACGTCAGATTTGAGTTTTAGGCGTGGAATTTAATGTTGCTGGAAATGTGATGTTCTTTTGGTAATTTGTGTTTATCTTTGGTTGCCAACATCATGCAGACAAGCTATATCTAACATCTAGGTGATACATCTTGTGTAATTGGACATGATGGGGTATAAATGGAGATATTACTCATAGCTGAATCTCTGTGTTCCAGACTAATTTGTGTTTATATCACAAGTAATTAAGGCCCGATCTCCTGCTGTGGAGGGAGTGGGGGCTGATTCTGGTCTGCTGTTCTGCTGTGCTCTCATCCCTTACACACAAAGAGACACAGATGCAGCAGAGCTTTAGCCAAAGGATGAGCAACTTAGGTTGAATCTCCTGTCACTTCACATGTAATTGCATGTGACTATGTCGTAAATCTACAAATCCATCAGATCTTTTTCACAGCAGACATTCTGACTTGAGATTAGATTAAAAAACATGCAGCACACAAGCAGGAATGATAACATAATTGATGTCGCTGTTGCATTTAGGTGTCCCATCTTCCACTGGCCCCTCTGGCTCGCTGCCATGGCTTACAGGGATACTTACAGAGCCATCGTTATTATAATATTAGTTACACATGTGCTTTTTCCATCTTGGACACGTTAAAATATTGCCTGTAAAAAGGGCTTTGGTATAAATTGTTTATATTATATTACCATATAATATGTGATTGGCCATATTTAGTTGTTATGGTAAATTAAATATATTTTATATCAAGAGAGTAAAACTGTCGTTTGGCCTAAGGTAGACACACTCATGGAAAAGTAAGTACATATAAAAATGTGCGACTTCTACACCTCATCCCTCTCTCCGGCACACTCGATCACTCCACAGACGCTTACTCAGTTCACCCAAGGGATCCTTTTATTATGAACCTATGATGCAGAGCATCGTCTAGGTGCACAGGATGTGGTGACTGTGTTTGTTGTCTCTCACGGCTGCAGTAGACGCCTGTCAGCACGGCACTGCTGGAAACGGAGACAGAAAAATATATCATCAGTGGGTGTCTGAAGGGATGACATTGATCACAGCAGGCGAAATCAGCACCTGTGTTTTAATGAATTCACAATAGTTTCAGACTGAAGGCGGAGACCAGTCTCTATACAGGAAAACGAAATAATATAGAGCATGTTTCCCGTGATCAGTACTTTAAGCTTTAAATGAAATAATATTATAATAATAATAATAACATCAGTATACTCACAGCAATAATGCTGACCATCTGAATCATCTGCATCTCATTTACTATGTTCATCATTTTGACCAGCGTTTTAAACAGAAACCACAGCTTTTGAATGAAACACCGTTTGCAAGTCTTTCATCAGACAGTACCAGATAGATGAGACATTAATCTGATGCGGGGCTTCAAAAACATTATAATAAATCTAATAGTCGTGGATATTCGGGTGGATGTGGCTCAGTAGGTCAAGCAGGTCAGCTACTAATTGTAGAGTTGGTGATAAATGACACAGAACAAAGTGCTGAATCACTGAATGTGGCTTTTAGTCGACTAAGAGTAACAATGTTATCATTTGCTGATGGCCCCGCCCCTCCCTGAGCCTGGTTCTGCTGGAGGTTTCTTCCTGTTAAAAGGGAGTTTTTCCTTCCCGCTGTCGCCAAAGTGCTGCTCATAGGGGTCATATGATTGTTGGGTTTTTCTCTGTATGTATTATTGTAGGATCTACCTTACAATATAAAGCACCTTGAGGCGACTGTTGTGGTTTGGCGCTGTGTAAATAAAAATTGCATAAATAATATTAAAAAATGAAGCCTTACTGTGCAGTGTTTTAAAGTAATGAATACAAAAGGTCAAACCATAAACACATTCATAACCATTGTGAAACAAACTCAAAAACACTCTGTATCACGACCTGATCTGCTTTGCGTTGAATTCTTATCTGGACTCACATCGCTCATCTTTAACTGTACCCTGCACAGAGCACGGCCCGATGCCCGGCCATTAAATCCATCTCTGACCTCTGCTTCCATCCTATTGTTGATCTCGTCTGCTGGGTTTCCTCAAACTCTTTTCTTGCTGCGTCACGACTGTTTTGCACGATGTTGGGCAGTAACCGCGTGCTGCCAACATACCTTAGAAAAACTTCAGCAACATAAAATCAATATATTGCTAAGTTTGAGGAAACCTAGAGTAGCAGCTGAGTTAGAGCTTAGTTGGTGCCAGCAGGAGCCGGCGGGCGCAGAGAAAACAGGAAAGCGATTGATTCAGGAGAGAAAGTGATGCAGCTGAGAGATTACACCAAAACTGGCAGGTAATTTGTAGCACGATGGTGCTCATTTGTCCCATTATGGTCTCTGTCTCTACCTTTCTTATTCTCTTGCTACCTTTGTTAGCTGGAGCGTAATCTGTCCACCACCCTACCCGGTGACCCGCTGTCCCACAATACCTCATTATCAGCTTGTCACACAGAGAAAGCCTGGCAAATTAATGTCCAAGGTATCTACAGAGCCTGTTGCCCAATTAACTCTTGGGTATTGTTGTGTTAGGATAAATTAGTTTTTTCTTTTTTTTCTTCCACGCACATG
Source organism: Diplotaxodon limnothrissa (assembly GCF_057381915.1). Lineage (NCBI taxonomy): Eukaryota > Metazoa > Chordata > Actinopteri > Cichliformes > Cichlidae > Diplotaxodon > Diplotaxodon limnothrissa. The sequence goes on from NC_140602.1 coordinate 2,276,966, forward strand.
AAGTAATAAAGTCCGACTGGTCAACTTTTAGCTTTATGTATTATGCTAGCTCTTTAATGACTTTACTCGGAGTTTAATCACAAAGAGTTTCAAACGAAGACGTAATATGCCAGAAACAAATTCAATTCAAATTAAATATAGTGTCATAAATAATATTTTTCTACTTAATAATTAAAATGACTTGATTAGACTTTAGTGCAGACTTTTTGCTTTAATTTAACAAGTATAGCACTCGCTGTTTGAGAATTACAGCTGCTTTTATACATGACTGTTAGAATATTTAACCTCCTAGGACCTGGCGTCCACATATGTGGACGTCACATTTTGGGTTATTTAGACCAAAATACTAAATCTTGCTCTACAAGGGCCTGATGTCCACTTACGAGGACATTATGCTGCAACTGTTCTATCGAAATTTTAAACGAATGTCCTCATATGTGGCTCTCATTTTTCTTAGAAACAAAAATTAGGTAAAGAAAAAAATCTGGTAATTCTTTGTTTTTACATTCATCAGGTCCTAATCAGCCCAAATATCAAAGAGAAATTAAAAATGCTGCTGTGGAAGAGTTCAGGTCTTAGGAGGTTAATATAAAGATTCCTTTTAGCACTGATGAGCCATACCATGAAGATACTAGAAAGAGTTGAGAAGCTCGTTTGAGAAGTGAGGTGATGGTCGGTGTGCAGCAGTACGGCTTCATGCCGAGAATGAGCCTTCCAGATGGGATGTTTGCTTTGAGAGTGTTAATAGAGAAGTATTTAAAAGTGTGTCTTTGTGGATCTAGAGAAAGAATATGATAGGGTGGAAGTGTGGTGCTGCAGGATGAAATTAGGAGTGGCAGAGAAGCATATGAGGCTGATGCAGAACACGACAGCGAGACTATGGTGAGGTATGCAGTAGGACTCACAGACGGGTTCAGGTGGGTGTGGGATTACCTCAGGGATTGGCTATGAACTCCTTGTTTGCAGCAGTGATGGACGGGCTGACGAGTGAGGTCAGGTAAGAGTCTCTGTGGGCTATGATGTTTGTAGGCTACATCGTGATCTGTAGTGAGAATAGTGAACCGGTGGAAGAGACTTTGCAGAGGTGGAGGTATCCTCTGGGGAGCAGAGGAATGAAAGTCAGTGGAAACAAGACAGAATGGACGAGATGTAGACAGGTGTCACAATTAAGCTGCAAGGAGTAGAGATAGTGAAAGAAAGTGAGCATAAATAGCCGTGGTCGACCATCCAAAGCAACAAATACTGCACAAGAGAGGTGAATAAAAGAGGTCATGAAGCGTGGGTGGAAATGAGTGTCAGAAAGACGGCAGCAGAGGTGAAAGGAAAAGTTTATAACTGATACTGATATATAATTGGAGACATGGCTATGAAGTGTATGGTATGATGTGTGGAGGTGCAGAGCTGAAGATGCTCTGGTTTTCATTGGATGTGAGAAGAATGGACAGGATTAGAAATGAGTATATCAGTAAGACAGCTCAGGTCGATGGATGGACTAAGAGAGGCTGAGATTGTAGATACATTGGACTAAGGATGCTGAATATGGATCAGCCTGTCAGGATGAAAAGAGGAAGACCACCAAGGAGATGGATGTGTGGCTGTGTTGAAAGAAGACATTCAGAGGACTGGTGTGACAGAGGATGCTGAGGATAGAGTGAGATGGACACAGATGATCCACAGTAACCCACTTTAATGACTAAAGGGGGTTACCCCGAAAGGTGCTCACAACAGTGACTGCTTGAATTTAGTACCCTCGAACATCAACAAATGCTTTGTTTCCTCCTGTTAGATGCTCTGCAAGGCCCGTATTACAGCTGCCTGCAGTTGGTGCTTTTATGTTAGTCTTCAGCAACTGAAAAGCAGACTGTGCTTGAATGGAGCACAATGAAAATGGTGTCTGAAATTCCTAAACAGCTAATGCAAAACTTTTGTTTTTATAAAACCTCTTGAATTAAAGCTGAATTAAAGCTCTGCACTTTCATTACATCTTGACAGTATAAGGAGGGAAAATTGCAAATATTATGCTGTAAAAATAAAATGTATGGACCTCACTGTGTAAGCGCGCCAGTGCAATAGCTTATGGTCTCTGGATAGAAATGCAAGGGCCACACTAGCGAGAAACTATTCAGTCATTTATATGCATCTGTTCTCTTTTCAACAGTAAGGCTTCATTGATTTTCCTGAGCCTTCTTAACTGAGCTATCTTCTTTTGAATTACCAAAGGCAGTGATATGCATTACACCACAGAGAGGAAAAAACTGTATTCTAAACGGCCTTTATTTTCAGTAGTGATGTGATCTGAATATATGTGAATAGGGCTTTATTTGAATACATTTCTGTAGTTTGGAGAAAATTATTTTGCTCCCTCGCCGGCTTTACGTTGTTCCCGGCATCATTCCAAAGCTAAATAGCATCAACTTTCTCCCACCCAGCATTCTTTCTCTCTTTTCCAACTCTTTAGTTTCTGTATTTACCTCATAATACACCCATGTTTATTCTTAATTTTCAAAAGAGTGACTTCCCTAAAAGCAGAGGGACTAAAAACAGAATACCCAAAACCTTATATGAAAGCGTTTAGAGGACTGGGAATTGAAGGTGTGACAATACCTAAACTCTTGGCCTCCCCAGTGGCCATTCCACTACTGCTAATCTATTAAAGCATTTCCTCACTCCTTTGCCCTGCACAAAGTCCCACATCGACTCAGGCTTGATTATCTGTCCTTCTTTTCGGTTCAGCGGGGACCTGCTCTTCTTACCAACACGCAATTTCACAACTCAGAGTTCGACTAAACTAACCAATCTCTCTCCATCACCCTCCCTGACAAGAAAACACAGACATTGCTCAAAATCCTCATTTTATTCCAGTTTCTCCACTTTAGATTATCTCTCTCCATTGCTTCACAAGCTCGATCACAGCCATTATAACGCTTCTATTTCTCAAAAGTGAACTCTGTTTTTAAAAAACGTTTACAGAGACTACCTACTGTTATCATCTTTATCTGGATTGAAATAACCCAGTGACTTGATCTTGTGACCTTTGGGCACCGATTCACATCGTACTGTAACGTTTACCAATGAACATTACGCTACATTCTATCCTATAACATGTCACACAGTAGCTACAGTAGCAAGTTTGAAAAGAAAATGCTACATTTGTTTGTTACAGTTACAATGTTTCATCCAAAATTAATTCACCAGAACCAGAAAATTGATACTGCAAGTGTTCTAAACTGTTTAAAAATGGTCACACTCTCATCTTTACCACATACCATATTCTTGATAGTATAAGACCTTAGCAAATGGAAAATGAAAGAAAGATGTATTTATAGCCTGTTTACTCAGAGGGAAGATTACAAATCACAGATTTTCTTTCTGTGAATGAAGACATTTAAGAATAATTCATAGTTATCATTACCCTGATTGACCTACAGGAACCTGGAATTATTGTGTTTTAAGTAAATAGTCAGTAGTTTTGTGAACTTATTTTATTCTTTTTTCTTTTTTTTTTGGCCTGTCCCATTTGGTTCTTTAGCCGTCAGAATTGTTGTCTGAAGGCCAACAAGGAGACCCAATGGATTTACTTTACCAAGTGGATCATCATGGCCTTGCCGTATTGGTGCATTTGATCGACCTTTGTTGTTATTATTTATTTTATGGTATTTTCGCATTAATCTAGCTAAGTGTAAACAGCAGTAAATACTAAATATTCAATGTTGTGGTGCAGCATGCAGGACCGAAATCACACAATGTGCTTTGAGGTAGCAGCCAAGAAAGGTGTAGTTTATGTCTATGGACAGTGAACACCCGTGTGCACACCTGTGTGGATCAGCACGCTTGTATTCAAAAGGTTTCCCCATGTAATGGTCTGGTAGAGGGTGTAGAGAGCCATAGCCCCGTCCCCCAGGGCATAAAGCAGGCATGGAGGAGATCCAGGCCCCAGACATCCAGAGGCCCCAGAGTGCAAGAGCCCAAGGAGGATCACCGGAGGGGCATCCGTGCCACCCTCCTGGGAAGAGCTGAGGAGAGCCCCAGATGAGGGGTCACCCAGCAGCCACGGAGCAGAAGCCAGAGGGGGCTGCACTGGCATGCCCGCCGGCTCTGCCGGCAGCCAGCTGTGCCGGGGTGAACCGAGCCGCAGGCACAGAGGCCGGAGGCCTGAGGGCCCCCTACGCCCTGGAAGAGGCCTGACCGAGCAACAGGTGCCAGGCCCCGCCAAGTAGCCACCGGGAGTGAGCTGGTACATACCTGAGCGCCCAGCCGCGGACACCAAGAACCACCAACGCACCGACCCCTGAGGGCATCAGCCACCGGCAGGGAGTGTGGTGAGGGGAGATAGGCCTTTGGAGGACCTGGGAGTTCCCAGAGAGGTGGAGTCTAAGACCCGACCTGACATATTGTCAGGTTTCAGTTAACGGACTCAGGCGCAGACCGGGACTCCTTACAGGATTTACAGATTTTATTTACACAACGACACCAGGTGATGCTATTTACAAAGTGCTGGAGGGAGGGGAGGGGGGTCCAGGGTTCCGGGGTATGTGAGGGAAAAGACGGGAATCTGACGTCCTCCAAAGGCTCTCTCTCTTCACTGCCCACACTGGGGAAACACCATCCACTCACTCGTCCACGGGATGACAGGCAGGCTGGGAAAGGTCCGGGATAGATCTGTACACAGAGATTATAGTTAGAGGCGAACAGACGGAACGAACTCACAGATCCTTATTTACAATCTACTGAGCGACTGACGCTGATAACTCAACGATCCAGCGACGAGTGACACAGTGCTGCTGTCTTAAATCGGCCTTGTGATTATCCCGATAGGCAGCAGGTGCGTGGGCCAGGGGCGGGAGCCCATAATGAGCATCGCCCCGGCAGGGGAGAGAGAGAGAGAGAGAGAGAGAGAGAGAAAACATGTTGCCTAATACAGAATCAGCTGGTGAGGCACAGGGACCATGACACATATAGACACAGACAAACAGGCACACACAGACACAAACATGCATTCCAACCCTCATGCACACATGTACAAATACTCAACACTCAGACAACGTAAAGATAGACACAAATGGACATGTACACACAATCACACTCCCCAAACATACTCTATACCCTGGGTCCAGGTACCCTCACCCCTGGAGGGGGAAACGGTACCTAGACCCAGGAGATGTTACCCTTTCCCCCGGGGTGGAGGCAAGCAGACTGCCCCGGCTCCGCAGCAGCAGGGAGGCCCCACATCCCAGATCCCAATCGGACGGCCACCACCTCCTCCCAGCCCCGATGGCCAGCAGAGAACGGGGGTGTGTGAAGACCCCATACCTCCCTCCTCCCGCTCATGTGTAGTGTTGCTGCGTGTTGTTCTTTTTTTTTTTTTTGCCTGTCCCGTTTGGTTCTTTTGCCATCAGAATTGTTGTCTAAAGGCAAAGAAAGATGTCCAACGGATTTACTGCTGCGTGTTGTTCTAAAGTGCATTTAAAACACGGGAGAGCATGGTGCTGCTGCCAGAGAACAACAGAATGCCTCCGCTGCACCCTGGTGACACACCCGCACCCCAAGGCCCTACTTGTGTGGGTGGGTGTGGTGGAGCGGGAAGAGGGAGGCAGTCGGGGATGGGGAGGAAAAGAAGGGAGGGGCAGAATTCCCCTCCCTTCAGAAAGCCCCTCCCTGGGGCCAGCTCCCCCGCTGACCCCAGTAGACACCCCCGTCCTCCGACACCCACCAAGGCAAGGGGGCCCAGGCCCATCCAGACCGGGGCCTACGGCAGCAGCACCGCCAAGCCCCACAGGACCCGGGGCAGCCCACCCAACCCCACCGCAGAGGAAACTTTACCCACCCCAACATTCAATCATCTCACAGACTGCACAAGACAATAGACACCCAGGTTAAGTTAATTCTCCACCTCACCTATGTCTCTCCCCCACCTGCAGAGTGGACTCCTGCAAGGATGGAACAACCTCCCTGCCAGTTGAAGAGCCCCCCAGTTAGGCCGATGCACCAGAGGCCCCCTGCGCCAGGGCTGAGCCCCCGTGCACCCACCTGCCCACAACCTAGGTGACACACCAACGAGGACTGAAGCCCCCAAGGCCCAGCCAGAGCCCTAGCACGATGGCGAAGCACTCCCCAAGCCCCCACGCCAGGCTACCAGGCCAGTAACCTACGTCTGCCAGCACAGACCCTCCCCCAGCCCTGCTGCACGCAGCCATGAGGAAAACACCATCTAAGAGCAACCAGAGCCACTAACCAGGTTATGACCACAACCCCTGGGTTAAGCCCTCCAGGGATAACGTCCCTAGGGATTCTCCAGACGCCCTAAGCCCGTCCCAAGCGAAGGCGGGACCAAACCACGACCCCCCACCCCCGCTAGGTGATGGAGCCAATCAAAGGAGCCCAGAGGGATTGGTCTAATGTGGTGGCAGAGGCTGTCTCGAGGCTAATGTGATCTATTAGATGGTTTCTATATTGGCTAGAATTAAGATTATTTTTATTTTTCCAGCTCATAAGGACAGTTTTCTTGGCTGTGCAAAGGGCAGTAAAAACCATGTGGACTGTATTAGTTTCTGTAGTGGCATCATCCAATTTTCCCAACAAACACACTAAAGGGGACGTTGGAATGTTACATTCCAGACACTTTGATAAGTCTTCACATATCTCGCGCCAAAACTTCTGAACTGGTGGACAGAACCAAAGAGCGTGGATATAATTGTCTGGTGTATTGCCTTGACAGTGTGAGCAGTTGTTGGAAGATGTAAAGCCCATCTTGAACATCCGATGACCTGTATAGTGCACTCTATGTAGTATTTTGTATTGTATTAATTGCAGACTGGGATTTTTAATTAATTTAAAGGTTTTTAAGCAAATCTGAGACCAGAAGTTTTGGTCTAAGCTGACTGATAAATCTGCTTCCCATTTTGCAATAGGAAGGGATATTGATTCATCTGTTTTAGAAAGTGTTCTGTATATTTTAGATAATAATTTGGGGGATTTAAGAGTAAGAACATCTACCGCGCTTGGTGGTGTTTGCAATTCAACTTGGCAGAGGTTAAATTTCTTTTTTATAATGGATTTAATTTGTTGATATTCTAAAAATCTTTTCTTGTTGATCCCATATTGTGTAACTAGTCTTTCAAACGGAATAAAGTTTGTTCCTTCTAATATATGTTCCAAGTATTTAATTCATTTACAACTCCATTCTGGGAAATTAATCATATTATTGTTTTGTAATATGTCAGGGTTATTCCAGATAGGTGTACGTTTGCATGGGATTAATGAAGACTCCGTCAATTTTAGAAACTCCCACCATGCTGTCAGAGAAAAGCTGATGCTGATGCTTTTAAAGCATTCATGTCGTTGGATGTTTGAGCTGATAAATAGTAGATCTGAAATCTCTAGATTATTGCATAGTGCCTGTTCAACATCTAGCCAGGGCTCATCTAAGAAGGTACGTTTTAACCATCCTGAGATGAACTGAAGCCTGTTGGCTAAGAAATATTGTTGAAAATTAGGCAGATCTTATCCTCCTTTATCCTTGGTTCTTTGTAGCGTTTTTAAGCTGATACGTGGGGGTTTATCTTTCCAAAGGAACTTAGAAATATACGAATCCAGAGATCTGAACCAATCTTGTGATGGTTTGTTCGGGATCATTGAAAATAAATAATTTATTTTTGGCAAGATCATCATTTTTACTATTCCCATGAGTGATATGGGTAGAGATTTCCATCTAGTCAGATCGCCTTCTACTTTCTTTAGAAGTGGGATGTGGTTTAATTTAGTTAAGTCTGAAGGCTTAGGAGAGACATTAATACCTAAATATTTAATATTTCCAGATTGTAGTGGGGCAGAGGAAGAATTATGGAAGGAGCAGTTCATTGGAAGAACTGTAGATTTTGACCAGTTAATTTAATAATCTGAAGCTCTTGAAAACCAGTTTATTAGAGTAACAGGTGAAGTGTCTTGCCCAAGGACACAACGACCGAGACTGTCCAAGCCAGGGCTCGAACCGGCAACCTTCCGATTACAAGGCGAACTCCCAACTCTTGAGCCACGATCGCCCCACAATATATTTGTAAGGGATATTGGACGATAGCTTGAGGGAAATAAAGGGTCTTTGTCTGGTTTTGGCAGGAGACTAATGTTGGCAGAATTCATATTTGGTGGTTTTTCTGAATTCATTTATTTAGATGTGTACTGGTTTGTGCAGACCCACGAGGAAACACCGATCCTGTATTTATGTTCTAGAGACCCAACAGAGAACCTTCTAATTGCCTCCATGAATGCTTTTATGGTTCTGAGCAATAGAAGTAATTTTGGTAACTGAATCAATTCCTGGATAAGTTGGAGAGTAATTGGTTGAAAAAGCAGCTGCAGTTTTGCTCAGAACGTTTTATTTATTTATAGTCATTGACATTTAAGATCATAGTTTCTTCTTGCTTTTTGTATCATTTTTCTTTTAGCAGAGCAATGCAAAATCCAATAATGTTATCCTGGCTTCGGATATTTTAACTGCCAAATGCAAAAGGTACACCTTGCTAGTGTGTGCATTACATGGCAGACACCTACTGTACTGGGAACTACTGGGAACTACTGGCACTCTTTGATATATCTGCCTGATACCTTCACAGCCATCACAGCATCTGACCTGGGTGTAGCCAAGAGGAAAAGAGTTTAAAGATGCAATGCAATCATATTCCTTCATCTCTTATTGAAATATCAAATAATTACTCTGGGCATAGGTTCTCTGCATACTTGCACAATGACTGAAACAAAATGTTAAAACTGTACAATCAAATGTGAGACATGCAGAGGAAACCCAAGCACAGCATAGACACTACTCATCTGTTTTTCCCTTATCACATGGAAGGACCAGACCAACCAAATCTGCAGTTCACACAGAGATGTTTACCTATTCTTTACATGTAGATGGCATCGAGGTGGGCACGGCGACTTATCTATAATCAATATATAACTGTAGTAAATATAGGCCACTTATTTGCCGCGACATGAAACGAGAAAATATTTTTCCAAAGCAAAAAAGGCTTCCTGCCCCTCCAGCTGCAAAATTGCTACTCTAGATTCAAAAACACTTCACACAGCAGAGTGTAGTTGGCAGTCAGGAAGCAAAAGCAATGCTATAAAAAGTTATAATCAGATTATTTTATCTACAATTTTGGGGTTATTTTGTATGATAACCCATAATAGTAAATAATTGTGCTTCAAACTCTAAAAATTCTTTCATTGATTTTAATGTTTTTGTTTTCTTTGCACCAAATTAAAAGAAAGAAAAAACATCTGACCTGTAATTCAAAGTATTTATAGGCTCATTGTTGGCCCTGACCATATTAACTATATTTTACAAAAGACAGAGATCCTTCATTAGATCAAAGACTTGTTCAAGTAAATCCACTCTGAGCTGCTGCTCAAGCTAAAATTATGGCTCTGCCTCCAGCAGAACATTGCACACTGGCATCAGACTCAAGAGTAGCAGAAGATTATTCCAGTACAGAGAAGCTTCTTTTAAGATCTAATTAGAGGGCAGTGTGTGCCACTTTAAAAACTCTGTGCAGAGACAGAATCAGTTGTATTTACAGTGTAATAAGGCTGATTTCGCAGTAACCATGACATCAGAAGATTAAAACCTCAAGCTTTAATACGCGATAGAAAACAAAATTCATCCCAAACACAGAATTTGCTAAACGAGAATACAAGACACCAGCCTCCCAAAGTAGTGCAAAACTAGGTTGTGTGATTAAAGGTGTTTCATGATAAATAAATGCACAAAAAAGCAAATTTAACGATGAAAGCAACTTCGATATTTCTAGCGTCAACTCGAGGATTTATATAGGATGCTTGTGGGTGTGTTTGATGTATTTTTAAATATGTTTTCCTAAATGCTGACACATCCAATCTGAAGTTGACGTTGATATTTTTAAATTAAATTTGTAACAATCTTAATTGGTAACAAATACAAAATAAAAGCATTCTCACGAACATTTAACTGTCAGTATGTAGTCACAAGTAAATATCAAAGTATCATTTGTTGTTAAATACATTTTTTTTTTGCTGTCTCCTTTTTGACCTCTTATCATTATTATTGTTGTTGTTGTTGTTGTTGTTGTTGTTGTATATCTATAGTTATTTGATGTGTGTGCCAGTATATTAGTTCACAACTGCATGTGTACAGTAGAGTGATAAGAAGCATCCTTATTGAGCACCACTGTAGCTCACCCGGCTGTGCTGGCAACTCATCTACAGAAGGCTAGAATCTCTGTTGCCGGGCAGAACAGACTGGGCCTGAATCCAACCTGGGTCCAAATCCAGTCCAGGGCCCTGTTTCAGGAAGCCGGTTTAGTGGAAAAACTGAGTAAGTATACCCTGAGTTAACGAAAACTCTGGGTTTTCGGTTTCAGAAAGCGAGTTCAGATGAAGCCTCAGTGAGTCACTATGACGACACACTCCGTGAAGCTAACCTGCCCCCTAGCAGGTTTACTACAACTAACCCTGACTGTCTCCGCCCCTTTGTCGGAAACCTGACTCTCTCCGCCGGGAGAGAGTGATCAGAGCGCGTTTGGACATTTTATCATTTCCTGATGATTTTCTGTGTGAACGTCACCGTTTCTCAGCACAATCTATAATTTATTTGGATAACATCCTCAGGCCATATATTACGCATGTGACACATCGCGGACATGCTCTCAGTTCATTACATATTATTTGTATTGCACTTCGGTTTTTTGCAAACGGGAGCTTTCTGTATAATATTGATGACGCTGAGCACGTTTCCAAGGCTACCGTCTGTCGGGCAGTCAGGAATGTTACAGTTGCACTGAAACGTCTCCTGTACTCGTCTGTGGTGTTCCCCGGTCACAGACCCACAAGATTTATCAAAGAGGGATTCCACAAAATTGCAGGTAGCAGGATGACCAAAACTTAATGTATGATGTGGTGATACTTGGACTACTACTTAAATTGCACATTTATTTTCAGGGTTCCCAGGCGTGATTGGCTGTACAGATGGCACTCACATTCCAATCATTGCTCCTTCAGTAAATGAAGGAGACTATGTGAACAGGAAGTCTTTCCACAGCATTAATGTACAGGTACATAGTTCCCTGTAGCATGTCAAACTAACAAATTATTTCATTATAGTAATGGATGCTAATTTGTGTTCTCTGCACTGTGAAGATCATATATGATGCTGCCAACATTATCACAAATGTGGAAGCCAAGTGGCCAGGCTCTGTCCATGACTCACAAATATTCCGTGAATGTACACTGAGCACAAAATTTGGACATGGTGAGTTGAGAATACTTTAAAATATATAAATACCAATTGCTTCAGGGACATTTGAACTGAAGTGTATCCTTCTGTCTTAGGAGAGTTCACTGGCTACTTGCTTGGTGATAGGGGGTATCCATGTTTACCCTATTTGCTTACCCCTTACTCTGACCCTGAACCGGGCCCACAGCAGCGATATAATCTGGCTAATTGCAGGACAAGAGCCAGAATTGAAATGACTATCGGAATGCTTAAGGCCCGGTTCCAGTGCCTGCAAAGACTCAGGGTCACCCCAGAAAGGGCATGTGACATTATTGTGGCATGTGTGATTCTTCACAACATTGCCACAATTAGAGGAGAACACTGTCCTTCTGAACCAAACATCAGCAGTGATCCAAACCATGAACATCCTGACCCTCCCACGGACATACAAGATGGAAGAGCAGTCAGAGACACCATATGTCACAATCATTTCTTTTGACCCATCACCTCAACATGTTGAAAGAAGAATAAACAGATGTTTTGTTCAACTGGCTTTATTGGTCGCCTGTATTTCCTGTACACAAAGTATTAAAAGATGTAAACCTCATAAAGTGTCTCTGTTGCTTCCTCCTCTGTAACAGCTGTCAATGTTTCTTCATTATTTTCCTGCAGTAAAGAAATAGACAACATTGCTGTTCTACTGTAAACTCATATAATCTGTGGAGTATTACTCACAACTGCATGTTGGTCTGGCTCAACAGGAGGCTGCACCAGATGCAGTACACCACCACCATCAACTGATAGAATATGAGATTTATACAGGTCACTTATAACTTACAAGGGACCAAATGGCAATTAACAAACATACCAAGCACCTTACACTTCATTGTCATTATGCTCTCAAAGACAACCAAGACTGAGGGAAGGCAAAATCAGTAGGAAAATAACTTCACTACAAAATAATCCATTATGGTAAAGAGTTTATCAAATGAATGAGCAGCACTGCAAAGGTGACTGTGAAGAAAGGATGTATGCACATCATGTATTATTTTGAATTTACCCCCTATGTAGGCACTTGTGTCTTGCGGGGTTATTGACTCAGAGGATGTCCCCGCAGAGATGCCTTCGGCCACAGGGCGCCCACTGTTTTGGCTGAGGGCCAACTGCTCAGCCTCTGTGAGTGGTGGTGGTGGAGGACCCCCACCTGTTTTTCGGGCCTCCGCTTTTTTTCTGTTGGCTATAACGGGTCACATTTGAGCATACAGAGTAAGCAAATATGTACTTGTAATGTGCTCAGATAATTTCAATAAGTGCTTACAGAAAGAAAATTAATGTAGCCTCTAACTGCAATTGATTTACATCGGACAAACAGACCAAGCACTATGGCTCATAATACAATTACACCTTACCTGTTTGGACTATATTTTTATATTTCATTTTTACTTGCTGCCAGGAACGTTTGGGGCCTGTTGGGTTGCACCTGCGCTCACATCACGTCACAAAATAAAATGTATAAAATAACAAATAAAATAACATATGATAAAATAACGTGTTAAATGGGTGGAAATCCCTCGATCAATGTTTATATTAACACTCAGGCATTGACTCTGTCGGCTATGTTTTGCCATGCATGCTCCCTTTCTTTTGCAGCTGTGGCTGTGTTACTTTTTTCCGCGGAATTTGCATGTTATCGGCATATACTGCCATCAGAATTTCGGCCTCAAGCGCTGTGAAATACATTGACCGCGCCCTCTTTCCCTCCGTCTCCATGGTGACTCGCTTAATCTGTGCTCCGCTTATCAGGGCTTTATGTATCCTCGTCCGCGCGCTTAACTTGGGGTTGACGCAACTCCGCGTTGATTGAACTAATTGTTATCAGCCTTTCTGAAACCGAATATTCCGAGTTGGACAGTTCGGGGTTACTCAACCCTGAGTATCGTTTTTCACTCTGAGTTTTCTAAACCGGCTTCCTGAAACAGGGCCCAGACCAGTCCCCCTACTCTCTGTGCCTTCCTGCTCTGCACTGTCGTGTCACATAAAGGTTAAAATGACAAAAATAAATGTACAAAAAAAAGAAACCTTCTTTTCTCTATTAGTTTGACGTTCTCGTCCCATTAATCTGACTGTCCGTCTCAAAGGAGCGCTCAGGTGCCTTATTACTCTCCACCCAGAGGAACGATGACCTCAAACTTGTTTTGAAATTCTTGTGATTGTAAAATCCAGGATCATATCTATTCTATAGCGTACGTGCTTTAGATGTGCACATTTTCTACAGGGCTCTGTGGGAGGCGTGCCATCTGCTGCTGAAATTGTTTATACTGAATGTATTTGGCACCGCAGGAGCTGAGATGGTTCTGCTTTAGTTTTTGACGGAGTCAGATATTTGGTTTGCCACTGCTGATATGTTTTTGGGTGACATTTAATCTTTGCAGTCTTATCGATCTTAATGAGATTTCTGTCCTCTATCACAGAGCGTGTGTGCTTCAGTGTCAGTGGGCGTGGCTGCAGTGGCTGTGATTAAGTGGAAAATGAGTCACCATCAAACTATTTTTTTCCTACATCCTAGAGAATCCCAAACTCTGCTGATCGCGGACGGCTGACTGGACGAGGAAAAGATTGACTCACTAAACATCCTTTATTCAAAAGAGTGCACTAAAATATTTTTGTACATATTAATAGCACCCATAGAAAACAGCATGTTTTACAGGTTTACAGCGAACTATAAGAGTCTTTCTATGGTTATTTTTGAAGCGTTGTGCTATTATTAATCATAAAATACAAGATCATTGGAGACATTTTTACAACTATCCCAACACAGTTTACTGTCATGTAGAAACCTGTAGCGTGAAACTCGACAGAACTTCAAGAAAACGACACAAAATGTGGAATTTGTGAGAAAAAATATGAATTATTAAAAACATGGAAAAGCCACAGATTTATCATGTTTGTGCTGAGTCTTTGGTGTCCACTGGAAACGTCAGCTATACATCGAACCTACTCTAAGCAGAGAGATAACAATTTGCTATATTTGATTTTTGTTTTTTAAGTTACATGACATAAATATTTATTTTACATAATGATGATAATAATGATAGATGTAACCATCAGAAGGCGGGTATAAAGGGATGCACATGGCAGGTTGGGTCCGTGCTGTTGATGCGTACTCGTGGCTCTGCTGTCTGAGCCCCTCAGCAGAGATCAGAATTCATCAGACGAGGAAACTTTTTCTTTTCTTCTTCAGTCTTCAGACGTCCGGCTTTGGTGAATCTGCACAGAGCAGAGATTTCAGGTCTTGGCTGACAGAAGTGAAACCTGATGTTTTTTCTCCTGATATTTTCAAAACACAAAACTTCGTCAAAGTTCAAACTATGGTACATATGGTACACATTATTATTATTATTATTATTATTATTATTATCATCATCATTTTATCTAATATTTTATTATCTATCTAGTTTTATCACATAGCACAAAATCCCCAAAACAGTTAACTGAGGATCTTTATTTTGGTGAGAGTGGGAAGGAAAAAGGAAAAACTTCTTTTTAACAGGAAGAAACCAGCACCAGGTTCAGGGAGGGGGAGGGGGGGGCAGCTACCTGCAGCTCTTCTTCTGTTCATGTTCGTCAGTCCAAACTGTTTATAGCAGTAAGCTCTTCTGTCTAATTTGCTTTACTTAATGTTGAATTATTAATTGAGCAGCAGAGGATCAATTAATTCCCAGCATGAAAGTATATCTAACATTGATTATTGGTAAATAGTTTTGTGTTACAGTTTTGTGGCAGCACGGTGGTTAGCACTGTTGCCGCACAGCAAGAAGGTCCTGAGTTCAATTCCACCATCAGGCCGCGGTCTTTCTGTTTGCATGTTCTCCCCGTGCTTGCGTGGGTTCTCCCCGGGTACTCTGGCTTCCTCCCACCGTCCAAAGACATGCAGCTTTGTCGGGATACGTTAATTGATCAATCCAAATTGCCCATAGGTGTGAATGTGAGCGCGAATGGTTGTCTGTCCCTGTGTGTTGGCCCTGCGACAGACTGGCGATCTGTCCAGGGTAGACCCCGCCTCTCGCCCTATGACAGCTGGGAGAGGCTCCAGCGCCCCCCGTGACGCTGAAAAAGGATAAGCAGATGGATGGATGGAGTTTTGTGTTATTGTCCTGTGTCACTTTATATTCATTCAACTGTAGTTGACTACAGTGTACACTACACATAACAACGTGACTCGTCAGTTTACGTATCTGCTGGTTGTTGTCGGTGTCTCGTACATTCCTAAAACATGCTGCTGGAAACTTTCTGCAAGTATGAGAGTGCTGTGCTCTGAACGCTGTTTATGCACGAGTCTCTCACCTTTCCAAATGGCGTGCTTCGTGACGGGTGTTGCTGTTGTTTACTGCCATGGGTGAAGGCCGCGGGGTGGCTGTAGTTCAGGAGGTAGAGCAGGGCATCTGCTAACTGTGAGGTTGATGATTTGATCCCTGGCTGCTCTGGTCTGCATGCTAAAGTATCCCTGGGCAAGATACTGAGCCCCAAGTTGCTCTATAATGTGAATGTGTGTGAATGTTAGAAAGCACTTACTGTAGGCAGAAAGAAAGTGCTCGCAAAAATGGGTGGAGGAATTGGAGCTACATCCACTCCATCATCTACCTAGTTTATATTAAATTCAATACATTAACAGAACAATGTTTGGTATGGTTTGGTGCGATATATGAATGCTAGAAACATAACTTATGTTCCTCATGTTAAACTGCTGATCTCAGACTAATGCTATATGCAGACAGTTAGCAGTTAGCACTTGGCAGACATCAATAGAATTATTGTAAAAAGTAATAAATATTGTCTGTGTAAATTGTTCTTGAACGCTATAGTTGAAATCTGAGGTAGGCATGCTTTTCACAATAAAAGCAACCTATAAAGTCTGAGAGAAAACAGCTGCACCTCCTCAGAGTCTGTGGTGGGAGACGATTTCAGCTCGTCAGTCCCCATCAGCTGAGTCAAATAGTAAAATGTGAAGAATACATATCAGATATAAGCAATATCTTAAATGGGGCTTTGTTCTGCAACAACAGACTTTACCTGCTGCATGAAGCCAGAAGTCAGCAGATTGTCAACTGAACTGCATGAAGCAGGTGCATGCATCCTTAGTGGGAGAGGCTTAGTTCAGCAAGCAGGCTGGAGCTGCACGTTTTGGCTTTTTTCCCCTTGTTGCTTTGCTGTGATGTCTGCCTATGCTTTGTTTTAAGCTGGCAATGTGCTCGCTGCCCTGAGAAAACTAAGTATATATATGTAGGTTAAATGGCCTCACAGGACCATATGTTAATGCCCCGTTTTGTCTCAAACACAGCTGGAGACTTGCCCCTATATTAAACCTGCACTTTAGTGTTGCCTGTGGTTGCATCAGAAGCCAAACGGGGGAGTTGCAGGGGAGCGGCCTCGGTCTCCACATTTCACAAAACAGGTTATTGTGTTTTGTAGAGTTGCCAGCTTTTATGGAACAGTCACTATTTTACAGCCGGCTTTTGGAGATGAAATTCTTCGATATGGATCTGTACTATCAAAATGGGCTCTTATCTCTGCCACTGGAGATCTTTCAGCCTCAGTCTTTTATAAAGGTCGTTTAGATTTTCTGCTGAAGAAAAATGCAAAATGTTAATATAAATAGAAAAAAGCAGAAAGGTAAAAAACAAACATGTGTACATAAACGCTGATAAAGCCTCCAGTGCCATATATTTTTCTCCTTTTCATAAGTGAAAGGAGACAGCCAGGGAGGATAAAAGGAAGGAAAAAAACATGTTAACCCTGCCTTACACTATCCTTTAAAGAAGTTAGTGTTGTGACCACTGGTGATAAAATGGGAGGACACATATAGGAACAGTGGAGCAAGGTTCTTTCAGTCTAGTATGTCTTTGTCACTGCTGAGGCAGACTCTGAGTGAAGAAGGTGGACCCAAGTGCAGACGCGCAAAATATCAAAACTCAATATTAACTGAAAAACTAGCCGTTTATTAAAGGCTGGACTCAGAAATACAAAACATAGGGTAGAACTAAATCATAACCTAAACTGGGTGAGCTAAACATAACAAAACCCTGGAACATGGAGATGCACACAGACGTAGAAGCCCGAGTTCATAATCTTGGAAACAAGGTGAGTTAACGGATGCTCGGACAAGGAATGAATGAACACACGCAGACTAAAAGCACACAGGAGGTGATCAGGGGAAGTGGAAACACATGGGAGAAACAGCTGACACAAAAGAACAAAACGACGTCACAGTGGAAGAGTAAAACGAAACACAATGAACACAGAAACCCAAGACCTCTTCAAAATAAAACAGGAAACACGAGACGCAGACATGACAGTAAGAACTTGACAACCTGAAATCACAGACAAGAGATAAGAAAGTGTACGTTATTTTTACATTGACATTTTTACTGTCAAGTGTAGACAGTAAAAATGCTGTAATGCTGTCCATTATACACGAGACTGACCAGAATACGTAAGTGAAACATAACCAGATTGAATTTGAGGCAACTGAATGAACCAGCCTCTGACAGTGCTGCTCGGTGCTGGTGGTACAGCAATGGTAATGCATCTCTGCAGGTTTCTCAGAAAGGTTTCCTGTGAAGAACTTTGCAGTTTTAAGGAGATGCAGATAAATGAAGTAAAAAAAGAGGCGTTGTGTAATGTGTTTATGGGGAAAACACAAATAAAAACAACAACAATTATGCATTTTTAGCCTGCACGCTTTAGAATAAAAAGCCTATCGTTGCTTTTTGTATATGATTACTTGACAGTTGTCTCTTTTTGTCCTCTACCACTTTATCCTTTTCTCCTGTGGAGAACAATTTCTGTTCTGTCCAGTTGTCCAGTCAAACACAATGACTTCCACTCTTGGTTTCACTCGTGGATTACAGTAGAAAATGTGAGCAATCCCATTTGTTGGAGCAAATACCCTCAATCTCTGTGGGCTTTCTGACTGTGCAGCATCTATCAGCCATCAATATCAGCCCAAGCCTCTCTGGCTCATCTGTTCATCCCTGCAACTCTTCAATAGTGGGCTATTTAACTGCAGGCAGCAGTCCTCTATTGCCTCTACAATAAAATATCATTGGATGATGTTTTGGTTCACATGGCTCAAGTGTAGACAGTAAAAATGCTGTAATGCTGTCCATTACATTGTCAGTGCTATCTTATCTCTACCCGGATTTATCCACAGTGTTCCCATCGCAGCGTGTTCCAGGCAGCAGGAGTGTTAGCGCCATAACTGTGAGACCACGGTCGGTCAGCCGGGAAAGGGTCAGTTATTTTCTTACTTACCTTTCACGTGCTGCATTGTATTGAAGCATCCCCAAAAACATCTAAGTAGGTTTAGAAAAAAGAACGCTTTGGGTCAAAATATATTCTTTCAAAACCCAGAATTTAAATGTGATGTGAGGATCTTCTTAAGAAACAGCCCTGCAGGCACTGAACTGTCCCAGTCATATTAATCCAGCTGTCGCTGCTCCGATGCCAAAGGAAACCTCGTCTGTACCTGTGAGCCTGTGACAAGCAGTGAGGACGGGATCACCAAGCTGACCCTACTGTCTGATGGCTCAGCATGATTACATTTACAAGACGGCGCTATGTTTGGTTTAACCCAGCAGTGGAAGCTCAGGTGTGGAGCGCGACGTGGAAATGTGCTGTTGCTCTTAATTTACCTCAAAGTTCAACATGCTAAACATCCTGCTGTGATTTTTCTCAACGCATTTAAAGAGAAATGTTATCTGCTTTGTTTTGTCACCCTAAAGCAGACCAACTATTCTTTTGTGGCTTCTTAACAAGAACAAAACTGCTGGTTTTGTCTGTCAGAAGCACGAGGACCATTAAAAAAATGGCCTTGGAGTTCATAAAGAAAATATTTGTAATGTTGAAGAGACTGAATTTCCTTCTTCAACACATGAAAACTATTACTTGTGTTACAGTCATCAATTCATTGTGTTGTTGACGAGCCTCGATTTTAGACCTTTATTAATCAGATTTCAAATTTATATCAAATCCAACTTTTGTGGGAGCGCTGCTCTAAATAGTTGTTTTAAGTTGGTTCAATCGTGTCCCGCAGGCTTAAATTACTCTTTTGTGTGTATGATGCAGCACGCTGTAGTCGAGAGAAAAACTTCAATTTAAAGGAATCGGGGCATCCATCAAAGCGATATAGTTTGTCTTTGGTGAGTTAAAGGTCAGTGTGAGACATTTCTGCCCTTCCTGATGCCCTGAAGACATTTTTGATCTTCTGTCAGTGTTTCGTCTGCCGGTTCGTATGTGCTCACAAACCCTCTGAAAACAAAACTGTGAACTCTGTCATAGTTCTTATGTGTTTATTGCTCTTTAAGATATTTAGCTTTCTTTCTGAAACAGTTATTGCTCAGTGAACGCTGCCAGCCAGTAAAAACACAAAACGAAGTATTCTTACTGTCCATTTATATAACAAGTACCACCGGTACTTACCGTAGAGTGATTTTGATATGTGTTTAATACTTGGGTTTGTCTGTGGTGCAGGTTAAAGAATAAACATACTACAGTTGTGTTTTAATTCATATTTGTATAGTATATAGTACTACTGGAAAACTGCTTTATGGCTGATGTATTTCTAATTAATATCCCTCAGTAACCCTGCGTTCATCTTAAATCTCAGTACAAGACCTGAAATTACATGCAAGATAAATGACATTACATTACATTGATTATTACTCTGGGTACATAGGTGTTATGTGCTATTATGTGGTATATAATAAAAGACGGCAAAGCAGGAAGAAGAATGTGTAGAAAAGACTTATTAAACTCTCAGAGATTAATGATAACCTTAATGTGCTTTGTGTACGTTTTTGTCTTTAAATGTAAGAAAGAAAGAGGCCGTAGCTGAAATGTGGCACTTTTTCTACCTCCTTTGCACCTAATTGTGAATTGGATGAAATAAATAGACTTTGTGTCTGGCTCTACCAAACATGTTTGTGACAAGAGTGTAGAAGGCATTCTCTTTCTAACAGCCAAGTATATCATCCTGTGTCACTAGAATGCTGTTCTCCAGCATCCTGCACTGTTGCAAGCTGCGTGTACGGTCATGATCATAATCCTCAGTCAAGGACAAACAAATAACAGCAGAGCACCGGCAATCTGTAACTCTCATCCTGGAACGACTGCTGTAAGTAGTGGAAAGAATGAGGATGACAAATGGATCCAAGAGCACACAACACAGAGGAAAATACTTCACACAAAGGGCATCATCAGGTTTTGATTGTTTTGAGGTCACTGATTGTGTCGCTGCAGGGTGTAACTCAAGAACAGGAAGAGAAAACCGTTTTTTACTTGCTGCTTTTATCATTAAAAATTGTTGTTAATTAGTGTAAAATTGTGCCCGTCCACAACAGCAGTTAAAGCAGTAAAAGGATGAGATGGGCGTGATCTTAATGCCACCACTAATGCTTCGAGCCGCGGTCAAAGGACATGTTGTGCATAAATGAGTCACACCAGAATCTGACAAAACAGTATTGACACCCTGCCAATGAGAATGGACTGAAGGGAAAAGAGGAAATTTCAAGTTCTCACAAATAGTAGTGACATTAAATCGGTCAATAAGTAGAGATTTCTTGGTTTCCCCCTCAGAGTTTATTTCTTTTTCTCCAATTTTCTTTCATTAAAAAAAATTGCCGAGGTAAAGTGCACGTCAGACCTACTTAAAGGCTGAAGTCGTGATTTATTCAGTAAACCACCATCCAATAACAACCTTTTTATACCTTTACCTCTGACCCAGTCTCTCTCTCTCCTGCTTGTCCCTCTGCTCTGTTGTACAGTAGCTGCTCCACACTGATAGTCGTCTTTTTCCTGTGCGCGATCAGATGAATGCTCACTAATAGGTTTTCAGTTTTATTCACTGAGCCCCTGGTACAGAATTAAAGGGGATTTTCCGGCAGTAATTAATTGAAGTGTCCTTTTAAAGGGGAAGTATCTTTTGTCTTGATATAGTGACTGAAGTCATTAGCTGGAACCTCAGTGGTGCAGATTGAGGATTTGTGAATCACATATTCCCTCCAGATTCATTTGGGTATTTTCGAGACTGTATTGGAGGCTTTCGCCCCCGGAGCCAAAAGACTACACAGTCAATTATTGTTAACATTATACTGCGTGTTGTAATGTATCTATAGGCACATCTGCCCATTATACATAATAAAAAAGCAACTTTGTCAGCAATTTTCCCTGTTATTATATCATATGAATACACTGTAACCACTCTGATATTTGATTAGAACTCTGGTCTAATGAATGACAAAATAAAACAAAATCCTGACCTGAAAAACAACTGATCCAGTTAGTGCTGGAAGCATTTCAGTCATGAACACAACATGCGGGAAATTATAGTTTTGCTTCTTGCTGACATTTTTGTTTTGTCTTGGTTTCATTTCAGCCACTTGCAACATATTTGTTGTTGTTGTTGTTGTTTGGTTTGCGATTAAACAAAATTCTCATGAGAGATTTAAACAAAGTTGTTAGGATGTTTGGGTGACCCAGGGTTTTTGAGTGTATTATATTATTTATAATTTCTTTGGTTTTTTTGTTAGAGTTCTTTCTTATGGTTTATGTCTCTGTGTATCCTTAGTTGCTATATCCCCGTGTCCAGTCAGTGTCTGTCTGCCCTGGTCCCACGTCTCTGTTCCCTCTGTTATAGTGCCTGCCTGTAAGTCTGTGTCTGTAAGTTCAGTCTGTGTTATGTTTCCTGTTTTACTTTGAAAGTCCGTGTCTCATATAAATGCGTCTGGTTTTGCTTCCTTTGTCTCGTTAGGCCTGATTTGCCCCAGCTGTGTCTCCCTCCTGTTGCCCATTCCCTGATTGCTCCCTCTGTGTATTCAAGCCCTGTGTTTCAGTTTGTCGGTGTCGCGATCTACTCTTACCTACCCTCACTTATGCTGTGTGTTTTGTTTTTCCTGCCTGCGTTAATGTTTGTACTTTGGAAGTTTGTTACTTTGAGTTCACGTCTGTCTCCGGAGTCGGCACTTTGGGTCCTTTTCCAGACAGAAAGTGTATTTGTAAACTGATTTCTCGCTGTAGATAATTCTTACACTCACTATCATAATAAACACAAACACTAGAAGAGTGAAGGTGTTTATTCTTACCAACTAATTAAAGTCTGATAAAGTCCGACTGTACAGGCAAGTCCTGAATTTAAACAAAGATACACAAAGCACACAGTTACTGAATGACAACCTTCTCACAGACTTGCTTTATAGTCTCAACCAGGCTGTACTCGCTTGGGTTAAATGGGTTGAAGGCCACGCTGTGAGTCATGTAATTTTCCTACTCACGAAACCACTCAGGGGCTCCAACAGCCAGAAGAATCTATCTGTTATGGTTCTACATCATTTACTCAGGTATTTTCTTCAATTTGTACGCTGCCTGATGATTGGTCCACTGATGATAGCGCCAAGAATAAGTAAAAGACGAATGTTGTGGCTTAGCATGTGTGAGGGTGAAAATGAAACACAGTACCATATCAAATTTTGCTAAGCTCCATGAAATAATACCCACTTTCTGCAGGTCTGCCATTGTCTAGCTCTTTTGTGTAATCTGTCTCTTAATAGTTGGCATACTTCCTGCATAAAATCCTGTGTGAAAGGTTATGATCTTTCATTCTAACAGCTCTCCGGGGTCTTGCATTTTAATAAGTTGCCTTGAGCCTTCGGTTCATATTCCTTAGTCTAGTTAAGATGGAGGCCTCACCTTATGAGTCAACCTTGGCTAAGAACCTCATCCTTAAAAGCAGGGAGCGGATAAGAAGCGCTGGCTGCTGCTTCTTTTTTAAACACACACGATGAAACTGGTAATGGGAATGATTAGCTTTGCATTAGGCAGTGCCAGTAAGTGTTTAATAAACAACTGTATGAGATTTAATGATCAAATACAATCTTTTTCCACCAGGTGATCATGAATCAGACCCCCCATACTCTCTACAGAGACCTGTGCACAGTCTCCAGAGATGCCCCTTGTAGATCTCGCCTGTACAGGCATGCTGAGTAGCAGCAGACGCAATCAGCTGAACACACAGTTATTAATTAAGCCTAAGAAAAGGAGAGCGATATTCTGTTATTTGCTTGCATCCCCAGATTAATGACTCGTTTTTAAAACCGTATTCTTTGGCAGAACATTAAAAGCATGAAGCACTTGGACAGGTCTGGTGGCATCACAGCCACGGGGTAATTACGTTTTCTTTAATGATTATTGGGATCATGTGGTGTTTCTGCTAAAATCCCCCATTAATCAATGGACGTAGGTTGTGAGTTTCCTGATTAGTGTTGCAAACGTGCGTTATACACAGCTGATGCATTCTTCAAATATCACATTTGGTTAACCCTCAACCGTCCACGTTGTTCAGTGACCACATTTGTTTTTCTTGACCAGTGTTTAGCTTCCTTGTCTCTTCCCTTCAAGCCTCCATCCTGCTTCTAACCAGTTTTGTCCTCCTTTTTCTACCATTTGCTTTCCTTCTTTATAACTCTCTTTTCTCATTTACATATTTATGTCTTTGTGGTGCTTCAAAAAATAGTTGTTTATCCTTTTTTCTTTTTCTCTCCATTACTATGAGGTTCTTGACCGCGCGGTCTGACATTTATAATTCTTTCCCTCTCCTTTCTCTCCCATTTAGTTGAGTTTTCTCTCCACTCGCTTCCTCTCTGCTCTGTTTGGGGTCATGAAAGAAGATGGTTCAGCTGGTCATTATGCTCTGCGGAGTGTCTTCCAGCCTCAGGGCCTGACATTTGACTCCTTCATGGGACCTGTAGCATTCATTATGCTGGCAGGAGACGAGGGGACGAGCAAAATATATGCAAATGGAAGAGGAGTGTAGCACTAGCATCCCCAGGCTATACTCTACCTATAAAACCCGGAGAGCAGTCAAATGGTGGAAGTGGAAGCTAAATTGGCTAGTCATTCATATGTATATTAGGCTGTTAAGTAGGAATTCTGGAGGGAGGGGAGTGGGGGTGGGGGAGTGGAGTGTTTCAGTTTGCCATCTTGGGGAGAAATCAACACACATGGGTGTATGTCCTTTGTTGCTGACATTTATTGATAAAAACAGTACAAAAAACCAACCATTTGTACACATATTTACAAATAATTCAACATTGTCAGCAATCACTCACAATCCTGGCACTGCCATGGTACCTGTAGTCTGCATTTACCACATGTGTATCTTTTGCAGTGAACACATCGCACAGTGGCCTGATTTTTCTTGCATTTGTGTTTGACCTGACACGTGGCTCTTTTTCCAGGGCTAGGTGTGGAGGGTTCTGCCCGAAGCAACTGATCTTTTCTTGCCTTCTTCACAGCTACATGAGAGTGAGCCAACTCTGTTGCAAGCGCCACCAGGAAGTCCACCCGTCTTTCCTTCGTCCCGGTGCATGCTTGATACAGCACATGTGCATTCAGTGCTGCCATGTCAATCATGTTATAAAACACGGCGACTGGCCAGCGCCGTGTTCCTTTGCGGACAGTGTACTCCCGAACCATCTGGTCCATCACATCCACGCCACACTTTGTTTTGTTGTAAAGGGTGACAGTGTTTGGCTTCCTTTTGGTGGTGTTATCAGTCTGAACCACGCTGTGCATGCTGCTAAGAATATAGACTGTCTTCTTCCGTTTGGCCGCATACGCCGTCAGCGTGGCAGCAGAGGTTGAAAACACCTAAGAAATAAGATAAATTGTTATTTTCATAGCCCTTTTACACACAATGAAACACATAAACATAGAACCACAAAAGACCTGCAACATACCTGAGTGGTGAATACATTGCGATCTGTCTGTCTAGTGGATTGAGGAATTTCCCTGCGAATCCTGTTGACTGTGCCGAGGATGGTGGTTTTCCGTCTAAGAAGTTTTTGTGCCAGTGAAAGCGATGTGAAAAAATTGTCCGTGGTAACATTTCTGCCCTTGTCTAGGAATGGTTCCATCAGCCTCATTACTACATTTTCAGAAAGTCTCTCCCCAGTGGGACGATTGGGGTCCTTGCCAAGATATGGGAAGACATTGCAAATGTACTTGGATTTTAGGTCGCAGGCCACCCAAAACTTGATCCCAAACTTGTCCGGTTTACTTGCAATATACTGCAGGAAACAGCACCGAGTCTTTGATGGGAAAAGCTGTTCATCAATGGTGATATGTAGACCAGGGTTGTAGCACGTGATGCAGTTGGTGACAAATGATCCCCACACACTGGAAATTGCAGCAAACTTATCAGTCTTTGCTCGATCACAGCGGGTGGACTTGTCATCAAAGCGTAGGTGTTGCATGATGTTTTGGAAGCGGTTTCGTGCCATAATTCCAATTATCTGTGGGTTTCCCAGGTTTGCTGACCAGCAGTCATTTACAGATGGAAGCCTGCAAACCCCCCGCAAGATCACAATTGCAATAAATGCCATTAGTTCAGGGAGGTCCATGAACCAATGAACATGCTCCGTTTGCTGTGCATGTTGAATAGTCCATTCTTGAGCATGTCAAGAGTGACGAAACACAGGAAGCTCTGAAGGCAACTCGAGATACTTCTCCTGGCCTTAGCCGTTGGCTCTCCATCTGCAGCGTACGCTTCTATTGGGGTGAAAGGGAGACAGGTCCCCACATGTTCTTCACGCCACACTGTGCCATCTTTTGCTGTCTCAGTCCCCAAACAAGGTCTCTTTTTCGGTGGAGAAGCAGTCTCCTCATCTGCAGTGTGAACAAATTCAAATTGTGAGCAAAATGGGAAGGTCAAACAAAATCACAAATGCATGCATAGATACTAATTATAATTCCAGTATCTCCTCCTCTGTATCAGAATAATGTCTGAAATATCTTACTTACTAACTACATCCACTTACTTGTTTGAAATGAAAAAGGAAATAACATGAAATGAAACTAACCGGAAGACTGATCAGACAGCTCTGAGTCCGAATCCGGCTGAACTGCTAGGTCTTCTCCATCCGAGTCACAAGGGTCGACTTCCGTCAGGATCATTTCCAAGGCCTGCTGAGTGGTGAGTCTTCTCTGCATTTTCTTTCCTTGGAGAGGAGGTCCGTACACCAGAGGATTCTTCAGGGCGATGAATTTTCTTTCCTTGGAGAGGAGGTCCGTACACCAGAGGATTCTTCAGGGCGATGAATTTTCTTTCCTTGGAGAGGAGGTCCGTACACCAGAGGATTCTTCAGGGCGATGAATTTTCTTTCCTTGGAGAGGATTCTTCAATGAAGATTCTTCAATGAAGGATTAGGCTAAGTGCAGTGTATATATACCCTTCGGACACAACCGTCCACACCTAGCCGGTCACACCCCTAACCCTAACCCACCAATCAGATTGGTGGGTTAGGGTTACCAGTGCTCTGACAATTTATCTTATTTCTTAGGTGTTTTCAACCTCTGCTGCCACGCTGACGGCGTATGCGGCCAAACGGAAGAAGACAGTCTATATTCTTAGCAGCATGCACAGCGTGGTTCAGACTGATAACACCACCAAAAGGAAGCCAAACACTGTCACCCTTTACAACAAAACAAAGTGTGGCGTGGATGTGATGGACCAGATGGTTCGGGAGTACACTGTCCGCAAAGGAACACGGCGCTGGCCAGTCGCCGTGTTTTATAACATGATTGACATGGCAGCACTGAATGCACATGTGCTGTATCAAGCATGCACCGGGACGAAGGAAAGACGGGTGGACTTCCTGGTGGCGCTTGCAACAGAGTTGGCTCACTCTCATGTAGCTGCGAAGAAGGCAAGAAAAGATCAGTTGCTTCGGGCAGAACCCTCCACACCGAGCCCTGGAAAAAGAGCCACGTGTCAGGTCAAACACAAATGCAAGAAAAATCAGGCCACTGTGCGATGTGTTCACTGCAAAAGATACACATGTGGTAAATGCAGACTACAGGTACCATGGCAGTGCCAGGATTGTGAGTGATTGCTGACAATGTTGAAATGTACTCACTCACTTTTTATCATTATTTGTAAATATGTGTACAAATGGTTGGTTTTTTGTACTGTTTTTATCAATAAATGTCAGCAACAAAGGACATACACCCATGTGTGTTGATTTCTCCCCAAGATGGCAAACTGAAACACTCCACTCCCCCACCCCCACTCCCCTCCCTCCAGAATTCCTACTTAACAGCCTAATATACATATGAATGACTAGCCAATTTAGCTTCCACTTCCACCATTTGACTGCTCTCCGGGTTTTATAGGTAGGAATCCCTAAAATGATGGCTCGCGGGGGTTTAAGTGGTAGTGAGCTCCACTTTATTCTAACTGAGAAAGCTCTCGTTAAACTCCCCAAAAATACTTTATATCTACAAGTTGTGGATGGGACAAAATCATTTAATCTTCTTAAGAAAGGAAAACAAACAAGTCCCCTAAATCAAGTTGTATATTTGTTATTAACCCTATAAGATGTCTGAATATCGTTCAGTATTTTTATGAGGTGTTTTTGTTTCTTTTTTCCTGAATTCAAAGACCCTGCTACTCAGGTGGTGTGACTGACACAAAACTGCCAAAAGCTTTATCTCTGCAAACAGTGGGTGCCGTTAAAATGGATAAATGTGATTGTGTAGCTTCAAGAAATAGAATTTGAGTGACTTGAGGCATCACTGGAGGCGAGGTTCAGACACAAAATGCAAATGATATTAGTTTTGGCTTTGACACTTTATTCAGCCCGAGTGGAAAGAAGTCACTAAAGAAAAGAACTGTGTGGAGAAACAATCAGTATTCACTGTCAAATAAATGTAAAGAGATATAAATAACAGCAGTTGTTCAATGATGTAGAAACAATAACAAATAATAATAATAATAATGTACTTTTTAATGAAAAATAGTAAAACACAGAATGTGAAATACAAAACAAATAGACAAACCAAGTGAAGCAATAAAGCTGTAATTATATTTCAGGCGATAACGATATCTATCACGATATAAGCCAAATAACTATATTTGTAAGATTTAAATGTGCCGTTGCTCACAAGTAAAATGTGAAATAATCAGCAGCTTGTTTTGATTTAAATCTTTATTTCCCATAATAAGTTCAACAGGGCAGATGTACTTAAGGAACATGAGACTTTTTCAGATAAATAAAGGCAAATATTGCAAACTACACAAAAGGCAGCCGCTAAAGCGTTTAAGTTTCAAAATAGAACAAACGAAACAGACTAAATTGTCAATTCCACTTAGAAACAAAATATTAATTCTAAAAATAAATCTTAGTTTGTTTTACAGAAGAACAGACAAAACTGACTAACTTTTGTCAATATCAAATAAACTGAGAACTAAAAGGAAATTCTCGATCTCTCCTTGTTGTATAGCTTAGCTTTTCAAACAGTTTTAACAGTTACTTTAGTCTGACAAAAGCCGAATGACGAATCAGTGCTTCCAGTCAGAGACTGAGCTGCACCGCTTTATTGGATTTCCAGACTTGCTTTCTACACATTTACAGTGCAGCTACTCTGTTTTTATCAGACTTGAAATAGCAGAAATACCTTCACACTGCGGAGCTTCTGTGGCTCTTCCGTTGGACAGTCTCTCCGGCATTAGAACCATCATCTGTTTTCTCTTCGGTAACCTTCGGTCACGCTCTCGGTTGATGTTTCTCTAGTCGGCACAATCATTTCCTCCATTACCGGGCAGCATGGCGGCTGGCTGCTTCCCAAACAAATACACATGTGCGGCTTGGCACTTGTGCTGTACGTAACAAGTCATGTGACGTGACGCTGCGGCTGTGATTGGTTCGGCTCTGCGCTACTTAATTTGGATTGGCTGTTCTTTTTTTTTTTTTTTTTAAAGAGGACAAGAGTGGTGAGGTCCATCGCAATAGTTTAATTTTTCTATCGAGAAAAAGTTATTTCGCAATACATATCGTTATCGTTCTATCGCCCAGCTCTACTTGAAACATTTTGAGAAAAAATGTAACTGATTCCTTACTTTCAGCGAGTCGTACTGGATGGAGGAGCTGATGGCAGCTTAGAAGCCTCAGCTTCATACTCTTTAAAATTGTGACTTCAAGGTTCAAGGTTCAAGGTTCTTTATTTGTCACATGCATAGTTATACAAGTATAACACACAGTGAAATGTAGCCTGACACGCTCCTCGACATGTGCAAAAATTGGGGGGGGGGTAGAGGAAGAACATTATATATATATATATAGTATATACACACACATATAGTATATACACTGGGTGAATGTGCAGTAGTAACAGCAAGCAGGTGAATTCTGTACATTAATATGAATAGACATCTGACTATTTTACAGGATAGACAATATAAACATATTTAAAATTAAAGGAATTGAAATGTACATTGTGCCTTGGTTTAATGTCTGGAAGAGTCCTGTCTCAGTCAATTATAGATGATGTGAGAGGGCGGGTGTGTGTGTTTAGGGCACGGATGGCTTGGGGATAGAAGCTCCTCTTGAGTCTCTCTGTCCTTGCCCGGAAGATGCGGAACCTCGAGTACTCGTGTCTTCAGATCTATTAATTCATACCTGCATCTTCATTAAAAAATGTCCTCAGTAGATTCGTCCCCTGCTGTGTATTTAGATTTACCAAAAAAACTTTCATTAACTACTTTCAAAGATTCCCATTTGTGCCTCATCTCAAATCAACCTAAATTAACAACCCAGTGATTTCCTCTAACATAATATCAGCACAAATTAGGGTATTTTTGTCATTTATCACAGTTGCTGCGACCCATCTTCAGGTCATAACATGGAAGAGGCATTAACTTCCCCAAAAGCCAAGCAGCCACAAGAAGTAGCAAGAAGTACTGTTTGTTTTGGGTCGACGGCAGATTAATAATAATAATAATAATGGATACTTTATTGATCCCCATGGGGAAATTACTTGTTTTTCTCTGCATTTGACCCATTCACTCAGTGAAGCAGTGGGCAGCCCACTAAGCAGGCGCCCGGGGAGCAGTGTGTAGGGACGGTACCTTGCTCAGGGGTACCTCAGGGTAGCCGTTAAGTGGATTCGAACCGCCGACCTTCCGATCATGGGGCGACCACTTTACCTACTGAGCTATCCCTGCCCCAAAACAGTCAGATCCAAAACTTCAGACTGAGCCTATAGACCAAACAAAACAAAACTAAGCTCCAAAGTGCACACAAATGACTTTATGAAGCAAAAACCTGACCTCTGTTGGGCTGGTTGGGCCTTCAGGGAAGCGAATGATCCTCCTTTGATGCTGCAAAGGTTTTTCTTTGCTCCTGAATCACAGACTAACTGTGTCCTCCTGTCACAGCCAGCGTGTCCTGAGCATCAAATGTGGCAAATCAACAATTTGTATGTAGTTTGAGTTGCTTGTAGTCATGTTTTGGTCCTTATACAGCCTCGTTTGCACTGCCAGAAAAAAGTGGATGCTGATGTTCTCCAGGGCTGCCGTTTGTCACTGATTTGAACTTTTTTAGATTGAGTTTGGTCGTCTCAGGATCTTGTCTGTCATGTTTATTTATTTATGTATATTTAACCCCATTAGCTTCCACAGTAGTGGTTGCTAGTCTTCCTGGGCCCCAAGTCATCAAGTGTAATTTAATAAAACATTACACAATAAAGTAGATGCAAAAATTGTGCGAGGTTTTACAGTTGTAAAAATGTAAGCACGCGAATATCAATATCATTGAGGCACGACACCCAAGAATCAAAAACAGTTCACAGCTTTGCCCACTTACAATATTTACAATAATTAAAAACTGAGTAAAAAGGCTTTTAAATGTTTGGTTTTTTTTTAATTATGAATAGCAGCTAGTTCTCTAATTGGATAAGGCAATATTTTATTCCACTTAAAAGATGCTCTAACTAAACTCAGTTACTTAGTTCAGTTACTTTTGGCTCGAGGAATTACTAAATTGCGCTTTGTTAAAAATTATGTATTTCATCTGGATACTGCAGCTGAGCAGAGAACAAACGTGGTGTGTTTAACAGTATTATTCTCTTTATTAATAAAAGTAAGCCCAAAACGTTTATTATGTTATCATTTTATTGATACTGGTATAGTGTGAACATCTCAACACTAATCTGGCCGCCTTATTCTGGACTAACTGAAGTCTGTTAAGATCTGTCTTATCAGCTGCTGACCAGATGATCTTTCATGATTAAAGAAGTGATGCAGACAGAGCATCTCCTGGCCGTAGCTACGCTCTGTCCCATTTTCTAATAACAGTCTATATGCTGAGACCATGAATGGTGCTGATTTATGGGAACATGCTGGGAGGCATCTAAGTTTACCAGAAAACGTTATAAACAAGTAAAATGATTTCTCTGTCATGAAAACAAATAGTTTATTAATAACTGTTTCTACATTATGTAATACTTAAATTAAAAACTGATGATAAGTGGGTTTTATAAGTGACACTATTGCAGCTTAATGCCAAGTTTCTCTCAGTCATTTGTATTTCTTTGTAAATAATTTCATACACTTCATTTACTTTTTCAATTATTGAGTTAAGATTAGATATCATTACCAAGCGTTGATTGTCATTGTGCAGACTGAGCTTGTTTGGACGGATATTCTGTTCATTAGTTTAGAGTTATTCAGTCCTATTAGCGTCTGTGTCCCCCCGGTATGACTGGGAGGGGTGAATAAATGCCCCGGCCTGCCTGTCAATCACTCTAACCCAGCGGTCCCCAACCCCCGGGCCTCGGACCGGTACCAGTCCGTGAGTCGTTTGGTACCGGGCCGCGAGAGTTGAGGCTCAGGTGTGAAATGTCTGGTTTTCAGGGTTTTTATCGGTTTCCAGCGTTATTTTGTTATCCTTTTTATCGTTTACTCGGTTTTCCTGGGTCTTTTCATGTGTGTTATGAATAAATCTTCTTTTTTTCGGTACCGGTACTGGTTTTATTTTGTTGTATTTATCCGCGACACCTTACAGGCCGGTCCGTGAAAATATATTCGGGCGTAAACCGGTCCGTGGCGCAAAAAAGGTTGGAGACCGCTGATCTAAACTGTACGTAACTGGAAAACACATTCTATGGTCCTTTCCAGATGATGCAGAATATTTGTGCTTTGTTCTTCTTTTCTCACCACTCGTATCCCCAATGAATTGTTTATAATTTGGCTTTAACCAGTGATCCAGTTGTAGTCTGAGCCGATACTGGCTGAAAAGATGGGATGGAGAAATTGCATTGTAAAAGAGGCAGGAGAGGGCAGCTGGACTGTATTTCACTCCATTTACTCGGCTGTCAGCTTGGGGCTCATTATCTCATATTTAGTTTACGTGCAGCACAGCTCCACAACAGCTTTGCACATCTCCGGCTTCAGCTGCTGCTCTTATTGCTCCAGAATTCATTTACTTTGAGAAGTTTTTGACCAACTGAATTGTCAAACTTTTGGAAAACAACAGTCGCTTCATTTCCCAGCTATAAATATTGATTCCTATCAACATTTATGTCGCAAATGAGGAAAAATATTAAAACTGAAATCAAGTTTCAAATAGATCTCCACACAGTGGGAAACGTTGTCCTGTACACTCAGAGCCGTAAACAAGTTTAAATTGCTTCCCACACGGGGAGGTCGGGATTTGAAAACCAGGAATTGGTTGGCAGAGGAAAAGTAGTTTGAACCACAGAAACCTTTTACTGACTCGATGGCATTAGATTTCATTTTTGACTTTTCATTAATGATTTTAAAGCAACTATTTTCTTTTCTGGGGTGTTCATGAAGATTAAAGCGAGAACACACAAAATTTAAAAGGTCATTTATAACTTTACAGAAAATGGGAAATCGCTGCGGTGATTTATGCAAAATCGAGTTTGTAACGAGCTCCAAAGTCAGTATTTGTTATGATCTTCTTGATTTTTTAACACTCTGTGAAGATCACTGACATGATGAAGAACAAACTCCTTGTCAATCAGATATTTTCCACATGGTGTTGCATAGTGTTTTAAAATGTGACGATTCTGCATTTATAATTCCATCAATTTTGACAAGATCCACAACAGCACTGGCTGAAATACAGCTCCTATGAAAGAGGGCCGTGGAGTGCCTGCAGACACAGGGGAGGGCAGGGTAAGCTGCAAAGAAAAATACTGTTAACACAGCAGTGAGTGGAACAGAAGCACCGAGCTGAAAACTCAACAACTACGACTCAGACTGAAGAATTAATGATCGATAGCACCGAGGAGTCCAAGAAACACAACGTGCTGGGTCGAAAACCCAGGACTGTCATAACAGGTCAGTGTTAAGTGACAAACAAACATTACTCTGACAGTGCGCAGATACACGGACTGAAAACGAGTGAAAACGAACCCGATCTCAAAAATAAATCAATAATGAAAATGCTGAAGACCACCTTAAAAAACGAGGTCTTGTTCCCTCCTTCATGCTTTAGTGAAGCAAAAAGCTAAATTAGGATGATTAAGGAGCTGTTTTTGCATCAGTTTGTTATTGTTAGGGTTCCTGGGTCTGATTTGATCATCTATATTCTTTGATTTAGTGTTTCTATTATTTAGTTTTGGTATTTTTAGCTCCCTTAACTATACGTAGTATTCCTGGTGTTTAGTTGGCCCTGTGTGTTTCCTGCGTTGTCTTCATGTTTGTCTAGTTGCCTATTTTCCCCAGTGATGTCTGTGTGTGTGTTCCTGTTACTTCCTGTTTTACTTTGGTAGTCTCCTGTCTGTGTACGCCATGTTCTGTTTGCTTCTCTTACTTTGAAGGTACGTCGTCTCAGAGTAGCTCCAGCTGTGTCCCATGTGTTTCCTTGTGTATTTAAGCCTTTTGTTTTCTCCCTCATCCCTCGTTGCGTGTCTTACCTGCTTGTCTAGCCGTTTCATTTAATGTATATTTCCAGCTTAGTTTTGTATTCCAGCTTCCAGCAATCAAGCTGAGTTTTTTGAGTTTCTCTGCCTCCGTGAGTCTGCATTCAGGCTCCTTTTCTGCCAGCCGCACACAGCAAACATGACAGTTATCTGTGTGGTAGATATGGCACGTGAGAAATATGTTTAGCAAGTGTCCATCTCTGGCAGGAGGCTACAACAACTGCAGTGAAGACAGATGGCAGTGTGCCACGTAGGCAACCAGGCCAGTAAGTAAGCAGGTGAAGTCCAGTGGAATAAATGAGCTGGGAAGGAGGTGGTGCAGCGCTAATGGTGCTTTATAAGAGCGTGCTGTACAAATCAGCTTAATGAGAGAGCAAAATATAACAAATGTGTGTTTAAAGAAGAACAGCAGGAAACACAACAGTATTGTACCATAGCAGCTTTATTTATGAAGCACTTTAACAGAAAACCAGGGTTCACAAAGTGCTGTACATATACAAATAGCATAAACAAAATAAAACGTGTGCACTGGAGGCCTGTTGCACACACTTTTTCACAAGAAACACAAACACGAATCAATAATCAGTTTTACACCTTATTACTTATTATACGATCTTCATCAACAGCAAAGTCTTCACTCACTAATATGGTTATTGTATTGAATATAAGTCAGATTATTGCACCACATGCTTTGTAAGCGTGTTGTGAACTGACAAAAATAAGATATTTGCATTCATCTCATTCAAATGGCAGGTTTAAAAATGACACCATGAAGAGCAAATAAGGTCGATATGTAGATATAGTGAAGAAGATTCCTGAAGAGTTCAAGCAGACAGATCTGCTGCCACCGGTTTCACCAGTGTGCTTGAACCTCTTTCAAAACTATTGACTTAAAATAGAAATAAGAACAGAACACTGTAAGCCTTCTTCTCCTGGAACCAAATGTACATCCAAAGTGACGTTTTGCTCTCACAGACATTTTGACTTAGTTAAACTAAACTGTGAAACTAAAGCAGGCTTTAGCAAACAGCAGTGAGAGCTGTTGTCCAGAAATAGAGAAGACAGCGAGGACTGTTCCCAGGAGTGTGTGGCCGACCACAAACACTCCAAGAGCGCAGCAACGACTCATCCACAACAAGCACCAAAGGCCTCACATAGCTCAGCCAAGGTCAGTGTTCATGATCAACAACACCAGAGACACTAGTGGAAAAATGACATCTGTGGGAGAGTTCCAAGGTGAAAACCACTGCTGAGTGGGAATTCAGAATCAGAATACTTTATTGATCCCTGGGGGAAATTATTTAGTTCTGTGCACCGATGAAGTTTAACTTTTTGGAAGGCTTCAGTCCCGTTACATCTGACTCAAAACTAAGAGAGAATTTCATTAAAAAAAACCAAACACCCATCATTTTAGAAGCAACACGTTCTCGACCCAACGCGTAACATGACGAATGTGACAAATCGTCATATGTTATGCGTTGGGAATGATAATGCTCTGATTAGAATCCAACAGGGTGATGGTAGTGTGACGGGCCAGGTCTGCAGGAGACCTGAAGGACAGTATCCAGCCATCACGCTGTCTGCTGCATCATGCAGCAGGACACCTCTGAATGCCACAAAATAAAGCAAGTATGACAAATATGCAAAACAACTAAGAGATCAGGATGGAGGCAAATACTCACAAGTGTATCTACAGTGCTGTTCACAGGACTGTGGATACAAATGTGAGTTAAAGTAATGTTAAAAAAAGAGGAGGGTCCACACTGACAGTTCAAAAGCTCAAATGCAGAAGCTCAGTCCAGTGCAGAAAAACACAGTAAAACAAAATAACAAGACAATAAAAAGCTAGAATGTTATGAACACACAAGGGGAACAGAGACAAGTAAATAATGAGGAGTACAGCAAAAGTGTGTGTGTATATATTTGTTTGACAAGTGAGTAGGCGGGGCTGGCATGAAGAGCGCTGGGACCTGCAGAGGTGAGGGCAGGGAGAGGATGACAAGAGGAAGGTGTGGGCTTTAAAATGAAGCAGGAAAGAAGAAGATGCACAAGATTAAAGAGTTTTCTGTTCGTTTCAGCTTGTTAATAATCGCGCAGTCGGTCAGATTCATCATGTGACCCACAAAACAACTGTGACCACTGCGAATGACGTTAATATTACGCCTTCAGCATCGTTACCATCATGGTGGCATTTAAAGACGACAAATGAACCACAGTAAACACTTTTAATTTGCTAAATTTACTAAAAATCTTTTTATTTTTTCAAATTAAGAAGTTATCTAAGAATATAACTGATTTCAATAATGTGACGGTGCCTATGAAGTATTTCTAACAAGCATCCATCACAGAGTGGATAAAGTTTTCACATCCAGCTTTAAAATCGAAGTCGTGCTTTGTACTCTCGTGCACTCTTATCTGTGCTGCCATCTCTTCACCGCGTTCTCCGTCTGAATATGTGGCTCTAATTCTTTGCACCATTAAATTGATTTTGGATAACACAATTTATCTTTGAACTCTTTGATCTCATTCAGGCCTGAGAATAGAAAGGGTCAGCTCTTGGTCTTTTTCAGTCACTTGACTGTGATTAATCTTAATCCATTTTCTGGTTCTCGAATCTCCACCGGACATATTAAATAACTAAAAAATAATAATTCCTATCGCTTGTGTTCATGCGATTGCAGTGTAATACACAGCTCACACTCGTACTAAAATCACATTTATTCTCCTGTCTCGTCTCGTCTATGTTCTCTTGCTTCATCTTGACTCTTGACTCTGTCAGTTCCCTGGTGGCGAGCACAGATCTGGCGGCCCCCGCTGATTTCCCTTGGTGTTTGAGAAAGATATAGCAGCTAGCTGTACGCAACGGCACATTGTCTCACGAGCCCGTGTGATGAAATCAATCCACAACATGTGTATCTGGTTTCGCTTCGTTTCGTGTGTGTATTGTTAATCTTTTACCTCAAAGCCCCGCTGCTTCTTCTTCTCTGTTTTTGTGGACTGGGCCAATCATCATTCTGAAACTTGATAGAAATGCATTACACAGTGTTTACGCTCACTCTGCAGTCTCCATCTTAATTCTATGATTTCTTTCTACATGCAGTCTGAGCTGCTGTCATCCGCAGCAAAGCAGATGGGTTCAAGTGATAGCAGTAATGGCAGTCCTGTGCAGTCACATCCATGTAGCTATCCAATGCAGTTAGGATTGATTGAGCTCGGCTCCTGCTAGAGGATAAAGCTGATAAGAGAGGCCAATGACTCTTCACAGACGCTGCCCACATGGTATCGTATGATTTAACAGGCATCAGTGTTAGAGGTAAGCATAGTCCCATTGTCCTATTACAGAATACTAGATGTTTATCACCAGCTGATTGATGCTAATGGCTGTGTTGCATCCTGCACTGATGAATGCGTACTGGTTACATGATGCTCATTTGTGAGAGGAATTATGGTATCTGATGAAGACAGTAATCACTGAGAAGGTCAGCTTGCCTCTGACATCACATAAAACACGGAGTACGACTGTGCTGCGTTCAAGAGACCTTCAGGAGAATGAGAACATAATTCACCGATATCTGCTCAAGATAACCAATTTAGTCGACGTTTACAACGCTCTAATTCGCTTCCGGTTGGTGTGGCTGTGTGCAAAACCGTGCATGCTCACATTGGCCATCATGTGTGTTTGTGTGCGCTCATTCTAAACGGTGAAGTGGAACAGAGTGCAGGTAATGAGGGAGATGGGACGGTGTAATTATACTGCAGAGGGAGGATTAGCGGTTTACTTAACCATTAGCAGGTTCACCTTGAAGTGCAAATGCCAGATGGATAAAAGTCACACCTCTTTGCCCTTCATTACCTTCAACTGGACTAAAGACATTTGCTCCTGAGCCACTTTTACTTAGTGTAGACTTTGCATATTTTCCATTAGCTCTTTTGTGTCTTATTTGAGTAGTTTGGCTAATGCAGTGTGGCAAAGTAGTGTCGGGTATTAAGAAGAGGCATGAAACGAGATCGATGCTCATGAGCCGTGCAGCGCGATGCTGTTATTTAGCACTTATGGGAATGTTTTATTAAATCTGTGGGTCAAATAAGAATCAGAAGGGATTTATTGCCAAGAAACACACAAAAGCTGAGTTTGTCAATATCAAAAAAGAAAGCTTCATAAATTTCTGTTTTCATTTACCTCCGAAAACATAATCACGTCATCCTCCAGACTGTTTGAGTCACTAAGAATTATTATAGTGTAATATTGCTAAATGTTACAATCCCATTATTTAAATGAATACTTTCACGTCACAAAAAATAAAAAGAAACAAGGTGGTGTTGAAATCATACCAAGGACAACAACAACACAGAGGACTGGATTGAGTGGAGTTAATAGACACGTCTGCCTGCACTGGAGAAATGGAAAACTCCGTTCAGACACACAACCGTGTACGCTCTATATTTGATTGAGTTTGTGTGCATGCATGGATGCATAAATCTCTGCTGCTGCTCGCGCACATGTGTGGATGGAGCGCGTGTCCCTCTGAATTGGTGCGAGTGTATCTCATCACCGAAAGGAGACAGAGATTGAGGGCTGAGGGTGTGTCGAGGATTGCCTCCTATTTTAGCTCAGCTGTGGAGGGCAGGATTTCCATTTTTCTTCCCATTACCAAATAAAGTACACCCTGCTGTTAGAGCTGACACGAGGAAGAAAACACATTAATAGCAAAGGGTAACTTTTTAAGCAGCTGTCACGGCAGGAGCAGCTTGAAATATTGCTTTTCAACCATCTACTCCCATGATTAATATCATTTTGGGATTCCTAACAATATAAAATATCGAATTCAGCTGATAACAGACATCATGTAGGTGATGTTATGTTAATTGTAGATTAGGTGAGTTACATTCAGTTTTACTAGCACAACAACATCCCAGAATACTGTCACGGTCTTTGAGTTTTGAGTGTTTGGATTTTAAAATTCTGCTGACTTAAATCTTTTCTGTTTATTTTCATGTATTTATTTCCTTAATATGATCAGTGTTTGCTTTTTATGTCCGAGTTTTCCTTTTGTTGTTTTAAGTTTACTTTTTTTTACTTTGCTATTTAATTGTCTTCTGTGATTTGTATTCACTTTTACTTCCTCCCATGTAACTGCATTGATAGTGTTTCCTCCCAGCTCCGTCTGTTCCCCGTGTGACGGTAAAGTCCATTCGTTCCTTAGTTTAGTGTCTGTTAACCTTCCGTCAGTGTTTCTTGCAGGTTTCTGGATCCTGCATCCTTATCTGGCGGCTTTAACCAGTCAAAATAAGAACTTGCCTACATGACAAATACATTTCACAGTTGGAAAAAGAAGAATTGTAAAAACAAAAATAAAAATTTAGTAGAGTTCCTGTGACTCCTGTAGTTTAACATATTGCCAAATGTTTACCTGAGACTGATTTCAGGGTATTTGAATCAAATGTGTTTCTCTTGTTGTTCTTATTTGCTCATTTCTTAGTGAGTAAAGACAAATGTTCAGTTCTGACTCAGCCTGGTCCTTTAATCTCGTCCCCAGGAACCACAGTGATGACAATGACGGCGTTTGACGCGGACGACCCGAATACAGACAACGCCGTTCTGCGCTACAACATCGTCAAACAGTCTCCAGACAAACCTTCCCCGAACATGTTCTACATTGATGCAGAAAGAGGAGACATCGTCACAGTTATAGCTCCCACGTTACTTGACAGAGAGGTGGGTTAACTCGGCAAATCTGTTCCTGTGTTTGTGGTGTGGGCCTCTGCACTGAGCGGTACTCAGCGGTGTGGTGTTGGTGGTCAGGAAGTTGTTACGAGGCTTAAACGTGTCACTGGAGTTTCTGAAACGAAGCATCCATTCATTCCCAACGTGTCGCCTGTGCTGCCGGCAGACTCAAGAAACCACGTAGTCGGTGTCTGTGTGTCATGTAAGCCGCTTCATTGTTTGTGTGTGCCTTTGTGTGAGGGAGCACCGGCGCGTTCCAGCTAGCAGGCGCAGTAGCTAGACGAGCGCCTTTCCATTTCCCCGTAAAACCAGAGCGACACAACGGGATGATTGCTTTTCCAGCAGGGTGACGAATGCCAGAACATCGATTGGCTCCGCTGGTGGAAGAGGAATATTAGCTGTTGTCAGACACTTAGCGAATAGTTTAATTGAGGTGATACACACTCATCCGTCGACTCTGGTGGTGTCCAACATCCCGAAAGCTAAAAACCTCCCATCCGGAACTGTTGGAGCCGTGGTGACTAACTGCCCTGATGAGCCAATCCCTGAGCTACAGTAGACCGTTTAATAGAAGCCTAATTAATTAAAAGGAGGATGAAATGAGATGTAATCGATGCAGTGTGCAGTGTTGCTGCTTTTGTGAGGTGAATAAGAAATCATCCAAGAGATACACAGCTGGTGGTTTTTCCTGGTGTAATAGGAGGATGAAAGTGAGACTTCCAGGATATTTCAAAAGATAATGCTCCAGTAGAGTGTAGAAAAAACAGCAACAATAACACTGCTTCTCTAATGTCTGCAGCCAAGATTTATTACACCACTAACAGGCTAATGTTCAAAAAAGCAGCTGAATGCCTTTGAAGAAGGCAGAATTTTTCACCTTTTCTCTTCATTTTTAAACTCCTGAATTTCGTAGCATGTACTGTAAAATAACCAGTAACGCAACTCAAACTAACTCGCGTCCATATGTAAAGCTGAAGTCCAGTTGGAAATACAATTATTTCAGCTTTAAGCTTTAACGCCTTGGTGGTCATTAATACTGCATTTCTCCATGTGCATGATAGGTTATAGGTTTTTGAAAAGATCATGTAATGCACTTGATTTGCACTTATTTTGATCAACAAATGTTAAAGAACTTGGACTCGGAGGGAAGGATTCTAAGAAGTCGTGTAAAAGAGAGCATAGCATTCAAGTGTTCTGATGTTTGAAGCAATGAGTCAGTTTTATGCTGCCGTGCAGGATCGTCAGAGTCCTCGAAAACGTTTAAATGGGCTCAAAGAAAAAGAAGTGAAACAAGTTTATTTCTATAATAAACAAATCATGACAAATATATGTATGTGAGAGCTCTTTGTGGTATTAATAGTCACATGAAAAGCCTAAAACAACATATATGATTGAAAAGAGGGCAGATGGAAGAGCAGAAAGGGTACCTTAAAACTGTCCATATCGAGGTCTGACGAAATTTAGACGCAGCCACTTTAGCACGTCGTCATGACTCTGACGCCAGCTCGATGCAGTTTAGCTCCATCTGCCAATATAGTTTTTAAATACAGTATGTCTTTTGTATGTCTGCAATATTCTGCTTTGCAACAAAGGCAAAACACCAAATGGATAGGAGAAACAAAAATATTCCCTATGTTCTTCAAATTCCTCAGACATAATTCAGGTAGCGCTATAAGTGTATTTGGATAGACACCTCACCTGCCCCAGGGAAGCAAAAAGCAATCCGGAGAAAATCAATTTTGTCACATTGAAATCAGTTTGATTTTGCCTCTAGTGCTTTCTCTGAGGCGTAAAATCCTGTCTTGATATGCACATTTATTCCAGCACTCTCTGTTTTTCTCCTCACTTTATTGTAGACATGTCTCCCCTTGCCGTCTAATATTATTCTGACACGCGAGGTTGTTGGATCAATGGCAGGCTGTAATTTCTGACGGCTGGTAATGCTGCAGGGATGAGGCCATTTTCTTAAGTTAGAAAAGATCAAAGAGTTTTTGTATTTTTCACTGGATTTACATGGAAATCACTGTTAATGAGTCTGCATTGCAAATATGTCCCTCTTCACCTGCTGGCCGTGCAGAGTGCAGTTACTACAAGACTCAAGCACTATTCGTACGGTACACATCAAAACTGCACGTCACTGGATGCTAATCAATACAGGGTTCCACCTTCCTTAGTCTCCATGAAGGCGAGCACGAGACTGTCGATGTGTTTTCTTCCTCTGTGCGATTCAGCATGCACATCTATGAGTGTTTGTCGGTAAGAATAGCTCAGATAAGCTTAAATTAATAAATTATCTGTTCAGAGAGAACAAAACACCTTGTGAGATAGTGGCGCTTCATGCTGCGCACATCTTCCTGCTGATCCTTCATCCTGCACAAAAAAATAATCTCACCATCTCATTTATCAGTCTAACTATAGTTTCATCAGTCAGCTGTGCTTTCATGCACTGCCTCCCGTTGTCACAGCTGTACTGCAGCACATTATTTTTAAAGGCTTGTGAACTAAAGGAGCAGAAATTTGAATCAGAAAAAAGCAAAGAAACCTGCAAAGGTGGCGGACGGCAGGAAGGGGTGCACTGAAATCTCCCTTTGTCTTCAAACTCACATCTGAATTTTAATCAGGTGTACTGATTTGGCTCTTTTTGCTGTGAAGGACTGGATCTAGAGTCTTACCTACCAGTTTTCTGTCTTTTAGAGCTGTAAGTCATAAATATGTGCTCATCATAAAACTCGATATTTTATAAAATAAAATGCTTCTAGTTAGTGGACAAAGCTTTTCAAAACAAATAAAATCACGCTGAAAATGATTTGCAATACA
The DNA here is from genome assembly GCF_057381915.1 of Diplotaxodon limnothrissa. NCBI lineage: Eukaryota > Metazoa > Chordata > Actinopteri > Cichliformes > Cichlidae > Diplotaxodon > Diplotaxodon limnothrissa. The sequence continues at coordinate 2,319,532 of NC_140602.1, forward strand.
TTTCCATCCATCTGGGGCATCTTTAGCATTAGGCTGCTGGGGGGGCAGCGGCCAAGGCAGAGAAGCCCAGACCTCCCTCTCCCAGGAGAGCTGAGAGTTATAATCTCCCCAGCATGTCCTGGGTCTGCCCTGGGGCCTCCCACAGTGACAGATTCCCAGAACATCTAACGGATGTTCTCCTTTCAGTCACTACCCAGAGCTTGTGACCACAGATGACCGTAGGGACATAGGTTGGCCGTTAAATTGAGAGCTTCGCTTTTACACTCAGCTCGTTTCACCAGTACAGCGTCTGCATCACTACAGTTGCAGCACCAATCCGTCTGTCGATGTCACGCTCCCCTCTCCCCTCAGTCAACAAGCCCCTGAGATACTCTTCCACTTGGGGTGGAAACTCGTCCCCCAATCCTGGCTGGGCACGCCACCCTTTTTCGGCTGAGGACCATGGCCTCAGGCTTAGAGGTGCCAATTTTTGTTCCCGCTGCTTCACTCTCAGACTCGCGCTGCTCCAATGTGAGCTAGAGGCCACCGCCTGATGAAGCCGACAGAACCACATCATCTGTGAATGCCAGACACGAAATTCTGAGACCACCCGAGTGGTACCCATGCACCACCCATGTTTGCGTGGGTTCTCTCCGGGTACTCTGGCTTCCTCCCGCAGTCCAAAGACATGCAGTTCACGGCGTTAGGTTAACTGATGAATCTAAATGACCCATATGTGTGAATGTGAGTGTGAATGGTTGTCTGTCTGTGTGTTAGCCCCGTGACAGACTGGGGACCTGTCCAGGGCGTACCCCGCCTCTCACCCTGTGGTAGCTGGGATAGTCTCCAGCGGCCCCACGACCTTGACAAAGACAAGCAGAAGAGAAGGGATGGACAGTATATTTCACTTTAGCGCATGTGTTATGCTAGATAAGCTGTTTGGTATTTGTTACAGTTTTGGAGAGATATATCTCTGAGGCCGATCAGCTGCTCATCCATCATATTTGTGGCAACCAACTAATCGATTGATGCATTTCTGGTTTAGTCTTATTTATACTGTGTTCTGAGTTACGCTGAATGCATTTGAACAGTGTAAGTAGAGATGTGTGTATACGGTTTTCTATTCTAGGGACGTCTTCTTACAGACACCAGGCAGAGACGTTCTCAGAAGTAATGAAATAAGAAAACTGAGAAGGGTTCCCAGTGTTTTTGGCTTGAATATATTTGTTACAGGGCACACACACCAGTCATTCTGATCTCTTTTAGTCCATGGAGTGTCCGTGTGCTGGCTGGTTGTAACCGGAGAGGACAGACTGCTAATGGCAGTGTGACTTTCTGACTCCCTAATGCTCTCCGGCCAATCTGGGAGCTGTCACTGCTCAGGATAGCCAATCGATAGAGTTGACCGACCCCTTCGCCCCTCTCATGTCTTACAAAGGTGAATTACATGGAGGGAAGAGGATGTCTGCTTGTGTGTGTGTGTGTATTGCCACTGAATTGTGATGTTTGCAGTGATATAAATGAAACTTCGCTTCTTGATGTGTTATGTTTGGTGAATCAGCCAAATTAAGGCACATCTTAACAGTTCCCATTTTTAAGGTAAATTTCATTTTAAAAGTACTTTTGAAAACTGTTTTGACTGCTCTGAAAATGAGAGTGGAAAATAAATTTGATTAGCATCGAGTCTACGTAGGGTGGGGATCTCCAGGCCTCGATGGCCAGCAGGTTTTGTGTCCTTGATCCAACACAGCTGATTTAAATGGCTAAAAGACCTCCTCTACATGTCTTGAAGTTCTCCAGAGTAGGGCTGCCACAAACGATTATTTTGATAGTCCACTAGTCACCGATTATTTTTGCGATTAGTCGACTAATCAGATCATCATCCATTGGACGTAAAACGTACAGCTTATTGCACCAGCAGCATCTGCTCTTATATAACTATCATTAGCTTACAGCTTTAAGTGTTTAAGGTCTGTGCTAACTAAAAATAAAGACAAGATGATAGTTTATTAAATTTTAATGAAATTTGCAGATTGTTTCGGTGAAGTTTAATAAACTCCTTGCTATCTAAAATATAACAGGACACTGGAGTAAATTCTCGAGCATCTCACACTTCTGATAATCAGCTGTCTGCTTGACGTTTATTCAGCTGTGTAAAAACTATAACTTTAATCTCAGCCAAACCGATTTACTCAGGAACAAATGAAATACTGAAAAAAGCCAAACAATAACATTTTTAAGTTATCTAAGTGACTCATATATCATGTTTAACCTGAGTAGCGAGCTACTGGGTAACAGACGTCTCCGAAAACGTCGGAGCGCTTTTGAAAATATGTGGTGTCCTGATAAACTGAGCAGATATTTGAGGTTCACACAGCTACATTCTCCATGAAAATATGTTAAACGTTTATTTTGTGACCCAGAAAGAATAATAAGAGTAATATTAAAACTAACTAGCTGCCGCCATTGTTGGAAACTGCGCTGGGCCGCGCTATGAATTCTGGGACACAGCTTCTTCTTCTTCGGGGTTTAACGGCAGCTGGCATCCTTGTACATGCAGTGCTGCCATCTCCTGTTTCAGTCCGTTATTACACTCTTAAATCCTGCTACTTATTCCTGCGTCTTTTGTGATCTTACAAAGCTTCAAACGACGCGTCGACTATTAAATCAGTCGTCGACGATTTTGATAGTCGACTAATCGTGGCAGCTCTACTCCAGAGGCCTGGTAACGAACTCATTTGGTCTCTGTTGACGTGACGGTTTATGTGCTGGGCACTGTCAGCACTGAGATTAGGACCTGTGCTGTAAATGTGTTTACATGTCATTATTCACTCTGTTATGCTTAACTAGTGCAGATCTCAAGTGACAGGTAAATGGATGCACACACTTATCCCTGATCAGTGCAGAAAGCAATGGCGGCTGTAAGTAAAGCGACCCGGTGTTTGTTTAGCGCGACCTTGGCAACACGCTTCCTGACAGCGTTCGGCTGATAAGAAAGCGAATCCCGTCTAATGGCTTATTTGGCTCTGTGGCTGGAGTGGCTACATGCCGGTGTGTTGGGATGAATGAAACCTGAAACTTTGGCAGGTTCCACTTTAAGGGGAAACTGCATTCGTTTTCTCCATCGCCACTGTTGTGATCCCCTGCACTCCCCCCACCCCGTCGCTCCCTTCTCCCTATGCTGTCATGTACATCACATTGTTTTCTTGGTTATTTTCATTTTGTGTTATTTTCTCTCTTCTCGCCGCCTTACTGTCTATCTCTGTTTTTTCCCATCAGCCTTGCCTCCCCTTCTCTGTCAACACTTCACTGTGGACATCCAATTACTCGCAGGTCATAGCATAGTGATTCCATTCAGAGCAGCACCATTCAGCGCAGGCCTCAAACAGCCATTCAAATTACATCCTTGGCCGCTCTGCAAAATGTTGTTTTCAAACATTTCTGGGGCCACCACCTAATCTGATCTCCCGAACATAATTGAATGTCAGTCGTCACATAAAGATGGTTGCCTCTCTTCAATTAGCATCTCGTTTCCTCGTGTCACAGCAACGAGACAAAGCAGACAGAGAAATATTTACTCCTCCCAGGTAGAGGCCGGAGAGAGTTATTATATTATGTCATTTATATGCAAATAATACAGCACAGGGAACACATTGATAAGATTTCATTACAGCAGATTTGATGTACACTTCAGTTTATAAACTCCCTTCATTCTCCTATTATGATCTGCAGATTGGTAAGGTGTGAGTAGATGAGTCGGACAAAGACAGATGCAGGACGGTATGGACTCACATGTAGGGATGGGTACCGGTATCCGGTGCCATGATGGCACCAGTTCTGTCATAAACGGTAGTAACCTAAGCGAAAAGCAGCGCACATTTCGGTGCTTTATTTCGCTGCATTTTTTTCCTGAGCTGTGATACACTTTAGATTCTAGCCAATCATTTTACGTTTCCGAGGATAGTAGGCGGGGCCAGGTACGTACGTTCTGTTAGAACAGAGCTACAGATTAAAAATGTCCAAGGCGAAGCGGTCAAAAGTCTGGCTGTACTTCACAGCAAAAGATGCAAACTCAGCAGCAACAAGTGCTTTAAGCTGATACTGTGATACTGTCAAAGGAGGAAACACCTCAAATCCGATGAAACACCTGGAGACGCATAGCGTTTTTTTTAAAAGCCCAGAAATGCGCCGTATTTGATAGCTTGCTGCGAGACCTCACACTGAGCACAGCAAAAAGGCTAAAATGACCAAAGAAAAAGTGGAAAACAGCTGAACATGAGAGGTTTTTGGACAAAGTTTGTGTTTTTTCCATTGTTTAAGCACTGCTTCCAGCCAAGAGTGATACCATAAATCCGCTATAGCTGCAGAAAAGGCTAACATTGTTATCTTTTTACAAAAAACAGCTAAACATGAGAGGTTTTTGGACCAATTTTGTGTTCTCCATTCATTAAGCACCGGTTCGAGCACTGTTTAAGCACCGGCACTGTTTCAAAAGTACCGGTTTGGTACTGGTATCGGATAAAACCTAAACGATCCCCATCCCTACTCACGTGTAGGTTCTCAGAGGGCTCGGGAATCCGAACAGGTTCAGCTCTTTTTGGCTGGCAAGAAAGAGACACCATCAGAAGGTTCTGGCTCAGTATGTGCTAGGAGATGCAACTTAATAGAGAAATGAGAGTGGAGGAGAGCTAACGTGATCATGAGTGGCAGAATGGAGAACAAATTTAGAAGCGACAGAGTGATTTTATTCATAGCTGCAACAATGACTACAAGGCACTTTGTATTCACTGCTTACTGAAATGTTTTTCAGGGCTGTCTTTAGCCACAAGCTTTGAGAGTTTTGTGGAAGTAATTTAGAGTTCTTATAAAACTGGCCTCAGTATAAAGACCTGAGTGAACTACAGCCAGTCTGGACCACAGGTAACGTGAAATATATTCAGAGGTCTCATATTTCCTCGTTAAATCCCTGTTGAATACCTTCTGAAGCAAATTTCAATGAATTTAGAAAAGTTGGAGGCATCTGAGATAAGGGGGCAGCTTTCCACTCCCTGATAGTTTTGTTAGTGATTAATATGCTGATCTTTGAGACTGATTACTGTAATCAAGGTAAAGCTGTGTTAGCCTGAACGCGTGTCCGTTGTCCGTATAGACGCGCTGCTCTCCTTCAATATCTGAAATGAATTGAGATTGGGACTACATTAATAATCTGGAAGCAAAATCGCAGTACACAGTAGATTTCTTATCTGTTTGTTAACGTCACGTCTGTGAGTTGTACAACTTTAAGGGGCGGGCAGAGACATCTTCACCCATCAACAAACGGATGAGGAAACAGTCTCAGCACATCCATCATTCGCCACAGTAAAGGTCATATAACAATAAGCAGAACACAGTTTGGGTTGGAGGGGAAGCTTAATATCTGGCATATTCATTCTTGGCACATGGATGCAGCGTCTGCTCCCCTAACTTCAGTTGTAGTATCTGGTATGTACTGTGTACGCAGCATTTGTGCAGTTTACCTTTGGATGTGTTCATGCATCCATTTATATAAGATAAACTGATAGTGTTCAGGCTCACTGTAACCACTCCCCCTTATTATGTTTTAAAGGTATCCATTTATGTATTTGTTTACTTACCTGTTTTTACTATAATATAGTTTCACACCTGGTTTTAGTCCCTTCATTTGGATCGAAGTGGTTTAAAAAAGGTCAGTTTTGCCTGTGAAGCAGCAAGAAGTCAAAACCAATTACAGTCACACTCGCTCACGCATACGTGATGGCTTTTAACTGAGAAACGAAGCCTAGAGAAGAAAGTGAAACACATGAGTACATTACCAAGAGATCCCATTATAAAGAATGTTACTGCAGTGTCTCCCATGGCCAGTAGCCAGACGTCTGGCAGCTGTAATCAATACAGTGTAGTTGGTGTGAACCCAACCACCTCACTCTCTCTTGTTCTTCCCTGAAATGAACAAGGTGAACACCGTTCACGGGCATTGATGAAATACGGCGCTCTTATTTTCCGTCTTCATCTCAGTCCTTCCTCTCTTCAGCCTCCTCCTCTTCCTGCCTTCCACTCCTCTATCATGCCTCTGTCCAGTTGCATTAGTGAGGAAATGAGATTCCCCCTAATTAATTAGATCTCCGAGTGCTAAAGATGGAGATTACACCCCAATGAAGGTTAGAGGTGTCAATCACAGTTTTTTTTTCTCAAGCTGAGCGTTCCTCGAGGTAAATTGAGCCCCCTGGGCATTGTGGGTAAAAAAAAAGTGTGTTGTTAATCTTTGTTTTTTTCTCTCTCTCTCTTTCTTTAATTGAGTCTTGCAGACACTACTCAATGAAAGTCTGGGACCAGAGAGAAAACAACGTGGGAAATTATATGTCCCCTGACAAGCAGAGACGAGAGGCACAGTTTGAAAAGATGAGAGAGAGAAAATGAAAATAAAAGGGATGAAGGTGAAAAATTGGATCATTAAGATACTAAGAGGGCGGAACAATGGAGACTAATAGGACAGGACAACCAGAGAGAGAGGAAGGCAGGCAATCCAAATTACTCCAAATTAAAATAATCTTTGTGCATGCAGTGAGACAGCCATCACTGTAGGTTATTGATATTTCCTGATCAATTTATTAATAAATAAAAAAAACAGTTAAACATGTTTGTGATTTTTTTTCTTTTCTTTTAATTTTATTTTTTTCTTTTAACCAGTTCTTTGTTCTTGGGTAACAGAGAAAACACGACATTACTGGATTTTCTTAGCAAATACTGTCTGTGGTTTGCAGGAGAGCAATGCTTCACTGCTGCATACGTTCAGTCATCCCAGCTATAATAACTCTTCAAATATCTATAATTTATGCTCACAAGGCCACGAGGGTGGAGACACTGCAGCAACACGTTCAGTTCAAATTCTGAAACATCCGAAGACGGTCGATGAAGAAAAAGTCGTTGTTATAAAGGGGGATCTGATGGCACCCGGCAGGACGCCCAGTTTTAAAGTGCGGTAAAAAAATATTTGCCTCCTTCCTTATTTGTTGTTTTGTTTTGTTTTGTTTTTTACACTTTTTTCAAAATAACATTTTTCAGCTTGAATATTAGACAAATGTAACCTAAGTCTAACCTAAGTGATAGAGCTGCATGGAACCTCTCGCCAGAGTTTTATGAAACAAGTAGATACTTTTTTTGAACACACACACACACACACACACACAAATGTAACCTAAGTCTAAATGAAATCATCATTTAAAAACATTTAAAATTTGTTTTTAAATGATGATTTCATTTATTATTGGAAAAACATGATCTGAACCTACCTGGGCCTTGTTGAAAGAGTAAATCAGTAATAAAAACCTGGTTGTGTCAACGGTGGCAAAAGAGTTGCAATGAGAGTTCATCCATGACTCATCCATGCAGTCACGAAATAACTCAGATTATCTAAAGTCTGCAGGCCTCACTTATCTGAGTTACGATCAATGTTCGTGATTCAACAATGACAAAAACATCCATGTGAGAGTTCGAAGGTTGAAACTGCTGCTGACGAAAAGAGCACAAAGGCTCATCTGCCAAAAGACCTCTTTAATGATTTTTAAGACTTTTGGGAAAATATTTTGTGGACTCACAAGACAAAAGTTTTAACTTTTTGGAAGTTTTGAGTCTCTTTACATCTGCCCTAAAACTAACAGAGTCAGAAAGGGTTTTATTGCCAAATGTTGAGCAGGTTTACAACATTAGGAAATTGCTGCGCAAACATACTGTCAGATTTTTATTTATTTATTTATTTATTTTTCAGAATCAATGCAGTATTTTATAATAAAGAAAATCATACCGACAGTCAAACATGGTGCTGATAGTGTGATAGTCTGGGCTGCTTTACTCCTTCAGGACAATTCGCTGTAATTGATGGAAACATGAATTCTGTGTTTTACCAGAAAATCCTGAAGGAGAGTGTCTGACCATCAGTACGTGCCCTGAAGCTCAAGCAGGACAATGACTCAAAACACATCAGAAAGTCCATCAAAACGAAGGTTTTGGTGTAACAGTCTGGACCTAAATCCTATTGATACGCTTTTAGACAAGCCTGTCATGTTTGGACCCCCCCACCAGTGTGGCTGAATTAAAGCAATTCTGCAAAATTCCTTCGATGCAATGTGAAAGACTCGTTACCAGTTATGAGAACTACTTGACTGCAATTCACGTATCTGTTTTATGGGGCAAATACTTTTCCACATAGGACCAGGTAGGTTTGGGTCTTGTCTAATAATCTTAGTCAGTTCTGTTTTTTTTTTTACTTCCACTCTCTCAATTAATTTGTCAGTTAATTTTTTAAGTGCTTTTCTTAAGACTGAATTCAGATCAGGACTACATTTGGAGTAGCAATAATCTGGAAGACAAAATTGCAGCACACAAATGCCAGGGACGCAGGACTCTGAATGACTAAAGGTCGCAGCTTTATTTCTGGAGAACATTCGAACATGAAATACAAGAAAACTAAACTAGGAACTAGAATCATGAGGCTCCAACTAGAACACAAAACCAGGAGACAGAGAACCAGAACATTACCAGAAGCACGGTGAGGGTACGATGTGACAAAGGGAAAACACAGGGCTTAAATGCACAGGTGAGACAACGAGATGATGGGGGACAGCTGGGACAGATCAGACAGGATGAGACAAAGGAAACAAAACAGAATACACTGACATAAGACTATCAAAGTAAAACAGGAAGCACAAGACATTGGCAAAGACTCAGAGACACGACTGAGTGGATGTGCAACACAGGGAAGACACAGTGACCGAAACTATGAGCTGGAACTACAAATATAATATGAACAGAAAACCAAAGCCATGTGTATCCTAGTCCTGCATAGCTTTGGTTTTGGTTTTGGCTAATATCTATCTTGCTATCGTGTGCAGGTATCGACTGCCTGAATGGACAATGCTTGTGAAATCCCTAATTAGGTTAAACACTGTAGTAGATGTAAAATGTTATGTGTGTCTAGAATAACATAATGCACTATCTGGCCTCACGAACCGTTAGCGTCACGACTGCGACTTTGTGAGATTTAAAAATGCATAATTTCTATTAAACAAAGCTAAAGTGTCAGCTCTAGATATTAGCAGAGCACAAATATTGGCTCGTTCAAATGACTATGCACACAGAATAAAAAAAAGAAAAGCAGAAGACCTTTTTAAAATTCCAAAGTAATCTGCGAGCGCGGAGTGGATTCTGACTTTTCCTGTGTCCTAAGGAGGTATTGAAAGGGCAGCGGAGAAAAGGAAGTAGGAAAAGACAGCAGGGTGAGACCTGAATAATTAGGATGAGTCGACTGCTTGCTCGGAGGAAAACGTCTGTGCTAAGTGGAAGCGAGAGCTTCACTAATGTCAGAGAGGTCCCGGTGACGCTACGCTGTCATTATGCTTAGAGAGGGCATCGCCACTCTTACCGCCCTCTTCATGGCTCTTCCTCTACCTTCCGACTTTCTCCTTTTGTCTGTGCTTCCTGTGTCATTTCATCCTTCGTCTGCCTCCCCTCATTCCTCTGATTCAGCCCTTATTTTTTCCATCCTCATTGACCTCAGGATAAAGAGTATTTGTCAACAGCTCTTACTCTTCATTGAACCTCCACCCTACAATGGCACTTCAGGCGCGAATTAATTTTACCCTGTCTCTGTGAGAAAGCGCATTGATTGGAAAAGTTTGTTGTTGTGTCCTGAGTACTTTTTTATTGTCCCCTTTCCCATGCTGGTTTCTCCTGCTGATGAAACTGGGCTTGGTTCATTGCCTCTGTTAGAGCTGAAAAAATACAGTCGGGCACATCTCTCTTTAGGTCTCAATCGAAGCAGCCACAGTGTAAAGATCATTCAAAGTGCAGCACTTTGCTTCACAGAGACATAGATCAGCATGTACATCTATGCTGCTGCACGATCTGCAGTATGGGTTTGTATTGTAAAAGAGAGAATAAGCAGAGGAAGTTGTCATTAGCACAAATGCTGCCATATGTGCCGAGGTCATACGGTAATTCTCCAGCAGTGCGATTCTGTAAACCAGGGGTGCTCAATACGTCGATCGCGATCGACCAGTCGATCGCAAAGGTAATATTGGTAGATCGCATGGCATTAAAAAAAATAGATGCCAGCCTATCATCCATCCCGTCACTTGATTGATACAGGGAAGCCAGTCAGATGACAGCAGATTTTTTCTGACGCTTAGGTCGCTGCGCATGCGCAAACAGCGGCGCGAAGTGTAGTAAAACTGACAAGCTAGTCAGCGAGTTAACTCCAATTTTTAGCTCTCGGTTTTTTCTCTTAAACCTGGCCGTCAGCAGCTACTGTCCGGACTATGCATCCCTGGCTGATTCAATTCAGTGCAAGTCATCAGAGTAAACTCAGGTAATGACAAAAAATTTACATAGTTAATTGTGTTGTGAAATATTGGATATTGCGGTTATGCATGTATATACATTGTAGATATAAAGAATCCTCAATATATTTATAAATAAGTATATGTTTTGGATTTTTGTAGTGGGTAGATCATTTTGACTTGGTCATTTTATAAGTAGCTCACATGCGGAAAAAGTGTGAGCACCCCTGCTGTAAACTGTCTAATTTCGTTAAGGCCGCTCTACCGAATGTCAAACAAGGGTTCTTCTGCTTTGCCATTTCTCAGTTAATCTAGTTTAATCTTTTTGTAGCCTGCTTGAATCGGAGCTTAACTGAATGTATGCGCAGTATCATCCTCCTCTTAACTTTGTTGTCTCTCTCTCAAAATAAAGGATAAAGGTTTAAATAAGGATCAATATATTGTATTGAACCAATACTGGCAGCTGTGTTTTATACATGAAAATAATGCTTGAATTTAACCCACGGTCATTCTGTAAGTTTCTGTGATGTTCCAAACACAGTCAAGCTTTTTCTGATTCGATAGATCAAAGAGTTCGGAGTCTACAATTGGCTGTTATCCTCTTCAAGACAGTCTCCTTGTGCAGCCGTACACTGCTCTTAGTGCTCCTGCTGTGTTTCCAGGTCAAAACTCACAATGTCAGCAAAGATTAAATTCTGTATCAACCTGACCCAACCTCCCTGTCAAGAATCGGCACAGGGCACGAAAGCTTCGTCTGTGATCCTGACACTGAACACGAGTGTTGGGAGAGACTCTCCAAATCCAACGATCAGGAGAGGAATGGAAAAATGGAAAATACAATCAAACAACAAGGAGAGGTGCACGAACGATACGAATGATGTCCTGTTGCATGTGAGGCTCCAACGGCGTTTGTTTGTTTGTTTACACCAGGGGTCCCCAATCCCAGTCCAGATGTGTCCTTGATCCAACACAGCTGGTTTAAATGGCTAAATCACCTCCTCAACATGTCTTGAAGTTCTCCAGAGGCCTGATAATGAACTAATCATGTGATTCAGGTGTGTTGACCCAGAGTAAGATCTAAAACCTGCAGGGACACCGGCCCTCGTGGACTGGGATTGGGGACCCCTGGTTTACACCAATGCCATTTTCATCGACACAACTCTTTAATTTCCCCAAAACTAAATTCCAGTTGATGTGATGCCTTTCTGACCCAGTGGGTGCAGTTTGCTTTGTAAAGAGTGTGAGGAGGGGCACTAGTGCACTTTGAAGTTGATAAAAGCCAAATCATACAGAATTTCTGGTCCTTTCTGGAGACTGGAGACCAGGGGCGTCGGACTCCAGGCCTCGAGGGCCGGTGTCCTGCAGGTTTTAGATCTTACTCTGGGTCGACACACCTGAATCACATGATTAGTTCATTACCAGGCCTCTGGAGAACCACAAGACATGTTGAGGAGGTAAATTAGCCATTTAAACCAGCTGTTTTGGATCAAGGACACATCTAAAACCTGCAGGACACCGGCCCTCGAGGCCTGGAGTTCGACACGTGCTCTAGACTCTCTTCAGCTTCCCTTTGCACTTTGCTAACCAGATACTGGCTTCCCCTCTGCATACAGTACTGGTTTTTGATCTAAGTCCATCTCACATCAGAAGTATATTTTCCAGTTTATTTTTACGTTGCACTATTCCTTAATGATTTTGCTGGCATTGGTTGTGTGTTGTGATTCAGTACTGCATAGTGTAAACTATAACTATGCATAGTTATTTTCTATGTTTCAGTTTAGTATAAACTGTTTTCACTGTGGGCTCAGAAACCTGAATACTGTGAATATAATGGCATCTTTTCAAAGGGCAAGTGAGGCCAGAGGCACAGAGAGAAAGACCTCCAGGTGTCTCTGAAAGCTCAAGATACAGGACCCCACGGCTGGGCAGGCGTGTGGCGCCTCACAGCAGCCACGCTTTGACACAGTCACCACACAAACTATGTTCAATGTTTGTTCAGTGGAATGGAGTGCAAAAAAGTTTGCATGGATGCTGTTGCCTAGGTTCAGGCACTGACCTGTATAGAAAGGTGTGTGCCTGATAAGTCCTGTGGCCTCTGTGCCACAAAGATAAGCCGTGTCAGTAAAATAACGAGGCAAGTCACTCACAAACTCTGTATACAAATTCATGGTCAGCCAAAACGCAGCTGGGCACACACACCTAAATCATACAGTGACCTTCATAAATGCCCGTACTCAACTTTGTGCTGAAATCTGGTTACCTGCGTTATCACTGAAATTGAAAGAGGAATGAAACAAGTGAATTCTCAGAAACTAAAAGAATTAGTGTGGCACCACAGACGTGGTTCATACATTTGGACCAAAGTGGGATACGTTCACAACAGCCCATGCACAGTGTATGTATCCCATGTACTGTACTTTTACTATAGTATGGTAAATGGTTTTGCCCAAAACAAGCAGTAAAAACCAGTTTTAACAATCAGCGATGAGCACATTTAGAGCCATGCATTGATGGTCCTGTGCTGTCTGTTCTTCTCTCCACCTTCTTCAGCTCCATTTAGTCCGTCCTCCAGCCAAATGTTATGTAAATGCACAGGTTTCATAACCACTCACATGATGACAGGCGAAGTTAACCTTTAGGTTAAAAGCAACTGGAGGGTGACAAGTTTCTGGATGTTTCACACTTCTGCCATCGGGCCTGAGAGTTCCTGAGGACGTTCAGGGCCACTCAGTTTCTTTCCTTCTGATTAAGATCGAGTCCCCGCACGAACTGGTCAAAAGAAGTTCATACACCTTTGCCAAAGTTTTGGGTTTGAGACACTTTGGTGGCATAAGGGCGATCGTGGCTCAAGAGTTGGGAGTTCGCCTTGTAATCGGAAGGTTGCCGGTTCGAGCCTCGGCTTGGACAGTCTCGGTCGTTGTGTCCTTGGGCAAAACACTTCACCCGTTGCCTACTGGTGGTGGTCAGAGGGCCCGGTGGCGCCAGTGTCCGGCAGCCTCGCCTCTGTCAGTGCACCCCAGGGTGGCTGTGGCTACAATGTAGCTTCATCACCAGTGTGTGAATGTGTGGATGACTGGATATGTAAAGCGCTTTGGGGTCCTTAGGGACTAGTAAAAGCGCTATATAAATACAGGCCATTTACTATTTATAGTGACCAGTCATGGGAACAACGGCGTTACAAGTAACGGCGTTACTTTTTGCAGTAACGAGTAATCTAACTAATTACTGTTCCTATCGTTACAACGCCGTTACCGTTACTAACGAGAAAATGCAGTCGTGTTACTATTTTTCAACAAGCAGACGGGTGAAGCTGTGTTCAGCTTACTGCATCTTATATCAGCTGCAGGAAGTAGCTGTAAGTAATCTGGGCGCTGCAGCTTTAAGCAGCTTCGCGCTCCCGCGGGCGGTGATCACTTTCTGCCCGACGATCACTTTTTGGCACAACACCTGGAGCTCAGGGGGCAAAACAATTGCATGAGTGCTGCTGTTTGACTGAGGAAGAATAAAGTAGTCGTGGTAAGCCAATCACATGGCCACTTAAAGACAAAGCAACAAGGTGCCATATACCAGTTTATAAACTGTGTTGATCGGCCAGTAAAACCAGAGTCATGATAAACAAGATATACGCGGCGGTTTTTTCTCAATAGTTTCGTCACGTTTACTGTCTAAGGACAGCGCAGCGAGACCTCTCTGCTTATGAGCAACAAATAAAAAAACAAAACAAAAACAATGAGGCCACTGCTGTCTCCAGGTAGAAACCGGAGTGACACACCTGCTGCTGTCAGACCTGCAGGCATCAGGCTGTGATGTTTCCTTTATAGTGGACAGAAATTATGTTTTTGGAGTGGCACAAATAATTTGTGGCATCTTATTGAAGAACAGCTGATTGTTCTGTAACTGGCTTGAAATGGTTACTTAAAAAAAGAGGTAAAAGGTAAATGGCTGCAAATAACTTTGTTGTTTGCAAAACTTGTACATATGATTTTAAAACTAACAATTTATATTTGCATTTAAAGTTATGAAATATGATTCAAGGAGCATGTTTGTGGTTTTTGTCTGATTTTAGATCAATTGTGTTAATACAGTTTGTCAAAATGAAAACATAACTGTAAATTCAGATACGTGAGGTTGTGCTGAAAAGGATGAGACCAAACAAGGAAATAGTTTTTAAAGGTGTAATCTAGAGGTCTGTCAGCTCAATATCATGTCATTAAGTTATAATTCACCAAAAAAAACCCAATTTTAAAAATGTTTCTACTGTGATCTATTAGTATTATTATTAATATTATTATTATTGAAGACAATTGTGCTGTCAGGACCTCCGCATTGTAAAAATGAGCACCTAGAAAACTCCTTAAAAACTGCAAATTACTTTCTCAAAAAAGTAAATGGTTCTCCATGGCTGTGATGCAGATTCCTGTCTGGGAAATGACCTTTCAAGAGCAAGAATTTCATCTTTACTAGAATTGTAAAATATGAAAAGATTTCTCCTTTACGAAAGTAAAATATATATTTTGTCAGAAATCATTAGTCCTGACTGAAGGTACTAGTATCAAACATACAAAAGCTATTACAAAGACACAACCTTAGTTTGCCCTTGAATTACTGCCAACATTTTTCAGCAGCTGCCCTATGATTTGTGTCAGTCTGTGTACAGCTTACAGAGGAGAGATGCTGTGTGACAACATTTCTATTAGATCACTCGTAGTCATCAGTATCATACGTATGACAGAAGGAATCAAATTCAAAGTATTGCAGTCTGTCAACATGATCGGGTAAGAGCTGATGTAAGCTCGTGGTTTTCAGTATGGACACAGTTTCTGGGTGTGTTGAAATCTTTTATGCTGAAGGTGGAGGATCAAATATTGCAGCATTGCAGTTTAATTTTGGTGTCAAGGATTAGGGAGATTTGAACAGATCCCATTCAAAAGCTTACACACTTTTTTGTGGATAACACTGACTTAGACTTTGATATAAATCCCTCCAAAAAAGGACAACATTTCTGTTTGAACTACACATGTAGCTGCTCTGTGGAAAATTGTCATCCAGTATTGAGATGCCAGTGTATTCTGATGTACAGAGTGAAGAGGCTCAGTCAGAGGTAGAGATGCCCCACTTCAAAGATCTGACACGACTGAGAGCTGTAGCGGACGCAGGAAGACATTCAGATACTTCAGCAAAGTTGTACAATAGCAACGAAGAATCGTGCCGTTTAACAAGCTGCACAAAGCGTAATCTAAAGCTGTGGACGTCCTCCTCTACAGGAATCATCTGTTTAAAATCTACAGAGACACAGATTGTTCATTATAAATGTACTCATTACAACAAACACAATCAATTGGGGTCATTGCGCACAAGATTGTAATTTCTCCTTACACAAGTGTCACCACGCCAAACGATTTGGTGGCCATTTTGGCCGATAGTCAAATTACTGTAAGCTTGCAACAGAAATTGATGTTGGCCTTGGTCACTCTAATTAAGGAGCAGAAGAGACACACTGCGCTCGATGAACCTCGACTCATGAGAATGTTTTCATTTCATATTTTGCCTCCACTGTGGGTGGAATTACTGTTTAGATTTAAATGTCACCAAAGGGAAAGTCGGGTCCTTCCTTTTGTCACCATAGCTTCACAGCAGTTCCTAAAAAGTGTCCAGTTCATGATCTCAGAAAAGGTTTGTTTGGGCACATGTTAAAGTGTCACATGATCATCTGAGATAGGCTGCTCATCAAACATTTGTCATCGTCTACTCATCAAATGTTAAAACCTCAGGTTGGATTTACTCATGGGAAGCACTATAATCACACATTTATACAAACATGCATATTTAAGAGGTTTGCAAGTTTAACTTGCTAATGTCATGAGCAACATGCTCAGTATCAATACTCGTCTGTTTGAATCTTAGTTAATGCCATGAAATCATGGATCGGGATATCTGTACCTATCTAAGCCTGAAATGTTGATGTTAATTGACATAAATTTTTCTAATACGGATCAAACTGAGTAAAAATGTCATTTGGCTGCTAAAGTGGTTTTACAAAAACAAATGTAACTCCAGTCGTTTAACTCAAATCTCAAAAAACCTTGTGAGATCTTCAAGAATTGACTTGACTCTGACTTATTCTCGATCATAATCACAGCACTCCACTCGAAGGGTTAAAATCCTGAGGCTGAAGCTATTTTAGGGCAGTCTGATTCTGAATATTGATGAGTCAGATTGCCAGTGGTTGGGGAGAATCAATCCAGTTGAAGAATGGAAGTGTCGGAGCTGCTGTGGCTGTGGCCAAGTTGTTGTGCTGCTTCTTAGGAGGCAGACGTGAGAAG
This sequence comes from Diplotaxodon limnothrissa, assembly GCF_057381915.1. Taxonomy (NCBI): domain Eukaryota; kingdom Metazoa; phylum Chordata; class Actinopteri; order Cichliformes; family Cichlidae; genus Diplotaxodon; species Diplotaxodon limnothrissa. The sequence goes on from NC_140602.1 coordinate 2,336,186, forward strand.
CCTTCCTGAATACATATCTGGCTGTATCTGTATTCCCCGCCTGCACCCAGCAGATGCTGATGGACCCTTAGAGTTGAGCAGATTTACATGTTGGTGAATCCAAGCAGGTGAGTGTGAAATAAAGCATAGCAGGTCAACAGCTTGTTGAAGACAGCGCTGTGCTTAAAGGGATCACTATCACAGAAATGGACTACCACCGTGTGTTCTGATATAAGTCTGAAACCAATGCAGCAATCTTATGTGTGTATGTTAAAAATATGTGTGCAAGGTACTCAGCTACAGTCTGTGCTGTAAGCAAAAGCATAAACCATGTGCTGCTTGACATGAATCATTCTTTACCTTTAGCAGGTAAGATTTTATACGTCCTTTATTGTGCCTAACAGGACGTGCCTTTGTGTGTGTGTGTGTGTGTGTGTGTGTGCGCGTGTGTGTGTGTGCGTTTATGCATGTGTACGCAGTGTTGGAAAGGTTACTTTTAAAATGTATTCCATTACAGAATACAGATTACATGCCCTAAAATGTATTCTGTAACGTATTCTGTTACGTTACTCAATGAGAGTAACGTATTCTGAATACTTTGGATTACTTAATATATTATCATGCTTTTTACAACTACATGAATGTACTATTGCTGTGATTTATTACTGAAGGTCCGCGGCTCCGAACCGTAGTAAAGGGACCTCTGACTGATACAGGTTCTGTGTCGGCTCGTAGCCGAAAAATAGCTTTACTTTGTTGTCTGTGTCAACTTTGCTAGTGAGAGACAGAGAGAGGCGTTGAAAGGCTGCTCCAACGGAACTTATTGTTTCGGAGGAAAACAGGAACACGGTGTACAGTCGAGTCTTAACAGCTTACTTACAACTGGGCTCGTCAGGCTCTCTTCTTGGCTGCAGTGGTTATTATTATATTTACATGCTTCCAGCTCCCGTTTCTGCTCAATGACAACTCGTACCTTTCCTTTTTCTCCCTCGCTCACAGACACATAACGAGTATGGCAGTCCATTCTCCCTGCAGCACGGACTACACTGCCCATCAGGCTGCATTCTGCATTCTGCCTATTAGCTTAGCACAACAACAACAACAACAAAAAGGCGCTCTCTCACCAGGAAACACGCAGAGCGAGAGCGTCACCCTGTAACCATGGCAACCGTAACGCTGAGGCCTGGAACAATAGAATAAACAAAACCCAAACAGTCCTGACCCGCAACAATATGAAACAGGAAAGTACCACCGTGTAATCCATTTATTTCAACAAAGTAACTGTATTCTGAATACCACCTTTTTAAACGGTACCTGTAACGGAATACAGTTACTCATATTTTGTATTTTAAATACGTAACGGCGGTACATGTATTCTGTTACTCCCCAACACTGTGTGTACGTGTTTAGACATCTTTGTGAGGACTGAAAATTGGCATGTCACTATACTTGTGGGGACCAAATGCCCATCCTCACGAGTTTGAAGGCATTTTTGAGGCTTAAAATGTGGTTTTAGAGTCAGAGTTATAATTACGCTATGGTTATGGGCGATCGTGGCTCAAAGAGTTGGGTTTTTGTCTTGTAATCGGAAGGTTGCCGGTTCGACCCCCAGCTCGGTCAGTCTCGGTCGTTGTGTCGTTGGGCAAGACACTTCACCTACCACCTACTGGTGATGGCCAGAGGGGCCGATGGCGCGATATGGCAGCCTTGCCTCTGTCAGTCTGCCCCAGGGCAGCTGTGGCTACAACTGCAGCTGCCTCCACCAGTGTGTGAATGTGAGAGTGAATGAATAGTGGCATTGTAAAGCGCTTTGAGGGCCCCGAAAAGCACTATGTAAATGCAATCCATTATTATTATGGTAAAGGTTAGACATTCACTTTTGATGGTCAGGCTTAGGGTAAGCGGCTAGGGAAAGCATTATGTCAATTAGATGTCCTCACTAAGATATGAAAATGAACGTGCGTGCGTGTGTGTGTGCGTGTGTGTGTGTGTGTATGTGTGCGTGCGTGTGTGTGTGTGTGTCTCTACTTGTTTCATAAAACTCTGGCGAGAGGTTCCATGCAGCTCTATCAAAATTAGGCTCTATTTGTATTCTATTACATTCTACTTGAAATCACTAGTCTACTGATCATTTACGTGTTTTATGACCAGGAAGCTTAATGACTGCTCAGCAGGAGTCAGGTGGCTGTCTGTTCATTTCTCCACAGAATTAATGATTTTGATATTAAATGACTGTTTCTTCCCACGTATTGTTTCCAGTTCAGTAACACAGAACTTAACGTTCAATTATAATCTTTTTTTCTTATGCAATCTCAATATAAATCTGCATCTTCATGCCACGTACAGAACCGGCAGCCGAAACTCGCCCGTATCTGATTGCATATATTTGTCTCTTTTCTTCGAGTCCGTTTTTCGAAGCATGCAGATACAACTGTGGACGTTTGTTGACAGCTCAAAGTACTAACCAGCTCCACTTAGCTGAAATAATAACAACTTCTATCTCTGTTTAATTCATTAGCATGGCTTCTTATGTTTTCACTGACTTGTCCCTTGAATTTGCATGTATTTAGGTGAGGAAATAGAGTGGAATGAGATGCCTGCATTACTATGCATGAGTCTCATTAAAGATGCATTCATCAGCTCTACATTTTTTTGGATTCCCGTTGCAGCAGTACAAATCACTGGTAATCAACTGTGGTGACATTTTCCAGCAATTATAAGCAAGCTGTCCTTGTTTCAGCAGGCGCTGGGAGACGGATCTCTCCATTTGCCCCACAGTGCCAATGTGACAACTGTTTGGTCCCATGAGAGATAAGGACATTTAATCTGAGAAGTGGAAGAAAGCCATGAAGAATGTTTTCGATGTGGAATGGGTCGTTTATTTTCCAAATAAATTGTTTAAAAACAAAAGGACATTTTGCTATCATAGTCACATGACAAAAAAAGACATAATACCATATTATTATTATTATCTTCACAAAAATAGATCAAGAGTTCAGTAGGTGGAATTGATTCGTAAAGAGGCAAATTGAAGGGCTCCTAGTCTAAAATTATGGTTACTTTGGGGTATTTTTAGTTATTTTGTCTGTGTCTAACTGTGACGTATCAAACGATTCAGACAACTAGAAAATCACACACTCGATCGAGTTTTAACCACAGGACCGGTTCAGCCCCCTCAAAAGTCTGAAGTGACCCTAACACCGACTGTGTGTATTAATACATTCAACTTTAGATGTGAAATTATGGTGTTGAAGTCCTCTGAAGGGAAGGACATGTTTGCACGTCGGAGGTGACACATTTACCAAATACGTGGACTCTAAGGGTATTTGCATCCACGTTTTCGAGTGTTTGAAGAGAGCTCGTCTCTGAATGTTTTAACTGGCCTGTATCACGCAAGAATACAAATTTAGATTGTGATAACTAGTGACTGCATGTCCTCAGCCTATGAGAAAGCATCATACAGCCCTGTCAAAAACCCAAAAGGTGCACTACACCGGCCACTAAATCAGCGTTATATCGTTATAACACATTTCTTCAACTTTAGTAAAATAAATAACAACGTATGTGCAAATTTTCATCAAACTGAGCCAGTCTGGACAAAGTGCAGTTGTTTGTGCACACTACAAAACTGGTTAGAAAATAAAATGTTTTAAGGGTAAAACTGTTACACTCTTCTATACTGCCAGTTGTGTTTGTTTTCCACTTTGAACCCTCCTTGGAGAGATGTGGCAAAACAGACTTCAGTCAGCACACAGATTTAAGCGCTCAGTGTGTGGTCATGCCACCGAATTCCTTATTCCCTAATAAAGGAGTGCTTTAGTAGAAAGGCAAAGACAAAAACAAACAGTAAGCTGACACAATCCACATTAAAAGCCATCTTTTTGATACAAGTTCAATATATTTGGCTCTGGTGTTAAATCTATTATTTCTGGCAGTAGCTCCACCTACTAGTCATAGTCACCTTTGGTCAGCACCATCGCTGCTGTCTTGTTGTCCAGCATTGAGCAGCTTTCCAGAAACACCTTTGCAGTTTTAAGACCATGGGCTGTGATGGCCTTTGGTCTGGCAGTCTTTTTATGTCAGCCTTGATGGTTCAGATGGCTGTGCAACTGTGTAATGTTGGGTTTGTGAAGCAAACAAGCAAGCAAAGGTCAGCAGGGAAACAGATATGCTGGTTCTCAGTGTGCTGTAACTGAAGTCAACTGAAACTCTGAACTATTCATTATTTAACTACACTGGCTGCAAGAATCTGTAACGATGCGGATATGAACAAAAATGTCAAGAGATAAAAAAATAAAAGTAGTAACTTTGGTTCAAAGTGTAAACGCGTATGTTTACTACTGAATATCTGTTATGTGTTGACCACTGAATTAATTATTTTAAACACAGCAGCTTTATTTTTGAATTTGACCTGATGAGCTTCCAATTTCACTATAATTGGCTATAAATTTACTAACTTTCTGTTGGAGCACAACCCGCTGCAGTTCCAGAGACAAAGGGAAAGAGCACTGCTTTTGTTAACGTAAGCATTGTAAACAGGCATAAACAGCAGGCATTATATGATTAAGATTGGTCACAGCTGTTGGATGGTATCCATGTGTAACCTCGTTCACTGCAGAAATCTTGATTGTCTGCCTATCTAAAAACAGGAAACAAAGATGCCTGTCTAATATTTAAAGGCAGCGTATTCCAAAGTTTTGGGGCCATAACTGAAAAGGCTCGTTCTCCTCTACGTTTAAGCCTTGATTTTGGGACAACCAACAGCAGCTGGTCAGCTGATCTGAGGGTCCATGAAGGAATATAAGGCTGAAGTAACTTGGAAAGGTATGGGGGAGCAAGACCATTAAGGCATTTATAAACCAGTGTTAGGACTTTGAAATTAATTCTGTGATGAACAGGAAGCCAATGAAGAGAAGGCAGGATAGATGTTACATGTTCATAGCTGTGGGTACCAGTTAAGAGGCGGGCAGCAGCATTTTGAATGAGCTGAAGACGAGCAAGAGATCGTTGGCTGACTCCAAAAACCAGCATTACAGTAGTCAAGCCGTGTTGAAATAAAGGCATGTATTACCTTCTCCATGTCACGTCTTGACAAAACTGGCTTCAGCTTTGCTATTTGCCTCAGCTGGAAAAAGCCTTTTTGCAACACCGAACTAATATGTTTGTCCAATTTAAAATCTGCGTCCATAATGACTCCCAAGTTTGTCACATGCTGCTCATATAAGACCAACCACAATTTACGAGCGGGCTGCATGAAATATTATTAGGTCTAAATACAATCACCTCCGTTTTACTCAAATGGAAATTCAAAAAGTTCACAGCCAATCAAGCTTTGATATCTTCGAGGAAGTTCAAAAGGATTTGGATGGAGCCTGGGCCATTTGGTGCTAAAGGCAAATAAATTTGGCAGTCGTCTGCGTAACAGTGAAAGGATGTTTCGTGTTTTCTAAAAATAGACCCCAAAGGGAGCAGGTATTATGAAAAAAGAATAGGGCCAAGGATTGAGCCCTGGGGCACCCCACAAGGAAGGGGGGCTGAGGTGGACTCAAAACTTTCAACTTTAACACTAAACGTTCTGCCACTCAAATATGAGCGAAGCCAATCCAGTGCTGCACCTTTAATGCCGACCAGGTGTTCCAAACGAGAGATAAGAATATTGTGGTCAACAGTGTCAAACGCTGCAGTGAGATCTAAAAGCACGAGGATCACGGAACTTCCACAAACAGTAGCTAAAAAGATATCGTTAAAAACACGTAAAAGTGCTGTTTCAGTGGAGTGTAGATGTTTAAAACCAGACTGAAAAGGTTCCATGATGCCATTAGCATCAAGAAACGTATTCAGTTGGGTAAAAACTATTTTTTCCAATAACTTTGAAAGGAATGGAAGTCTTGAAATAGGTCTAAAATTTGAGCAAACTAAAGGATCAAGGCCATTTTTTTAATAAAGGGCTAAAAATTGCATGTTTAAAACCATCAGGAACCACACTGGAAGTAATACTGCTATTTATAATAGCAAGGACTGAGGTTCCAATTGAAGGGAAAACCTCTTTAAAGAGCCATGCAGGGATCACATCCACGGGAGAACCAGAAGGTTTAATTTGTCTAACCATCTCGTTAAGAAGTGTAATTGAGATGGGTTCAAACTGGCAGCTGAACAGGGACTAAACGTGGATGGGTCATATGTGGGAGGTACTATTGCTGACCTGATGGACTCAACCTTGTTTACAAAGAAAGAAAGAAACTGATTACATCTGTTAGCAGAGCCTTCCAGGGTGGCAGACTGGGGCACATTTAAAATACAACTGATGGTCTTATAAAGTGTGCGGGGATTTGGACAATTTGATGCAATCACCTGAGAAAAATGGCTGTTTTTCTCATTTTTCACTGTATGTTGATAGCATTTCCAACAGTCCTTTAACATTTCAAAAGAAACCTGCAATTTGTCCTTCTTCCATTTTCGCTCTGCTCTCCTGCATTGACGTCTCACTGCTCGGGTGGCTTCATTTAACCAGGGCTGGGGAATACGTTTAGGGCGTCTGGTTTTTAATGGGGCCATAATGTTTAGGGTCTCGATACAGGTTTCTTGGAACTGCAAAAGCAGCTCATCCAGACTAAGTCCTAAACTAATTTCAGGGTCAATAAAAGCATTTTTTTCTATAAACGCTGAGGAGAAGAGAGCAGCAGTGGAAGAATGAAATATTCGACAGCACCTGGGTGGAGCGCGAGCTTTAAACTCATGCACAAGAGAAATGTCAAATAAAACAGGTTTGTGATCAGAAAACACGGAATCCCCAATTTCCAAATTAAAAACAGATAAACCGCACGATAACACCAGGTCAAGAGTGCGCCCCTGCTGGTATGTAGGGCCGTGTACAAACTTTACAAAGTTAAAAGACTGAATAAGATTTAAAAACTCCTGAGCAAGCAGTCCATCAGAGCAACAGACATGAATATTAAAATCACCAACTATTAAAATCTGATCATATTTAGGCACAATGTCAACCAAGAAACATGAAAAGTCATTTAAAAAGTCTTTGTTAAACTCCGGTGGTCGGTAGATTACCGCACACACAACCGGTTGAAAACGTCCCAGTTCAAACATCAAAAGTTCAAAACTGGAGGGGGGAACCGGTACATGGAGTTGCTTGCAATTAAAGTTATTTTTAAAAACTGTCAATATTCCTCCTCCTCTACCTGATATCCTTGGAGCATTTAAAAATGAGCAGTCGGAGGGCAATATTTCAGAAATGAAGCTAGACTAACACCAATTTTCATCCATGTCTCAGTCACAAAAAGGAGATCCAATCCATTTGAAGAAAAGAAATCAAATCAAATCAAATCACTTTTACTGTCACATCACATGTGCAGGTACATTGGTACAGCACATGTGAGTGAAATTCTTGTGTGCGAGCTTCACAAGCAACAGAGTTGTGCAAAATACAATAATGTAAACAAGCAAAATACAAGAATGGCTACATCTGAAACTAATAAATATATGTACAATATATAATAGTGTATGCATTTCTGGATGTGTATACTAAATATTTTTCTACGTGTGTGTGTGTGTGTGTGTGTGTGTGTGTGTGTGTGTGTGTGTGTGTGTGTACACATATTTTACAAATTAAATAGAGTAAACAATAAATAAAATATATAAAATAAAATATACAGAGTTGAATATGTGCAAAACAAGTGGCATTACTGTACAGTATGGAGTGCATAATGTTGAAGTTCCAGTAGTGAAGCTGAGGTGTCTATGACGTGTTCAGCAGTCTGATGGCCTGATGGAAGAAGCTGTCTCTCAGTCTGCTGGTATGGGACCGGATGCTGCAGAACCTCCTTCCTGATGGAAGCAGTCTGAACAGTTTATGGCTGGGGTGACTGGAGTCCTTGATGATCCTCCCCGCTTTCCTCAGGCACCGCTTCCTGTAGATGTCTTGGAGGGAGGGAAGCTCACCTCCAATTATCCGTTCAGAGCACCGCACTACTCGCTGGAGAGCTTTGCAGTTGTAGGCGGTGCTGTTGCCATACCAGGTGGTGATGCATCCAGTGAGGATGCTCTCAATGGCACAGTGATAGAAGGTCCTGAGGATGCGGGGGCTCATGCCGAATCTTTTCAGTCTCCTGAGAAAGAAGAGGCGCTGCTGCGCCTTCTTCACTGTTTTGTTTGTGTGTACTGACCACGTAAGATCCTCAGCCAGATGTACTCCAAGGAACCGGAAGCTGCTCACTCTCTCCACAGCAGCGCCGTTGATGGTGATGGGGGTGTGTACTTCTCTGCACCTCCGGAAGTCCACTATCAACTCCTTTGTCTTTGCGACGTTGAGGGTGAGATGGTTGTCTTGACACCAGTGGGTCAGGGCGCTGACCTCCTCCCTGTAAGCCGTCTCATCACCGTTGGTGATAAGACCCACCACTGTAGTGTCGTCCGCAAACTTCACAATGATGTTGGAGTTGTTAGTGGCTGTGCAGTCGTAGGTGTAGAGTGAGTACAGGAGAGGGCTCAGTACACACCCCTGTGGAGCACCAGTGTTCAGTGTGATGGGGGATGAGGTGATGCTGCCCAGTCTGACCACCTGGCGTCTGTCAGACAGGAAGCTAAGGATCCAGCTGCAGAGGGAGCTGCTCAGTCCTAGATCCTGCAGTTTCCTGTCCAGCTTCGAGGGAACGATGGTATTGAATGCTGAGCTGTAATCTACAAACAGCATCCTCACATACGTGTCTCTCTTCTCCAGGTGTGACAGGGCAGTGTGTAGTGTCAGGGCTATGGCATCATCAGTGGACCTGTTGTGGCGGTATGCAAACTGTAGAGGGTCCAGTGAGTCGGGTAGTGCAGAGCAGATGAAGTCCCTGACCAGCTTCTCGAAGCATTTGCTTACGATGGGGGTCAGGGCTACAGGTCGCCAGTCGTTCAATGAGGAGATGGTGGAGGATTTGGGTACAGGGACGATGATGGCCATTTTGAAGCAGGCTGGGACTACAGACAGAGAGAGGGAAAGGTTGAAGATGTGCGTGAACACTCCAGCCAGCTGAGCCGCGCATGACTTGAGGACGCGGCCGGGAATCCCGTCCGGACCAGTAGCTTTGCGTGCGTTCACCTTCCTGAAGCACTTCCGCACATCCTCCTCAGACACAGTGTGCGCACTGACGTCATCCGCGGTGCGCACACTGTCCGGTCTCATGGTGTTCGCTGTGTCGAATCTAGCGTAGAATACGTTTAGATCCTCACACAGAGAGGCCGTGGTCTGCGGTGTGCTGGTTTTCCCTCTAAAGTCTGTGATCGTGTTTAGTCCCTGCCACATACTCCGAGGGTTGTCAAACTGTTGCTCCACCCTGTCCCTGTACTCACGTTTGGCTGCTTTGATCGTCTTCCGGAGTTGGTAATGTGCGTGTTTGTAGTCCGATGTGTTCGCGGAGGCAAAGGCGGTGCTCCGTGCCGCGCGAACATCTCCGTTAATCCAGGGTTTTTGATTTGGGAAGGATTTAACTGTTCTGGATGGGACGACATCTTCCGTTTATGACCAACGTTTTACTTGCTATGGACCGGGCAGTTGAAGTTGAATTTGCGCCCAAGTTAATGGGCACAAATTCACAAAGTTCTGTTTGTGTCCCCACAGGCTTTCATTTGCAAAGTTAGCAAATGACTGCTACAGACTCTCTCCCCGAAGTGTAATGTCACGACGTTAGTAATGGCAGAGTGATAAAAAAAGAACATACCCACATTTAAAGGGTTTAAGCAAACATCTGTTGCCATTCCCTGTTGTGCACTACAGAAAACTCCACATCAATAGCTGCTACTTGATGTGGAATTGATGTGTGGTACCAGTGATCTGTGTCTTCCTGTTCCTGGTCTTCAGTTTCTTTTGCTTTGCTGAAGCAGAGACACTTGGCCAGTTTTGTTTTGTTGAATGTTTATAGAGTTCAATGAAGTAAAATGCAACCGATGGACTCTAACCATGGTGGACGTTTGTGTGGTAGACACGATCCCAGGCTACTGAGGCTGGCGATTGGGTCCTGGTAGTGACCCAAAGAAATACAAGCGGATACAAGCGGCACAAACGAGTTTTCTCCAGAGGGTGGCCAGACGACATGCAGTCATAATAATTTAGCAATATCACCACTGATCAGATTTTGTCCAAACTTTACTATCTGCTATTTTTATAAGATAATCAACATCTGTGAGTCATCATCATGTTTCATAGTCTCTTACTCTCTCGCCATATCATATACTCCCCTTATTAAATTTATATGAAGTTCATGCAAGCCAATCAAGTGAGTCCAGCGAATGATTAATTGATCCTAATTGGTAGGAGACGAGGAGTATTTGGAGCTGGCTCCCTGGCAGGATGGCCCTGCCACCTCCACTCTCCACTGAAAGGCACCCCGTTTGATCTAAACTAATCTAATTAACACTTAAACAGGAACACCTGGGTTCTATACTGAAGGCTCTGCGACTGCTGCGCGCGCACACACACACACACACACACACACACACACACACACACACACACACACACACACACACACATGTGCACGCATGCTTCCCAGATGGGTCTTTGATATTTCCGATGGTGGCAGGCATCATGGTTATGTTTACACTTAACGCGAACACACTGTCACTCACATTTACACTTATGTACACACACACACACAGACACACACAGTGCATGATCCGCTCTGAGTGCAGGACTGTGTGGCAATGAGAGACTATTTCTGTTCCTAATATACATCTAAGTGCTTACTAAATGACGTGATTAGACTGCGGTCTGATGGTGCACCTGATTAGATTAGCCCCGGTTTGTGCTTTCTGCTCTAACTCACCACAGCCTTAAACCCAACCTTGACCCCAATTAGCCCCACACTCATCAGAGAGAGCTGAGGGACACTGGTGCTGCACCAGCTTATCATCTTGATACTAATTGGCCTGATGAAGCAGGATAAATATGGTTAATGCTGAAATGCAAGAACAAATCAATACATACACCTTATAAGCCAAAAAGGCGAGAGCATCAAAGAGGTGCTGAGAGAGAAGCTGTGTGGATTTTGATGCATTCAAAATGGAGAATATAAGAAAAAAATAGAAAGGTTAAATCTCTGATGGTCGTCATTGCAAATGAGCAACGACCACTTAGCCATCTGGTTTCCCTCGCATCCTTTTGTCCTTTTGTTCTTAAAAAAAGAATCTGTTTGTTTGCAGATCTGTGTCTCCTTAGAGACTGAAATTTATTAAACAATTTATTTTAAATTGTTCCATCTGTCCATCGACCTATACATCATCCATATGTCCTGGATACCCACTTTGTCAGTGTCATAGTCTTGAGGGATGGGAGATGAGTGCAGCCTGTGTTTTGCCTATGGAAGTAAAATATCGACAGATTGGCAGTATATTGCAGGACATTTGTTATATGGAGGGTACTAATGAGATCCTACCCATAGTCGTATCTTGTATGTAGACTCGGTGTGTCAGCATTTTAAAAGTTGGCAGTTTCAGAAACTGTACTTTCAGGAAATAACTGACATTTTTCGAACAATCTCAGCATAACACAAATACTGTCATTTGCAAAAGAATGGATGCTGGCAGCAAACAATCATAAGAATGCACACTTTACATCAGCTGCTGAGAGAACAGAAGTTTGTAGTACACTCATTGTCGTCTTCTTCTTTCAGCTCTTACCTTTTAGGGTGACCACAGCGGATCACCTGCCTCCGCCTCTGTCAGACCTTCCAGCTGCATGTTGTTCTACAGTCACAGCAAAGCAGACCTTTACCTTGAGTTAGATTAGTTTGATGTGCACTTTGACCTGTGCAGGTCAATAAGGCTGAGACCCGGTGGCTGCTCAGTTGTGAGCAGGATGCCAGCAAACTGCTTCTTTTTTCAACTTACTGAATGTTATGCAGGAGCAAACTAACTCTGATAAAGCGGTGATTGGTATGGCATGACACTGCTAACGGCATGTACCATGCAAACTGAGTGATAGCTATATGTGAGACCTTTTATGTTATTTCAATCCCTCATAATAGTGAACAAATGTCTCAATCAAGGTGTTCTCCAGTATCTTTTTACAAAGAAAAATATTTAAAATAAACAGAATGCAGTGATTTGTAAATCTTATAAACCCTCATTTCTGGACATGTTGAGCATATCAAATGTTTAAAATTAAGTATTTTTCTATTTCACCAAAAATATTTGCTCATTTTGAAACACATCTAAAAAATGTTGGGACGAGGCAACAGAAAGCTGGAAAAGTAAGTGGTACTAAAAGGAAACAGCTGGAGGAACATTTTGCAACTAATTATGTTAATTGGCAACAGATCAGTAACATAATTGGCTATTAAAAAGGGCATCTTAGAGAGTTTCTCTGAAGTAAAGATAGGCAGAAGTTCACCAGCCTGCAAACTTGTGGAACAATTTCAGACTTTGAATATCTCATCATCTACAATACACAACAGTATCAAAAGACTCAGACAATCTGAAGACAGGGTGGCATTTTGACTTTGGTAACATCACTGCGTGGACTCACTTCCAGAAATCGCTCTCTGACTTGTCCGTGCTGTCCACAAATGGAGGTAAAAGAAATATCATGCAAAGAAGAAGTTATATGTTGCCACCTTCTTCTGTGGGCCAAACCTCGTTTAAAATGGCCTGAGGCAAAGTAGAAAAGTGTTCTGTGGTCAGATGAATCAAAATTTGAAATTCTTTTTGGAAAATATGCACAGCGCATCCTCCGGACTAAAGAGAAGAGGGACCTTGGCAGCTTGTTGTCAGTGCTCGGTTCAAAAGTCTGATTGTCGTCTGTGCATTTGACAGCTTGTACATGTGTTGAGGCTCCATGTCAGTTTAAACATTTGATATGTTTTGTCCTTTTATGAATGAATTATGGATTTATGAGCCTGCATACATTTTATTCGTCTCATCGTGTTTGGTTACCAGTTGTCATCTGTTCCCAAATGCACTCTTGTGCTCATCTTCGCTTCCTGTTTGGTTCAGAGCTGAGCTGTATTACACAGTTTGAAGCATTAGAACAAATGCACTTTGACTATGTGAATATTAGTTTTCCCTTTTTTGTTTGATTGTGTTTTGTGCCATTTGTGACTTTGGTAACATAATTTGAAAATGGTTTTCTTATGACCATTTAGGTATTTTACACAGTAAACATTGTGTAACACAACGTATCACCGAACCACACGAGTGATTGCTGAAGTCGCCTCAAACCTTTGAGCATTAGGGTAACTGCATATACACCTGTATGCACCTTTAAGAATTCATGATGTTTTTATTGCTATGAATTGAAGCTAACAGTGTGTCTGCAGACCCAAAAGAAAAGAGGCTTAATCTGACAAAGGCTTCGTTTGGAAGAGCATTCAAAAAGGGGACAGATGAAATTCAAGGATAGTAAAAAGGAGACAAATACAGAACTCTCGACAGTCCTTAGAGCATCGAGCACGGGGGGAAAATTGAAGCTTGTTTCACTCGAATGCATGTTGAATTGCTCTCTGTTTTGTCAAGTTTCTTTCCAGTTGAATTATTTGAACTTAGATCATTTTGTTCCCAGTAGAAAAGAGCTGAAATGATGGTGGGCAGATACTTGTATTTGTTAAGTCCATATGTCCAAAGTAGTATTTATTATGGACATTAATCAGACAGACAGTGTAATCCTGTCATAGGCTACGTTCACACTGCAGGCGAAAGCGCATCAAATCCAACTTTTCTGACCCTCTGCGACCATCTATCCGATCGTGCTATGACAGTGTGAACGGCACAAATCCAATATTTTCAAATCCGATCTGGGTCACTTTCATATGTGGTACTGAATCCGATACGTATCTGATGTTTTAGAAAGCGACTGCTGTTTGAACGGACGCATTAAAACCATCTTTTACGTCACTGACACAAGACAGACGCCAATTATCAGCGCCGGAGAAGACATCGCGAACGCTTCCTGGCCATCCCGTGTAGGTGTCAGTGAAACTGTTGGGAAGACAACGTGAACATTTTATTTGTTCTGTATAATCTGCAGGTTCTGACAGAAATCTGCAACTATCCTTTGAAGCAGCGCTCCTCTAACACAGCAATAAGGATCATTATTAGGTTAATTACATTATTATGTAAATAACAAAATAACTTAAAGCAAAAATTGGGAAACGTAAAGTCCGAAGTCTTTATATTAAGGGCCATCAGTCAAACAATGCTGTTGCTCTGGGTCTAAACAGAGCGCGTTGTGTGTGACGTCTTCTTTTGCGCATGCGGCCGCTTTGAGCGTTCACACTAGAGAGTGTTTGCTGTCGCATTTTATTTGTAGTGTGAACGAGCAGACAAAAAAATGGGATTTGATCAAAAAATCGGAACTGAGCATTAAGACCTGCAGTGTGAACGTAGCCTTAGAGTCTAATTTTTAATCTTGTGTGTGATGCTGCTTTTGTCCTCGTGCAACCTTGATCAGCCACCGGAGGGAAAAAACCCCAAAAGCTCGGCTTTGATTTAGTGAAATCATGATGCAGCTGTATCAGTAAACACTTCCTGAAAGAATTTGAATCAAATGTGCTTCTTCCAAAAGCTACAGAAGCTTCTCGATGTTTAAAGAGAAACTTCAGATCACCAATCTGAAGTACAGTCCATGTATAAACCACATAGCACAGTGAAAGTTCAAAGTCTGTTTATTTTGAATGCCAAACATTCTCATCAAATTATTCATTCTCAGTCTGTCAAGGGCAGCACTTCTCTGCCTTTGTATCGTAATGCACCGAATTCACCGGTAAACTTTAAGAAACATATTTTCTCCACCATCATTTTATTATATTACAGTAACATAGAAACACATTCAGCCATGACTCTGACATTACGGAGCCCTGCGAGGGACACTGCAGTTGAAGATGTCTTTTTGAGAGATCAAAAGTTGAACTTTTTAGGTTCGTGCACTTGCAGGTCAGTGCTGGGACCTTTGAAACCACCACGTCTGGACTGGTAATCATACTGGGCTTTTTCCCAGTGGGCTGACACACTTTTGGTCCAACTGGTCAATTGAATGGCTGCTGTGCACCAGCCTTCCAACACTGACAGCAGCCCATTGGTTCGTTTTCATTACTGACACTGTATTGCTCAACCCTACCTTTGCTGTGTGCTCACTGACCCTATAGGTTGGAAGAAGTGACGAAAAGGTGACGCTGAATCCACTTAAATGTACTTAATCCTCCGATTATATGATGATATGGGTGCCGAGTGCTCTGAGCTGCTTGAGGAGGTTATTTTGAATAGTGTGCATCACTATTTGGCCAACAAAGTGAGTAAAACCTGCAGATTTTTTTCATTTGATGAGAATCAGTATTTACTTTTTGTGTTATCCTCATAAAACAAAATACAGGATAATCACGTAGTTTTGTTTTTTACGACCCGCACTGAGCCAAACAGAGACGTCTCTGGTACCTGATAGGACTGGTAAACGGCAACGAGCCAACGACGACTACAGCAGAGGTTGTTATATTCTCACGTTGGGGAATATAAAACCCATTTCAGATACACATTGCTTCATGACACACTGCTCACAGAGAAAGGATATTTTTGCTTCACCAACAAATCCTTCCTTTTGTAATTAACATGATATAATTGTCAAGGGGCCGCAAGCCTATCTATTTTTGTTTCTACTCTCATAAATAGACTTTGGCCTCTTTCTGATAAATCTCACAGAATGTAAGTAGCTACAGGATATAAGAAACAGGAAGATGGTTTTTGGTGCCTTACTGGACTGCTTACCAAAGGCTGAAAGGCATTTAAGATGATTAACTTGCATTTTTATGCCTTGGGCTTGCTTCCTGAAAGAAAATTAGGAGTTGCACTTCTGTCAGATCAATGAAATTATGTTTTAGCCATTTTGGGCATTTGCCCATTTACATATTTAATCTTCCACACTTAACTTGAACAAAATCTTTTCTTTTAGTATTCTTCAGTCCCTTTGGGTGAATGAGAACATACCAAAGTGAGCTCACACATATTCACTGCAGCTGTTTGTTGATATGGACTACATGTAGTCCTGAAATTGTTGATTTAGGAGGAGATCATTTGAACTTTGTTTCCTTTATTCGTCTCTGTCCTTTTATCCTTGTCTAACCATCAAGATCCAGCGTAACCCACCACGTCTTCTTGCTTTTTTATGCGTGATGTGTGTTGCACTGCTATCACCTGGCTTCATTTAACTGCTGTTGCAGGCTGAGATCTATTTTATTCTTGCGTATTTACACAAGGTTTACTATTTTTACAGTGCAGGTGCTTGGAGACTAGATCTTATAACAAGGTGTGTCTAAATAAAGAAAATGAAATGATGGTATAGTGGATAAGATATATTCAGGTCGTAGATGAGTCAGATGAGCCATATTCACCTCTGGACTGTTTCCTGTGCAGCTGTTCGATCATTCAATAACTCTCACTGTGTCCATTTGCACTTGGAGCTCTGAAAAACGTGCCCGATCACCTCTGCTCCAACAAATCTGTGATCCTACAACTTCAATTTTCTGTTTGGTGGTGGGAAGAAGTCAGCAGATTTGGACATTGGTGCAGAAGAGTAAGAAATAATGAGACATGTTATTGATGGCACTGCATCTTCTCAGTATCACTTGCTGCCACCACATCGTGCTATTGGTTAGAGCTTCCAGGATTATTATTGTTATTTACTGAAAAGCTGTTGAGCAACTTTAACCAAAGAAGTTGTCGTAGGATTTGTCAGTTATTATCAGAGCTTTGTGAGAGAGACAGACCCAACACGCTCCCAGGCCTGTGGCTGAAAAGCTCGGTCAGTCGTTTCTCATGGATTCATCTTTTTTGACACAGAGGTGTCCCAAATGGGAACAACCGAGGAAGAAAAAAAAGTTTCTATAGCAGCCGTTAGTCACTCCTTTACTTCAGTGCTTTATGAGTTACCCAGTTATACATGAGAATAGCCTCTATTTCACATGTAGAACTGATCAATGGTGCCTACGGATTCTAAGTCAAGTAAAATATTTGGTTAAGTGATGCATCTGTATAATCTGAGTGCTAAATACAGGCTGCTTTCCCCATCTTTATATAGATATACACTGCAGTGCTGGTGCAGAGAAAGATGTAGCAGGTGGGCAACGACTTCAGATGACTAAACCTTTTGAGAAAATACTTTAGGGCACATGTGTCAAAGCCAAGGCCCGCGGGCCACATCCGGCCCGTGAGATCATTTTATACAGATGTACTATTATTGTTATGCATGGCTCAGCGATATGAGGCGCTAATAATATACAAACTACAGATCCCATAATGCAGTGCTGCAGCCTCCTTGCTGAACGCTAGGCTAACTGGGAACATCAATCAAGTCAAACTTCTGTTATTGTGAAGCTCGCCGCTCACTATGGTGGAGAGAAAAGTTGACTCTGAAAGCAGAGCCTTTCAGCGCCGGTGGGAGGCTGAATATATGTTTACAGACATGCTGGTAAAGCCGTGCGTCTTATTAGTGGAGCTAACGTGGCTGTAATGAAGGAATTTAATTTAAGACGGCACTACGAGACAAAATGTCAGGATAAGCTGAAAAACCTAAATGCAGAAACTACAGGAAGTAGAAGAGCTAAAGAAGAATCTGACATTTCAGCAGACGTTTGTCACCAGAGCAAAATCACAAAGTGAAGCTGTTGTGAAAGCAAGTTTTATCGTAGCAGAGGAGCCAAAGCAGCCCGGTACCGCTCTGAAGAGCTGCAGGATGAAGCTGTGGACGGCTTGTGTCCAGACAAAATGCAGATTTTGGCAAATGTGAGCCTGAGCAGAAATACGATTGCTGATCGGGTTTGTGAGACGGTCACTGATTTAAGAACACAGTTGTGTGAAAGAAGCAAAAACTTTATTGCATACTCTCTGTGGATGAAAGTACAGACATGATGGACGTTGCACAGCCGACCATCTTCATCCGTGGAGAGGAAATATTGAACATTAAATCGATGCACGGGACTACGGAGCCCCGCAGGGGACATGGGAGAAAGAAAAATTAAGACGGAGTTTTGCGAGATCTTGCAAAACAAACTCGAGATCTCGCAAAAGTTGAATTCCAACAATGGCGGCAGCTACTTAGTTGTAATGTTACTCTTTCTGGGTCACAAAATACACTTTTAAGATATTTTGAGGCGTGAATGTAGTTGTGTAAACGTCAGATATTTGCTCGGTTTACAAGACATCACATATTTGCAAAAGTGCTCCGACGTTTTCGGAGATGTATGAAACTTTTGCAAGATCTTGCAAAAGTCCGTCTTAATTTTTTTTCTCCCATGTCCCCTGCGGGGCTCCGTACGAGACAACGACAGGACAAGACATTTTTTAAAATGTATGTCAAAGTGTAACCGACGTGAAACTGCCCTGGGACAAACTTGTTGGACTTACAACAGATGGAGCGCCGGTGCTGTGCGGTGAAAAAAGCGGACTAGTCCGCAGGATGCGAGTAAAGATGCAGGAGAACTGTACCGGTGAGTTAACAGCACATCACTGCATCACACACCAGGAAAGGATGTGTGGTGAAGTCCTAAAAATGGAGCATGTAATGATCACCGTGACGCAGACCGTAAATTTGATCTGAGCAAAAGTTTAAATCACCGTCAGTTTCAGTCTTTTATGTGGGAAATAGATTCAGAGTTTGCCGACATTCCTTCATACAGAGCTCCGCTGGCTGAGTTGGGATAAAAATTCTCAACAGAGTTTTTGAGCTCAGCAAGGAAACCTGTCACTTCATGGACATGTACGATGCGGTGAAGACATTTCAAGTGAAGCTGTCACAAATGCACCAGTGCACCCTGCCTCACTTTCCCTGCTGCCGAGTAACGTTGAACCAAGTCAGCGGACTTTGCTGAGCTGCACCTGTGCAGATTCAGATGCAGCTGCAGTGTAATGATGCACTCAGGGAAAGTACGACACTGAATGTCCCGCACAGTTTATTAGCTCCACTCCTGCAGCTCCGTCTACATGCGGCTCCAACCTTGTGTTTGCTTTCATTTACTTTTTCTGGGGTTTTGGCAGCATGTTCATATTTCTAACTTGCGTAATTTTGACAGGATATATTTTTATGAAGAGCAAAATATTTAAAGTTAAAGTTTATTTTTTTAAGTTTATTTAATCTGGAATAATATTCCGGCCTGTTTTTATTCACATTTATATTTAAAAAACGTGTGTTCAATAAATGTTTATCTTGTTTGGCCCGCGACCTAAAGTGTGCCTTGAGTTTGACACCCCTGCTTTCGGGCTTCATGTATTCCTAAGAGAGAGAAGAACATTTTTCACTGTCACAGAGAGCATCTATCTCTGGATATTTCACATTCAACACGTTCGCACATCAAGACCATTTTGTCCTGCATATGTATGACTTAAAAACAATTAATAGCCAATCATTAAATTTCCATCTATATAGAATTTGCTTAAACTTCATTTCAACATGCATAAAGTCAAATGGAGCCATTACTGGATGGATACTGCATTGGCTAAGTGGGCACATGTACAGTGTGTACAGGCTGCTTCCTTTAAATTAAAAGACTATTGAAGATTATAAAAATATTTTTGTATATTTGTGAATTAAATCATGCCATAATAATGACCATAAGTCAACTGAAAACTCAGAAGGACAGCGAACAGTATACTGAAGCATGAACTATCAGCAGATGTGCAACTACTGTAGTCTCCTGGGAACAATGTGAAGCTAATGCTGTTAGCCAAAATCCAATGCTAGCAACACCAGACTGGTTGCAGAGGATAGTTGATATAATTGTGGTCTTGTGTGAATATACTTTGTGTAGAAGATGCACATGAAGTACATAATGGATGCATGAATCTATTATTTTTAATGGAGTTCTTATCCTGAAGTTTAACCCTTATTTATCACCTAATAACACACGTGCAGCTAAATGTTCTCTCTCTGGCCTTTACATGAACAAGCCCACGTTACTATTCTGATCAAACACACAAGAAGCTGCAAAATCTCTTTATAATAATAACAAGAAAAGAAGATTTATCAAAGAGTTTGCCACACTGCCACCAATACCTACATGATTCTGTTGTGGATGCTAAAAATGCACAAGAAGCTGATGAAAGAAGCAGAAAGAAACACTTGTGCAGGTTCAAGTGGCCCAGATAAGAGCCTCAAGTGTCTTCCATCATACTGTAATTAACTGTTGTCAAAGTGATTAATCATGTGTCTACAGGGGTGGAGTGCAGGAGGTTGCCGGCATTTGTTGAGTTGATTTTGAGGCAGACAGACAATGTGTTTGCACTTCAGTTACTGCTGAAAGTTAGAACTGCATCAAACATCCGGAAATACGTCTACTAGACTGAGACGGCAGCATTGTAACCTGCTGTATGTAAGACAACGTGCACGCTTTGATTTGAGTGACAGGAAGGAAGAAAAAGTACAAGAGTGATTTTCAAGCTTTTTGCTTTACACTTGTACAAATAAAATAAAATATTCTAATCTTACTTATTATTGTCTCTGTGAGGTAAAGCTTGTGCTCCCCAAGCGTCACAAATATCAGTATGGATGCTCATACTCTGAGGTAGTGAGGCTTGATAGTGAGAGATGATACAGCACAATCATAAAGCTATGCATTTCTTTGTTGTTGTTATTTACTATAGGTGCTGAAAAAAGCCTGCCAAGTGCAACTAGCAGAAAATAAAAGTTCTTCAGGCAAAGATCAGACGTTTTCTGTAGACCTTAAAAAAAGCACCGTTTGATAATTATATAATTATGCCATCTTTTCAATATCAAGGACAAAAGAAACGTTGGAGTTTCCCCCCACACCTTTCATAAAATTTGCTCTCCACCACAAAAAATGTGAAGCACAATGAAGTAAAGGTGAGAGGAATAATGTTGCTCCGGTAGAAATTCTGTCACTAGCAGATTTTTATATTACTCACGTTAACTGTGTTTTTTCTAAGCCCTTTTACGCCTGTCATCATTTCACTAAGCATTTGAAAAGAGGCCTGAAGAATAGCCAGTGGTTGGGTGCTGTGAGTGAGCACTACTGAAGGGCCAGAGGAGAACAAAGAGCCCACTGCCAATTTGATTATAATATCACACCTTTTCAGAGAGTTAATGTGGTGTCTCAGATGTCAGACCGCTCTCTTTCTCTCGATCTGTTCTCATCCTTTCCTCGCTTATCCCCATCATTTCTCTGTCTGTCTCTCTACCGCTCTGTTCTTCTCATCCTTTCTTTTCTCCCGGCTTTGTGGCCTTACTTGAGAGGCTTTGATAAAAAAATCCTTTCAAGGTAGAATGCGATGGCCTGAAATGTCATTCCCAGATCAGATGTTGCTGAAACGAGGCCCGTCATATCATTCGGTGCGCTCGACTTCATTAGTTCTTTGTTCGGTTTTACGTCAGCTTTCGTCGCCACAATCGCTCAATGAAATCACCTGTGGGTTCCTAGTTTTTCTCCCACTTATGTTTTACAAAATAAATTATACTGTACGTAGAGAAGGAGACGGTGCCATTCTTCAAACGAATAAAGGAATTTCTCTCATTCTGGCGTCCATTCTTCTAATAGTTCAAGAGTTCAGCAGAGGTTTCATTTCTAAATAAAACTCAGCAGCTCTTGACAAAAATATATCTGCCTCAGTCAAACTGAACTAAAAATAAGACAAAACTGCTCATTAAACACTGAATTGTCTATTTAAAGACTCGTAGTAATTTATACAGCAGTTATTGTATAACCCTCTGACCACTGGTGGTGGTCAGAGGGCCCGGTGGCGCCAGTGTCCGGCAGCCTCGCCTCTGTCAGTGCGCCCCAGGGTGGCTGTGGCTACAATGTAGCTGCCATCACCAGTGTGTGAATGTGTGTGTGAATGGGTGGGTGACTGGATGTAGTGTGAAGCGCTTTGGGGTCCTTAGGGACTAGAAAAGCGCTATACAAATGCAGGCCATTTACCATTTATTGGTTTACAGGATATGATCCCATGATTTTATGTTGCAGTTTCCTACACATGAACTTCATTGTTATGTTCTTTCTATATGTGTTAGTATTTGCTACGGCTAATATTAGCATAGTTTAGTTAGCAAAGGAATCGAGACTATAGGACTGCATGACAGAGACAGATACTTAATGATATGTAATGTACAAATAATATAAATCAGTCACAAAACGTGAGGAAATTGGCATTTGGTTCATTACTTGTAACAAGACTGTAGAATAGAGTAGAGTAGAATAGAGTAGAATAGACCTTTGTTAATCCCTTGGGGAGGTCCGATCAGGGAAATGATGGTTCTAGTAACACACTGCCATTCCTCCTTAAATACAAATGAGGAAAAACATACCAAGCAGATTCAAGTAGAAAATATGAGCTATTTGTGGGTTGAGCAGCAGAGTTGAGCATGTGGGTTGCACCTGTGAAAATTTTGCCAAATTGCTTATTCTGCTACTGACTCTGAGCTTCTGGTAGCACAGGTGCTGACAATCAGGTGGCTGATTGGTATCTTATTAGCAGCACCTGTGAGCAGCGGCCACTTGGTGTCTGCTCTAAGCATATAATCCCTGACTGATCCAGGTAGGGCCTGTGCCAAAGGGCACCTTCAAGCTGGTTCTCGGCAAAGCCAGTTGCAGCATTATTTGGAGTGAGCCGTAGTACCAGAAACAAATGGATGTGCCCAAGTTTCATATAACGGGCGACATTACATCAAAGAAATATTCAACCAAACACAAATGCCCTTATTTTTTATTCCAATTAACCACACGGCGACTCGACTTTGTAAAGTGAAATACCCAGGGGAAAAGCAACTTTTTTGATGGACTATGGCAGCGTTGCTGCTCAGAAGTTTAATTGAGTGTTTCCAGACGGATCAACAAGAGGCTGAAAAATTAAGAAGCTAACTGAGAGGAGTATCTCAATCAGCATGCTGCCAGTGGAAGTTTTCTGACGCCTGGAGGGAAAATTCCCTTTCGCTGTAACTCTCGCCCAGAGTGAATGTGAACATCTTTTCTTGGCTAGATACTGCCAGGGAGTTTATAATTGAGTTGAGACTCAGGAAATACTCATTAAGACGTTGTCAGTCGCCAGAGGAGACCACGCTGAATGTGTTTAGACACCACTGAGACTGCAGGTATCCCAGAGCCTTGCTCTTCTCCAGCTGGAGGGCAAAAGTATACGTCTGTGCTCAGGTGTGGAGGCGTCTGTGTGTTTTGAAGCCAGCATGTGTGTATTCGCATGTGGTTGTGTGCGAGGGTTTAATAAACTCACAGGTTCACGGAGCACCATCTGCCTGCTCGGCGTTCGATCGAACAGGAGCTGCTTGTGAGGGGCGGAGCTGGTTGTGAGGGGCGGAGCTGTCACCCACCATGTCTGACAAACTATTGATAGAAACACCTGTTGACTGTCTTGCCTTTGCATCCACAGTCTACCACGCAGCAGCTTCTTGAATGAATGGAGTTGATGTCTGGAGTCTGTACTGGCTTCTCGGCTGGTCATCTGCACACAAACCCACAGAGCATTCTCGTTCCCAACGCGCAACATACCGACCGTCTGTCACGGCCCGAGGCGTGACATAGTAACACCAGAGGTACCCTTGCACGTCCTTATGAGACGCTCTGGATTGTTAAAAGCTTTGCAGCTTTCTAATGTAGCCCTAACCTTAGCCTTAACCTGACATTCATAGAACCCGCTCTTACGCCTTGGACCACGTAACAAACAGACGATTTGTCACATAGCGTCGGCATGTTACGTGTTGGGATGAGAACGTGTCGAAACCCAATATAAAAACAGCCTTTTGGGTTAATTTAGCATTTACATGTTTTATTTTTAATGTTTTAGAGTAAAGTACGTAGTCATCCCAGACATTTAAATGTTCAACACTGAACATTGTTTTTAAAATCAATACAAGTTTGAAACAAAAACGTGTTTTTCACTCTGTCTGATGTA
Source organism: Diplotaxodon limnothrissa (assembly GCF_057381915.1). Taxonomy (NCBI): domain Eukaryota; kingdom Metazoa; phylum Chordata; class Actinopteri; order Cichliformes; family Cichlidae; genus Diplotaxodon; species Diplotaxodon limnothrissa. Next base: position 2,360,051 of record NC_140602.1, read on the forward strand.
GGAAATGTGGGAAATATGGCACTGATAAGAATTAATAAGCATCACTAATCAAAAATACGTGTTGTCTTTATGGGAAAAATTAGCATAAGGCAGAAATAACCATGTAAATGATCCTGTGATATAATCTAAGAGTGGAATCGGCTTAAAATTAAATAGTTTATCTTTATAATAAGTGTAGTGTGTGTATATAATAACTTGAAGAAAGAATAGAAATAATAATAGGAAATAATTTAATGAAGCACGTGTACAACATATGATGTACAAAATTTAAGGGGAAAGCTCTATATGTATAAAAAAGTATTGATTGTTGACTAAAACACAAAAAGTTAAGATGGTGTGAAAGCTGTTGATATAAACATATAATAATAAAATAGAATTGATTACTTTAAAAGCTGATTTTTCTGGAAAAAACTGAACATGTGAATTAATGTGATAGTAGCTGCCACCGTTCACCTGCTGCACACGGCAAATTAATTTGTTTAGTTTAGAATTGGCAGAAATAAATTTTGACCTTGTTGTGCTGAAATCTACTTCTAATAAGAGGTGCTGTGATCTTCTCGCACTCGGGGATCATAAAATGCATCCCTCCGTGGTTCGGTGGCCTCCTTCAACAGGGTCATTTAAGTCAGGCAGTTGGGAGAAACGGCCTTTTTGATGATATCTGCGCGTGCGTGTCAGATTTGCTGTTTAGCTCAGTCTGCAGTTCCTTATGCTAAATTCAGGTTGAAGCGATAATTAAAATGAGCCTGAAGGTGTGTAGCCAATGATCTCCCTGCCTGTCTCATGAAATTGATTAGAGCAATATCTCCAATGAACAGGCAAAGGTACACATACATGCACACACTGACAACTGCTGCTGCCACTCAGTTTGACAGTGAGCAGAGCACAGGAGGGGGGTGTGTGTGTGTGTGTGTGTGTGTGTGTGTGTGTGTGTGTGTGTGTGTGTGTGTGTGTGTGTGTGTGTGTGTGTGTGTGTGTGTGTGTAATATCAGGTCACAGGCCTTTGTCCATAAACAATAACTTTCTCACTAACAGCATTTAAAGATCAGGGGCACGATCAGATTCATAGGTGGTTAAAGGATTTAAGATTATTAATGCAACTGGAGAGAACGTGTCAGACAGTTTATTAGGTACAACAGCGCTGGTTTGGACCCCCTTTTGCATTCAGAGCTGCTACACGTCAGCAGTCCTCTCCTGGGATCAGTTAACTGTGGAGGAAACTTGAGTACAGTGAATTTATTGTCCTGTTGAAGAAAGCAGTATGAGATCATGTGAGCTTTGTGACAGGGTTCATTATGCTGCTGGAAGCATCCGTCAGAGGATGGGAGCACTGTAGCCCATCCACCTCATGGTCCGATATGTTACGCTTTCAGAGATGCTCTTCTCCAAACCTTAGTTGGTTGTAATAGCAGGTTATGTGAGTTACTTCTGCATTCCTATCAACTCAAATCAGCCATTCTGCTCTGACGTCTGACACAAGGCATTTAAACCCAGAGAGCTGCCACTCGCTGGATATTTGTCTCTTTTTCTGACCGTTCCCTATAAACCGTAGAGGTGGCAGCAGTTTCTGAAATAACCAGAGCAGCCCACCTGGCACCGACGGCACTGCCACATCCAACTTAAATCACCTTTGGGATTCTCAGTTTGAACTTTAACAGGATGAACTGAACGTGTCGAAAAACGAAAAGCCATTTTTCTCTATATGACCCCAAAACAGACACAAAACAGAGACAAGTATAAGAAGGAAAAAGACCCCAATGATGAATGATGGGTTTCTTTTTTAGATACAAATATTGGGACAGTTACATAATTTACAAGTTCCAGGGTGTCCATCCATCCGTTTCTGTCCCGGGCACAGTCTGAGGTGACTTCTCACTGTAGCAGGATCGCTCCACCAGCGTTTTCACTCCGACAGATGGATGAAGTTTATTAAGCATGTGACAGTTAACACCTCCAGTGGAGCAAAAACACTGCAGCGAATAAGTAAATGTTGGCTTCACCAGCCCCTTCTCCCTGCTATTCATACACTGCAGTTAACATTTCTATTAGACGCTATTTCAATGAATTATTGTTGCTGCTCTGATCATTACGAGTGTCACTCCCCCTCGCTTTATCTATAAGCTATATTTCTCCAAGTATTGTATAGATTGAAGATGCTGGCAGGTCACAAATGGATTAAATGTCTTATTCTGGTTTATTTTCAGGAGGTCTGCTTTATAACCAAGGCCACAGCCATCTCGCTAGCTTGTGAAGGACTTAATTAGAGTTTTAAGGCTGAATTAAAGTGCATTCAGTTTGGGGTTTAATCATCGACTCATTCTTTAAACTACAACATCTAATCAACAAAAATAGCCAGAAAGGCTGGAGAGGAGATTCTAAAAGCAAGGCAATACTTCAAACACAGTGTGAAGTATAATTTCACTAATGAGAGGGACAAAAATAGTCTTTTCACGAAGTCCGACGGCTGAGAGCACGGTGGAGGATGCTCGAAAAAACATAATGTGTGCTCTTGACCTTTCATTAGAGATGCAGCGAGCGTTTACTGGAGCTTTAACACTTGTGTTCGAGCAGGAAGGTGCATATAAAGGACCTCACAGTGATGTTAAAATTGTTAGCAACTTAAATGGCTCCTCGTTAACCTCATGGTGTTATTACTCATAGTTCCTTGAATATTCAGGTCGGTATAGATTGTCAACAACATTCTTACATCTTCTGCATACTTCTGAACATTTTTCTGTCTCACTGTGTCTTTTCTTTCCAGACCCTGCCAACCACAACATACGAGTTAGAGATCATGGCCAAGGACATGGCAGGAAGTGAGGTGGGCCTAACAGGAACAACCACCGCCACCATTACCATAACAGATAAGAACGACCATGCCCCAGAGTTCACACATCCGCTGGTGAGAAACTTCCCTTTTTCGCTCTCTGCTTTTTCTTAATGCTCGCTTAGGTTGTTTTTGTCTGCTATGTGAGGTCACTTGTCTCCTGCCTGCAGTTTCCCACCAGAAAAGTCAGAGATTACTGTGGCTAATAAAGGAACTGCGTCTTTAAGAAGTTAGGACATCATAGTACAGATACATCCCAGTGGCATCTCGCTCTGTTATGGAGACAATAAGTTATGACAATAACTGTGACACGTCAAATATAAACATTCAAACAACACCTTTTCAAAGTGAAGTAATAGATTACTGCATATATTTGTGCTCAGGGGAATTAACTGTACAACAGTCAGAATAATGCATATTTAGTTATATGGTGTGAAAACAGAATTTGCTTTCCTTTTCAAGTATTTGTGATCTGAAACGTTAGAGTGTTGACAGTAAGGCTGTTGTAATACCACAATTTAAAAAACACCCAGGAAAATACTGATGCTTGATATTGTTTTGAGCGCCAAGAAGCTAAACTTAAAATAAATATTATTATGTCTTTATAAGCTTATTGGTTCTCTGAAGTTGGGCCTCCACGGTAGTCCCAGTTTCTCATGTGAACCCTTGGGTGCTTTAGACATGCATAAACACATCGTAGACCTAGTTGAACCTGATACACTGACGGCCAGAATGAACAACATAAACCAGCCGCATCATACATCGTCTTATTTTTTGATATTTTCAATTTTGCATTCAGTAAAATTGTGCTTCTTCTTTGCTGTTTTTCCGTGTTTTGTGCCCTGTGGCAGAGACTGAGCCTGAACTCTTGGTAATGTAGTAATCAAGGTTTTTTAAGGCAATGGTTTATGCAGAGTTGCCCTTTGCAGTGACTTGACAGATGGACTTTGTTTATGGAGACATACACTGGTGCTACACTCAGTTGCTTCTACACATACTTCATGTACATGTGTTTGTTCACCCAGCTCATGAACTTGTCTGAGTCAGTGTGACCTTTTGTTTTCTCATATGAAGATATTTCATCCTTCTCTTCAAAAGGTAAAGTTCAAGAAAACCCCAAACAGATGGCAGAAGGTGTGGGTGTGTGATGCAGGTGCAGAGGGCGCATAAGGAAAGCACTGAGCAGGAGGGGCAGCATTCCTTCTTTTGAATGAACTGGACTGTTGAGTTAAAAATCAGCAGAAAGTTAGTCAGGAAATAACATAAAACACATAAAATAACCGTAAAATCGTTCAACAGTCGGCGAGAGAGTGCCCTGTAGTACGCCCTCCACATGAATTTGTCATGAGTTGCCCCCTCGGTTGTTTTGCTGCCTTCGTGCCTCCCGTTCATCTCTGGAGCTGCAAAAACACGGAGAAAGAACGAGGTCCACTAGATAAAGACCCACCTTCCACCTTAAGGTGCAGTTTCAACACTGAGTTGTGTGTTTTTTAATAGAAATGCCCACAGCTGTTGTCAGGTTTTAAGACACATAAAACTTTTGCCCGAACCAAACCTCCCGCAGCCCTCCCATGATGCATCGAGGTGTCAGGGGAGCTTGTAAGGGGCGCAGCTCAGACGTGAAATGTTACAGCTCAGAGGGCTCGGCAGGGCCACGCAGAGTGCACCGTGTCCGTGTCCCAGTTAATGTTCTCATTCCTCACTGGGAAGAGATATGTTTAATGCCACGGAGAAATTGAGCTTTTATAAAACAAGTGTTTGAGGACGTTAAGCTCCCTGTGTAAATCCTTTACCCTGCTCTCTCCCTGACCGCTTCTCAACCTGCCCATGAATCATCTACGACTCCTCGAATGAACGCCATCATATTGTGAGCGTGCGCTGGTGCTAAGCCTGTGTCAGCAGCTGCTCTCGAGCTTTCACCATATAAATTATTCAGCTAAATATTCAAGGCTTTTCATAGAACTTTGTGCCTTCCTTCCTTAAGAAGACTCTCGAGTTGTCTGTTTCTGGTGACACCCCCTCCTGTAGACCACGTGTAAGCTTCAAAAGCTGCTTTTCCAGCTTATGAGAACTCACACAGCGAAAGATGGAGAACAGGATGAAAAGGTGAGTAAAAAAAGAGAATTTTACTCATAGACATAAGTAGAGGCAAGAAAAGGAGAAGAAATCACATTTTCAGGAGACGTTATGCTGTTATTATTCATTAAATGCACTGTTGCTGGATTTTTTTTGAGTTGACATTTTGAATGAATTCAGCAACATAATCCCCACGCAGGGAGCCTCTGTATTTTCTCAGACTTACCTACCACAGCTCTACGCAGAGAGACAACCATCAGAAAGTTTAGCTTCAGACCAGCACTCGTCTACTTGGATCAACCGAACAGAGACTGTTTTCCTTTTCCTCTGTAATTTGTAAAAAAGGCAGGTGAAAAGCCTTTTTTCTCAATTTACCGGTCGATCTACGTCCCTGCCCTCACCTATGGCCACGAGCTGTGAGATCGCGGATACAAGCGGCAGAAATGAGCTTCCTCCGAAGGGTGGCTGGCCTCTCCCTTAGAGATAGGGTGAGAAGTTCAGCCATCCGGGAGGGGCTCAGAGTAGAGCAGCTGCTGCTCCACATCGAAAGGAGCCAGCTGAGGTGGTTCGGGCATCTGACAAGGATGCCTCCTGGGCGCTTCCTGGGTGAGGTGTTCCAGGCATGTCCCACCGGGAGGAGGCCCCGGGGCAGACCCAGGACACGCTGGAGAGATTATATCTCTCGGCTGGCCTGGGAACGCCTTGGTGTTCCCCCGGATAAGCTGGAGGAGGTGACCGGGGAGAGGGAGGTCTGGGCCTCTCTGTTTAGGCTGCTGCCCCCGCGACCCGGCCTCAGATAAAGCGGATGAAGATGGATGGATGGATGGCAGGTGAAAAGAGCTTTCACTGGGTTCTGTGCAGGCCTAGGAAAAGCTAAGTACATGCATGGGAATGAATAAGATGAGGCCAAGTGCTGCTAATCAAATGCATTTTAACTGAGCAATTATCAGAGGAGGGGATGTCACAGCCCGTTTTCAGACTGTGCAGTGCTCAGAGAGCTTCAGAGCTCAGTTAGCGTGTAAATGTTAACCTTCTCCCTGTAAAACAAGTGTGGCTTGTTTGGAAGGATATCCAGTAGAAATCACATGACTTTGGACATGCAAGACCAAAAGGGGAATATTTGTCCACAACGCACCACGCTTTGTGTGGCAAAACACAAAGAGAACACATCAGCACTCAGACATCGAATACCAGCTGTCGAGTGGTGGACGGGGATGATCTGGGCTTGTTTTTGTAGCAACAGGACCCGGGCACCTTGCAGTCATTCAGTCTACCATGGAAATCTATTCTAGAGCCAAATGTGAGGCCATCTGTGCGACAGCTAAAGCTTCAAGTCCGGACAAATGCTGTGGCACAACCTTAGGAGAGCTTCCCATAAACAAATAGCCACAAGTTTGATCAAATAAAGCTACGCCGAAAAGACGAGCGGGATCGAATAGCTTCACAATGATGCGAGAGATGATGTGAGAGATGATGTGAGAGAGCGATAAACTCATAGAAAACAATCACTTCAAGTTATTGATTTTAGTTGTGTAGTTAGTTTTTCACAGTACTCGTTCTGTTTCACTTACGCTTCACATAAACAAACAATGGAAATGAGCAAATATCACGTTTATGCTTTATGAAACAGGATAGAGGTCAGTTACTGTGTTCCTCACGTTAGCTGTGATGCTACGAGCACGTACATCACAGCTGTAAAACTACAGCACTTGTATCTGGTACCTTGGCTATGACAGCCATTCAGGATATAATCCTTATTCATATCTGATGTCACATCTGAGGCTAAATCAAAATATAAATTAAATGCATTTAAATAGCACGATACTGCAGCTACTGTTGATAAATATCTTTTTTAGTGGATACAAAAACTATATTAAAACATGGCTCAGAACAGATTTTCATGTTATTTTAACACCGACACCAGACTTCTTCTAGTGCAGGAGATAATTGGAACAATCTTTCAAAAGTGGATAAAAGCACTGAAATGTGTGAATTTGTCGCTCTGGAGTCATGAATCTGAAAAACAAAATACTTTTAGACACTTGAATTTTCTTTTTTTTCCAACTTATGAAAAATGTATTTTACTCCCAAATCTAATCAGTGGATCGAAATTGGAGATTTTTCTCTTGAGTTGTTTCTGACTTTGTGGACGTCAGATTTACTACTTAAGAACGTCTTTATAGCTTCTTTTACTGGTTTGTAATGGAAACACCAGATAATTGCAAAGTGCATTTATTATTTAGGAATACTGAGAGGGGATTTAAAGTTACTTCCATGTTTTGCCACAAAATGAAAACAGGTCCAAGTCACAGCACACGACTGTGCAGGTTGAGGCAGCATCCTTTTTATCACTTTGATAACACTTTGATAACTGTGATTCATATCACTATATTTCAAATCACTTTTTTTTATTGTCACATCACATGTGCAGGCACACTGGCACAGCACATGCGAGTGAAATTCTTGTGTGCGAGCCCCACAAGCAACAGAGATGTGCAAACACAACAACACAAACGAGCAAAATAGACCGTCTTTTATGTCCAGTAAGGTTTGTCGGTCGTACACAAGGAGACAAGTGCTGCTCGTGAAAAAATAAAGGAAAAGTAAAATTAAACACAGAAGAAAGCCGTTGCTTGGGGGAGCTCGCGACGAGGCTGCCATACTCGGCGCCATCTTATTTGAGCTTCCACTGCCAATTAATTCCTGTGTGTTTAAGTGAATTTCATGTTTTCCCAGGATGCAACTTCACCTACAGGACACACTGAATATGCTCACACAAAGACAGATGATCATTTACACTTACACCCGCAGTGTGAGCGTAAATGATTATCACTGTTATCATTTCATACAGTTTTAATTCAGATTCCTCTTGCTGCAGTCTCACTAATCCACTCGCCAACCCACCAGCCCCTCACGGAGCCCCACTACAAATCCTTAGCCAGCTTGAATAAGCAGCTTCCACGAGCTGTAGGTGAGAGCTGGGAAGGCAAACAGGCGTCCAACCAGGAGATGTGGCTAAACAAAAGTGCTACATAATAACACAAGTTGGCAAAATTTTAAGATTACTGAAAAAGTGCTGGCAATTTATGTACATTTTTTTAAATCTTTAAAAATAATTTTCTTTGGAGAGTTGTACCCATTTTTAAAACAGGCCAGTGAGCTTTAATAAAAGGGAGTATTAGGGGTGCAACGATACGGTTCGATACTTTGGTGTCACGGGTCGATATTTTTTCAATACAAAAAAAAATGTTCATGCTTTTTTAATTTGTCATTTATTAAAATTATAAATATATATTTTAACTCAAAAGTACAGTTTTTAAATTTAATGTTGCTGAAACAACAAAGTAATAAAAAAATAAATCTATCTGATGGAGGAATCGCTCATCTTTGGAAAAGAGAGTTTATTACAGAGAAATGGCTCTTTCAAAATAAAAGCTCTACTATACGCTTCTTCTGGGCTATATTCTCAGCAGCACATTAAACATATCAGGTCCCCATAAGGAGAATCCTGTGCTAACGGCTGTCTAAATGACTCGGGTAAAGTTTGTAGCATGCGTGCTTGTTGTTTTTGTCTGCTTCCACTTGTCTTTGCACTAGGATGATGTCGGAGTAAATGTGCAGTCATATTCGTTGTGTTCCCACTAGTGCTGTCAGCGTTAATCTGAAATGACCTTAACGCCACAACACGGCAAATCTCCGTTAACGAGCTAACTGCGCTAACGCACTAGTTCCCACCCATGTAATTGAGCATTGCGTGGCACATCCAACATACTGTTTTACTTTAGTCCATGACTCGCTTACCTTCAGGGTCATACGTCACATGAAAACCAAAATAATTCCAAACGCCAGATCTGAATGAGGGTGGGGGAGGTTCAATTTGCCATGTTGCAAGGAGAGCTTAGCTTCTGTCTGCTAGCTTGCGCTGCGCTCAGTGAATCTGCGTTCGACTACTCCGCCTAGGCTGCACTGTCGAGCACAGATCCACTGAGCGCTCAACACAGACAGCATCATCAGAAGGAAAGTTGATAAAATAAATTAAAAATGTTGTATTGTTCGATACATATGCGTACCGAACCGAAAGCACTTTATCGAACGGTTCAATATCGATACGAGTATCGTTGCACCCCTAGGGAGTATGTCTGTTCATTTTGGTTCTCTTTTGTTATCTGCTGCCCTGCTGCACGCTAGTAAGACAGGGGTGGACTCACAGATCTTTATGTATGGTTTCAGTCAAACGAGAGTACTGATAGCATCGATCATAAGTCAAAATGTAACTTCCACGTTTCTTTTCTTCTGAACTTTTTGTGATTAGTGCTTTAAAATATTAACAACAAAACTAAAGAATCTGAGGTTGCACTCCCTGCCCCGTTAAAAATGAATGAGATTCATTTTCAGGGGTAAGAAGCAGCTTATAGTTAACAGATAAGTGATCCTTAATGTTGCAATACAACCTGCCTGAAGAGTCACTGGTGCAACGCTGAAATATGAACATGGAGAGAATGCTTAAAACCTTCTTTATGAAAAATGGCAGAATTAGCTGCCAAACCGCCGTTACTTTTCTCCTTAGTAAGTTCTTTTTAAGGATGGATGATTCCGTATAATCAATCTGCCATTTTTAAAATCGGAAGCTGAGGTATTCCTCACTAGGAAATTTATTACATTTTCCTACTGAAGCTCCTTCTGTAGGGGAATGTGCTCTGGCCTGATTAATTTTATAGTGAGGGTCTAATCCGATTTTTATGAGGAGAAGAAACAAGAAGACAAAATTATGTAGTAACCCTTAGCTCTGTCGTCTGAAAGGCTCGACGTGTGTGCTCCTGTCACGAAGATGGATATTTCTCCTGATGAATTTTATCTCCCGGTCGCAGCTGGATTTTTATTATCTATATGCATTTACTCAAAGTCTCTGAGACTTTCTGCTATGCTGAACTTGATATTCCTCTGTCTTAATAACAGTACTGTTAAACCTTTCACAGCTGATGTTGCATTAGAGCAGACGCTGATGTAGTCGTGCACCTTTTGCCCTGCCCTGTTATTTGGTTCATCCTCCTGCACCAGTATCCCGATCTCTCCTCCACTCTGTTCCTTCTACACTTGCATTACTTGTCTCCCCTCCACTCTTCAGCAGCTCTGTTAATTCTGCACCATGTCTGACTGGTCCTATTCCCCTCCTGCTCCTCATACCGACACTGTGATGGACCTTATCTCTCCTGTCACTCACGCTCCTGACAGCCATTGCCCAGATTTATTTTCCCCCTCACTCAATTTTGCACTCTCTTTGCCTGCCTGTCTTTCTGTTTACTTCTCTTCTTCCATCCTTTCACTTTTTCCCCGCTCTCCGCTTTGCGATGACCACGAGAATATGCTCACCTGCAATCCGTCTGTCCCGCTGATAAAGACATTTGTGGTGATGAGCACAGCACCAGGCGTAGTGCGGCAGGGCCACGTCAGTGTTGTTCTATCTTGGGGGATGGCTAACAGGTGTCATGGATTAGCTGAAAGCCTTGCATGATTGCTTCACTGGCTCTGAGCTACACACAGCACTTTACTCTGGGTGATGCTGAGGCGTAGCTGGCCTGAAATGGGACTGGATCGGTGTGCCGTATGACAAGTCGGAGGCATATTTCAAGGGAATATAGTACACGTGTATTTGTGAGTGTCCTCGTGCAGTTGTTAGACAGAAAGCAGCGTGAATGGATCAGGTTAGATTAACATCTTGGGTGAGAAATTCATAGAAAAACTTGAGCCTTTGTCTTCTGCGGCTTTCTTTATATGGTTGGAGTATTTTACTGCCATTCTTTGGCTTCACTTGGAGGCTCAATAGAAGGCTGATCTGAGTGATCGTGTTTCTTTTCTTTTTTTCTATTGATGAAACATAATTATCTCGAGTGATTCATCCAGAATAGCAGCGCCTGATAAAGAAGTGATTTCATATTTCTGCTAAAAACAAAACGCTGCTGTTTGTAGGCCTAAAGTTGGAAAGCAGCCTATTCAAAGTTCACCGACGATGAATCTAATGTTTGATTCTCGACTCTGATGAAACATGAACTCATTCTTTGAAACCATCAGTGCAGGAACCAAAACTGCATGTTGGATTTTGTCTTCAGTTTTGTCTTCTGCAGAAAAGGGTGGCTGTTAATAGATTGCATGTAATCAATTATATTTTAAAGGGAAAAACTATTTTCAGCTCAGGTCCAGTTTTTAAAAAATATGCCCATGTTTTTATGTATCAAAGTAGGTCGTCCTCTCAGGTTCAGCAGTTGCCTGATTTACCAAAAAAGAGCTGCAAAATGACTGTTTTTGGACGAGTTTATTGCATCAATGCATAAAGGGAAAAAACAAAACTTCTGCTTTTTATGAATCTGTTTTCTTAAGTAACTGGAAGTACTCTGCAATCATGATTCTGTCCATAAAAAGCAATAAATGATTTAAACTTTATGTAATCTTGAACCTTTCCTGCAACTGCTGCTGTTTGAAATTTGCTGATTCACTTCTATGGACCTCAGGCTCGGGCTTTCTGCTGCTCTGCCCCCGTCTTCCTCTGAGATAAGAAACATCCCTTTCCTTCCTCTTTTTAAGTCCAGACTCAAAACTCACCTGTTCACACTAGCCTACTCCACATAAACTTTTCCATCCTGCTACTTTAATTTATTTAGTTGCTCTATGTTTTATCCTTATTATTTTGTAAATTGTTACGTCTGTTGTTGTTATTGCTTGTGTACAGTGTCCTTGAGTGTTTTGAAAAGCGCTTTCTTAAATAAAAATGTGTTACTAAGCTTGCAGACAGGAAACTGGCTGGAAAAGCTATAGGCTATTATGCAGAGACCAAATAAACAATAAGCTTCTCTTTAGCATATTTTGTAATTTTGCAAAATACCAATTAAAAAAAATTATCTGCAAACTCATGTAAAACATCTGTGTTGTTCTCTGATAATCATCTTGTTGCGTCCTGACTAAGCTGAAAATGAGCATGTCGACAGTGATGTCCTGTTTCCATCACAGCCAATCAGAGGCTGGGCTGATAAAGACTAGTGCAGAGTCATTTGACCTGGGAATAAAAGCAAATTGTACTCTTTCCCACTGAAGAAAAAGCCAGGCGTTACTTTATTAAAGCAGTTTTTTTTTTATCTCAATTGCACAGGGACTCTAGAAACTGATTTAGCTGCAAAGTGCTAAATTGAACTATGGAGGTTTTACAGGAGAGCACACAAGTGAACTGCAGCACAAAGTTGGAACTGTCAGATTGTTGTCAGAAAGTTAAAAACTTCTCAGTCTTCGGGCCATTCCAGATGGACGAGCCGGCGCTCAATCATACATCAGTTGCTACACTTGAATGGCTGACCTTGCTTCTGAGGCATATGGGTTTTTAATGCCTGCCTGTATCCTGGAATATTTTCGTTAACTAGCTTAATTGACAAATAGAGAATCTGAAAAGCTGCTTTGCTAAATGTCAGATTCATCAAAAATCTATCTCTGGAAGCAGCCTGCACACAAGCTGTAGAAATTTAATAAAGACACAGGTAAGCTCATTAACTCCCCAGGCACACTTACTGTATGCAGGATTAAAGCTGTGAGCAGTGTAAAAAGCAAGTGGAGAGGCTAGACGGAAAAGTATTCCATGCCTGGGTGTGGGATTGTGTGAGAAGATGAGCAATCACATGCACAATGGTAGCTTGTTGCAAATATTTGCAATGTCTACACCTCGTTCTGCTGAGAGCTAAGCTGCTTTCAAAAGCTGATAAAGGAAAAGCAAAATACACTCAACAAAAATATAAACGCAACACCTTTGTTACTGCTCCCATTCCCCATGGGATGGACGTAGAGACCTAAAATTCATTCCAGATACACAATATAACCATCCCTCCCAAACAGTGGTCACAAATCAGTCCAAATGTGTGGTAGTGGGCACATCTGCTATATTGAGATAATCCATCCCACCTCACAGGTGTGCCACATCAGGATGCTGATCTGACATCATGAGTAGTGCACAGGTGTACCTCAGACTGCCCACAACAAAAGGCCACCCTGGAATGTGCAGTTTTGTCTCACAGCAAAATGCCACAGATGCCACAAGCAATGAGGGAGCGTGCAACTGGCATGCTGACAGCAGGAATGTCAACCAGATCTGTCGCCCGTGCATTGAATGTTCATTTCTCAACCATAAGCCGTCTCCACAGGCGTTTCAGAGAATATGGCAGCACATCCAACCGGCCTCACAACCGCAGACCTCGTGTAACCACACCAGCCCAGGACCTCCACATCCAGCAGGTTCAACTCCAAGATCGTCTGAGACCAGCCACCCAGACAGCTGCTGGAACAATTGGTTTGCACAACCAAACAATTTCTGCACAAACTGTCAGAAACCGTCTCAGGGACGCTCAACTGCATGCCCGTCGTCCTCATCGGGGTCTTGACCTGACTCCAGCTCGTCGCCGTAACAGACTTGTGTGGGCAAATGCTCACATTCGATGGCGTCTGGCACGTTGGAGAGGTGTGCACTTCACGGATGAATCATGGTTCACATTGTTCAGGGCAGATGGCAGCTGAGAATGTCCCAGTTCTTGCATGGCCAGCATACTCACCGGACATGTCACCCATTGAGCATGTTCGGGATGTGTTTGACCGGCGTATACGACAGCGTGTACCAGTTCCCACGAATATCCAACAACCTCGCACAGCCATTGAAGTGGAGTGGACCAACATTCCACAGGCCACAACTGACAATCTGATAGACTCCATGCGACGATGTGTTGCACTGCATGAGGCGAATGGTGGTCACACCAGATACTGACCGGTTCTGGGTCCCCAGACCCCCAATAGTGCAAAAAACTGCACATTCCAGGGTGGCCTTTTGTTGTGGGCAGTCTGAGGTACACCTGTGCACTACTCATGATGTCAGATCAGCATCCTGATGTGGCACACCTGTGAGGTGGGATGGATTATCTCAATATAGCAGATGTGCCCACTACCACACATTTGGACTGATTTGTGACCACTGTTTGGGAGGGATGGTTATATTGTGTATCTGGAATGAATTTTAGGTCTCTACGTCCATCCCATGGGGAATGGGAGCAGTAACAAAGGTGTTGCGTTTATATTTTTGTTGAGTGTATGTGTGATTCTTGTCTAACTGAGGTTTCTTTCTAACCTCTATGTTTTATAGAGCCACCAAGGGGCGAAAGTAATGAGATGGCTTCATCCTTAATCAACTGAAAAGTCCTGAAAATGTTCATGATTTTTGGATTTCTCTGAGTCATATATTTTTCTTTCAGATGGTCTAAGAAACTGTCCAGTAAAAAGAAAAACCCACTAACTAACTTATCAAAAAGGCAAACATCAAACGGCTGTGTCGCAGTGTCTCCCTGCCGTGTCGTGGCAATGAAGCAAATGCTTCTCAGAGGCAAAATAGTCTCGTCTTGAGAGATTTAATGTGATGGGCTGCTGTTATGTGTGCTGCATGTCAGAGAAAATCTTTGGGGCAGCAGGGACGTGTCACAAAGTACTTTCCATTAGGACAAACGAACAGCTGCTCAGCTGCCTGTCAGTGTAGCCACAACTGCCATCTGTATTCATAACACTTTGTGACAGACATCCAGGAACAATGTAAGCTGATCTTCAGTCATGTCTGTTTGTGTGTGATTGTACATGCTGCAGTCTTAAATATATGGTTAAACACTAGGAGTCCCAGGCTTCTACCTTTCTACCTTTAAAACCCACCACCAGCCAAATGGCTGGTAGGCTTTTAGCTAGGCTTTAGCTTCAGCCAAGTGGAAGCTAAATTGGCTAGTCATTCATATGTAAATTAGGTTGTTAGCTGGGAATTCTGGAGGGAGGGGAGTGGGGGTGTGTGGATGAGGGGGTGGGGGAGCTGCTAAAAGCTGTGAACTTCCTTTTGTGTTTCATCTTGATGCATTCTCAATCATCCAGGGAAATAAATCTCCAAAAGTCACCAACTTGGAGTGTTTCAGTTTGCCATCTTAGGGAGAAATCAACACACATGGGTGTAGGTCCTTTGTTGCTGAGATTTATTGATAAAAACAGTACAAAAAACCAACCATTTGTACACATATTTACAAATAATAATAAAAAGTGAGTGAGTACATTTCAACATTTTCAGCAATCACTCACAATCCTGGCACTGCCATGGTATCTGTAGTCTGCATTTACCACATGTGTATCTGTAGCAGTGAACACATCGCACAGTGGCATGATTGTTCTTGCATTTGTGTTTGACCTGACACATGGCTCTTTTTCCAGGACTAGGTGTGGAGGGTTGTGTCCGAAGCAACTGTTCTTTTCTTGCCTTCTTCTCAGCTACATGAGAGTGAGCCAACTCTCTTGCAAGCTCCACCACATTTACATATGAATGACTAGCCAATCCACTAGTGGATTGAGGAATTTCCCTGCGAATCTTGTTGACTGTGCCGAGGATGGTGGTTTTCAGTCTAAGAAGTTTTTGCGCAAGTGAAAGCGATGTGAAAAAATTGTCCGTGGTAACATTTCTGCCCTTGTCTAGGAATGGTTCCATCAGCCTCATTACTACATTTTCAGAAAGTCTCTCCCCAGTGGGACGATTGGGGTCCTTGCCAAGATATGGGAAGACATTGCAAATGTACTTGGATTTTAGGTCGCAAGCCACCCAAAACTTGATCCCAAACTTGTCAGGTTTACTTGCAATATACTGCAGGAAACAGCACCGAGTCTTTGATGGGAAAAGCTGTTCATCAACGGTGATATGTAGACCAGGGTTGTAGCACGTGATGCAGTTGGTGACCAATGATCCCCACACACTGGAAATTGCAGCGAACTTATCAGTCTTTGCTCGATTTGCTCCATTGTGGCATCAATCAGACCACTGGTATAATGTTGAAATGTACTCACTCACTTTTTATTATTATTTGTAAATATGTGTACAAATGGTTGGTTTTTTGTACTGTTTTTATCAATAAATCTCAGCAACAAAGGACCTACACCCATGTGTGTTGATTTCTCCCTAAGACGGCAAACTGAAACACTGCAAGTTGGTGACTTTTGGAGATTTATTTCCCTGGATGATTGAGAATGCATCAAGATGAAACACAAAAGGAAGTTCACAGCTTTTAGCAGCTCCCCCACCCCCTCATCCACACACCCCCACTCCCCTCCCTCCAGAATTCCCAGCTAACAACCTAATATACATATGAATGACTGGCCAATTTAGCTTCCACTTGGCTGAAGCTAAAGCTTAGCTAAAAGCCATTTGGCTGCTCTCCGGGTTTTAAAGGTAGAAAAAGCCAAATGGCAGTCCGTGGTGATGTAAGTGGAATCGCACACATTTCTTCTTGTATTTCTCTGTTAGAGGACAGCAAAGATGGATCAATAATATTGATATAGGTAATGGTTTACAGTATTGCACTCAGTGCAGACTAGGGCTGCCACAAACGATTATTTTGATAGTCGACTAGTCACCGATTATTTTTGCGATTAGTCGACTAATCAGATCATCATCCATTGGATGTAAAACGTACAGCTTATTGCACCAGCAGCATCTGCTCTTATATAACTATCATTAGCTTACAGCTTTAAGTTTTTAAGGTCTGTGCTAACTAAAAATAAAGACAAGATGATAGTTTATTAAATTTTTATTAAATGTGCAGATTGTTTTGGTGGAGTTTAATAAACTCAGCCGATTTACTCAGGAACAAATAAAATACTGAAAACAGCCAAACAATAACATTTTAAGTTATCTAAGTGACTCATATATCATGTTTAACCTGAGTAGCGAAAGGCGGCGGTGGGTTTGAAAACGATTTGCCGGGAGTCCGGTGTTCTCACGGCGCTAGTGAGCCTTGCCCCCGGTTAGCTATCGAGCTAGTGGGTAACAAACGTCTCCGAAAACGTCGGAGCGCTTTTGAAAATATGCGGTGTCTTGATAAACTGAGCAGATGTTTGAGGTTTACACAGCTACATTCTTACCTGAAAATATGTTAAACGTTTATTTTGTGACCCAGAAAGAATAATAAGAGTAATATTAAAACTAACTAGCTGCCGCCATTGTTGGAAACTGAGCTGGGCCGCGCTATGAATTCTGGGACACAGCTTCTTCTTCTTCGGGGTTTAACGGCAGCTGGCATCCTTGTACATGCAGTGCTGCCATCTTCTGTTTCAGTCCGTTATTACACTCTTAAATCCTGCTACTTATTCCTGCGTCTTTTGTGATCTTACAAAGCTTCAAACGACGCGTCGACTATTAAATCAGTCGTCGACGATTTTGATAGTCGACGTAATCGTGACTAGTCGACTAATCGTGGCAGCCCTAGTGCAGACACATGTTTACATAGTTCTACTGTTTTTGGTCCTGATGTGTTAGCACCATAGATCTGCACGAGGGCAGGGTTACTGGTTTGAAACAGGCAAAAACTGCCAGCTGCCAATGAAAGACAAATTAAAGGCAGTATAAGAAAAAGGAGGCTTTCTCTTTACTGGTGTTAATGAGGCAGAGCGCATTTAATGTTACTTGGTAAAGCTGACAGATGTGCATACTTTTCCAAGGCTTCACATCTCTGTCTCAGGCGTTTTGCCAGAAGTTAGGGTTTCTCTTGCACATCCATCTGTTGGAGAAGAGGTGGAATGAATGTTGTTGACAATGCTGAGATGAAGGTTTTGTGGTTCCATAAATCAACCAGCTGTTTGGCTTTGGCTTGGAGATGTTTGCTGCACGAGGTTAGACGTGCTCTTGAAATGAAGTTGAAAGAAAAACATTAATTTAATGATGAACAGTGTTTAGTTTTGCAGATATTTGACCGTAAAACAACGTGTTAAACAAATGTTCACAGCATTTTGACAAGGTGCATCTTTTTTCCTCCTTTTTAGCATCCTGAGGTACAATGTTCCGCTTAAACGCCACGATCTATGGCACGTTCAGTTTGCTCTGCAAATAGTTCAAATAAAGTACAGGCCCTACTTAATTCAGCCATCAGGCAAACCAAGAGCAGTCACAATACGTGCTTCTTCTGTTTGCAAAGTTTACTCTGTCATACAAGACCAAAGACACCAGTACAGAGATAATTGTACTTTAAAAGGAAAATAACGACGGATGTAAACAAAAGCTGGCATCGCAGTCATCAGGATGACGGCGCTGAAACTGTCAGCTGAAACTTGACGATATCAATTTGTTTATTTTTTCTTCTTATGCTGTTGTGCCTCAAATGACTATCACCCAATTATCTTCTGACAGCATGGCATTACCTAGAAGATTCATGGGCCAGATTATTGGAAAGTCAGACATAAAAAGAGATGGGAAGCAGAAAATCAATGGCAGCTTCTTTTTTTCTTGGACTCTTAAATGTCTGAAGTGAAGGGCTCTGATTTATGGTCACTGCCAACACTGACTGGTTGTCTATCTTTGCCTCTATCTGCATGTTTGAAGGTGTGTGTTTTCCTGCGTGTTGCTTATTAAGTCTCGGCGTGCATGTGTGTCCAGGTCGTCTTTTGTTCTCAGAGCCGCTGCTCTAATTGGATCTGTGTGTGGGTGTGGGAGTCTCAGATGCTACAGATAAAAACAAACTTGACTGCGATGCACTCTGACTGCTGTTGTCATTGCGCCCCCTGATCTTTCTCAGTGTGTTTAAGTTAGTTGAGGCCAGGTGTTCTGCCCAGTAGTTAGTCATTTCCTTATACTCTTGGTTGTTTTGTGCTCCAGTAGGAACTGGACTTTTTTCAGTGGTAAGGCCGCGGCTCAGTGTCCACATCACACAGAATAACGTTTCTCCAAACCGCATGACTGCCTCACATGATTAAACCCCGTCTGACTGGCTATTGTCGGTGTGTGAGCTTCTGAGTGTGTCTCTGCCGTCCTAAGTCTAGACGTGGATGACGGCCACGCGAATAACAAGCAGTTGTTTCTGATCACGGTGCCTTGTGTATTTCAGGTCAAGATTTTGTGAAACTGCTTACACCGCCTCAGGATTTCCCAGTAAAGCTAAAGCAATTTAAATTCCACCATCCCTCGCTTGTTTACGAGTGAGAATCGGGCCTTTTATGCCGACAACTCTCTCCTATTTGCCTTTGTAGCAGCTGTTGGCTCGCGGGACAAAAGGACCAAGAGTACACGTGTGAGAATTCACATTCTTAAGAACACTGTGTTTCGCTTCTGTGTGCCCTAAATGACTGTGAATGCTTCACAGTGTTTTTTTTAAACAGGCTTTGGATGAATAAAAAGGGAGAAAAGAAAGGAAAGAGAAAAAATCAATGTTGGTCTCTCTTCAGATAAATGCACGGAGCCCTGCAGTATAAGGCAGTAAGAGGGTAATCTGTGAAACAACAATACCACGGGCTGACAAGAGACACAGTAATCTAGGACCAGAACTATCCTTAAACAGAGTGTTCTGTGTCTGAAAGATTACAGTGTGAGCTCTGACACAATAATGATCCCGACACACACACACACGCACACACATGCACACACACGCACGCACACACACGCACGCACACACGCACGCACGCACGCACGCACACACACACGCACACACGCACACTGGCAGAACTGCCTGCCTGCCCAGCACTTCTTCAAGGGTAACCCTGATCACAATGCAGTCTTTAGCAGGAAGCCCTCCTGGCAGCATCAATAAGAATCTGATTGAGGCCTGCTGCCAACATTGAGCCGTGAGGCAGGGAGTGACTGACACCGCAAAAATAAATGAGATGCGCTGTGGGGAATCGGCTCTGGAGACATAAATGGTGTTTATTGTGTTGCGTGTGCTGTGCATGCATTTGTGTCCCCGACGTGACCGCGTAGAATCTCCTCATCTGTTCTATTAACTCTTAATCACATGCTCTTCTTTTCTGTTCTGCCTTTTTTTCAAATATATAACTGCGTAGACAAATTGATTTTAGTGTTGCACGGGCAATATAGATTCATACAGAGTAATGTAAACATAGTTCTGCAAGCAGCGAGGTACCACACATTTTGCACACAGGAAAGTAAACTGAGATGCATGTGCTCCATACTGCTGCCTGCAGTCCAACCTTTAACATCATGCAATATAAATTTGTCTACTGGACTGTGCAGGAATGCAAAATGTAAAACTCTGCAGAAACATCTTTTTTATGATTTCCTTGTGTGCAAATATGGAATAAGCGCTTTTTTTACTCAAATTAGAAACTGTATCAACTCGAGGATGTTAATTTGCCCTAATGTAGTCCACCTAAAGTAAATTTGTACCTGTTGGCTCAGTATGCAATAGCGCTGCCTCTGAAATTCATTTCACATTCAGTCTTTGAAGCCTTTACAGTTACATGAATCTACGCCTTCGTCTCTGGAATCGCGCTGATTTGTTCTGTTATATTTTCTAGATTCGGGTCTCCTCGGCCGGCCTCTCAGTAATCTCCACTTGTTTCTGTCTCCCCTCACAGTTTGAAGCTCACGTGTATGAGGGCTCAACGGGCGTTGTGGTCAACCTGACGGTAGATGACAGAGACGATCCGGCCACAGCAGCGTGGAGAGCCATGTACTCTATAATCAGTGGAGACCCGACGCAGAGCTTTGAGATTCAGACCAACCCGGACAACAATGAGGGGATGCTGTCGGTTGTCAAGGTAAAGCACTCTGTAAGAAACATTTGGATACGTTCATATATTCTCGTAGATAATATAATAATATAAGTCTTACATTTCTAATCGTTGTCTCCTCTTAGCCACTGAACTATGAGGCGTCTGAATTCCTCAGCCTGCTCATCAAAGTGGAGAACGAGGATCCTCTGGTTCCCGATGTTGGATATGGCCCGAGCTCCACAGCCACCGTCCACGTCAGAGTCGAGGACATCAACGAGGGCCCTGTGTTCTTCCCAGACCCCCTAATAGTCACCAGGATGGAAAACATCCCTGTGGGAAGCTTTGTGGCATCACTTAATGCTACAGATCCGGATATATTAGAGAAACAGAGTATTAGGTAAGCAGTTTTTAGACATACTTTTGTGGTAAAAGTGCAACAAAGTCAAAAAGAGACACAGCTGCAAACTGTGGATCATCTTGGGTAGAATAAATGATGCAAGCGAGGTGATCTGGCAGGGAAATAGTAACTCGCAGTTTCAGCCCGTAGATCATCACCTTCCAGCTGCTTTGACATCTCACTCCGTCAGTCCTCACCCGTCTGCCTGAGCCGTTGCGATCCCATCTTTGTATCGCCAAATACGTCCGATCTTCCAAGCGTTCCCGGTTAGTTCGTTTTATTTGTCTGCGTAAACAGATATACTGCCCGGATAATGTGCACTTTATTGGCACAGGCCAAACTGTTCTCCCCAGTCAAGTGAAAAGTCCCAGAATCAGACAGCTCATTAACTTTAACTCTGTTACCGAAGAAGCCCTCAAATATCACCATCATCATAACTGCAAGGCTATTAGTTGCACCGTGTGCCACAATAAAAATTATTCCTCTTGCTGCCAGAGGGAGTCCCATAGTTTGCTCTGTACTTACATTTTACAAGATAAAAAGTCATCGCTGCATTTATTGCCTTTCAGGCCTAATTTCGACTCATGTTTCTGCACCTTTGCAGCTGCATGTCATATATAAGTAAACACATGGGGCTATTATAGACCGAGGGCAATAAAACTCATCAGATCATGACTTTACTGCCCAAATTATTGATACTGCTTTATGTGCAGTAAAACGTATTCGCTGTGGCCGTGTTAAATGCTACAAAACATGGATTTATTATTGGATAGCGTGATAGAGTCAGGACCTCTACCAATAAAGCTTTGATAGCTGCTTGCCTGACATCACACGCCACCTCTATGATCCTATAAATATTAGAAATATTGGATAATACAAACTAGCCCCAAATGACAGCTTTAGAAGTACCAGGGAGGTCATTGGTGGGTTTTTACAAGGAATATGAAGTTTGTTTGTTTTCTCTGTACATCTCTTTACTCTTTAAATAGACGCTGTGTAAGCTTTAAAATAAACTCTTCATAGCAAAAGAAACAAAAGTTGAAGTAAAATGTAGAAAGAAAACAACAAAAGCTGGAATCCAAGACAAATACTTGTCAAAGTCAAAGCGCCCATCTGTGCAGCACAGTGCTCTTTAACAAGGATAATGATCTGTTTGAGGCTGACAGACCGTGAGCTTGGCAGTATTTGGTGACAAACAACATTATTAGACAGATCAAAATGTTGGCGATGGCCCGACATGTAAAGTTTGGGGATCACGGGAAAGCCATCCAAACCTCACTGTGGAGCATCCAGACCATCAGACTCGAGTCCCTGTCTGAGTCCATCACAGGTATACGTGGGAAGCTAAAGTAATGTGATAACAGAGTTAAGCATAAAGCCTGGGACTGACTAAATATATCAAACTGTGTCAGAGTTAGGGTGGTCTCAGCATTAAAACAATATTCAGCAGCTTTACTGGTATTTTTGTCATTTCACGTTACATTTCGACTGCATCGTGTCTGCAGCTGTTGGTCTTCGGTAACCTGGTTACCACATTATCTGTTCCTCCAAGAGAAAAATGTGTTGACGCAAGCCTTGAGATTCTCCAGCATGTTCTCATTAAACTACAGCACAGCTGGGCTACTTCCTGTTTGACTCAGGATAGAGAACGTCTGTTTTGTGTGGCAGGCAGGAATTGGACCCAAACGCAAACTCA
Organism: Diplotaxodon limnothrissa; assembly: GCF_057381915.1. NCBI lineage: Eukaryota > Metazoa > Chordata > Actinopteri > Cichliformes > Cichlidae > Diplotaxodon > Diplotaxodon limnothrissa. Next base: position 2,382,578 of record NC_140602.1, read on the forward strand.
CGGGGGATAAACTCAAAAAGCACAGCTCTATTGCTGGAAAAACAGCTCACAAGTTATAGAAAACTAAATATAACGCTCACCAGGAAACACAGGGAGACTCACACACAGTCATGAAGGAGACGCGGACCTAAATGCACAGAGGGTTAACGAGGGCAGTGGGAGCACACGGGGAACACAGCTGACACAGATAATCGTAACGAGACAGGCAGGAGTGACACAACATGACGCATACTGACGAGAGACTGTCAAAGTAAAACAGGAAGTACACAGAGGTGCAGACAGGAGGAGAGAGAGCACGGACATAACGGGCTGGGGAAAACATTGAATGAAACACAAGGAGGGGAGACGAGGGCTCACAGATCCACAGAGGGGCACACAGGGGGTAAAAGTCACGAGGGGAAATCAACTTAACAACCCAGGAACCTAAATGAAGAACAAAATACAAGAAAACTAAGAATGCTGGGCCAACATGGCCCAGGATCACGACACCTACTGCTGTGAAATATTGCACTTTTCCTTATATTTTCTTATCTATATATCTCTGCCTATTTACATCTTAGGATACAAGATATTAAGATAAATGGGGACACGGTGGGCCGGTGAATCTTCTAATTGAATATAACTGTATAATATTACTGAAATCACTATAATAGGTCCCTTATAAGCTATAGTATGTTGATCATTTAAAAGCTTTTGGTGATCTTTTATTTTTTCACAGTTTTTCTTTGTTTTTTTTACATGTTCTTTGAATCTTTTATGTAATAAATCTTTCATCTTCTAACTTTATCCCACTTTGCTCATCTGATTTTCAGCATGCGTTTTATATTCATTTTTATGGACCCTCTGTTTATTGTCATCTCACCCTCTTGACATTTTGGCAGTAACACTGACTTTGAGTTGTCGTAACTGTGACCTGCAGACAGGTTGAGGACATAGTGAAAGACAGACATTTGGAGAGGTGGGAGCAGAACGGTGTGCATAGAATAAAACGGCATTATAAAAAGCAGGAGCTTTCTTTGGCTTCTTCTCTCCTTCCCTGTGTGCGTCTGCATAACAGTGCAGGTGTGTGTGTGTTTATGTGTATGTCCAGTGTGTGTGCCACCCTGGGTTGAGTAGGTCAAATGCATTTGACGTGGAACACAATTCGTCTGATTCGCTGGTCAGAATCTGTAGCACTCAGTGCCCAGTGCACACATGCATGCCTGAACACCACGCTGCATTTATTCTATCCATCTATGTGGCACTTTGATAACATTAAAGGTCATGAATCCTCATAAACCTGGAATTAATCCATTAAAAATCTATATTTCTGGATGTCTGTCCCCTCTTGGACAGCTGACATCAAGCTAACTAGACAATAACAATAGCTGGTTATAAGCTAACATTTTGTTAGCTAATGTTAGCCTAAAAATGACACTTTCTCTCAGGTAAACAGCGTACATTCTCACTTTATATGAGAGTTTATTCGCTGAGTGCTTGAGGCTGTTAATGTTCAGTCCAATTTAAAGAAAGTTTCTCTAATTCTGGGTAACAGCTGCAAAAAACGCAGCGCTTACCTGCAGAGGAGCTCAGGATATCCTCAACAACTCACCTTATTATTACTGTCAACAGACAGAAGTGAGCTTCACTGACTCTTCAACATGTACCGGACTTCTTTCACACGGCTGATGTAAACAGGGACCTGACAGCCTGCACTACAGACGGTGGGCTGAGATGCTTGTCCTACAGTGACCACTGTAGATAGAATTATTGGTTAGGGGTTTGCACTGTACCTTTAAGAGGAAAAATGCAGTTAGAGATGCATTTTTACCATAACATGTGCTTTTCTTTGAGCTTTTCTATAAATATACCAAGTGATAGCAACATAAAGAAAAAGAATACCAAGGGCCAATGAGAGGAGCTCGTGAAGATGTGCAGGGTGAAGGCAACAGTGCTGCATGTGTTAGTCGGAGCAGAGTAAGGATTTGAGAAGGGGCCAAACTGTGATGGATGGGGTTAGTGCATTTTCAAAACTGCTGCTGTGCTCCCTGTCTATCAAAAGTGATGAAGGAGGGATGGGAAATATTAAATAAACTAAAGAAATATGAAGGTACAATTTAAATTAGGATCTTTGCTAAGCCAACACTGGTTCATCCTTTGTGTTGAGGAAAACGTTCTTCTGAAACGTCAGGCAATCAGTGCAATAAAGAGGTTTGATAGTAATTATTTCCCACTGTGGATAGCTTCATCATTTTACTGGTGTGTTCCACTGTGGGAGCAGAAATCAAACATCTTTTAGGATGTAAGTTTTTCTATTTTGTTACTTTGTGTGCTACATATGAAACATCTGATTATGAAATGATGGCCTTCGATAAACCTGTGGTGCTTCACTTATTTAACTGATCAGACGCCCTCTCAGTCCTGTGTGGAAACATTTTTGATTGACATCTTCTCCATTTTTATCTTCCAGTTCTTAAAATGAGACCTGCACACACTTGTGTGGGTTTAAAGTGTGTTTTCGAGTTAACTAGTATTTTTTTAAGAGTAATAAAAATGATAAGAACCAATACTTCAGAAAAACATGCTAAAATTAAAACATGATGCCAGATGTTTTTGTAATGTACCGTCAAGACGCTCACTGGGAACAACACAGCCAAGTACTCGTGTATGAAGTACTTTAGAGTACACAGAATTTCTGCTTTAACAAGACGTCCTCAAAGTAGTCCAATCCCAATGCCATCTATTAAGTAAAAGCAAAAGATTTCTCCTTTAAATGATGTGCCTTTGATTGCTCTCATTTCCAAATCAAATTTCAGTGGTAATGCTAATGACTGCCTAATTTCTGGTATGAAAGAAGAACGACACACTCGAGCGGTTTTGATCAGAGTTGCAGTAAAAATCAACCAAATTTCTCCTCAGTGAGCACAACAAACTTAAATAAAGGTGAAAATCCTTGTTTTTGTTTTTTTGCTAATCTCACTGTTTCTCTGTGACCAGGCAGGACTTGAGGGAGTCTGGTCAGCAACACAAATCTGACATTTTGTGAGTCTGAATGACAGCCTGTGTGTAATTTGTTACCATAAAGTACTTAATGCCGCTTTCACACGTGGTCAGGATGACTGAACTGAGATCTGCTACCTCCACATTAATGAACGTTAATGAAGTGTGATTTATAGGCCTTATCACTCAAACGATGACAATTATTGCTTCAGTTAGAGGTTCGAGACTCTGTCTGAACAGACGTATCGAGGATGGGGGAGGGCTGAACTGTGGAGCTTCTTATTATCAGCTCTGTAAGGTTAATCAAGGGGTTCAGATTATCCAATGTATTACAAATCTTCCCTTACTATGTTTTAATGAAAATCCATCAACAGATTATCTGCCCGTGTGGGCGTAACCGCTAAGCAAAGAATAAATGAAATCTGTTACACTTTGATCACAAACCCTTTGAAGTACAGTAGCACAGATTCCGATGGGCCCCTCAAGGCCTCGCAGCAGCTAACGATCTCAACAGCTGTCTTCTCTTCATGATGTAAGAGAAAACGTTTCTTGCACGAATCACATGATGCAACTTATGTGACTAATTTTGTCTGAAATTTCCAACAGAATTCATTAAAACTGTGCTAAAGGTAAAACTGTCTTGTTTTTACTGTATTCAGGACAAAAACAGAGCAGCACACGTGCCATATGTACAGACTGACCTGTGGCGGTCTCTACTCTCACTTGGCCCTGTAACTTACACAATTACAGCAAATACGAGTCACGTTAATCCCGCTCAGTATTTAGGCCAAACCATTAGGCTCTGGCGGATTTGTTTCATGTTTCTGCAGATGGAGCACTCTAGCCCTCTTGACTGGTTTAGAGCTTTAGTTAAGCAGAATGGTTTTATGAAAGTGCTGAGAAGGAAAAGCACATCAGACAGAGTGACAGTGAGGATTGGAGACAGAAAAAGCTGGACTTTTTTTGACAAAAGTTTATCTCTCATAAACCACAAGTGCTCGGCTTGTTGTGTGGGCTCTTGACATTGAGGAAGTATGTTGCACTTCAAGGTATAAGTTAAATGGGAAAGTTTGCATCCTCCAAATCCTCTCTGAGATTTGACTCGCCGTGCTGCTCTGATGTTATTCTGGTAGGCTGTGAAGAGGGGAGCAACTAATCAGAAGTGTCATTAAGAAAGTTTGGCGAATTTAATTAGGTCTCATTTCTGGTGACAAGACTCTCATCAGTTGTCGAATAACTATTTACACTGAAGTAATTGATGCTTGATGGTGAAGGAGACAGGAAGCAGAGAAGCTGAGCTGCACTCAGGGCCACGTTTTCAAAACTTTGTGCACTAGCCTGTAGAGTTTGTGCTGAGCTGTTGCTAACCAGCTCACACATACATACAAGAATAGAGATGCTTTCGAACGAAAGTCATTAAATAAGTGTTGGATAGAAAGTCTGCTCTTTTAATAGCTGTGACTGCAAAAATAAACATGTCTTATGTGTTTGTGAATGTGTTGTCACGTAGCACCCCGTGTCCCAGTTTAGCCAGTGTTCAGAGTTCTGCAGACTTGGCCGACTCTCTGCTACGACTTCTCCATCTCCTCCAAAATATTTAAGATGTTTTCTTCCTCTTGCTTTTGAAAACAGGGAGAATTTCAAACAGTCGGATCATCCATTATTCAGCAGCTACCTGTCTGCTTTGGCTTCTCACTCTGGTCCTGTACGAGTTAAAAGGGATGGGACTTAAAAGTAAGAGGATGGGATACTGGAATGTCAGGCATGAAAACTGGTGTCTAACTTTGAGGGACCGAGGCAGGGGGGAGAGTGAGACAGATCAGCTGAAGGACAGACTGACTACAAGTGTGACAGCAGTGTGAGGCGCTGGATGTTAGAAAGTGTCCCGAACTCGAAGATATTGAGGAGGCGCAGGGAGATGAATACTGCACACAATCAGCATAGATCTCCACCCAAAAATACACAAGCAATTGCTTTTATAATGTCAGGGTTTGACGCCCCTTCTCGCGTTTTCCAAGAACATTATTTGCATCTTTTACCGACAATGATCAGTTTTAAGAGATAAATGCAGACACAGAAGTTCCCCTCCCTAGCATCTTCGTCCAAATATGGCGATGAATCCAGGCCCTGAAGGTCCCCAGGGACTTGTCACCTGTTACTAAGCAAACTCAAACACAGGTTGCTGAATAGTTTCAGGCCTTTGCTCCTGTTTCTAGATGATATGTGCTATATGTGTTTTGTAAGCGTGTATGCAGTTTTAACCTTCTATAGCTCTAAGTCACTTACACAATAGATCGTCCAGACATGGCGCCGAATGAAGCTTATGACCTTTAATTAACTGACTGAGCTTCAACTCTTTAATAAGCACAAAATGCAATGTGTGTATACAATGATTATGGCTGCCCCTGTAATAAAAGGTTAATGTAAAGCCCACAGGTTTAATAACCATCTTAATGCAATGTTAATGCTGCAGGATATATTGTAGCTGTAAAATAATTTCTTTAATTCCACAAAAGGCTGGCCTGATCGGGGTCAGATGGTAAATGGCCTGTATTTGTATAGCGCTTTTACTAGTCCCCCAAAGCACTTTACACACCCAGTCATCCACACATTCACACACTGGTGGAGGCAGCTACAGTTGTAGCCACAGCTGCCCTGGGGCGCACTGACAGAAGCGAGGCTGCCATATCACGCCATCGGCCCTTCTGGCCAACACCAGTAGGCGGTAGGTGAAGTGTCTTGCCCAAGGACACAACGACGAGACTGTCCGAGCCGGGGCTCGAACCAGCAACCTTCCGGTTAGAAGGCGAACTCCCAACTCTTGAGCCACGATCGCCCCACCCCAGATGGAGTGATCGTGATCAGATCAGCCTGACATTGTCCCTGCCTGCACCAGGATGACCAACATGGGAATAAGAAAACAGGCAAGACCTGAGAAAAAGATTACAGCAACAAATAAAACGTGTAGCTAGTAGATAAATCTGCTTAATAATACCTATGCTACATTTCTGTCAGGTTTATATGGTTGTATCACTTAAGGCAAAGAAATTCCAATGAACTGCCAGATTGTTGACCTGTAATTATAACATCTGGCTGTTTAATCCTGCTTCGACTGATGTTTGGTCTGATTTTCAGACACTTGAGTATCTGTCTGTCTTTGGGTTCAGAACGCTTCTGCAGCTTACAGTAATGGAACAATGTGATGTTCACTGGGATAAAGTTTTCTTTCAGTTTTGTGTCTGTATAAAGAGTTGTGTCACGTTACATGCAGAACTTCTTTTACTTCGTGTGATTTTGGGCAGCTCTCTCTCATTTCCACATTGCAAATGTTTGCAGTCCTGTATGTCGGGTAAATCAAATATTCTGGTTGTGCCAAAGTGCACAAAGTACGAGGCAATGGGGACGGAGGGGGAAATAAAGTACAGAGCAAATCAATTTTGCTGTTGATGAATTTTTACTAGTTGATTTTAAAAGTCATCTCAAAGTTCAATGTAGCCAACAGTTTGAATCAAAATGTGTCATAATACGCATAATACACAGTGCATTTAGCCTCCAACCAATCTTTCTCCTCGTCTCAATACATTAAAAAATCAGCCCTCAAAGGACTGCACAGTTAGCGGTCAGTAACTGAGTCATCGCTACAGCGTATCGAGTTTTGCGTGTGGGTTCACTGTTAGAAGAGGTCAAGAGAAATAAGTGTAGAGCAGCAAGAGATGATTTTTTTAACCTTGTGAAAACAAATTTGCTGCTTTCTTAAAAACGTCACACAATCCCCGTTTTTCTTCCTTATGTTCTGATGCACATAAATGTTTGAAGCTATCAATGATCAATAATCCATTTTCTTTTATACTATATATTTAAATGTAATACATTGTTCCCATTTGTTCTTTGTTACCTTGTGTTATGTGTTGGGTCTAAACTTAGACCCCGCTGACCCCGAGACTTACTCCCATGAATGACAAAAAAGAGCAAGGCAACAGCGGTCGATCGATTTACTTGCAAGAGAGGCCCATCACGAATGACCCCGACGACGGCCTCCTCTCGCTGCCTTTCATTGAAAAACGTTCACAAGAAACAATGGTTCACGCAAGTACCCTCGTAACCCCCCTTGGTTACAAAGACAAGGCGCTGTGTGTGTGTGTGTGTGTGTGTGTGTGTGTGTGTGTGTGTGTGTGTGCGCGCGCGCGCGTGACTTCCTGATCACAACAACATCCTGGTCATAAAAGGGGTAATCTCCCCCACAGGTTCAATTCCTGTATTGGTTCACCATAAACAACACAGTAAAGCCATAAAAAGGGCAGGAAGCTTATCAAGCATCAAACAAACTTTCACAAGGATGTGCTTGTGATAAAACACGACAGCCCCCCCAGAACCGCGAGAGGCTGGGGAGGGGACAACACAGAGAAACAATGTAGAGATGGTAAGCATAAAAATGACAACATTTACCAATTCGCTTTAACATTATGGCTCGTGTAGGGGTGGCCAGACCATAACATAATTGTGATCCCTCCTCGAGTCCAAGCAGCACACAGTTCATACAATTTGATAAGAATTCTGTACAATGAGATGATTTAACACAAAAGAAGGAGCGGGCTATAACTTCGGGGTGGACCTAATGCCAAAACAACAAACAAAAGGAGCCTATCTAAACTTACCTACAAAAAGAATTAAACCAAATGACAGAAACTTACCTCCCTAACTAACAAAAACATCAAGTACGTTGTCTCCAGGTAGGTAGCCAATCCGCAGGAACCGTCTCCTGGATCCACCTATGATGGAAAAGCACCTGCACGCTTAAATTTGCATACGAGAGACAAGATTACGACAGCAGTCGTAACACCTTGTCTTCACTTTCTTTGGATCTCGTAAAAACAAACAGGCATTACAGTCGAATGCTTAATAATGTAAATAATGCAACACAACCATATCGACTTGTAGACGTGGTCGGGACGACCAACTGCTGAAGTTCAAACTGAGCATAAAGGCCATGAAAGGTTTTTTGTGCCTTTGAGCATGGCATGGCTTTTGGTGCCAGACAGGCTAGTCTGGGATCTTCCCACACGACCACATCGTATCCAGCAAGAGAAAATGTAAGAACAGAATAGTCAGACTGGTTCAAGCTGATAGGAAGGCAACTGTAACGCAGCTATAAAAGCAGCTTGCATTTGACTAACCCCAACTGGACAATAGAAGACTGGAAGATGCTGATGAGGCTCGGCACTGTGACTTTCCGATGGGAGGATCGGGATTTGAGCAACATGAAAGCATGAATCCGTCCTTTTACCAGTGCTTCAGGCTGGTTCAGGTGTGGGGGGAAATCTTCTCGCTACACATTGGACCCTTTAGTACCAACTGTTTTAAATAGCACAGCCTACCCGAGTGTTGCTGTCAGTCCCTTTATGACCACATTGTACACATGTTCTGATGACGTGCTGTCACATACTGTCATGTTCAAGAAACCAGTTTGAAATGATGTGAGCTGAGTTCACTGCACACAAACAGTCTCCACAGTCACCAGATCTCAGTCCAATCGATAGTAAACATTTGGCATTGGTAGAGCAGTAAATTTGCATCTTGGCTGTAGAGTCAACAAATCTGAAGCAACTGTGTAACACCATCATGTCAATATGGACCAAAACCTCTGAGAAATGTTGACCTTGTTGAATTTATGCCCCAATAAATGAAGGCAGTTCTCAAGGCAAACTCAGTACTAACAAGATGTACCTAATAAAGTGGCAGGTGAGTGCATATCTACCAGTGTTCTTTAGGAAACAGCCCCTAGCTACTGTAAATTCTCAAATGGTTGAAGAAATGTTTCTATATGCAGGTCGGTGTGAGTATGATAGTTAGTGTGTAGACTCACACACTGATGCCAAATGACAATTTAATTAAGATGGACAACATTTCTGTCCCAGTTTAACCTGCAAACCAATACAACAACCAACCTTTCTCATGTGGTGTGACTAAAAGCACCCACGGGAACACGGAGAGGAAGGAGTAAGGGTCTCAGAGGAAGGACGAATCAACAGGAAAGCACCTCTCATAGAAATGCTTGGAAATGTACTCCCCACTAGTCTAATTGTCTGAGTGTGTGCAGCTTAAATAAATATCTAAGTGGTGCGAAATGAGGGGATGGGAATCTCAGTAATAAGAAACTGAACCGGTGTCGTGCTCACAGTGAATGAAATCAACCACAGTGTAAGGTTAGCCCGTTACTCTGCTGATTTAAGGCTGAAGAAAAACTTTCAAGGATGCAAGCTGCCGGTTTTTCATTTTCATGTCACTCTGCTGAGCAAAACGGGCTGAGTCATGCAGTCTCCTCCATTTTCCTCTCTCTCTTGCTTGCGTCCTGGGATGTGAAGGGACTGATTACAGGCTAATCAGCTGTTTGGAATTTGGTTCTCATTTCTTGCAGCTGAGTAAAGTAAACGAGTGTTAAAAGAGAGAAACAGGATCAGGGGCAGGGAGAGGCTTTCATACTCTCAGTGTGGCAGCAAATAATTAAAACAATCCTAAAAGATGCCAAGAGGAGAAAGCAGAGAGTGTGAAGCAGGAGTAAATTGCTTTTCTTCCTGGTAATTACAGGTTTATGCTTTTCAACTGATGCAAAGAGCTGCTATTTTGCACCTTATTATGATAATAATATTTTCTTGCTCGATGCGTACGTTCGGCCGCACGTGTGCGCGTCACCGGTTTGGGCTGTGTTTTGCACTTTGCTCTGTTCCTGCTTAATAATGACAATGCAAACTGTTCATTCTTCGAGTTTCAGGCCACCATCTCTCTGCGCACACTCTGCTGTTGCTGTTAAATCGACACAGTGGGCCTTTGTGCAGTATACTCTGTGGAGCGTCTGCAGTTGTTCAGTGGAACTGGCACAGAGCCTCCTCGAGACTTCACCTGGCTCACAGCAGATGGCAGTGAGCGGGCTGGAAAAAAAGCTTTGATGCTTTTCTGGTTCTGCAAAGGGAAAGTCAGAGGTAGGCTGAGTATTCATATTCAGTCACATACTTGCTGGGTCTGATTTAAGCCAGGATTCAGTGTTCCTGGATCTGCAGCCGCACCGGGAAAAGGCAGAGCAAAAAAGCATGTAATGAAAGACGAAGAGTGGCTCCGTTTACTTCAACAATGAGATCTGTTTTGTTCTTTGTCCATCTGTGCTGAACTGCTTTCATCAAGTTGTTGTCCCATCGAACACGTTTAATTTATCAGTGGTGATCAGCAGAGATGGGCAGTAACGCGTTACTGTAATCCGATTACTTTTTTCAAGTAACGAGTAAAGTAAGGGATTACTATTGCAAAAACGGTAATTAGATTACCGTTACTTTCCCGTAGGAACGCTGCGTTACTGCGTTACTGCGTTACTGAAACTGTGATCTTTTGTGAGAATGTCTCACGACAGTGACGTAAGCGAGTGCGACGTTCGTGACAACAGCTGTGTGCAGATCAACAATGGATCATATATCGAGTGCGGAGAGAGTATGAGCGTGCAGCGTTTAAAGCGTGGAAGTACTGACCTTACTTTGAGTTTGATTCCATAAAAAGTGACAAAAACATTAGTGTCCGCTGTGCGTGGGAAGAAAACTTCTTTTTACAGCGAAAAAAAACCCCTAAACTTCCAACAAGCACCGAGTAGCTACGACGTAATGGGAAACTCACAGAGAAACTCGTGGATTCTTCCACTGACCGCGGCACACCTGCACCAGGGTAACCCTCCGCCTGCCCCACTCCTGCTTTACAGGTGAAAATAGAGCAACAGGACCGCTGAGTCTTTGACTTTATTTATTTTCTGCTGTGTTTTACTTGCATCTATTTGAAAGACTGAGTGTAAACACAAAAATATTTTATTTTATGTGCTGGAATGTGCAGAAAATAGGTTTAAATGTTAAACTAATTTCTTCCAGTCAGAGAATGTTGCATATAATTTAATGTTTGCTTGATGCATAAAGTTAAAAGATTAAAACTAATAAAACAAGTTTTAAAAAGAGACTTTTCCATTTGATTACATTTTATATGATGGATTATGCAGAAAAAGTAGAATTGGGCTGAAAGATCTATCGCTTTATCACCTATTCAGGTTGTAAGTCGTGTTTTTAAAAAGTAAATAAGTAACTAATTACTTTTGAAAATAAGTAATCAGTAAAGTAATGGGATTACTTTTTGGAGAAGTAATCAGTAATTAGTTACTGATTACTTTTTTCAAGTAACTTGACCAACACTGGTGATCAGTAGCTTTTGCTAGTGTAAAAGTAAAAATAATATCCACAACAATAAATGGGTGATACTCACAGATGTTCCACGATGCAGTAGCTTTCTATGTTTTCACTCGAGACGGTTTCTCACGACTGCCAATGAAACTTCTCACCACATCCTAAAAAGAAACACCTTCTCACCTTTTACACCAAGTTGCTTTGCTCACACACGCAAAGACAAAGCTGAATCTGTTTGATTGATGCGACACACGCCAGCTTTTCTCTGGTCCTGCCACATTCATTTCCTCTGCATGGACACGCTGCACTGTGCTGATACAGAGCAGAAATATGAACAGGTGTGACATGGGTAATTTGTTCACATGGCCTAGAGCAGTAGTTGGCCAAAACTGGGCAGCTCAGCTCAGTTTAGAGTTGAAATCCAGCTCGCAGCGACTGACCGAGGTCTCTGTAGGCGACCCCAAAGAAATCACTCATGTTTTGAGAACAATGGCTCCAAAGCCAAATTCCCTCTCTCGCTCTCTCGCTCTCTCGCTCCGTCCTTGTGTCTCAAAGAAATGTTAAAAGGAAATTTTATTATATCTCATTAAAAGTAATGCAAATGTTTGTTGAACTCTGGTTTCACTTACAATAAATCAGGTCAGTTCAACACTCGATGTGTAATGCTTTGTGACTAAATGGCCTGTACCCACATTTTTAAAGTAACCTGAGAAATCAAATGAAAGCAGGACAAACCTTCACCCAACTGTCCTCACAGCTTCAAGCAGCTTCAAGCAGTTCTTCAGCACAGTGTTCAAACTGGATTTATGCTTTACACAAAGGGATTTAGGTGAGTCCCACCATAAATACCTGTTGTGCTGATCCATCGTCCAGGCGTTATATCCACTACCACAGCACTAAGTGAGCGTATTCTACAAGATTAGGTGTTATTTAGTTACTAAACTGCAATGCATATAAAAGTGATATTCAGACTATAATCATAATGCAGAAAAGGGCTATTAGATTAATAAATCATGAGGGGTATAGGGCTCACACAAATGCACTCTCTATTAAGACACAAGCCAGGATCTGGTGAAGTTTAAAACAGTGCAAATAATATATAAGGCAAGGCAAAACAACTGCATGGAATGATGTTATGAAATGTTGGTGAATGTATATGTTTGAAATAAAAATGAACTGAACTGAAAACTACACACGAACGTTTTTTCCCATCAGAATGTTAGAAATTCAGTATTCACATAAATCGGCCTCTACATACAACAAAGCTTGTAGGAGGAATGCAAATTTCTAGTGGTTTTACAGATAAAGTAATGTGACAGAGCTCTGGAGTCCATGCATATACTTCAGGCCAAGGCAGAGTATATCCATGCATAATGCAGAGTCCGGTTTTCACAGATTTGTTTTATTGTTTTGCTCTGTTTTTGTCCCAAATGGTCAGAAAGTCTGCAGATGTCATACACAGTGATGTCTGTATAAACTTTGCTTAAATGCCTCACCAGCACAGAAGGTTAATCCGTGTTAGTGCCGTCTCTGAAGATTTGAAGGTCCAACAACAGGGTAGTGTCAGAAGCCCAACAGGTTGGGGCCAGACTGGTGGTGCTGGGTCACAGTTCTTACCTGAATTGGAATTTATTGAGATCTTTGGTTATAGCCATAGTTGTCTGACTCGTCCCAGATCACCATTGCAGAAGCAACAGAGCCAGCGATCCAGAAGGGCGAGAATTTGTTTTCCTGATGCTCTTACACACAGTTTCGGTCTCACGTGTCCCCGTCTTATCGCCATCCTTGATCCCTCTTCTTATCTCACCTTTCCTTTTTCTTTCCTTCTCCTCTCGCTTTGCAAAACCGCAGATTTGGATGAAGCGTACAGTTGCCGTAGCCAAACGCAAGCCGGAACAACCTCTAGTTCTACTGCTTCCCTTGATTGATGTTCTCATATCTGTCGCTCGCACACACACTCAGCGGCTCTCAGATAGAAACAGACTATTAGCATTGGCTCTGTGCCGTCTCCATTCTCACAGTAAGTTAGACTCAAATCAGAAGAAGATCTCGTTGGCAGAGGAGAAAGAAGAAAATGATAGAGAGACAGATAAAGACAGTGAGCTAAAGTTAGTGCCAGCTCAGAGTCCAGACAGGAAGAAGAAGATGGAAACAAACGAATGAGACAAGTGCATAATAGTGTTTACTGTGAAATGCTGTCATTGCCAGCCGAGTGTATTACTATACATCCATCTAAGTTGCGGTGCACAAAACTGAAACTGTGCTCGTGTGTTGTGCATGAGAAATTAAAATTGGCTGTGATGGTTGCAAACGCTGAAGTCAGAGTCGTAACAGAGTATCGCAGGAGTGCAAAATGGTCAGTTTATCGAGCGACCCAGTAAAGCAGAGGTGCGTGACCCTCTCCTCTCCACGTGCACACATCCTGCAAGAGTTTAAATATTTAAATTGGATGCATTTCCCTTTTCCTCACATAGCCTTATCATTATACTTTAAAGACCCATGAGATCACCTGGGAACCATATATTGTGTTATTTGACTCTGATCTGTGTCTCATTATGCATCGCTATCTTCTTCTTACTGTTGGGCATTTTCATCAGGAAAACAGTATTTTAGCTTCCAGCCTTTCCGCCGCCCCTACCTCGATTCATTATGTGTCTTTGAACAGCTCAGACCTCTGAATATGAATGACGCCTGCATCGCTCTGATACAGGTGAGTAGTTTATTTGATTATTCAAGGAAGTAAACAAATTACCATGTAAGGATGAAAAAAGATGACTGAATAAACACTGGCATGAGCATATTAGCATGTTTTTTTCATCACCTGCTCAAAGACAGTCCATAGATTATCTGAACACAGAAGAATATGCAACAACGACTTTAACCCTTACAACCAGTGTGAGGCAAATTTGACCCGATTGGATCTGACTGCAGGAACATTTCACTAAAGTTCATCCATTTATTCTAAAATGTGGTGAGTTTTCACAACAATTGTATAGAGAAAAAATACTATGAGGGAGCGTGCTTTTTCCTTTCGTGCCCCATTTTTGTGGAACAACCTCCCTGAAGATATTAGGCAGGCATGCTGTGTGGAGGGTTTTAAAGCCAAGTTAAAGCTCCACTTGTTCCTGATCCTATGTGTCGTAATTCCATGCCAGTTTTTACTGGTTCTATCAGTTTTTAAATTGTCTTGTTTTTTTCTGTATTGCTTTATTTATTTATTTTTATCTTCAAATAGCTCCTCAGCATATTATTATTATTATTGTTGTTGTTGTTGTTGTTGTTGCTTTTGTTAATTTAGTGGCTAGCATTGTCACCTGACAGTTGAAAGACTTCTGGTGGATTATACAATTATAAAATCACCTGAGATGCCAGTGTGGGAAATACAGACACACATGTTTCCATCCATCCTCTTTCCGGATCGCTGGAGCCTATCTTAGGCTTGTCTTAGGGCAAGAGGCAGGTACACCCTGGACAGGGCTAACACATAGACACAAACCATTCGCACATTGTGCAAAGACTTGTGCAGGAAGCAAACGTGGGAGTACATGCAGCCTGATGGTGGAATTGAACTCAGGACCTTCTTGCAGTGAGGCAACAGTGCTACCACCGTGATGCTCCTGTTTCCTGCCGTCACTTTAAGTACATATACTAATTTGCAGTAATCAAGTTTTAGGCTCCAAGTGTTAATTAATATGGAGATTCTCATTATAATTATGAATGATCATTCTGAGGATGATACAGAACTAAAGGCAGCGTTTCATGGCTGTAATAATGTTTGTATAATGAATCCCAGCAGCTTCGGATGCTCCTGGCAGTTTCACTCTCAAAATCTAAATTTGTGAAAGCAGATGTTTTCTGCAGAAACATGTTTTACCTCAAATATCGACTTCCCTATTTTGTGAAACACTGATTAATGAATAATTATCCTTTTTTTTTTTATGTCAGATAGTTTTAATCCTGAATTGATCAGTACTTCAAAATTTGTTGAGATGTATTATGAAGGAATTGTTGAACCATACTGTGAGGGTGTAGAATATGAAGAGTATGTAAGGGTTAAACTAAAACGACGTCAATGGATTAAAAGCAGGAAGGGCTGAAACTTCAATGCCAGGAATACGAAGCTAATCTAGTAAATGGGAAGTGTTCTGCTAGAGAGCGATTGGCTGTTTAAATGCAGGCGATGAAGAAAAAAGGCAGAAAACTGAAGTAAAATGAAATGCTTTCTATGTATGAAAGCAATGTTTTTTTTTCAAATAAAACAGTCATAAGAACAGAAATTATAAGAATATCCTAAATGACAGTGGTGCACATTCTACAAAGGGAGGAGAGAGCCTAGATATTCATTACGTCGCTGTAAAACCAACACAGGCTCAGCAGGAAAACAGTCTCAGCTTTAAGGGGAAACAGATGAATTCAGCGTATGCTTTGAGAGTTTCATGTGGATTCTAATCTAATCTTTTAGTCTCAGTAGAGCAGGCAGCTGTTTTCAGTAAACAATCTCTCATAAGCGCTGCATAAAATGGCAGAGAAACAAAGTTAGCTTCAAAGTTGGTGAAGATATTTAGCTGCGAAACAGCAGAGGTTTCCTTCAGTGGGGGGATAGTGGGGTAAAAGGTCACCATGTCCAATTGTGACTAACTCGTTATGGAGTTTTGTCCCTGGGTGGTAAGCAGTTAATGTTGTTTAAAGTTTAGGAAACTTTAAATTAAGGAGCGGTCAAACTCATTATTAAAGGCATACTACTGAAGCCCATGACCCTGAATCCTCCCTTAGTTATGCTGCAATAGGTGTAGGCTGCTGCGGATTCCCATGATGCACTGGGTGTTTCTTCTTCACTCACTATGTGTTAATAGTACTCTCTGCAGATGGCCCCGCCCCTCCCTGAGCCTGGTTCTGCCGGAGGTTTCTTCCTGTTAAAAGGGAGTTTTTCCTTCCCACTGTCACCGAAGTGTTTGCTCATAGGGGCTCATAGGTCATAGGTTTTTCTCTGTATGTATTATTGTAGGGTCGACCTTACAATATAAAGATTTGGTGCTATATAAATAAAATGGGATTGAATTATTAAAGCCATACTACTGAACCTGTGAAAACTGTTGTGTGATATCCTCACGGGGTTTAAAGGGAGCTTCCCTTTGTCTGATTTAGGACACTTACTTAGGAAACAGGAAAAGACCAACAAAAATGCTTTTAGTTGGAGTAAAAATGTAGATTAAGGTTCTTGAAACTTCACACATCAGGGACTAAAATCACTGCTGTTTTTTCCGTCTGCCTGCACGAGTTCTGCAACTTTTTTCCAAGTGAAGTACTAAATCACTAGAGAACCTATTCAGGCTACAAAAGGGTTTGTTTTATGTGTAACTATAGTTTGAATGTTCACAGGGGACCAGGACAGGCATCTTACACCCAGCTCTGTTCTACCAACATCACCCTACTTCCATATAATTACTTATTCTTTGCAAAGAAAAAAACATGGAGCCTTCCAATGCATGCTTTATGTTGTAAAAGTTCAGATTTGCCTTCCTAACTTCAAAAATGCTTGCATGAGTGGATTCGTGGGCGTGAGCAAGTAATCATGAGATATTTAAACAAGTGTTGATACTGAGCAAGTATACTCATAGAACCAGTTACGCCAGTCGGCTTTTTCAGTGTTGTTTTGTTTCGTTTTAATGCAGAATTATCAGCCTATGTTGTTAATAGTTTAATCCTCTGTTACATGTTTTTAGTTACCTGTAAATTGTATGGATATGCTTGTATTTATATGGCCAACAAAATGAGTTGAAAACATAATAATCTCAATATTTGCATTTAAAGTAATACTGGGTCTAATTCAGAGAATATGCATTTATAACCTTGCTTGGAAAACGGACCCCAAAACCTTGTGTGTATTTAAAAAAGGGATTTACACGAACAACTAGACTAAATTACTCAGAACTGGTGCCAGCAACATTTCTTAGGCTACTTAAGTCTAAAACAAACAAGAGAAACAACCTGAATTTATGCAAACGATGTTCTTTCAGAGCACTTGCGAGTCAGCTTTCATCTTCTCTCTAAATTAGCTCTTATTGCAAATTGTCTCTCTTATTCTGTGTATCCCACCCACACCTGCTATTGACACAAACATAATCACAGATGCACACAATGTATGCCAGCATTTTGCTCCTGTTGTAACTGGATTACAAGTGGGTGGCAATCCTCTTTCTCCCCCCTCCGCGCTTCCGTAACGCTTTGAGTTGTCTGGGGAAACTGAGGATCCTGGCTCACATCGGACTTTTCGAAAGAGCTCATCTCTCACACGTTCAGCGCAGCGACAGTGGATCTCTAACTTCAGATTAGGATTTAGGGAAGAGTTGTCAAACTTTTTCATTGTGTATTGTTTAAGACATTTTAGATTTCAAAAGCCAGCTTGTCTTATGATTGCTACCATACGCATATTTTATGTAACTCCATATTTTATGGATGACTCACTTTTTAAACCCCTTGTAGTCTGATTGTCTTTCGTGTGTCCGGCCCTGGATCGCTTCTTGTAGGACAATCGGACAATTGCAGCCGACTCCTAACATCCCAACCTGTGTGCGCTCTTACAGCGAAGGACGATTCCTCACCGAAACATTCCCAAAGCCATAGCAGGTCAGAGTAGCCCCTGAGGGTGCAGCGGAAAGAGTCACACTGTGGACCTATTGATGCTTTACTTTCTGCAACTCTAGTGAAATCTGAACAAATCACCTTGCTGTCCTAGAAGTTATTTCACAATAAACGCAGGGTATTGTGCATCTATAGGTCATTTTTGCTTTAAACTGTGTGTTTTACCTTATGTTGAAGTGTGTGTGTGCGCGCTGAGCTAAATGAGGACACGTGCAGCGTTGTGTGTGTGGTCTGTCTCGTTTGTTGACTGATTTGTTTGGACCTTTTCTGGTTTTGGAGATAAACACGTTGAAGCAGATATGAATATTCCTAATGGCTTTTTAATGTCTTTCTAATTTGCCCTTTAAAGGGCTCTAATGGACTGTCCCCATGTTTGCACAGAGAGGAAAAAACAATGGCTCTGACTCATTTGGTGGTTACCTTTGAGCCTGCACTAAAGCAGACAATATCATTACAGTCCTTTAGAGCTCCTCCTGTAGGAAGAAACATAGTACCGTCATACTTTACACCAAGTGTTTGTGTAGCAGCGCACATTTAAAAGGGCTTCCTGGGGTCCCAGCTCTGGAATAAATGTGTTTCAGCGCGTTGAATGAAAATATCCGTTAGTTTACCGAGTGAGGAATTTTTGTTTTATTCCAATCGGGCAGCGGGTATGAAAGATCACAGAGAATCGATCTTGATGACTCTGAGCACGTTACTGTGGATGTTTTGGTGATTTTCACGAGCTCAGTTGCTTCTCAGTAAAACTTTAACTTCTTCTCTACCAAATTCACACTTTTTTGCCATTTCTATCCAATAATAGAAATAATAGAAATAATGTGACATCAGTCACATTATTTCTATCCGATAATGTGACTGATGTCATCGCACTAGGCAGGCAGCTGTGCAAAAATGCTTATACGTTTAACAACAAATACCTTCCCGACATTGTTGTGTACATGTTCACGTGTGTGCATTTCACTGTCGCAATGCAGCGATGATGAAAAACTGATGCAAGACACAAACCAGAGCATGTGTCTAAAACTGCAGTCGGTGACGGCGAGAGAGACATATGGAGGTTAATAACCTGTCAGCCCAGCTCTGTAACAGTGGAGAAGTAGGCCTAATGAATCATGTGGCTCTTCAGTGTGTTTAACAAGCGTGTGTAATACAAGTGTGTGTGTGTGTGTGTGTGTGTGTGTGTGTGTGTGTGTGTGTGTGTGTGTGTGTGTGTGTGTGTGTGTGTGACATCCAGGCAGAAAAGGAGCATTTACAATGATAGAAGCGTCATTATTAGTAGCATTTTGTTGCAATGAAACATATGTGTTTGTTAACAGTAGTAATCGCTGGGAGCGAGAGTGGGAGGGGGAAAGGTGTGAGCAGAGGTTGATTGCAAAGCCATTTCCTAAGGTTTTGTCGCGCTCTGTTAGCTGTAGAGCTCCATTTGAAAGACAATTTGTCTACTGCTGAGCACTCTGGCAAAGAGCGACCTTGTGTTGAAGAAAGTCTGCACATTCGTGTGTGTGTGCAGTACAGGATGCACCATATGTCAAATAATACATGCACGAAAACAGCAGAGGCAGCTAAAAGTTTGGTACACACACACACACACATAAAATATATATATATATATTCATCCATAGTTCTTAAATCAATCACATGTAATGTTACTGTAGCGCAGATGAGAGCCCCTTGCAATCACCATCGAGCAGCCATCAGTGGCCGATTGAGTGGCCGCATTAGCAAGGTCGTGATCTGCTCTCAGGCTCATTTTCAAAGCGATGCAGGCTTGGCCGCTCGCCCACCAGATTTGGAGAGAGGTCCTCATCATCTTCAGACCTCAGCTCTGTTTGGGATCTTTTCAAATGGTACGATCTAATCAAACTGCAGTGCACTGCTGTTTGATTTTTTCTAATATAGAATCGACTGACAGCATCCTGGACGATAGTTGATGTGATGAGGTGTCTCACGTGGTCTCGTTGTTTTCTTACAGGTATGCTGTTCTGCAGGACCCTGCGGGCTGGCTGAGTGTGAACCCAGTCAGAGGAACTGTCAACACCTCAGCCTCGCTGGATCGCGAGTCTCCTTATGTCTACGACAACAAATACACAGCCGTCTTCATCGCCACCGATAACGGTGAGTTGCACTGCAATCTGAGTAAAACTCATATATAATCTAGATAGGATCTATTTTTAGAAATACTTGAAATGTAAGCCGTCGGGTTTATCCACTGTGGAAACTTTTATTCTCGTTTTCATTGTACAAAGAACTTTTCATGGGTGATGAGTGTCAGTTCAGACATGAAAAGTAGAAACAGAGCCGCCTTTGTAACTACTGAGCACTCTTGACTTTACCTGGCAACAGTCAAAGTGTCATTTTTCCCATGGTGACAATAGGACGGCCTTATGTGGTGCTCCTGCGTCTATTGGACCATATGGCAGCTGCTTGGCAGTGTCAGCCGAGCTGCTGCTTTGAGACTTTCCAAAGCACAGATGAAAGTGTCGGGAGCTTTGGCGCATTTCGCTTTTTTTCTCTTCGCTTCCCACTCTGTCTCATCATCTCTCTGTGTCTCTGTCTCTTTGTCTCTCTACCTTCTCCTATCAATCCATCTGGTCTCCTGTGCTCGGGAGATTCTGACAGATCCATTAGAGGAACTGAGGGATTCTATTAGTAGGCAGCAGAATAGCACTGTTGTGCTGGGGAATTCGGTAGCCTTAGAAAGATGAGTGCTGAAAGAGGAGTAATGATGGGGCAGGAGGAGAAGCTAGAAGGGGTGGAAGGGTCAAGAAAAGAAGAAAAGGAAGGGACATAAGAGGAGATAACAAGAAAAAGATATAGAGCAGGGGAAGTGTGTGACGAATAGGTGGAAAAGAAGAGAAATGGAGAGTGGACTCAGCCAGGTGAAAGAGTAAGATCTGTGGTAAAGCCGGCAAAGGATGGATGAATGCAGGAAGTTATTGCAAAGTCTTCAGTGGAACTGACATTGTTAGCATGTAACCTCAGATGTGTTTTTAAGTTAAATTCCCATCAGCTTTGAAAAGTGCCTTTTAACAGAGAAAGGTCTGAGCATACGAGGCCTCTAAAACTCCGTTTGTAGTTACTGTGTGCACGTAGACACTGCCTGCAGAGTGACGTGTGCATCGCTTTAGTCCTGTTACATTGTGAGATGACATTAGGGCTGATATAAAAGCTCTGTGCACAAAAAAGAGGAACATTTTCATGTGTTTTATGTTCATTACATATAAAATGAAATATTCCGAGCCTTTTGGTTTATATTATATGTTCATGCTCATGAAAATCATCCTAAAACGTACATTTATATACTTTTTTGGGACCATGAATTACTGCATATGTAGTCAAGTTTACCAAGTCTTTCATCAGTTTTCCTTTTTGTATAATTCTTTCTTGTCAATGCAAACAGAAAACTACGTTCGCTTCGAGCTAACGGGAGGCCGAAGAATGCGGCTAAAACTTTTGCGAGCTCTCGCAAAACTTTTGTGAGATCCCGAGTTTGTTTTGCAAGATCTCGCAAAAGTCCGTCTTAATTTTTTTTCTCCCATGTCCCCTGCGGGGCTCTGTAGAAAACTCAGGCATGACTCTGGTTCTAATATTAAAAAAACCCTTAAAATAAGCTCACTGAGCTAAATATCAGTGTTGTTACAGTGGACTGGCACTGCTAAGGTGCTGGTGATTAGCAGTTATTCTATTAATTATGTATCTTAACATGGTTATATGGTGGTAATTAGCATTTAACACACAGTGCAGCGTAGGCCAATCACAATGTAATTACATTTTCAAGTATTTAACAAAATCAAAGATTCACCAGAATAATGTGTTATTTTCCTGAGTGATTGCAGTTTCTGATGAGACGTTTAACTGTAAACATACATGTTAAACAACAGTTCATAACAGTTACATTAAAGGATGCCTACATGGATTTTTTCAACATTGTTTCACGGCCGACACACTGACGTCCCCTGACACATGTGCCTGTTCTGTGTACTGTATGTCTAGGCTCTAAAAAGCCTGTGCTGCTATTCTGTCTGCAGAGACAAGAACAAGCTCAGTCTTTTAAAAAACGACTGTCGATTTCTGTCGACTGTCTGTGCGTGGTCGAGAAATTTCAGAATACTGATGCGTACCTGCTTGACTGCCACCTCCGCTCTTTTCTGCGCGCTGTGTCATCAACTGGACAAATCTGTTCCTTCCCCACAGCTATCAGCGCAATGATGACTGTATGACAGCCAGCCTGTGTCATAGGCTGTCATACCTACCAGCAGGATATCGATTGACCCTTACATTTTCTGTCTTTATATATATGCAGAGACCTCGAATGAATACTATCCACCTACAGAGGACGAGGAGCAGAAAAACAGAAGGGCTGCGTTTAACAGAAAAAGGACGAGTCCTGTTTCAGGAGTGTCTGTAAACACAAGTGCAAGAAATACAATAGCAGAGAAATCTACTGAAATAAATAACAGAGGTTTAAAGAAAGTATAGGCATCAGTTTTAAAAGTATTGATGAAAATAGTGGTTTTACAGCCACTTTAGGCTGACCTGACCTGGACTCAGAATTGCCACGAATATACGCTATTACAGTTATTTTGTTTTGTGTTTTTTGTGCATGGTTAGCAGCAGATTGACGGTAGCTCCTGTTAACAGCATGAGGGCAGGTCAACTCCAGCAGCCCTCTGGGTTGCAACAGATGGTGGATGATGGTGCGAACACACCATTCCCAGAGACAGATTGAAGTCCAGCTCGAGGAAGAAAGAACAGAGTCATACATATGATATGAGAGATTTACAAAGAAACCAAGATGATGGCATTGATTTAAAAATCAATCAGCTGAAGAGTTAGCAACAGCTGAATGCAGTCTGGAGGCTACGCTCTGCTGCCAGACTAATCAGTTGCACCTATAGAAGAAGCGAGCCAATCATTGGCCACTTTATAATGTGTTAAGTCGTAATCTTTGAGGGTCATGCAGTCGTCACTGTGTGTGCACTTTGTGAGTTATTCACCATTGTATTCATGTTTGTGCAGCTTGTATTGTTTCTAACGGCGTGTTTCTGATTCCCAGTTAATAATTTAAAAGCCACAGATGAGTTTAGCCTGTGCAGCAGCACCTGGCAGGCCTATGGAGCAGGACAATATTGTTTGAAGTGCTATTGTTCCAACCTGAGCGCAGGGCTTGACGGGCTGTTTATATAAACTCTCATCAGTAGCTTCTGTTTTTCAGGCCAGCGAATTCTCCTCTGCTCTCTGATTCCCCGCTGGGAGTCCAGCTGTTCCCGCATCCTACCCTCCTCCCTTTCCTTTGCATTAGTTCTTGTGGGCAGATTAAAGTTGTTTTTTTAATGTCTTTGTCGTACTTGATGCAGAGGCTCTCCGGCCTGCGCCGCACCTGCGTATCCCCTCACTGCTGTGTGTTGCGGTTCGATGTTTTCCGCTGCTCATCATTTAAATGTTAAACTGCCTCCTGGAGGCAGCCATTTGTCATTGGGAGGCATGAATACATTATCAAAGCCCCAGTCGCCTGAAACACGCCAGCACACGCGCGCAATCTTCAGTGTTTACTGCCACTGAACCTGCGATTAAAAACCCTGAAGTTACGGGAAAAGTGGCTGAGCAGTGCTGGTTTAAGCACATGGATATACTAAGGAGAGACCTCCATTTAGACACTGAAATATTATGTGCACACACGTGTACCTGCACCACAGTTAGACAACTCCAACATAGTCAAAGAGCTTTGTTAATTACAGGAATATTAAGTATTGCACACATACATGCAGCCAGACTGAGCCTCAGCCTTCATCACAGTCACATCACATCCCCTCTGGTTTAAATCAAAAGTAGAGAGGGGATGCTGAATTCTAATTGGTCACAGATTAAAACCCTTTGGTGCTCAGACAGATTTAAAATTTAATAGTGTTTAGTCGTGTGTGTGTGTGTGTGTGTGTGTGTGTGTGTGTGTGTGTGTGTGTGTGTGTGTGTGTGTGTGCGCATATACATAATATGTGAATCTGTGATCTCTCTGAAAGAAAAAGTAATAACAGTGGTAGCAGTGACAGCCTGCACGTGTGCAGAGGTGCACCTTTGTGTGTCTCTGCATATGTCCATTTTCGAGTGCATTGGCTGCCCACTGTGCTGCCTCATTGCCACACTAAGTGTTGGGAACCAGTGTGCAGCTCGTTGCCATAATGGGCTGAGCAATTTCCCTGGCCGGGCAAGCCCAGATACAGAGATTTTACTGCTAAGTGTCTGTCATGTCGCAAGCACATAGTTAGCAGGCTGGCAGGCTACATGCTGATAGATAGACTCGGGTTTTGTCTTGAGCCAGCTGTGATCAGGGTCCCTCAAACAACAGCAGGGAAATAATAAAGCCTGATGAGGCAGTGGTGAGGCCAGCGCACTGGGCCTGAAATCAACAGGCAGACAATAGAAGAGAAATTCAACCAAACAGACTAAAAACGTAACCTCGTGGAGATGATTGTTTATGGAAAACCGAGTATTGTAGTTCTCCTGATCTGTTTTTAATCCATAATAGAACTCTTATTAAGGCTGATTTGGTGATTTAGTTAGTGATGAGTCTTTATTTAATATTATTAAGTCATTAAGATCAGAAGGGCTGTTAAGAGATACGAGCATAGTGAAAGCTAGAAATCAGGCATGTCTGCCTGCGACATCTTTTCAAAAGATCCAATATAGTGCAGTCGAGAAAGCGAGAGCTGAAGAGCAGTCTGCGTCTAATAGAAAGATAAATATAGTAACAGGAGACTCGGTGTCAAGAAGCCAAAAAAAAAGAGAGAGAAACATGGAGGGAAATGAGAGAAAGCAGCGAGGAAATTGAAAGGTGAAAATTAAAGACACACAGGACAAAGAAATGAAGTTTTTTTTGGGGTGGAGGAACATTTCTAAAAGAAAACGTGCGACCTCATGACGTGCGTTTGACTGAGTCTTGATTATGTGGATTCTGGAAGCGCTTCCTTGCTCCCGCTCTTCAATCAATCCCTTTATGGTCACAGCCACAGAGGCAGGCAGGTTAGGCACCTTCTTGAAATATGTTCTCACCCAGCCAATCAACGATGACCCCGTGCAGCAGTAGGCAAAGGTGATGCTCGTGTAAGGGAAGAGTTCAGGGTGCAGAATAAAGGCAACTTGACCCGCGGAAATGGCAGTGTAATGGATACGCTCTGTAAAGAAGATCGCAGCTCAACGCCGCCTTCCTTCTGTTGCCTCCTCTGTCTTCCTGCGCTGCTTCATTAACCCCAAATACTCACTGTGTCTTTCTCACTTGGAGCTTCAGTAGCACCTCCCTCTCCCTCTCTCTGTCTGTCCTTCACTGAGTGTCTTTGTCTTTTATTCCTCGACTTGTAGCAGAACCCATTGGGGAAGTCTCCACCTTGTAAACAGGCTCACGTCGTGTCTGTGATTAAAGAATGCCTTTGTATGGCTTTGCCAGGGAAGAAATGTCTTTCTCTGTTATTGCCTGTTATCTGGCCTTGCTTATCTCGTGTCCTTGGAATACTGATTCATCCGCAGATCAGAAGTTCTTGCTGTGTCTGGCACACACCAAAACAAACATGGCTCAGCCCACTCAGCAAGGGAGCCTCCGTCTGAGTACAGTACTTTCTGGGTACTTATTTTATAAGCACTGAAACTATTGGCGAGGCTGAATCCGAGTATATTCCGAATTATTAAAATTTAACGCTCATTTAACTGCTTTTACTTTTAGTTTTTGCAAAAATGATTACCGAGCAAACTGGCAGACAAGCAAAAATTACATTTACGTCACCATTTCCATTTCTCTATCCACCGTAAATAAATAGAAAACGATTACTGGGAGGTGTAAACTCACACATGGATAGGAATTCAGCATCTTGCCCAAGGACACGCCGCCATCCAGACTGGAAGAGAGCTCAAAGGGTGGACCTTCTGAGTACATCTGTATATCTGCCCGTCTGTATAGCACTATAAACATCTGTATACTCTTTTGTAAATCATCTGTACATAACTATTCCCACCTTTTATTCCACCCATATCTGTATATAATCTGCTCTTTGCACTTCTGATTAGATGCAAACTATATTTTGTTACCCTCTATCTATACGTGTGTAATGACAGTAAGGTTGAGTCCTAATCCTAAATGTGTTCAATGGCAAACTGTGACAGAAATAAGGCATCAGGATGTTGCACGCGAGTGTGTCACAGTGTAGCTTATACTCAGACTGTTATTGATTATTTTCATGGCCACATGACATTAACCAAGAGTGCAACAGAGGAGGACTGAAAAACAAACAAACCCCAAAACAACATACCTGAAATATTTTTCAGGTATTTCATAATATTGTTTGCATGCGTGCATCTCCAACTGTCAGTGCCCTGTGCAGAAAGGAGCCCATCTTGCAAAGACCTGGGAAAAAGATTTTTAATGAGGTATATGAGGTTCAGGTGTAAAGGCTGCAGGTTAGGGAGAGTCTTTCATTATTTTTGAATATGTAACTAATTTTGGTTTTATTGCTTTCTTACAGAAGCTAGAAGGCAAATCACAAAAATTAAAATGGCTAGGCTCCACATCAGCTGACAAAACAGCTGCTTCTAATTTCAGATAGTTGTTGTTTAAGTGCTTTGAATAGTTAGAGTTTCACTGCCTGAATAATTAAAGTTTTTGGGGCTTTTTCCCCATTTTGGATGAAGAGGCACTACATTTTGATCTGGCAGCTTAACACAGGGGAAAAAATAAATTGTGAGCACACCAAACAAGAAACCTCCCAAAGAGGGCAATTTTGGTGTTTAATTAGCACAAAAAGAGTTTGCAGTGTAAGCCCACTTAAAGCTGTATCAATACCCTCCTTCTCCAATCACTGTGTATAATAGCCAGCAACTGATAACCCAAACTCTATTCTGAAAGTAATTTGCCAGACTAGCAGCGATGCACCTGTCCCCAACCCTGCTTCTCTCCCTCAAGTCATCTCTCTTAATGACTTGTGCCTATTGTAATTTGTTCTGGCTGGTTTCATTTACAGTTCTGATCAGCCAATCAGATTAGCAGTATGTCATGTGATAGTGTTTGCCGAAGCCCTGAGGAGACTGATGAGTGATGGAACAGAATGAAGTGGGTTATCTGAAGGGAGTTTTAACAAGGTCTGGGATTTAAGCAGTGGCAAGATAGAAAACGGGAAAAACACAACAGATAGGCGACTGTATCCTTTAGTTTTACCAGTGCGAGTGCAGGAGGCGCCTGCTCCTTCTATGAAATACTTTTGCCAGCTGAAATCAAGGCGCTATATGATTATAACTGTATGACGCTTTGAAGTTATTTCCTTGACTCAAAGCGAATCGATGAAAAATGAGTTAGGGGTGTGAGACTCAGCATTCTAATTTTCCATTTCTCGGTTTTGCGTTTGTGGTTGGACTCGAAGATCAGAGGCCAGCCGTGGAGTCCACTTTGCAAATTTGTATCAATGTATCAACTACATCAGAACCATCTTCATGTACAGTCTGTGACATGAATATGCACTAATTTATCATTTACACTACGTGTGTATGCGTGCACGCACTCGTGCATGCGAGTAAAAAATCAAGTCTGACGTCATTACCCGTTTCTAGGCCCAAATGCCGCTACAGGTCCCAAAGTCAAACGAACACTGAGAGTTACAAACTGTCTAAATTCTTTCATCTTTAATAAAATGATCAGCGTTGCTGCTTTACCAGGTGTAACAATTAAGTTTAACATCCAGGCATCCATGATTAATGAAGTTTAACGGAGTTAGAAGTTAGCAGGAAGTTAGCTCGCTAGCTTCCACCTAAACATGATATAGCATGTTCTGACTGAGAGATTTCTGAAAAATTCAAACGTACAGCTCTGTTATCACTTCCAACATAAATGAAGACAGAAAACTAAACAGCAGTGACGTTTGTAGGGTTACTGAAGTTGGGCTAGCTGCTATATAATGATGTGCTACGTGGTAGCTAGCTACACAGCTATGCTAGCATAAACACAGTGAAGCTGGAGGATGAACGCTAACTTTTTTCCACTCAATAAAAGTTAACGTGAGGGATCCCGATGGTTCGAGACAAATGCAATCACATGGCAGGATGCTGTAAAAGGACCAAACTTCAGTCAGGAGAACAACTGAGATAATCCATCCACAGTACGAGGTTAGTCATTAATACTGCTGCATGGGCTGGGCTGTAGCTACATCATAAGGGTTTAAACACTGAGCTTTAAAATGATTCGCGATAATAAAAACCGAGAGAGGCCGACAGTGATCACTGACTGTTTTTAGGGGCTTGTTCAGCCTCTATAGGGTGATAAATAAATGAAATCCAAACCAGCATGAATGAATGAAAACATCTTATCTATTCTTAATATATAGTGTTGAAATAAACAGATCAAATTAAGTTCAATTTCAATTGTGTTTTATTTATTTACACAAATTACCTCGAGGCTCTTCACACTGCAAGAAAATCCCAATAAGCACTTGGACCATGGGAACGAAGAGCCCCAGAAGAAGCAGGCTCATGGAGGGGTAATCATCTACCACAAATGGCTGGGTGGTGAGGGGAATAGAAAACAGAGTAGACAAATGTTAATGACAGTAGTGGGATAAAAGCACTGGCTGAGAAAAGAGTTGAATTGAGGCGAAATGCTCGCTGCATCATGGGAAGCCTGCCTCTCATCTTTGAGATATGATGAGGCCCTGATCGTATGAGACTTGTTTGTGAGAAGAAAGATGTTAAATGATATTCTGTATTTAACGGGGAATAAAAACTAAGAAGGCAATACGGGAGAAACATGAGCAGTCTTTTAGTCCCCCTTAGTACTCTCACTGCAATGTTTTAGATCAGCTGGAGGTTTTCCAGGGAGCTTTTAGAACAACCTGATGAGAATGAATCATAGTGGTCCAGCCTAAAACTAATAAATGTAGCATTTCAGCATCGCTCTGTGACAGCAGAGAAGAATTCCTGGTGGAGCAGCGGAGTAGTCCTGCAACAGAGCCACACCATCAAATATGAATTTCTGCAAGTGGAAATATCAATTTTCTTTTGAATGTTGTGCTCCTGACTGAAAGACATTTTAGAATGAATGTATACATCATTTACAGCACTGGGGTCCACGCTGCAGCTCGATGCATTTGAATGAAGTTGTGTAAAAATGTGAGCCAGCGTGGACTCCGGCAGTCTCATCAGATGAAAGGAAATATGAAAATATAGCTGTGTGTGTGTGTGTGTGTGTGTGTGTGTGTGTGTGTGTGTGTGTGTGTGTGTGTGTGTGTGTGTGTGTGTGTGTGGCTCACTGCTGTGCAGTTAGTAATAAAGACTAAGGTTTTTCCTATTTTGCTGGAAGACACTGTAAAGTGATGGCGAACAGGTTTAACTAGATTAGTGTACAATTTTTCGGCACAGTAGACACTTCATATAATCACATAATTTTCAAATTCACTTCCCTCCCATGCTGGCCAGCCTGCTCTCATCTCATTTCAGATATTCCCTTCATTTATCTTTTCTTATTCTCTTCTATTACCTCGGTGTAGTCCACCTGTGAATTACTCTTCCTGCGTGTTTAGCGGCGGCGTGATATATTGTGACATTTTCCACTGAGCTATTCCTCATGCTACAGGCCTGCTCCCGACTTCTCTGCTTGTTGTTATTTGGTTTCCTTCGTGATTTGCTTTTATGTGGCTCGGGAAAAAAATATAATCATAACAACATTACAGAACATCTTTAGCCAAGGGCATCATCTGCTGGTTGTTTGTACTTAAGCTGCCGTGGAACATAACAGTTATTCTAATGAGCAAAAGAAAAATAGCCAGACAAGAAGAGTCTTATTTCAGCTTTGTCCTTGGCAAACGCTACAAGTGGACCATTCTTTGCCTCTACAATTCACCACAATAAGAAGAACTGATCTCCTGGGCAAAAACGAAAATATAACTGCTTGTACTTTCTCCTCTTTGAATGTGTTGTGCTCTTCATCCTCGTCTCCTCTCATAAAACTTCATTGCTGTGACACATTTTCCCTCTAGAGAAAAGATGAAGTGCAAACAGATCACGGATTTTATTCTCACCATACCGTGCAGGGGCACAAATTGGTACATTTCAAAGCGCTGCTGGTCAAAGCCACGTTTTTCATTCGTCTTCTGCAGCCGTGGGAAGAAAAAGCGAGACAACAGAATAAAATATATACAGAGATAACAAAGTTGGACAGTCAGACAAAAAGAGGGCATTAGCCTAAAGCCAAAATGTTGGGAGCAAAAGAGTGTTTGGGGGTAGATGGAGACATATGAAGACAAAGAGATAGAGGGAGAGAAAAAAGCTTAGCTTGTTGCCTTTAGCTGTGGATTAGCCCTGACAGCCCCAGGAGTCAATCAGTCTGTTTGCTCCTCTCATCTCTGGACAGACTGGAGAATAACAAGGCTGTCTAAATGCCAGCCAGGGGCAGGTGGAGGTTTCAGGAATAGTGGTGGACGATGGTGCAAGAAAGCAAAGCCCGAAGAAAGAATATCAACTCGGAATTTCTTCAACTTGCGTCGTTCCTACGAAAAAAACTGCTCGGCGAGTTTTTGGCTGCTGCAGTTGAAATTCTGACAATTTGTAATACTGTATGTAAAAACTCTGTAATCAAACATTTACAGTCATTTTTATATCTGGTTGTAAAGTATTTAGTGTAACCTTTTTGTTTTGAGGCATTACTGCCTGAAAATGAGTTTAAAAAAGTCGTCTGGAGTCTCAGATGTTAATGACTGAGAGGTGCTTGACTTTGCAGCACGCTGTAAGTACGCAGTTAGAGAGTTTTATAGGAAATCGCTGCCACAGCCCAGGAGACATTCTGATAAATACAAAGAAATCTTATCAAGTGATATTCTCCTCACCTCCTCAATGGCCAGTTCTTTCTCAGCCTGTCTGATGCAGCTTACTGTTAGACGCAAACGACCAGGAAAGAAAGGTACTCAGAGAAGGTTCCCAGAGAATGATAGGAAGCTACGTCACGCCACCACCTATCAGAAGTCGTAATGATGTAAGCACAGCAGGGGTAGTGGCTGTGGGACGAACGGGTAGGAAACACTTTCACCTGTCCTTCAAGTTCAGACTGATATTTTACCGAAAGGCTGAAATGTCAGGTGTCAGAATTAAAACTCGTAATGATTTTTCTGTCTTTGCTCTGACACAGACACACTCTATGAAATCACCAAATATATTTGTTCCAACTTTAAGTTACTTGATTCTCTAAATATCTTTTAATGTGTTAGTATCCTCCAGTTTGTTTTCTTTGTGACCAATCTTAACGATGTCTGATACATTTTTGAAGATTATTCACATAATAACAGAAAGTATCCAGGTGCATCTCCAGGAAGTTATGCATCGGTGGTCGGGATCGCCATAGCAACAGTCATTTGAAAGATCTCTATCAGTTTGATGGAAGAATCCTAGAAAGGAAACGACGTGGAAATTAACGACAGGAAATCGGTAAACTGTGAGTGAAGCTGAAGTGACCGTTGGCGTGTAGGATTCACGGGAAGGTCAGCTTGCTTGGCTTTTTAGTTTAGCACCTCGTCCCGCGGTTACGCCGCTTACGCTGTCCCTCCTCTAGCATTAGTTTGGGGCGCTGTAGAGGACAGGGTCAAATGTTTTTTAAAAAGTGCAGATGGTTTCTTTCACTAACGTCATCCCAAATTTCTCATTGCTGTTGCCAAGTTGTTGAGCTAATTTTCCTATTGTTTCTATCTCAATAGAATTTCTAGCATTCATTGCATTCAATTATTCATTTTAAAATATTTGTTTTCAATAAATATTTACTTACAGAGCACCACCTTTACCATCTGTGCTGTCTGTCCTGGCATCATAAAAGTGATGCACAGGAGGTTTCACTGTTTCAGTCCTGTAAGAACATTCGGGTGGGTTTAACAGAAAGTTCCTGCAGTGATTGGTTAATGTCAACGATTCGCACGCCGAGCAGAAATCGTCTCCTATTTGACACCAGAAGGCTGCACTGGATATTTGTGGTTCACTGAGTAGAGTTTATCTTGTGCGAGTGCAGAACTGCTACTTGAGTCGTCTGCCTGAAGTGGCTCCCAGGCATTGCTCTTTTATAATACCGAAGAGTTATTTTGATGGGGACAATTAGACCTAATCTCATTCGCTAATTAGTGTAATTCCTCAAACCAATTTATTAGAATCGATACCAACTTGTGTAAAGTTAATTTTAGCTTTACACTGTTACATTTTCCAGTGGAAATAATACATCATTAATCATCTCTTTTGCACAAAAACGACTCCTCAGGAGGAGGATAGGATAAGGAGGATATGCTCGTGTGAAAACTTTCTGACTTTATCCCAAACGAATTAAACCCAAAACAAAGGAGAGTAGTGCAAAAAATTAGAGCTGCAAAATAAAACAGTGCAGGGATTTTCCATTTGCATTCATTCCATTTTCCCAGTCTTGAAGATGCTAAAATAACAGAGCCTCAGAGGTGACCGGATTACATTAGATCTGACACGACTTCAACTTCTTGCAGCCATGCTGGGATTAAGTTTAACACCGCATAACAATGCGCCGAAATGACCACTGAGGGAAAAGGACTATAATAAAGACAAGTACACGGATCTGCAGCAATAAGACTCTCCTGATAAATACACACTCATTACTGTAGTGCTGCATTTAGTGTCACACTGTTGCTGTTTAAACAATTACTACACAGATTGCTGTTAACAGTATTGGTGATCTGCTAACTCTGCAGCAAAGCCGGGTCATATGTTTAATATCAGTGGTACTTTGGAACTGTAAATGCTATACCTGCTAAAATATATGCATGTTGCATGGAAAAAATTCACTATGCTTCTGCTTGAGCTACATCTGCACAGCCCAGTCTCACAGAGCCACAAGCGTATCATTAAGGAGCATCGTCAATCGAAAGTTTGCCAATAATCCCTTCGAGTCTCCGAGAACTGACAAATAAATCTTCAGTCGAGACGCAACCAGTGTTGGTCAAGTTACTTGAAAAAAGTAATCAGTAACTAATTACTGATTACTCCCCCCAAAAAGTAATCCCGTTACTTTACTGATTACTTATTTTCAAAAGTAATTAATTACTTAGTTACTTAGTTACTTAGTTACTTTTTAAAAACACGATTTACAACCTGAAGAGGTGATAAAGTGATAGATCTTTCAGCCCAATTCTACTTTTTCTACATAATCCATCATACAAAATGTAATCAAATGGAAAAGTCTCTTTTTTTAACTTGTTTTATCAGTTTTAATCTTTTAACTTTATGCATCAAGCAAAACATTTAATTATATGCAACATTCTCTGACTTGAATAAATTAGTTTAACATTTAAACCTATTTTCTGCACATTCCAGCACATAAAATAAAATATTTTTTGTGTTTTCACTCACTCTTTCAAACAGATGCAAGTAAAACACAGCAGAAAATAAATAAAGTCAAAGACTCAGCGGTCCTTTTGCTCTATTTTCACCTGTAAAGCAGGAGCAGGGTAGGCGGAGGGTTACCCTGGTGTAGGTGTGCTGCGGTCAGTTGAAGAATCCGCGCGAGTGTCTCTGTGAGTTTCCCATCACGTCGTAGCTACTCGGTGCTTGCTCGGAAGTTTAGGGGTTTTTTTCGCTGTAAAAAGAAGTTTTCTTCCCACGCACGATGGACACTAATGTTTTTGTCACTTTTTATGGAATCAAACTCAAAGTAAGGTCAGTACTTCCACACTTTAAACGCTGCACGCTCATACTCTCTCCCGCACTCGATATATTATCCATTGTTGATCTGCACACAGCTGCTGTCACCAACGTCGCACTTGCTTACGTCACTGTCATGAGACATTCTCGCAAAAAAAATCACGGTTTTAGTAACGCAGTAACGCAGCGTTCCTACGGGAAAGTAACGGTAATCTAATTACCGATTTTGCAATAGTAATCCCTTACTTTACTCGTTACTTGAAAAAAGTAATCAGATTACAGTAACGCGTTACAAGTAACGCGTTACTGCCCATCTCTGGACGCAACCGCTAACGTGCTTAACAATGCTTAATCACAGACAAGCTGCACTGCATCTCACATGAACTGCAGCATGTTAGAGGGCATAGGGACACAGACCTGAAACCGTCTACTGTTAAACACCAGCTATTTGCTGTGGCTGTTGTTTCATTACCCACCCAGACGGCCATTAAGACAGACAGTGTGTGTTAGGAATGCAGCAAATGCTAAAACAACAAAATAACTGAGTGAGTCACTCTGAGCACAATTCTTATCGGAGTTGGAGGAAGAGAGTCAAGTTTTAAATGATGCACGCACACACACACACACACACACACACACACACTAAGTGCACTAAGGATTACACTCAGAACCTGGGCTATGAGCACCTCTATCCTCATTTGCAATCTTGTTCTGATCGCGGCTCTGTCAGAGCTAGACGTTAGCATACTTGTACATGAGAATAAAGTGCTAAGTCGATGCAAACCAGGATTTCTCTTGTACATCTAAATAAAAAACTCATGAAAACTCATCTTTTTTCTCTTTTAAAGCAAACGATGCTTTACCTACTTTATTCATTATGTTCTTTGTAGTGCCAGACACGTAGAGAACAGGGTGCACGCCGTAGATCCATAAATTACCTGTCTCCTTCACAAACTTACGCTGTGTTCAAAGAGAACTTTCCTAACAAAGTAGTGTGAAGCAGGGGCCAGCAGACAAGCTCCATTAATGTCGAGGCAGGCCGATGATGACATAGCCACGATGCGACGGCGATAAGGAGGAGCAGGAGAAGAGAAGAGCAGAGAAATAGAGTGATTAGGTGTGGGGAGTATTCATTTAGGAAGACAAACAGCTTCATTTAAAGTTAGCCAAGCACAGAGGCACCCTCTCCCACTACAAATAGGTTGAAATTTGCATTTTTTTTCCTCTGACGGAGGATCCGAGCCCTCGCTCTCTTGGTCTCGCGTCTCAAGTGATAATAGATTATCTAGGGTCTCGCCTGAAGAGCTACTGTCTTTGATTTGCTTTTGAACACATTTTCTGTCTGCTTCTGCTCAAGTAATTCCTCTCCACTCTTGATCTGCTGCTGATATTGTCACAGCAATACTTATCTGTGGTATACAAGGGCTGTTTTCTGTTTCATTCCTTGACTGCATGCAGAAAGGGAACCGAGTGCAGCATTTGCAGTCATTTCACGATTATTAAACAGAAGAAATGCCACACTCGCTACCGTTACATTTGATTTCTCCATATCTCTTGCAATCACGATCCAGTGATGGTTTTACAGCTGAGAATGAAATTAAAGTTTTGAGCTTAGCGAACACATCGCGATGATTATCTGCTAAACACTCCCAGCAGTTGTAGATGTCATTTTTCCTGCAGACTGCCAGGAAAGAATCTCGTGCAGAAAACGTTTTAGTCTCCTGTCCTCTTTCACCTGCTGCAACCAGCTGGAATTTTTAGAGATAGAGTCACAAGTAGATGCACTTACAGATCACTTCTACTTTTATTCAGGTACAGTGAGAATATTTAAGCTCTACTGACCCAGTGCATGTGGGTTTGTGGGAATGCAAGCACAGCCTTTTGTGTCTATGCAGATGGGTGGGTGTCTTCATGGTGCACGGGGAGTTGGATTACCGCCATTATCCTAGAAAATCAGCACCTCTACAAGCCTTGAAGGTTTCACTGCACTTCACATTCAATACAGTCATGCATTTGCACGAATTCTAAATATTTAGCACTTGGATACTTGCCTCCTTTGCCCTGCCAGAGGGATTTAGTAGCCTGGGCAACACGGCTCCTCTTTAAGGGTTTTCATGTGAATAAAAAGCCTGGAGATGGGAAATTTTTCATTTGATTTATTTTTAGGTGTACTTGACATTTCTGTTATTCATTTATGGAAATTCTTTTTACTGCCCAGCTTTGGAGCATGTTTTGCAGACAGAATATTCCAGCATGACGTGCACGTTACTCGTGCATTCATTTCTAAATGCAGATGAAAACTGTTTAAAGTTAGTGTTGTAGTGTTTGGTATAGTTACACATTAAATCTGCTCGTTTAGGAAAGAGGCGCCATTAAAGTGTTGTTATTCAAAATCATCAAATTAAACAATCTTATAGTCACAAGTTGTATATTTTTTTGATACATTTGTCTCTATGATCTAGTAGGAATGAACAAGACTGCACCAAATATTTTATTTTTAACTAAATTTATACAAGTTACTGAATAAATCATTCAAAAAACAGCATTGAATGGACCTTTTATAACCGCAGGGTTTTCGGCGTGTCTTAGTTTGGGTCTCATAATGTTTCAGTATTTCAAACATTTCATTATAAATAGCATGAACTTCACCGAGCCTCTTCTCTTATTAAAATAGTTTCTGCAAATTCCACAACAAATGAAACAGGATCTGTCTCAAGAATTGCTCACTGAATGAAGCATTCAAGAAAATAATAATAAATGTCATTTTTAGGGAAATTATTATCTTTACATATTCTTTATGAAGTTATTAGAGTTCTGAGGGACGTCTGAAAAGCAGAAAGCTGCCTTGAAGCCTAAATGACTGACGAACACTGAGCATCATCAAAGTCTATCCCAACTCTGGACTTTACATGTTGTAGCTAAACATCAGTCACATGAATGTCAGTATGGATGTGGAATAGGCCTTATGTTATGCTCACAGTGCTAGTGGGGATCACACGGTTGTTAGTGGAGGCACCACTTGCTGAAACACAGTAGTTGCAGGATTGGCTAATAAGCGTCCAGAGCAGCGTTTGGCTGAGAGACTGCTCGACAACATGGTTTAAAACAGGAAGATCTTTAATGGCATCAACCTTGTTAATTCTAAGTGTGCTGTGTTTGAAGTTGGCTAATCCTGCTAAACTTATTCTGTAAATGATATGCTGATGTATGCGCATTATGCAAGAATTCTCTGCACGAGGATAAAATGCAAAAGAGAAGAAACCCCACTATTGCACAAACGGATCAATAGTTCCTTATCAGGAGTTTGAAGTTGTAATAACATTTATACTGCCTCTATAAAATTACCCATTTATTGCATTATCTACTATTCCTTGACTTCTATAGATAACCTATTTAAATCCCATGACTTTAGCTTGTGGAATACACTTAAGAGGATTCTGCAGCATCTGAGAAATTCCACTGGGATCCATGTAGAGTAGGAAAGAATTATGGGAGAAGAGCTATAAGACCCACATGAAAGAAAAGAGACGGGATTTCATCTCAGACCAACGAGGGGCAAAGATTTATTTTCAGATTTATCTAAAAAAAAAAGAATAATACCTGTCCTGTGATACATATACATGACAGCGTAGATACTCACTAATGCCATACAAGACATCTTACTGAGAGACCAGAAATAAACTCTCCACCACGTAGTCCGAGTTAGCGCAGTTAACGTTGTTTCAGGTCAAGTATTTTGTGAATGCATGTTTGAGGACGCGGCCGCCACCTCATCCACCTAACACATGACCACGCAGTAATATTTGTCCATATTAAACAAACCAAAAAACTGAATGTCAGTATCTATATCTGTCTGTACAAGTTGATAGTAATTAAGTGTTGCTTCCATATCCACCTGTACAAGCCAGTTCTGGATCATGTATGAATTTAGGGTAAGAGTTATTTATCAGTCCCGACCATGTTGGAGCCTGTAGCTTAAAACACTAAATCAAATGCACCATTAAAACCATACATATACATAATGTTTTGAATGTGATTGGTCATTAGCTCAGTATAAGACACACTTTCTGAGAGAAACAGTTTTCGCTTCAGTGTCATTAAAATGTAAGAACCAAGTGGATATTCACGTTTTACAATATTTAATCTTAAAGCGAGTCAGCTACAAGATGAAAGAATCAGCCAGAAACGATGCTTTTTAATGAAATTACAGTAGCCAACATGATTCTAGCAACATTGTTCCAACTAGTAGCCCTTTTCTCATTGACTTGCCACAGTAGGAAAAGCACAGGCTGAATTAATGATGTCCCAGTTTCATTAGGTGTCCCAGTAAGCTATGACAGTGAACCAGCATGTACCTTCCTAATGAAATGTGGCCGTCATTAATACACCTGTTCGTCCCACGCTGTGACAACTGAAAATGTACACCGGTGGAATAAGACTCCATCGTTTGTGTTTCTCTTTCAAGAATCCAGTTGTTTTTCATATTAATACGAGCAGCGTATTAAAAAATGAACTTTCACCTAATCAGCATTTCGCAGCTGTAACATTTCCTGCTCGGTGTGTGCAGCTTTTTTGCAAAGCCACTGTAAAAACCCAGACTGGGTTTCATTCCAGCATCACTTGACATTTATTGTGCATATATCTCGACTTGTTTTTATCCCCTCTCTGCCCTAAATTGTCTGCAAATATATATTTTTTTAGCTGGAAAAGGTGGAAGGGACCCATTTTCCAATTACAGATCTTGTCTTTAGGTGTTAATTGCTGACTGACCTCTGGAGCTGTTATTGGATGCCATGCAGGTTTTTTAATAACCTCTAATCGCAGTGAAACAGAGAGCCATAATAGAGAAGTGCCAAGGTGCTTTTTAACACAGCATCCTTCAATAAGGTGTAATCTCATCCAAACACAGAAGCCAGCTGAATGCCAAGTCAGAATGCTCTTTTGCAAAACACGAGCCGCTGTGATTCATGCTCTTCCGGTACCCAATCGACACTCCGTTTTCTATTGTTTGGGTTAAATTAGGTCAGCTAAGCAGCGTGGATCTTATTAAGAGTAGTGCTGTTTTGGTTCGGGGCGTTT
Organism: Diplotaxodon limnothrissa; assembly: GCF_057381915.1. Taxonomy (NCBI): domain Eukaryota; kingdom Metazoa; phylum Chordata; class Actinopteri; order Cichliformes; family Cichlidae; genus Diplotaxodon; species Diplotaxodon limnothrissa. Next base: position 2,421,148 of record NC_140602.1, read on the forward strand.
GTCGGGGGGGTTTCTTTTGATTTTTTTACATTCCCAGTGAACATGTTTTAACTTGGCAGAATGAAAAAAACACTAAAAGCAGAATTTACTCCAGAGTAAATAATGACTAGCCCGTGTTTTACTGCAGCCACACTGTATTATTGCTCCTTTCACATCTGTCCAGATCATTGCATTTCACATTGTCCACATGCTCAGGAGCATCCAGGCCTACAGAAGTGCACTAAATCTTGCAAAGGGAATTAGCTCCCATGTCTTTCCTTTTCTCATACGTGTATTTTTTCATCTGTTTCCAGGCACTCCTCCAGCCACAGGTACCGGCACTTTGATCATTCACCTGGAAGACTACAATGATAACGCGCCGTACGTCTTACCATCGGTAGCGCGAGTGTGCGAGGACACCTACGATGTGACTGTTGCTGTAGTTGGGGGCTGGGACAAGGACCTCCCACCCAATGCTGCACCCTTTAAAATAGAACTGGGAACACAGCCTGACCTGGACAAAACATGGAATGTTACCCGGGTTAACTGTAAGTATTTCATTTTAAGATGAGATTCGTCCGCCTGTATGCAGGACTAACCTGAACTGTGTCAGGCTAGCCTCTTCTCATGCCCAGAGCATCGAGTAGTGCTGTTCTATCAAAGCCACCAGTCTCTCAGAACTACACGCAGAGTGTCACCAAACAGGTAAAGTTAGGATTTAGTGGGAATTTGCAGTGTGGGACAGGCTATGCAGAAAACCTGCACTGAGAGATACTGACTACAAACTATTATATGTGCAAACCGTCGCTCTACTTCAGGTTAAAGGTGTCACACAGATCATGAATGCAATTTCCCGCCATCCACAAAGCGCAAATACAATAAGAAGTCATTGAAGCTAAATTCAGTTTTCCTATTGAAATAACATTAAAACTGCAGTTTAATTGAATTTACCTTGATTTAAATTAAAATGATGGCTTGTTAGCCTTCATTCACAGTGTTTAAAATGACAATGATGCTAATTATCTTTGTGTTTCAGTTGGGATTTATACAGTATTTAGCAAAAGTGAGCAAAATTGGATTAGGTTTAACTATTTACATGGAAATATGAGGCAAAAACCAAGTTTGTACAATTCTACCAAGCTTGATGGTCAATGCTTGGTGTGTCCGCCGTTATTCTTCAGTATAACAAACTGTTGTAATTTATCGAAGCAGTCTTTGGGAACAGTTCTCTGTGCTTCTAAAAGAACAAGAATCCAGAGCTCTGGATGTTGGATGCCTTTTGTTCTCTGTCGGGATCTGTGGAGGCCAAACCATAACTGATAGAAAAGCACAAAGTGGAGTAGTATCCACGTATGCTTTTGCTGCTGTGGCAGTATGTTTGGATTTCATGCTGAAATAAACCAGAAACCTTTCAGATGGTATCTGATTGTTGATCAGATGTTTAAATGCAGGACTTATAGATGTAGACAGTAAACGGACTTTTAGGTGCTTACTAACTAGCATTCACACTGCGATGGATCAGAGAGCAACGTAGAGTTAATATATTACCCAAGCATAGTTGCATGCAGACTAGGAGGAGAACCACCAACCTGCTCTGCCTCCTGAGCTACAGCATTCAAAAGGTGGCTGTAAATATACATTTTCAATGTCTGGGGTTGATGTTATGAAGTTATCTAATTGTGCTCAGTTAGAGTCTTTTCCTAAATCTACCAAGTGATTTTGTGAGTGTAAAAAAAACCCCAAAACATGCAACACACTTACAATAAGAAGTGAAGCACACTCCTGACGAAACATCTCCTTTCTCTTCATTCAGACTTTGATTCTTTCAAATAGGACCGTTGTGCATCCTCATCTGCAGTTACGTCTACCAGTGTCAAAGGAGCAATGCTAAATGACACTTTGTGTTCATATATGCCGAGTCTGCAGTATCTAATAGAAGTGCAGTGTTTGAGGCTTTTGAAAGAGAGCGCACAACTCAGATACCATAATTGAGTTTACATAACAAAAAACTGGTTCTCCTAATGAAATATTAAGAGTAAAATATGACGATATGGATTAGTATTTGTATACCTCTTTCCTGGTCTTACGATGCAAAGTCCTTTGACTTGAAACTATACTCACCTCTTTATGTAGCCCTACAGCTACAATTATTACCAATCAAGAGTCATTATTATTCTAATATGCATGTCTTTGGACTGTGGGCGGACAGAGCACTGTAGGAAACCCCACTCACACAGTGGGAGAGTCAACATACTCCACACAGCAAGCCCATAGCCACCTCATGACCTTAACAGACTGACAGTCACTTTTCTCTTTTTTTGCATGCTGGTTTCTCTTTCTCAGGAGGTTTAAAGCACTTTCCACTGAGCCCGGGGAATCTAGAAGTTTAAAGGAAAATCTGAGAGAAGTGTTACAGAAAACTGGTACTCTGGAATCAGCTTCATGTCGAAAATGTTTAAGGGTCAATTCATCCAAGTACAATTTGATACCCTGTCACACAGTGTTGATTTGGACTGTCCAGAATAGTGGAGCAGTCATAACTGGAGAGATTCCTACAGATCACATGATAAGGATGAGGAGAAAAACGATGCGCCGAGGAAAGCGGAGATGAGGCCAGACAGACAACCAAGACATTGAATCAGGATTGCATGACCGACAGTGCTGTCTGTGTTTGTTTGAGTGACAGACCAGAGCTAAAACCTGCCCAGAGGTATTAGCTGTGACTGACAGCGGAAGAGAGGGGTACAGACACTCCTCAATCAGCACCGCTGGAAGAGACAGATAGGGCCAGCAGAGAAAGAACCCATTCCCAGTGAAAGAGACTGGCGCTGTGCTCATCTCAGCTGTGTCCCTCTGTGTGCTTCTGTTTGTGTGCACGCAGCATCAGGAGAGCTCGTGGCTCTGCCCCGACAGTACATCTCAGTGTAAGAACAGCTGGAAGTTTTTATGTGGAGGGGTCGTGACAATACACGCAGACAAATGCAATTACAATTAAAAGCTCGCAGAGATATTATGGAACATCTTTCTGTATTCCTCACTTTAAATTTCTCTTTTAAAGTGTTCTGATGGAAGTCAGTAAAAGTTGTGCAACTTAACTTCATCATCAAGGCTGAAGCATATAGAAGGATAAACAGTTTTAACACACGATGCTACGCCGCAGAACGAAGAAAGGACGGGAAAGGGAGGGATCGGGCCAAAGTGTGGCTCTAAGCAGCACAGGTGGTGGCTGACTGATATGTGTTTCCCCCCCCTGGGATAACAGCAGCTGTGCACTTGCTGCAGCGACTGTTCATAATTTCAGACATACAAATCCATACTGATATCAGCCCTCAACACTTTCCACACGCGCTGAACTTGCCGAAGAATATCGAAAAGACCATTAAAGAACTTCAAGGTTTGCAGATTGTCCGTGTGCTGGATTCAAGCAGAAAACTTATTTTAGTCTGTTAGCGTTTTGATCCTTGCTGACTGTTCATAGCTGATAATTAGCTGACACATAAACAAAGTAGGTGGGAAGTGCACGAACTTCCTTCTTTGTACTTTTAAAAATACTCTCAGAAATAAAGGCTGGAAGGTCCTGGATTCATTTAGGACGTGGGTGGGGGGCAAAAAAAGAAGGCAGGCTGCTGATCTTATGATTGAACAATAATTAATTGTAAAGTGTAAAAGATGGACAAAGCTACGATGTGATGAGTCAACAGACGTAGACCAAAAAAATGGTAAATGGTAAATGGCCTGTATTTATACAGCGCTTTACTAGTCCCTAAGGACCCCAAAGCGCTTTACATATCCAGTCATCCACCCATCCACACATTCACACACTGGTGATGGCAGCTACATTGTAGCCACAGCCACCCTGGGGCGCACTGACAGAGGCGAGGCTGCCGGACACTGGCGCCACCGGGCCCTCTGACCACCACCAGTAGGCAACGGGTAAAGTGTCTTGCCCATGGACACAACGACCGAGACTGTTCAAGCCGGGGCTCGAACCGGCAACCTTCCGGATGTCTTGTTTTTTGTTTTTGTCAGTGATTTGTCAAAAAATAAATTCAGATTCTTTTTTCTCTAATGAGAAATATAACTGACAAGATGAACGTCACATTGTATCCAGAGAGATTTAAAACTATCACCTGAACGAATAAACTCATCAAGAAAGTGCTGCTGAGGTCAGCCAAAGTTTTCTTATAGAATTTAATTTGACTTGATTTCTTTTTCCAACCACAAGAGAAGAAACAGAATGTAGATTTATGGCACCTGGATGCCGGCTTTGCTTTTCAGACCTAGAAGTGATGTCCACACTAGACACAAAATAATCTCTAAGAGATACGAGTTAATAAAGTTTCCATTGGGAACTGCAGCGGCGTGTCAGCTGTGGTGATAAAGACAGAGAGCTCAGCATTAGAACATTTCAGTCCTCTGTTTTATATTTACCTGCTTTTTCTCAGAGTTGATGGAAATGACTCATAAGAATGTAGGACAAGGGCACATGCTCACCTACCTCCAGGATCTATGATGTGGGCTTACAGCATTATTATTTTGAAGAGGATAACCTAAAGCATGGACAAGAGCTGCAGTCATGCACATGAACAAATGCAATTGATCAAATTCATACAAAACCAACCCAGAATCTCAAAGTGAATCCCCAAACACTGCTGTCCCAAGAGACACTTTAAGATGACTGTTAGACTCGGGGTTTTTTGGGCTCCATAGTCCACAACAACAACTTCACTACTGCCCTAATTGGAAGCATTCGAACCTTCAATGCCCTAAAAACTAGATAAAAGATGAACGAGACTTCAGAGCTCTAAAGAAAAGCAACATAATAATAATAATTCTTCCTCCTCACACTGCTGTGGCACTCACAGTCACCAAACCACAACCCAAATGAGTACTTGTGAGAGATTTGAATGTTGCACCACTATAACTACCATTGTTCAGTCAAGGAAATAAACATCTTCTGGCTTAGTTCATAAAACTGTGTTCAGTTTTACATAATGTCACGATCAGCTGTGTGTCAGGACTCGAACACGAAAAGGTAAAGTCAAAGCGGCCGCTTTATTGGCTGGAAAACTAACATCAAATACAAAACTAAACTGGGAACAAGAAACTCTAGAAAACAAACCAGGAACTGAGAACTAGAAGTTGGAACACGGAGGGAAAACAGCATAGTGAGGGTGCGACGCGACAAAGGGCAGCGGAGAACACAGCGCTTAAATACACAAGAATGGGAAACACAGCTGGGACTAATCCAACATAATGAGATGAGAGGAAAGCAAAACACTGATCACAGGACGTGAGACTACCAAAGTAAAACAGGAAACACAAGACAAGCACGGAGATGCAGACTTGACCAGGAGGCACGGCTGACAGGGAACCCACAGGAGAAGCACGAGCACAAAGGCTGTATCCCAATTCAGGGTCTGCAGCCTCAACGGTCCTCAAGGGCCGCGTACTCAAAGACCGCTAAGGCCGGAAGTGCGAGGCTTGTGAAATGGGACGGTCTAGCCTCCGTCGCGCTGCCCAGGTTGCCTAGCAACCATGATACTAACAGCTGGAAACGTGTCATACAGCTGTGTTTGACAGAGATGAAGGAGACAATCTTTTGTTCATTTGTTTGTTTCTACATGAGCTTTGATCATTCTCTGATTAAGCTCAGCTATTGGACGGCGTATATTTTAAAGTAAAGGCTTTAAAACCAAGTTAGTACAAACGTCACTAATGTCACATGACTTTGTCGACATGTGGCCAACAGGAATGTTTTCATGTTCTTCGTTATTAAACATTTGCACATAAATAAGTGACATCATATTCAGTACTTAAAGTTTACTCTTCGGGCGCCCCTCATCCGCCGTTTTTTTTCTGCAAAATTATCCACACCCACCGCCGCGCTATGCATTCTGGGATATGTTGGGCCACGAAGTCTACACCGCCACGTCCTTAAAATTCAGGGAAATGAAGGACGCATCTGAGGGCCGCATTTCGAGCAGCCTTCGAATTGGGACAGCCTTCGTCGCGTCGCTGTGACGTAATCGGCCTTAAAATGCGGCCTTTAAGGCTGCAGACCCTGAGTTGGGATACAGCCAGAGAGTTTGAGACAGGAAAGGTGTAGCACAGGAGAGGCAAAGAAACTCAAACACAACCAGACACTAACAGAAACAAACAATATTAATAAGCAAAAACCAAACACTGAGTCACAGGACTCGTGACAGGTCATTTATTACCAGGAAGGTTTCCTGTAATTTTTCACCAATCTGAGTAGAGGGAGCAACAAGTCCTGCTGTGTCTGTACAGAGGAAGACCTCGAGGTGTTTACAGCCACCCGAATGTTCACATAGTCATTCATGTACAAATCAGAGTGTGACGAAACATATCGATCTGCGGGGGGTTTGTGTGAAGAATGACCTCAGTATTTCTGACGTTTATTGCCTTATAACGTTATTTTGAGCACTGAGTTAAATGACAGATTTTCTAAGTAAACACAATTTGCCTGTTTTAGAGCTCTCAGCTCTGGCAGACAGGTGAAATGTGTTGGCATGCATATTGTGACACATTTCAGCATGAAGTGCACCAGTTTCAGTATGTTCTGTCGTGTCTCTGGAGAAATTTTAAAGTATGATGCAACAAAATGTAATGAATCTGATGCAACTTAAATGGTGGCAATTTCCATTGCTTCAGTTGTCAGGAATGCCTTTGCACCTGCTTACTTTGTGTTTGTTGCACACACACATGTTTAGTTGTGCTTTGCAAAGGAGCTCACTGTTTATGTAGAGAAGATGGACGTAACTTTGAACCCCGTCCAATGTTTTCTTTGTCTTCCGCAGCGACGCACTCACAAATCAGGCTTCTGCGCAGTCTGAAGAAAGACAACTACCAACTCCCGCTGCTCATCACGGACTCAGGGGTACCCCCTTTGTCCAATAATACAGAGGTCAAGGTTCAGGTTTGCATCTGTAATAAGAACCGGATGCACTGCAGCTCGGCCCACTCCCATCGTGCCAGGTTTCTTGTGCCGCTCGCAACACTCCTGCTCACCTTACTCTGTAAGTACATCGCAACCAACTCCCACAACAACAGAAAACTCTGGTTTTTTGTGTGTTTTTTATTTTCTCCTCAGTTCAAAAGTGAATTCCTGCCGATTCCAGTACAGACTCGGGTACAAAATCAATGCAGACAAACATGGAGCATCATTTTATTTAGGATCAAAGCAGTTTTTGCACTTATGTTCACGTGTAAAGAAAAAGGCTTTGAATTCTTTGCCTGGGAAGAATACATCATTTAATTCAAGATGCACAAGTGTGTCTTGTACATTTTATGTTTCTATATTTCCTGCCTACAAGCCTAAGGTGCTCCCAAGGAAGTCAAACTTGAATTTACTCTAAATATCTCATTTAAGCCAAGTGATGGTATGAATAATTCAACCTTCTCCATTTACAGCACGTTTGTAATGGAGGACATCCAACAGCTAGTTTGGTGAGAAGAAAACTCATTTGCATCTTTAAGGCCCCAGATCCCGTTCTCGCTCTGTCTGGGCTTGTTCTCTGTAGTTTATAGGCGAGCTCGCTGTATGCCGGCGGCTGTCTACAGCAGGAGGGATGGTGACGGAGTAAAGCGAGAGAAGGAGATGATGAGGAATGAGAGGGTAAAAAAAATAATGTGATGGATGGGAGGAACAGAGAAGGAATTTCATTTCAGCGCTGAAAGATGGGTAGCTGTAATTATTCCATCTTTGTTCTGCTAATTTGTGTTTGACTGTAAAATGTTTTACTTCTGATCGTGCGACAAATCACAGCCATCCTTCCCTTTGTCCTCCCAGCTCTCTTCTTCTACTGATCTTAACATCTTTCCTCCCTTTTTCTCATCTCCTGTCAGTCCTGTCAAACTCTCTTCCTTCAGCCTCCTCTGCCACAGTTTTTTGTAAATGGTAAATGGTAAATGGCCTGTATTTGTATAGCGCTTTCTAGTCCCTAAGGACCCCAAAGCGCTTTACACAACCTGTCATCCACCCATTCACACACACATTCACACACTGGTGATGGCAAGCTACATTGTAGCCACAGCCACCCTGGGGCGCACTGACAGAGGCGAGGCTGCCGGACACTAGCGCCACCGGGCCCTCTGACCACCACCAGTAGGCAACGGGTGAAGTGTCTCGCCCAAGGACACAACGACCGAGACTGTCCAAGCCGGGGCTCGAACCGGCAACCTTCCGATTACAAGGCGAACTCCCAACTCTTGAGCCACGATCGCCCCTTTTGTACCACTTGTCTTGTGCTTCTCTGTTTAGCCGCATTTCCCCCATAATCCTTTGCTTGTGGGCAACATCTCTGCTGTTCTTTTTCTAGCTTCTAGTATGACTCAGCGATCTTCCTATGGCTATAGATCAATCTGTCTATGGATGCATGTCTTTTCTCTGAATGCTCACTCCTAACAGATAACTGTTACGTGTTACAGAAAGCATTGTTTGAAGTGGCGCCTGCGCCCACTCTTCATCTTCTTCTGATTCAGCTACGTGCACTCAGTTACCTGCAACTTCTTCAGCTCGTGATTCACAGGACACAAAGTATTAAATTAAAATGACGGCGTGTAGCAAGCAGCGGCATAAGCACACCGCACGACAGCGTTGATAGGCCATTAGTCGCGGTTTCGCTGCGACACACTAATCACAAGCTGATGCTGCATCAGCGTTCAAGGACAAACAGCCACCTCTTGGAAAGTTTTATGGCAGTGATCCTGAGACTATCCCAGCTGGAGCAGTCAGGTAGCTTTTCACAGACTCCTTTTCAGACGCAGCTTCCTATACGGGGTTTCCATGGTAGCGCAAACATGTGTCTGAACTCGAAAGCCTTCTAATTGGTTGACATGCCAAAGATGATGTTAAGAGAGTCTTTGCCACAGATGTCCTTTTTGCACTGAACGACAGTAGCCTTCATTACTCTACTGTAACTAGTGCAGTGATAGACAGTGGCATTCATTAACCAAATAGCTTCTCCAGAACACGGATTCTTGGATGCTTGTTCCGGAGGCTGTGCACATCCGTTCGTTTGGCCCGGAGTACGTTTGTGTAGTCAGAACGCACGTTGCAGACGGTGGAGTTACCCCGAAGCTGAAGGTTGAAGATTACAAACAGAGAGGAAACAAGAAAAGTGTGTGTGTGTGTGTCTGTATCTCTACTGGGAATCTGAGACAGTATTACAGCTCAGCAGCAGAGGTTCACCAATTCAGACACAGAACATCTCCACAGACACACACACACACACTGCGGGAGCTCAGAGAGATGACTTCTGCTCAAGCTCATCACACAGACCTGTGCTGGGGGACAGATAGAGGGGGCTGATCGCTGCAGTGTGTAGTCAGATAGTCTGACAGAGAGGCAGAGAGTATCCTGTTCCAATTCCCTTATCTCCAAACTGAACTCTGACCCCGAAAGAGAGAGATGAGGGGAAGAAAAATGAAAAGAGCCAGAGGGGGAAGGATGGGGAAAGGAGAAGAAAGCAGTGTGCAGATTAAACTCTTTGTTTTTTGCTCGCTGGGCTACAGGCATGCAGAATGCATGGCCAGCACAACAGCTATCTTAATTCTTCTTTCCTTGTATCTGTAGCTCTCCTCACTCATCCTCCTTCTCTCTTAATCCCCAACCATGTCTACTAAATTTTTAATCTTTAAAATAATTGGCATCCACAAATCATTTCTTCAGGTAAAGCACGTGCGGTTATGTCAGTGAACATAACAGGGAAGTGTCTATATTCAATATGTCTGCAATCTGTTTACTGCCTGGAAAATGTTTATGCTGGGGGAATTGGCAGACATGTTTCTTTTTTTTTCCCCCATTATCTTCATTTGCGGACTTTATTTATGGCTATGTTTAGAAAGACGGAAGTCTTCGTTAAACATTGAAAAGGCAAGCCGAGGCAGGAGACACAGAATAATTAAAATGCTTCCCTTAACTGGGCATTCTTGATTTTCAAGCTAGTGTTTTCTGTAGAGCGGCCCAATCAGATGTCGCCATTATGTCAAAGCCTCTTGCACACACACAAGTTGTCCTTCAGCGCTACGATACACCATCTTCTACCTTTCCAGCCTCCTAATGTCTCTATAAAACAAGATTTTTGTCTTCCTGTTTCCGAGGCATAAAGCAGGACTACTAAAGGACACCTTGTGCTCATCATCTATTTAATTTTTAAAGACTCTATATTTGTCAAAATAATAAATATGTGAGACCATCTCCTCAGCATGTGTCGAGGAGACTATTATTAGACTTTTATTAAAGGCTTATAGTCGTGTTTTAAGGCTGAGTAACCTCTAACAGCCATGCCAACACAGAAAATGAACATTGGTGTCTCCACCTTTAGATGGAACTCATTAAATTTGTTAGGAAGCTTCTAGGAAATGCAGCTTCCTAACAAATGTTTAACTATGTAAACTATGGTTAAGAGCAGTGTACCTGTGTGCTATCTTTACTGCATCCAATGGAAACACAGAAATGCAATGCAAATAACTAGCAGGCAGCAGAAAACTTGTTTTATTCCTGTGATGAGGAGTCAACTTTCCATGTCACACTAATCAGGTTATTGCAAAACTATGCGCAGTGAAGCTCAAATATAAGTGAAATCATGAAAATAAAAAATAAATGTATAAGACATATACTAATAAATGTGTCAGAAGAAGCAGCAGAAGGAGAAAAAGAGAGAAGCAAGAAGTTGTGTTTGGACTGAGGGTAATTTATCAATCTGGTGTTTGAGTGGAGCTCAAGGAGAAAAAAGAGAAAATGACTGTGATCTTCACCAGTGCTTCAGTTCAGTTTTCTCTGTAAAGCATTCAGTAGGTAGAAACAGTATCAACGGAGAAGACGGAGAAAAGAAAACTGCATCATCTGACCGCCTCTATGGCAGATTTCCCTTTGTGCTTTACATTAACTGGACCAAAAGAGTTGTGAAGCATGTACTTAATATAGCACAGAACTGGACTCCAGTCTCACCTTATCCCACCTGCATCCATCCATCCCCTCCACCATGTCCTAGCTTGCTTTCTGCATCAGCTCTCAGCCAAATAATGCATCACTGGGCTTGGTTTTCACACCAATACATAATATATGTAACCCCGCTGGACGAATACAGAGTACAAGTGTGTGTCTGTATTTGCAGTGTGCATATACTGTGTCTTCTAATGCTCAACAACCCTTTGTTTGCACTTGCAGGATTGGTAGATAAATCCCAGGGCTTTGCGGGGGCCTACTTCCACTCCCTCCCACTGTAAAGCTTTCTTTGTAGTTCCCTGTGCCACAGACTCGCACAAAAATCACTTCGTATACACAAATTCACAAAGATTACCATGAAAGTAGGACACAATTACAGTATTATTCTATAGTCCTGTAGGAGAGAATACATGCAGATATATTATGGCAAACGCACGTACAAATGCACGTTTAGATGGAGGGTGCTAAATCTCTATTCTTCAAAAGACAGAGAATTTCCTAAACGGGCACACAAAGTGATGTCAGTCAGGTTTTTTCCCCACAGGCTACAGATGCACTCAAAAACTAAAGTGACTCATAAGCACGAGTCCTAATTTTAGAATTACAAGGAGTATTTCTTTGCTTAATACAACTCACAGGTGGAATACTGTTATAGATGACCACACTGCCCCCTATCAGTCTATATGTGAACGTGCGTGCCCTGCACAGAACATGCAGTATCTCCCTGCAGCAGCCTCACTGTTGCAAAAAAAAGTTCAAAGTTGATGATGTGAGGCTGGAAGCAGTAAGTTGGCCAATATGGACAGTGTATAAATCAAGTGTATTTTAGTGGTGGTAGTGTGGACTTTGCTGGATTTTGAAGATTGATATGTTGTGGCCCAGAGTGACTTACTTTGCTTATTTGGCTTATGTGAAATGATTTGATAAAATGAAAACTAGTGGAAGGAGCGCCAAAGTTCTTTTTTTGCTTTCTCAATCCCGCATTTCATCGTACCTGCTCTGAGTCAACCTAGGAAGGTCTTCCAGCTCAAACTGCATGCTAAACTCTTTTCCTCCCAGGATTACAAGCTTCAGCTGCATTAATGCACTGCAGAGAACTGCAGATTTTCTCTGTGTTTCTCTGTGTTTTCAGCAAGTGTAATGATGTAATTCCAAGGGTATAGGCGAGAGAGAGAGACAGTGAGAGGGTGGAGTAAAAACAAGGCATTTATCATTAAACACAACAAACAACTCCCAGCCCAGATGCCACTAATTTACCTCCATCCTTCTGGGGTTTTAGACCACACTATTCCTCCTTTCTGATCCCTCGCTTTGCTCTGACAGCCACTTTTCGTCTTCCTTCTCTAGCTCTGCACTAATCCCCTCCCAGCTACTGAGACAGGATGTTTAGGGGCTTATTTACTCTTGTATAAATATGACTTTTTCATAGCTTTCCTTAAAGAGGCCGCACACCAGAAAGATGCATATGGCTGAAGGGTCGTCTCTTCCTTCACTGAATCAGGCTGTGAAGATCTTTGAACATGAAACGATGCATTAGTGCCCTGCTTCTTAAGACAACAGGCTTGAACCACTTGAGCTCTGACTGTACTGTAATGAGTGCTCTGATACCATCAGAGTGTATTCATATATAATGACAAGTAACTTATACTACTAGAAAACACAGAGTAACATGGAAACTGTACATGTTGACATTTTTGGGACACCAAAAACGTTGCTGTATTTGCTTTAAAGATGTTTGAATAATTTCTTGATCATTAGCAAGTCATGCTTAAAGGCTTCATTAATAGTTAATGATTATGAATTTGTTGCATCAGGCAGCCCTCATGTATTATGAATGATTTATTGCTACATTTGTACATCTGCTAAACGGCAGGGACACGTAGGAGCTTCTCAGTCCCCAAACTGGAAGCAAAAGTCAAGAAAAATGTATAACACAGACAAGGTAATGCAGATTTTAACACCAGCTGCTTGATTTCCACAGCCGGGCAAAGTTCTGTATTAATACCAGCCCCTGAAAAGAGTTCTTACAGCTTACTTTCATTACAGGTTAATAATAATTACGGTAGTGTCACATTTAGATTCCAGGACTTTAGTACTGTGCACAGTTTAATTCACACTTTACATAGAATCAAACTATTATTGCAAGCAGATACTGTTGAACTACTGAGTCTTGCCTACAGGCTTTAACATTTGGATAAATCGGTGCAAACGCTTAAAACAGAACTTTTGATCTGCTTAATCTTTTTCAACAACACGACCCAGCTGACTGTTATTAATTTTAGCAATAAGGAGGCAAAGAGACAGCTCCCTGTTTGCATCAGGGGAGCTGACATGGAGCAGGTGATGAGCGTTTTTCTTGGGAACCAATTTCACAAAATTCTCGTACTCGAGGCACATGTCCATCTTGGTAAATAAAACTCAGAAACAGCTCTATTGCTTATCTTTGATGTGTGCTGGGTTGCCTTCTGGTAGTACACTCTCCTCAGTTCCCACTACGATATTCCGGTTGCATTTGTAGATCCATGTGGTATGGATCAGTCAATCACTGTGTCATTCACTCCTGGCATACAGCTTGATATCTTAGAGGAGATGCCTAATGGTTGCTCCGTTCCATAGTGGGTGTGTGTAGCCAGCCTTGTTAATGAGCTGGCTGAGGGGGATCAGGCCTATGTAGTAACTTGACTTGTGCAATCAGCTTGAATCGGGCTTTTCCAGCCACATCCTGACGAAGACTTTTATGGTTCTGTTAATCTTTTATATTTTTTGGTTGCTCAGTCTGGTCTTCCAGTCTTTAGTTATTGCTCTACCAGGAGATGGTGTTTGTCTTGTTTGCTCGTGTATTGTTCGTCTTAGCCACTATGATGCCTGACAGGAGCTTCCATGTTGTATTGAGGCAGGTTGTTGGATCCTCGGGAATCAGGACACCAAGCATTGTTGTTATCTGAGCATTATTCTCTCATATGCTTTTCCACTATTGATGTGTCTTCAGCCTTGGTGGGGTAGTTCTAATAATGTTTTCCTCCCACTCCACCCAAGTAAACCTTGATGGTTGAGTGGAGAACATCTTTTTTATACTCCTGGCTCTTCAAGCAGCTATACAAGGCTACCAGTCTTTGTTTTGCAGTTCCTAAGACCTCAGGTTTCGGCAGCTTGTTGTACTTTTTGGCATTCCTTTCTTTATCACTTCTTTCCACAGTTTTGATATTTGGCAAACCTCCCTCTGTACTGCCTTGATCTTGACCTCTAGTCTTCTTCTCCATGGAGGGTTCTGCTCCTTTTGGCTGTTCATCTTATAGCCAAGCATCTGAAGGATCACTGCTACCATTGTGTAGATCGTCTGGTTAGTTTTAATGATGGTTGCAGTAGGCATTGTCCATAATGCTGCCCTCACATCTTCTAGTAGTCTTTCAGGCGAGTACTTCATAGTCATAGAGTGACCAGGTTTCCAGCTTATCCATGGTTTATAAATATTCCCCCCTCGCACTGGGAGTGGTTTTTAATCCTTCAAGCTCGGGTCCTCTACCAGAGGCCTGGGAGGGTGAGGGTCCTGAGCAGTATCTTTGCTGTTCCCAGGACTGCGCTCTTCTGGACAGAGATCTCGGATGTTGTTCCCGGGATTTGCTGGAGCTTGGGTGTCACTGGATCGAATGCTCCGATTACCACTGGGACCACTGTTACCTTCACCCTCCACTTCTTCTCGAGTTCTTCTCTGAGTCTTTGGTATTTCTCAAGATTCTCATGTTCCTCCTCCCTGATGTTGCTGTCACTCTGTATAACATCTGTCATTATGACCACCTCCCTCTGCTTGTCCACCACTGCTATGTCTGGTTAGTTTGGCATCACCAGTTTGTCTGTCTGTATCTGGAACTCCGAAAGGATCTTAGCTCAGTCACTCTTGACCACCCTCGGGGGGGCATCACATTTTGACCTCGAGACTTCCGATGTATCTGCATAGTACAGTGGGGCAAAAAAGTATTTAGTCAGCCACCGATTGTGCAAGTTCCCCCACCTAAAATGATGACAGAGGTCAGTAATTTGCACCAGAGGTACACTTCAACTGTGAGAGACAGAATGTGAAGAAAAAATCCATGAATCCACATGGTAGGATTTGTAAAGAATTTATTCGTAAATCAGGGTGGAAAATAAGTATTTGGTCAATAACAAAAATACAACTCAATACTTTGTAACATAACCTTTGTTGGCAATAACAGAGGTCAAACGTTTACTATAGGTCTTTACCAGGTTTGCACACACAGTAGCTGGTATTTTGGCCCATTCCTCCATGCAGATCTTCTCGAGAGCAGTGATGTTTTGGGGCTGTCGCCGAGCAACACGGACTTTCAACTCCCGCCACAGATTTTCTATGGGGTTGAGGTCTGGAGACTGGCTAGGCCACTCCAGGACTTTCAAATGCTTCTTACGGAGCCACTCCTTTGTTGCCCGGGCGGTGTGTTTTGGATCATTGTCATGTTGGAAGACCCAGCCTCGTTTCATCTTCAAAGTTCTCACTGATGGAAGGAGGTTTTGGCTCAAAATCTCACCATACATGGCCCCATTCATTCTGTCCTTAACACGGATCAGTCGTCCTGTCCCCTTGGCAGAAAAACAGCCCCATAGCATGATGTTTCCACCCCCATGCTTCACAGTAGGTATGGTGTTCTTGGGATGCAACTCAGTATTCTTCTTCCTCCAAACACGACGAGTTGAGTTTATACCAAAAAGTTCTACTTTGGTTTCATCTGACCACATGACATTCTCCCAATCCTCTGCTGTATCATCCATGTGCTCTCTGGCAAACTTCAGACGGGCCTGGACATGCACTGGCTTCAGCAGCGGAACACGTCTGGCACTGCGGGATTTGATTCCCTGCCGTTGTAGTGTGTTACTGATGGTGACCTTTGTTACTTTGGTCCCAGCTCTCTGCAGGTCATTCACCAGGTCCCCCCGTGTGGTTCTGGGATCTTTGCTCACCGTTCTCATGATCATTTTGACCCCACGGGATGAGATCTTGCGTGGAGCCCCAGATCGAGGGAGATTATCAGTGGTCTTGTATGTCTTCCATTTTCTGATGATTGCTCCCACAGTTGATTTTTTCACACCAAGCTGCTTGCCTATTGTAGATTCACTCTTCCCAGTCTGGTGCAGGTCTACAATACTTTTCCTGGTGTCCTTCGAAAGCTCTTTGGTCTTGGCCATGGCGGAGTTTGGAGTCTGACTGTTTGAGGCTGTGGACAGGTGTCTTTTATACAGATGATGAGTTCAAACAGGTGCCATTCATACAGGTAACGAGTGGGGGACAGAAAAGCTTCTTACAGAAGACGTTACAGGTCTGTGAGAGCCAGAGATTTTCCTTGTTTGAGGTGACCAAATACTTATTTTCCACCCTGATTTACGAATCAATTCTTTACAAATCCTACCATGTGAATTCATGGATTTTTTTTTCACATTCTGTCTCTCACAGTTGAAGTATACCTCTGGTGCAAATTACTGACCTCTGTCATCATTTTAAGTGGGGGAACTTGCACAATCGGTGGCTGACTAAATACTTTTTTGCCCCACTGTATGTTAGCCTCGGTCATGGCGCTCCATGTATGGCCTGCCTGCTAGCATCTTGCACTCTGCTGTCTCAGTGCTGGATTGTCTCAGGGGCATCTTTACACAGCCTGCACCTGGGGTCTTGCCTTGTAGACCCCAGCCTCTATGGATCGTGTACTTAGTTCCTGTGTTGCCATGATTAGTGCCTCTGTGCTGTCTTTCAGTCCAGCTTTGTTCAGCCACTGGTAGGATTTCTGGATGTCAGCAACTTTTTCTATCTCTGGTCTCTGCATGCACGGTTTCCACCTTGAAGCGTGGAGGAGGTGTGATGATGTGGGGGGGCTTTGCTGGTGACACTGTTGGGGATTTATTCAAAACCGAAGGCACACTGAGCCAGCACGGCTACCACAGCATCCTGCAGCGACATGCCATCCGGTCTGGTCTGGGTTTAGTTGGACCATCATTTATTTTCAACAGTACAATGACTCCAAACACTATTTGACTAAGAAGGAGAGAGATGCAGTGATGTGTCAAATGGCCTGGCCTCCACAGTCACCTGAACCCAGTGGAGATGGTTTGGGATGAGATGGAGCGCAGAGTGAAGGCAAAGGGCCAACAAGTGCTCAGCATCTCTGTGAACTCCTTCAAGTCTGTTGGAAACCATTTCAGGTGACGACCTGATGAAGCTCACGGAGAGAAGGCCAAGAGTGAGCAAAGCAGGAATCAAAGCAAAGGGCTGTTAGGAAGGATCTGAAATATAAAACATGTTCTGAGTCATTCCAACTTTTTTTGTTTACTACATAATTCCAGTGTGTTCATTCATAGTTTTGATGCCTTCAGTCAGAATCTATCAAGCATCTGAAGGATAACAGCTACCTTCAGGTTTAAGGTGTGGTTGAGCCAAACCTTAAACCTCCTTCTAAATGAAAATAGAGAAAACCCATTAATGATAAGGTGTGTCCAAACGTCTGACTGATACACCCACACACACACACGAAAAGCGCACTAAGGCTTATTAACACAGTTTCTTTATAATGCTTCTTACTCCTTGCTGCTGCAGTGCCTCTGTGTTCAGCTTGTAACCATGACACACCTGAGTTAATTTAGTGTCACCTTCGTCTCCTTTCAGCAATTAGACAGGCCTGGGAATCTGTTGCTGCTCCCTCCAGTGTCCTGATTGTTCCTCGCCTCCTGCAGCTTGTTAAATTTGTACTTTACACATTAAGCTCTTGCTTTTACCCACAGAGACTTACCATAAGTGAAAATGGCAACGTGAACATCTGTGATGTGCTGTGATATTTAAATAGATCATTCTTGGTAAAAGGTATTTCTTTTTTCTATTACTGTAAGATGAAACCTGATTCACTTTATGGCAGCGGTTGGAGAAATGAAAGGGAAACTAAAGAATATGAATGTAAACATAAATAAATGGGGAAGTGAAAAGTACTGTTATATCACTTATACTCTTAACACTGTCTTCTATTTACAGCACATCTATATGTACATCCCTGTTTGACACTTCACAGTAAACAATGTGAATAAAGAAATTTAATGTAACGTAAATATAACATATAACATAAAGAACTTGCTCATAGGGGGTCATGTGATCGTTGGGCCTTTCTCTGTTTTCTTTCTATTATTGTTTGGTCTTTACCTTACAATATAAAGCGCCTTGAGGCGACTGTTGTTGGGATTTGGTGCTGTATAAATAAAACTGAATTTAGTTGAATGTCACAGCTTGCATCTACTTGTCTTTGTTAGACAAAGAACAACGCTGTCAGACTCTCATTAGGCTTGCAAACCTAGCATTTGAGTTTCGAGTACCTTCAAGTACTAAATAAATAAATGCCTTTTATAAGATAAGATAAGATAAGATAAGATAGAACTTTATTAATCCCTCGGGTGGGTTCCTCTGGGAAATTCGACTTCCAAAAAGCACAGCAACGACCGAAGTTGCAGTTACAGAATTGTTATATATATATATATATATATATATATATATACACACACACACACACACATATATATAAATACAGAGACAAATATAAATAAAATATACAAAGGGGATAAATAGAATAAATAGGAATAAAAAATAAAAATACAAGTGAATTGCACATTTCAAGTATTGAGTCTATTGCACTGTTGACTATTTACAAAATTCATATTCAGCTAACTCAGAACTCCATCTTTTTCATTTTACAGTGTTAGGGACAATTATAGCTCACTTTCCTCAAGATAGCTTCATAATGTCACAAAGAGACAGAAAGAGAGGTAAAGATAAGGGAGTGCTTACACAGAGAAATGACTGAAAGGCATGCTGGCATGTCAAATGCATTGTTTTTTTTGACTGATACTGACTGCCAACTTATTATACAAAGCACACAAGAGCTGTGACCGTAACTCATGCACCCACTCATGTGCTGACAATGGAAATCCATAAAGAATAATGCAACAGTAAACGCTTTAGAAAGAAAAACTAGCTATGACAAATTGCCACCTACAAATTTGTTGTTTTATACACATTTTGTTGCATGCATTTTGCTAGATTAGCAGTAAAATGCAAGGTTTACAGGTAAGCCTGTTAAGTAAGGAAAGTGCTGTATAATGAGCTGTTATTAAAAAACATAGCATAAGCTTCAAAAGGTAAGAGCACTACACGTGTTACGTTAAAGCTATTAAAATACAAAGTATCAGACAGAAAATATCAGACGGCTGTGTGTGCTGGAACCAGGTTCTCCTTCATTCTGCAGACTGCATTTTAAGGTTTTAGAAGATTTAACCGAACATGGGACAAAAAATGATACAATTTCTTATGATCCGATCAATTAAGTAATAAAAACAGTGAGAAAGTCTATTTTGAAGACCTACAGTAAGGTGCAGTGATGTGAGATTCCTCTGGTGGAAGGAGCTTAGGAAAGACAGGAGCGCTGTCGATGTTTTTGTTTCATTTGTATACAATATACAGTATCCGGTCGTTAAGTCTGACATCACTAGCCATGTCTGGGTCTAAACTCCGCTGCAGGTCCATATATCAAACGATCACTGTGGCATTACTGAGAGTTGAAAAACTGTCTAAAGTCTTTCATCTTTAATAAAATGATCAGCGTTCTGCTCTACCAGGTGTAACAACTGAGTTTAACATCCAGGCATCCATGAAAACTGAATTTATGACATTTAACGGAGTTAGAAGTTAGCAGGAAGTTAGCTCGTTAGCTTCTATCTAAATACAATATAGCATGTCCTGACTGCGGGGTTTTGGAAACAAATTCAAACGTACAGCTCTGCTATCACTTCCAGCATAAATGAAGACAGAAAACTAAACAGCAGTGACGTTTGTAGGGTTACTGAAGTTTGGCTAGCTGGTATATAATGATGTGCTACATGACCGCTAGCGACACAGCTATGTTAGCATAATATAAACAAGCTAACTTTTTTTCCACTGGATAAAAGTTAACGTGAGTGTTCTCGGTGGTCAGGAACAAATGTAATCGCATGGCAGGACTCTGTAAAAGGACCAAACTTCAGCCAGGAGAACAACTGAGATAATCCATCCACAATACGAGGTTAGTCATTCATATACTGCTGCATGGGCTGGGCTGTAGTTACATCCTAAGGTTTTAAAAACTGAGCTTAAATAAATGATTAGCGGTAATAAAAGCCGAGGGAGGTCAACAGTGATCACTGACTGTTTTAGGAGCTTTTTGAGATCAAATAGAAGAAAATACATAACATTAAACATGTTAACAACACAAAAGCCCTATTAAACGCAGACTACTTTAGGCCCGGAAGTAGGATTCGTCACGTCATCACTTAACGACCGGATACTGATTATGCTCTATTTTACTTCCTCGACTGTAAGGGGACCAATTAGCTGCTCATCTCTGTCGACAGTGCACATTCACATAAAGAACCTGAGAATCCCCCTTCTTAGCGTGGATTCGTATGAATTAACACAAAATAATGTGGATTAGTGGAGCAGGTCTTAACAGTAAAAGTTATGTTTAGTATTATTAACTTGTAATTCCATTTAATTCAATAAAGTGCTGATGAATGGACTCAAAGAGCACAGGTGTGTAACTAAGACTGTCCAAAACGTGCCGTATCCAACATGTAATCACATCATATCAGAGAAGAGATAAAAATGGAGGTAATGGAAGAAAAAGAGGCGGCAGGATAATGAAAATGGCAAACAGGAGTAAGGGTTTCTGTCCAACCCTCAGCCGTCTCCAGACATATCAGAAATAGAAGGCAGACTATGCGGAGATGGCTGCCAGAGAGGCAATCAATAAACTTTCACATTTCATGCTGCAGTGTGCGTTTGTGTGCGTGCGTGTGCCAGCTGTGTGTATTTATGTGACTATATGCGTTGCTGTATCAAATTTGAAACTACCTCACTGAAAGCAGTTGTGCCAGACTGATGAGACAAGCTGTCACATTACTAGAAAATGTACCCGACTACACCCCCCCTGCCCAAACCCAATATATGACCTTTGAGGTTCCCACCATGATGTTCGGGCTTGGCCGCGGTCGACATCATATTTTTGGCCTCAGGGCAGTCCTCAGTACTCGATCTGAAGTAAACTTTTAAGTATTGTACAGATACACATCAGTGCCCAATTAATCTTAGCAGCAGCCGCTCTAGAAACTGCCTCTTAAAGGCAAATCAAAAGCTCGGTGTACTAGTCCGTGCTCTTACGTTAGGGAGAGCTGCTTGTATTGATCGACCTGTCCAGAATGCTAAAGAAGCTACACGCTGACACCGTTTTAGTGTGGACGTTCACATTAAAGACAATAACGTGGTTGATGGTGCCTAAAGGCGCCTAAGAGCGAACAGCTCGAACTTCTCTCTTCTTTTCTTATTGAATTTTTAATAATGCGATAGCATCATCTGTCCTGTGTAATTGATTGCAGCTGATCTGGTTCGGCGATGACCTTGACTTTTACCATGTCTCCTCTCTTTTTCCCTTCCTCTCTCCCCTCTCTCTGCCTTATTTCCTCCTCTCGTTCATCCCTTCTCCCACCAGGCCTGTAGATCCTGCTGAAACCTCCTGTAGTCATTTTTTGCAACACCGAAAAGCAACGACTTATCTCCCCCACGCAACCCGGGCTTAGGAGAGAAGAAAAAGAAGACAAATAAGAGGAAGAAGAAGGAACGAGAAGAGGTCTTATAAACCACGACAAATCAAACAAGAAAATACTGGAAATCCCCATCGGCCCAGCGCTGTACAACACCACTGTGGTTTTTTTGGTTTGCTGGCTTTTTTAACTCACTTATCCTTCTCCTTCTCCTCATATGTGCTTTTCTCGTTGCATCTGTCCTTCCTTGTATCAGTCTTCTCTCTTCTCCTCGATCATCTCCCTCCTGTACTTCATCCACTATTGATTATTCCATTTCTTTCTACAGTTTCCATTGTATTCCATTTTGGCACCTCTCTCCCGCTCTGGCAGCCAAACACTGCGTGTTGGGAGCATTTGTGGCAACATGCCACATCCGTAGGAGATACTTGAAACAACATGTATATTGATATTGTAACAAAAACAAAAGATAAGCAAATCCAATTCATGTTGAACCACACCTTAAACCTCTGCTCATTTGAAATCTGGTAAGCTTTTGTTTTCACCCTCTTTCCCGATCATTGCTCTCTCTGTTTTCTTTTCCCTTGTTTTTCCTCACCCACCCACGAATAGAAAAATCGCTCCGACATCTATCAGCGACTCCTCTCCTGCCTCCTCGTCTATCTATTGACCTCTCTCTCTGTCTCTCACTGGACCAGGAGACATTGCAAAAGCTGAGCTACTGTCCTGGTCGGGGAAGAGCATTGACTTTTTGATGTGTTTCTTTCTTTTCTGGTCACAGACTGTGTTTGATCTTGTTTCACTCTTTAAGCAGACAGAACAAAGCCTGTTTCCTTTGTCTGCAGTGGTTGTTGTCTTTTAGGACGAGGTGGTAGCCATAAGCCTTCAAAGTCAGAAACTCTCTGGAGTCGTTTCTTCGATTTGCTTCTGTTTTTATTGCATTAGTTGTCATGGAGTGGAAAACAGTCTATCTTTATAGTAACGGTGTAAACCTTAAAAACAAAAAAGTACTATTATAAATATTTTATTTTTTACCATTGTATAAATATATACTATTGATTAACTTATGTACTTTGATTGCAAGTTCTTCGGTCGCCCACACGGTGGTTAAATAAAAAAAAGAGGAAACATTTTCTGTGATTTTAGGCACTATTTCTAATGCTATGGATGTGTTGACTATTTTATTGTAACATCTTTTTTTCATTTCTTTCCTTTTTTTGTTCCTTATTTTAAAATCTGTGATTAATTGCAGAATCAGGAGTCGTGTTTATATGACTGCATTTGTGTTTAGGTTCGATTCTGTCTCCAGTCAGTTCTGTCCTCTGCTGTTCGCCCTCTGTCTCTCATTACAAGACACAAGAAGACGTGTACGAAAACAAAGGCTGTGGTTTCGCTGGATAGTTCTGCTTTTTTCTCTTGCGCTCATCTAAAGAACTTAGCGTGTGTGGGTCCGTTTGGAAGACCACCGTAAAGAAAAAGATGACATTTTGAATGAGTTATGTCTGTCTTTTGCACTAATTTAATAAAGCCGTTACTGAAATTCCCACAATGTTATTTTGGAAATTGTGTTTTTCCTGAAAATCTTTTTTTACTCCTTTGGAGAACACGCTGTTAGCTCGTTCAACAAAAAATGAAAGTTAGCCTGTTTTTATTTTAGGGTCAGAATTACTAATTAGGGCAAATTAACTTAGTGTGTGCTCATTTATGAACATGGATGGACACCACTTCATCTTAAAAATAACTAATTTTAAAAAGACCTGATAATCTTCTTGCAAAAGCAAAAGAGTGTAAGTGCAGATTTATACAGAGAAGATCTTCATTATTAAAAAATAAGTCCATCGTATGAAATCTGTGTACTATGGTTGACCTGTAGGATATGTGGAAGAGCTCATTTACTTTTCCAGTCTTAGTGAAATTCCTGGTAATGTGCTGCATGTACCGCTCTCATTTTCCTTTGCTTTTTGGGGGTTTTGGGGTCAAAGGAAAGAATCAGGGCAACAACTCAACAGATTTTGCTAAATAAAAATTAAATAGTGACACCTGAATTGGATATTCTAAGATCGGGCATTAATTTATGCTTCAAATGTACTGGCGTTTGATGCTACAGAGAAGTAATACAGTGCAAACAGCTTAGTCACTGCAAAAAGTGATTTTGCTGCCTGTAGTGTCAGCTGTGTATTAAACTACTGTTCTCTCCATTCCACCTATGATCCCTGTTACATTCTGCACTCTTACAGTAAAATAGCAAATGGGCAGTGAATACCTGTGACTGTAAATGGAAAGATTGCGGGTTCAACTTGTGGTTGGCTTGGGAACATAATGCAGCGAGCAGCAGTATGGCTCAATGCCAAGAAAGAGCACCTCAGATTAAATGTTGAAAGTGTTGATGGAAAAGTATAGACAAGCTCATATGGTAGCAGTAGTCAGGAGTAGTATAGCAGTATGTGAGGGTGGTGCAGGACATGTATGAGGACAGCCGGGCAGTGGTGAGGCGTACAGGACGAGTGACAGAATGGTTCAAGGTGGAGATTATCAGGAATCAGTTCTGTTTGCAGAACTTTTGTTTGCGCTCGTGATGGATAGGTTGGCAGATGAGGTCAGGCAGGAGTCTCTGTGGACGAGCACATTTGCTGACGACATTTTCATTTGTAGTGGGAGTAGGGAAGTGGTGCAGAGGTGGAGGTATGCTCTGGAGAAAAGAGGATTGAAGGTAGAGGCAAGAAGGAGATGGGTGTGGTGAAGGTGGATGAGCTGAAATTCCTGGGGTCAACCATCCCAAGCAACGGACAATGCGCAGGAGAAGAAGAGCGTGTAGGCAGGGGTGGAACAGGTGGAGGTGAGCCGGGTGATTTGTGACTGGAAGACAGGAGCAAGAGTGGAAGGGAAGCTTTATAAGACTAGTGAGACCTCCTATCATGTGTGGTTCAGAGACAGCAGCAAAAAGACAGGAGGCAGTGCTAAAGGTGGTAAAGCTGAAGATGAGTTTTAATGGGAGCGACTAGGATGAACAGGATTAGGAAATGAGTAATTCTGAGAGACAGCTCAGGTTGTGCGGTTTGGAGATAAAGCTGGAGAGGCAAGGAGGTTGAGATGGTTTGATGGAGCTGGCAGGCAAAAGGAAAAGAGGAAGACCACAGAGAAGGTTTACAGAGTGACAGAAGAGGATGCTACGGGTAGGGTGAGATGGAGGCAGATGATCCATAGTGGCAACACTCAAAAGGACTCAGTGCAGAGGAAAGAACCAAAGCTTTGGTAGGAACCCTTAAAGTCACTGTCAGACAGTTTGGAACGTACGTATGTTTTTGCTTCTGTTTCATAAGCTGAACAACAAAGAAAAATGGTTAGAATGTGTCTAATTGAGCGTTTGTAACTGTGATGACTAACATCGGTGCTTCATACAGACAACAGTGGTTGATAAATAAACTGTTATTAAAAGTCATCACCAGTTTACAGCATGCTGAATATTGGCTATGAAACACTGTATATGATATAGGACAGTTTAGCATCTGAAGCCTGTAAATCTCTATCTTGAAGACTCTTACCCTATACGTATATAAAATATGTATAAGGTAAGAGAATAAGCAAATAGAGGGACTCACAGAAGCAGACACAGCAAGAACGTCTATGCTCCTCCTCTATTGCTCTTTATCCATTTTTTGACAGGTGCTGAACACTAAGCCAACAAAGTGACTTTTATCCAGAGAGGTTAAAAGGGTACGTTTCCTCTGATGTATGCTGACACCAGCTGGAGCGATGGTGAGGAGATAACGATGGCCATTTTATCTCTTTATCGTCACTTGGATGTTAAATCCTTAAATCAAAACACAAAGTTTTATTCATTCGCACTTGTAGATTTTTACACTCTTTGAGTTTTCAGCGACAAAGAGACACGACACAGTGTGTAATGTCTTCACTGATGTATGCGTCCTAAACGCGTAGCTGTCAGCTCTCCTTATTTTAACAAACAGTGAGGCCTAACAACCCTGGCGTCTCGCTTTATTAGTCGCGAGTCACTTTGTCACTCTGATTATTTTATATATTTTTAGAAAATCTGCTTTTACAATGAAATCTCTGATCCCTCACTGTGACATATACATGTGAACATTTCACAGGCAACCTGTCTGCGTTGATCAGCGATTATTCTTATAAAGAGAAACTATTATTTGAGCTAAACTGCCTTCTATTGAGCCTTTTCAGACTCAAAGACTTGACTTTAGGAAGAGATGGGAACTTGCAAAAGCATCGACTTAGCCAGCATGCTTTTAAAATGTACGTTCACGTATAGTTTAATGTTGTAAACTACAGGTTAAGTCTTGCACATACAGAGACTGTAATAGTTTCCATTCTGGCAAAATTGAACCATTAAAAGTAATTACTGGATGACTTTACTGTGCTCTAAACTGACAGGACTCGGAGCAGCTGTGTGCAGCTGTCACTGCAGCTCTACTTTACTGCTAAGCAAGTCAAAATAACAGACCGCACTACAAAAACTCATTTCCTGTTGTTATCTTGTCCTAACACTTTATAGCAAACAGCCTACTCACAACTTTACTGTCACACATTTTAATAAAATCTGCCTTGTTCATGGGAAACCGTCTTGAAGCTACGCATACGCCGGTGCGTATCTGCACATTATCACAAAATGCTGCTTGTGTTGAGAAGTTGAGAAAATGATGGGCGAGGCGTTCATTTAACAAAACAAAACATTGCAGCTACTTACTTATAGCCTTAATTTACAGCCATATGCAGAATACTGCGTGTGATGCATTGGCACATATGCTCCATATGCTCATTAGCTGGAGGTTGACGGATTCGTGTGCCACGTTTTATTTTTGTGTTTCATGTCGCACACTTGTGCGGTGAAAAGCAGGTATTTTTTCTGAGACTCGTGATTTGACAATGAGGGACAAGGTGAAGGACAAACAGGAAGTTGAATATTTGAAAAACAAACTATGGCTGTATCCCAACTCAGGGTCTGCAGCCTTAAAGGCTGCATTTTAAGGGCGATTACGTCACAGCGGCGCGCCGAAGGCTGTCCCAATTCGAAGGCTGCTCGAAATGCGGCCCTCAGATGCGTCCTTCATTTCCCTGAATTTTAAGGACGTGGCGGTGTAGACGTCGTGGCCCAACATATCCCAGAATGCATAGCGCTGTCAAACAAAGCTGTATGACACGTTTCCAGCTGTTAGTATCATGGTTGCTAGGCAACCTGGGCAGCGCGACGGAGGCTAGACCGTCCCATTTCACAAGCCTCGCACTTCCGGCCTTAGCGGTCTTTGAGTACGCGGCCCTTGAGGATCGTTGAGGCTGCATACTTTAAGGCCGCAGACCCTGAATTGGGATACAACCTATGAAATTCATATGGAGTGAAGTCAAAGTGACTTTTCCTCTGCCTCCTTGTTTTAAAAACAAAACCATCCATTGGTTGTTTTCATTTTGCGTCCAAATTCCAAGGTTGCTGCTTAATAGCGTTGCAGGTGTGTAGGATCTATACGTTTCATTCTAGAAATGCCAATAGCAACCATACTATCCAGTAATAATGGCACTAATATCCTTCATCCGCCATCTCCCACTCAGCAATTCAGACTCATTTATTCCCTCCTAGATGATCATTTAGCACCTATTAACACAAGATCCTCATCTGTAATGACTGCTTGATTATCATTTCACTCTCATTTTACTTTGGCTTAGCAAGGTTAAGTAATGCCCTGAACCTGTGACAAATGCTGAATGGGCCATTGACAGATATTGGTGGTAATTACAGTACCGATATATTCGAGCCGGCCCACAGGGTCACTTTATTATTTGCCCCATCCATCAGCTGGTATTTTCCTTCGCTCCTCGCTCTGATAATGTAGCGTACCCACTTTAATCTGATGACCATGTCACCCCGAACCTTAACAGCGGTGACACATATACCCACAGTCAAGTTCAAAATGTGGCACTCAAATCATTATCCTGGTCCCACCACATCTTGCATATGCATTCAAACAGATTAAAACATTTATGCCCTCTCATGGTTTCCTGACAGTAGCACTCAGTGACTCTTAAAACTCTGACATTGCCCTTCGCCTCAGCTTTTGTGTTATTGGTCATTCACAACCGCCAGCATGATGACAAAGTAAACTAAATGGATATTTGGGGTTTTTTTGCTAATTTTTTAAATCTGAACGTGAAACAAAATAATAGCAATGATATTAATACAAAGAATAATAACAGCTTTCTATTATCTCCCTGTAAATGTGCACCAAATGTGTTCTTTAAATATAATCACTGCTGTGTTATCAGCCTTGACACAGAAGGATGCCACTATCAAGGGCATGGATATACGAGTCAAGCTGTACTACACCCTCCAGATAAAGGAGGCACATAGAGAACAAGACTACACTGACCTTGATCTGCACTGAGATGAGGGTACTTCCCTACAGCTTTTATCTGTAATGTTGTTGATCACAGGTCTGCAATAAGAAGCTCGTTTTGCTTTTGTTTTGTTTTCCGTTTTCTTATTCTTTTGCAATCCAGGCTTTTCTTTCTATGTGGATACATGATCAGTCACCCCCTGGGTTATTCATCAACAAACTACATTTTTCTTAGTAAATGGTCAACAATCACTGGCCATGCATCCCATTTGGGAATACTTGATGAAAAAGCTGTTTCTTATTCTTAACCCAATGAAACGTATTACCACAGGATCCTTTGTGACGTGACGTAGGACATTTAACTATTTAAAATAAAAATCCTGTCCGTTTGGAATCAGAATTGTGATCTAAATGCAGTGTGGTACAAAACCCATTCTGCTTTTCCAAACGAGGGAGGGAAGCCAAAATAATGCCACCCAGGAGCCAGAGGCTGACAGAGATGGAACCAGGACAATCATGCCATCTGCAGCCTCTGAGACTACCAAAGACCTGAGGCCACACGTTTCAGCAACAACTGCACGCCACTCCTAGCAGGAGAAGAAGAGAGGCCCTACATGATGTGCCCACGGCCAAAGGGTGAGAGTCCCAGAGGATCAGAGGCAGTAGGCAGTCGACACCGCTAGAGGCCGGCCACCGTGGTACCAGTCGAGAACGGGGTCCCAGGTGCTCAACAATCAACCGGCACCCAGAGAATCAGACATCCTAACCTGGGTCAACCAGTGCTTTTAATTTAATTCAGTTCAATTTCAATTTATACAGCGCCAAATCACAACAGCACTTTGGTGACAGTGGGAAGGAAAAACTCCCTTTTAACAGGAAGAAACCTCCAGCAGAACCAAGGTCAGGGAGGGGCGGGGCCATCTGCTGCGACCGGTTGGGGTGAGTTTGACATTTAACGTTCCAAACGTAAGTGTAACTGTAAATATGAACTAAAGACTGCAGTGGCACAACTAGCATAATGGATGCAAGGTTGATTGTTCCAGAAGGGCCATCTAACAGCGCACAAGGTGTTATTGTGCTGCTGTGACGCTGCTGGAGCAGCTGCACAGGCTCTAGCTCAGCTTTCTGGAACTTATATTGTAAGTGTTCAGATGCAAACGCTAGTACGTGTGTAATAGCTTTTTCTATATAATTTAAGGAGCATTTTGTTCCAGCTGCAGAGATGGTGTGCACTCTCAATATAGGTACAGGGAATTGCACTAGTTCCTCGTGAAGGAGACAGATGTAGAAATACAGATGCTGTTTTTATTGCAGAACTTGTATTTGCAGTAAGACAGGTTTATTGCTACATATGTATATGTATTTATATGTACTGCTACACAGCAGGGCCAAGGCCACTAAGATAGAACAACTGTTTGAAGACTGTTAGCTTTAGCGAACAGTAATCAGTCCCTAAGAAGCCCAGAGCTTTATCGTGGGATCTGTAGATAACTTGTACTTTCTATTTCAAAGTGTATGTCTCTCTTCTGAGATAGCACAAATTTAATCTGCAGCAGTAAGTGCAAGTGTTTGATACAGACCAAAATAATCTTTTGAGAATTAGAAGATCATTCCCTACTTTGCAGCATTATTCTAGAAATGTTATGGTTTGCGTTTGCTCCACTTTCTCTGCAGCCATGCAGCTTGCAATCCACAATTCAACTGCTTGAAAATAATGTGAGACAATCTGTGCAAAAGCTGAAGTTATGCAACAAGCTACGCAACTTTTGATTAGGATCCCAACTACACCAGCAAATACCCAAAGGAATGGCTGAGAAAGAAGAAGAAGTTGGCTGGGAGGCTCTTTGAAAAGCACAAATTAAATCCCACTGAAACCCTGTGGAGAAATGTAAAGAGGACAGCAAACACCGAAGAACAATGAAGAAATGGCAAAATCGCAGCAAGCTGGTGTAACAGACTGAAGGATAATTATCCAGAAAGTCTTTTTGCTCACAGGAGCAGTAATAACTTTGAATGATAACGATGTATTTACCTCTTCTACAGATTAATATCACATCTATTACAGCTGAATGTGCCTTAATTTTCCTCGTATTTGAGGTCAAGTATCTCATCTTTGTCAGTGACTGAACAGGATCAAGGTTTGCTTATGCAAATGTCTTTGAATGTGTGTTTAACTGTAAATAAGGCTCTTAATAACCTCTCTAATTTAAATATCCATTTTATAAAGTCCACATAAATACAAAAGCTCTTCCTTATCGTTCTTTTAGTTTGTCTTTGATATATTTCAAGGTTTCTAATGTAACTTTCTCTCCTTTTCTGTGTTGTATTGCAGTATTGAAAGGTTTTGTGGCCCCCAGGATTACAGGCCCGTGGCACTGACCTCCCACATCATGAAGACCCTGGAAAGGCTCATCCTGGACCAGCTGCGACCCATAGTAAGACCACATCTGGATCCCCTTCAGTTCGCTTATCAGCCTCGTCTCGGAACAGAGGACGCCATCATCTACCTGCTCAATCGTGTCTACACCCATCTGGACCAGCCGGCGAGCACTGTGAGGGTCATGTTTTTTGACTTTTCCAGTGCTTTCAACACCATCAGGCCGACCCTCCTGGGTGATAAGTTAGCAGCGATGCAGGTGGATGCTTCTCTGGTGTCCTGGATTGTTGATTATCTGACAGGAAGACCACAATATGTACGTCTCCCACAGTGTGTGTCTGACAAGGTGATTAGCAACACAGGGGCACCACAGGGGACTGTCCTCTCCCCCTTCCTCTTCACCCTCTACACCACAGACTTCAGCCACTGCACAGAGACCTCCATCTTCAGAAGTTTTCTGATGACTCTGCGGTGGTTGGATGCATCAGCAGGGATGATGAGACAGAGTACCGGGCTGTGGTCGACTCCTTTGTCACGTGGTGTGAGCAGAATCATCTGCAGCTCAACGTGGCAAAGACCAAGGAACTGATCGTGGACTTCAGGAAGACCAGGAAACACTTGACCCCTGTTTCAATCCAGGGGGTCAGTGTTGACATTGTGGAGGACTATAAATACCTTGGAGTACACATTGACAATAAACTGGACTGGGCTAAAAACACCACAGCACTTTACAGGAAGGGCCAGAGTCGTCTCTATTTTTTGAGGCGACTGAGGTCCTTCAACATCTGCCAGAAAATGCTGAGGATTTTCTATGAGTCTGTTGTGGCCAGTGCGATCCTCTATGCTGTTGCATGCTGGGGGAGCAGGCTGAGGGTCGCAGATGCCAACAGACTTAATAAACTGATCCGTAAGGCCAGCAATGTTGTGGGGATGGAGCTGGACTCCCTCAAGGTGGTGTCGGAGAGGCGGATGCTGTCCAAGATAAAGACAATGTTGGATAACACCTCCCACCCACTCCATGACATGTTGGTCAGTCACAGGAGCTCGTTCAGTGAGAGACTGAGATTACCGAAAAGCACCACTGAACGACACAGGAAATCATTCCTGCCTGTGGCTCCCTGTACAACGCATCTACTTAACACACTGTTTGCTGCTACAACTACACATGTTTCTTTTCCAACTATTTATCTATGAGTGACTTATGTATGTATGTATGTATATATATGTATATATTGTACTATTCTTAGTTAGCGTATTGTCTGTCTTGTCTTAATGTTGGTTTAAAATGGAGCACTGTAACAAAAAATAATTTCCCCCAGGGATCAATAAAGTATTCTGATTCTGATTCTGATTCTGATTTTGATAATAAGGCAACAACATAAAGTTCGAGGTTGTAGAAGTCGGTGTACAATGCCAACAGACATTGCCTATTTATGGTTAAAAATATAATAATAATAATAGTATATTGTTCAACTCATTACCAGTGCGGTGTAATAAAAAATAGACAGTTTATATTCATCTCAGGTGCAGGAGCTAAAGTTGTTTTTGTCTTCATGGCTTTGGGGCCAATAATTGCATTAAAGCTAATATCGTGTTGCCTCAGAGGATTTATCTTTAAGCTGTTTTACATTCTTTAGAGGTTTTAGCAACCAAGGAGTGGTGTCAACTTTGAACGTACAAAAGTGAACACAGCACCTCTGCTAGTGTATTTTAACACACCATAGCTGCGTCCCAATTCATAGGTCGCATCCTTCGGAGGCCACATTTGAAGGCCAATTATGTCACAACCAGGCGATGAACGCTGTCCCAATTCGAAGGCTGCTCCAAATGTGTCCTCCTTTCCCTGGATTTGAAGGATGGGTCGAGTGTATCCTTCGTGTCCCAACCTATCCCAGGACTCATAGCGCCGCCCAGCCAATTCCAAGGTAAAATAATGGAGGCTCTACCTGTTAAGCTGGGCTCACACTGTGTGATTTTTGGCCCATTTTGAGCCAATTTTTGAGTTGTGCGTGTAGTATACGTGGGAAGCGATTAACACCTCACGACCAGCTCCCAATCATCAATCGCTTGGTCGTCGTGAGGGCGTCACCGCAGCTTCTCACACTGCGCACGTGCGAACACATAAATGTCGGTGATAAGACGGCGCAGCGCGGCAGTGCAGCGTGTGATCTGGACACAAGCGATGGAGGCACAACTTGTAGAACTTTGGAAAGCTCATCCAAGCGTTCTGGTTAGCCTTGTTAGCCTGTTTATTGATGTGGTAAATAAATAGTTTATGAAAATATCACTAAATCTGTCATTTATCAATGTTAATATTCAGTAATGATCATGTCTCACCTCTAGTCTTCCCAGTCTTAATTTCAGGTTTCCACCATGTGTTGTAGATAGTTCAGGAGGTTAACTGGACCAAGCAGTCTTTGTGTTTCAGCTAAGTACTGATTAGAATACCAGAATAGGGAGGATGGTGGAGGTTTAAGTTTATTAGATTGATGCATATACCAGCAAGACAGTGTACATCACTGTGACAACAGCGCTTGTTTTCATTCAAAGGCTTTATGATTTTTCCTATAATGGTGGGCCGATTTTTTTGTCCCAGTCCAGGACATCTGCAGTCTGGTGTTACCTACATCTTTCTACTCGGAAGGCAGAATTTCTGAGTTCCGAGTACAATCAAAGCACCACGACTGCAGTTTTCCTGTTGGATGTAAAAAGCGAACGTGACGCTGTGACGTAGGCTAGAATCATGGCGGCGGTCAACGCCGGTCCAGGCGTGGGATTTCTCTCGTGGAAATGTGCACATTATTTTTTCCTTTCTGTTGGTAGGTGGCACAGAGCACGTGTGGCAGGATAGTGCTAACATGCAAGTAAGCTAGAAGACTGGCATCCTTGCTGGGCATCCAGTTAGGGAAGCAACACATTAACAAGAGAATTCTGAGTAAAACCAAAGTTACTTTCCCTAGTAACTAGTTACTTTGAAAGTAACAAGTAACTTGAAGTAACTGAGTTACTTTTGATAGAAGTAACTAGTAATGTAACTACGTTACTAATTTAAAGTAACTTACCCAACACTGTATCCCCTTGTCAAGTCTGCGTCTCTGTGTTCTGTTTTACTTTGAAAGTCCGTGTCTCATGTTAATGTATCTGATTTTGCTTCCCTTGTCTCGTTGGCCCTGATTTGTCCCAGCTGCGTTTCCCATTCCCTGATTGCTCCCTCTGTTTTTTCCTTTGTCTGCGTCGCGATCTACCCACATGTTTGTCCTCTACCGTGTGCCAGCCTGCCTGTCAGTTTTCAGTTTAGTTAGACTCGGTCTCAGCAATGCCCGTCAGCAATTTTGGAGTACACTTTTCGCCTCCTGGAGTCTGCATACTGGCCCCTCCTCTCCTGCTCCACACTTCTCGTGACAGAGCCAGTGTTGTTAGCGTTGTCAGCATGAAGAACTCCATTAGCGTTATATATTTCAGCGTGACCTTTACAAGGTTTTACAACATGATATGAGATGTATGATTAGCATGAGGGTTTTCTTCATTTTTATACCTTAAATATGTGTACTAAGATTGACTGATGTGGCTGAAATCTTTTATTAAGTCATCCTTGGGTAGAAAAAAAGAAGGTCTCAGGACTCCCTCGGTTACCAAGTTGTTTTCACTGTTGGACTAATGTTGCTTTGCAGTCTTGAAGGCTGTGATTTTTCTACTGTTCACTATAAAATTCAGCAGATGGATTCTACACGTTCACTCCCTGGAAAAACTTACACTAAGGCAGCTTTACATACATTTCAGTGATTACTGTAACACTTCAGAGCACTACATCACTTCTGATGAAGTGAGAATCATTTAACAAAAACAAGGTTGGTAGATTTCAACACCACATCCATGAAAAGATCTAACCACCTCCTGTCTGTGAGTGCGAGGCATCCAGTTCTACCTCTGCAGGCGCCTGTCCCTCCCTCTGCTTTTAAATTGCATAATATATGAATCTGAGTCACTCGTAACGCATGCTGAGCAGTCAGGCATTACTATCGATAACTGTAAAAAGTGAAGAACAGTTGCTCTGTTTTTAAGAATGCATTCCTCACAAAGCAGCACAATGCGTTGTTTTTCAGCTTCTGTAGGAAAAATGAGGAACAGAAACATTTTGAAAACATGACAGAAGAGTGTTTCTGACAGGTATAAGTTTTGTGATTTGTCTATGTAACTGTTCACTGCCGAAAACTGTATTTGTACATGTAGCTCATCAAACTCAATTAGCCCCATTTACAAAGGCTTTGTAGTTAAGTTGTTCGAGTAAAGTCAATTTGAATTAGAGATAAAAAAATATTTGGATTAACAAAAGAGAGGGATGAATATTCTATCCTCATACGGGCAATAAAATCCCTGTAGGTGAATATTAAAACAGAAAGCCTGTACATTTGCTCTCATGCACCCATGTTCAGCTGCAATAAAACACAAACTGTATTTAAAACTCTGCTACACTTCCAACATCAGTAGTAGTAACTGTGTCATGTGATGTTACATGCAGACAAGTTGTAACAAATTCCTCAAAATATAATTATGTAACTTTTGTGATACAATGTATCCACTCGTCCCAACTCAGGGTCACGGGGGCGCTGTAGCCTATCCTCATAGGGGCAGGCTTATAGGGTAAAAAGCAGGGTAGTGCATGTGTCACCTGTCTATCACTGGGCTAACACTGAGAGACAGACAAGCATTCACACTCACATTCACAGATATAACCAATTTAGAATTGCCAGTTAACCTAACCAAGTCTTTGGACTGTGAGAGGAAGCCAGAGTACCTGCAAGCTGTGCCTTTTCTCCTCTGTTCTCTGTTCTAAGAAGGTGCAAACCTCACACAGAAAGGTCCCAGCAGGATGCTGGATTCAGACTCAGACTCTTCTTGCTGTGAGCTAACATCCCTAACCACTGAAACACTGTACTGCCCTCTTCAAGAAATACCTTATAAATACCAACACTGGTGGTTTGCTTTCGGCCGGGGCTCAAGTGTTGGGAGGTCGCCTTGTAATCGGAAGGTTGCCGGTTCGAGCCCCGGCTTGGACAGTCTCGGTCGTTGTGTCCTTGGGCAAGACACTTCACCCGTTGCCTACTGGTGGTGGTCAGAGGGCCCGGTGGCGCCCGTGTCCGGCAGCCTCGCCTCTGTCAGTGCGCCCCAGGGTGGCTGTGGCTACAATGTAGCTGCCATCACCAGTGTGTGACTGTGTGTGTGAATGGGTGGATGACTGGATGGCAGCAGACCCCCAGTGTCCATAAATTCCTTTCCCTCTAAACAATTACACACACTCTCAGGCTACAGCTAAGCCAAACTAAAACACTGATAAATCCTTCCTTATCCCTCTGATCTAAACAAATTTAACACATCATATTATAATAATTATTTTCTTGTACTCACACCCCTGAGTATAAACGCCTTCAGTTACCCCTCTGAACCAAGAGTAACAAGCCTGTATACAAAATGTAAGAAGTAGAAAGTACAGAAATGTGTGTAAAAATAGAGGGAGTAGAAGTAAAATGTTGTCAGGAAAATAAATACTGTAGCCAACATAATTTAAAAGGTGCAATTTTGAAGGTCAACAGTCCGTCTTTGGAGTTTAAGTTTGACCACCTTGCGAAATGTATACGAGCAACCATTGCAATCTGTTAGCTAACAAACAGGCTTAGACACGGAGGTGAACTGGGAGCCAATGGAGCTGTTTAAGAACAGGTGTTATATGTTCAGTGGATCTAGTTCTGGAAATAATACGAGCAGCTGTATTTTGAACCAACTGCAGTTTATGGAGGGATTCATGAGGTAGACCATAGAGAAGATAATTACAGTAATCCAGACGAGATGTGACAAGAGCATTGACAAGTATGGCGGTACTGTGTGGTGTGAGCGAGGGACGAAGACGGTTAATATTACGGAGATGAAAGTAGGAAGTGTCAGGAGCCAGTATATAACTTTCTTGAAACAAGAGACATAACCTTAAAGTGGAAATCTTCTGAATTTAAAGCAAGTAGGGGTGTGGCTGTTGATGTTTATGGGCAGTGTTGTGGAACTAGATTACAATCATGCATTATTATATAATGTTGTAGCCCAAACAATGGTCATACT
Organism: Diplotaxodon limnothrissa; assembly: GCF_057381915.1. Classification (NCBI taxonomy): domain Eukaryota; kingdom Metazoa; phylum Chordata; class Actinopteri; order Cichliformes; family Cichlidae; genus Diplotaxodon; species Diplotaxodon limnothrissa. The sequence continues at coordinate 2,457,554 of NC_140602.1, forward strand.
TAAATACACCCTAAAGCATGCCGCGGCATTTTACGGCCCACCGAAACCACCCAACAGTCCCTGACAGACCCACGTGAGGTCAAAGGAAAATGCAGATTCCCTCCCAAATGCACTGGAAGCGACGTTTATGAGATCTGGTAGCTTGTAAGCTAACATTAATAAGAAGATTGCAGCAGGAAATGGTGCTTAGTTTGTGTAAGAACTAACGTTTGAATTGCTGTTACAAGATTAAACATAAAGAGAAAACACAGTCAGTTGTTTTCTGATTATCCACGTGTTTGGTCCACTCTGCTGTGCCAACATGCCCCGAGGAAAAAAGAAGCATCTGATGCACTGTGCAAACCACAACAAGATGGATCAAGGACATTGCAGGAAACTTTTTCTCTGGGCGAGAGTTGTGATGTGCGTGACGCGGCTCAGTTACTCATCTTTTACGTGGGATAATGAAAGTGTTTGAAATGACAGAGGAGCCGGCAGCAATGAATTATAGGGACTACAGCAGTGAGTGATTTGTTCATGCAGGTAAGTACATGCTTGGAAAGGCTTGGGATGAAATGGGACAAATTGGCAGATGTTGCAACCAATGGCTGTCCAAAGGGAAAAATGTTGGATTTTGGAAGCGGATGCAAGATAAAGTTTGTGAAATTATTAAATGGTAATTTCCCATCGCATTATGAGTGCTAAAAATGACCATGTTGTTGATCTTGTAACTTGTTAAAAGAGCAATAAATTGAGTTTTGATCCACTGATGGCTGTAGTCTGTTGGATTTCTATTCTTCTGTGGAAGAGGAGCATTTTCAACACATAAGGAGAAGACGTTGGTTCTCGTAGGCTCTCCCTTCATGTGTGAACAAACTCTCTCAGTCGTGAAGTTTATCACATCACACACTGATGTTCTTACAGTGACGAGCACCTGTCCACTGTCACCCCAGAGACTGAATTGGACTTTAATGCATTACATTAATACATTTCTCTCACTGAACAGGAAGATAGAAGTAAAAGCAGTTTATAAATAAATAAAATTAAGTAGAACTGAGTTCAGCGTGTTGGTTCAGATCTCCACAACAGTTCCAGTTTCTCATGTGGCCTGCTCTGAGCTCTCTCCATTATCATTGTTCAGTTTGAAACTAAAGGGCATGACGGTAGCACTGCTCACTCTGAATGCTGGAGAGAGTAAACTGTGATGCTGTAAACTGCATGCCCTGCACTCACTGACCTGTAAACAATGATACAACTTATTAGCATTGCTAATTCAGATCACATGGTTGCAACTAGTACTACTTAAATCAGGACTGAAGAAGGAAAACATCTCTCGTTTTAAGGGAATTTGTCTCTGCTGGATGTGGAAAAATATGAGTGTGGGCATCACACATATCCACAGATTGCACTGAGATGAAAGCGTCCAGCATCTGGGAAACATCAACAAATGATGGATAATACCAAGAAATAATAACAAAAGGGTAAGACCAGGAGCCAGTAGACCAAAGAGTTCATTTATTTTACATTTGTACGTAGATGCATCTGTTTTGACTTGTTCTCTTGTCAGTGTTTAAATAAAAGCTACCTCTGCATGCTTGGTTTTACACCGCATGTCCTTCCTGACACGCCCACAAAGGGGATTTGTGTCTCTGGCTGGAACCGAAGCAGCAGCCACTAACCCATTGTTGAGTATCAGGTCGGGCCGAAGCAGCGGATTCACCGACGCGGGAGTGAAGTGAATGCAAAATGTATTACTGAGGATGTTAACAGGGTTTCTCTGTGGGAATCTGAAATGATGGGAAAGAGTGTTAATGTTTCTCTTAGGCAGCTGCGGGAATGAGCGAAATGCATGAATGAATGGTAGTAATAATAATAATTATACATTTTATTTGAGGGCGCCTTTCAAAAACCCAAGGTCACCTTTATTAGAACCCGATTCTTTGATCCCCATGATAGAACAGAGAAAACCCGACTCATAGTGGTCAAACATTTATAATTCTGTATTCAATCATCTTCTGGAAGCGAGAGCTCTGCACATCATAAAATGTGTCTCATATAGGTGTTATTTGGTACTTTACACGTCACACAGTTTCAACAACTCCTTATATGATACAAGTTCCTCTTTTCTGTCTGGCTTCCTGTATTTATTAATATACTTGTATATTTCTACACTAACTTCCTGTTTTTCAGTCTGGCTGAGCACTTAGTTTGTGAGTCAAAAGTGGCCTTGCTTTACAAACCTTCATTACTAAAGTACATAAAACAATATAATAAAGAAAATAAGCACTAAGAATATATTAATCACATGACAGTTCTCCCCCTTTTCGTGTTTCCTAAGAAACACGACATAATTCCTAATTTATCCCATTAAGTTTACTTGCATGTTAAAAGCTAAAATATAACAAAAGAGATTCTGCTAAACAAAACGAAACCTTTCAATTGCCCAACCCTGTCTGTCCCCTCAACGGGTTGTATGTTTTCAAGGTTTCCTTATTATTTTGTCATAATTACTTCTATCCACAACAAATAAGTCAAACTCTAAGACAGCACCTGTGAAATGGGAAATGGCCTAAATCTACTTCCTGCACCCCCTTTTTTACCCAGAATCCCAGTTTAAACCCACTCCTGACTTCCCTCAGTGCTCACTGTAACCTCCGAACAGATACAATTAGCTTTTTCTGGTAAAAGGTCCTCGATTATTTTGTCCACCTTTGGAAACATCCTCTATAGAGTTAACCCGTTTCATCTTTAAAACTTAGTCCTGGTCTCTTCGCCCCCTTTAACGGGTAGCGCATATCCGAACAACACATTTTCTGGAGCTATGGTTCTCTGTGCTTCTTTTTCGGGTTCCCCTCTTCTCTGGTTGGTTCTGTTCGGTCTGGGGCTCCCAGGATTCTCGCCACCCCTGTGGTCGCTGTGGTCCTGAAATCTTCTCCTGTAAAGGATAGAAAACAAAAGGCCTCTCTCTGCTACGCCTCGATAATCTACTGTGTTCATCTATTGTTCCCTTAATTATTCAAAGTGGGTTCAAAATGTCATGTTCTGGGCTCTATCATTCATATTAACGTTACTTAATCTTTACTTAATCTCAATGTTCTTTATGTGTGTGAGCAACACTTTTAATTTTATTAAACCCACCCAGGGTCAGATATACACCATCACCATATCAGCATAACTCTCCGCTACAAAGCACACTCCAAAATTTTTGTCTGTCGGGGTTTATGCCCCTTTTTGCTTCAAGCAGATACATAACGTGCAAAAGTTACAGTTAATGACAGTTAGACAAGTTTCCATTATCTGCAACATTTTTGTTTCAACCGTCTCACCCCCCCCACACGTTTCCCACACTCCACGCCGTCCCTGCAATATATCAGCTCAGACAGTCACGCTGAACGAAGCTTTTGACCTTCGTAGGGCTGAGTGCTTAACAACTCTTTATGAGCACACGTTGCAATATGTATAAGAAAATGATTATAACTGCTTATTCTAATAAAAAGAGATCAAAGAGACAACAAACATTTTCAATCAGTTAAGCTTAAGAATATAAGCAATTACTCATGTGTAAGTTTTACTGTAGCTAAATGATCAAACACCCAAAAAGTCATAAAATGATCATAAAGCTCCTTATTTCAAATTAAACCCAAAACCCCCCCTTTCTGACACATTTTATGTGTCAAATAAAGAGAAAAAGATATCAATAAAACAATAGATTCAAATAGATTCTAATAAATTAAAATACAAAAACCAACAAATAAAAGCAAAACAAAAAACAAATAAACGGCGCATGATTTTCACACCATCATGCAACGATCAAGGGGGCGGGGCTTAGAAACTATGATTCTCGCAACTGTGGTGTGTATTGTTAACATAGAAAGCACCGTATCATGTCACATCTGACCTCTGACCTCTCCTTGAATGTCAAGAGATTGAACTAATAATATTTCACAGAGGTATTATAGACTGTGTAGATTTATCATGCTCAAAATAAAAGTTAAACTGAAAATCCTACTGCCTGTGATATTAAATCACATTATAGTTTGAATCCAGACTTCTAATCTCATTTTTACAATTCACATCTGCTCTTCCTTCAAATTAGCCCCAAAAAGTGGCATATCTGTAAAGAAAGTACTGTCAGGAGTAATAGAATATTTAATAATCTTTTATTGTTCCTGTCCAGTTATTTAAAAATCACTACCTATTATCCATTGCCTACTCTAATGTTTGTGTAATCAGGGTAAACATCTTTTCACTGCACTACAAACTTGTTAAAGTAAAGAAAAAATTATACAGTAATAATAATACACAGAATACAGTCCTATTACTTTAAAGGTAAATACTGCCTGGAGAGTGAGCTTTCCACTCTCTGAGTGGTTCTTGTTTAAATATAATATTCTAAACTGTTGGTTATAAACACTTTCATGTGCTTTTCTTTTAACTCACTTTGTTATGTCCTCTGACCTTTTGGTTTCTTGCTTATGCAGACTGTAGAGCACTAAAGCCCACATCAAGCCCCTCGGCTAAGTGTTCTTTGCCATTTGGTCCGTCAGCTCTGTTTTTTGCCATTAACCGGATTCAGCATCATTTGATTCTTTTATTTTGAAATGACTCGTGGCAAAGCCAAGAAAGCTTAGTGCTCAAACATTCAGCTTTGGTTTGGAATATATCCAACTGAGTTTAGTGAGAACTGTGTGAATTCTTCACTTACCAAGGAAAAGTGCTTCATTCCTTCCTTTATTGCTTCCTTTAGCAAAGGTAGGGGTGCTAACGCCATCTTTGACAGGAATGCATCAGCTGGAATTTCAGGAAAACGATCACCATGACAAACTGGCCCATGTGAATGTTTGATGAGAGTGTTGCTGATCCGTTGTGAATATTCAACAGCAGGCTGTTAAAGCCACGGTGGAACTATGAACATTACTGTGCTCTAATAAAATCAGCTTCTTGTTAAGGTATCGACTTGCCTGAAGAATGCAGAAGCGCTCTAAATCAACATTATGAGCTGTATTTATTGATCAAAGTGCGTTTAAGGTTCTGTATAATGTTGTTTACAAGACTAATGTCTGTTTTTATATTGCCAGCCTTGAGGGTTGTCATGAATTCATTTTTAGCTCAGCTCTGTGGGGATAAGTGATGGATAGAGTGGATTTTTACTCAAAATAGCAGGAAAAAGAAGAAATGATTTGATCCCCCCCACACCGCTGACATCCTCTCTCACGTTTGTTAAGAAATCTGATGTAGTCGGATTCTCTGCTCACCACTCTTCACTTTTCCTCCACACCTTCCCATGACCTCGCAACATTTTCTACTGAGGTCACAGAAAAAGTGATAACCAAACAGAGATGGAGGTCGTTAGTCAGAGAAGGTTGGAGTCTTCTTCCTATTTGTTACTTTGTTTTTTTGGCTGCGTCACTAAGTGTTGACTTGAAGTTTGGACCTTACTTGGACCTGTCATTTCTTTTACTCACTACCTGTTCAACAACACCATCATTGTTTTGGTCTTAACAACACTGGGATTAGGATTCAACTTTATTGTCATTAAACATGTATAAATGCAGGGTAACGAAATACAGTTTGCAACTGATTAGAATTGCAATAGGAGCAGATTACAGTGGGGCAAAAAAGTATTTAGTCAGCCACCGATTGTGCAAGTTCCCCCACCTAAAATGATGACAGAGGTCAGTAATTGGCACCAGAGGTACACTTCAACTGTGAGAGACAGAATGTGAAAAAAAAATCCATGAATTCACATGGTAGGATTTGTAAAGAATTTATTCGTAAATTAGGGTGGAAAATAAGTATTTGGTCACCTCAAACAAGGAAAATCTCTGGCTCTCACAGACCTGTAACGTCTTCTGTAAGAAGCTTTTCTGTCCCCCACTCGTTACCTGTATGAATGGCACCTGTTTGAACTCATCATCTGTATAAAAGACACCTGTCCACAGCCTCAAACAGTCAGACTCCAAACTCCGCCATGGCCAAGACCAAAGAGCTTTCGAAGGACACCAGGAAAAGTATTGTAGACCTGCACCAGACTGGGAAGAGTGAATCTACAATAGGCAAGCAGCTTGGTGTGAAAAAATCAACTGTGGGAGCAATCATCAGAAAATGGAAGACATACAAGACCACTGATAATCTCCCTCGATCTGGGGCTCCACGCAAGATCTCATCCCGTGGGGTCAAAATGATCATGAGAACGGTGAGCAAAGATCCCAGAACCACACGGGGGGACCTGGTGAATGACCTGCAGAGAGCTGGGACCAAAGTAACAAAGGTCACCATCAGTAACACACTACAACGGCAGGGAATCAAATCCCGCAGTGCCAGACGTGTTCCGCTGCTGAAGCCAGTGCATGTCCAGGCCCGTCTGAAGTTTGCCAGAGAGCACATGGATGATACAGCAGAGGATTGGGAGAATGTCATGTGGTCAGATGAAACCAAAGTAGAACTTTTTGGTATAAACTCAACTCGTCGTGTTTGGAGGAAGACGAATACTGAGTTGCATCCCAAGAACACCATACCTACTGTGAAGCATGGGGGTGGAAACATCATGCTATGGGGCTGTTTTTCTGCCAAGGGGACAGGACGACTGATCCGTGTTAAGGACAGAATGAATGGGGCCATGTATGGTGAGATTTTGAGCCAAAACCTCCTTCCATCAGTGAGAACTTTGAAGATGAAACGAGGCTGGGTCTTCCAACATGACAATGATCCAAAACACACCGCCCGGGCAACAAAGGAGTGGCTCCGTAAGAAGCATTTGAAAGTCCTGGAGTGGCCTAGCCAGTCTCCAGACCTCAACCCCATAGAAAATCTGTGGCGGGAGTTGAAAGTCCGTGTTGCTCGGCGACAGCCCCAAAACATCACTGCTCTCGAGAAGATCTGCATGGAGGAATGGGCCAAAATACCAGCTACTGTGTGTGCAAACCTGGTAAAGACCTATAGTAAACGTTTGACCTCTGTTATTGCCAACAAAGGTTATGTTACAAAGTATTGAGTTGTATTTTTGTTATTGACCAAATACTTATTTTCCACCCTGATTTACGAATAAATTCTTTACAAATCCTACCATGTGGATTCATGGATTTTTTTTTTTTTTCACATTCTGTCTCTCACAGTTGAAGTGTACCTCTGGTGCAAATTACTGACCTCTGTCATCATTTTAGGTGGGGGAACTTGCACAATCGGTGGCTGACTAAATACTTTTTTGCCCCACTGTATATACAGACAGGGGTAGAATAGAAGGTAGGAATAGTTATGCACAAATAAGTTAAGTATACAGATGTTAATATTGCTATACAGAGAGCAAATATACAGATGTGCTACAGACAAATGTACAGATATACTGTTGTATTCATTTGTGCAGATACACAGATGTACTATGAACAAATATACAGATGTACCGGTGTGTGGTAAACACACAGTGCTATGAATAGATCTACAGTAGTGGAAGCGTAGCGCTCTGAGCTGACTATAATAGTGACCAGTGTACGCACTATAACAGAGGCTATACTACATCAGTGTCCTGAAGCTGGTACCTGAACCAGTAACCTACCAGTAACCAGTGTGAGCATACGTGAATGTTGAGAATGAATGACGGTGGTGGTCATGGTCAGCGGGGGGATGAAGGGGAGGAGTGTAGAAGGAAAGCAGTGTGCTGAGATTAGAGACAGAAGAAAACGAAGGTTTCAGGAATGAAGTCGATCATGATGCTGGGACAACAACTCTGACGATGGTCACACATTTATGTACTTATGATCATTCCAAACAACGAGACATCACCAAAACATTTCCACTGTGTTTAGCTGGTTACGTTAAATTACACTGAGTGTAGACAGCTACAATTGCTCAAGGTTGATCATTGTTAGCTTATGTCAGCGTACCCTGTGTGTAATATCCAGCAGCCCAGGCTGCAGTTCCTGCCTCGGTTTCTTCACTGCTTATCAAAATCATATCAGTTTCACAGATCTGTGAGTTTTTGCACAGTGACACATTTTTTGTAATTTTGCTTCTGTGGACCAGCTCTGTGGATTTCAAATCATACGATCAATATGTGAGTGAAGTGCAGACTTTCAGCTTTAATTCAAGGGGTTTGACAGTAATATTGCATCAACTGTTTAGAACGTTTTGATACAACAGGCCTCAGTTTCAAAGGCAATTCTCTGAAAAGCACTTTCATGGTGACATCAATTACATTGTTTAATGAAAAGTGAAATAATGTAGTTGCCATAGTATTTGAAGTTGGTCCAAAGTATTTTAGAACTTATTGTGTCATGAAATAATTCATCTCGATTGTTTGTAATTCTGCCTCTGCAGCATCATCACAAGATCTAAAGTCAAAGAAAAGGTGCAACTGTTTAAAACGTATGTGCCTGACTAAATGTACGTGCAGTCCTCAGACAGCAGAAACATACAGTAAAGTAGTAAAGTAAACAGGCACTGATTGGACTGCACTTTGTTCAGTCCAATCAGTGCCTGTTGACTTCATGCACCAGTGGATTGGGTTCCCACGGAGGAAATGAATGCTAACATTGTGGCAGTAATTTAGAAATAAGCCACAGTGCAGCTATCAAATCAGGAAATTCAAAAGCGACAGGGCTGAGAATCAGAGCATTTTGTGTACCGTTGCCATTCCTGTGGTTTGTGAATGCCGGCTATTATTTCCTAAAGTGTTCTTATTTTTTTAATGAGGGGAAATGATTTTCTAGTTCAGGATTAACATTTTTAAAAAACACTGGATTCAAATGCATCACATAATTTGGTCACAATATACAGCAATCAATCAATCAATCAATCAATCAATCAATCAATCAATCAATCAATCAATCAATCAATCAATCAATCAATCTTTATTTATAAAGCACTTTTCATACAAAGATGTAGCACAAAGTGCTTTACATGGTTAAAAGCAGCCCACCCCACCCTCCAACTCACTCCCCACACTCTCATTAACATAAACAATGTGAATACACACATATCCCCCCCCACACACACACACACACACACTTACTTAAAGAGTAAAATTGGGCTGGGTTCGCATGAGCCAAGTGAGGAAACACTATCACAGGGAGCCGTCTGCACCGGGAGCCGGTCACAGACCGCAGCCTCCGGGCTGGGCACACAGCAGGAGGGAGGCAAAGGAGCCCCCCAGCCAGGCTGAGAGGACCCCCAGAGCCCCAGCAGCCACGGTCAATCACAGCCCCGGTGCAGAGAGCGCCCTCCGAGGAAACACTGGAGATATGACCTAATAAGAGTATATACAGAATTTAAAAAAAAATAAGAGTGGGATACAATATAAATATAAATATAAATATAAATAGAGTAAGAAGATTAAAAAATGAATAAGAATAAAATCAGTAAATATTAGGTAAAGCCTAAATTAATAATAGAATAACAGGATAGAATAAATAAGCATAAAATAGATAAACGTTAAGTAAAAGCTAAATTAAAAAGGTGGGTCTTGAGCCTGTTCTTAAAAACATGTACGTTCTCTGCGGCCCTGAGCTCTTCCGGCAGGTTGTTCCACAGACGAGGACCATACCACTGAAACGCTGCCTCTCCGTGAGTATGTGTCCTGACTTTAGGGACAATCAAAAGGCCAGTACCAGAGGACCTCAGGGTCCGCGAGGGTTCGTATGGTAAAAGCAGATCTGAGAGATAAGAAGGCCCAAGACCATTAACCCTTGTATGGTGTTCGGGTCTGTGAGACCCGTGTTCAGTTTTTTTCAAAAGAAAAATTAAACAATTAATTATTTTTTCACGTGTAAATGTGTTGTGTCTTTCCACTCACTCCACTTGATTATAACTGATTTATTTATAACATTTTATATAAAAGAAAAACGAGAAGCACATTAATTCATAAATGTGATCTAACAAAGGTAAAGGGAAAAAATTAACCATGTTTGCTGTTCATATGTCTTGTAATTGGGATGAACTAAACATCTGTTTAGTAATTTAACATAAAATTGTTTGATAGTGTTAATTTGGAAAGCCAAAACTCTAGCGGGTCCACCAGACCCATGAACACTGGCTGAGTAACAAAAATACGAACACCACACAAGGGTTAAGACATTTAAAAACCAATAAAAGTATATTGTAGTGATGGCAGTATACTGTAAACTTTAAAATCGATCCTGAAACACACGGGGAGCCAATGCAGCGATTCTAAAACCGGTGTAATGTGGGCCCGCCCTCTGGTCTCCGTCAGCACACGAGCTGCTGAGTTTTGTAAAAGTTGTAAAGTTGAAATATTCTTTTTAGGAAGACCAGAGAGCAGGGCAGTAATCAATGCGACTGGTAATAAAAGCATGCATGAACATCTCTGTGTTTGCCCGAGAGAGAATAGGGCGGACTCTGGCTATATGTTACATCAGATAACACAGCAGGCTACATTTGAACATGTAGTCGTACACACTGAATCATGTAAAATCAGGCAGTGAACAATCGTGTGTGTTGTGCTGTTCATGAGCTGCTCTGTCTTTGGTTTAAATGAGTCACTGTACTTAAGGGTTGGCCCGGTTTCTGCACAGCCCGACTGCCACAGGCCAACGTGTTGATTAGTAGCTGTGCTATCCACAGCCTGATGAACCTAAAGTTAGATTGCCAACACCAATACTGAAAGCAGTCCCAGTGTATTAAATTAAGCACTGGACTGAATTACAAAGCAACACTAGCTATGCTTTTGCACACATTAATTGCAAACATTTTTCAAACCCAATCTTGCATCACCCGGGGGCTTTAATATCAAACCTCTGCCTGTTTTTTTTTTTTTTTTTTTTTTTTTTTAATTCATTTTCAGGCACAACAAATACCTATATTGAACATAAAATACACAAAACAAAAAACAAAACTTGCCTGAAAAAGGAGTGGGACGAAGAAAACTTATTAAATCCCACCCCTGTTAATGCCAGAATTTGATTTGACACAAGAAGCCCTGAAGTTGAAGCCACAGATTTGGGAGACCAGTTTAGAGGTTGTGTCAGCAAAGTGGTTAGCTAAGCTACTTATCGTATTATAGAGAGTTATTGTCATGTTTTGCTTAGTTCTTTTTGAGAAGCCTTCATTGCAAATACTTAGCTGTCATTCCTGAAGGAATATGGAGGATAAATAAAAGAGGAAAAACAGGAAAACAAGAGAATGAAGCTCCATAATTCCTTGATTCCTTGGCAATGTCGTGAAAGTATATTACAAAAAGCTGGAAGAAATGTTAAAGCTTTTATTTACTTATTTATTTTAGTCATTGTGGAATAAAAGTTTTTTTTAAAAACAATATTAACACAGTTTTCATCAAGGTCGCTTTGAGAGAGTTACTCTCTCATTTTTAATTGCTGTTTACAAGTAATTAAACATTCTTCACACAGTGAGTTTCTGCCAACTCTGTGTCAAGTACAAATAAGACTTATTGTTAGTATCGTGGCTCAAGAGTTGGGAGGTCGCCTTGTAATCGGAAGGTTGCCGGTTCGAGCCCCGGCTTGGACAGTCTCGGTCGTTGTGTCCTTGGGCGAGACACTTCACCCGTTGCCTACTGGTGGTGGTCAGAGGGCCCGGTGGCGCCAGTGTCCGGCAGCCTCGCCTCTGTCAGTGCGCCCCAGGGTGGCTGTGGCTACAATGTAGCTGCCATCACCAGTGTGTGACTATGTGTGTGAATGGGTGGATGACTGGATGTGTAAAGTGCTTTGGGGTCCTTAGGGACTAGTAAAGCGCTATATAAATACAGGCCATTTAAAGTTAATGCTAAAGCTAAAAAAGTAAAGACTTTTAATTATTGGTGCATGTTTGTAGAGACATCTGCCAAAAGCCTGACACAGCTGGGTTCACTTTGAATACTTTAAAAAGAGAGACAAAGCTCAAATCAATGATCAAACGCGTTTTCACTGGAGAAAGCATTAATAATAATGGATTGCTTTTCCACTATTCATTCACACACTGGTGGAGGCTACAGTTGTAGCCACAGCTGCCCTGGGGCAGACTGACAGAGGCGAGGCTGCCATATCGGCCCCTCCGGCCATCACCAGTAGGCGGTAGGTGAAGTGTCTCGCCCAAGGACACAACGACCGAGACTGTCCGAGCCGGGGCTCGAACCGGCAACCTTCCGGTTACAAGACGAACTCCCAACTCTTGAGCCACGATCGCCCTGTTACACATTTTTGACCTGGTAGAGCCACTGGTTAAACTGGGCCAGAACAACCTGCAAACTGGACCATCATAAGGAACAGAGCTTTCCTGATTCTGGTCCTTTTAATTCACTTGTATGTAAATCTATTTAACAAGTCACATTTCAGTCGAACTGATCGCTCAACAAATGACAAAGTAGCCCAATAGTCTCTGTCTCAGAGCTGCAGTCTGCTCAAACTCATTTTCAGCTTCAAAGCTGCTCCTTTATCATAAAACATGTATATATGTTGATTAAGTGTTTTTCTGCTAATGGGACCTGACTGTCAGACTGTTTCAACAGATCATCTGTAAAACTGAGCACAGACAGGAGATGGTCGTCATGTGCCATCAACGTTTTTACTCCAGCTGATGGAGGCAAACGTGGCAGCGAAACACCTTTTGTGGACTTTAAATTTCTCTTTAGTCACTTTACATTCTGCACCTCTTCCAGACTGAAATGTCTGAAAGCTCTGTGATGGTTTTCACCACAGTGAAGAAAGTGACCGGTCGAATTAACGAGACTCACCGGTAATAAAAATAAAGAGTTCTGACAAGGAGATGAAAGGAGTTGCTTGCAGCTGTCTTTATAAGTCTTTATAACTATAGCACCAAACAGCAGCAGGATCTATAAATAAGCTTCTCCAAATTGAGAGAGAGTATTTATGGACATTACACAACTCCATTAATAAATTAGATTATATTATCCCCGATGTGTAGACAGGACTGATCGAATCAGCAAAGGAAACTGTTTTTTACTTCATAGGTGCGCTAACACACCGCGCTTAAAGTTTAAGAACTAGTTAATTATTATTAACTAGTGTGGATGTGCTGATATAATTACTGGTAGGTCACAGCATCTCTAATTATAAAAGCAGCTCTTATAATACACCTGATTAGGACTAATGCCTTATGTGTCACACGTGGTCTCTCAAACCGCATGCATTGTTCAAAATGATGTAAAAAGCTCACTTTAGCAAAATTCTGCAGTAAGAAGAATTTTTAAACTACAAGTTTTGAACTTTACTAACTGATGCTATATGATAAATTATGTAACACGGTTTGGTCGTGAAAAACATCTCCAACAAGTTATCGCAGCTCAGGCTGTTCAATCATGCAGTTCACAGCAGAATCAGCATGACTGACGAGGACGCTGACCTTGGAGTGGGTCTATGTAGGTCACACTGTGGGGGGGTGCGCAACATTGGGCCAAGCTTGTTCAGGTGTTCCTGTCCTGTTGCCACAGCTCTCCGAGTTTGAGCGTGATACGATAATAAGACGCAATAAGTCAGTTTGTGAGATTTCTTTGCTCCTGGATATTCAGCTCTAAGTGGAAACATTCAAGCACATAAGAGTGGGGTCGCCGAGTGCTGAAGCACATAGTGCGTAAAAGTCACTAACACTCTGCTGACTCAGTAATTACACAGTTCCAAACATCCTTTGGCTCTGCCATCAGCACAAAAACTGTCCACTGGGAGCGTCATGGTTTCCGTGGCCCAGCAGCTCCTGTAGGTGTTTATGTGTAGGTGGCCCAGCGCTTTGTCCATATAGAGTTTTAAAGCATGACCTCGCTCAAAAATTGCAAAGCAAATGAGAATGTGTTAACGATATTCTGCGCTCACAGTCCACTGACCTGGTGTGTGGCGAGTTCACTCATCCACAATAGAGAAAATGCCTCCTGTTTGTCTTTGTGCTCAATGCACTCAGACAGACATCTGAGCATTTCTGTAAATGTGGCTACATTTCTGTGTGCGTATACGATCCATGTTTCATGGCATCATTGTGCAGCCTGTAAATGTGGCCCAGTGTTCACAGGCTTTAATCATCTAGCACTGACTGTTACTCTGTTGAATTTATCTGGTCTTAGTGGCCACAGCTTGTGTGAGTACAAGCACAGCTGCACATAAATGACAGTATGGTTGCAGTTTCTCCTTTTTTATTTTGGTTTTTAGTTGAGTTTGATGGAATACCAAAGTGATGTCAAATGTCCCGCTGTCAGAGTCGGTTGCCCGTACAGTTCATATGCTGTGCACCCCCCCTCTCTCATCATCCTCATTTCAAACTATAGCGGACTCTGGTTTTCTGCAAAGCGCTCTAAAAGCTGATACCAATGTAGTACTGCAGTTAGACTATTGAAGGACGCAAAAAGGGCGTCAGCACTGAACTTGTTAAGGTGGCCAGAAACTTGACACTAAATGAACACTAATGTGGCTTTAAGGCACAGTATGTGTACACGTGTGCTTATAAAACAGCACACGGATTTCCATCACGTGTCATCTGTGAATGTTAATATGAATACATGAAGCTACACTGGCATTATTAAACAGCGTGTTATGAAGGCGCTGGTTACATTTGCCAAAGCTATGCTTGAATAACATGAAGTCAACTGATTACACGAACCAGTAAGAATGATCCAAAGTGGAAATCTCTCACCCCACCAGGTAAAATAAAATCAATAGTGTCACAAAGATGATAATCAAGCAGCGTTTTCACCCCCTCGTTGTCCCAAGAGGCCTAATCAGGTACTGAACTGTAATAAAAATGAATAATTCAAATTCTTGCACTTTGTTCAGTCCAATCAGTGCCTGTTGACTTCATGCACCAGTGGATTGGGTTCCCACGGAGGAAATGAATGCTAACATTGTGGCAGTAATTTAGAAATAAGCCACAGTGCAGCTATCAAATCAGGAAATTCAAAAGCGACAGGGCTGAGAATCAGAGCATTTTGTGTACCGTTGCCATTCCTGTGGTTTGTGAATGCCGACTATTATTTCCTAAAGTGTTCTTATTTTTTTAATGAGGGGAAATGATTTTCTAGTTCAGGATTAACATTTTTAAAAAACACTGGATTCAAATGCATCACATAATTTGGTCACAATATACAGCAATCAATCAATCAATCAATCTTTATTTATAAAGCACTTTTCATACAAAAAAAATGTAGCACAAAGTGCTTTACATGGTTAAAAGCAGCCCACCCCACCCTCCAACTCACTCCCCACACTCTCATTAACATAAACAATGTGAATACACACATATCCCCCCCCCCCACACACACACACACACACACACACACACACACACACACTTACTTAAAGAGTAAAATTGGGCTGGGTTCGCATGAGCCAAGTGAGGAAACACTATAACAGGGAGCCGTCTGCACCGGGAGCCGGTCACAGACCGCAGCCTCCGGGCTGGGCACACAGCAGGAGGGAGGCAAAGAAGCCCCCCAGCCAGGCTGAGAGGACCCCCAGAGCCCCAGCAGCCACGGTCAATCACAGCCCCGGTGCAGAGAGCGCCCTCCGAGGAAACACTGGAGATATGACCTAATAAGAGTATATACAGAATTTTAAAAAAAATAAGAGTGGGATACAATATAAATATAAATAGAGTAAGAAGATTAAAAAATGAATAAGAATAAAATCAGTAAATATTAGGTAAAGCCTAAATTAATAATAGAATAACAGGATAGAATAAATAAGCATAAAATAAATAAACGCTAAGTAAAAGCTAAATTAAAAAGGTGGGTCTTGAGCCTGTTCTTAAAAACATGTACGTTCTCTGCGGCCCTGAGCTCCTCCGGCAGGCTGTTCCACAGACGAGGACCATACCACTGAAACGCTGCCTCTCCGTGAGTATGTGTCCTGACTTTAGGGACAATCAAAAGGCCAGTACCAGAGGACCTCAGGGTCCGCGAGGGTTCATAGGGTAAAAGCAGATCTGAGAGATAAGAAGGCCCAAGACCATTAACCCTTGTATGGTGTTCGGGTCTGTGAGACCCGTGTTCAGTTTTTTTCAAAAGAAAAATTAAACAATTAATTATTTTTTCACGTGTAAATGTGTTGTGTCTTTCCACTCACTCCACTTGATTATAACTGATTTATTTATAACATTTTATATAAAAGAAAAACGAGAAGCACATTAATTCATAAATGTGATCTAACAAAGGTAAAGGGAAAAAATTAACCATGTTTGCTGTTCATATGTCTTGTAATTGGGATGAACTAAACATCTGTTTAGTAATTTAACATAAAATTGTTTGATAGTGTTAATTTGGAAAGCCAAAACTCTAGCGGGTCCACCAGACCCATGAACACTGGCTGAGTAACAAAAATACGAACACCACACAAGGGTTAAGACATTTAAAAACCAATAAAAGTATATTGTAGTGATGGCAGTATACTGTAAACTTTAAAATCGATCCTGAATCACACGGGGAGCCAATGCAGCGATTCTAAAACCGGTGTAATGTGGGCCCGCCCTCTGGTCTCCGTCAGCACACGAGCTGCTGAGTTTTGTAAAAGTTGTAAAGTTGAAATATTCTTTTTAGGAAGACCAGAGAGCAGGGCAGTAATCAATGCGACTGGTAATAAAAGCATGCATGAACATCTCTGTGTTTGCCCGAGAGAGAATAGGGCGGACTCTGGCTGTCAAGCTCTCTAAGTTTGTGCAGCTTCCCCGCTTGAAAGGGATTGATGCATCTACCACAGGTGTTTAACTGGGTTTCACTCAATGACCAGGCAGATCTTTTGTTTTCCTTTTCTTTAATCTTCTTTTCGGCCACAGTCAGCCATAGGTGAAAAACCTTTAAATACAAACCAAAAAACCAAAATACAAATTATGTTTGTTATCACACATCTGCAAATATTGTAAACAATCCCAAACACATTTTCTTTTTTAAACACATCAATGCAGTGCGCAAGCTTTGTAGTACAATATTTACTTGAGTATTTTTAAATGCTCAAATTATGTAATTCACTAGCAATTGTACATACACCTTGAGAAATACTGCTTTCTATTAAAGTGCTAAATTAAATAATCAATCTGCATTAGAACTTGAGCAATAACAATAGTATTTATAACCAGCTTCTCTTAACCATATGCAAGCATTAACAGTCTTCCATATGCAGACCAACAATAAACAATGGTGCCGCTCGTAAACAGGCAACCAACTCACGGCACAGTGCTAATGCTACGTAAGCTAGCGGCAGCCGCGATTCTTTAGCAACTCGCTTCAAAGTCTTTTACCATAGTCAGCAACCATTCCCTTACCGGCTGCCTCCCTGGCTTTGTAGATACTTCAGTTCCACACAATATTCATGTTGGCGACAACTTATTGAAGGAATTATGCTGGGCTTTTCCCGAAAGTGGCACCTTCCTATTGCTTCCCAGTTCGCCTTTCTTTTTCTTCCCGACAGAAACCCAGACACAAGATTAGTTCCGCCCTCCAGTCTGTCACGTTTACTTTTTCCCTCAGGGCTCTCCACCTCCTACTCGGTTTGACTTGACACCTCCCACTCGATCTTCCCTTGGAACACAGGAGATCGCCAAGTACACAAGCAATCGCCAAGTACACAAGCAAACCGCAGTTTAACTCATCCCATTTAAGCATGACACTGACGACTTGGTCCCATTTTGCTCCTCCACAGGTAACAGAACAACTAGACGTCTGACGTCTCTATGAAGGATGGTAGCTTGAGCCACCGGAGTCGCTCCCCTTGAACCAGAGCTTAAGTCCTCCGCCCTCAAGGACCTAGCCACAGAACCACTGTAACTTGGGCATACCCGGACATTGACGTCCCTCACAATACCCTTTTTGTCTGGATTAGTGCTGACAACTATGCCCATTTTGAAGTGCCCTCTCAGCGCATTCTGATCACTTAACCAGACGACATCTCCAACAGTGACATTTCTGTGTGCAGTGTGCCACTTGCTCCTTACAAACAAATTAGGGCCAGCAAGTTGGCTCCAGGACCTCCAAAACTTGCTCACTTCTGCCTGGATTGCTTGAAGTCTCTTATAGGGGTAAACGGAAAAGTCAAACATCTTGAAGTCCCCACTTTGAGATGCTCGACCAAGCAAAAGACTGTTGGGTGTGACATAATGAATGCAACCTTCCCGACTCTGTACTCTGGCATCAATCGGGCGGTCATTTGCAAGGTTAGCTGCCACATGAAGAGCTGTCTGGAACTCACTGTAACTTAGCCCAGACTCCCTTCCAAGACTCTGGAGTGCTCTCTTCACAATGCGCACGGCAGCCTCAGCAGCTCCATTTCTATGTGGGGAATCAGCCGGATTTACTTTCCACATCCACTCTGTTCCATTCTTTGCTGCAGTCTCCTCCAAGACAAACTTATTCTGACTTTCCAAGAATCCGTAAAGTTCCTTCAAGACAGACTTTGCTCCTACGAAATTAGTACCTGGGTCTGACCAGATCTTTCTTGGATGTCCTCTAATTGCTGTAAATCTCTGGTAAGCCATTAAGAAGCCTTCAGTCGACAAGGAATTTACTAACTCCGTGTGAATCGCTCTGCTGGCCATACAACAGAATACAACCCCCCAAACCTTTATCATGACTCTTTTCTTGATGTCATCCTTCACTTGGTAGGGTCCAAAGAGATCCACTGTTGTGAACTCAAAAGGTAAAGCAGGTTGAGTTCTTTCCGGAGGTAAGTCGCCCATTATTTGCCGGCAACTCTGTGCTTTTGCTTTCCGGCAAACCACACAACCATCCACAACTTTTTGAGCAATCCTTCTCCCTCTTATGACCCACGCTTTCTTCCTCATTCTGAGCAGGGTCCCAGCAACTCCCTCATGACTCTCATTGTGGGCCTCCCGAGCCAACAGTGTAGAGATCCAAGCATCATAAGCCAAGATGGGAACACTAACCTGGTCTTTCTTAAAAGCTTGCACTCGGCCGCCACAAACAAAGAGCCCAGAGCTTGGGTCTTTGTATACAACCAGTCTATCTGTAGTAGTGCTTGGGAAGACAGCGCTGTCTTGTGCTGCAAGGAAGATGTCTCTTAGGGCATCTTCACGTTCCTTCACCGAAATTACTCCTACCAACGGGCCTGCCTCCCACTTTGGGTCATTAGCAGCTGGATGTCCCCCAAGAAACTTTCTAGCTGCTCTCCAAGTCCAAGCAACTGATCTAACTAATCGAGTTAGGTCACTGAACCGCTTGACATCTACAAGGTTCTTGATGACTGACCCCGCAGGTGGCCTTCGCTGCTCTCCCTGGGCCTCAGCAGCCCGACTTCGCTTTTCTTCTTGCCCTTTTATCTCGGCCCTTGTCAAGGCAGCGACAAACGCCTTTCTTTGCAGCTTATTGACGTTTTCTTTGGCAGTGGCGGCTAACTCTTTAGCTGACCTGACTGGCCACTCGCACACCGGCAAACTCAAGAACTTTGGACCATTTTGCCATTCTGAGTCTTCATCTAGATCCCTGGGACTAGCTCCTCTTGTGACTACATCCGCAATGTTCTGAGGGCCAGGAACCCACCACCAATCTTGAATCCTTGTGCTGCTCTGTATTTCTCCAATCCTATTTGCAAAAAAGGTCTGGTACCCATAGCTCTCCCGCTGTATTGCCCCAATGACGGTTTGGCTATCGACAAAGTGATACCACCTCTCAACCTGAATCCGGCTTTGCGCCTCAAAGTATTTCTTTAGGCGTGAGCCAAACACTGCCCCACACAGCTCTGCTTTGACAACATCCCCTTTGTGGTCCAATGGTGTTAACTTAGCTTTGGACTCCACCAACCTGATGATTGGGCCCTGATCTGAATTCCACCTTAAGTACAACACTGCCCCATAGGCTTGCTCACTTCCATCGGAGAAAGTAATTGCCCAGGGTTCTTCGGTGAAGCACGGGGGAGTTAGCGCCCTTGCAAATGTGACTTTGCTGAGCTGGGCATACTCCTCAAAAATCCTAATGGCGTCCTCCCTCAGGGCATCTGAGAGCGCCATATCCCAAGTGTCCTTGACCAAGCAGCTTTCTACTTTTGTCTCTTGGAATGCCCTGCGAACTAAGATTGCTCCTTTTTGCTTTGCAGGAGTGACCAAACCGACTGGGTCATACAACCCTGACACTTGGCTGAGAAGCTCTCTTCGCGTCAGTGGGTTTGGCGTGTGGGTCTTAATCTGCTCCTGGGCAAGGTCTTGGCCAACTCGCATCTTTTTCTTCCTCTTGGAGAAGTTGATTGCTACCATGACATGAAGCTTGTCTTCTTCCACTATGTAACCCAGACCAAGAGCTTTGTTTTCTTCGTCACGCATTTGGTTTGGTAGGACAATGGTTTTCATTCTTGTTTTCTCACCCTCGTCATTGCGCTTCCTCCTCCCACTTTGACCAGACAAGACCCAAGGTTTCAGCTCAAATCCTCCAGCCTTTAGGATCTGCTCAATGTTCTCCGTAATGACTTTTAGTTGGTTCATGTCATTGTGAGAGGTAAGGATGTCGTCGACATAGCTGTCTTGCTGGAGTACACGACGTTCCTCCTTGAGGTGGGAAAAGGTAGAAAGGCTGGCAGTTTCACGCATTGCCAGCTGTGCAATGCATCCTGCCGGTTTATCTCCAATGTTCACCCTTGTGATGGCATATTCCTCTAGC
Organism: Diplotaxodon limnothrissa; assembly: GCF_057381915.1. Taxonomy (NCBI): domain Eukaryota; kingdom Metazoa; phylum Chordata; class Actinopteri; order Cichliformes; family Cichlidae; genus Diplotaxodon; species Diplotaxodon limnothrissa. Next base: position 2,478,072 of record NC_140602.1, read on the forward strand.
TCGTCATCCTCAGAGTCCCGCCAGAGGAACCTATGCAGATGCATCTCTTTGTCTTCTAACCAAACTGAATTGTACATCTTTTTTATGTCACCAAGGGCTCCGTACACTCCGCCCCTGAATCTGAGGAGAACTGCTCGAATCTGGTTGAGGACATCTGGACCCTTTATTAGCAGGTCGTTCAAGCTCACACCTCTAAACCTCTGGCTGCTATTCCACACAAGCCTCACTGGAGTTGTAACAGAGTGGGGATTCGGAGCAATGAGGTGGCTCACGTACCACACTGGCCCATCCCAGTTACTGATCATGTCCTTGGACAACTTGACTGCGGCTCCACGCTCCACCATGTCATGCACCTGAGCGGCATAAGCAGCTTTCCATTCAGGCTCCTTGGCCAATTGTTTCTCTGTCCGGAGGAATGTGCTCTCAACTCCTTTTTTGTTATCTGGTAAGGATACTGGATCTTCAGCCCAAGGGTATCTGGTATGCCAGTGTGGCTCGTCGCTGTGGCCATCACCCGTGACATAGGTGAGTCCTTCTCTTATTATTTCAAGCTCTCTCTCCTCGGCCAGTGTCATTTCTTTCCCACCTGGCTGGCAATTTCCGCAACGACAACCCCCACACTTTGGCTCACATGCAGCACCAATACTATCCCACTTCCACCACTCTAAGAATCCTCGACTGGTGGTTGAGGTACTTGACCTCTGAAGCTTAGCAGGAACATGCTTCCTTGTTGAAGACTGGTCCGAGGCCTCGCCAATGAGCTCCTCATACTTGACAGCTGCTGCTCTCATTGACCTGGCAAAGTGTGTCTTGGACATGTGGGCAGAGACAGTAAGCTCCTCGAAGAGCTCAGGGTGAGTTCCCCCAACTGTCTTTCCAAGTGGCCCATCCCATAACACAAGGTCACCGATGACTCTGCTCCTCTGAGGCGCTAGCCGACCTTCTTTATGACTTATAAGCAGATGAATGTCTTTCGGTCTTACAAGATCGTTGAGTGGTATATCCGGAAAGAACCTTTGTAGCTGACTCGGTGTGACATGTTTGTGGACTTCTGCTATGCTGTCGAGTCCATAGCAGACCAGTTGGTGTGACCTAAGGGTGCCTCTAGGCGTTCTGACTCGGATCTTTAAAAGATACCGCCTTGTTCTCACGTGCGTTTTCATTGCCCCTACTCCATGAACAACCAGAGTGATTTCTTCACTTCTTAGGTTAAGACTGCTTGCAGCCCTGTGGGTTATATAGTTGGTGTCAGAAGCCAGGTCAATTAATGTCCCAATCTTTTGCCCAGCATTAGCTGTGACCTCAAGGAGCATCATGATTACTGGCAGCTCTCGAAGCCCACCTTCAAATAGGAGGCTTGGCTGCTCCTTGGTGGTGCTGCATGTCCTAGATGCAGTGTTTGAAAACGCATCCCTGCATTCTCTTGCCAGTTCAGGTGACAGTTTTCTGAGGAACTCCTCCTGATCCTCTGTACATTTCCTGCTGACCTTTCCTCCCTCTGGATCAGATCTATTTTGCTTCCCTGCTGCACTTCCCTTCCTCACCTCAGCATTAGGGCATAGGTAGTAATGGTGCTCCGCAGCGTGTGCTTCTTTGCAGCCTGGGTTTTTGCACAGATAAGTGGGTTTGCAGTATGACCCTTTGTCATGAACGTCGAGACAACTCCAGCATGCGCCTAGTTTCTTAATTGCGGCCTTCTTTTCTGCAAGCTTTAATGTCTTAAATTGCCTGCAGAAGTAGAGTTTCTTTTTATGCTTTCCATCACCGCAGACCACACACCCTTCATCACTACCTGATTTGGTGAATTTGGTTCTGGAATGTTTCAGCTCCACTCTTTCTCGCTTACTTGGCTCTTCCTCTCTCAGATGATCAAGCTGTTCATATATGGTTTCTTGCTCTTTGAGGAATTCCAGAAGACTATCAAATCGTTTTTCTGGGGTGACCGTGTTTCTACTGTCAGCAACATAAATAAGCCACTCCTTTTTGAGTGTTTCCGGAAGTTTACTTTCGATTGACTTTGTCACCAGTGGGTTTTTTATGGCCCCCGTGTCACCAAGGTCAACCAGGTCTTGAAGCGCTTTCTCCACAGCTTGAATTAATTCCACTATTTTTCTTGGCTGGTGGCTCTTAACAGCTGGCATCCTCTGTAACTCCTCCACTATTTCAATAGCAATTGATGTTTGATTGCCGAACCGATTCTCCAAAACACGAAAGATGTCGTCTGCAGTGTTGTAAGTGGTGAGTCGAAGTTCTTTCGTTATTTTCTCATCCACACTATCAAGTAGCTGAAACTTTTTGATCTCTTTCGAACCAGATGGCTCCGCCTGCCCCTGAAGAACCTCCCATTCCTTCTTCCATCTGTGGAAGTCTCGTTTATTTCCAAGAAACTTAGGAAGTGCTGTTGGTTTCAGCTTGATGATTGGCATGGGGCAGCTGGAGGTAACTGGCAATGATGACAGGTGATCGGCATCCTCCTTTATTCTCATTTCCAGAAAGTCAGCTTTTCTGGAAACCAGCCTGGGGATGCCGAGTTCCAGCCTCTGTATGTTGCTTTGAAGATCTCTCCGAATACCTGATGGGATCCAATGCTTCCACTTGCTATACCTCTCCTTTGCCACTCCCACCAATTCTTTCAGGTGGCCAAGAACGAAATCATACACTTCATAATTACCGTCAGGCGTAATGGCAGCAACATGATCACACTCAGCCTCTGCTGCCTGTAGTGCTGTGGACAATTCTGCACTTCCAAAGTTGGCCCAGAGAGCCTCTCTGACTAGGGTTTTTATTTCCTTCAGTTTTAACTCACATTCACTTGCAGTCTTTGCTAAGTCGGCTCTCTGCTGTTCTGTCAGCACAGCTGCTTCACTTGTGTCAGGCTTTGCCTCTAGCTCCGTGATGAAACCGGCCTCTAGATCATCATTGGCCTCCATGACTTTCTCTGCTTCCATTGTCAGTCTATTGAAACTGTCTTTGAGTTCTTCTTCAGTCATATCCTCATGCGTCCTCGTAATGCTATTAACCAGACGAGATAATGATCTCTTGGCTGTTGCCCTCACTCCTTTGAGTTGTTCAACTGACTTTCCAGCAGCTTGGTCTGCCATTTTTGTGTGCTCAGGCTTGAACTGGGGTTTATTTACTAATGGGAATGGCACATGCAACTTGAGGGATTCTCCGAATTTCCTCTTTGCACTAATTATTCCCTTATCCCAGGACTCCAGGTCATTTTTCCCAGATTTGATTTCCCGGTTTTTCACTGTCAAGCTCTCTAAGTTTGTGCAGCTTCCCCGCTTGAAAGGGATTGATGCATCTACCACAGGTGTTTAACTGGGTTTCACTCAATGACCAGGCAGATCTTTTGTTTTCCTTTTCTTTAATCTTCTTTTCGGCCACAGTCAGCCATAGGTGAAAAACCTTTAAATACAAACCAAAAAACCAAAATACAAATTATGTTTGTTATCACACATCTGCAAATATTGTAAACAATCCCAAACACATTTTCTTTTTTAAACACATCAATGCAGTGCGCAAGCTTTGTAGTACAATATTTACTTGAGTATTTTTAAATGCTCAAATTATGTAATTCACTAGCAATTGTACATACACCTTGAGAAATACTGCTTTCTATTAAAGTGCTAAATTAAATAATCAATCTGCATTAGAACTTGAGCAATAACAATAGTATTTATAACCAGCTTCTCTTAACCATATGCAAGCATTAACAGTCTTCCATATGCAGACCAACAATAAACAATGGTGCCGCTCGTAAACAGGCAACCAACTCACGGCACAGTGCTAATGCTACGTAAGCTAGCGGCAGCCGCGATTCTTTAGCAACTCGCTTCAAAGTCTTTTACCATAGTCAGCAACCATTCCCTTACCGGCTGCCTCCCTGGCTTTGTAGATACTTCAGTTCCACACAATATTCATGTTGGCGACAATTTATTGAAGGAATTATGCTGGGCTTTTCCCGAAAGTGGCACCTTCCTATTGCTTCCCAGTTCGCCTTTCTTTTTCTTCCCGACAGAAACCCAGACACAAGATTAGTTCCGCCCTCCAGTCTGTCACGTTTACTTTTTCCCTCAGGGCTCTCCACCTCCTACTCGGTTTGACTTGACACTGGCTATATGTTACATCAGATAACACAGCAGGCTACATTTGAACATGTAGTCGTACACACTGAATCATGTAAAATCAGGCAGTGAACAATCGTGTGTGTTGTGCTGTTCATGAGCTGCTCTGTCTTTGGTTTAAATGAGTCACTGTACTTAAGGGTTGGCCCAGTTTCTGCACAGCCCCACTGCCACAGGCCAACGTGTTGATTAGTAGCTGTGCTATCCACAGCCCGATGAACCTAAAGTTAGATTGCCAACACCAATACTGAAAGCAGCCCCAGTGTATTAAATTAAGCACTGGACTGAATTACAAAGCAACACTAGCTATGCTTTTGCACACATTAATTGCAAACATTTTTCAAACCCAATCTTGCATCACCCGGGGGCTTTAATATCAAACCTCTGCCTGTTTTTGTTTTGGTTTTTTTTGTTTTTTTAATTCATTTTCAGGCACAACAAATACCTATATTGAACATAAAATACACAAAACAAAAAACAAAACTTGCCTGAAAAAGGAGTGGGACGAAGAAAACTTATTAAATCCCACCCCTGTTAATGCCAGAATTTGATTTGACACAAGAAGCCCTGAAGTTGAAGCCACAGATTTGGGAGACCAGTTTAGAGGTTGTGTCAGCAAAGTGGTTAGCTAAGCTACTTATCGTATTATAGAGAGTTATTGTCATGTTTTGCTTAGTTCTTTTTGAGAAGCCTTCATTGCAAATACTTAGCTGTCATCCCTGAAGGAATATGGAGGATAAATAAAAGAGGAAAAACAGGAAAACAAGAGAATGAAGCTCCATAATTCCTTGATTCCTTGGCAATGTCGTGAAAGTATATTACAAAAAGCTGGAAGAAATGTTAAAGCTTTTATTTTATTTATTTTTTTAGTCATTGTGGAATAAAAGTTTTTTTTAAAAACAATATTAACACAGTTTTCATCAAGGTCGCTTTGAGAGAGTTACTCTCTCATTAGTGTGAATGCTTGAAAAGCATTCACAGTATTGTTCTTCTAATCTTTATTATTCCATTTTATTAGTGTGAATGCTTGAAAAGCATTCACAGTATTGTTATTCGAATCTTTATTAGTGTGAATGCTTGAAAAGCATTCACAGTATTGTTCTTCTAATCTTTATTATTATATATTCCGTACGTTTTTTGGCATCTAACTCCTTCAAAACCGTTCAACTTAGAAAAACCATTCAAACACCGTTAGATTCCTCTTCTTTTGGACATGACTGCTTCTACTTTTCTCATTTTTAACATTTATATTTTTAAAATTATTCAACTTTTTTCAACAAAAATTTCCCATGTATTTCAATGGGGAGACCCTTCAAATTCTCATTCAACTTCCTACTCTTTAAACTGTATCTACTTCCACATACATTGTCATAGAGCCACCATTCAAACTTTAAAACGAAGACAAGACATTCAACTATTCAACTTGTATTTATCTTTTCAATATCTATTATACTTTTTCTTCAGTTCCAGTTTAAGTTTCATGATGTTTTTTTCACCTGTTTCAGAGTTTATAATGGGTGTGTATGGGACGGAATGTTGGGGCTAGAGTGAGACAGCTCAACTGCTAGAGTGAGAGGAGCAAAAAAATTAATCTTAAAATCTTTTTTAAAACTGCTGCTGTGTCCGCAGCGTTTGCTCTACAGGTATGATTTTACCCTCAAAACGTAGCCATCGCTGTCCTCTTTCATCCAATGTGTTTACTATTGTACTAGGTGTTATGGTTCTTTCATAAATGTCACCAATGCACAGCCTCCTCCCTCCAACTCTTCCATAGACTCTAATGTTAAAATGGCTCAGAAGGTTCGTTTGAAAATCAGAAGAGCATGGTGTCTTTCCACTGTCACCACGTCCATATAATAAACTCCACAGACATGAAAACTGAGAATTTGGTAGACTAGACATTGCTGTCGCTCACGGTGAAAGAATTTTGTCAATACGACTTTTACTTTTCATTTGGGAACGATTTGTTTCGGCCTGACTTTTCTGTTCATTTTAAGCAGCAAAAGTGAGGTGCATGTCTGTGTGCGTGTGTATGGAGCCATTGGGTGCGGTCACTATAGCAACCAGGCTCACACCTGCCTGCTTAACGAGCTCTCTCTGCCACTCTGCCAAAATTCATCTTAAACACTTCTCTTTCAACTGCTGCTGTGTCCACAGTGTTAAAGCCATCATTTTACCCTCAAAACGTCGCCATCGTTGTTCTTTTTCCAACATCTTGTCTTTCAAAGCTCAGAGATGTCAACTTTTTAAACTGTGTGGGTCCAAGTGGAGGGATCACATTTTAGTCATTCAGTGATTCAAAGAATATGACCTTTTAATATTCTTTCAGATGTTTTCTGACTCTAAATGTTCTTTTCTCATTTCTTAGGTTTTTCTAATTTACAATTAAAACATTTTCAGCTTTTTTCCAACTTCTTCTTCTGTGTAACCTTCAGCTTTTAGCAGTTCAGCACTGTTATTTTCAGGTTAAATTCAGGTTGTTTTTTTTGTTTTTTTATCTCATTCAAAATTTTTAACTCAAAATTCAGCAATTAATTCATTTCAGTCCATACATTCAGATTCAAGCATTCACACTGCAGTTTCTTCAGAAAATGCACTTTCTAGTTAGTGTGAATGCTTGAAAAGCATTCACAGTATTGTTCTTCTAATCTTTATTATTATTAGTGTGAATGCTTGAAAAGCATTCACAGTATTGTTCTTCTAATCTTTATTCTATTTTTTTATTTATTATTATTCTGTATTCCGTACGTTTTTTGTAATCTATCTCCTTCAAAACTGTTCAACTTAGAAAAACCATTCAAACACCGTTAGATTCCTATTCTTTTGGACAACACTGCTTCTATTTTTCTCATTTTTAACATTTATATTTTTTATTTTATTCAACTTTATTTAACAAAAATTTATAATGTATTTCAATGGGGAGACCCTTCAAATTCTCATTCAAATTCCTCCTCTTTAAACTGTATCTACTTCCACATACATTGACATAGAGCCACCATTCAAACTTTAAAACGAAGACAAGACATTCAACTATTCAACTTGTATTTATCTTTTCAATATCTATTATACTTTTTCTTCAGTTCCAGTTTAAGTTTCATGATGTTTTTTCACCCGTTTCAGAGTTTATAATGGGTGTGTATGGGACGGAATGTTGGGGCTAGAGTGAGACAGCTCAACTGCTAGAGTGAGAGGAGCAAAAAAATTAATCTTAAAATCTTTTTTAAAACTGCTGCTGTGTCCGCAGCGTTTGCTCTACAGGTATGATTTTACCCTCAAAACGTAGCCATCGCTGTCCTCTTTCATCCAATGTGTTTACTATTGTACTAGGTGTTATGGTTCTTTCGTAAATGTCACCAATGCACAGCTTCCTCCCTCCAACTCTTCCATAGACTCTAATGTTAAAATGGCTCAGAAGGTTCGTTTGAAAATCAGAAGAGCATGGTGTCTTTCCACTGTCACCACGTCCATATAATAAACTCCACAGGCATGAAAACTGAGAATTCAGTAGACTAGAAGCTGCTGTCGCTCACGGTGAAAGAATTTCGTCAATACGACCTATACTTTTCATTTGGGAACGATTTGTTTCGCCCTGACTTTTCTGTTCATTTTAAGGAGCAAAAGTGAGGCGCATGTCTGTGTACGTGTGTATGGAGCCATTGGGTGCGGTCACTATAGCAACCAGGCTCACACCTGCCTGCTTAACGAGCTCTGCCTGCCACTGTACCAAGATTCATCTTAAACACTTCTCTTTCAACTGCTGCTGTGTCCACAGTGTTACAGCCATCATTTTACCCTCAAAATGTCGCCATTATTGTTCTCTTTCCAACACAGTGTCTTTCAAAGCTCAGACATTTAAACTTTTTAAACTGTGTGGATCAAAGTGGAGGGATCACATTTTCTTCATTCAGTGATTCAAAGAATATGACCTTTTAATATTCTTTCAGATGTTTTCTGACTCTAAATGTTCTTTTCTCATTTCTTAGGTTTTTCTAATTTACAATTAAAAAATTTTCAGCTTTTTTCCAACTTCTTCTTCTGTGTAACCTTCAGCTTTTAGCAGTTCAGCACTTTTGTTTTCAGGTTAAATTCGGGTTTTTTTTTTAATCTCATTCAAGATTTTTAACTTAAATTCAGTAATTAATTCATTTCAGTGCATACATTCAGATTCAAGCATTCACACTGCAGTTTCTTCAGAAAATGCACTTTCTAGTTAGTGTGAATGCTTGAAAAGCATTCACAGTATTGTTCTTCTAATCTTTATTATTAGTGTGAATGCTTGAAAAGCATTCACAGTATTGTTATTCTAATCTTTATTATTAGTGTGAATGCTTGAAAAGCATTCACAGTATTGTTCTTCTAATCTTTATTCTATTTTATTATTATTCTGTATTCCGTACGTTTTTTGTAATCTATCTCCTTCAAAACCGTTCAACTTAGAAAAACCATTCAAACACCGTTAGATTCCTATTCTTTTGGACAACATTGCTTCTATTTTTCTCATTTTTAACATTTATATTTTTAATTTTATTCAACTTTTTTCAACAAAAATTTATAATGTATTTCAATGGGGAGACCCTTCAAATTCTCATTCAACTTCCTCCTCTTTAAACTGTATCTACTTCCACATACATTGACATAGAGCCACCATTCAAACTTTAAAACGAAGACAAGACATTCAACTATTCAACTTGTATTTATCTTTTCAATATCTATTATACTTTTTCTTCAGTTCCAGTTTAAGTTTCATGATGTTTTTTCACCCGTTTCAAAGTTTATAATGGGTGTGTATGGGACGGAATGTTGGGGCTAGAGTGAGACAGCTCAACTGCTAGAGTGAGAGGAGCAAAAAAATTAATCTTAAAATCTTTTTTAAAACTGCTGCTGTGTCCGCAGCGTTTGCTCTACAGGTATGATTTTACCCTCAAAACGTAGCCATCGCTGTCCTCTTTCATCCAATGTGTTTACTATTGTCCTAGGTGTTATGGTTCTTTCGTAAATGTCACCAATGCACAGCCTCCTCCCTCCAACTCTTCCATAGACTCTAATGTTAAAATGGCTCAGAAGGTTCGTTTGAAAATCAGAAGAGCATGGTGTCTTTCCACTGTCACCACGTCCATATAATAAACTCCACAGGCATGAAAACTGAGAATTCAGTAGACTAGAAGCTGCTGTCGCTCACGGTGAAAGAATTTCGTCAATACGACTTGTACTTTTCATATGGGAACGATTTCTTTGGGCCTGACTTTTCTGTTCATTTTAAGCAGCAAAAGTGAGGTGCATGTCTGTGTCGTGTGTATGGAGCCATTGGGTGCAGTCACTATAGCAACCAGGCTCACACCTGCCTGCTGAACGAGCACTCTCTCTCTCTGCCAAGATTAAATCAAAAATGTGTGTTATATCTAAGCAGTTGTAGTAAGATTAACTTTTTCAATAGGTACAATAAGACAGGTTTGACAGGCTTTTGCCACAGATTAACAGTATGTCAGTAGTTAGTATAGGCTAACTGAATAGTGCCCTGAATTATTGCCCTGTTAAATTCAAGTTGATTGTGTATTGGTGGACTTGTCTTCTCCACACAGGTTTTTCAGATCTGGGCAGTTTGAGTCAGTTGATGACTTTAAAATAATCTTTTCTGACTGGATAATTAAAGCTCACAGCATCTACCTGTCTGTAGTGTATTTTCCCACATTTTAAATAATCGAATCTCATTTAATGTCTCTGTTTTTAGTCTGTATAGTTTATCTCCCCACAAATACGCTCAAAGTAGTCTTAAAATAAAATCCATAAAACAGTTCAAGATGATGACTTTTTATTTGCTCATTTAATGCCAGTTGCCCTCTTTCCTGAGTATAAGCGAATGAGTGACATAAAGAGAAAAAGTACCAATTTGTATGCTGGTGAGTCTTGTGTATTTTTTTCTCTGTCTCTCTATGACAGAGAAATATATATGCTCATTATTGATGTTCAAACTGATGCTCAAATTTCCAAGCACCACCTGAACGCCTCATCGGTCTTTAACTAATCACTACACCAACGGTTGTCATTCCGCTTTGCTCTCTGCTGTGGTAAGTACAATACATTCAGTACAGCACTGTTTTAATTTTATGATGGTAAAAATACATGTTTGACATTTAAACTCACATATCAAGTCTTTTTAAAGTTCAACAGAGTTCAAAGAATAAAGAAAGCAAAAAAAGAATAACCTTTGCTACCATTTATATAGGTTTATGACTTTTGCTGTTAGCAGCAGTGCTAACGCTAGCTTCAATGCTAATGCTAGCTATAGTGCTAACATTAGCCTTAGCAGTTGTTAACTGACAAAAAGAATATTCTTGTGATATTCCTGTGATATTTATTGGCGGTCAGTGAGACAAAAGTAACAAATGAGCTTTATTATTGCCATTGTGGCTCAGTTTTAACAGTAAGAGTACTTCATGACTTTTGCTGTTAGTAGCAGGAATGCTAACGCTAGCTTTAATGCTAACGCTAGCTTCAATGCTAATGCTAGCTATAGTGCTAACACTAGCCTTAGCAGTTGTTAACTGACAAAAAGAATATTCCTGTGATATTCCTGTGATATTTATTGGCGGTCAGTGAGACAAAAGTAACAAATGAGATTTATTATTGCCATTGTGCCTCAGTTTTAACAGTAAGAGTGCTAGTTCTACCAGCAGTGCTAACACTAACTGAAGTGCTAACGCTAGCAGGAATGCTAGCGTTAGCAGCGATGCTAAGGCTAGTAACAGTCTAACAGTAGCCTTATATAAGTACTTAAATAAATACTTCAGTTAATTAGTTTGAATTATAAAATGGCTGCTGTATCAGCTGGTGTGCTATATTACTCTATAATTACCCTGCTGACTATAAGTTCAGTGTATCATGTCGTGTGGGCTTTGTTTTTTTGTTAGTCTGATAACACTGTACAGACAACTAACATGTTATTTCTCGTCTTACACTTTCAGGAACTTGACTCACATCTGTGCTTTGCCTGGTAGGTGTGCACATACTGTTAGAGAAGTACACCAAAATAAAAAAAAAGAGTCTGACTAATATAAGCTTTAAAGTGATGGGTTCAAACTTTGTGCTAGACATTTTAAACACATTTTTATAATAAATACACATAAGTTCAGCTTAACAATTGGGCTAAAATATTTTTTTCGTACATTTTTGCACATTACATGTGATTAGTTAACAATTCACTCAATCATATTTGTATTTAAAAATATTATTGCTGAATTTAATTAAATATTTATTCTTTTAAAAAGTGCCCAATTATGCAACTTTTTGCACGTGGCAGCCGACGGCAGTATATTTATTTTGTCCTTTTTCAGTAGTCACAATTAGTTTATACAATTACCATGTGATATCATTTTAATAAAATTATTATTTTTTCTTGTTTTTTGTTCACAGTGTGCAGAAGAAGAACAAGGACCAGATCTCCAGTCTTCTCTCTCACATCCCAACCCCCCAACCCCTCTATCCTCTGTCCTGCTCCACCTGTTGTCTCTGCCTTCTTTCCATCTGTATTTCACTCTGTGGTTTGTGAGAAATTTTGCCAAACCAAGAATCTTATTGCGGTTTGATTTAAAGCCGTGTCTCTCCTGCTCTGTCTGTTCTCTCTGCTAAATTTTCTCTCTACCTGTTTTTCACTCTTGGCTTGCTGCTGAAAAACGCCAAGCCAATAAAGCAATAAAGAGTGCATATTTTGCCTCAACCTATGAACAAACTGAACAAACAAAGAAAACTCTGCGGTTTGATTTAAAGCCGTGTCTCTCCTGCTCTGTCTGTTCTCTCTTCTAAATTTTCTCTCTACCTGTTTTTCACTCTTGGCTTGCTGCTGAAAAACGCCAAGCCATTAAAGCAATAAAGAGTGCATATATTGCCTCTACCTGAGAACAAACTGAACAAACAAAGAAAACTCTAATTCACGGTTTGATTGTGATTTCCCAGCCGTGTCTCTCCTGCTCTGTCTGTTCTCTCTTCTAAAGTTTCTCTCTACCTGTTTTTCATTCTGGGCTTGCTGCTAAGTTGTGCCAAGCCAATAAAGAGAGTGCATATTATTCTCTCGACTGACGAACAAACTGTCAAACAAACAAAGACATCTGTTTCTGAGAAATAAAAACTGAAATATAAAGACAAAGAAAACATCTGCTGTGTGCCACTCTTATTTTTCAAATACATTTTCTAAAGACTAACAGAAACACTTAAAGGTGTGTAAAAATGCCAAAAAAGCAGAAAAAGTCACAAGCTGCAAAACAACGCTGGAAGAAGTTCCATGAGTTTCAAAAAGTACCAACATGTGAACAAGCTGAGTGTGATTTTCCTCAGAGCTCTGCAGAAGACTTTGTGTCTGCAAAGACCAATGCTGATGGTGTCAAACAGGCAGGTCAACATGTTCTTGCACATGTACAACAGATATCCTATGCAGATGCTGTGAAGACTGGATTGCAGCATGAATTTAATGAACATCTGGTAAACCACAGAGACCAACATGAGGTTTCAATTGCCCCACAGGTGGGTTATGCTGATATTGTGAAAAGAGGCCGTCACAGTGATGTGGCAGGACCATCTCATGCAGAAAAAGTGAACTTTGAAAACCAGCCCTCTGTAACACATGTCTGTGCATCTCACAGCCAGGCACATCCTAAATATGGAGACTCCAGAAACAAGCAGTGCACATGTAACTCACTCACATTTCTTGGATTCCTTCATGAGAATGAAAACATGTCTACAGTTGACCTTAATCTGGTCTTGGATAAAGGTGATGTGATGTACAAAGAGGCCAAGAAAAGATTCCCCAAAAGTATTCATTTGGCAACCGATGAGCTGCCAGGCAAAGTTGATGCTCGCAGGTCTATGTATCATATCAACATGACACAGCTTTCCCGGTATGGGACATTTGAAGAACCTCCAGAGGAGGCAGTAGATACCTTTCTCAGCTTAGAAGCAGGACTGAGCTGCCTGTTGTCAGATGTGCAGTATGCCTTACTGATTATGAGTGGATTGTGTATTGCAGTGTTCAGATCCACATCAGGCAAATATGGGTTCTTTGACCCACACCCCAGAACACCCAGTGGTCTTCCTCTAGCACTATGGTCACGTAATCGTGGTACAGCTGTGATGCTGAAATTCACACTCCTCAGTGACATGATTAAGAGGCTCCAAGATTCTTATGAAATGATGGAGATATCACCTTCTTGTACCTATGAACTGAAGCCTGTGCAATTCTACAGTATGAGCACAGTCAACCTGAGTGATAGTATCACAGACACAGTCTGCAGACCAACAGCTGCCACTACTGTGGCACCTACTGACTCTGATACAACTGTTGATGAAGCAAACTCCTCTACTCCAAGGAGAAACACAACCACTGATCTGACTGAGAACATCTTTTGTCAAATGTCCATTTGTACGCCACTGGTGAAACAAAAAGAAGTCCACATGACTCAGTTCACATCATATGAAGATCAGAATGAACCTCCTAATATACCCACTGACGAACTATGCAGTGAATTAAATTTGCTTCCATCAAATGATGTTTTTTCATGTCAATCAAATGCTGCAATAAACAATGTTGCTGCCTGTGACCTTTCTGATATAGTTTTACAAAAAGTGAAAAAAGTTAATAAACAACAAAGGCACAAAATGAAAAGAAGATTAATGGCATCAGAGAAACCCAGAAATCAGAGAAAAGAAAACCAAAAAAGGAAAGAACGACAAAAGTATGCTTCAAATAAAGATTACAAAGAAAAGAAAAAATCTTGCACAAGCAAGGCATATAAAAACAATCCTGAAGTTAGACAGAAAAAACAACAGTATATGAAAAGATGTTACCATGCGAATGCTGAATTCAGAAAGAAACAACAACAGTATGTTAAAAGACGTTACTGTGAGAATGCAGAATTCAGACAGAAACAACAACAGTATGTTAAAAGACGTTACTGTGAGAATGCAGAATTCAGACAGAAACAACAACAGTATGTTAAAAGACGTTACTGTGAGAATGCAGAATTCAGACAGAAACAACAACAGTATGTTAGAAGACGTTACTGTGAGAATGCTAAAGTTAGACAAAAACAAAAACAATATATAAAAAGACGTTACTATGAGAATACTGATTTCAGAGAGGAGAAAAAAAGCTACATCACTAAAAGGTATCGAGAAAACTTTGAATTCAGAGAGAGACAGAGACAACTGATGAAACAACTAATGCGAGACAGGTATCAAAGTAATCTTGCATTTAGGATTATGCACAACATGAGATGTGCCATGAAAATAAAAAGGAAATACAGATGGGTGAACAGACAAACCCAAGAGAGTGACAACAGTGTAATCAACGAGGCCATATCTGTGTTCAAATCACAAATCAAAGTTGGACCATCATACCCATGTACTGTCTGTTTGAAGGCTTCATTTCCAAACCAAGTACGACCCTGCACAAGGTCAAATTATGTCAAAAACCCACATGTGGCTGCAACATGTTTGACAGGAAAGTTTGTTCATGTTTGTGATGAAAACTGCAGAAATGAGCAGTGCAATGTTCCCGATGAGAGAAAGAGAGAGTGGATTTGTCACACCTGCCACAATCATCTTAAAAATGGATCCATGCCAGCACTTGCTGTTGCCAATAAACTGGAGCTTGCTGATATTCCACCTGAACTGTCTGATCTCAACATCCTGGAGAGACATCTCATAGCCAAGTGCATACCATTTGCAAAGATTATTCCTCTTCCCAAAGGCAGACAAAGAGCCATTAGAGGAAATGTGGTCTGTGTCCCATCAGAGGTACAGGAAACTGTTGAAGCGTTGCCTCGATTAAGAATTAATTCTCAGGTCATGAGAGTAAAACTGAAGAGACGCTTGTCTTACAAAGGTCATCAGCTGTTTCAGACTGTAAGCTGGTCTAAACTTGTGCAAGCACTGCATAAACTCAAGCAGATTCATCCACAGTATAAGGATGTGAGCATCAGAGATGATCCTGAGCTGTGTGACCCAACACTTCCTGATGAAGATGATGATGATGATGAAAACATGAATGAGGACGATTATGATGAGGCTGATTTAATGGAAATTGACAGCTGTGAGAAAAATGCACTGAGTGAAGCACAAAATAAAAATGAACAGGATATTGACATGTTACCCTGTGATGGTGAACAATCACATGAACAGATGAGAGATGATTCAGAGCAAGAAGATGGACTGACTAATGGTGGTTTTGCACTCGAGTCCTGTTTGCAGCCCCCTGATGTGGCTGAGGAGATATTATGTTTCAGTGAAGGAATCTACTCTGTTGCTCCTGCAGAGAGAAACAATCCAATAAGTTTTTTCAAAACACCTAAACTGGAGGCCATGGCCTTCCCTGTGCAGTTTCCTACAGGCCAAAACACACTTGATGAAAGAAGGCTGATCAAAGTATCCCCCAGTGGGTATTTCAAATCAAGACTTTTCTGCATTGATGATCGTTTTGCCAAAGACACAAACTATTTATTCTTTGCACAGTTTGTGACTGAAATACACTTGGCTACATCCAGCATGACAGTACAGTTAAGGAAGGCAAAGCCTCTGACCAGAGATGGTAGAAAAATAACCTCAGGCATGTTACAAGATAAACATGAGGTGGAGAAACTGGTGCGAAATAAAGATGCAGTGAGATTCATGCAGCCTCTGAGAGGAACCCCAGCCTATTGGGAGAAAACAACAAGAGATCTTTTTGCCATGATCAGACAGTTGGGTACTCCCACGTTCTTTTGCACATTTTCAGCTGCTGAAATGCGCTGGCCTGAAGTGATTGAGGCAATAACAAGGCAGCAAGGTGAACAAGTCAATTTTGAAGGACTTGACTGGTCAGCGAAGTGTGACATCCTGAGAAGCAATCCTGTCACAACAATGCGCATGTTTGACAAGAGAGTTGAAGCATTATTCAGAGATTTACTCTTATCTCCCGCAGAGCCACTTGGCAAAGTCATTGACTACTTTTACAGAGTTGAGTTTCAGCACAGAGGAAGCCCACACATACACTGCCTCCTGTGGGTAGAAGGTGCTCCTGTGTTTGAGGAGGATGATGAGCAAACTGTTGTTGATTTTATAAACAAATACATCACAGCTCAGCTGCCTGATCCACATAAACAACCTGAACTGTACAAGAAAGTAACAGAAGTGCAAAAACACAGTAAGAACCACACAAAGACGTGCTTTAGGAGTTTAAGCTCCGGGTGCCGTTTTGGTTTTCCCAAACCACCCTGCAATGAGACAATGATCACAAGACCCAGTGAGGATGATGCACTGGAAGTAGAAACGGCAAAGAACAAGCTCAGACCACTGAACCAGCTGCTGAATGAACCTGAAACTGCTTCCATGAGTTTAGAGCAGCTCTTGGAAAGATGCAAGTTGACACATGCAGAATATCAGAGATACCTGAATAAAATGAACATGAGGAGTACGATCATACTAAAGCGTGATCCAAAAGACTCTTGGATAAACGGCTATAATCCACATCTGCTTGAAGCCTGGAACAGTAATATCGACATAAGCTTTGTTTTAGATGCTTTTGGTGCTGCAAATTATTTAATGAAATATATATCAAAAAAAGAGGGCGGGCTATCTGAGTACCTGAAAACTGTCATTGAGAACTCCCATAAAGACAGTGTAAATGAGTGCGATGAAATGAGAGCCGTCATGCAGGCATATTCAAAGAAGCGAGAGATCAGTGCACAGGAGTGTGTTGCTCGTGCATGTGGTCTTCACATGAAGCAATGCTCACGTGCTGTAATATTCATTCCAACTGATGATAATCCTGTGAAAATGAGTCGTCCCCTGTCAGTTCTGGACAACACAACACCTGAGTCTTCCAATGTTTGGATGACATCTTTGAATGACAAATACAAAGCCAGACCTGAAACACCAGACTATGAGGAGATGTGCATGGCAGACTTTGCTGCTACTTGCAGGATTGTCTATGGCCAACAGAAAAAAGGTAAAGATGTTTTGCCCCTTCTCAATGAGATGGGGTTTGTGCAAAGGCGCAAAAATGACAAGCCTGCTATCATCAGATTTCACCGCTGCTCACAAGAAAAACATCCAGAGCAATATTACGGAAGACTGCTTAAACTGTACCTTCCTCATCGTTCAGACCACGAACTGAAAACACCATCGTTGCCAACCTATCAGGCTTTCTATGGTGCTGGCTGTGTACAGCTACCAGGTACTGACCATCTTGAGTACGTGCAACACATTGTCAAAAGAAACAGAGAAAAATATGAGAAAAACAGTGAAGAGATCGAGAGCGCTGTTGAGGAATATGAGCAGAACAGAGGTGTGACTGACGAATGGTGTAATCTGGCACCTGAATCAGATCTCGTAAGGTTGCCACTTGTTGAACAAGAAAGAGAGCGAGACAATGAAAATGAACAGGAAGATGTGCCCGACTACAGCCGTCAGGCTGATGCTTCAACAGAAGTCAGAGCCATCAGGGAACCCCCTGCTATTGATCCCACATTGTTACGTCAGATGTTTCAAAATCTGAATAAGAAGCAAGCCGGCATATTTTATGCAGTTAGAGACTGGTGCATTAAAAGAGTCTGTGCTCTAAATCCAGAGCAGTTTTTCTTTTATATTAATGGTGGTGCTGGAACAGGAAAATCACATCTTATCAAATGCATCTACTCAGAAGCATCTAAGATACTGAGCAAAGTGCCCAGATATGCAGACGACGTTGACATATCAAAACCCACTGTCCTGTTAACTGCTTTCACTGGGACTGCAGCTTTTAACATTTCTGGAACAACACTGCATTCTCTTCTCAAGCTGCCTAGAAGCTTAAAACCTCCCATTCAGGGACTTGGCAATCAGCTGGATGAAGTCAGATCAGAACTTTTGAATGCTGAAATAATCGTCATTGACGAAGTGTCTATGGTGTCAAGACATCTGTTTGCATATGTAGATGCAAGACTCAAACAGATCAAAGGGACTCGGAGACCCTTTGGAGGCATGTCAGTCATTGCTGTCGGAGACTTCTATCAGCTACCCCCAGTGCGACAGTCTAAACCTCTCTGTGTGCACGACCCGTCTGAGATCGACCTGTGGCGGGAGCATTTTCAGATGATCACTCTGACTGAGATTATGCGTCAGAAAGATGATGTTGTCTTTGCAGAGATGCTGAACAGAATTCGTGTGAAAGGAAAGTTGGATGAGCTTTGCGAAGCAGATAGAAATTTGTTGTCACAGGCCATAACTGAACCAGCCCTTTGTCCAACTGATGCGTTGCACATTTTTGCAACTAATAAAGAAGTGGATGCACACAACTCTGCAACACTGGCTCTGCTCCACACTCATATCATTGACATCCATGCAGATGATTATAGAAAAGATCCTAGAACTGGCAGAATGGCACTTCAAGACAGACCATTGAAAGGAGGTAAAAACGAGTTACCAGACACACTGAAAGTTGCAGAAGGAGCTCGTGTCATGCTCACCAGAAACATTGACATACAAAATGGTTTGGTTAATGGAGCTTTTGGAATACTACTTAGAGTAGTTCACTCTGAAAACGACCAACACATCATCAAGCTTGGACTTAAAATGGATAATGAGACATCTGGAAAGAATAACCGCACACCAGCAGACGACATGGTGTACATTGAGAGAGCAGAGGAGAATCTGAAGCAGAAAGGAGTGGTACGAAGACAGTTCCCAGTGAAGCTGGCCTTTGCATGTACAATACATAAGGTACAGGGTATGACAACTACATCAGCTGTTGTCTCTCTTAAGAGCATTTTTGAGCCCGGCATGGCCTACGTAGCTGTCAGTAGAGTGACGTCTCTCAGTGGACTGTATCTTCTTGATATGGAAGAGAAAAAAATATTCACCAACCCAGAAATCACTGCAGCGCTTGAGAACATGAGACAAGCCAACCTTGATGACATGATGCCTCTTCTACACGTGAGGCAAACACTGAGCAGGTCAGAGGTTTTCACCATTGTTCATCATAATACAGAGGGACTGCCAGCTCACATTAATGACATCAAAAGTCACCATGAATTGTGTCTAGCAGATGTTTTGTGCCTAACAGAAACACACCTGCGGGGCTCTTTTGTCGCAGAGAGTCTCCACTTGGAAAATTACAATTTGTTCAAACGCAACAGACACCTGTCCTACACAAACTTTCCCCAGATGGCAAACAGAAGTGGTGGTGGAGTTGCTGTTTATGTGAAAAGTGACATTCAAGTGCATGAAAAACAGTACATCCATAATGTAACTGACCTTGAATTTCTGGCTTTAAAGGTTGAAGCACCAGTCAGTGCTCTGATTGCAGTTGTATACAGACCTCCAGACTACACTCTGAGGCCATTCCTGAAAAACCTGGTAAGCCTATTAGACTCATTGGAGATCATGGACTGTCATCCCATCATAGTTTGTGGTGATTTTAATGAGAATGTTTTATCCAGTGCAAACAAACCAATCCTGGAGCTGTTTGAGTCTAGGGGATACGCACAGGTCATCACTGCCCCTACCACAGAGAAGAACACACTGCTTGACCTAATTTTCATTTCTCAGTCAGATCGATGTCTCCATTCTGGAGTCATGAAGACATACCATAGTTACCATGACCCAGTATACTGTGTATTGTCCTGTGATGATTCATGATCTAGATCTTTGAATACAGTAAGTAATATCTATATTTTTGAATGACTTAAGAAAGTAGAGCGATGCTTGAACTCCAGAAAGAAGTCCAGACGCTTTTCTTTGCAAGCTCCTTTGACTACGATGACCTGGATGACTGAGAACCTTCACAGACATAAAGTAGAGCGATATTTAAAAGTTGACGCCCTGCATTGCAGTATAATGTTTGAATTGTTTACATAAAATACAATTACATGAATTAAGTAATGATATCAGTAAAAGATGACAATTTTATTTATTACAGAAAATCTAAAATTCACTAACAGTAACCTATAAATGTCAGAAAAATCAAATATAGCAGTTTAAAACGAACAGTGTAGGCATATCCTCTCTGCAGCCAGGCTTCAACATCCTGCCAGGCTGCCCCAGTCTCACTGTGGCTGGGAGGGAGGGAGGGTGGACCAGAGGATTGCCCACACAACACATAAATGTTCAACAGCTTCTTCATTGTTTCTGAGAGAACAACAATGACTAAAGGTTGCTTTTTAAAAAACAAACAAACCTAATTACAGCAATAATGACAGTTAAGCCACTTTATTTTGAAATACTATTTACAAAAATGTTATTATTTGGTTTGTTATAAACTTTAAACTTTTTCAAAAGTATACGATTATATTTTTGGACCAATTATTCTATAAAACATACATTTTTATGAGCTTTTATCATGTTTCGGCCAGTGTAATCATCAGGGTGGGTCTGGGTTGATAACTGCACATTTCTGTCCAGAAATGTTTCAGCAGTGTTACATATGTAGCACATATGTTACACTTGCTTTCTGTTACCAGCTGATACCCTACATTTGTATAGACAATGGACAGTGTGAGGTTGGGGAGTTGAGTGTGTACATGTGTGTGTGTGTGGGGGGGGGGTTAGGTTTCCTTTTTTTTTCCTTTTTTTTTTTAAGAGAGACACAGTCCTCCTGTGTCTTCTCCAATCTTCACATGTAAGATCCAACAGTGTGAGGCACATAGCAGCCAGAAACTGTAATGCCAAAGAACAGAGAGGCTTCATCATCACCATCTTCATCACCGTACGATCAGAGCGTGAGACTTCACATCTGGAGCACAGGAGACATTCTGTGATAAGTCCTCCTTCTAGCTTGTCCCACAAGCAGTCGGTGAGATTTACTCACAACAAAAAGGGTTAATGACATAATTTCCATGAAAACATGTGTTCATTCTTTGTAAACTGTTTAAATTGTGTTTTCACTTGACCTTAGGAGTGTTAGAGTGTATTGTAATGTCTGTACTCAGGTGTTTCCCTCTGTGATCCATCCCCTTCAGAGCTGAGACACTCAGGACTGAACAGACTGCACAGTTTCTGTGACTGAGCCTCCAAAACACCTTTGAAACCACTCATGATAGAAGGGCTTTATATTTGCAGCAGCACTACTACAGGTATTCAGTTTATTACAGGATGTGTTTGTTTCTTAGGACCAGCTCTGAGTGCACACTACCTAACATATACACCTTTCTGTTCACTACAAACCAACTACTCTGGATCATACGGCCAGTTGGCAGGAATGTTGCTGCAGGAAAACATCCCTGGAGATCACCATCATTGTCAGACTGACTGTGCCTCCTCTGTGCAGTGTCAAGATCCTCCCTAAATGAGTGTGTAAGTTAACATTTTCATTATTTTATTCCCTTTGACAAGACAAGTATCACTGATATTTACATTTACAACTACATATGTTGCTGTTTTCTGCTCTTCTTTTAAAGTCCTCAGCTATCCTGCTTCTGTGCTGCTTGCCACACATCAAACTCTGACCGGATGACAGGGAGGATCCACTCTGAAGTCACTGGACATGATGAGGATCATATGGGACTTCATAGTTTCACAGTAACATTGTGCTCTGTGATTACAGGTTTTAAATGGATACAATGACTGCCTCTCTCTGATCAACAGGCTAAAGGATTGTTTTCATTGTTAGTGCTCTGTACAATGTATGCTTATTTAGTATTTCATCACAGAGCAAACCTTTATTTATTTAACATATTTTTATTTTGTTTTAATGTTGAATTAACTGTAGGGATTTTTTTAAGTGGGCACTCGGGATGTCATATGACCAGAAATGTGGTAACTGGAATTCAACAGTATGGAAGAAAAAATCTGCTAAGAACAAAACACACACAAAACCCCCCAAGAAAATTCAAATTCATTCCATGTAATCCAATCTAAAACATTTTAAACTGCTGAACAGCAACACAAACAGTGTTAAAAAACAGTGTTAACAGAATGATTATGATGAGTTTGTACCAAAGTTTCAGGTCACATGGCACACCTAGTGTGTAGTGTGGAGTATCAGCTGGTAAGTATAGGTTTTTTCATATTTGTGTCCTTAGAGTTCAGATAGATAAAGACTTGTGTATAATAATTAGTCATAAGCACAACTCAAAGTCAGGGACTAACTAAATTTGGGACTTTGTGTCTGAGCCCAGGTTAAAACACTGTGTAAAAAAGCATTTAGCGGCATGGCTGAACAATGCTGTAAACTATTGATACTTATTTATCCATGTTCACAAAAAGGACTAATGTTTTTATTTGATTATTTGCATGTGTTAAACTGTGTCACCACCTTACGCTTTCATTTGAGTTTACTCAAAAGTCTCTATACAGTTCTCTTTTACCACTGTGTGGACTCTGTTTACATTAAAACATAAAAAAGAATGAGTAATAAAGAGATGTGTAGACAGATCAGTAGATTAAGTAGACCAATAGAAACAGTTGTTCAGCCATGTTCTAAGAAACCAACACAGTTTAAAGGTTCAGGATTGTGGTTTTAAAAGTGGAATTTTCATGTATTTCATATGTTGCTTATTATTTTTATTTACTTATTTAATTTAGTTATTTTTATTTATTCTACTAGTCCTTTTCAGAAAGAAGCTGTAAAATATGACTTAAGATTTTTATGTTATTTTCTATGACATACAAAACAAATTGATGTATGTAATACTATTAAACATGATATACACATGTGTATATGTCTGAAAAACATCATGCTGTATATTAAAGTTTGTATTTTCTGCAGAATGTTTGTTCATCTTTTAAGTTCATTTCAATTAGAAGAATATGAACTTTTAATATTCATTCAGAGGTTTTCTGACTCTAAATTTTCTTTTGTCATTACTCATCTTTTTATTATTTACATTTTAAACATGCTTAGCTTTTTCCAACTTCTTCTGTGTGAACATCAGCTTTCAAAAGTTCTGCACTTTTAATTTCAGGTTAAAAATTCTGTATTTTCCAGCTCATTCAGATTTTTAACTTAACATTCAGCAATTAATTCATTTCAGTGCATACATTCAGATTCAAGCATTCACACTGCAGTTTCTTCAGAAAATGCACTTTCTAGTTTTTAATTGCTGTTTACAAGTAATTAAACATTCTTCACACAGTGAGTTTCTGCCAACTCTGTGTCAAGTACAAATAAGACTTATTGTTAGTATCGTGGCTCAAGAGTTGGGAGGTCGCCTTGTAATCGGAAGGTTGCCGGTTCGAGCCCCGGCTTGGACAGTCTCGGTCGTTGTGTCCTTGGGCGAGACACTTCACCCGTTGCCTACTGGTGGTGGTCAGAGGGCCCGGTGGCGCCAGTGTCCGGCAGCCTAGCCTCTGTCAGTGCGCCCCAGGGTGGCTGTGGCTACAATGTAGCTGCCATCACCAGTGTGTGACTGTGTGTGTGAATGGGTGGATGACTGGATGTGTAAAGTGCTTTGGGGTCCTTAGGGACTAGTAAAGCGCTATATAAATACAGGCCATTTAAAGTTAATGCTAAAGCTAAAAAAGTAAAGACTTTTAATTATTGGTGCATGTTTGTAGAGACATCTGCCAAAAGCCTGACACAGCTGGGTTCACTTTGAATACTTTAAAAAGAGAGACAAAGCTCAAATCAATGATCAAACGCGTTTTCACTGGAGAAAGCATTAATAATAATGGATTGCTTTTCCACTATTCATTCACACACTGGTGGAGGCTACAGTTGTAGCCACAGCTGCCCTGGGGCAGACTGACAGAGGCGAGGCTGCCATATCGGCCCCTCCGGCCATCACCAGTAGGCGGTAGGTGAAGTGTCTCGCCCAAGGACACAACGACCGAGACTGTCCGAGCCGGGGCTCGAACCGGCAACCTTCCGGTTACAAGACGAACTCCCAACTCTTGAGCCACGATCGCCCTGTTACACATTTTTGACCTGGTAGAGCCACTGGTTAAACTGGGCCAGAACAACCTGCAAACTGGACCATCATAAGGAACAGAGCTTTCCTGATTCTGGTCCTTTTAATTCACTTGTATGTAAATCTATTTAACAAGTCACATTTCAGTCGAACTGATCGCTCAACAAATGACAAAGTAGCCCAATAGTCTCTGTCTCAGAGCTGCAGTCTGCTCCTAAACTCAAAAAGCTGTGGCTGGAAAAGAGTAAGGCGTTCAGAAGCGGAGACAGGGACTGCTACAGAGAGGCCAAGTACAGGTTCACTAAAGAAGTGGACATTGCCAAACATCAGCACTCTGAGAAGATGCAGCAGCAGATCTCAGAGAATGACTCGGCCTCTGTGTGGAAAGGTTTTAGGAATATTACAAACTACAAGCCTAAAACCCCCCACTCCACTGATGACTTGCTCTTAGCCAACACCCTTAACGACTTCTACTGCCGTTTTGACGAGCCATCAGGCAGCCTTCACACCTCCAACGACCCCAACAATAGAGGCACTTTGGACACTCATTCCCCCACCTCTCCCCCCTCCATAGAGCCATCACCACCTTCAAACTGTTCACCTGCAACACCCGCCCCCTCACCCCACACAAAAGAGGATTTCACACCACCTCCTCCGACCACAACTCTTCATATTCATGAAGCAGATGTGAGGAAGCAGTTTAGGAGTCTGAATGCTCGGAAAGCTCCCGGCCCAGACGGTGTGTCTCCTGCCACCCTCAGACACTGTGCAAACGAGCTGGCCCCAGTGTTTTCTGGCATTTTCAACTCCTCACTGCAGGCATGTCATGTGCCTGCCTGCTTCAAGTCCTCTACCATAATCCCTGTCCCCAAGAAACCTAGGATCACTGGACTAAATGACTACAGACCCGTGGCTCTGACATCTGTGGTCATGAAGTCATTTGAGCGCCTAGTTCTCTCCCATCTCAAGACCCTCACGGCCCCCCTCCTGGACCCCCTGCAGTTTGCATATAGAGCCAACAGGTCTGTAGACGACGCCATCAACATGGCCCTACACTTCATCCTGCAGCATCTGGACTCCCCAGGAACCTACGCCAGGATCCTGTTTGTGGACTTCAGCTCTGCCTTCAACACCATCCTTCCAGACCATCTCCGAGGCAAGCTTTCCCAGATGAATGTGCCTGATCCCATCTGCCGGTGGATCACTGACTTCCTGACGGACAGGAAGCAGCACGTGAGGCTGGGAAAGAATGTCTCGGACTCCCGGACCATCAGCACCGGCTCCCCTCAGGGCTGTGTTCTTTCTCCTCTGCTCTTCTCCCTGTACACCAACTGCTGCACCTCCACCCACCAGTCTGTCAAGCTAATCAAGTTCGCAGATGACACCACCGTCATTGGGCTCATCTCGGACGGGGACGAGTCTGCCTACAGGAGGGAGGTTGAACGTCTGGTGTCCTGGTGCAGCCACAACAACCTGGTGCTGAATGCCCAGAAGACAGTGGAGATTATTGTGGACTTCAGGAAGCACACAGCCCCACTCCCCCCCATCATCCTGACTGACACCCCCATCACCTCTGTGGACTCATTCCGCTTCCTGGGTACCACCATCACCCAGGACCTGAAGTGGGAGCCCACCATCACCTCCGTCATCAAGAAAGCCCAGCAGAGGATGTACTTCCTGAGGCAGCTGAAGAAATTCAACCTGCCAACACGGACGATGATGCAATTCTACACTGCAATCATCTAGTCCATCCTCACCTCCTCCATCACAGTGTGGTACGCTGGAGCCACTATCAGGGACAAACAGAGACTGCAGCGTGTTGTGCGCTCTGCTGAGAAGGTGATTGGCTGCAGACTCCCATCTCTGCAGGACCTGTACACCTCCAGGACACTGCGGCGTGCAGCCCGGATCTCAGCTGACCCTTCTCACCCTGGACACAGTCTGTTTGACCTGCTCCCCTCAGGCAGGAGGCTCCGGTCCATTCGCACCAGAACCTCTCGCCATAAGAACAGTTTCTTCCTCTCTGCTGTTGGACACATGAACAATAACCACATGATTGTCCCCGCCACTAACACATGACCCTACGCTGTGTCACTGCATCATTTCATGTTTGGCACTGATCACCACCTGCACTCATGTATATATCTTTCTACGTAGCACTCATAATTCTTATTCTCATGTATATATCTCATGTATATCTCATGCACATATCTTTCTTTCTACATAGCACTTTAATTCTTATTGTCTGCACTGAAGCACCGCAGCAATTTCCTAATGTTGTAAACCTCAACATCTGGCAATAAACCCATTCTGATTCTGATTCTGATTCTGATTCTGATTCAAACTCATTTTCAGCTTCAAAGCTGCTCCTTTATCATAAAACATGTATATATGTTGATTAAGTGTTTTTCTGCTAATGGGACCTGACTGTCAGACTGTTTCAACAGATCATCTGTAAAACTGAGCACAGACAGGAGATGGTCGTCATGTGCCATCAACGTTTTTACTCCAGCTGATGGAGGCAAACGTGGCAGCGAAACACCTTTTGTGGACTTTAAATTTCTCTTTAGTCACTTTACATTCTGCACCTCTTCCAGACTGAAATGTCTGAAAGCTCTGTGATGGTTTTCACCACAGTGAAGAAAGTGACCGGTCGAATTAACGAGACTCACCGGTAATAAAAATAAAGAGTTCTGACAAGGAGATGAAAGGAGTTGCTTGCAGCTGTCTTTATAAGTCTTTATAACTATAGCACCAAACAGCAGCAGGATCTATAAATAAGCTTCTCCAAATTGAGAGAGAGTATTTATGGACATTACACAACTCCATTAATAAATTAGATTATATTATCCCCGATGTGTAGACAGGACTGATCGAATCAGCAAAGGAAACTGTTTTTTACTTCATAGGTGCGCTAACACACCGCGCTTAAAGTTTAAGAACTAGTTAATTATTATTAAGTCTGTGTGGATGTGCTGATATAATTACTGGTAGGTCACAGCATCTCTAATTATAAAAGCAGCTCTTATAATACACCTGATTAGGACTAATGCCTTATGTGTCACACGTGGTCTCTCAAACCGCATGCATTGTTCAAAATGATGTAAAAAGCTCACTTTAGCAAAATTCTGCAGTAAGAAGAATTTTTAAACTACAAGTTTTGAACTTTACTAACTGATGCTATATGATAAATTATGTAACACGGTTTGGTCGTGAAAAACATCTCCAACAAGTTATCGCAGCTCAGGCTGTTCAATCATGCAGTTCACAGCAGAATCAGCATGACTGACGAGGACACTGACCTTGGAGTGGGTCTATGTAGGTCACACTGTGGGGGGGGTGCGCAACATTGGGCCAAGCTTGTTCAGGTGTTCCTGTCCTGTTGCCACAGCTCTCCGAGTTTGAGCGTGATACGATAATAAGACGCAATAAGTCAGTTTGTGAGATTTCTTTGCTCCTGGATATTCAGCTCTAAGTGGAAACATTCAAGCACATAAGAGTGGGGTCGCCGAGTGCTGAAGCACATAGTGCGTAAAAGTCACTAACACTCTGCTGACTCAGTAATTACACAGTTCCAAACATCCTTTGGCTCTGCCATCAGCACAAAAACTGTCCACTGGGAGCGTCATGGTTTCCGTGGCCCAGCAGCTCCTGTAGGTGTTTATGTGTAGGTGGCCCAGCGCTTTGTCCATATAGAGTTTTAAAGCATGACCTCGCTCAAAAATTGCAAAGCAAATGAGAATGTGTTAACGATATTCTGCGCTCACAGTCCACTGACCTGGTGTGTGGCGAGTTCACTCATCCACAATAGAGAAAATGCCTCCTGTTTGTCTTTGTGCTCAATGCACTCAGACAGACATCTGAGCATTTCTGTAAATGTGGCTACATTTCTGTGTGCGTATACGATCCATGTTTCATGGCATCATTGTGCAGCCTGTAAATGTGGCCCAGTGTTCACAGGCTTTAATCATCTAGCACTGACTGTTACTCTGTTGAATTTATCTGGTCTTAGTGGCCACAGCTTGTGTGAGTACAAGCACAGCTGCACATAAATGACAGTATGGTTGCAGTTTCTCCTTTTTTATTTTGGTTTTTAGTTGAGTTTGATGGAATACCAAAGTGATGTCAAATGTCCCGCTGTCAGAGTCGGTTGCCCGTACAGTTCATATGCTGTGCACCCCCCCTCTCTCATCATCCTCATTTCAAACTATAGCGGACTCTGGTTTTCTGCAAAGCGCTCTAAAAGCTGATACCAATGTAGTACTGCAGTTAGACTATTGAAGGACGCAAAAAGGGCGTCAGCACTGAACTTGTTAAGGTGGCCAGAAACTTGACACTAAATGAACACTAATGTGGCTTTAAGGCACAGTATGTGTACACGTGTGCTTATAAAACAGCACACGGATTTCCATCACGTGTCATCTGTGAATGTTAATATGAATAAATGAAGCTACACTGGCATTATTAAACAGCGTGTTATGAAGGCGCTGGTTACATTTGCCAAAGCTATGCTTGAATAACATGGAGTCAACTGATTACACGAACCAGTAAGAATGATCCAAAGTGGAAATCTCTCACCCCACCAGGTAAAATAAAATCAATAGTGTCACAAAGATGATAATCAAGCAGCGTTTTCACCCCCTCGTTGTCCCAAGAGGCCTAATCAGGTACTGAACTGTAATAAAATGAATAATTCAAATTCTCTGCATCAGTGGACACGAAGCAAAATCTATATCTCAGAAAAAAGTCTTCCAGGTGACTGTCAAATAGAAAATAGAAGACTGAGTGATTAGAGTTCACTTTACTGGTTATAGTGAGTCACAGAGAGGAAAAGAAAATGTAAACCGAGCTTTGACTGACAGGCTGGGATTGTAAGCATACAGAAGAATAGACATTACTGAGATTGTTTAACAGGTGATAAAATGGTCATACGCTTTAGCCTGCCACTGACAGGTGGAGCTAATCGTGAGACAGTGGCAGGTACGCCGATCACACACGCTGTATACATTAGTCAGGGACAGATTTTCAAATTACAGCACTTTTTACTGAATATTAAAAGCTATTAAAGGTGTTAGCGCTTACATATTTCTGACACGTTAATGCAGATACTGTGCAAGTGAATATTTTCTCATTCCTGCCCGGCTCTGGAGACAGATAAGCTTTGGTGTCAGCTCACACCAGCATTTTAAAGTCTGCATAATTGTGTGTGTAAATCTATTCCCTTTTCTAATCACAGATTCGTGTGTGTGTGTGTGAGACTTGGGTCAAGGTGAAAGTGCTAAGCAGCAGTTATGGTTGACATTAGTGTATGTTGATACACAGCAAATCCAGCATGTCCAAATTAACACTGTCGGATTTGATTTCAACACTATTAAAGTGTCTATATGGGTCCACACCAGAGAGTGTTAATTTAACTCTTTTTGGAGAGTTGGTACGTTAACTCTGATTTAGTGTTAAACACCAAATCTGTCTGGAGTTGATAATTTAACACTGGGTGTTAAGAGTTTATATATTAACTCTCAAAGAGTATTTTAGTTTAACTACGTAAGAGTTATCTTCTAATTCATTCTAAAAAGCAGGAATTTTACTGTTCTGAACTTCTAGAAATTTCTTTTGGAAATAAACATTTACTAAAAAGATGCAATGGTTTTTGAAAAACATTTATTCTGAACTGTGCACCACAATTTCAAAACATTTTCTGAAAGATGTAACAGTGTACATGTTCTCACTTTCATTAGAATTTTGTTTATCAAAAGGTCTGACATGGTAAATGCAAATAACAGCATTCTCATCACTTATTTCTTCAATACAATATGCATGTCCTTCATTCATCCCTTTGTGGAACTTCAACGCACTTCTGCTCTCCCCCATATTCCATCTTCACAAGCATATCCTGTGCGGAGATTGAATAAAAATTAGTTGACACTAATTAATGGCACAAATAATCCAGTAAACAATTGCAGCCCAGTAAAAAAAAGGAATCCTCTTTGAGCCATTACTTGTGTAAAGTATTTTCCCAAAAGACAAGGACACAGGCAACAGGTAATACTGAACTAAATGTAAAACCTCAACCTTTTTCATTTTTACCTAAACCGTGTGCACAAAACTCTGGAGGGATCTATGCTAACGTAGAATCCAGTCAGGACGTCTGCTACTGCTGTTTGCTTGTTTTTTTTATGGGCGATCGTTTTCAGGCTTCAAGCAGCACCATTATACCAACATTTCACATTCTAGACATTGTTTTAGGTGTATTTGACCAAAGGTTTGACTGAAAATTCACATGCAAGCTTTTTTTCAAGGCTGTGGTATTTGCCTGCAAACAATACCTTTCAGCTAGCTAAAACAGAATATTATGCTATCAGCGAGCAACATGGCTAATGCCTTTCACACAGCTTTGTCTCAACTCCAAAGAGCCACAGAAGTAAAAGCTCATAATAATAATTGAAACAATCTTTGAAAAAATGACTTACCAAGCATGGCAAACAACTCAAATATGTAGAGCAAAATGTTCTGAAACGGCTTCACTTCAGCTTCGATTGGAGCCGTGCTGGGGGCGGAGTCTGTGAATTTACTCTGTTGGTGTCATAGCCCCTGTAGGAGTTCAGAGTTAAGAGGTCAAGAGTTAATGTTTCCATTGTAACACCTCCAGAGTTGACAGAGAAACACTCATTTTTAACACTCGATTTTAACTACTATCATTTTACACCTCAGAGTTACATTAAAAGAATGTGACTCTACTTAGAGTAAAATTAACTCTACTTTTGCAAGAAGACTATTAACACCAAAACATTTAACACTTTTGAATTTGCTGTGTAGGGAATAAATGTAAGCCAGTATAACGTGCTGTGATGGAGCCATCACTATGTGTGTGCATCCACGTGTTCTTCAAATGCAAATCTTTGTTTTTTTAACGACACAATTCTAATTTTCTATCAAACACAGAACCATATGCCTAATACTCCCTCGCAGCCTCTTCACACTTGGAAAAACAGCTTTGCCATCCCAAAGCTGTTTTCCAAAATGCCCCTTCTGGGAGCATCGTGGGGTCTCTGTGACCACAGCATTTGTGAGTGGATGCCTTAGTTTCTCTTCGTTGCCAGTTGGAGCCCTTAGGATGCAGAATCAGCTGGAAATCTAGTGAGTTTGGAAGCCGTTGACCTGCTTGGACATCAGATTGCTATTGCCAGTGCAACCTACTTGGTTTGCAGAAATGTTTAAGTGTGTAATAAGTGTCAGTGCAAAATCCACATAAATGCTGCAGCATTTTTACCAAAGAACAGACAGGACGACTGCCTAAAGCAAACTGTCCTGTTTTTGACAGATTAGCAAAGTAACACACTCGACAACCTAGATAATTTACTGATAATCATATTGAGCCAGATTTTTCCACGAGGACGTGAGAAAGAAGCAGTGCCATATGATATAGTAACTAGGCCCACATCAGTCTTCTTTGTTGGTATGATTAATTGATATGTGGAAGTGATGGAGGAGCCAATTACTCTCCAATGTGACTAATTAATCGCAGCCTAGCAACGATGAAACAAACATCAATCCCAGATTTCCTGAAGTGTTTCTGAAATGTTTCTCATACCAGAAGAATTTCTATAACAGTCATTGCCTTTCATGTTTACCAGACCTATAGGAAGAGAGGAATGACATATCATCCAACCAAACAATGGCACAAAATACTGTAAGTGGACATCAGGACATTACACATACAGTCCATGATTGCTAAGCTTTTTATTCCAAAATGATGAGTCCTGATAGTCGGCTATTCCAGCCTCCACTTTCTCCACAGCACCACAGACATAAAAGCAACCTAAGATTTCCTGCAAGACTTTGTGGCCATCATCATGATAGTCATTTCCAAATCCATCACAGCAACTGCATCATCGCTCTCTCTTATCAATTTCTCCCCTTTCTCAAGAGAGAGTAATAACGAATGAAAAATCCACGTTGCTCTTGAAGTGGCTCTGCTACCTGGGAAAACAAATGCATAAATGTTGAGCTGCAGCAGAATATGTGAATGTGCACCCCTGTATAGGCTGAAAGGGAACATCTGTAAGAAAAGAGACAAAGTCTTCAGTGCCTTTAGAGCGACTCGCTGACAAGCGGTGCAGTTGAGAGATATAGGAAGTCAATTGGCTCGGTAATTCAGCTGTGAGCTAACGAGAATGAATGTTTGCCTTTATAGCCTCTCTCCCTCACGCTTCTCACTGGCCTCCACTGATAGCCTTGACTATATTTATCTTCTCACAGTGACACCTTTGAACATGGCCTAAAATAAAGTATAAATAGAATAAATGCAGGAGGGGAAAAAAACCTTTCACAGGAAACAAACACTAAGGAGTGATGTTCCTGAAATGTCCTTGTCTCTGCAGAGGAAAGGAAGAAGGAGAAAAAGATAGCGTGTGATGGAGGAAGCGATAAGATGGGCACATCGGATCAGTTTAAATGTTCAGTGTATTCATGAAAGAGGACACTAGTGATAAGAGAGGCAACAGTTAAACCACTTCACTATGAGGAGATAGCGACTGTAAATATACCGACACCTACAGCATCCTCTTATCTCTCTATGAACAAAGTAAAGAAATTCACCCAAAGGTTATAGACTTACTTCACTCAAAATACATACTTTGAATAGCTAATGTGTTACAGCTGAATAGACTTATTACAAGGAATTAACCTTTATGACACGAAAGGAATAATGAAGCAGGTGGTGCTGCGACCTGATAAGTATTATTAGTTTTGTCTGAATCTGAAAAAAAAACCAAAACAGGATCAAATCTTTATGATCCGGATGATGGAAAACACAAAATGTATCGCTGCTCATGAATTATGGTCAAACTGTTGATGATTAACTGGCCATTAAAGCCAATAACTTGACTTGTCACAGCAGGAAAGAACCACTTTGTTACTAATCACATTAAAAGTAATGGCATCAGCAGGCCATGACAGTGTGACAGTTAGTGTGAATGCATGACACGGGAAAAGCAGCCAAATAAAATCCAGCGATCATTAATTTCATTAATTACACCGATGCCTTCCCTACAGTGACATGTCAAAATATCTGCTTTAAAGGGCTCGTTACTCAATACACGTTCAGACAGACCTGCTGTGTTAATGCTTGTTCGTTCATTTCAATGCATCACAGTGGAGATGGCGACACAGAGGACACAGACTTGAAAAGGTAAAACAATGCGGGTCTGCAGCAGCGCAGTTTTTTGTGTCTAAGCTTTTGTGTTTTTGTGGTTTGTTTTTGCAATCTTGTTGATCTGCACGCAATCCAGCCACGGGCCCATCCATCTGGCCCATCAAGACTCACTCTCATTTCATCAGTCCATAAAACCTTAGAAAAATCAGTCTTGAGATATTTCTTGGCCCAGTCTTGACGTTTCAGCTTGTGTGTCTTGTTCAGTGGTGGTCGTCTTTCAGCCTTTCTTACCTTGGCCATGTCTCTGAGTATTGCACACCTTGTGCTTTTGGGCACTCCTGTCATGGTCCTGGGCCATGTGGGCCCAGTATTCTTAGTTCCTTGTATTTTTGTATTTCGTTCCTTATTTAGGCCATGTTTTCTGAGTTGCCCTGTTGTGTTGTTCCCTAAGTGTTTTCCCTTCATGGCTTTTACCCCCTGTGTGCCCCTCTGTGTATCTGTGAGCCCTCGTCTCTCCTTATGTTTTATTCCATGTTTCCCCTGCCCATTATGTCTAAGTTCTCCCCGTGCTCTCTCTCCCCCCTGTGTGCCCTCTATGTATTTATGAGCCCTCGTCTCCCTTTGTGGTTGTTTCATGTTTCCCCAGCCCGTTATGTCTGTGTTTCCCCGTGCTCTCTCTCCTCCTGTCTGAACCTCTGTGCCTGTACATGTCATGTTCAGTTCACCCCGCCCTGTCTCGTTATGATTATCAGTGTCACCTGTGTTCCCCGTGTGTGCCCACTTTCCTCGTTTACCCTCTGTGTATTTCTGTCTGAGTCTCCCTCTGTTCGGCGTCGCGTTCTCCCTCATGTTGTGTGTAATTCTCCCCGTGGTTCGGTTCCTTGTACAGTTCATGCTTTAGTTTTCCCAGTTTTAGTTTATTTTGTATTGCTTCCCGTGGCCAGCAATAAAGCTGTGTTTTTTGAGTTTATCCCTGTGTCTGTGAATCTGCATCTTGGGTCCTTCCCCTGCCTGCCACACAACGTATCATGACACTCCAGTGATGTTTGTTTCAGTAGTTGTTGCTGAAACGAGTTCCTACTGTATGAATCGTTTTTGGTCATGTCACTTGGTTTTCCTCCTTTCTGAGATAACCTGTGTGAAAAAAGCGCAGACTGTGTTTTTACTTCAAAACTGGGAAAAATTCAAAATTCAAAATTAGGTGATAAGCAGGTTGGACCAAACACACCTGACACTCTCACCTTTTTTAGGTTTCATTTATGGAAATCACATTTTTCTTCTTATATTTATTGTTTGTCTTTTGCACTGAATGAAACTGGATCCTCGTTGTCTCGTCTCTCTCTGTATACTGTATATAGCAGAGATGACAATAAAGTTACTTTGACTTTGAACTGTCATCTGATTCTACAGGAAAACATCATAGGAACATTTCAAAAAGTACAGAAAAGTATCTAAAAAAGTTTTTTAAATGGTGTCAGATGTGACTTTGCTTGATAAATATGTCTGTGAAGGTTCTCAGTCATCCAGGTCATCATAGTCTAAGGAGCTTGGAAAGAAAAGCGTCTGGACTTCTTTAAGTTTCTTGAAGACGTTTCATCCAAGAAGCTTCTTCAGTTCTAGGGTCAAACGGTGGAGAGTTCCAGATTTAAGCCCTGTGGGAGTGTCCCTCCCCAAAAGCAACAATGGACCTCCTAATGACACGAGCCAAGGTGTGAAACTGGGCGTGGGTCCCAATCAGCCAGGGTTTCGGGTGAGCTCACTGTGAAACCTGGCCCCACCCTATCATGTGATTTCCTGAGGTCAGATGGTCCAGGATGTGAGTGGGCGTTAAGGCGTCTGGGAAGGATCTCAAAGCTGGATTATAGATGGCAGACAGTTGGTGTTGTAAGCCCCGCCTCCGTTCAAAGATGGTCGCTCACAGTGGACATAGGTGGCTTCTTTTACTCCTCTTTCAAACCATCTGTCCTCTCTGTCCACGATGTGAACATTGGCATCCTCGAAAGAGCTAAAACTATGAAGTTTCCACTGTGAGTCTCGGGAAAATAAATGAAGATAAAAATATTAAGAAATTCTGCGCTGGTGATAGAGCAGAACTTCAGGCCCAGCAGACGCTGCATGAAACTAAATTATACTTGAAGTGAAACAACACTGGCCAGACAGTAGGCCTACAAAATGAATGCAGTGAGCTTTTCTCTTGAGGGTGAAATATCTCATTTAGCAGTTTTTGTCGAGACAGGGGCCAATCAATAACTACTATGATGTATCAGCGCTGTGATGCTGAGGCTGAGGCAAGTAATATATGGATTAACATCTTTCTGTCCCACGAGACCTGCGAGACCTGGCATTTATCTCTTTGTCTGAATGGCCAGAGACACATTGCAGGGACTTCCTCCTGCCCTATTACCACTTTTATTAAAATCAGCTCTGGGATACACAGCAAAGACGCTGGAGAATTTCTAAGCCATCTATCTATCTTTACAATTCTGCGTCTCCTGCTTCCACCGCCTCTGTCTGTGCTGGTGGCATCAGCAGGGTGATGGATGACATTGCCCAGCAGGGATTCAGCAGGCGGTATTATCACCGAACAGGTATTAGCATGGAGCCCCACAGTCCCTTCTCAGCGCATCGATTTGGGCTGCTGCCTGACCCTAACCTCCTAAAGGGGCCTTCAGACTGGAGCAACAGAGCCATGTTACAAGCCCTGGGGATAAACTTTGGTTGATGGCGACAGTCCTTTATCATCCTTATTCATCCATAGCTGCAGTCCTCCCTTGCTTCTGCTCTCGCTGAGCTTCTTCTGAGTCTTTGTGCCTCTCTCATTTCCTCGTTTAACTGCAATTGTCATTACAGATTTGTACGCGTGACATTTAAAATAGTCTTTTAAAATACTGAAAAAAATGACTTGTGCTGTTATTGCAAAACAGAAAAATACCTTTCTGTTTGAGTTGATCCCAGTTTAGACTGTAGAAAACACTGATTTTACCCCCATTTTCTTTTTAGCACAAATTACAAGTCCTTTTGTTTTAATGTTTATATATTTGGCTATAAAACGCATGATGGCCACTATCCCAAATTTCCTCCCTCTCTTTGGCACAGCAATAAAAATATGATGGCTATTTTATGTTTTTTATGCACACAGACATTAGCAAAAGCACTGCAGCATTATTTTCAGTGCCGCTGTATCGATAGTGCTCCTGTTTCTAAGGTGATTACAGAATTAGGAATCCCCAACATCATTTGCGAGCAGTATGGTTCTATTCACTGTTGACAAGCATGACCCTGTAATCCACTAATTATTTTGGCTGGGAGTGAAAAGACTCAAACTTCATGCGGCAAAACATGAAGCTTAGCAAAAGTTCAATCTTCTTTTATTTGTACGCTTCCCATCCCATCCTTCCCATTTTGTATATTAAAAATATACATGATTATATTAGTATAGAAATATTAGTATATTAAAAATATACAAAAGTATTTTAAGAATTGTATATTTGTATATTAAAAATATACGTCCCTCACTCACACCACACAGTACCGCCATACTTGTTTATGCCCAACAATATTTTCACGGACCGCGGATAAATACAACAAAATAAAACTAGTACCGGTACCGAAAAAAAGAAGATTTATTCATAACACACATGAAAAGACCCAGGAAAACCGAGTAAACGATAAAAACGATAACAAAATAACGCTGAAAACCGATAAAAACCCTGAAAACCACACATTTCACACCTGAGCCTCAACTCTCGCGGCCCGGTACCAAACGACTCACGGCCCGGTACCGGTCTGAGGCCCGGGGGTTGGGGACCGCTGACCTTGAGGGTCTGAAAGGCGCCTATAAATAAAATGTATTATTATTATAATTACTTTAGTATATTAGTATAGAAGTATTAGTATATTAAAAATATACAAAAACACATAAAAAGAATATCATGTATAAAAAGCTCGCTGTCTGTGAAGTTGATAATGTTCGATCTCTTACTTTATCAATAACTACAATATTTTACATGTGAATTTAAAAATCTCCTTTTAATGACACATGGCCATGATAATCAGTTATGGAAGCCCTGTTGTCAAAAAAGAAAACACACATTTGGAGTTTCCCTTTAGAGAAGACATTTACTCTAACTATGCATTTACCTCGATTCATTTCTTACTTTTGATTTGTGTTTGTGACTAATCCTTGTTTGTTTTACGGTTCCTTTCCTGCCATCATCCCTGGGAGTTTCCAGTGGGGGTGATTGGACTGCACCACCAGTTCCCGCTGAACGGGGAACAGGAAGTACTTTCTTTAGTCAAACTAGCTTTTGTATTAAACTAAATATTTAAATTCAAAGTTTAGTATTTCTTTTGGTTTTCTCTTTTTGGTGTTCAGTTTATTAACAAACTGGACTGTGTTGTTCTGTCGTGGTTCATGATTGTGTTGTGTTTAGCTACCCCTGTTGTGTCACCTTTATGTGTCATTTCCTGTTTGGGTCAGTTGGTTTGTTCAGTCTTGTTTCTTTGTGTCCTTTATGAGCTCGACATTTATCCTTTTTTGTAAATATAACTTTTTGGGTCAAATAAAGAAAAATGCTTTTCAGCTCGGTGCATCACAACACTGATGGTCAAATTATTGTGAACCACACATTTTCTAATTTGCATGCATGTACATGTCATTTTAGGGAGTTATTTTTGTGTGTATGTTAAGAAAAACTGCTTCACTGCCGTTTGAAAGAACGTTTCTATGAAGAATGTCCTGAAATACAATTAAAATAATCATTAACATTAATTGGTGCTAAAAAGTGAATAAAAGTGGTCCCGTCCTAGTGGGTAAAACGCAACATACAGTTTCACTTGATTGATTCACAGATTTTGCATCATAACATGCTTTTGGGAAACAGCAGGTCTCTTCCATAAATCTGTATTTTTTAAGTTCACAACCAAATACCAAAATATTACTGGACTTGCAAAAAGACACTTCTAAATCCTTCAGCAGAGCATACTCCACATATGACCCAGCTAGAAGAAAAACAAGAAAAAGTCCTGAGCCATTCCTCTTTCCTTAATTTTCTTTTTAGGAAAATTGGAAATATCTGCAGAACTGTCTTTGAAACATGCAAACTTAAAAATTCTTCTTTTGTCTTCTATCCATTAATCCAGGGGTGGGGAACTCCAGGCCTTGAAGGCCAGTGTCCTGCAGGTTTTAGATATTACCCTCAGATATTACACCTGAATAAAACGATTAGTTCATTCCCAGGCCTCTGGAGAACTTCAACGCATTTTGAGGAGGTCATTTAGCCATTTAAATCAGCTGTGTTGGATCAAGGACACATCTAAAACCTGCAGGACACCGGCATTGGGCATATTCCAGCTGTCATGGGACAAGAGACAGACTACAGCCTGGACAGGGTGTCCTCTTCTCCAGTTTTCTCAGCTTGTTTAAAAACACGCTGCACAACATGCTGAGATATGTCACGTTTAATAGCTCTTTGGGAATCACCTTGTTGATGCAACAAAAGGATTTTACGTCTGTCAGTCTTTGACATCTTTGATATTTTTCATAGATTCACATAAATAAATGTGTTGAACTCGTGTGTTTTTGCAACAGGCTGCTAGCACAAAGTGCCTGAAGATACTATTTAAAATGTAACCTTTGCTAAGCTGTCTGAGTCAGATGCCTTTTTTCACGCTTGAATAACCCATAGGTCAGGATTAAGTGGCTCAAAAAACAAAAACACAGTCCTCTGAAAATTTAAAAGATCTTCAGAAAGTCTCGACACCTGTTGTTCAGAACCACTTTAGACAAATTACGAGGATGTCTGGCCATTTGGAAGCAAAATGCAAAGAAATGAGAGGCTGCTTAAGACTTCTGCACAGTACTACCCAATCTACCCAATGTTCATCCACACTACTGCACGATAGTGACAAGTACAACCTAGTGGTAACTGTTGTTATTATAAGAAAAGCATGTCTTTGTATCCTGCATTTATTGCAAACATTTGTGGGTGTGCGTCAGTGGGCGTCAGTGTTTGTGCGAGTGCATGTGTTGAATGGTGTGTTTGTGCGAGTGCATGTGTTGGTGTGTGTGTGTGTCAGTGTTTGTGTGAGTGCGTGTGTTGGTGTGTGTGTGTGTCAGTGTTTGTGTGAGTGCGTGTGTTGGTGTGTGTGTGTGTCAGTGTTTGTGTGAGTGCGTGTGTTGGTGTGTGTGTGTGTCAGTGTTTGTGTGAGTGCGTGTGTTGGTGTGTGCGTCAGTGTTTGTGCGAATGCATGTGTTGGCGTGTGCGTCAGTGTTTGTGCGAGTGCACGTGTTGCTGCGTGTGTCAGTGTTTGTGCGAGTGCACGTGTTGGTGCGTGTGTCAGTGTTTGTGCGAGTGCACGTGTTGGTGCGTGTGTCAGTGTTTGTGCGAGTGCATGTGTTGGTGCGTGTGTCAGTGTTTGTGCAAGTGCACGTGTTGGTGCGTGTGTCAGTGTTTGTGCGAGTGCATGTGTTGCTGCGTGTGTCAGTGTTTGTGCGAGTGCACGTGTTGCTGCGTGTGTCAGTGTTTGTGCGAGTGCACGTGTTGCTGCGTGTGTCAGTGTTTGTGCGAGTGCACGTGTTGGCGTGTGCGTCAGTGTTTGTGCGAATGTACGTGTTGGAGTGTGCGTCAGGGTTTGTGCGAGTGCATGTGTTGGTGTGTGTGTGTGTCAGTGTTTGTGTGAGTGCGTGTGTTGGTGTGTGTGTGTGTCAGTGTTTGTGTGAGTGCGTGTGTTGGTGTGTGTGTGTGTCAGTGTTTGTGTGAGTGCGTGTGTTGGTGTGTGTGTGTGTCAGTGTTTGTGTGAGTGCGTGTGTTGGCGTGTGCGTCAGTGTTTGTGCGAGTGCATGTGTTGGCGTGTGCGTCAGTGTTTGTGCGAGTGCACGTGTTGCTGCATGTGTCAGTGTTTGTGCGAGTGCATGTGTTGCTGCGTGTGTCAGTGTTTGTGCGAGTGCATGTGTTGCTGCGTGTGTCAGTGTTTGTGCGAGTGCATGTGTTTCTGCGTGTGTCAGTTCACGTGTTGGTGCGTGTGTCAGTGTTTGTGCGAGTGCACGTGTTGGCGTGTGTGTGTCAGTGTTTGTGTGAGTGCGTGTGTTGGTGTGTGTGTGTGTGTGTGTGTCAGTGTTTGTGTGAGTGCGTGTGTTGGTGTGTGTGTGTGTCAGTGTTTGTGTGAGTGCGTGTGTTGGTGTGTGTGTGTGTCAGTGTTTGTGTGAGTGCGTGTGTTGGTGTGTGTGTGTGTCAGTGTTTGTGTGAGTGCACGTGTTGGCGTGTGTGTGTCAGTGTTTGTGTGAGTGCGTGTGTTGGTGTGTGTGTGTGTCAGTGTTTGTGTGAGTG
Organism: Diplotaxodon limnothrissa; assembly: GCF_057381915.1. Lineage (NCBI taxonomy): Eukaryota > Metazoa > Chordata > Actinopteri > Cichliformes > Cichlidae > Diplotaxodon > Diplotaxodon limnothrissa. The sequence continues at coordinate 2,518,534 of NC_140602.1, forward strand.
CATGTGTTGGTGTGTGTGTGTGTCAGTGTTTGTGTGAGTGCGTGTGTTGGTGTGTGTGTGTGTCAGTGTTTGTGTGAGTGCGTGTGTTGGTGTGTGTGTGTGTCAGTGTTTGTGTGAGTGCATGTGTTGGCGTGTGCGTCAGTGTTTGTGCGAGTGCACGTGTTGCTGCGTGTGCGTCAGTGTTTGTGCGAGTGCACGTGTTGCTGCGTGTGTCAGTGTTTGTGTGAGTGCGTGTGTTGGTGTGTGTGTGTGTCAGTGTTTGTGTGAGTGCATGTGTTGGTGCGTGTGTCAGTGTTTGTGCGAGTGCATGTGTTGGCGTGTGCGTCAGTGTTTGTGCGAGTGCACGTGTTGCTGCGTGTGTCAGTGTTTGTGCGAGTGCATGTGTTGCTGCGTGTGTCAGTGTTTGTGCGAGTGCATGTGTTGGCGTGTGCGTCAGTGTTTGTGCGAGTGCACGTGTTGCTGCGTGTGTCAGTGTTTGTGCGAGTGCATGTGTTGGCGTGTGCGTCAGTGTTTGTGCGAATGCACGTGTTGGAGTGTGCGTCAGGGTTTGTGCGAGTGCATGTGTTGGTGTGTGTGTGTGTCAGTGTTTGTGTGAGTGCGTGTGTTGGCGTGTGCGTCAGTGTTTGTGCGAATGCATGTGTTGGCGTGTGCGTCAGTGTTTGTGCGAGTGCATGTGTTGGCGTGTGCATCAGTGTTTGTGCGAGTGCACGTGTTGCTGCGTGTGTCAGTGTTTGTGCGAGTGCACGTGTTGGTGCGTGTGTCAGTGTTTGTGCGAGTGCATGTGTTGCTGCGTGTGTCAGTGTTTGTGCGAGTGCATGTGTTGGCGTGTGCGTCAGTGTTTGTGCGAGTGCACGTGTTGCTGCGTGTGTCAGTGTTTGTGCGAGTGCATGTGTTGGCGTGTGCGTCAGTGTTTGTGCGAATGCACGTGTTGGAGTGTGCGTCAGGGTTTGTGCGAGTGCATGTGTTGGTGTGTGTGTGTGTCAGTGTTTGTGTGAGTGCGTGTGTTGGTGTGTGTGTGTGTCAGTGTTTGTGTGAGTGCGTGTGTTGGTGTGTGTGTGTGTCAGTGTTTGTGTGAGTGCATGTGTTGGCGTGTGCGTCAGTGTTTGTGCGAATGCATGTGTTGGCGTGTGCGTCAGTGTTTGTGCGAGTGCATGTGTTGGCGTGTGCATCAGTGTTTGTGCGAGTGCACGTGTTGCTGCGTGTGTCAGTGTTTGTGCAAGTGCACGTGTTGGTGCGTGTGTCAGTGTTTGTGCGAGTGCATGTGTTGCTGCGTGTGTCAGTGTTTGTGCGAGTGCAAGTGTTGCTGCGTGTGTCAGTGTTTGTGCGAGTGCACGTGTTGCTGCGTGTGTCAGTGTTTGTGCGAGTGCACGTGTTGCTGCGTGTGTCAGTGTTTGTGCGAGTGCATGTGTTGCTGCGTGTGTCAGTGTTTGTGCGAGTGCATGTGTTGGCGTGTGCGTCAGTGTTTGTGCGAGTGCACGTGTTGCTGCGTGTGTCAGTGTTTGTGCGAGTGCATGTGTTGGCGTGTGCGTCAGTGTTTGTGCGAGTGCATGTGTTGCTGCGTGTGTCAGTGTTTGTGCGAGTGCATGTGTTGGCGTGTGCGTCAGTGTTTGTGCGAGTGCATGTGTTTCTGCGTGTGTCAGTGCACGTGTTGCTGCGTGTGTCAGTGTTTGTGCAAGTGCACGTGTTGGTGCGTGTGTCAGTGTTTGTGCGAGTGCATGTGTTGCTGCGTGTGTCAGTGTTTGTGCGAGTGCAAGTGTTGCTGCGTGTGTCAGTGTTTGTGCGAGTGCACGTGTTGCTGCGTGTGTCAGTGTTTGTGCGAGTGCACGTGTTGCTGCGTGTGTCAGTGTTTGTGCGAGTGCATGTGTTGCTGCGTGTGTCAGTGTTTGTGCGAGTGCATGTGTTGCTGCGTGTGTCAGTGTTTGTGCGAGTGCATGTGTTGGCGTGTGCGTCAGTGTTTGTGCGAGTGCACGTGTTGCTGCGTGTGTCAGTGTTTGTGCGAGTGCATGTGTTGGCGTGTGCGTCAGTGTTTGTGCGAGTGCATGTGTTGCTGCGTGTGTCAGTGTTTGTGCGAGTGCATGTGTTGGCGTGTGCGTCAGTGTTTGTGCGAGTGCATGTGTTTCTGCGTGTGTCAGTGCACGTGTTGGTGCGTGTGTCAGTGTTTGTGCGAGTGCGTGTGTTGGCGTGTGTGTCAGTGTTTGTGCGAATGCGTGTGTTGGCGTGTGTGTCAGTGTTTGTGCGAATGCGTGTGTTGGCGTGTGCGTCAGTGTTTGTGCGAGTGCATGTGTTGCTGCGTGTGCGTCAGTGTTTGTGCGAGTGCATGTGTTGGCGTGTGCGTCAGTGTTTGTGCGAGTGCATGTATTTCTGCGTGTGTCAGTTCACGTGTTGGTGCGTGTGTCAGTGTTTGTGCGAGTGCACGTGTTGGCGTGTGTGTGTCAGTGTTTGTGCGAGTGCATGTGTTGGCGTGTGCGTCAGTGTTTGTGCGAGTGCATGTGTTGCTGCGTGTGTCAGTGTTTGTGCGAGTGCATGTGTTGGCGTGTGCGTCAGTGTTTGTGCGAGTGCATGTGTTTCTGCGTGTGTCAGTGCACGTGTTGGTGCGTGTGTCAGTGTTTGTGCGAGTGCGTGTGTTGGCGTGTGTGTCAGTGTTTGTGCGAATGCGTGTGTTGGCGTGTGCGTCAGTGTTTGTGCGAATGCGTGTGTTGGCGTGTGCGTCAGTGTTTGTGCGAGTGCATGTGTTGCTGCGTGTGCGTCAGTGTTTGTGCGAGTGCATGTGTTGGCGTGTGCGTCAGTGTTTGTGCGAGTGCATGTATTTCTGCGTGTGTCAGTTCACGTGTTGGTGCGTGTGTCAGTGTTTGTGCGAGTGCACGTGTTGGCGTGTGTGTGTCAGTGTTTGTGCGAATGCGTGTGTTGGCGTGTGCGTCAGTGTTTGTGCGAGTGCATGTGTTGCTGCGTGTGCGTCAGTGTTTGTGCGAGTGCATGTATTTCTGCGTGTGTCAGTGCACGTGTTGGTGCGTGTGTCAGTGTTTGTGCGAGTGCATGTGTTGGCGTGTGCGTCAGTGTTTGTGCGAGTGCATGTGTTGGCGTGTGCGTCAGTGTTTGTGCGAGTGCACGTGTTGCTGCGTGTGTCAGTGTTTGTGCGAGTGCATGTGTTGGCGTGTGCGTCAGTGTTTGTGCGAGTGCATGTGTTGCTGCGTGTGTCAGTGTTTGTGCGAGTGCATGTGTTGGTGTGTGCGTCAGTGTTTGTGCGAATGCGTGTGTTGGCGCGTGAGTCTGTGTTTGTGCGAGTGCATGTGTTGGAGTGTGTGTCAGTGCATGTGTTGGTGTGTGCGTCAGTGTTTGTGCGAATGCGTGTGTTGGCGCGTGTGTCTGTGTTTGTGCAAGTGCATGTGTTGCTGCGTGTGTCAGTGTTTGTGCGAGTGCATGTGTTGGAGTGTGTGTCAGTGTTTGTGCAAGTGCATGTGTTGCTGCGTGTGTCAGTGTTTGTGCGTGTGCGTGTGCGTCGGGGTTAGGCTCGTATTGCTCGGCACAGCAGGTGAAATCTAAAAGACTTTCTTGAGATCTCTGTGGATTTGTTCTTAAACTGATGTGATTTAAAGTCAGACCTCGTCATCTCATCTTATCACCTTACTCTGCTGCTAATGATGCCACATGGGGAGAAGCACAGATAAACAAAGGTTTGTTGTTTTCAGACAACAGAAACAAGCAGCAGTCTCACATTTTAAAAGGAACAATCTATTTCCTCCTACTCAACAGGAGAACATTGAACCTACACCCACTCTGTCTCTCATGCACACACACACAGACACACAGATGCCTGTAGTATGTCAATATTACTAGTAGTGCTAGAAACAGTGATACCTAATGTGACTAATTCTAATCACGCTTTAATTTCCATTGCTGTCTATTGTTCCACATTGAATGCCAAAGCAAAGGGTGGTGAGGAGGGATTAATTAATTTAGATCCAGCCCATAAATAAAGTGAGAACACCGAAGATATGAACCAGCAAATTTGCACACGGAGAAGTGAGCAAAGATAAGGCGTCAAACCTACCGACTGTCTCCAATTGGATTTTTCATTTAATCCTTTTGAATGTGGAGAAAGAGCATAATTATGAAAAGACAATGCTCTTTCTTCTAGAAACTGAACACTTCCAATTCCAACTTTCATTTTCTCACTTTGAAAATTCCAAACAAAACAGCCATGTAATTGAAAGTAAAGCAGCATGTTGGTTTGGCCCTGCTCAAATCATTCTTTCTGACGACTACACAAATCCCAAACTCACTGAGCCTTTCACAAGCATGAAGAAACACATACAAATACATAAACACACAACGACTTAATTGGTTTTGTGCACAGTTCAATTTATTTGTTTTTTATTGCACCAAATCACAGCCAAAGTCATCTTAGGGCACTTTACATGATGGGGTCGAGATCTCACAATATTAATTAAGTACTTATAAAACTTATGAGCGTGGATCAGCAACAACAACAATAAAGGGCTATTCTTTTCTATTCTATTCTATTCTATTTCTCCACCAATGAAAATTAAACGAATGGCTAAATTTAATCTGACAGATGTCCACTTGACTACTGGATGGTTCCCCGTCCCATTCTCACTCTTGCACATGTGCATCTGCAGTTTCACGATCTCAACCTCACAGAAACTTGAAACAGAAGGATTGAAATTCTCCATGACTGGTCCATCAGTTATACTGTTGTTCTGATTGTAGTGATGAACTACACACCCTGTATCCAACAGTTGATTTGTTTGCAGTTTTTCATAGAGTTTAGGCCTTAGTCGCACAGAGACCGGTCTGCAATCCACTGACGACCACCAGTCACTAGAGACAAACGTCCATGACCCCATTCCCCAACTTGGTGGATTAGTGACCGTTGCTCTTTGTCAGTATAAATGACTTCTAAACCCCGAGTCATACAGCCCTAAAGATTGGTCAGCAACCTCCAGTTTCAAATATTTTGATTGCCTAATTACCTATTTTCTCTCTTGCAAAGTAGTCGCTGGGGAAAAAAGGTATTCTCCAACCAGCTGGCAAGTGGTTACTGGAGGCTGCAGGTACTCGCTAGATGAAACTGGTCAACAACCTTCTTGCAATGGCTTTGGTAAGCACCGGATTGCTGTGGTTCTTCATATTTTGCTCTGATTTGTCTACACAGACTTATGAACTACCCTCAGAACGTTAATGAAACTGTGGAAATTGAGCTGTTTGCATCTTTTTTTTGTACTGCTTGCAGTGGAAAGGCAAAACTTTCACTTTAAAAGGCAAACATGCTCCATTTAAAGGGGTGTTTTCAAATTTCACCAGTGCTTGGCCACTACTTTGAATGCAGACTGATTCAGTTTAAAAATTAATTTTTCACAACATCAACCAAGCATTTCAACAACAGTTTTTGTTGAGTGTTTGTTGATATGTATTTTTTATATAAACCACTGTTTTATTCATGTCTTTTTTTGTTATGTTTATTGACTCTTTGCAAAGGCAGCTTCTATGAACGCGCTTGAGCACACATCACATTTCCCTAAAGGGACAATAAAGTATATTATATTGTATCTGTCAGGTGAAATGCAGGCGACTGCAGCAAACTTTGAACAACCAAAGCGAAGGACACTCTGTGGCTGGTTTCACCTGGCCACAGCTAGTGTCAACTATTGCCAACCGGCAAGCTTAAAGGACTCATAATGGCCAGTTTTCATAAAGTTATTGTACAAAAAAATTTTAATAAATAAACAAAAACAACCAGCTCAAGAAATTAGTTACTAGCTGTAAGGAAATCATTAATTTCCCAGTTGATGTGTTCATACAAAGAAAAAAGAAAAAATGTGATGTTGTTAGTTCTGTAAAGTTGGTGAATATATAATTTTATATTGGTTTTAACACTGACTACAACTTTTGATACACAGTCTTGTGCAGCATGTTAAGGATACTGAATAGTACTGCATTTAGTTATAGCTTTATTGTCACATATCAAATTCCTCAGATACACTGGAGCTAGCTGCAACCCAATGACTCATTTATGGACTATGTTGCAGTTCACTAAAGGCTAAAAAAAGAAGACCTGCATTTTACATCAACAACAACATCTGACGTATCACTTACAGTTTACAATTACCGTATTTTCTGCACTATAAGGTGCACTTAAAATCCACTAATTTTCTCAAAAATCGACAGTGCACCTTATGTATGAATTCTGGTTGTGCTTACTGACCTCAAACCGATTTTATGTGCTACACGCCGCTCAAGAATCTATCAAACAATGTTTTAGTATGACTTTGCTAAGCTACGAAGCTGCACCGCTTGATGGATTGTTGGAGCATTACGGCTACCGTAGTCAGGAGCCTCGATGAGTAATCTGGGTCCTAAACTCCGTCAGATTCAGGTCCCAAAGTCAACGAACACTGCGGCATCACTGAGAGTTAAAAACGGTCTGAATTCTTTCATCTTTAATAAAATGATCAGCGTTGCTGCTTTACCAGGTGTAGCAATTAAGTTTAACATCCATGCATCCATGAAAACAGAATTTATTACAGAGTTAGAAGTTAGAAAACATGATATTGCATGTTCAGGCTGAGAGATTTCTGAAAGAATTCAATCGTACAGCTCTGTTATCACTTCCAACATAAATGAAGACAGAAAACTAAACAGCAGTGACGTTTGTAGGGTTACTGAAGTTGGGCTAGCTGGTTTAAAACGATGTGCTACGTGGTCGCTAGTGACACAGCTATGTTAGCATAGCATAAATACAGTGAAGCTAACTTTTTTCCACTCGATAAAAGTTAACGTGAGGGTTCCTGATGGTTAGGGACAAATACAGTCGCATGGCAGGATGCTGTAAGCGGACCAAGCTTCAGTCAGGAGATTGTTTGAACTTCCACTAAGACCAGGATAGCGCTCTAAAATTATCGTAGGGCAGACTTCTGTTAATGTAATTGGAAGCCCAATAATGAAATCAGTTTGCTTGTGTTGCTACGTATACACTGTGAGCTAGAAATTCAGGCACACTAATGACTGCAGACAGAAAAGAATGGAAAGCTTAATCCTTTCTTTACTTCCTTTTTCTTCTTTTCATCTGATTTTTGGTGATTAAAAAAAAATTCAACCTTACAAACTCTTAAATAAAACATATCAGAGGTCGATTGTCCTGCTATCTCAATCTGGAACACAATGAAAAATAATTACATAAAAATATATAAAAATGCAAAACTTTTACAAATTAGCAGTCCGGCATGCTTTAGCCTAGCCTTCATCGGAGAGCATCTGTGCATATCCTAATAACCTCACCAATCTTAATCAATGATGTGACAACCACCCACTGATTGTCTTTTGGTGTATCGAAGCGCTTGCCCCAGTGCATGTGTTTTTGTGTCTCTCCCAGTATACAGCAGATACTGGGGTGTTACAGTGAGGCAGGGGGTCCGACAGATGCTGTGGGATACCTTACAATGCAAGCAAGCAAGAGGCAATGCTCCCGTGGTCTGATTAGAGCAGCCGCTGGGGATCACAGCAAGGAAACTTAATTAAAACTCATCTAGATGGAAAACACTGTGAAAAAATTCCATTTTGTATAGCCTGCTGGCAGCTCCAGCTTTATACAACATATGTGTACCTAATCACAGTGTTGCTGTGACGGGAGGGGGGTTTAAAGATGTGCTCGCTAGCCAACTTACTAATGCTGATTGAAAAATTATCACAATTACCATGTGCTGTGACGGCCAAGGTTACAGCCAGATGCAAACGTGCGTTTGGCGGACAATAGCAACAAGACCATTTCTGCTGCCTCCTTTTCACGCACGCTTTGTCCGCCCCCTCCCCGATCCCTGTGTGTCACCACTGCTCTGATCGAGGTAAACACATATTAAGACATTCTTGCAGCTGCAGAAATAGTTGGAGCACACCTCCACCACAATGAAGGAGTTTATTCCCCACACACCTCATCCATTTTTTCCTTTTCATCCCGCTCGCTGCCCAGGCATCTAAATGACAGCCCGCCACTGCGATGGAACCCATCTCAAACACCCATTAAAAATAATGAGATGGCCATTTTCACCGCCTGTTACTTGAAAACAATCCATATCACACAGGGGCCCCCTAGCAGAGACTGAGGGGGAGCTGAGCAGAAGGCAACAATTGTGTAGAGTAGATTTACTTAATAACCTCTTGTTGCCCTTGATCAGACTGCTGAGTTGGTCTCCTGTAGTAAACCTATCTGAAAGAGAGAGGGCTGCTGGATACGGCAAACATCTGATATACACTAAGACAATTTAACAAGTTGCAGGAGAATTATCTAAAAATGCTTCCTTTTATTTACTCTGTAGTTATAGATAACAAATGTACCGGTGTTTGTACGGGCACAATAATTGCACTCATTAGCATATCGTGTTTATAATTGCTTGAAAACAAACAAACTGCTGCTTTAACCCTTCATAGGGCACGAAACCATATATAGTAAAGTCAGTGGATATGAAAACTGTCCTCTCTGAGGTTGTGGAAGCACATGGCTTTCTCCCACATAGGATCAGTGGCAATCAGGCTACATGATCGCATGTGACCGATCAGCATTAGCGTGGAGCATTTCAAACTTCAGCGCTCTTGCATCCATACCTACTGTCATAACTTCCTATGGTGCATTATATGTTTGAATACTTTTGCTAAATGTGAAGAGAAATTAGTGAAATTTCACATTGAAAAATAGTCAGCAAGACATTTTATCAAACACCCTGATCACCTAAAACTGGTGCCATTGATCAGAAGTTGATTTTTTTAATATATTGATTATTTGTACATTTATACTTCACTGTTACTGTTTTCCAATTAAAGTCAGCTCGATATTGACTGAAAAAAATCTATCATTTCTTTCACAGCTGTTGTTGTGCCAGTCGATCAAGTACCAAGTCACACAGTGGAAAAAGCTGTATTATAGTGTATGTATGTATGTACCCTTTAAGACCTACCATAGAACCAAGTCCGCCAGAGCTTATATTATATTATATATATATACATGCTGTGGAGCCATTTTTGGGAGCATTTCAAGTTTATATACATCAATACAACCATCAAATTTTAATAATATGTCTGCATTAAGTGCATAGTAATTACATAAATTGCAAAAAAGTGCAATACACTACAAAAAAATTTTAAATCGTTTTGCGTTTTTTAACATATATTTCTAGAGAAATTTAAGAGGCTTATCCCTCAAAACTGTAAATACAAAAAAGTTGCACAAAATAGTTTCCCACCACAGGAAATTTATTTTAAGTGTCTTCATAGTTTTATTTTTGAAATACACCAATTTTTATATACTGCAGGAAAAACGAAAATAAATATTATCATGCAAATTTGCAAAAAAAGCAGCATATACATCAAAATAAACTATTTCCAGCAGTGCAATATAATAATGGATTAGATTTATATAGTGCTTTTCAAGGCACCCAAAGCGCTTTACAATGCCACTATTCATTCACTCTCACATTCACACACTGGTGGAGGCAGCTACAGTTGTAGCCACAGCTGCCCTGGGGCAGACTGACCGAAGCGAGGCTGCCATATCGCGCCATCGGCCCCTCTGGCCAACACCAGTAGGCGGTAGGTGAAGTGTCTTGCCCAAGGACACAACGACCAGGACAGAGAGCCCGGGGATCGAACCGGCGACCTTCCGGTTACAGATACGCGTCCCAACCCCCTGAGCCACGGTCAGGGGGTTGGGACCTAAGTCCTAAGCATCCCAGAAACGACACAGAAAGTCATAAAGTCAAAGTCAAACATAACTTTTAAAAACACAAGTATAGGCTCATAAGGCCCTGATGGTAAAAAACTACATTTCCGCAAAATGACGTCACTTTCGGGCAGGTCATGGAGGACATGCGATAGTTTGCGCTGATGGACGTAGGAAGTGTTACAAACAGCTGATCGGATCGGCAAAGCGTGTTTCTGGAATATTATGTTTTTGCTGCTGCAAGTGCTTTTTATGCAGTTTTTGCAAAGCTTTATGTGGAAGGAAACTGTGACCGAGGACAAGCTGATGGCATAAGATGTGAGTACAACTCCTCCAGTTTCATATAATAATAATAATAATAATAAACTTTATTTAAAGAGAAAGGACCTGGCACGTATCAATTATAAAAACCTTGACAATCATAAGATATAAAAGTAGTTCACAAGCATAACGGATAAAAATGTACCAACGCACACCAAGTGTTAACTAGGTGGAAAGATTATACAAATAATCTTGCCTATTTGCAAATAAAATTATTGTGCTAGCTCACGTGGTTGCAGTGCTACCCTGATTTAAAAATAGTTACGCAAAACAGAGCGTGCCCACTCCAACCGGCTTTAAAGGTTAATATAATTCTAATGTATAAGGTTAAATCTTTGAAAATGAAAACATAGATCTCCTCACACTATTTAAAGTTTCTCAGCTGCGCCACGTCACAGCAGCTTCACCAAGAACCCTGAAGCGCTGCTTCCTGTGACTGGACTTTGATACATCTGTTATATTTGTATCAGTTTTAGTTCTTCAGAAAAAAAGTGTTTGTAAATAAACATAACTTTAAGTTTTTATGTGTTTGTCTTATATCTGCACAGATAATAATTTAATCTAAACTCATTTGAAAGACAAAAATGGAAAATTAGATTAAAAAGTAGCGAAAGAAAATTTCAATGACACTCCAGTATTTCAGTGGGTGGTGTGGAATAAGACTTTGTTTGGGAGGCTGCTTTTGTATGATGAGTGAAGACATATGTCTTTGTCAGTCTGAAAGTTCTGCATGGACAGCATAACTACACAACAATGAAACTGTTTACTAATCACCTGCTGGTGCTCGGAAGAATGACAGCGTCTGTGATTCCAGCCATGCAAGGAGAGATGTGATTAAGATTTCTGTGTGTGTGTGTGAGACATGGGACGGATGTAATTTCATTAACTCTGCAAATTACTAACAGACATGTGTCTGTATGGTAAATGGCCTGCATTTGTATAGCGCTTTACTCAGTCCGTAAGAACCCCAAAGCGCTTTACACTACATTCAGTCATTCACTCTCACATTCACACGCGGTATCATATTGTCATTTTTGTCATCACTACAAAACCATGTTTGACCAGGTACAACATGACACTCTCCCAAGAATACTCACTGGGATTTTTCAGCACAAGCTCATCTGTTTCACAATGTTCCAGCTGCATGAAGGCAGTAATCACAAGGTACTTCACTCACAGATTTAACAACTGGATGGAAACAGATGTAAGTGTGAATAGCAGTGGGATATTTCATCTCCCCAGTGCTGCTTAAAGCAGCCTTTGAAGACCTCCTGATTGGAGCAAGGCAGATGGTAGATGTGTGGCTCCTGTCAGGCCAGGAAAAAGCTCGAGTAAGGAGTAACACGGATGACCTGATGAGCATCGACCAAACCAAAACTGTGATTACTGAAGAGGCTGACAAGTTGATGGTCTGTGAAATTTTCAAAGCCGAGTCAAATCAGCAATTTGTCAATTCAGAAAGAGAGAAGGTGGGAATTCTTCTGAAAGGAAAGCAGCACCGGTGGAGCAGCACAGCAAAGCATACAGTTTATATGTTACTTCTACCCAATCAGGGAGGAGAGAGATATGTTTGAGAGAGAAAAGATCATAGTTTACTCATGTGTGCTGAAACTCTGTTACATTATAAAATACATTTCTTATGAGAAAAGGGGTAAAACAGTGTACTGCCTCTAATCACTGGGTGGAAATACAGTTTTATACTTGATAGTCCCTGTAGAGATAATCACAAACACGCAGACTGAACAATGTGTCAGAAAATGCCCCGTCAGTGCCTTAAACACCAGTACAGTCATGTGAAAAATAAAGTCTTCCCAGGAGTCCAAAACTAAGAGCACTCCATGAGCCAAAACCAGCAACAAAAAAGTTTCTCCTTAACATCAGAATTCCCACAACTTTCTGGGACCCTGAAGTAATCATTGACAGCATGACCTCATCAGTCTTTCACATGGTGTCCTTGTCATTGTCCAGTTGGATGACTTATTTTTGGCCAAGCTTGAGCTGCTGTGACTTTGCAAAAATGAGCAAAACAAGCAGAAATCACTCATTCGCAACCATGTTTGACAGCTGGTATCATCACAAACATTGTGCGTTTTGGCCACTTTGGTCTCATCGTTCCAACGACACAGCTGCGCCATCAAATGTGAAAATCGATCTTCTGGTTTCTTTGCAGATGTCAAACTTCTCCACGTAGCATGTATCAGTGCTTCCAGCCAGATGTCTCTTCAGGAGCTGGTATACATTTTTCAATGTTCACTGTGCTTTAAACAAATTGCTTGAGAAGGAACACTGCAGTTGTTGAAACAACCAAGTTTTTCCACATAAACAAGTCACTGACTGCTGGTGGGACCCACACACTTCTGTCAGGTTGCACTAACTTGGATTCCCTGTGCTCTCAATTACAGAGCAGTGTCCATGCTGCCACGTTCAGGCAGCGAACTACCTTGGTGAATATTTCATTCCGGTTTTTGAGTTATCCACATAGCAGAGTGCAGTTACAAACAGCTTTCGTGTAGGTGATTACACTTTGTCCTTAACCTTTGTTCAGGTTTGTATGCAGGTCGTCACTGAGAAGGTCATGCACATAGAAATATAGACACACCAAATACTGCTTCTGAAATTTGAAAAATGCCTAAAAGTATGCAGCATATATGATTATCAGCCATTGCATAATACTGTGTGAATAATTAGGACTTGTGATGTTTGCTGGCTAAAACAAAGAAAATAAAAACCCATGATCACACTGGTCAAAAAGAAAAGACTGGGGAAGTCCAGAGCAATCTCCCAGCTCCAGATCTGAAAAGGGGAATGCAGCAAAGTTTGCTGTGAGACTGTGTGTCTCGGGCTCCAGTGGTCTCACTTATCAGTCACTTTGAATGAGGTGTACTACAATACCATTTGTGGGAGCACTGATTTGCATTGCTTGCAGTGGAGAGTTGAAAAGGGTTCAGCTTTTCAAATGCTAATTATTTGATAACTTGTGGAAATGCTATTGTTTCTAAGACAAAAGCATAAAGCACAGTGAGTGTTCAGTTCAGTTTTATTTATGTAGTTCACAACAGTAGTCGCCTCAACGTGCTTTATATTGTAAGGTAAAGACTTAGCCCAGCAATCAAAAGCCCCTATGAGGAAGCACTTGGTGACCCTTTATAGGAGGAACAGGAAGAAACAGACCGAAGCTCGAGGAGGGGCAACCATCCGCCACGATCAGCCGGCGATGAGTGGAAAGAGAAGTGCGCAGAGATGCAGAGAGAGAAAGAGTTTAATAACTGCTAATGACTAAATACCACAGTGGTGTATAAACGCACAGAGAGCGAAAATAGATGAGTGAAGAAGAAATACTGCATCACAGGAAGTCCCCAACCCAATCCAATCGTAACACAACTAAGAGATGTTTTGGGGACATTTGATCCTGTCCGAACTATATGCTCTATGAAAGAGGAAAGTTTAAAGCTTTATCTTAAAAGCAGAGCGGGTGCATGTCTCCTGATTACAAACTGAGAGCTGGTTGCACAAAGGAGAGGCCTGAAAGCTGAAAGCTCTGCCTCTGAATCTACTTTTAAATACCCTAAAAACCAGAAGTAAACCAGCAGTCTGAGAGCAGAGTGCTCTACAGAGGGATACGCTGCTATGAGGTCTTAACGATAAGATGGGCTGTGACTGTTTAGGACCTTGTATGCCTGCAGTTTGTTCCCCTGGAGAAGTGCGCTGGCCACACCTGGTAACATCCTTCAGTCCTGTTTGCAAATCTTTCTCTGAGAAAAACGTTACTACTCCTCTGACTCACCTGTCTGCCTTCACTCCTGGATTCCTGAATCTCAAGGTTGAAACCTTAACGCTGTCATACACTCCTCCATACTGCCAGACACTCACTCGGCTACCGTTACCGAAACTTCCTGCTTCCCACCTGCAAGTAAGCCAACACCTGTTAACCTTACTCACCTGCACCACTCTGGGGCTACGTCCACACGTAAATGCAACAACGGAGTTTTCAAAAATATCCACCCTGGCCGGAGTTTTTAAAAATCTCCGTTTTCAGTGACGGAAAACGCCGTTCAATCTGCGTTTTCAAAAATACCCGGGTACGTGTGGACGTAGCCTGGATCTAATCACCTTCTCCTCTATGTCAGAGACCCCTGCTTCACTCCCCTCATCGCTTTGTATGCATTTTCCCTGTGTACAATAAAACCTTGTTAAGCAACAGCTTGCCTCCTCCATTGAGTCTGCTTCTGGATCCACTCCCACGTACTGGCCTGCGACATTTATACTGTCAGAGGCCATAAGGTCATTCGTAACCTCCAGTGGTGCCATGATCGAATCCTTTAGCAGACTGAAGCTCTCAAACCATTCCTTTGTAAATGATCAGCTGTTTGACAAACGCTCTTTCAAGAAGGAAGCAGAGAAAAGTTTAACGTTGAGAAATCTCTCATTTGCTAGGACAGCTGGGTCAAGTTAGGGTTTCTTGATTTGAATTACTCCCACCTTAAAGGTCTGCAGTTTGTAGCGTGTTAAATGAATCAAATTTAAAATTGAAGCATTAATTAATTACTGGTGAAATGTCTTTGAGCCGTCTTGTAGGAATGGGCTCTAAATGGCAAATTGATGGTTTAGAGGAAGACATTATTGAAGTTGACTCAGATCGATCCGAGAGAGAGTAAATGTCATCGTAAATATCAGCAGTTATTAAAGTTGCTTATTTAATGACATTTGTGCGATTGTGTATTTTTTCCCCTCTAATGATTAAAATATTATTTGTGAAGAAATTCAGGTTAAAGTTAAAGGAACACTTGGCTCAACAGAGTTGAGGTGCCTAAGAGGCTGATACACAACCAAGCAGAGGCTGAATGGTGCAAATTTACAATTATTAGTGAGCACAAGAAGCAGAACCTGAGCATCAGATGGTAGCTCACTGGGTGAGAGGACATGGGGGTTGGATCCAGAAGAGGCTGGTGGGTGAAATGAATGTTCAGGCCTTCTTGTGCATAGTGGGCAGTTTGGTCCAGGGGGGATACGCTGGTTTGCTCGTGGGAGGTCGTAGAAGTGAGGGCAGGCTGGTGGTGGAGCTGAAGCTGTTGCACAGGAGTATTTCCAAGATTGAGCCAGCTTGACAAAACAGATGAGGAGATTCTGAGGACAGCAGCTCGTCTGGCCTGCTGGGAGACAGACGGAGAGCAAAGACACAACATCAGTCACAACTCTTTTTCCAGACCAAACCAAGATCTTCTAAATAAGTGCGACACCATCTCCTCTCCACTTTATATGCGAATGTGTGTGAGTTATACCAGGGACTCAAACAGCTCTAATTTGTTTCCTTCTGTTTTTACAGGAGCCACATCAGTGTTCGTGCTGACGATTTATAGTTTGAACACTTTTAATCCATTTCATCTGATAAGTGGGTGCAAACTAATTACAGCTGAGCACATAGTCCCAGCAAAGCTGTAAGGAAGGAAGAGGCCGGGAAAGAACACGGGAGGAAAATCCATTTGTAAGGGAGTCGGCACTGAATTGAGCAAACAGCTGCGCCTGGTCGTGCTGAAAACAAAAGAAAAGAGCGGCCTAGTCTTTAACAAAATGAAAGCAATTCCCAGGACATTTCCCCTGGGTTTTCATCAAGAGACACCACTGTTCTTAACAGCTTGACTTTGTGTTTGTACTTTCATTGAGAGAAAATGAACGAGAGACAAATCAAGAAAGAGAGCGTGGGGGGAAGAGGAAGCGTGGTAAGGCTAACGCAGTCGACTGGATAAAACAAAAGACACAAAATGAGCACCGCAGGGGATCGAAGAGCTGTCCGCTGATAACCGCTGACAGGTTGAAATGAACCATTCTACCAAGCAGCACATATTAGAAAGCATTCTGTGTAACGCTCTTAGTTAAAATAGCTGCTGTTCACTGCAGTGACTCTTTAACAAGTGAGTTTTAATGCTAATCGGTGCCATAATGCTTGTATAGGCGGACTTGGAGGTAACATCAGCAGTTGTGTATGTGTTTACTGTAAATGTGTCTAATGAAGCAGTAAAACGGCGTGTCCGTTTGGCACTGGATGCCCCTCGAGCACATTAGCCACAACAGCCTGATGGCCTACCAGGTGGCCCATCAGCACACACAACCCACGTATACACAGATGGAATAAATGCCCGAGAGTTCACGAGCAGCTTAGCCTCCCGCTTTTTGAATCCCCTCAAGTTCAGCTGAAAACACAGACTGTTCCTTTAGCGAGGAGCACGCAGAGAGATGAATGGCGATCGCGGTGACCACTCTGCTGAGGTTATTATGCTCCCGCAGGCTCGTCGTCACCGTGTGACTTCATGGACAAAAATTGTTATGCTGCATCACACTTTTCATTAGTTTTATTTTGATGGGCACTGAGACATGCAGTTAAAAATGATGGAAACAGCGTGAAATCACAGATTAGGTGTGAGTCAAAAGGAACAAAGACAGAAGAGAAACAGACATTTTGTGTACTGTACCAGTGGCTGCGGGGTAGGTGCTCGTTTTCTTGTTCTCTAAGCTACTAATAGTGATAAAAAGGCTCCTGTATTTTGTTTTGTTAGTGTTCTCTCCTGTTTAGTTTGTAAATAATGTGCACCACAAAAGCATATCTAAGAGTTTCAACTTTCTTTACTATTAAAATAATTACTGAAAAAAACACAAAAGAGCCAGACAGGCAGAGTGTGTTACTTCCTCTCCTCGGCTGACGCACACTGATGAAACGTAGGTGAACCGTAGCCAGGAAGATACGACTGTGTAGTCTTACTGTCCACAGATTTATCAAAAAGGTTGCTAAAGGCCAACATAAAATCACTAAATCAAAGGCAATTTAGTTGTCAACAGTAAGCTGTACGTTACAGGATCACTGCAGTATGATACTGCAACCAAGATTTAATGTGGCTCTAACTGATGTCTGCTTTAGAAACATTTAGTCCTCTGACACAAGCATCACCAACGTTTGCTTCATCACGATCAGGCGAAGCAGAAACTTGCCCAAGGCGGTGAAAGACGTCGTCCTGAATTGGAGAAACTTCTTCTTTCACGTGTTCAATATGGGTTTTATTATTATTAAAAAGTTACCAAAAGAAAACAAACATTTACTTAACAAAGAACATTTAGAAGCACCTCAGCCAAGTCTTAGCAAACGAGATGCAACGATCATCGTTTTCAGCGTTTACATTATTGATCCCTGTGGGGAATTACTCTCTCTGCATTTGACCCATTCACTCAGTGTGCAGCCACTAAGCAGGCGCACTGGGGAGCAGTGTGCAGGGACGGCGCCTCAGGGTAGCTGTTCAGTGGAGTTGAACCCCCGACCTTCCAATCACAGGGTGACCACTCGACCTACGGAGCTATTTGGAGATCCTACATGCTGACGGATGAGGAGCAACATGCTCAGTGAGACCTGTATGATGGAGGAGCTGATGATTCACTCGATGACAGCCGTTTGCAGACATTTCACAGTTTTTATGGTTACGTTTATTCTGTCACGTCTCTGAGTGGTAGCGTTGAGTTGCGTGTGCTAACACGTTGTTAATGGTGTGTCCAGAGATTACTTCTGGTTATAATGTTCTGTTTTTAGGGAATTTCTGATAGATTCCCTCAAGCAACAGTTATGGCCACAGGCAGTGTGGATCCAGGGTGTGCAAATGAACAAATGCTGAATGCCTTAAAGGAAAATTCAGATTTGACATGTAAGTTCACCTAAACTCTGGTTAGGATTTGGTCAAGATCAAGGTCACTCACTAAACCAACAACAAGATTTGCAACAAATGTCCAAACAGTTTCACAGACTATAGACGAGCAGAGGAACAAGCTTGTCTTCACAATCAGGGTTTAACTTGTGCCACAGAGTGTTGGTAACTGGAAGAACTTCAAAGCTGAGGGGCATTTGAGTTGTTTCAGTCTCGTCGGGATGCCTCCAGGTCCCCTCCCCGGGGACGTACTCTGGGCCTGTCCAGCTAAGAGCGCACCCCAAGGCAGACCTGGAGCATTCTGGAAGGATTACATAGGACCCCATCTGGCTTGTGATTGGCCTTGGGCTTTCCCCCAGAAGAGCTGAGTACATGACAGCAGAAAAGGGCATAAAAACTAGAATATTTAGTATGTGTGTGCACATGTGTCATAAAGAGAAGGCGAATAGAAACCATACAGCTGTAAATGAACACATTCTTTGTTTTTCTTCTTTGTATGTGTACATATGAGAAATTGGGAGGAAAGTAATAAATGTGGCAGGGATGTGAGAATAATTATAGTGACGCATGAGTATCTACACAGGGAATATCAGATTATTCCCGTTGAACGTGTCAGTTTAAAATGTGAGTGTATTCCTGTGATTTCATACCTTTCTCATTAGCGAATGAATTTAATTTTAATTTGCATTCGGGTTTAGGAGTTATCATTTACTTTGGCTCTACATTTTCTGTTTGTTTTCATCACTCATGTGATGAAACTATATCTTCTTCAAACGGGTAGCGTGACAGAATTTCTTTGAGTTTCTGTGTGAGTGAATTATTCAGTTGGCAATGAAATAAATAAGAAAATTCCAGCCTTCCTTCCTCAAATTGGAATTCAGGTGAGATTTCTGAAGTGAAAACGTCTTTCAGAACAAACAGGCCTTCAGACACACCACAGTTACTGACATATATTGCTGTGGTGTGTGTTTAATTTCTTTGGATTACAGGGAAATCCTTTTTACAGGAAGGAGAAAAGAAAAGACAAAAGCGTGACGGCTGACCCGAGTCTCGTCGTTTGCATTCTTATTTATGGCAAAATGAATATTTGATGGTGTGAAGTCTCTGTTCGAGGATGGGTAACCAGTGGGAGACAAATTGATGCACGTGGCCACACAGCCTAATGTGGTCAATTCAAAGCATTTTATTCTTCATTTCTTTATTTGTTTGGTTAAATTTGACTAAAAACCCGCTCGTGTGAGACTAATTTCCAAGGCTTTGTCCAGGCACTGTGTTGATATTTGTTTGGTGTAACTTGGGAAAAATAATGACAAAGATTTACTTGGTGTAATCCTTACATTACTTTGGTCCTGTAGTGTCTGATTGATTTATGGTTTGTCATTGAATTTATATTTACAGAATGAAGACGATATATTTATAAGATGCTTAATCATTTATAAATCCAGCATTTAATTCTTCATTCTTCCAATTTCATTTGTCTGATGAGTTTACTCTTTAGGTATTTGAAAATAAATGTAAACAGAAGTTTATTACAATCTAAAGCGACTGAGGACATAACGTGGATGTTTCCAGTTCATCAAATCTGACAGAGCAGTCGTTACTTGTCGTGGGCTGAGTTCATGATATATTGTGTATTTCTTTTATTAGTATGGGGAAATGTTAGGTTCTTGTTTTGTAGTATTAGTTAGAACTTGAGGCTTCATGTTTTGTCATTTATCGTTTGGGTTAAGCTCATCTAGCTCCTGTAAAACCCCCGAGTGGCTCAGCCTTAGTTTTGTTATTGATCCCTGCATTTCCCCTTTCCCCTGGGCTTTGGTCTCACCTGCCCTTTGTGTTTCATGTCTCATGTGTGAAGCCCATGTTGTTTGGTCTGCCTCATCATGTTTCCTGTGTTATGTTGTAAGAGTCCAGTATGTTCTTTGTTCATTGTATTTAGGTTCCCTTCCCCTGCCTTGTTATTAGGTTCACGTGTGTTAATGTTCCCATTGTTGTTTATTGTGTCATGTCTCTGGTTGATGCTGTCATGCCTGTCTTGTCATGTTTTTCTGTTTATTTTGAAAGTCCAGTTTTCATGTCATTGTTTGACTTTACATTTCCTGTGCATCGTTATGTTCATCCTTGTCAGCTGTTTCCTCGTGTGTCTCGACTTCCCCTGATCCCCTCATGTGTGTATTTAAGTCCTCTGTTTTCTATGTTTCGTTGTCAGGTCGTCTGTTTGCGTCTCCATAGTGTTTCGTCATAGTTTACTCAGTGTTCATAGTTTCTTAGTCCTTTAGTTTTCTGAGTGTTCACAGTTTTCTTAGTTTTCATAGCTTCATGTTCTTTCATGTGCCAACATCCAAATAAAGGATCGCCTTCTGTTCAGCCAGCAACTCAAGTGTCTGGGTCCTATAAACTAAACTTATCGGCGCACCCCGCTGTGACGGTTACTCTTGCAATAAGCTCACTTCGTCCTGTCCTGCTCTGTGCTTCTTACATCTCTGAGTGACGTTATCTCACATTGACTTCTCTCCCTGGGAAATGCAGCAGCTGGACCTTTAGCTAGCAGCAGGCTGTGTGACACACTGCACACCATCAGTTTGGCTGTTTGCTGTTATTTGCTGACCTGTTAGAGATGTTGCATTTGAAATTACCTGCCAGTATAAAACCATTACTACCTTTATGTTGGTTCATGTGCGGACGCTCTGCACTGTAAACGCTGTTCTGCATCGTCCCAGCTTTTATGTCTTTGTGTGCATCCCCACTCTTGATGTTACACCAGTACGATCTATTACTGTTCCCTACATTTAGGTTCAATTTGATGTTTGAAGAGTTTTCCTGCTGGTATCAGTCAACCTGAAGCTCGAGCTGTCGAGTATTCATTTTTTACTATCACGTGTTTAACATTTTGAAGATATAAGATATAAAAAAAAGCTTACTTGGTGATGAAGAAGCTTGAGTTAAATTAATTACCGAGTCATATTTTAATTTAAAATGACTGCTGAAAATGAATTATTTTGTTATCAACTGTCTGCTTCTTGTGAAGAATTCATGCGAGTACACTGCGAGACAATGGAGAGCGATGACATTCTCTCGAGACCACTTCACTTCTTGGATTCATTAATTAATCGTGTTGTTTATTTGTTTGCTAATTTGCATATAATTGTTTAATGGTCAGCTCTTTGCAGACCTATTTCTAACGCCATGACCGCACTGATTGCAAAGACAGAGCATAAAACAAAACAATTTAACTTCTCTAATTTGTCGTGACTCGTTCCAATCTTTCAGACGGCCCTCGGACGGAATTTGAATGAAGAACTGAACACATCAGACATTCGGAAGATTAGTGTCGAAGCCTTCTGGGCTACTAAGTGGAAATATTGTTTACAAGGGAAAACAAGTATATACATTTGTGCCAAAGGGTGTGGCGATATGTGCAAATAACACACAAATGAAGCAACTGTTGTTAACAGAAGTTAAGAAAGAGGTTACAGGGCTGCCACACAATGACACAGAAACAGTTTCCAGGGCTCTGCCAACTTTTACACAGATTTCCTAGCATCATATATCAGCACCAGGCCGTGATGCCGCTGTGACATGAAAGTAAGTGCTGCTTTTCTATGTTTGTCTGCTTTGTTGTTGTGTTTATTTGTTTAGAGTCAGCTTGTCAATAAATTAATTAAACATAATCAATTAAAAGCTTTTTACAGACGTGTTTGGGAAGTCACGCTGGCGTGCACTTTCTAAAACTATATGGTCCTCCTGCCAGTCCATTACTCACTTTAAGCCTTTATTGACTTTGCCTTAAACCTGATAGCACTCTCTGTACTGCTGTGCAGCAGTGGGGACAATAATGATCTATTAATGCCGTTTGAACTGATAAACAAGCAGTTTTGTACATCGAGCGTTTGTTTAGAGCTGAGGGATTCTCTGAGTTCTTCATTATCAGCAGCGCTTTTCAAACACAAATTGTTACTAAAATGAAGAGAAACTGATTAGCATCATAAATTAAAACCTGTTCTTATCCTACTCTTTGTGTGTCTATCCTAGAAGTGCAGATTACAAAAGGTTCATCTTGAACTGTTTCATCTCGACATCTTATCTAATGACGCGCCGATATTTTTGGCTACCACAGCCGGCCAATCTGCACCAAGACTTCGAGCAGTTTTCAGAAGCACCCTCGATGATTTTGACCTGCTGCCAGTGCAGCCTGTTGCGATAACTGAATCAGGGTTTCTTTTTGTTCTGGCGTGTAACAGTATCCAGTTCTTTGATGTCATAAAGTACCTACAACAGTTCTTTCTAACCACGAGCGGAGCCACAATGCGACCGTGAAATAAATGAACAAAATCCTGCAGAAGAATAATTCCCGATCAAACATGAATTCCCTGTTCTCAGTGAACTCACGTACACTCTCATATTTCCTTTGACTAACATGCCGTCACATCACCCTTTTAGAATTTCCTTTGTGTTCAGTCTGAGCACCTTAAGGCTCATCTGAGCTCGTCCTTGCTTTGAATAGTAGAGCGTGCATTATGACTCTTTCTTCTGTTTTCTTGTTTTGCCCAGCACTCTCTGGAGGGTACAAGTCAGCAAAGGCAAAAAATATAGAGACTTTACAAACGAGCATTTGGCAGTGGGTGCATTGTTTAGGCGTACTTTGAATAATGGCTGTCTGAGGGTTAATTTAAGCAAGATTTAAGGAGGAGTTTTATTTGGTTCAAATTAAGAAATTAAAAATTGTCATAAAGATGTGGGTGCGTAACCTGTGTAGAAATATGCATGAAGGCACACAATGTTTGCATAATGCATGGTGGGTATGTTGAGAAAGCAGGCCTGCTCTTTTCTGCAGTGATCAGATAGAATACATGAAATAACTGCAGCTTCACAGATCATAAGAAGGACTCTTTCAGTCGGTTTACCTTTTAATATTTTGCATTCACAAAAGACTCAGGATGTGCACACACTGCAGGGTGGTAGAAAACGCTGCAATGTCATAGTTTTATAATGTCCATCTTCAGTATTTCAAAATAAAGCAGCCAGTGACCGTTTGAGCTGTTTATCCCTCAACAGGCCCCTTCTGCACTTTCCACCATATGCAGAACATCACCGAAGCCGATATCTAACACTGAGATAACTTGGAGGATTCACTTTCGAGATATATTTTCCACCAACTACTTTCGTGATTTGTGTACTTTTTGCCTGTCTCAGATTCTCCGTCATTTTTTGTTTTGGCTCTCTAAGGATGAGTGCGTCCATACACAAACTAGTCCCCTACGCCACCGCAATGAGCAACAAGGAGAAATCACATCGCTCACACACAAATATCCATCCACATCTTATCCAGCTGTGCTCAGCTGGATTGCACACGGTGATCATTTTGTTTTGTTTTGTAATAAAGGGAATGACAAAATCAAATGGATGCATGTTTGATTTTGTCATTAACAGCATTAGTGAACAATAACACTGATGTTTATATGCATTTTAAAACTATTCTACCTACTGTTGTTGTCACCATTAAAATGTACTCAATAACTGACTCACTGATTGTGAAGTTTATATGTCTATCATACACACTTTAGGACAATTCGGCATATTTGTCATTATTTAACTGCATTAATATTTCTTACAACTGAGAGAGAAGCAGTGAGAGGTGTGGGGCTCTTCTGTAAAACCACCCACATAATTATTGTATAAATCTCCATAAATATGTTCTAGTTTAATAACGAATAATTACAAGCTCTGTAGACAAGTCCTTCGTTCAGTTATGAGAACTTGTAAAGTACAAAACCCCTGTCACGGTCTGGCTGGGGCAGACCGTATGTGTTGCAGAGGAGGACTCAAACGCAGACCAAAACGTAGTGTGGATAAACAAAACAAGCCGTTTATTGAGGCTAGCAATGAGGGTAAAAATAATCGGGCATCGGTGAAAACTAAACAATAACCTAAACTGGGTGAACTAATAACAAAACATGAAAAAGCTTAACCATAGTGAACTGACATGGGTACTTGGGGATGAGACATGGATGAGCAGACGACCTGACAATGGCATGAAGAAAACAAAAGGCTTAAATACAGACATGAGGTGATCAGGGGAAGTGGCGACACATGGGGGAAAACAGCTGACAGACATAAACCTAATGACAGGACCAGGAGAGGAAAGCTAAATACAATAAACAAAGAACACATGACATTGTCAGAATAAAACAGGAAATACTAAAACATGACAACACAACTTAACAGACCTAATATGTGATGAATAAATACAAAACCCCAAAACATAGAAAACCCAGGAACAATAACTGCCTAAACTAAAGGCAGATAGGAAATAACACAAACTAAATCACATAACAAAATGAGACAAATACAAACATGAACTCAGAGCGCTGGGTCAGAGACCCAGCCTGTGACAGAGCCCCCTCCTCAAGGGCGGATTCCAGACGCCCAAAACCACGAAAAACAAAACCAAAAACAACCCACCAAGGGCGGGCGGTGGGGGTCCAGGACGGAGGGCCAGAAACAAGGCCAAAAAAAACAAAATGTCCATCAAAATCACAGGAGCGCAGGGAACAGTTCATGACTCCTCAGGGGGCCGACCCGGAGGGTGACGGTCCAGAAAATCATAGTTCATGTGATCAGGGGGCCGGCCCGGAGGCCGACGGCACAGAAGTCCATGGTCGAACAGTTCCGGGGGCCGTCCGTGCGGACGGCAATGGTGGCGACATGGAAACCATTCAGGGGGCCGACCGTGCGGACGGCAACGGCGTAGAAACAGTTCAGGTGGCCGACCGTGTGGACGGCAACGGCGTAGAAACAGTTCAGGTGGCCGACCGTGTGGACGGCAACGGCGTAGAAACAGTTCAGGTGGCCGACCTCGACGGCGGTGACGTCCAGCAGGTGGCCGAAGATTCCCAGGTGCAGAGCGAGGCTTGGGCGGCGGCATAACAGCCGTAGGACCAGGCGACGCTGAAGCAGAGGCTGGACCAGGCGTAGCAGAGGCCGGACCAGGCGAGGCAGAAGCAGAAGCCGAGGAAGACTCGGATGAGGCCGAACCAGGTGAGGCAGAAGCTGAGGCCGGACCAGGTGAGGCAGAAGCAGGAGCAGAGGCCGAAGCCGGACCAGGCGTAGATGAAGACTCTGACGAAGCCGGACCAGGCGTAGATGAAGACTCTGACGAAGCCGGACCAGGCAAAGATGAAGACTCTGACGAGGCCGGACCAGGCGTAGCACAGGCCGGACCAGGCGTAGCACAGGCCGGACTAGGCGAAGACGAAGGCTCTGATGAAGCCGCACCAGGCGAAGACGAAGGCTCTGATGAAGCCGCACCAGGCGAAGACGAAGGCTCTGATGAAGCCGCACCAGGCGAAGACGAAGGCTCTGATGAAGCCGCAGCAGGCGAAGCACAGGCTGGAGCTGCAGCAGGCGAAGCACAGGCTGGAGCTGCAGCAGGCGAAACAGAAGCAGAATCTGAAGGTGGCTGGACGGGCTCCTCGGGCCCCCCAGCTGACGTGGCTTGAGGCTGGACGGGCTCCTCGGGCCCTCCAGCTGACGTGGCTTGAGGCTGGACGGGCTCCTCGGGCCCTCCAGCTGACGTGGCTTGAGGCTGGTGCGGTTCTCCTGAACCCCCAGCTGACGTGGCATGAGGCTGGTGCGGTTCTCCTGAACCCCCAGCTGACGTGGCATGAGGCTGGACGGGCTCCTCGGGCCCCCCAGCTGACGTGGCATGAGGCTGGACGGGCTCCTCGGGCCCTCCAGCAGAAGCAGTGGCAGGACCAGTAGGTGCCGAAACTACTGGCTGAACAAAAGGCTGAGCAGGTGATTGAGCAAATAACTGAGCTGAACAATGGGGAGCTGGCTGAGCTGCACAGTGGGCTAAGGGCTGAGCTAACGGAAACACAGGAAAATGAACTATTGACTGGGCTGCTAACAGAGCTAATGACTGAGCTATAGACTGAAAAGCATGCAGTAGTGATGGTGGTGTTGGTTGCGGACTGAATTCTCCTGAGCCTTCAGTAGAAACAGGAACGGGTGCAGGCACCTGCTGGACACTAGCCACTCCCACCCGAGGAGTAGGTACGGGTGCGGAGACGGGCTGTATCCTGGCTGACCTCACCCTGGGGACCGGCATGGGTGCAGGGGTGGACTGGTTCACAGCCCCCCTCACCCCGGAAGCCGGGACAGGCACCGGCAACGGCTGGGCAACTGCCCTTCCCACCCGAGGAGCTGGTACGGGTGCAGAAACGGACAGAGCCTCAGCTGGCCTGGAAACCAGAGCAGGGACCAGCTGGGCCTCAGACTCCCTCACCCGAGGAACTGGTACGGGTGCAGGGGTACGCTGGGCCCGAGCTGCCCTGGCAGCAGAAACACGAACAGGCAAAGGAGCAGGCTCAGAAAAAACAGTCTTAGAAACGGTAGGCTTAGGGTTAATATGTATTGGGTCGACAAAAACAGACCTAGCAAAAATGAATCCGCCGTCCACTTCATGTTTAGCAGTCTTAGTATTAGCAGTCCTTGGGTTAACGGTCTTAGAGTGAGCTGACTTGGGGATGATTGAACCAGACTTAACAAAACCTGAACTGAGTGTTGTAGACCTGGTAGAAGTGTTAACAGTTTTTCCTTTAACCGCATGTTCAGACTTAAGCGAGCGGGAATTGTCTTTCATCCCTCCCTGCGTAGAGGGAGTAAAACAAAACGGATCCTCCCAGTCCACGTCGTCATCCATAAGGGAAATTCCCCATGGATCGGAAGTGAGCCGATTGTTGTTAATGTCAGACGGGACGTGAGAATAAAAGTCATTTTCACTCACCACCGTGAGCTGCTCAGCGATGTCCGGTTTATGGCGGCGTGCGCGCCGCTTCCTGCGAACAGAGGAAGCTGGCGGAGCGAGCGACTGAGCCCCTGGTGCACAGAATGGTGACACCGAGGCTGGAGCGTGAGCGCCTGAAGCCACACGGAGGACTCCCACCTGAAGCGAGCGAGGCTTAGATGCAGGCAGCGCAACAGGCGGGGACTTTCGGCAGCTCTTGGGACCTCCGAGAGCTAGCAGAGTCCCGTGGAAAATGCGCTCGTAGTCGGGGGTACGCCACGGCTTCCAGCGGAGCTCCTCCTCCAGCTGGGCGAAGGCTGCCTCCCGACGCTCGTAAAGCTCGCGGTCTGCTGAGTCCATAGTGGTCAGGTCGTACTGTCACGGTCTGGCTGGGGCAGACCGTATGTGTTGCAGAGGAGGACTCAAACGCAGACCAAAACGTAGTGTGGATAAACAAAACAAGCCGTTTATTGAGGCTAGCAATGAGGGTAAAAATAATCGGGCATCGGTGAAAACTAAACAATAACCTAAACTGGGTGAACTAATAACAAAATATGAAAAAGCTTAACCATAGTGAACTGACATGGGTACTTGGGGATGAGACATGGATGAGCAGACGACCTGACAATGGCATGAAGAAAACAAAAGGCTTAAATACAGACATGAGGTGATCAGGGGAAGTGGCGACACATGGGGGAAAACAGCTGACAGACATAAACCTAATGACAGGACCAGGAGAGGAAAGCTAAATACAATAAACAAAGAACACATGACATTGTCAGAATAAAACAGGAAATACTAAAACATGACAACACAACTTAACAGACCTAATATGTGATGAATAAATACAAAACCCCAAAACATAGAAAACCCAGGAACAATAACTGCCTAAACTAAAGGCAGATAGGAAATAACACAAACTAAATCACATAACAAAATGAGACAAATACAAACATGAACTCAGAGCGCTGGATCAGAGACCCAGCCTGTGACAACCCCGAGGGAAGAGAGCGGTAACTTATCTGTCGAGCACCTCATCAGAGAGGATAAAACAATAAAACCGGTGAATGCAGATGAGACTCCACTGAGAACAATGGCGAAAAAGTTGTTTATACCTGAAACAAATGCCAAAAATATGGTGATAAAAGAATCCAAACAAGACCCATTTGGCATCAAACATGGATATGACAAGTGACAAATACAAAGAAGCTTTAGGGAGCTCTTTTTGCTCAGTAGGAGATAAACAATGGGCTCAGCTGCCTGGGAAGAGGACGGTGACGAGATCAGAGCCGTCTGCGTAAAAGACTTAACAGTAATCACGGCAGAGTGGGAAAAGGGGAGTTCACAAGAGACGAGGCCAACTACTGTCAAAGTGGAGGAAACTGCCAGAAGAACTGTGGAAACCTGTAAGAGGTCAGGAGGACCTGTTCAGTGTAGTTCAATTAAAGGCGAGGCGCATCATCCCTGACGTCTGCAGAAACACGCAGTAAAAACACGGAACGAAAGAAATGTGCAGTTCTGCTCTCTTAGCCTTAGAGCCCTGGTCTCAGTTAATCTGTTGTATCTTTAAGAATATTACATTTCTAACATATTTGTTAAATAAATAAATGTTACACATTAGAAAACTTTAGTTTGAGTTTCTATGGCATTGCCATATGATTAGCAGTCCAGAAACATTTTACAACAATGTATAAATTTCTCATTTTCCCAGTTTTTCAGTTTACAACAATAGTATTTGTTTATTTATTTATTGTTTGACTACTGATGAGGGTGGAGATGCAGCAGAGGAGGAAAACATACCTTATGCTGATAATGTCACACAAGCACTTCTTTCTACAGTCTTTGTATGAAAGTCATAATGACATTCTGATGACGATTCAACTCAATTTTATTTACACAGCGCCAAATCACGACAACAGTCGCCTCAAGGCGCTTTATATTGTACAGTAGACCCTACAATAATAGATACAGAGAAAAACCCAACAATCATATGACCCCCTATGAGCAGCACTTTGGTGACAGTGGAAAGGAAAAACTCCCTTTTAACAGGAAGAAACCTCCGACAGAACCAGGCTCAGGGAGGGGCGGGGCCATCTGCTGTGATTGGTTGGGGTGAGAGAAGGAAGACAGGATAAAGACATGCTGTGGAAGAGAGACAGAGGTTAATAACAGATATGATTCAGTGCAGAGAGGTCTGTTAACACATAGTGAGTGAGAAAGGTGACTGGAAAGGAAACACCCAGTGCATCATGGGAATCCCCCAGCAGTCTATTGCAGCATAACTAAGGGAGGATTCAGGGTCACCTGGTCCAGCCCTAACTATATGCTTTAGCAAAAAGGAAAGTTTGAAGCCTAATCTTGAAAGTAGAGATAGTGTCTGTCTCCTGAATCTAAACTGGAAGCTGGTTCCACAGAAGAGGGGCCTGAAAACTGAAGGCTCTGCCTCCCATTCTACTTTTAAATACTCTAGGAACAACAAGTAGGCCTGCAGAGCGAGAGCGAAGTGCTCTAATAGGGTGATATGGTACTACAAGGTCATTAAGATGAGATGGGGCCTGATTATTTAAGACCTTGTATGAACTTGACATTTTTGGTGACACATACTTCGAGCTGACAAGGTAAACTGTTAATGTGACAGACAGCCCTCACTGCAGAGAGATTTTTATAACCTTGGACAGCGAATAGTTGAAAGCAGGATTTGTGAGTCACCTTGAATAAATGAGATGTTGTTTATGTTATATTTTATGCAGATATGAAGTATGGCTGGTAAACTGCAGAGGTATTAGGCAAACATGAAGAGAGAAGCGGTGTGAGATTTTAATGAATAATTGAAGACGGTGATACTTTCTTCAGTCATATTTGGATGAAAGTGGCCCATTAAAATTAGTTAAGAGGATAAGAAAAACTTGAAATCACTGGAAGGCAGTACTTCTGGCTTTAAGAAATACAACTGAATGCAATAATAATACATTCAGATATGAAGTATGACTGGGTGAGTGCCTAGATGAGTTTAACCACAGTGAGTTGAATGAAATCATTATTTATAATTGACAGCTTGTCCCGAAGGCTTTAGATCCAAAATTGTCGCTCTTTAACTTCGTCTTTGAGTGGACAATTTTGTAGAACCTGACAGTCTTTTCTGTTTTTAAAAAAAGGAATAAAAGAAAAAGGAGAAAAACCTCTGTGCCGTGTCCAAGTGCGATAATTTCGAGCCAGATTCAGATCCGAGGCAGTCAAATGCATCACAGAGTTGATTAGCTTTCAGCCTGATATACTTCCATTAATCATTAGCTTCTATTAGGACACCACTGTGGCTGATTGCTCTCTGCTTCGGCTCAACACATCGTGGTTTTGGCAGAGGTTTTTGTGCCTGTGAGAAACTGTGGCGGTGTAATTTGAGTTTACAGGGGCGCTTCTTAGGGGCATGAATGCACCCAGCAAATGTCATGCAATCTGGGCAGTCATATACAAAAACGTGCATCTTGCCTCTCCAGCTTCATGCATTGCTCAGCACATTGTGCAGAAACAGACACACACATCTAATGGATGTTAGCATGATCCTCACAATGATTATAGTCCATACTTGAGTTTCCTGCAGGCCATACATACTGGCAATGTAAACTCCGAGTGTTTCTATGCTGCCAAAAACAAACTCCTCTTGTTCCTCTTGGTCATATTTTCTGAAATGGTTACAATCTACTGAACATCTATTGCTGAATTCACTGGCTTTATCTTATTCTACTGTGAGTTAACACTGGCTGTATCACCTGTAGCAACAAGCTCCTTAGTTTCCGTTGATGAAACAGCTTTAGGTGAATACAAGTTAGCTACTGCTGTTTCACAGCTATGACACCAATATCGTGTGGCGCAAAGAAAGCAAGTTTGCAGGTGAGTCTGCAGGTGTCCTAGATGAAAGCTGAAGTAGAGCTCTTTACAGCTGACACACATTTACGATTTGCATTTCACAGAGTTTCTTTTGCCCTTTTTACATACAAATTCAAAATAATGCTTATACTTGCAGAAGGTACACAGGCTGTACTGTCTGCTCTGTCAGTAGCAGAGTAAATATATTAACTGGCACCAATACACTACAGAAAATAGAACTAGTGCACAAGGACGGTTCATGAATGTAGTGAAGGAGGATATGCAGAGAGCTGGTGTGACAGAGGGGGATGCTCGTAATAGACACGGAGAGGTGGAGGCAGATCATCCACTGTGGTGGCCTAAAGGGAAGAAGCAAGAAAAGGTAGATCTGCTGCTTTCCTGGTGTTCGTTACTGTCCTCTACTATAAGTATGGCTGCAGAATTTAAGGACATGGCACAAACAGTTTACCACAATGCAAATATATCGTCATAATTAGCTTTAAAGTGGCAGCTGGATAACAAAATGACTGCTGGGATTGACTGTGAGGCAGGGCTGGACTGGCCATCGGGCATACCGGGCATTTGCCTGGAGGGCCGCTCGTGATTTTTCGTTTTTATGGGCCGATGGGGTTTTATTTCTTTTCTTTTTTTCAACGGTATAAATGAAAGCTGGTGGATTGGCCAGTTGGTCATGATCGACTCTGGGCTGGACCAATTACAGCCGAGGAGGTCGGACTTTAAAGTTGAGGTGAAAAGGAACACGGTTTGTCCCGCACTACTTCAGCTAGAAAGTTGCTAATTCAATCATGAAACTGATCAATGATCAGCTGATCGGCTTTTCTCTCTGCGCCGGAAAAAGGAAACCAGCGGATGTCGCGCTAAACAACAGCAGCACGTTTAAGCTTGATCAGCTGTTACAGAGAGTTAGAGTGGGGCCTCATCTTTCCTCAGCCCTCAGCCTCAACACCGGCTCTCCACAAGGCTGTGTACTGAGTCCCCTACTGTACACTCTGTACACACATGACTGTGTTAGTTCCCACCCAGACAACACAGTCATCAAGTTTGCAGATGATACCACTGTGGTGGGGCTCATCTCAGGGGGAGATGAGACTGCATACAGAGCTGAAGTTCAGAGGCTGTCAGATTGGTGTGCAGACAACAACCTGGACCTCAATACCACCAAAACAAAAGAACTGGTAGTTGACTTCAGAAGGAGGAAGTCCGAGCTGCAGCCTGTCAGCATCAACGGGGAGTGCGTGGAAAGGGTCTCCAGTTTCAAGTTTCTGGGTGTGCACATAGACACAGACCTCCAATGGAGCTCTAACACCTCTGCGGTCTTAAAGAAGGCCCAACAGCGTCTCCACTTTCTGAGAATCCTCAGAAAAATGGACCTGAAGGAGCTGCTGACCGTCTTCTACCGCTGCTCCATTGAAAGTGTGCTGACATATTGCATCGGTGTGTGGTTCTCCAGCTGCACCACAGCACACAGAAAGGCACTCCAGAGGGTCATCAACATGGCCCAAAAAATCATTGGACATCCTCTTCCCTCCCTGAAGGACCTGGGCCCTGTTTCAGGAAGCCGGTTTAGTGGAAAAACTGAGTAAGTATACCCTGAGTTAACGAAAACTCTGGGTTTTCGGTTTCACAAAGCGAGTTCAGCTGAAGCCTGAGTGAGTCACTATGATGACACACGCCGTGAAGCTAACCTGCCCCCTAGCAGGTTTACTACAACTAACCCTGACCTTCTCCGCCTCTTTGTCGGAAACCTGACAGTAGGAAGTGTCGGACATGGCGTGCCACTTCCTTGAAGAGCCAGTAGATCGTGAAGCCCAAATTCTCCGCAGAGCTCTCCGCCGGGAGAGAGTGATCAGAGTGCGTTTGGACATTTTATCATTTCCTGATGATTGTCTGTGCGAACGTTACCGTTTTTCAGCACAATCTATAAGTTATTTGGATAACATCCTGCCATATATTACGCATGTGACACATCGCGGACATTCTCTCAGTTCTGTACATATTATTTGTATTGCACTTCGGTTTTTTGCAAACGGGAGCTTTCTGTATAATATTGGTGACGCTGAGCACGTTTCCAAGGCTACCGTCTGTCGGGCAGTCAGGAATGTTACAGTTGCACTGAAACGTCTCCTGTACCCGTTTGTGGTGTTCCCCGGTCACAGACCCACAAGATTTATCAAAGAGGGATTCCACAAAATTGCAGGTATCAGGATGACCAAAACTTAATTTATGATGTGGTGATACTTGAACTACTACTTAAATATTACATTTATTTTCAGGGTTCCCAGGCGTGATTGGCTGTACAGATGGCACTCACGTTCCAATCATTGCTCCTTTAGTAAATGAAGGAGACTATGTGAACAGGAAGTCTTTCCACAGCATTAATGTACAGGTACATAGTTCCCTGTAGCATGTCAAACTAACAAATTATTTCATCATAGTAATGGATGCTAATTTGTGTTCTCTGCACTGTGAAGATCATATGTGATGCTGCCAACATTATTACAAATGTGGAAGCCAAGTGGCCAGGCTCTGTCCATGACTCACAAATATTCCGTGAATGTACACTGAGCACAAAATTTGGACATGGTGAGTTGAAAATACTTTAAAATATATAAAGACCAATTGCTTCAGGGACATTTGAACTGAAGTGTATCCTTCTGTCTTAGGAGAGTTCACTGGCTACTTGCTTGGTGATAGGGGGTATCCATGTTTACCCTATTTGCTTACCCCTTACTCTGACCCTGAACCGGGCCCACAGCAGCGATATAATCTGGCTAATTGCAGGACAAGAGCCAGAATTGAAATGACTATCGGAATGCTTAAGGCCCGGTTCCAGTGCCTGCAAAGACTCAGGGTCACCCCAGAAAGGGCATGTGACATTATTGTGGCATGTGTGATTCTTCACAACATTGCCACAATTAGAGGAGAACACTGTCCTTCTGAACCAAACATCAGCAGTGATCCAAACCATGAACATCCTGACCCTCCCACGGACATACAAGATGGAAGTGCAGTCAGAGACACCATATGTCACAATCATTTCTTTTGACCCATCACCTCAACATGTTGAAAGAAGAATAAACAGATTTTTTGTTCAACTGGCTTTATTGGTCGCCTGTGTTTCCTGTACACAAAGTATTAAAAGATGTAAACCTCATAAAGTGTCTCTGTTGCTTCCTCCTCTGTAACAGCTGTCAATGTTTCTTCATTATTTTCCTGTAGTAAAGAAATAAACAACATTGCTGTTCTACTGTAAACTCATATAATCTGTGGAGTATTACTCACAACTCACAACTGCATGTTGGTCTGGCTCAACAGGAGGCTGCACCAGATGCAGTACACCACCACCATCAACTGATAGAATATGAGGTTTATACAGGTCACTTATAACTTACAAGGGACCAAATGGCAATTAACAAACATACCAATCACCTTACACTTCATTGTCATTATGCTCTCAAAGACAACCAAGACTGAGGGAAGGCAAAATCAGTAGGAAAATAACTTCACTACAAACAAATTCATTATGGTAAAGAGTTTATCAAATGAATGAGCAGCACTGCAAAGGTGACTGTGAAGAAAGGATGTATGCACATCATGTATTATTTTGAATTTACCCCCTATGTAGGCACTTGTGTCTTGCGGGGTTATTGACTCAGAGGATGTCCCCGCAGAGATGCCTTCGGCCACAGGGCGCCCACTGTTTTGGCTGAGGGCCAACTGCTCAGCCTCTGTGAGTGGTGGAGGACCCCCACCTGTTTTTCGGGCCTCCGCTTTTTTTCTGTTGGCTATAACGGGTCACATTTGAGCATACAGAGTAAGCAAATATGTACTTGTAATGTGCTCAGATAATTTCAATAAGTGCTTACAGAAAGAAAATTAATGTAGCCTCTAACTGCAATTGATTTACATCGGACAAACAGACCAAGCACTATGGCTCATAATACAATTACACCTTACCTGTTTGGACTATATTTTTATATTTCATTTTTACTTGCTGCCAGGAACGTTTGGGGCCTGTTGGGTTGCACCTGCGCTCACATCACAAAATAAAATGTATAAAATAACAAATAAAATAACATATGATAAAATAACGTGTTAAATGGGTGGAAATCCCTCGATCAATGTTTATATTAACACTCACGCATTGACTCTGTCGGCTATGTTTTGCCATGCATGCTTTTGCAGCTGTGGCTGTGTTACTTTTTTCCGCGGAATTTGCATGTTATCGGCATATGCTGCCATCAGAATTTCGGCCTCAAGCGCTGTGAAATACATTGACCGCGCCTTCTTTCCCTCCGTCTCCATGGTGACTCGCTTAATCTGTGCTCCGCTTATCAGGGCTTTATGTATCCTCGTCCGCGCGCTTCACTTGGGGTTGACGCAACTCCGCGTTGACTGAACTAATTGTTATCAGCCTTTCTGAAACCGAATATTCCGAGTTGGACAGTTCGGGGTTACTCAACCCTGAGTATCGTTTTTCACTCTGAGTTTTCTAAACCGGCTTCTTGAAATAGGGCCCTGTACAGCACTCGCTGTCTCAAGAGGGCACGCAGCATCCTACGGGACTGCACACACCCAGGACACCGGGTGTTTAAGCTGCTGCCGTCTGGCAGGAGGTTCAGGCTGCTGAGGTCCCGAACAAATAGACTCAAGGACAGCTTTTACAACAGGGCAATAGCCCTGATCAATGCAAATAGCTGACCTGACTGGATACCTCCCTGGACTTTTTTAGGGGGGAGGTAACAATGTTTAAAACAATAACAATAATATTTATATTTATAACAAGGTGCAATAATAATTAATGTGCAATAATAACAGTGTGCAATACACATACACTTATTCTTCTTTTTTATACTAAGTTAATATACTGTGTTGTGTTGTTTGTTACGTTGTGATGTGTCATATCGTGTCGTGTTGTGTTATATGTAGTGCTGACGTAGGACAGTTTTTCCAATTTCATTGTACTACTGTACTATGTATGACTGTGCAATGACAATAAAGAGTTATCTTATCTTATCTTATCTATCTTATCTGTTGTTAGAATTTATTTAATATTAATTTCTAGTATCAGCTGATGTTTGCTGGAGCCACAGCTGTAAAGCTGCTGGTCATGATGTCGGTTTGGTTATGTGGTGAGAGGGAAACATGAAGATGAAACCAGGAGATGTCCTTACTGAACCATCAGAGCTGTGATGGAGAAACAGGTTTACCTTTTAGGTGACATGAATGAGTTGAAGTTATGAACTGTTTCTGAGAGACAAATAACACCAGGATCCTTTTCTAAGCAGCTGACAGCTGGTGACTGTGCAGGGGCGGGTCTAGCAAAGTGTTGCCAGGGGGGGGAGTGGTTCCCTTTTTTTTTTTTCTTTTCTTTTTTTGCTGGGAGTTGGCAACCCTATTAGTTATAGGTATATGTAATTATAAATTAGGTTGTTTTATATTTTTGCTAAGTACTGTTTAGAATAGCAGAATCATGAGGATGGTGAGGTTTAAGTTTATTATAAAGGCTTTATGGCTTTAATACCACGGAGGGCCGGTCACTGGTCAAAGTGCCCGGGCTGATTTTTTGTCCCAGTCCAGCCCTGCTGTGAGGCTTTCAAAGAAGAAACTAGTGATCGATAATCGGAAATAAACCACAACTATCTGTTTCATTAGCATCTAGCAGCACAGTGTCAGCACGCTGATGTGAAAGTGAGAAACACACAGGGAGGGAGCATTTCAGCTAACAGGGGATTTCTTCAGACCCTTTTTGTTTTCCAAACAATATTCATGTAATGCCAGACGCAATCTACGTCTAATAGAACTGAGATTTCTGCTTCAATCAGATGCAAAGCCACTGGGGTACACTCAGCATGAGAAGCGGAGATAAAGACAGAAGGCAGTACTGTATGTGGCTGTGTGATGTAAAGCAGGTGAAACAGGCAGAAAAATGACAGGGACAACGAAACAAGAGTCAAAGAAGGTGAGTTAAGATTCAGAGCATCCACACACACTGAGGATCCTCGTCTCTGGATCACAGGTGAGCTCATTGCCTCATGTCATGGATGTCTGACTGAGGCAAGCACAGGCAGGGCTCTGACTGACACGACGCTCTGCCTGCTTACATTTGGAAATAGAGTCGTTACTACTCGTTTAAGGGCTCGCTGCTGTTCTCACCATCTTCTAGTTTGTCTTCCTAAAGTCCTCCTCGTATTGTATTTGCTTTGAATTCATTTTGCTCTTGAAAGCATCAACACCTTCATATACACACAGCACCCTGAAATGAAAATGACACAAAGCTTTTATGTAGTGTTGTAGCTGCATAGATGCAAAAACATGAGTTATTTCAGCCTATGGCTCGGTAGCTGCTAGGCAACATGTCAGCATTATAATATATGATGTATAATTTAGTTTCCATAGATATAAATGAAATATTGTACTTCTGAAATGAAAATGACAGGATGCTTCCATAAGCTGTTATTAGGGGCATGATACCACCCCCCCTGGCCCCCCCTGGTCCCCCTGGAGTGACTTGCCTTTTTTATTAGTCTCTTCCCTTTTTGCTCTTCCTCTGCTGGTGTGATTGTGGCCGGTTGAGTGTTGTTGCTTGTGTGTTCCAGAGGTGAAGTGTTTCCCGGGTCTCCGCCCTGGCTGCCTACACCTGAAGTTCATTGTTGATTACTCACCTGTGCAGAGTTGAGCTGGTTACTCCCCAGCTATGCAGTTCTCCCTCGTTGATGCTAGATCTTTGCCCTGCACGTGGTACCAAAGCGTTGGTGATTAGCTGGTTCTTGTTTGTGCTTGGACTTAGCTTTGCTTCCTTTGCTCAGACGCCAGCTGCTGTTAGGAGTCTCAGAGGGGAGAAATGCAAGAAACATGAAGAAAGAGAAGAGTGCTGTGTAGATGAACCTGCCTCCCCCTGCATTACCCATCCACAGGAGTCAACGACAGACTGCTCCTGTTCTTCTCTAGAAAACACCCTCGTTACTTCTGTCTGCAAGGAAATAAAAACAAACAAATATATGTTTTATGATGTCATTTGTCTATGTTGGGTTTTTGACATTTTATTGAAATGACCGTATAGGTGAGCGACTACACTCGGGCAAACTTGAAACCACCGCTTACACTTTTTAAAAACAGACACTGCTTTTCTTGAAACTGTTACCGGTGACCCATGAGTGCCACTTTTGTGAGGACAATCCAAGCCTCCGTGTGTCTATGATCTCCACAGTGAACTTGAAAGGGCGCGATTGTTTGGGGAAAGCGGTTTAGTGAAAACTTTATTAAATACAAATTATGTTTTGGTCAAGCTGACTTGCTGTGCAGTCCTGTGAGACGGGGGATAAGCAGGGAACAAGTGTTCTGGGTCTTTTTAAGGATAAATAGAAAAACTAATATTACACTACATACACACAGCAAAGCTGCCCAAAAACCTCAACAGTCTCCATATTTGTGTATCTTATTTCTTCCTCGGGTCTTTTGCTCTCAGCGCGGCTCTGCTCTCATCTCCTCCACAGACTTGTTTACTCCTCTGCTTTGCTTCAGATTGGTTCAGCTCTCCATGGCAGAGTAGCAACAGGGATGTTTGTGATGTCTGTATGGTCGGAAGGATGATAGTGAGAGGCTTGATACCTCCATTAATGTTCCTTTGGTCTTCCATTTCAAGGCTGCACAAGTGCTCTAATGCCCACGTGTGTGTGTGTGTTTTCTTTTCAGAAAACAGAATCACGGGTAAAAAGACACTGTTGATCTGTATTACTCACATTGTGGGGACGTAAATCTGTTTACAGAGTCATGTTTTGTGATAAAAACCTTTAGGTTTACATCATAAGGGTTAAGGGAATAAATGTACAGTATATCTCTAATGGTGTTGCTGAGACAAGAGTCGTGGCAGGAATGTTTCCAAACTTTTTTTAAGTACTTGAGCGAGTGTGTGGCAGGTGTCTTATAAATAATTCGACAGCTCTGACAGCAGTGGACTATCGGGCCACCTGAAGTTTCTGTCTGTTCAACTTAGAGTCAGAGAGACATCTGCGGCAGACTTTTGGGAGGTCTGGACTGTTTTGCAGTAACCTGGAGTTTGGTTGTCGAAGCTAAACTAAACTAAATAAAGAATAAGAGTACATGAACTTTTAGATTTTAGTATCGTCTGAATCTAGCAGAGTAGCTCCCACTACCTCCCACAGTGGCGGTGACTGTCGTCAGTGAAAAAAATACCAGCTTACTGACTTTAACAAGTTTTTTTCCACTAATCAGTCAGTTTGTGCACTTTACAGAACTGCATTTGGGTAGCTGAAGAGTGCGGGGGGTTGGTCAGTAACGTTTACTTAGCGCTCATCCAAACTTTTCGTCTGAATTCAGGGGCATGAACACTGACTTCAACAGCTGGGCAAAGCTGCATTACACACAAGCTACTCATATCGTCGCAATAGAGCACTTCACTCTCAGACTGCTGCCTACTTGTGCTTCCTGGATTATTTAAAAGTAGAATGGGAGGTAGAGCCTTCAGCTTTCTCTACTTTTGATTAAAACTTTAATTTAAAGCTTAAAACTTTCCGCTTTGATAAAGCTTATAATTAGAGCTGGATCAGGTAAATGCCACATACAAAGTACTTGGATATAGAAAGAAGTGCTGGTATATGGCTCTGTGTGCTCGAGTAGAAAACTGCTACATCAGAACTATTCCATTCATCATTTACACCACTTTGCATTTAATCGTGAGTTATTATTCATCTCTGGCTCTCTTGTCTAATCTCCCTCCCCTCACCCCTAACTGGTCGCAGATCCCTGAGCCTGGTTCTATTGGAGGTTTCTTCCTGTTAAAAGGGAGTTTTTCTTCTCACTGTCGCCAAAGTGCTGCTCATAGGGGTTTTTCTCTTTATTCTTTACCTTACAATATAAAACGATTGCGGCAACTGTGGTTGTGATGTTCATTACTTTCAGTAGCTTCCTTGTTCACAATAGTTCCACATGTTTGATGAAGCAGATTTTTTTATGCTGATGGGATTTGTGCATCATCCCACGACCAAATCCAGAACGTTCTACTTGTTAAAAAGCAGATAATCTGCACTCTAACTTACTGTTAGCTCACGACTAAACTACAGTATGCGTAAAGGCCAACTCAAGAAACACACAACAAAG
This sequence comes from Diplotaxodon limnothrissa, assembly GCF_057381915.1. Taxonomy (NCBI): domain Eukaryota; kingdom Metazoa; phylum Chordata; class Actinopteri; order Cichliformes; family Cichlidae; genus Diplotaxodon; species Diplotaxodon limnothrissa. The sequence goes on from NC_140602.1 coordinate 2,558,054, forward strand.
AAGACATTACTTTGTAATTGGACTTTAGAGTTTTAGACTTATCCACCCATCTGAATTCTTAAGGAGGCAGAAAGCTCAAAAGCAAAATAAAATGACTAAAATCGTGCCAAAAAACAAACTGCAATCAGCACTGTTCACCATCAGTAGTAAGTATATTTGTCCAAGTTCTCAAACCCGCATAGCACCTGGAGTAGAACGAGAAAAGCCACTAACTGTCTCATGTCAATGCAGAGCTTTAATTTTTATACACTTCCAAAGCTTGAGCAGTTACTTACTCCCTCAAACTGCACTGACCAACAGAAAGCCAAAGCTGTGCACATTCTTCACAACATGACGAAATATTTTTTTGGAGCTGGGCTGCTTGGCTCTCCAGTGGGCTGCACTGATGTTAAAAAACAAAGTTTTTAACATGACTGACTGCAGGGTCGCCTTCATCATTACCATGGTTTGTATCCAGGACACCAAACGGTAAACCAAAGCTGTATTAGCCACAGTGTCACACTGCTGTCTGACCATCTGTGTAAACATTATTTACTAATCTAGCCTGAGAAAAAGAACTAGTCCTCACCTTAGCATGTGCCCGTCTCAGTCTTTGGCTAAGGGTTGCAGTTACAAGTGACACTGTAACTCTTACCAGTCAAACTGACTATGTTTTTGTCATGGTTGGCTGTGTGGCAGGCGAGCAGAAGCGGTGGACCCAAAAATGCAGGACTCTTGGAGACGGGAATAAACTGAAAACGCAGCTTTATTGCTGGAAGAATGATTCACAAAATAAAACTTACAAAAACAAAACTAAACCAAGGTGCTTGAGGACTGGACATTACAAACACACAGCAAGTTGACAGTACAACACAACAGGGAGCACAGGAAAACACGGGGCTTAAATACACAGGGGAGTAATTAGGGAATGGGCAACAGGAGGGAGACACAGCTGGGAGAAATTAGGCTAACGAGACAGGGGAGAGGTAAAACTGAACACACTGACATGAGACATGAACTTTCAAAGTAAAACAGGAAATAAGAAACAAATCACAAAACCGCAAACTTGACACAGAGAGAAAGACAGAAAGAATATGGCACAAAAAACAGAAGACAGTGACCTAAACTAAAGGCCAAATGAGATAAGGAGAACAAAACCAAAAATAACCCTTAATACAAAACCAAACAAGCACAACTCAAAAAACCCAAATAATTCATATATTTAGCAAACCAAAACAGAAACAGAAAAAGCTGGGTCAAAATTGACCCAGAACTGTGAGAGTTTTAAGATTTTACTCATGATTTCTTCACAATTCTAAAAATAACTAAAGAACCAAATTACTGAATGAAAAGTGTTTACTGAACCCCAGCACTGAACCTGAGTCCATTTTATTTATAATTTTATTTATATTTTATGTTTTATGAAGCTCAACATCCTTATTTCTTGGCTCACTCATATACTATTCCCGTCCCTAAATACCTTATTCTCTCTGGCACTTATTTCACAAATACCCACCACCACCCAGCTCCACCTGCCACAAGACTACGGCACTCACCACTGGGGCTGACTGTGACGACTCCTGCAGAGCATTAAGTCAGGAGCTGCTCCGGTCCTGGCTCGATTTCTCACTGGCAAAGTCTCTCAAGTTGAAGTATTGTTTAATGAAGCATAAAAGTTTTTTGTACTAACTGTCCTCAGTGCATGTTTTATTCAAATCAAATCAAATCAAATCACTTTTATTGTCACATCACATGTGCAGGCACACTGGCACAGCACATGCGAGTGAAATTCTTGTGTGCGAGCCCCACAAGCAACAGAGATGTGCAAACACAACAACACAAACGAGCAAAATACAAGAATGGCCAACCTGAAACTAATAAATATATGTACAATATATAATAGTGTATGCATTTCTGGATGTGTATACTAAATATTTTCCTACGTGTGTGTGTGTGTGTGTGTGTGTGTATACACATTTTTACAAATTAAATAGTAAAAAAATAAATAAATAAATAAATAAATAAAAATAAATAAATAAATAAAAAAATAAAAAAAAATAAAAAAATAAAAAAAATAATAATAATAATAAAATATATAAAATATACAGAGTTGAATATGTGCAAAACAAGTGGCATTTATATACAGTGTGGAGTGCATAATGTTGAAGTTCCAGTAGTGAAGCTGAGGTGTCTATGACGTGTTCAGCAGTCTGATGGCCTGATGGAAGAAGCTGTCTCTCAGTCTGCTGGTTCGGGACCGGATGCTGCAGAACCTCCTTCCTGATGGAAGCAGTCTGAACAGTTTATGGCTGGGGTGACTGGAGTCCTTGATGATCCTCCCCGCTTTCCTCAGGCACCGCTTCCTGTAGATGTCTTGGAGGGAGGGAAGCTCACCTCCAATTATCCGTTCAGAGCACCGCACTACTCGCTGGAGAGCTTTGCAGTTGTAGGTGGTGCTGTTGCCATACCAGGTGGTGATGCATCCAGTGAGGATGCTCTCAATGGCACAGTGATAGAAGGTCCTGAGGATGCGGGGGCTCATGCCGAATCTTTTCAGTCTCCTGAGAAAGAAGAGGCGCTGCTGCGCCTTCTTCACTGTTTTGTTTGTGTGTACTGACCACGTAAGATCCTCAGCCAGATGTACTCCAAGGAACCGGAAGCTGCTCACTCTCTCCACAGCAGCGCCGTTGATGGTGATGGGGGTGTGTACTTCTCTGCACCTCCGGAAGTCCACTATCACCTCCTTTGTCTTTGCGACGTTGAGGGTGAGATGGTTGTCTTGACACCAGTGGGTCAGGGCGCTGACCTCCTCCCTGTAAGCCGTCTCATCACCGTTGGTGATAAGACCCACCACTGTAGTGTCGTCCGCAAACTTCACAATGATGTTGGAGCTGTTAGTGGCCGTGCAGTCGTAGGTGTAGAGTGAGTACAGGAGAGGGCTCAGTACACACCCCTGTGGAGCACCAGTGTTCAGTGTGACGGGGGATGAGGTGATGCTGCCCAGTCTGACCACTTTGCGTCTGTCAGACAGGAAGCTAAGGATCCAGCTGCAGAGGGAGCTGCTCAGTCCTAGATCCTGCAGTTTCCTGTCCAGCTTCGAGGGAACGATGGTATTGAATGCTGAGCTGTAATCTACAAACAGCATCCTCACATACGTGTCTCTCTTCTCCAGGTGTGACAGGGCAGTGTGTAGTGTCAGGGCTATGGCATCATCAGTGGACCTGTTGTGGCGGTATGCAAACTGTAGAGGGTCCAGTGAGTCGGGTAGTGCAGAGCAGATGAAGTCCCTGACCAGCTTCTCGAAGCATTTGCTTACGATGGGGGTCAGGGCTACAGGTCGCCAGTCGTTCAATGAGGAGATGGTGGAGGATTTGGGTACAGGGACGATGGTGGCCATTTTGAAGCAGGCTGGGACTACAGACAGAGAGAGGGAAAGGTTGAAGATGTGCGTGAACACTCCAGCCAGCTGAGCCGCGCATGACCTGAGGACGCGGCCGGGAATCCCGTCCGGACCAGTAGCTTTGCGTGCGTTCACCTTCCTGAAGCACTTCCGCACATCCTCCTCAGACACAGTGTGCGCACTGACGTCATCCGCGGTGCGCACACTGTCCGGTCTCATGGTGTTCGCTGTGTCGAATCTAGCGTAGAATACGTTTAGATCCTCACACAGAGAGGCCGTGGTCTGCGGTGTGCTGGGTTTCCCTCTAAAGTCTGTGATCGTGTTTAGTCCCTGCCACATACTCCGAGGGTTGTCAAACTGTTGCTCCACCCTGTCCCTGTACTCACGTTTGGCTGCTTTGATCGTCTTCCGGAGTTGGTAATGTGCGTGTTTGTAGTCCGATGTGTTCGCGGAGGCAAAGGCGGTGCTCCGTGCCGCCAGTGCCGCGCGAACATCTCCGTTAATCCAGGGTTTTTGATTTGGGAAGGATTTGACTGTTCTGGATGGGACGACATCTTCCACGCATTTCCTGATAAATCCACAGACTGAGTCTGTGTATTCATCAATGTCTCTGGCGGCCACGTGAAACATTTCCCAGTCCGCGTGATCAAAACAGTCCCGCAGCGCAGACTCCGATTGGTCCGTCCAACAGTGCACCGCCCTCCGGGTTGGAGCTTCCTGTTTCAGCTTCTGCCTGTAGGCGGGCAGGAGCAGGATGGAGCAGTGATCTGATTGGCCGAATGGGGCGCGGGGGAGGGCTTTGTACGCATCCCGGAAAGAGGTGTAACAGTGGTCGAGTTGCCGGTTTCCACGTGTGTTGAAAAGGATGTGTTGATGGAGTTTTGGTGAGACTTTCTTCAGGTTTCCCTTATTAAAGTCTCCGGCTGTGATAAACGCTGCCTCTGGGTGTGCGGTTTCCTCGCTGCTGATCGCGCTGTACAGTTCCCTGAGTGCTCGGTCAGTGTCGGCTTGTGGGGGAATGTAAACAGCCGTAATAATCACTGCTGTAAATTCCCTCGGTAGCCAGAATGGCCGGCACTTAATCATCAGGTACTCCAGGTCCGGTGAGCAGAAGGATTTGACCGGGTGCACGTTCGCATAATCACACCAGCTGTTGTTGATCATGAAACATACACCACCGCCTCTGCTTTTCCCAGTAAGATCCTGTGACCTGTCCGCGCGGTGCACAGAGAACCCCGGCAGTTGTATTGCGGAGTCCGGTACTTTGTCCGATAGCCAGGTTTCTGTGAGGCAGATCACGCAGCAGTCCCGCATCTCTCGCTGGAATGAGATCCGTGCCCGAAGCTCGCACAGCTTGTTCTCCAGAGACTGCATATTAGCCAGTAATAAACTGGGTAACGGTGGTCTGTAAGTGCGCCGTCTCAGTCGAACCAGAACGCCAGATCTTCTCCCTCTGCGTCGGCGTTTGCGGCCTCCAGGGCCAGAGAACAAAGGCGTCTCAGGTGAGATGAATGGGGGGTCTGCAAACGGAGCGTCCGTGTTGCAAAACTTGAACTCCGGAAAGTTATAAGAAAGACCGTCTTTTATGTCCAGTAAGGTTTGTCGGTCGTACACAAGGAGACAAGTGCTGCTCGTGAAAAAATAAAGGAAAAGTAAAATTAAAATTAAACACAGAAGAAAGCCGTTGCTTGGGGGAGCTCACGACGAGGCTGCCATACTCGGCGCCATCTTGAACACATTCATGGCTAAAAGCTGTTTCCCAAAAGATCATCAGTTTAAATTTGAAGTATGTTTCTACATTTAATATCAATCAACTAAAAAATGTTCTACTTTTCTACCTTTATTTTCAATTCAGTTTTATTCATTTACACAGCGCCAAATCACAACAACAGTCGCCTCAATGCGCTTTATATTGTACAGTAGATCCTACAATAATACATACAGAGAAAACCCAACAATCATATGACCCCCTATGAGCAGCACTTTGGTGACAGTGGGAAGGAAAAACTCCCTTTTAACAGGAAGAAACCTCCGGCAGAACCAGGCTCAGGGAGGGGCGGGGCCATCTGCTGTGATTGGTTGGGGTGAGAGAAGGAAGACAGGATAAAGACATGCTGTGGAAGAGAGACAGAGGTTAATAACAGATATGATTCAATGCAGAGAGGTCTGTTAATACATAGTGAGTGAAGAAGAAACACCCAGTGCATCATGAGAATCCCCCAGCAGCCTACGTCTATTGCAGCATAACTAAGGGAGGATTCAGGGTCACCTGGTCCAGCCCTAACTATATGCTTTAGCAAAAAGGAAAGTTTGAATCTTGAAAGTAGAGATAGTGTCTGTCTCCTGAATCCAAGCTGGAAGCTGGTTCCACAAAGAGGGGCCTGGAAACTGAAGGCTCTGCCTCCTATTTAATACATATATTAACTCGTTACTTTACTGATTACATGATTGCACATTTTTTAATTTGTTGATGAGCTAGAAAACCTTAGAGCTTAAGGCTACGATTGGGATAGGAAGCACTGCCCACACTCTTTGTATATAAACTGCTAACTAAACACTGTGCATTTTCCAGCTAATATTTGAGCACTTTGCTACTTTTAGGATGGAGTGCATCATTTTTTAATCATACTCTAAATACTGAAAATGTGTAATTATGTTGGCCAACAGTTTTATTAAGAAGAGGACTTGGATTTTTCCTTTTGCCCATAAAGGTCTGGAGAAGCCTAAACGTGTTGCAGTCTTTGCCTTAGCTGCATATTAGGACTCAGCAGGGGACCCCTACTAGACGCTCAAGCCTCCAGCTCTTGTTTTTGAAATCCTCCACTAGCAGAGACTCGAAATCCATTTAATTAGTGCCAACATTTGCCTTAAATTTTACATTGAGATTTTCAGTTATTGTAGGCTGGCAGGATGGTAGCTACAGGTGGATTATTCATGGAGGAAGATGAGCTCTTCAGCAGATTCATCTTCAGCAAGGATAGTCTCTTTAGAAAATTATTTTAAGATTATAAAAATATAGTCAAGTGTGTTTCCAGTCCTTTTCTTCTCCACACAGGTAAAAGCAAAATTATAGTTGAGATTGTGAGCCTCGGCCTCTCATCAATAGCTTGTACAGAGCTACTGGCTTTTGTATGAATGAATCTTGTCACTGTATCAGTTATTCAAGATGTACCTGAGTATTTGAACACCCTACAGTCAAAGGTTTCTTTAAATCACTGATAAGTGCTACATACAAAAACAGGCAGCGAGGCACAGTGAGACAGCTGGGGGGCAAAAAGTCAAGAAGAAAAAGTAACAGATGCTTGATGATGATCGTGGTGGAGCACAGCACATGAATACAGTCTGCTGAATCCAAAGTTCCCACCAATATTCATCATCGTTACGTGCCTGTGTTTGTGTATGTTTGTGTGATACAGCTAATTTGTACACATGTGTGGAGAAGGACAAAGAGGGATTTCATAAAATGCAAAGTCTGACTTCATGGCGATGTGGTACACAAAGCTTTCACTGGGACTTTGTGTGCATGTTATCAAATATTAATTCCGATTGTGCCGTTGGATTTTTAAATCTATTAATATGCCTTTTGGGTCGGATGTTCCCTATTTGACTGCTTCTTATATACAATATGCTGGATTCCATCAGAAATACTCACATACATAGATACTTATGGTTGTAAGCCATAATGTTACAAAAGTCTATCTCCATCATTCACATCCATCTCACGTTGTGGATTTAGGCAAACGGACATGTTTGAGACAATACTGACGTTCAATCAGAGCATCAGAGCGAGGAATAACGATTATTTAAGTGTCTTTGAACGTGGCACGGCTGTTGGTGCTGCATTGTATTTTATTATCGACTGCTTTCACATGCAACCATCTCCAGGGTTTACAGTGAATGGTCTAAAAACATCCAGTGAGCACCAGTTCTCTGGGCTAAAATGTCTTATTTGCCAGAGGTCAAAGGTGACTGCTTCAGGCTGATAGGAGGGCAACAGTAACTCAAATGATTACTTGTTACAACCAAGGCATGCAGACGAGCACCATGCGGCACATTGAAACCTGAAGGTTTGTGTTAGCAGGTGCCATTCCTCATCGAGGCTACAAACTGGACGACAGACGATTGTAGAAACATGGCTTTGACTGATGAGTCTAAATCTCTGCTGAAGTCAGAATTTGCCATGAACAACATGACAGCTGGATCAAGCTTCTATCAACAGTTCGGGCTTCTAGTCTGTGATGACGTGAGGAATTGTTTCTTGGTGCACTTTGGGCACCTTAGTACCAAATGAGTTAAACACACAGCTCAAATCTTCTTAAGCTGTTTTTGAACATGACAGTGAGTCACCAGCTCTCTGTGCAGCAGAGCACCTTTGAGAGGTGAAGAAATAGAAACTCACATAATGGATGTGCAGTCGACAAATCTTTAGGACTTTGTAACTCTCTCATGTCAATATGGACCAAAATGTATCCAAAGTGTGATGTTTCCATTACTTTGTTGAATTTATGCAATAACAAATTACAGCAGTTCTGAAGGCAAAAGAAGTCCAGCCTTTTACTGGCACCTAACAAAGTGGCAGTGAGCATCACCAAGGAGACTTTTGCTATTCAACTTTTCCCTCGCAGTGTACCTGGTGTTCAGCCATATGCAATCTTGCATATTCTTCCATAAAGCATAACCTCAGTGGGTAAAATTGATCAGCATAGCTAAAACATCACAAGCCGACTGAGGCTGAATATAACAACTACAAAAATGACATCATGATCCCCAGAAACATGGTGATGTCACACTGACACATTCACAAAAAATGGATCCATGAAAACTAAAGTTAGCTTAGTGATTGTCATGGACACAACACAGTTTCAGCTGGTTAACAAAACATGTTCACTTTACAGTTTTATGATAAATATTAGTGCACGACTTAAACATTCAAGTTGAACTTAATGGCTGCATTAACCATTAAGGCACTGCAGCCATTTTTTATGCACAGCGTTACTCAAATGATGGATCTTTAAAATTAAACACTATTACTTATTATTTCTTCATAAGTCTCGAGCAAGTAAAAAAATGACTCAGGTTCTAGTCAAAGGAGCTTGCAAAGAAAAGCGTCTGGACTTCTTTAAGTTGCTTGAAGACGTTTCACCTCTCATCCGAGAAGCTTCTTGACTACGATGACCTGGATGACTGAGAACCTTCACAGACTCAGGTTCTAGCATTTGCGTTTGGAGCTGCTCTCAGTGCAAGTGAAGCAGGCTGCAAAACAAACCAGGTCCATGAGAGAGGCAGAGGAACATTACGAGCGGACAAACCAACAGCCGAGTACATTCATAAAAAAGCCCGGACAGAAGACCAGGCTGATGGACGATTACAAGACAAGACAAACACCTTGACAAAAATCCAGCCATTATCCAAGTGTACAGAGAGAGCAAATCCAGAGGTTTACCTGAAGGTGCAAACTTTTGATGAGTCTTGAAAACAGAAGGGTCGGGGCAGAGTTTGTTAAAATAATACACCTAAAAACGCCAGACCCTCCTGGAACAGCATTCTTTGGATAGATGAAGCTAACCTCAACCAGAAGGACAAGAGGAAAACAGGCTTGAAATAACCTGATTATTTTGCAGCAAAAACAAAGATAGATAGTAACTTGATCTAAATCCAATCAGAAAATCCCCCAAACAAAAATGCAACTAAAGGACCTTTATTTGTTACGGTCCCAATGTTTTTCCTTGATTAGTGTTTTAAATTCTTAGTTTGAGGTCCTGATATCTGGTGTTTAAAGTTTAGATTTGTGTGGTTGATGTATCTTGCTGATTTCTGTTTTGTTACCTTTGTTAGTTTTAGTGTATTTCAAGTTATAGATCTGATATTCATTATTTTATTTATCCTATTGATAAATGTAGTTTTGTGATATGTTGCATTTGGGCTCTTGTGTAGATCACTGTTCATTGAAGTAGAGGTCTGCCTGGTGTTTCTGCCTCTGCTTCTCTGTGTTTTAGCTCCATGTTTACACCGTCTGCTCCCTTTTGTCTCTTTTTGACTTTCAAACTTAAAACTTTCCCGTCTTTCATTAGTTTGGTTCCTGTCTGTCTTCATGTCTCCATGATTGGTTTCACCTGTTGTTAATTGTGTAAAACTTTGTTTCTCCATGTGTGTACACAATGCAATATTTCTTTTTGTCCTTTGTTGTGTCGGCTGTGTTGCTTCCTCACCTTTCTGACTTTTCATCATGAATCCTGGATTCTGAGGAAGTTTGTTTCCGCGATGGGGGAACAGAAGAGAGAGAGAGCTTCCTCATTGGCTGAGTGAAGTCAAACCTTTAACCCATCGTCTCAACATTTTTCTCCAAAACTTTAAGCCAGCTTAGTAGCACAGTGGTAAAGTCCACTAACACTACAACGTGCTAATTGGCACTAAAACAATGAAAAGTGGAAGGCAATAATAGATTATTAATTCTGCAAGAATAAAGTTTTGGAAATTTTGACCAGTTGAAGCACGAGTGGAAAAGTATGCGGTCACAGAGGTTCAACTCAAGAGAAACTGTGAACAGTGAACATCAGCCAAACAACTGCTGCCATATTTCTTCTGACAAAGATGCCCCAACAGGGGCAGTAATCACACGTTACTATTTAATCCTACAGTTAATACATTCCTTCATTAATATTTGCATTTTTCTGGTGAGCCTGCTCTGAAGCTTCGAGCCCGGATAACTCGGATGATTTGATCACAGTTATTTCCTCAAAAGATATTATACAACTGCTTTTACATAATTACTCCCAGAGATCTTTACATGTAAAACCACCGGAATCCCATTAAACGATATGAGAAAAGCTGCTTGAATATTTATTTATTATCCCATATTCATAAGAGTCAATTTTGTTCTCATTTATAAAGCATAAAGTAATTAATATTTTATGAAAAGCCATCAGGTGCATCATTCATGCTCAGTGCAAAGTTTTAAAAATCTATAATAGCGTGAGATACGAGCGTTCCTGATGAACCGCTGTGTGCATCTTCAAAATCATCCTTTATCTGGTAAAATGGAAAACATATGCAGCGACCGAGAGACTTTTCTTCGTACCTTTTCTCACAGACAAATTGAATAATGAGTCTGGCTTTTCCTGTCAACGCGGTTTGTCTTTCTAGTCGCTGCGTGCATCCCTGCGACCCATTAAGACTACAGGCCTCCTCCGCACTTCAAAAATTGGTTTACTCTTTTTTTCTCCCACACATCAGCTCACACTGCACCCTCTCCATCTTGACTTGCCTCTGCGTCTGCCTCCCCTCATCAAGACCTACACAGTGGTTGCAGAGCTGCATATTGAAAGGATATGCAGTCTCACTTCATGAAGCTGTGACTCTCATTTACACAGATGCAGCAGCTGGGCTGACACACAAGCCTCGCCTTGTGAATTCACATCTACTTGCAATAGGAGAGAGGAAGTCGGCAATGGTGTGACAAATTGCGTTTTCTTATTTTTCATTCTGCTAATTTATTCCTTCCCATATTGCATTGCCACGCATCAACACCCCTCTCTGCAGCTCAGCCACTCCTCCATCCGGTTTCCCGTGTTGTTATTTCCTTTGGAGAGGGAGGCCTGTAGCGGTGGGAACGAGGGAGTTTAATTGGCCTTGCTGTGTCTTTGGAAGGGTGGATTTTGATGATGGCAGTGGGTGGATGGGGGGGACATTCGTCCTGCTGAAAGCCTGAACCTTCTCCTTTAAGAATCCAGGAGAAACTTTCCCCTTTCATTCAGATAGTAACACCCTTTCAGTTACTCCCTCAGAGGTCATACTCTCATGCTGCACACCATCAGAAGGTTGAAGGGATTTGCATTCTTGCAAATGACAGCATAACTTGGACAAAACAATGAAGGCAATCACACGTTCACTATGATGCACTGCCTGTCTCACGAAATATTCAAGCCTCTGCAAGATGATGATTATAATCGTTTGAATTAAAAGCTAAAAAAAAACACTGTACATGCATGCTATTATTTCATACGCCTGTTTAGTTTCCACAGCAACATCACCTATGTTAGCCTTTGAGTCGTGTCACTTTAGTATTTATGACCAGTTGGGAATTAAGACGAGGATGTTTCAACCATAACCGCACTCAGTGAAATCGATCCCCAGTTCCAACCTTTTCATAATAAAGGTGCCATTTGAAGTTTTTACTCAATACTGGTGGCAAAAAACATTGATCCTTGGATTTAACTCCAAATGCTGAATGAAATTATTGCATTAACCATTTCAGAAGTGCAGTTACAGTCAAATGTAACCGGACAAATGAACTGAGCAAGTTCAAAATATTCCACTTCTTTATTTTCAAAAACTCTGATTTTTGTAATTGTAAATGTACTGTGGAAATATTTTGCTGCTATTGTTAATAATCATCCTCATTACCGTTGCATTAATAATACAATCTGCAGTATTGATATTGTATTCAGATGTTTAAACATATTGGCACCCAATTAGCCTTTATTACAGGTGCAGTGATAACCACTTTAAACTGTTGAGTTGAATCTATAATCTTAAACGTGCATGTGCTGATTCTGTTGGGTCGTAAAAGAAAGGCCTAACTCTGAGTACACTCTGTGCAAAGTAGACAGGAAACTGCAGGCTTTTGAGCGTGTTTGTGAAAGTTACTTTGAGGAGCTGTTGGGAGGATGCTATTTGAATAACCAGATTATTCATTATTGTCTTTTATTCATTGATATTCTTTGATTAAGCTTTTAGTAGAGGTTCCTGATTAAAACATTTATTCAACATATTACAGATATAGTTTCAGTTAGGTTATTATGCACATGAGAATTGGCCTCTCTTCTCATAAGACAAAGTTCGTGTGAGGTCGAGCCACACACACACACACACACCTGCACACACTGTAGGTAGGCTTATGTTAGGTGAGAGTTCAGATATATTTTCTTGCAACTGCATTTTTGTGCGTGCAGAATTGCTAGTTTGTTGCAGAGCATGGCCCGAGGTTTTGGAGAGGCGAGAGTCAGAGATGGACAGGAAGCACCTGCCGTGGAGACGGAGACAATGTTCTTTTCAACCTGTGTTAAAAGTCACTGTGGTTTTGATTTGACGCATGCATGTATTGTATCTGATGACGCATGAGGGGGCGTTAACCCTGATGAATCAAGAGCAATCTGAAGAGTGTTTTTGGGTGGAGATCTACAGCTGATGTTTTGCGTGTACATCTCCCCACGCTGCGTGTGGTCATTAAAATCAATTGTTTGACCAAGCTCTTCTGGACCATGGTTGTTTTTACTCTCCTCCTCAATACTGAATCCTTAACAGTACACCGAAGACCCGTTATCCTTAATCTGAGCAGAAATGACACATGTAGGTCTGTACACAAATACATCTGGCTCCTCTCTTCTGCAACACCATCAATAATAAACACCAGTGACCCAGTGCCACTGGGAACCGTGCGTGCTCGTAGATCACACTGCTCTGCCTCTGTCTCTTTTTTGTTTTATGGTTTGGATCACGAGCTATTCCAGTCCATGCTTCTTCTTTTTCTAACCTTGGGGATGCTGTGATTGTCCAGCACTGTTGGTGGCCATCCTTCCTTCTAACTTTGCTGAGCTCACCTAAAAATGTGCTAAAATATTTTTCAATGATTTTGATGAGAGTGTGATGTTCTCGCTGTCTTTCTGATGGATTTGATTAGTTTCTTAAGTGAAAGAATGGCCTTGCATTGAGAGGTTCCTCCACTGCTTTTTGTGTTTTCACAAAAACAAAGAGGTCCATTTAAAATAGTCCAGGTTTTTACACGTTTCTAATATGTAGAAACAAAGAGCAAAAGGCCACACGTGTCCACACAGCAGCGTTCGACTGGACTGTTCAGTTGTATTTTAGGCTCTTAAAACTGGGAAGTAAGATTTCCTGTTAATTCCTTTAATGAAAAATTTCAGTTCAACCTCTCAGATTAAAGCTGAAAGTTTGCACTTTGGTCAAGCGTTCACATCCATCATGTAGTTAGATTGAAAATAGTGTTGGACACAGTGTCAGAGTCCAAAAATAGAAGAATTATGAACAGTGCAGTTGTTGCTACTGACAGTTACGTCTTCCTCAGTTGCTCAGATTTTGCTTTGTCAGTACTTAAACATTGCTGAAAGACTGGTGAGGGCAGATAAAATATTCAGGACATCTGGTTTCATTAAATTTCTTAACATCTGGTTTGCGTCACAACTGTCAAAAGTTTGGGGAATTTCACTCATGCACAGTGAGAGGCAATTTAAATTAGCAGCGTGAGAGACAGAAAGGTGTTTCCAGGTTTTTCCAGGTGGCCCCAGCACTGAGGGGAAAAGGAAAGCGGGAGATGAGCTCGAGGTGAGCGAGCCTTCAGACAGTGAACGATCAACGAACTCGGTAACAGAGCCTCGTGTGTACATGTGTGCTATATGCATGCGTATTAACGTATTGTTTATCGAGTCTGCTTCGTTATATCTTTGAGTCAACGAGGCACCTTGCTGATGTCTCTTTGAGGTTTGCACGTGCATGTGAGTGCGTCACATTTCAATCTGTCTGGCATCAGGATCAGGGCATAAAGTGGCTTCACCCTCGGGGGATGCCACCGCTACCTCTGCGTGTTTACCTCCTTTTCATTCAATAACTCAATCTGATACAAGACGTCAGGTCAACTAATGCTAACTAATTGGTTTGAATGAAGGGTGGTGGAAAATGCCATCAGCAAGGCAAATGAGTTTTAATTACAGCTTATAACCAGATATAGCATATCTGTCAATCTCCAATTCACTCCACAACCGGAGCAGAGAAGCAGTGGTTGGTTTGAATTTAAAGCAAAAGGAGAAGAAGTGAGAGAAAGAGAGGAAAGGAAGAACTTGATATGAAAGAGAGAGGCTACGGTAAATTCTAAAAGGAGGGAATGAAGGCGTTTGGCCAACACATCAGAGCAGCACGGTTCAAACCAGAAGCAAATTCACTCCAAGTGAAACTCTGCTGCCCTCTAAAGGCTCCAGCTTGCAAAATACTGGCAGATTCGAAAGGCACCGTGTGTGCCGCAGGAGTGTGTGGCCACGCACACGATGGCGGTGCGTGCACGCGTGTGTCCCGATTGCTCGTAAAACCGTGAAGTCCTTTGAAGACGGACCAAGGGATTGGATGGGCTGTGGGTGCAGGGTCGGGTTACCAGGGGGTGGGGAAGGAAGAGAATGGTGATGATGTGAGGTGAGAAGCATGAAGGAGGGCCACGGACAGCAACCAGGAAGAATGGATTAACACACTTGGATGAACCCTCCCTCCCATCCACACACACTTCAACACATACACGGGAAAGTCAGTGGCCTGCAGGTAAAGCCAGTTCAGTGTCAACTGAAAATCCCACTTTCCCTCACATCATCACATACCTGAAAACACAGCAGCGAATGGACCGCACAATGACATTTACAGCATGTGTGCAAAAGCCTTCATCATAAAAAGCGACTCGAGCCCAAAAAGCGAGATGCATTGATTTCTCTCAAATGTCACGAGTGAGTGTTGCAATAAAACGGTACAAAATTCCAGAGGATACATCTTTCAAAGTGAGCAGATAAACTTCAAAAGCACGGAAAAAATCCTTTTTTAGGGTAAATAAACAGCTGTCTGTGCCAACAGTCTCAGCGGGGTGATGCTACGAACAATGAAGTGCTGCATGAGCACAAAGCCGGTGCTCTTTAAACAGTGTTCTTATTGCAGGTTTTAAACATCCCATTTTGAAAAAGGTGATCAAAACTGAGTGAAATCCGATGACATTAGGAAAGCTGCTGCTGTGTCACTGTCAATCAAAGCAGGTGTAAACACATCACGCAGGCACGAGGCAGCAGCTTGGATGAGTTTTTGAGTGTTTAATGCTTGATAAAGTCAGCCTGTAATGTGTCACAGCAAAGGTTCGGGTGTAGTAGGTTTTACTGGTTACAGCTGTTTATCAGCACTCGAGTTCATCCGTTTGGACCAAAATTTCAGTGGTTCCCGGGAACGTAATGGCTGCCGAGCGGAAGGTTAAACGAATTTCATCGTGTTTGTGTTTCAAAAAATAATGACTTTTGCATTTTCTTCTCTTTCATAGCATTTTCTCTGCTGTAATTACCTTTGAGGGTGTCACTGGTGGATTGAAGCTTACTTGGCATCTTTGTGTGTTTTCCACTGTGGCACAGAAAGCACAACAAATATTGGGCCGCACCAAGTTGGAATGGATTCGTTCGTGCTGTGCGCCAATGTTTATACTCTATAGTCCATAACATTTAAGTAATCGAGCACTTCAGTGAAAAGAAATGACACGAGAGCATTCGAGGAGGAGAGAGACGCAACGCAGTGTTTTGATGATGTTCTGGAGATGCTGATTAGCACCCTTTCAAAATCATAAGCTGCTATTTAGTTTTACGCTTTCTGATGTATTTATAATAAAGTGCAACATATCAGAGTTTAAAAGTGCTACGCCCCAGCACTTATTTCCTCTGCTGTCCCTTTTAACTCCCTGTACAGAGAAGGACAAAAGGCTTTTAAATCTCAGGCCTTATCAGAATGAATTAAAACGTGAAAATACCACAGCCGCCACTCTCGGACTTTCCTGGTCACTGTGATGTGTAAAAAATGGATTAGCTTCATTTGTAAGGCAATTTCCTCCGAACGAGGAACAAGAAATGAAATGCCCCACTGCCGTGCGCGCGCACACGCACACTTCACATCTAGGGATGAAAAAATAAAAGGAGCTTCTGAATTACTGAATTATTTTTAGATGAGGCATGACTTTCCACAGCAGACAGTTTTGTAATCAATCGTAATTAGGTTCTCTGCTGCTTTTTTTTTGGAGGGGGGGGGGGGGGGGGGGGGGGTATTGGCTCTAAGATGTGTCAGACAACGGAGCAGCGCAATATTGAACTGGGCTGTGAATCCATTATCAACATGCGCAGGGGCTGGAAATGTGACAAAACTGCAATCTGATTAGACAAATATCAAGACTGTTCTGAGCACACAGCGCATCAGTGACCTGAATACTCGGAGCTACATTTGGCTTCAAAAAGTTCTAACCTGGAATTTTACTGCCAGATCTTCACCCCATCATCATCATCGTTCTCTGACTTTGTTGCAATGACATGTTTAGTAAATCGCGTTTAATTTGACTTATTTTGACTGCCGCACAAGAACTAAACAAGCGAGCACAAGAAAAGTCGAATCTTTGCTTCCTTTTTGCAGTTTACTTAACTTTGAGGTCAAACACTAAGAGACAAAATGTTTTTTGTGGGGATTTTGGAACGTCGCCTCCACAACATGGAACAGGAGCAGAAAGAAATTTTTCAAAATAAACACTTTGCTGGACATTTTGTTCCAGCACTTTGTCTAAACAGACGCTTTGTTTGAGCCAGGAATCTTCACTTCAGTGGAGTTACATCAACCAATTTTTAAAATGTTTTATTCTGTTTTTACAGACTGAGTGTGCTTATGTTGTTCATAGCTTCATTCATAGAACATTTTATTCCCAAGAACCTGGCACTTTTGCAAAACATTGATTTTTTTGGCTGGTTGTTTGGGGTTTTTGGAGTAAGGCTGTAGCTTTACCCAGGAGCAAGAGTCTCCGCTTATCAGAAGGTCACTCGTTTGATCCTGGGATCCTCCAGCCTGCACGTAAAGACACCAAAAGACGTCTGTGGGAATGGGTAAATGCGCTTTGAGTGGTTGAAAAGTATGGTGAAAGCCTCATAATCCCAGTGCAAGCACAACCCGTTAACCTTAAAAGAAAGTCTACCCAGAATCCTTTGTGTAAAACCTTTGACTCTAATATCAACAATCTGAAACCAGAGTTTTCATTCATTTTGATGCAGTTCTCTCCCAAGATCTGTTGGGGTAAAGCATGCATGCAGATTAGTCCACACTTACAGTTGTAATAATTAAACATACGCTGTCAGAAAATGTGTCAAACAAAAATAATTATCTTAATGCAAGTAATACGCTTTTAGGGCTTTACTGTGATATCTATTAGCTGTTGTTTTAACCCCACCGTCTCGTCTCCTCTTCAAACAATTAGAAGCCTTCAGATAGACTCGCAGCGTGAACCGACTCGTCCTCGAAACATCCTCCACTGACGAGGTTTGTATCATTTCATTTAGAGGCAACCCGGCGTGTGCGCAAATCAGGTTTCAGAGCTGTAGCTGCTCGCCACATGAGCAATTTGTCCTCTTACTCCAAGGGGAAATACCTGACTGACTACTTTTAAAAAGTCATTACTGTAAGACATCATTTATAAAGTTCGTAATTAAAAGCTAGTGGACTTGGACTGCTGCGTGCACAGTGCCATTGGCCACTCCTGGGCAAAGGTGACTCAAAAAACCCTTAGCTTCCAGTGTCAGGTGTGGAGTATGTTGCTGTTGTTTCCGTGGCAACAACCACTATTTCCTCTATTGGGAGACAGAGGGATGGTCCCCACGCACATCTGTACACAGAGACGTATGCGTCTGCTACTGCCACAAATACCTCCAGAGACACTGTGTCTCAAGGGCATCCCTTAAACAACTGTCCTTTTTATGCTTCCTTATCCCCCCCAGCCCCCCCCCCCCCACAACCGAACACCATCAATCTAGCCATTTACTTTAACTTTATTTCTCACTCCATTAGTTTCTAGGACACAGAGCGGCACAAAGAGAGAATAGGGTGGGGTGGGGGCTGGAGGAGGAAGAGTGTGAAAAAAATGAAAAGAAAGTTTGGCTCCTTGGAGAGATAAAATGTAATTTCACAGTCAACTTACTGTGATATATTATTTCACAACAATGGGGTGTGGGCTGATATGAGCCCTGCTTGGCACCTGTACAGAGCACTTAGAACATCAGCGATGGTTCTCCGGAGACGCTGGTCATATGTAATTGTGTGTGTGTGTGTGTGTAGGCGTGGGCTAAATTATCCCCAAAAATCACCTGAATGGAGCTACCAGGAGGGTCCAGCCCACTGGGTTAAAGCGAGCACAGTCAACTGGAAAATATAAGCAGTTGTAACAAACGCGCAAAACAAATCTAATTTTTTTAGTGTTATTTAATGTGAAATAATATTTCCAGTCTGTGATTTCATGTCGTTGTGTGTTGAGCTTTAGTGGGAATAAGCAGCAGGTGTAGATAAACCCAAGCGCAAGAAGAATAAGAGACAAAATCTATTTCTACCCCATCCTTTGACATATTTGCAACACGACAGTTCAGCCAAATGAAAGAATCCAAACATCATTTATTCCAGTAGCTGCGCTCCCTCGTTGCTCGCACTTTACACAGAGTCTTATCCAAGAACATGTTACAGCAGTGATGGATGCCTCGTGCTTCATTAGCTGCAGTCTGTCCTGGGAATCACTTACACAATATCAAACAGCTTTGGCCAGAAATCTAATGAGGAAAACAGCAGATGGCGAGAGTTACGTCACGTGAGAAATGCTCTCATTTCAATTCAAAACATAATATCGACTAACATCCGCTCAGCGGTTCTTCTGGAGCTGCTGGTCTTTGAACATTTATTAAACACGCCAAGTATCGAGGACGGATTTAAATGAAATTCTCACAAATATATAATCGATCGAAACAGCAGAACAACAGAACGGGTGGGCGTGTCCCCATCGCTTAATCACAGTTTGCTGGCCTTCTGAAACTGGGACACGAAGCCGAGCACCTGATCTGACGCTGCGATGACCTTATTCTGAAGGTAACGCGCGCTGTTTTTAGACGTCTCGTTCAGGAAGTAACGATAGTTCACCATGATGCCGCAGGAGTTGGCCACACCCCTGGGGCTGGTGTCGGCACGCCAGTTGAGCCGCCACATTGTAGCGCCATTTTGCAGGTGGAAGTTAGCCACTGGATTGAGAGCATAGCTGCGCCGCTTCTCCCCGTACAGGTACCAGGCGCACAGACGCATCAGAACAGGCTCCAGGACTCCGCACAGTCTCTCTGAACGCATCCACTCGTTAGAGCTGAGGAGCTTGCGAAGGGAATCCACGGTCGGGGTCCCCGGGGTCGAATCGGTGGCATGTTGTATCTCCTTCCACTCTTCCTCAGAGAGCAGATCAAATGCACGGCCCTCCTTCCTGAACTGGCTGAGCAGGCCTTGAAGCCAAGCGGAGAAGCCTGGAATGGGTGACAGGCTGGAGAACTGGGCCATGACAGGGAACTCGCTCTGGAAGGCAGAAGAGAGGCACAGAGTTATACCCATGACCTATTTACATCCAGTCGAATTTCATTCATTCAAAAAGGCCTGTGCATTTCAGGCTGCAGCACTGTTTTTACAGTATGTACAATCATGTGCATTAATGCAGTAAAAGCCGTAAAATAGCCTCAACTTTTCCAAACAGGCGGAAAGAAGAAAAAAGATCATTTGAAAATCCAAACTGGGGATGCAAAGAGGAAACAGAGAGACCACGTACGAGGCAGCACAGATCTTATCTTTACTACAATGTAAAGGTCACCAGTTTTACAGCAGTGGAAAAAGGAGTGATGAACACTCACCTCAGCATCAAAACACCCACCAAAAGAAATGTTTGTTCCCAGGCAGCTGCTCGGGCCTTTAGCTCCTCAGAGAGGGACAGCACTGCAAATCAGCTCCTCTGCTTCATGATCCTGCCCTCCTGATGGAGATGGATGACCCTCTCTGTCCTTACCTCCCTCTTATTCCATCCACCTCCTCTGTCCCTTGCACCTTTAATACCTGTCCTTTTCTTTCAACAGCCGCCCCCGCGTGTCTCTGCCTCCTGTTGTCTGCCCACACACGAACCAGTCACCCACCCACTCACCCATCTCACAAGTCCTCTTCCACCCCACTACCTCTCTACTTTCACAAAAACGCTCCCCCTCCCCTCCCCTCCCCGGCCCATCTTCGCGCTTCGGCGTCTAGGTTGATAAGTGACGGAGCAAATGTGGCAGGCAGAGAAGTGAAAGGCTGCCGATGAAAGTGTCAGACAAACCCTGGAGGGACACGTCGCTGTCTGTGTGCCTTGTTCTGCAACATTGTTTCTATTCCTCCCTTGATCTCGACCCCCTCGGCCCCTTTTACACTAAAAGCCAACCTTCTCACTCTCAGCGTCCTGCTGCCTTTGTACTTCTTTGCACTTCCTTATTCTAACCTCTACTTTTAACTACTGCCTGTTAGGAGTGGGCAGTGTTTACAGAACAGGAAGGTACCCGAATCAGGACAGAAACAGTAAGAAAGGAGGAAAAAGAAACTGGGAGGATAGAATATAGAAGAAAGGATGGAGCGGTGCCAGAACTACGCTCCAGGGTCCAATCTACAAAGACAAGCAGGGCGTCCTCTTTACCTTAAATCACCACGGTGACCTTTTCTTTTCCCCTCTGTCATCTATCAGTCATCAGAGTGCTCCCTCTGTGCTACGCCGCTCCTCTCTTCACCTTTACAAACGCTAAAGAAGCCAAGCTGAGAAACCTCTGCCACAGCTGGCTTTGAAGTAAAGCACTGCAGTCACTCGTCAGGGTCACGGGTACGATTCCCATTCATGGAAAACTGTCCAGAAGATTTCTTGAACCAAACAGAAGAATACATTCTGCCTCCCTGAAATATCATTCTATGTTAAAGCCTTTTATAGCATGTTGGAAACACCGACTCTGGTCGAGGAACCACGTGCAGATGAAACCAGTGCTTTCACGCTCTGCCCTGAACAGGCAAACACACGTTTGTGGTTTTTCTCCCTCTTTTCTGCCATGAAGCAAAAATTTCAATACACCAGAGTAAAGACTCCTCCTAGTTTTAGGAGACGACCTGACAAACCCTCACTCGGGCTTCTCTCCGCCGGCCCTCCGTAAGTTTTCAGAATTCATTTTGAGATTTTGCTTTGCACTTCTAAAACACATCTAGGTCTGGCCCCGAGCTACGTGGCAGAAATATTAACCCCATAAGAGCCCGTCTGCAGCTTTCAACTCCTCAGTTAGAGCTTTTCTGGCTGTTTTAAGGCAGCGGCTTAAATCCAACCGTGCTTTTGCCACCAGGGCTACTCAGCTTTTTCATGACCTGCCTGAGGAGATAAGGAGTGCTGAATCTGTGCCTTCTTTTAAATCACTTTTAAATACATTTTGTAGAGACTTAGTTTATAAAGTATTTGGTATATGAAGCAGTTGATATTATCATGATGATAAATAAAATCCCTAAAGCTAAAGACAGCTAGAGCTAAAAGCTTAAATTAGCTCAGGAGGGCAGTATGTATGTACTGATATTAAATTTTACTTAGTTAATTATAATTCTTGCTGTATACATTATTAAACAGCAAGATAAATAGCATAATTAGCCAATTGTGCCACCCACGACCCTGACAAGGATAAGCGGAAGGATGGATGGATGAAACGATATATTTTTAGACATAAGTTGTAACAGCCGCCGTTTTCTTTGTGAGTATTTATTACACGGCCTGCTGGGGGAAAAGCCTGTTCTAACGTTTGAGTCTAAGGTTTATTTTTTAGCACCTGAGGCCCTTTTTTTGCTTCTCATCCGTAAACACTCTGCATACTCGTTCATGGGATTCAGTTTATTTTGAAAAGTCTCAACAGGATCTTGAGCTTTATTGTGAAAGGTTTATGTGGAAAATAAACAAGCGGATACGCGATGGTGTTACCGTCGTTGTTGCTAACGACAACGCATAAAATCAGGCGCTTGTCTGTCCGCAGTGTGGTTCTATTAAATATAAGAGAAAGAGAGAACTTTAATAAATGAATATAGCCACTACAGTCACCATCAAAACCATGAAAAAATATTACCATAAACAGTTTATTTTGTGACACCACGAAACAAACGATAGACGTTTTTATATATATCGTTATATCGAACAGTTATGAGATAACTAGTTACAGTGACACTGTAACTAGTGTCACTGTAACCCCTATCTGTCTGCATGAAAATGGATTTAGAAATAATTTGGAACTTTTTTCGCTCTGTCTGATCTGTTGTCTGTTACAGTTCACACCCACCTGCTAACTTCCACCTGTTCTTTCTAATAATGCTTGATCTGTTATTGTTCAGTATGTTTAATAGAGTATACAGGCAGGCAAAGATGTATACATCTATAGTAGTTCACTGCTATAAACATACAAGCAGTTATTTCCTCATTTAAACTGCCAGCTCTCTTCTTCAACGTTGCTTCGTTGCTCTGGAACGATTCCAAAGCTCAAGATCTTTAAGATTGCTTAGTGTGAGTCCCGTTCAGACCACTTTCACTTACACTTCTGCCACAGTGGCTGGACATCCTTCAGCGTGTCAAGTTTAGATTTTTCCTCCAGGAGGAGGGACTGTATCCGACTGCCAGGGTGGGTGCTGAGTCAAAAAAGCCCCCACACAGACCACACAGCCACCATCTCAGCTCCCGTATTTACAGTAGAAGGTCAATAAGCAGTATCATTTTGCTAATCAACTTTCGTGTGCACAACCCTGTGAAGACCAAAAAACCACCTCCTGACCTGAAGGCCTGCATATCTGCTCGTA
The DNA here is from genome assembly GCF_057381915.1 of Diplotaxodon limnothrissa. Lineage (NCBI taxonomy): Eukaryota > Metazoa > Chordata > Actinopteri > Cichliformes > Cichlidae > Diplotaxodon > Diplotaxodon limnothrissa. The sequence goes on from NC_140602.1 coordinate 2,580,885, forward strand.
TGCATGCGTGCAAATAGTCAGACCAGCACTTCCAGGTAGACATTTATAACTAATAGCAGCAGGAAAAGTGGTCAAGAGGAGATGAAAGGACAGAGACAGGTGTCTCACAACTGTTAAGCTACTTTCTCTTTGCAGATAGAAAGGAGACAGAAATCTGCATTAGGAGGCTGGAAGAGCTATAACAGCACAAGTCAGAGGAAGTGAAAGAGTCTGTGATGTACCGTTATTTATTTTGTTCCAGTTCCTGTTTCTTTCGTTTCTTTTGTTTCTTTACTTTATTAAAGTCTCATTTCTCTTACACACCTTCACGAATGCAGAATCCGCATCTTTAAGGCTTCTACAAAACAATGCAATATAACATCGGTGACGTGCGACACCCAAAGCCTTACTGCCGACGCAGAAAACACAAAACCATATCTGCGCTGCTCACTCAACCGTATGCTTCCATTAATAACAATGACAATAAGCAAACCACTTGCAGACATCAAAACAGTCACTTTGTATGGATAAATAAAATGAAAACACTTTAAACCTGATTTTCTTTTTTTATGAGGATACGCTATGAAAAGCTATTTCCCAGCTGTTGATGAGAGAAGCTTTTGATCTTCCATTCAGTGTTCCAATCGTTTAACAAGTGCGAGCTAGAGTGGTCCAACACAAAGAGCTCTTCTGTGCTTATTGAGAGGGATGGATGAGATGTTAGTACTGCCTGTCAGCTGAGTACTTCTCTCTTTATGTATACATGCATTCAGGCGCTATTGCAAGTGGGAGATTTATGATTCAGCACTAAGAATAAAAAAAAGGATGCTAAATGTAAGAAAGTAGGTCAGCTGGACAACACCTGAAGAAAGGGAGGAGCTCTGTGCCATGTGTGCGTTCACGATAAGGCGTTATTATCTAGCTGTAATGGAAAGGTTGAGAAGCGTCACTGATGTGCCTCGCTACATCCTGGTTATATTTAGATAACACATGTTTACTTAACCTTGCTGCATCTCTTTCATTGACACTTATCTGGAATGTCATCGGTATTTTAAACAGGTACCGGCAATTTAATTAGCAGAATTAACCAAAAATGTTTTGCTCTCATCCCATCAACGGGAACACTGAGGCATTTCCAAATAATTCGATCATATCCTCAAAGACAATTCAAGTTCTAGTAGCTGCAACTGAGCCAAGGTAAACTCTGTCAGGCTAAAAATGTGAAAATGTGATTGTTTGTTGTATATAAGCACTAGGGGTGCAACGATACACAAAATTCACGGTTCGGTTCGATACTTTGGTGTCACGGTTCGATATTTTTTTCGATACAAAAAAAATGTTCATGCCTTTTTAATTTGTCATTTATTAAAATTATAAATATATATTTTAACTCAAAAGTACAGTTTTTAAATTTAATGTTGCTGAAACAACAAAGTAATAAAAAAATTAATCTGATGGAGAAATCCCTCATCTTTGGAAAAGAGAGTTTATTACAGAGAAACGTCTCTTTTCAAAATAAAAGCTCTACTATCCGCTTCTTCTGGGCTATATTCTCAGCAGCATATTAAACATATCAGGTCCCCATAAGGAGAATCCTGTGCTAACGGCTGTCTAAATGACTCGGGTAAAGTTTGTAGCATGCGTGCTTGTTGTTTTTGTCTGCTTCCACTTGTCTTTGCACTAGGATGATGTCGGAGTAAATGTGCAGTCATACTCGTTGTGTTCCCACTAGTGCTGTCAGCGTTAATCTGAAATGACGTTAACACCACAACACGGCAAATCTCCGTTAACGAGCTACCGCGGATCGCCCCGTGCGTGGGGCTGGACGGCCAACACGTTAACGAGCTAACTGCGCTAACACACTAGTTCACACCAATGTAATTGAGCATTGCGTGGCACATCCGACATACTGTTTTACTTTAGTCCATGACGCGCTTACCTTCAGGGTCATACGTCACATGAAAACCAAAATAGTTCCAAAGGCCAGATCTGAATGAGGGTGGGGGAGGTTCAGTTTGCTATGTTGCAACGAGCTTAGCTTCTGTCTCGCTAGCTTGCGCTCAGCACTGTCGAGTGCAGATCCACTGAGCGCTCAACACAGACAGCATCGTCAGAAGAAAAGTTGATAAAAATAAATTACAAATGTTGTATTGTTCGATACATATGCGTACCGAACCGAAAGCACTGTATCGAACGGTTCAATATCGATACGAGTATCGTTGCACCCCTAATAAGCACCTGCAGCCCACATTCGCTTACCTGCAATTCACGCACCACCCTCTTGATGAGGACGTTGCCCAGTTCCACCCCTTGCAGGCCAGCTTGTGTTGAAGAGATCGAGTAGAAGATAGCTGAATTGATCTTATTCACGTCTTCGTCTGAGTCCAGGGTGGCAAACTCACGAACAATACTCTGAGAAAAAAGAAAGAGAGAAGATCATTTTTTCTTTAGGCTGGAGTAAGGAAGACAAATCCTGCACTACTCATGCAGCTGTAAACCCATTTTCAGTGTTCTTAGCTGCTGAGCTGCTGTCAGGGCAAGTTTCACTACAACTATTTGAGAGCCGCTGGGGCAGAACTGTGGAAATCATTGCACAATTTTACACTGTGAAATATTCTTGGATTTCAGTGTTGTGAAAACCGCCTTTAGCTCGCACAAAAACAAAAAGAAGCGATTGCTGAGCATAAAGCTTTGTTTAAACAGGAATGTGCAGTTACAAGGCCTTGGCCGTGATGTTTCTTCATACTGGTCACGTGACAGGAGGACCGACACAGTAAATCCCAGACGTGTAACTGTCTTCTACGCTTTAATAAAGGGACACAAACCGTTACAGCAGCCTCCGGCTACTGAGTCTAACCTGTATGTTATCAGAGATGTCTTCAGTCAGAGCCACGTGGAGTACAACCAAGGGCTCTCCCGGCATGGCAGCATGGGTGAAGGCATAGCAGCGTCGGTACGGTCCCACTCTGCGCTTCAGGTCGGTCCAGTTTCTTACAGGGTGCACTGCCTCATACCTGGGAGAAGGCAGGCTCATGGTTAGCTCCAAAGTCCTTGGTTACCGATATGAAATGTTATTAGTTACACGCCTCCAGCTTAAATAATCACAGCAGCTTAAAAAAACTCAGTGTCCTTTTTGCAGCACAGGATCCTTCAGCTCAGACGGAGGTCGACAAAAGCGGCGTCTCATTCGGGCGGCTCAAAGAACCACCACAAGTGGGTCTGATTAGCTGCGTCGAGCCAGTTAGCTTTGAATGACATTTTCCTCATTTTTCATTCAAAGATAAAAGTGTTGTGTTACTCAATTTCAAATATTACGTTTTTAATTGCAACGGTTTGCAAAAGACCTTTTTCTGCTATTCTAACATAAAATAGCCAAATTAATATAAAGCTAAATACAGGCGTTACAAAGTTTTAATTAAAGTGATTACTAACATTTGTGTTTGCAAACTTTTACATCAAACTGGCTGCTGTGAAAGATCTTTATAGCAATAGCTTCACATGGGGCGCTTAATAGGGCTCCTATTTATATTATATTAGAGTATATCGTTGATTATATCGAACTTCCATCGTTGCACCATCGAGAGCATCCTGACCAACTGTATAACAGTCTGGTACGGGAACTGCTCTGCCTCGGACCGGAAGGCGTTGCAGAGGGTCGTGAAAACTGCCCAGCGCATCACCGGAGCACCACTTCCTGCCATAAAAGACATCTACAGGAAGCGGTGTCTGAAAAGAGCTGGGAAAATCATCAAAGACCCCAGTCACCCATCACATGGACTCTTCACCCCCCTGCCCTCTGGGAGGCGCCACAGGAGCCTCCGGACTAAGACCACCAGGTACCGGAACAGCTTCTTCCCCACAGCTGTCAGACTCCTGAACTCTGCCTCCTGACATCTGACCCACGTTAAACTCATGGACTGAACATACACACACCCACAATGGACAACTGTACCCTCAAACACAATAATAACATGGACTGAACCACCACTCACAACCACTAGCACTTTATATAGCCTCTGTAGAAACTATCTACACCCTCACTTATCTTAACTGCACTACTGTATAGCTCTGTGTAAATAATCATTCTGTACATTCGATAATCTTTAATCCTACAACTGTTTACAACTTGCATAGTTCCCATTTCTGTATAACTGTATATCTCAGATTCTGTAAAGTTATTTATTTCATATTCTGTATAGTTTTTCATATTTATATCCTGTTCATATCCTGTACATAGCTTGTACTTACTACAGCCCACATAGAATATAACTATAAGTTATATTCTATAATTTATAGTTATAGAATATTCACAACATACCTCATACCGTGTACATTATAACATAATAGACCCATTTCTGTAATATACTTACATATCTATATTATTGCTAATATATATTGTAATATATCTATATCACTAAGCACTTCTGGATGGATGCAAACTGCATTTCGTTGCCCTGTACCTGTGCATGTGCAATGACAATAAAGTTGAATTCTATTCTATTCTATATAAACTATGTTGCGATCGTGGCTCAAGAGTTGGGAGTTCGCCTTGTAGTCAGAAGGTTGCTGGTTCGAGCCCCGGCTTGGACAGTCTCGGTCGTTGTGTCCTTGGGCAAGACACTTCACCTGTTGCCTACTGGTGGTGGTCAGAGGGCCCGGTGGCGCCAGTGTCCGGCAGCCTCGCCTCTGTCAGTGCGCCCCAGTGTGGCTGTGGCTACAATGTAGCTGCCATCACCAGTGTGTGGATGGGTGGATGACTGGATATGTAAAGCGCTTTGGGGTCCTTAGGGACTAGTAAAGTGCTATATAAATACAGGCCATTTACCATTTAGCTAATTTCACTGCAATATTTTGAGGACTGTCTCACCTGCTACCTTGTTTACCCGCCTTCTAAAGTGCACCTGATTTCTGTACAGTGGGAATAGGAAGTGAAATGACTCCCCCTAGAGCCTGGAGTAAAGCTACAGTTATATTCTAATACTAATCATTTCCAAAACCTGTAGCTGAATCTTTAGGTAAAGATAAAAGAGAGAAATGCACAGCTAGTTGGGCTGCTTTAAATACATTAATCAGCTGTAGCACCTTCTCCCAACAAGTACTTCAAACTTGTGTGTGCAAGCAGGTGCATGTGTGTGTTTTTACCTCCCTCTGTCATGCTACAGCAGCCCTGTCCACGTGTTTAAATGCTCATGAAGTTCATTTAAACACGTGGACAAGCCCGCTGTCCCTATGGTTACAGAGGAGGGGTTAAGTAAACAGTCATTTTTAAAACTGTGCTGTCTAATGTGCTTCAGGGAAGAAGAAAAAACAGCCTGCGATGCGATTCTACAGTTAAAGATGAGGAACAACACTGGGTCGCAGTGATGCCCTTACTGGCTGATCTTCTGCAGGATCTCGCAGGGGGACTGCCAGGTGATTCTCTCGAGTCGCAGCAGACCTACAGAGAACCACTCAGACAGCAAGCTCTTCAGCGCACCATTCAGGTCCTGTGGGAGAAAAAGGGGAGCGTTTAGCTGTAACAGCCACATCCAGCTGATAATTGAAACATTCGCCACATTCTTTCTGTTTCAGAGAGCAGCTCAGCAGCTGCTCTGTCAAGTAAATATAGTACAAGAAAAAGAAGGTCATCCACAATATTGAGTAATGCAAGCACTAACTAAATGTCATTTCACTGTTGCAGTGAAAAGCTGGAAGTGGAAAATAAAATACTGTCTTTTCTATTCCTATTAAGAACTGGATAAATACAACCCTGTGACCTGTTTTATTAGGAACTCACAAAGTAGAGCAGCGCAGCAGCTGAAGTTTGTCTGTGGCGATGAACAATTCATGGCCACATCTTGGACACTGTGCCTGGATGTGTGCTCCTTTGGGCGTCGGTATACAGTTTGAATGTTTTCACATTATGAATAGTGATTGGTTCGAGCTTGCAATAAGCGTAGAAGGGGCACTTCAATAAGCAACTTGCCATTTGAAAGCAGGCCTGTCCTCCAACAAAGGTCAGACTTCATTTAAAGCAAATCTCTTGCAAACACACAAACAAGCTCACAAGGTGCACACACTCAGGCACATAAATAGAGCTTATATTGGCTGTTTCATAGGATGGCTTCTCTTCAGGCTTACTTTAATGCCAGCTTGTCAATCATAATAAAAGCTAATACAAACAAGCACAACTACAGTCACGGTGTAAAAGCCAGTGGCTGAAATTCTCCACGAGCAGTGATCGAATCCAAAGCTAACAGCATTTGAAATTCATCCCCACATATAAGCATCATGCCCCGCATTATTCAGCTGTACGGTTGAGAAGTTTCAGACTAGAAGATTCTGTTGAGCAAAGAGCAAATCAAAAGTAACCCTGAAATACAATTTTAGCATAACTTCAATTTCGACTTATTTCATAGTATATATGTGTTCCTCAGACTTCACAAGCTGCCAGAAGGGAAATAATCTACGATAGCTGATACGCACATCAACAACGCCGTGAGGGAATAGCAGCCGCTGGCTTGGGCGGCCAATTTTCACCCACACAAAAGAGAGGTCAAACTGGGATGTGTATTCCATTGACCCAGCAGAAGATGGAGTCTTTAGAAATGGAAGAGTGCATCACTCAAGGCCTCGAGTTAGGAGAGAGGGAGAGAGGGATGGCAGAAAGAAAGGGAAGGGGTAAAAAAGAAAATCCTGCAACCCATTAAAAAGAAAATGAAGCGACACTTTTGACACCGGAGCCGTATCAATGCAGCCGAGCGCGGATGCTGTAAGGTGATACAGCCTCTGCTACAAGCAGCCTCTCTACCTCGAGCTGGAGTTATTTTGTGACTATACAGTGAGCCAGCATGAGCTGCCTGCACAAGGCCAGATGACCACTGACTGTCCAAGTGTTTCAAAGGTCAGTCAGAGCCTGCCAGTACCTTTGCTCCAGCAGGGCGCGTGCCATTTGTAAGCTTGTGCGTTGAAGGGGAAAAAATAGTCCCGCTGACACGTGCACCCCCAGGGAGCCAACTAACACGATATCCTTGACATGTCCTAACCAGTGTTGGGCAAGTTACTTTGAAAAAGTCATTAATTACTTGAAAATTAACTATTACGTTACTTTAAAAAAAATGTTTAACCCCCTGGGCTCCAGGGTATAATTGGCCATTTTTCACTACGTTTGATTTTCCCTCCACATTTCACCTTTAAAAACTATTTCCTTTGCCTTGTTTATCATTGTTTTCAGCACAACCTCACGTGTCTGAATTTACAGTCATGTTTTCATTTTGACAGACTGTATTGATCTAAAAATCAGACAAAAAACATAAAATCCGAGTAGAAAAGGTGGATTTTTTACTGTAACAACCACAAACATGTTTAATGAATCATATTTCATAACTTTAAATGCAAATATAAATTGTCAATTTTAAAATCTATGTACAACCTATGTACAAGTTTTGCAAATAACAATGTTATTTGCAGCCATTTACCTTTTATTCCTTTTTCAATAAGATGCCACAAATTGTTTGTGCCACTCCAAAAACATAATTTCTGTCCACTATAAAGGAAACATCACAGCCTGATACCTGCAGGTCTGACAGCAGCAGGTGTGTCACTCCTGTTTCTTCCTGGAGACAGCAGTCGCCTCATTGTTCTGACACACAACACAAAACTATCCACAACACTACACACTAACTACACAAGACAACACATTAACTACACACTCCAAACACGCTAAACGTCACAAATCTCTCACATCTCAAAACTCGCTCTCTCTCTCTCACTGTCACTCCTAAAACTTCCGCCTCTTCCTAAACAACCAAACGTCATGTTTCCATATCATTTCTTGATTGGTCGACATGGTGCATTTTTCCACCAACACCAAAGGGCTGTTTTTTGTTTTGTTTTTTTATTTGTTGCTCATAAGCAGAGAGGTCTCGAGAGGCACCTTGTTGCCTTGTCTTTAAGTGGCCATGTGATTGGCTTACCACGACTACTTTATTCTTCCTCAGTCAAACAGCAGCACTCATGCCATTGTTTTGCCCCCTGAGCTCCAGGTGTTGTGCCAAAAAGTGATCGTCGGGCAGAAAGTGATCACCGTCCGCGGGAGCGCGAAGCTGCTTAAAGCTGCAGCGCCCAGATTACTTACAGCTACTTCCTGCAGCTGATATAAGATGCAGTAAGCTGAACACAGCTTCACCCGTCTGTTTGTTGAAAAATAGTAACACGACCGCATTTTCTTGTTAGTAACGGTAACGGCGTTGTAACGATAGGAACAGTAATTAGTTAGATTACTCGTTACTGCAAAAAGTAACGCCATTACTTGTAACGCCGTTGTTCCCATGACTGGTCCTAACATCTTCCAGTTGCAGTTTGGGGCAACACAAATGAAAGGGCCTGAAGCAAAAAGGTGAGAGGGAACATCAAAAATCAATATGCAAATCCAACTAATCTAAATGAAAGAGAAACACAGCGACTCGGTCTTGGGTACATTTAAAAAGTGAATGTACCCAAGCCTTGTATGCTGTACTGTAGTTCTACAGTCATTACCATATTCTGATTGCAAGGTCTCCCTTGGTATGCACATACCTTCAACGCAGGTACAAAAAGCTTCACGTAGGCTGTGACCTTTTCTCATTTTTTAGCTCAATCAATGCAGGCGGTAACAACAAGCAAAGATTACGAGGCACCAACAAGACCAGATACAGTGCTGAGAAGAAGTCGGTACTCTGTTGGCAACTTAGACCTTTTTAAGCTACACAGGCTCTCAGTGGTCCTGGGTTATTGAGATTAAGCACATCTGAACCACGTTAGAGCAGGAACGGTGCAATCGGGGTCTTTAAAAAACATATCAGCCAGTAGCACTTAACACATGAAAACACATGATTGCAAGGTCAAAGGCATATGCACTTTCAGTGCTTTCCAAAGCAAAACGTAGAAGCTGAAGATGACTAAAGTAGGCTTTCATAAAATAGCTGCTTATGATACCAGAAAAAGACATTTTAGTTGAACTATAATAGCTTTTGATTGTGGTTTTCTAATTTTGATTCACATATTTCAGCACAAGAATTTTACAGATCAGCAGCTTCCTTTTTATGTAGTATGTTGGAGAATCGGGGGGGAAATCATTTTCATGAGCTACATAAAGAAAAATGTGGGTTTTTAACACAAAACTAAACAGAGATGTTAATGAGGTTTTATCAAATGTTGAGACTGAGAAAGATTTGCTCATTCTGAGCTTGATGCCAGCAAGCTAAACTTATAAAAGAAAAAGTGGAACTTATATAAAGGCTGGAAAGACGTGCAATGCTTAATAAAGAAAAAGTAGAAGTGAAAGAAAGTACCTCAGCGTGATGGCTTATTACTGAAAGGCATCCGTCTTTTAGCCCTTTAATAAATATAGTGAAGTACACTCACAAAGTGCCAGTACTTTCATTCCCATCTAGATTTCTTTAAAATAGCACCTTGTGCGCCTTCAAAGACTTGGAGTTGAGAAAGGCGTCCCGGAGAGACCGTCTTTCATAAGTGAAAATGTGGAGAGGTTTACCACTTTGCGAATGACTGCACAGGCAAACAATTCAGCTATTTTAGAATAACCTTTCTCAACATAAAATTGCAAAGAATTTGCGGATTTCATCATGTTTGGTACAAAACCTGAATATAACAAATAAAAATAGGGTTGCAAACTATCAATTAATTGTGATGGCTGACTACAAAAACCAGTTCAAACTCAGGAAAGAAAAACGCTGTGCCTGAGCTTGTTTAACACAGACTAAAGTTAAATGCATGCCAGCGGTCTGAAATTTTATCTGATTGTATAGGCAGGCACTGGTCTACATCTATACCATTACTGCTGAATGATATATGCAGGTTTACTTCAAGACAATATCTTTCTTCATTGAAGACGTATGCCTGACCCAACGTTTTGGAATCTGCTGCTGGCATCAAGTTTAAAATGAGCACAAACTTATGTGACATTCTGTCTTTGGAATCCTGTAAATGAAATCCATGGTTTACGCAGTTTGAGCATGATAGCATGCTTACATAACACCAGTGGGTTATTTATAACTCCACTTTCACATCTAATCAGTCTGGGTCCAACATTGAGATCCAGCAGGCATAAGGGAACGCAAGTCAGAGGCTGACATGAAACCAACAGAAAAGTCATCCTGTAAACATACTGCAGTTGCAGGAACTGCCACATAAACAATGCATGTATGCAATTACCAGTACTTGTAACTAACAAAATCATTTTTTATGTTTCTGTTATGTTTAGTTCAGCAGCATGTGTAAGCTCTTTGATCAAGTTGATATTTTCTATGTTTAAATACGATTATTGTTGTAGTTTGAAATAAAAATGTCATCACAAATGTCAAACATTCTCTAGTTTCAGTTTCTTGGTAATCAGAATTTCCATCTTTACTTTTTCCACACCTGACCAGACAATAAGAAAAAGATAAAGCCGATGTTGTAACTGTGGAAAAATCATGAAGAATATGTTACTCTGACAATGTAAATATTCTAAAAAATGTAAGTTAAAAAAATCACAACTGCTTTATTTGTTTACATAGCACTAAGGTTCAGTTGATAGACTTTCTAGCACATTACACTGAATGACAGAACAGATATCAGAATCAAACCACTTGTGGTAATTTTATTATTGCTATTAGTATCAAATATGGGGCTTTAGATGTGAATACCTCTACAGTGTTTATATCTGTACTCTCAAACTAAGTGCACGAACTACACGCTGACAAACCCACTTAAAAATATTCCACTGTTACCACTTACAGCGTGCATAAGCACTGTTACACCCTAGTGTGAACTGAAAGGTGTGATTATATTGACGCCTGAATGATGAGGCCTGTGAGACTGCCTTTATGGTTAAATGCGCTGCCAGAAATGTACCATTATAAGTGGGCAAAGAACATGGGATCGGTGTAATGGGATCTTTAAGGGTTTCTTTCCGCCGCCTTTTCTTTAAAGTCCGTTTTAACTGTCTTCAAAGGATGCATTCAAAATATTCATTACATGCCTGATTAATATTCAGTTCTTTCCCTTTGTAGCTACGGCAGAGAAGTTCTTATTCAGCTATAGAATTAAACATTTGAAAGTCTTTTTTAAACACGAGAGATTTCCAACAACAGTGGAAGACAGCTCTGATCAGCTGAGCTGTCCATCCAGAACACGCAGGAAGTCTGAAGAAAGCTCTGAAATTGAGCTTGACAGTGTTTTTGTCCCAAACAAGCCCCCGTCTAATCAATATGTTAAACAATCATACACTAAGAAGGAATCAAAAAGGACTCGTTAATTACATGGTTAGTAAGGGGGAGTTAACTGGGGCAAAGGTGCACTGAACCCGTGATGAAATATGAACCGGGGGGGCAGCGCACAGGCTGCAGTGTGCAGGCGGCTATACTGTAGCTACCGTTGGATGCTGTCAGGTTATGTCACATGCAGTGTCTCTATATTGGCAATGTCAAACACATAAACGCGAAAGGTATTTCTTGAGCTCGAGTCAAGCGAGCACCCGTAGAAATGTGAACGAATATTACCCTGATGTGCGGGCTGTCGCTAGCTTTGGACGAGATTATTTCGAGCACATCCGCTCGCAGATCCACAAGAAACTTCACTCCCCCCTCGACTCTGCTTATATGACTGAACAGCTGTTTATAACGGGGAGTCAAGGTGTACCGGAGTCTGTCTTCAGCTAGCAAAATGGTCGCCAAGTCCCGTAATTGAGTGTCCAGTAGCTTCAGTGCGAGCTCCGAAACACTTTTGTGGTCCACCCCGAAGTCTTGTGATAGCTTCGTTAGGAAACAAAGTTTATCTTCCTTATCGAGACTTTTGTAGAAGTACATGAACTCCAGGCTGTTAGTTTCGGGTGGGGGCGGGGATTTGTCCCTCGTTTCGTAGGAAGGTAAAGGTGCAACGACCCTCGATAGTATCTCCTCCATACCGGAGACACCGCCGCGACTATGTGTAGAGTACCGGCGCCTGCAGCGGACGTCTGAGGCCTCCAGAGCCACTCTGAGAAGAGCCCGGTGTCGCCAGCACCTTACACTGCTCCGGAAAGCCAAAATCACGGGATGGGATGTCATTACCGGGGGGAGGTTAAGCTGTCTGGAACCCACGACCAGTTACCACACACAGGAAATCATTTCCGGGTCTCTTAAAGAGACAGTACAACAAATAAAACGCACTAACCCGGTGTTGTGCCAAAAAGTGATCCTATGGACAGAAGTTCAGTTTCTGATGGCACAAAGTTCTGCCTATAGTGACGCCTGCCAAAAACTGATGTCATATGTTTCCGTGTGTTTGTTATATGTGTAATATCTTTACTTATGTTGGTATTCGGTGGACTTCGGTAATCAGGGTTTACAAATGGGTTATATATAAAATATATAAATTACCTGTTTTTCAAGTACCTTTGTAACTCTATGTTATTGTACTTACATTATAACCAATCCGGTCCTTTTTGTCCACTTTAAATATGTTTACAGAACTATTATTATATTTGTTGCAATGTCTGCTGTCCTCTTGCCCAGATTATTCTTTAAAAAGACATTTTTAATGTCAACGAGATTTTTTTTTAACTGCGTAAATAAAGGCTATATAAAAGTCACTACCAAAAACTGATTGCGGCTTGTACCTTCTTACAGGAATGTTGTTTGTGACTCAAGATGACTTGATATCATGAGGGATACATCTGACATATGTTTCACATATTTTAGAGCAGAGCTTCCCAAAGTGTGGGGCCCGCCCCCTAGGGGGTGGAGATATTAGCTCTTTATACAGTAAAGTTACAGTGAGATACAAATAACATCAGGCTGATCCTGCCATGATTTGTTCCCTCGGTTCAAATCACGGACAAACAGGATCCCACAGCTGTTTTTGTTTTTAAACCCATTTTGCACATAGAGACATTTTTTGAAAAATGTATTGATAGCAATGTTGAATATTATTACACAGGAAAAAAACAACTACACGTACAATAATCACACCGTGACGCCTCTGCCTTTCTAATGGAGGGAGAGTAACTGTGTGTATGTAAGCGTGTAAAACCTGAAGATAGTCAGATTAACAGTAACAGTATTTTGTCTCTATTTGCAATTCATCTCATGTAAACAATAACGTGCGCACAGCGTGACGTGAAAAAAGGCACATACCTTTGACTTGCCTGATGAACTCTGTATTCCTCGTCCACACGTAAACACAAAAAAGGAGTTTTAAAAGATCTCCATTTTCAGTGATTCTAAACGTCGTTTACGTGTAGCTGAAGGACCCGTCCCATCCAGGCAACAAACTGTTCCAACTTCTGCAATCTGGTAGAAGGTTCCGCATCTTCCGGGCAAGGACAGAGAGACTCAAGAGGAGCTTCTATCCCCAAGCCATCCGGGCCCTAAACACACACACCCGCCCTCTCACATCATCTATAATTGACTGAGACAGGACTCTTCCAGACATTAAACCAAGGCACAATGTACATTTCAAATTCCTCTAATTTTAAATATGTTTATATTGTCTATCCTGTAAAATAGTCAGATGTCTATTCATATTAATGTACAGAATTCACCTGCTTGCTGCTACTACTGCACATTCACCCAATGTATATACTATATATATATATATAATGTTCTTCCTCTACCCCCCCCCAAAAAAATTTTTTTGCACATGTCGAGGAGCGTGTCAGGCTACATTTCACTGTGTGTTATACTTGTATATGCATGTGACAAATAAAGAACCTTGAACCTTGGACCTAGCTGCGTTTTCAAAAACACCGGTGTACGTGCGGACGTAGCGTAAGAGAGTTAGCAGTTTAATCTCTTACTACCTGTAATTTATTGCAGATTACTTGTATTTGTTTAATTGTTTACTAAATGTTTGAGGTGTGAAATAAACCGCAATGGAGCAAAAGATGGGTGTGTGTGGCTGGAGGATGTGTTTGTGCGTGTCCGTGTGCGTGCGCGCACTGGGGGGGGGGCAATATTTTTCTTGTAAAACAAAGGGGGGCCCAGCAAAAAAAGTTTGGGAGCCACTGTTTTAGAGCAACAAGTTATTTATAGCACAGTGACTGGAACACAAGTGAAGAGAGATGTAACATCATACAAGACCATTGTTTCATCTGCCTCCATAATGACATCTCTCACCTTATCAACAAATCCAAAGTGTTTTGGATGCAGTGATTAGAGCTGCAAAGGGTTCATCTTTCACCATCTTACAATGCTTTGACTGCAGCCACTCCCCAGCTCTCTGTGAATGGTCCTCATGGCCATTGATCAATAGTCATCGAACAGTGGTCGCTGATCAATAGTCATGACAATAATGATCAAGAAACTGACCTCACAGCCTGTTGTTGTCAGTGGTGCTGCTTTCAATCATTGTGCAAATGTCCTGTTTATAAGGTTGGGAAACCTGCAGTCATCTGAGCCTGAAGACGTCACCTGGATGATGACGAAACGTTTCTCCCACTGAAAATGTCCAGATGAACAGAATCAGCGTTCTGGGATTTCCTTACCTGGATGACTGAGCTTGTAATGACATTTCTGTGTCAAAAAACTATCCTTGTTTTCTTAGAAGACATAATGATACCATAAAAAGTTTTACTGTGTTTTTGTGGGTATTTTGTCGACTCCATTTACATATAGGGGATTTTCACATATTTCACTGAAGAGGCATGTGCCACCCTGCCTAGACCTCTTGCCCCTCCTTTGTCCCCCCATGTAAAAAATTCTACAGCTGATTCTGCTTTACTGCTTTGAGTCCAAGACTTGGCAATTAAGGGGATTCACAGGAAAGAACATAGCCACTGAGAAGTGAAAAGATTAATTTTAAAATTACTTTTATCCATCACAGTCAAAGGAGCTTGCAAAGAAAAGCGTCTGGACTTCTTTAAGTTGCTTGAAGACGTTTCACCTCTCATCCGAGAAGCTTCTTCAGTTCTAAGGTCAAATGGTGGAGAGTCCCAGATATAAACCTAGTGGGAGTTTCCCCCCACAGAGGGACAAAAGGACCCCCTGATGATCCTCTAATCGCCTGAGCCAAGGTGTGAAACTGGGTGTGGGTCCCAATCAGCCAGAGTTTCGGGTGTGTTCATTGTGAAACCTGGCCCCACCTTATCATGCGAATTCCTGAGGTCAGATGGTCCAGGATGTGAGTGGGCGTTAAGGCGTCTGGGAAGGGATCTCAAAACTAGATTATAGATGGCAGAGAGTTGGTGTCGTAAACCCCGCCTCTGTTCAAAGATGGTCGCTCACAGTGGACATAGATGGCTTCTTTCACTCCTCTTTCAAACCATCTGTCCTCTCTGTCCAAAATGTGAACATTGGCATCCTCGAAAGAGTGACCTTTGACCTTAAGATGCAGATGGACTGCTGAGTCTTGTCCTGTGGAGGTGGCTCTTCTGTGTTGTGCCATGCGCTTGTGAAGTGGCTGTTTGGTCTCTCCAATGTAGAGGTCTGAGCATTCCTCGCTGCACTGTACAGCATACACCACATTGCTAAGTTTGTGTTTTGGCGTTTTGTCTTTCGGGTGAACCAGTTTCTGTCTGAGCGTGTTGCTGGGTCAAAAGAGTGTCCTTTATCCTTAAGATGCATTTATCCTTAAGATGCATCTTAAGGTCAAAGGTCACTCTTTCGAGGATGCCAATGTTCACATTTTGGACAGAGAGGACAGATGGTTTGAAAGAGGAGTGAAAGAAGCCATCTATGTCCACTGTGAGCGACCATCTTTGAACAGAGGCGGGGGTTTACGACACCAACTCTCTGCCATCTATAATCCAGTTTTGAGATCCTTCCCAGACGCCTTAACGCCCACTCACATCCTGGGCCATCTGACCTCAGGAATTCGCATGATAAGGTGGGGCCAGGTTTCACAATGAACACACCCGAAACTCTGGCTGATTGGGACCCACACCCAGTTTCACACCTTGGCTCAGGTGATTAGAGGATCATCAGGGGTCCTTTTGTCCCTCTGTGGGGGGAAACTCCCACTAGGTTTATATCTGGGACTCTCCACCATTTGACCTTAGAACTGAAGAAGCTTCTCGGATGAGAGGTGAAACGTCTTCAAGCAACTTAAAGAAGTCCAGACGCTTTTCTTTGCAAGCTCCTTTGACTACGATGACCTGGATGACTGAGAACCTTCACAGACTTTATCCATCACACATTCCTAAGCAAATTCAATCTACAAAAATGTATTTATTTGTATTTATTTATTTTACTAATTTTTAAACATTTAAAATAGAATTAACCAGTACTCTCAATATTTGGGTTAAATTAAATGAATAAAGAGAAGGTTCATATATGTTTGAGGGGTTTGCCACATGTAATATTTTTATCGACATTGTGTGTGTGTGTGTGTGTGTGTGTGTGTGTGTGTGTGTGTGTGTGTGTGTGTGTGTGTGTGTGTATGTGTCTAACACCTGGCTGTGACTATATGTGGCCCTGTCAAGAAAGTGCAGCGAGAGCCTTCAGCTGTCTGCTTTCACCGACTTCTGTGGATACATACCATTATTGCTTTTTCCAACAGTATTTTAATGCAAATTCATGTCTTCCTGCAGTAACTGTATCCTTCATTCAAGCTGAAAACATGTTTAAAAAAAAAAAAAAAAAAAATTTCAAATCATATCCACAAAGGTTCAGGAAACACAAATGATATACTCTAGCTATTTGCTTCTGGGTTTAACACAAAGTAATACATCCTTGTGTTAGTAAAGGATGGGCTAAGAAAGCAAAGAAAATTGATTGGACAGAATAGAAAAATAGACTCACAGTTGAGATATAATGATGCTGCAACCATGTGACAAAACCAAGTGTCAAGAGGTTAAACGGCATCCAAACTGGAAGATTTAAATGTGAAGTAGCTTGATCCTTACTTACTTAAACCTTAATTAGGTGCAGCCTCATTAAGGTTTAAGTAAGCTTAATCTTCAGTGAGTGTAACTTTTTTCTTGTAGTTTATTCAGATACAGTTCATAGTAATATATGGTAGGCTTAGTGCACCATGGATGCTTTTATTTTCAATGCAAAGCACCAAGAATTTCATTATTAACATGCCACATGGCAAGTGTCACAAGGCTTTGCATATAGCATTTTAAAATATTACATATTCATCTGTTACTCATCACTTTCTAATCATCTCGATTGTTGATGCTTCGTGCCATCCTTTCCAGTGTTGTCAGATCAAATAATGTCAAAGAACCCCAATGTTCTAACTCCAGGATGGGAACATTTTTCAAAAACACTTATCAAAGACTTTTAAGTAACAAAAAAAAGATACAAAGCTACCTTAATGCAAGAAAGGGCAGGGGGCAATACCAAGTTCAAAGTTTGTACAAAGTTGCAAACACTTAAACTTGTGACTATTTTAGCTACAGCAAAAACCATAGTTACATGTTACCAGCAGGCAGAGGTGGGTAGTAACTAATTACCTTTCCTCAGTTACATTTACTTGAGTAACCTTTTGTAAAACAATTACTTTTAGGAGTAGTTTTACTTTTTACTTTTACTTGAGTAATATTATTATAAATCGCTACTCTTACTTGAGAAAAATTGCTGGCTACTCTAGTCAGTGTGAGTAACTTCACTGAATGAATGATAAACAAGTTTAAACCAAAAATGAATGAGACACAGACACAAACCTACAGTTTGTGTCAAAGCGACACTTGTTGTTTGTACATAAAGTTTGTTGATTTAATTCTATTCTATCTGCTGAGCCTGTTGTGCCATTTGGAGATCAAATCAATTAACACCATATATTGTCACTGGGAGTACTTTACCCAATTTTAATATATGTGTGTGTGTGTGTGTGTGTTTTATATTGAACAAAAATTGATTTGGAAAAGTGTTTCTTCTGCTTAGATGTATTATTTTGTAATCATGTTATTTATATGTAGCGAAGTTGGGCTAAACTTTATATTTTTGTCTGTCTGATTGTCTCATTTTTGAACATTAAATCAGATGTTATGATCAGTTACTCAGTACTCAAGCAGACCTTTTTTACTAAATACTTCTTTACTCTTACTTGAGCCATTTTCTACTTTTACTTGAGCAAAACTATGTTGAGGTAGTGCTACTAAAGAATACAATTTTTGGCTCCTCTACCTCTGCCAGCAGGTAAGGTAGGCTGCCCTGTAAAGAGAGTTCACAGGTGTAACGTCACCAAACTTCGTCACCCAATCAGAAGTCAGCTGGGTGTGACGCGAAATAACCAGGCGAGATTCAGCGCTGTTTGTTGAGACCGCGTAAAATGTTTGTAGCCTACTGCACACGGAAAGCAACCCGTTATTTCCTAAAACTACAAGTGCTGAGGAAGTTTATTGATAGTACGAACTTCTACTGGCTTGTTATTAGTTTCTGAAGGGAAAATTCGCTGTAAGCTAACAAATGTATTCTTAAGTTCACCGGCGTTGCTGAAGCTTGCTAGCTAACTGATTAACTTCAAGGCCACGTTTTTACAGAACGACTAAATGTTGTAAAGCATGTTTTTTCCTGGTCTATTTGTTGCAAGTATGCTATTTAATGTTCTCTGTACTCTGCCAAAGAACGTGTGAAAGATGGGGCGGGAGAAGGACGCTAAAGAAGACGAGAAGGCCAAGCACAAAGCGACGAAACTGAAAAGACTGAGTGACAGTGAACGCGCAGGAGCTGGGGGAGATAACATCAAGAAGAGGTGAGTGTTGCGCGTGTCTGCTGGAAAGCTATATATACACACATGTATATGACAGGCACAGTTTAGCGAACACTTTATCATTATTCCATCATGAGAGACTGAGGGGCCATTATCAAATCAGCTCCCCGAGCCACCGTGTCCTGATTGCAGCTCCCTGATGATATATGCATGTGACCTGACTGAAGCACGTCCAACATCTGTTCAGCGTCGACACAGGGACCAGATCAAAGCTGTTTTTCGCAGGGAGCTTTGCCTTTCATGTTGTAGAATGTGGAGACAAATTAATTTGGATTAAAAAATGTTAATGAATAAGTTGAGCCATATGGCAGTATGGGTGCCGCTAAATGGGGGGAAACAGTGTTACTGGAAGACTGCTGTACTGGCTGAGCTGTCACGCAGGCTGATGCCATTGAGTGCATGCATTAATTTCACTGTGTACAGTGGGTACTCCATCTTCATATGAATAAATTAATTTACTTTGATATCTGATGCGTTTATTAGCATGCATATGTGAGCAGACAAATGAATGTGGAGTGATCTGTCATTGGCTTGTGTAATTGATGAGAGCAGAGAGATGAATAGACACCTGAAAGCGGCACTGGCAGCAGAGCAGACGGCTTTCTGTGACAGCTAGCCTCATGTTATTTCATGGCACACTGACTGAATTACTGATAAAGGATCAACTTATCCTTCTCAGGTACAAGACTCGGGGAACTAATTTTCCTGAGCAAGTGGCTCCTGCTTTAACTGGCGAACTGCCTCATTCAGATGCTGAGGATTTGTAATTTAAAAAAGAGAGGAGTAATTACAGCTCAGTTTCATTTGGCATCCTGCTCTGAAGGTTGGAAAGGTCACAACTCAAAAAAAAGCAGGCTCAGGGCTGTGGGAGGCTCCTCTGGGACACTGCTTGTCTGATTGGTGGCATTTTGTAGTGTTGTCTGTCTAGAATAATTGTATCTCGGCGTGGACACGAGTCTAACATCATCCTAATATGCCCTCAAGCCTTCACTTGATAACAGCATAGCTCTAACTGTCTGTTAATGCAGTGCTTCTCTGACTTGTCTTGTTTCAAAGACGGCATCATTAACAGCATTTTTCTTTTCCTTTCGTCTGTCATGGCATCCCGATGAACAGCCCAAACCCAACTAAAGCCACGGAGAACATGGATAAAAGAAAATCTCATAAAAAGGTAATTTTTAAAAAGCGGCCTATCAGCCACTGAAATGTGACCCAGTGGGGAGGGATCATTCGTGTCCGCCTATAACTCATGCATATTCCACATGAACATGAACAAATCCCACTCCATTGTCTAACTCAGTGGTTCCCAAACTTTTTTTGCTGAGCCCCCCTTTGTTTTACAAGAAAAATATTGAATCAAGAATGTGGGATACTGTCCGTGATTTGAACAGCCCAGCGCTGCTCCCGACGAAGGGAAAAGCAATTCTGCAGGGGAGACCTACCTCGGCACTTGTGCAGGTGAAGCCAAAGGGAAGATTTGCTTCACCATATTTTCTAGTCTTTGGCTTAGAATGAAGTTGGTTTGGAAACATATTCAGCGATGCTTCATCTCCTGCTTTGCGTTTGTGTGGGCGCCCCGTGCTAGCAGTGTCCAAGCGTTTAGTTTTTTTTCTCCTTGGCATACGGGGGTGGGCCCCACACTTTGGGAAGGTCTGGTCTAACTGTTTGCATATTAATAATAGTACTTTGTATTACAGTGTGTAACATAACCCGATGCTATCCGGTCGTTAAGTGATGACACAACGAATCCTATTTCCGGGCCTAAAGTAGTCTGCGTTTAATATGGCTTTTGTGTTGTTAACATGTTTAATGTTTTGTATTTTCTTCTATTTAATCTCAAAAAGCTCCTAAAACAGTCAGTGATCCCTGTTGACCTCCCTCGGCTTTTATTACCACTAATCATTTATTTAAGCTCAGTTTTTAAAACCTTAGGATGTAACTACAGCCCAGCCCATGCAGCAGTATATGAATGACTAACCTCGTATTGTGGATGGATTATCTCAGTTGTTCTCCTGGCTGAAGTTTGGTCCTTTTACAGCATCCTGCCATGCGATTACATTTGTTCCTGACCACCGAGAACACTCACGTTAACTTTTATCCAGTGGAAAAAAAGTTAGCTTGTTTATATTATGCTAACATAGCTGTGTCGCTAGCGGTCACGTAGCACATCATTATATACCAGCTAGCCAAACTTCAGTAACCCTACAAACGTCACTGCTGTTTAGTTTTCTGTCTTCATTTATGCTGGAAGTGATAGCAGAGCTGTACATTTTAATTTGTTTCCAAAACCCCGCAGTCAGGACATGCTATATTGTATTTAGATAGAAGCTAGCGAGCTAACTCCCTGCTAACTTCTAACTCCGTTAAATGTCATAAATTTCGTTTTCATGGATGCCTGGATGTTAAACTCAATTGTTACACCTGGTAGAGCAGAACGCTGATCATTTTATTAAAGATGAAAGACTTTAGACAGTTTTTCAACTCTCAGTAATGCCACAGTGATCGTTTGATATATGGACCTGCAGCGGAGTTTAGACCCAGACACGGCTAGTGACGTCAGACTGAACGACCGGATAGATTTAAGGACTGTAGATATTGTTTCATTGTAAGGAATCTTGATTATTCTCGGAAAAAGTTGCTATTTAAGAAAAGCCCAAGCTTGTAACCTTGAGGTGCAGCACTGTTACAGAGATGTGAAAGAAATGAGTCGCACTTTTTTTTTTTTTTTTTTTTAACACTTCTGGTGCTTTGCGTAAGATCAAGGTCCAGCTGTCTGTCCTTGAGCTTTAATCTATGTTATTCCCTTAGGTCAAGACACCAAAGATGGAGAATGTTGAATCATCCAGCAGCATCAGGTAGGGTAAAAGTCCTGCTACCAGCACTGGATTACTGTTGAAATGCTGAGATAATAATCTCACTAAGCTTTGGTGTAACTGTGCCAGAGTTTTCCTTTTTTTTTCTTCTCCCTCCCGAGGTGATGAAAAATTAATTCTTGTGTTTTGATGTTCAGGGTCCCTGGACAGAAGCATTCCCATTTTCTACAGTGTGTTATGTTGTCTTTCAGAAAATTAATTTTACTGTGCACTGACGACAAATATCTTTGGCTTGTCTGCAGTGAAATAAATGAGACTGCATAGTTTGAGTAGTTGGATGCTCAGCGGGGTGTTGCCAGGATGGCAGGCTGTGGCCGAAGGCCCGCTGCGTCAAATCTGTTTCACAGCAGTGTTTCCATAGAGTTGTTAATGGATTATTTCCCAGATGTGGATTTAGCCCAACCCAATGTTCTGAGTGACATTTCAAAGGAGATGTCATATGGAAAAACGTTTTGTGAAATTCTGGCTTTTAATGTTTCCCTTTAGGGTTTTTTTTTCTCCCCCCACAAAGGCTCAGGTGGTAACTGTGCTAGTTGAGTGGGTTTCGTGCAGAGAGCAAAGTTAAGGCCTTGCAGCAGAGTTAGTGAAGAAACATAAGGCTATTAGAACCACAGACCGTAAATGTCAGTGCACACAGTGACCCAACCTCCTTTTTATAGCTTTTTATGGATTTTGCTCAGTAGTGCAGTATACCACAAAAATATAACCGTTTCTACTAGCGCGACGTTTTTTTCCTTTCATTGAGCAGTTGAACTGAACATCTTGACCTCGGTACTCTTACGTTTGCAAAGTTTGACTGAAAAGAGAACAGAACGACAGATAAAGCGTTTTCCTTTCATCGTCTTTTTCCAAAGTGAGCATATTACATGTTACATTAAAAATCCCTCACTTCCTCCATAAAGCCTTACACAGAGTGAACCTTCACTAACTAATCTATTCAGCTCGGCTGCATTTGGCTCAAATCCTTCTCTTCCTTCTCATGACTTCATGTTAAGCGATGTTTCGGCTGTGAGCAGGTGGGAAAAAATCTTTGGGAATGATGTCTTGTTTTTATTTTTGTGATTTTAATATTGTTAAAATGTAGGAAAAGCTCATACATCATCTCTGCTTCAATGCCTGGCTTCCTTCTGACTCATAATAGCCAATCATTAAATTCACTAATTTTTAGTGCAACAATGAAAATGACTGTAGTGTCTGATTAAAGACGTGATGGACCATAAAGGTCAGTAATGACATATAAAGGTGTCTTATTGTCTACAGCGTGTACAACAACTGAAACGTCCATCCATCCATCCATCCATCCATTCGCTTCCGCTTATCCTTTTCAGGGTCGCAGGGGGCGCTGGAGCCTATCCCAGCTGTCATAGGGCAAGAGGCGGGGTACACCCTGGACAGGTCGCCAGTCTGTCGCAGGGCTAACACACAGGGACAGACAACCATTCACACTCACATTCATTCGAACATTCACACCTAGTGACAATTTGGATTATCCAATTAACCTATCCCCACAAGCTGCATGTCTTTGGACGGTGGGAGGAAGCCGGAGTACCCGGAGGGAACCCACGCAAACACGGGGAGAACATGCAAACTCCACACAGAAAGACCCTGGCCTGGTGTTGGAATTGAACTCAGGACCTTCTTGCTGTGCGGCAACAGTGCTAACCACCGTGCCACCGTGCTGCCCACACAACTGAAACGTTACTGTAGAAATTAGCTTTGCAAATATGCCTAAAGTGTTCCAGTGATGTAGCTTCTGATTTGTCAAAGTAGCTACAATAACACAACTTATCATAGTAAGACTCACTAATACTAATGATGATAATTACTGGTTGTGTTCTGTTTCAGTGTTTCTGAAACTCACAACAGTGTGATAGGTTGTCAGGCACAGAGTCCACTTTTCTGTCACATGTTGTGAGCTGTGTGGATTCTCTCCAAGTACTCGGCATTCCCACAGTCCAAAGACGTTAGCTTGGGTTAATTGATTCTATATTTGTTTTATTCTGTGGGGTATACTGGTACTTTATTCTAATTGTATTGTAAAACAGATATCTTTGTTTTTCTGCCTGAGTTCATACAGTATTGGGTGCAGTGACCGGATGGAGTCATAGACCTGAGAACCCCAGGAATAGCTCATTACCTTCAATCTGAAAGCATCAGGGTCCTGCTGTAGCAGAAAGAACATTATCCTGATAAATGCACAGTGAATAGTTGCTACTATAGTGCCTTGTAATTTGGATCAGTAAGCCAATTTGGCAATTATGTGCTACGCTGCTTTACATTTTCCACATTTTGTTCATTTCCAGAATGTTGTGGGAGGAAAAGGAGAAAACTAATTTTTATTAGCAGCAGTGACTGTAATTTGTTGATTTCTTAATTTGGGCCATTTCTCTACCCATCAAATCTTCACTCTGCAGGGAAATCCAGGCTTGCACTTGTGTAATTACTCCTTTTTTTTCTCTCCTTTTTAAAATCTCTAAACGCTGTCATTATGTCATTATCATTACTGTCGATAATTTTACTCAATTACCACAATTATGCTTGATTTCTTATGGTCAGTGAGTCATCACGGTGTGCTTAAAGATTTTCTTTCTACGCCAAACAGGAGGGCAGCAGTGAAAAATAAGGCATCAAGCTTTTATTCTGCATGTTAACTTTATTAAGTTGATACAAAACCATCTACTCAAGTGAGATTAAAAATGAATAAAATATAGAACACTTGATAAGAATTCAGAAATGTGTTAGTCTAAGTCTTAAAAAACTAAAATAAGGTCCGACTTGGGTCCAAAAAAATTAAAATTAAAAATTGTGAATTAAATTTTGAAGGCTTGCTGTTAAGAATAGAGCTGCACTTTGGAATGAGTATTTTAATAATTATGCTAATATGTCAGCAGAAATGTGTAACTCTGATGCTACAGAGTGGATACATTTGTAGCTAAAACTGTTCATTTTGTCGTTCAGTGAATCTGTGAAACAGGAACTACAGGATGATGCTTTTACAGCAAAGAAGAAAGGAGTGAAAAGGAAAAGAATTGAAGATGACCCCAAAGAAGGCACCAGTGATTCTGCCAATTCACCCACGTAAGTCTGACCAGGTCTAGAAAAAATCCTTGTGTGTCCTTCTTCATGTAGGATCACTTTTACTGAAAGCTGCTGCAGAAAAATGTACCTTTCATGAGTAATTCACTTAGTTTTGTATGCAAGCCATTAGTTTCTTTCATTCCCATGTTGCATGCAGCCTGAAGAAGAAGAAAAAGCAACGTCATCTCGAAGAAGAAGGTGATGGAGTGGCTCAGACAAAGACGTCAAAGAAGAGAACACAAAAGGTAAACTTCTGTCTCCATCGGGGTAATCTTGCACCTACAACAAGTTCAGCACGAGAAACATGGTTCATGGTGAGTTTTTTTCTCTCTTCTGCACAGATGGTAAAGAAGGAGGAAGAAGAGCAGGCTGTGTCAAAAAAAAGTAAGAAGACAAAGGAGGAGATTGAAGAAGCAAGACAGCTGAAGATCAAAAAGAAGGAGGAGGAGGAGCAGAATCGCTGGAGATGGTTGTGGAGTGCTCTTTTCATCTGGACACTCTTCCCATCCACACATACAAACACAAAGTGCAATTTTAACTTTCACTGATGCGTCTGTACTTTTTTATCATCTTGGTTTTTGTCAGGTGGGAGGAAGAGAAGTATGAAGATGGGGTGAAATGGAAGTTCTTGGAACACAAAGGACCCTACTTTCCCCCTGAGTACCAGCCTTTACCTGACAATGTTCACTTCTACTATAATGGTCAGTTGAGTGTGTGATTGAAACAAGGGTGACGGGTACAGGAGCTCTACTTTTGTGTCTTACAGATACTGTTGAGACAGTGTTAAATGATTTTACAAGTTAGATGCACTTCAGTGTAGGCTTCTCTGCTTCTATACAGCGCAGTCAGACATTACCGACATCATTTACTGATACGTCTGCCTCACTCTAAAAGCCAGAATCAGCTCATGTACGAAAAGCATTGTGTGGGTCTCATTTATGGAGAGCGTTACAGTTGTCCTAGAAAAATTATGAATAAATAATTATACAAGAATTTCATTTTATGCCAATAATTTACGTCATGATTGTCTGTATTCCTAATCTAGGATTACCAGTTATGTATCAAATCAATAAAATGTAAGAGTGAGTTCAATCTTAGACAGAAAAAAGGTTCAGTGTCGATTCAAGGGGCTGTGATGGATAGTCTGTTAATGTTTCTTCAGAAGCTTTTAAAAAGGTTTATTAAACTTTCTTTAAGAAAGATTTTAGACTGATTATCAAACCTTCATGAGTGTCCTTCCAGAGCCAAGGCCAAAGCTCCATCCTCTTTAGTTTAAGTGCTGCTCTGGTCACGGCTTAGTTTTGTAGAAGAGCAGTCCTTTCCAAGAAACATCATCAGTTGCTGTTGGAAAAAAAAAATAATGAAATGTTACATTGCAGTTCTGAAAGGTATTCATGCAGTCCTGTGAAATTTTCTTTATGCAATACAAACAGATATTTAAACCCCTCACATTCACACACCCAGACTTCAGGCCTGCATCAAGATCACGTGTAGAAATGAACACGGCTCTCACACTGATACAAAAAAGGAATCCCTCCCTGCTCATGAATAACCTCCACTGCCTGTGATATCCATGTATGGCTTCCAGATATTCACAAAGTGCCGTTGTTTGCCCATGGCAATGTATGAATCTGTGATTTCCTTCTTCCAGAGTCCCATGGAGGCTGCATCCATACTTGTCCAGCATAGTGCAGTGGCTCCTCAGGCTCGAAGCAGTCCATAGTCCAGTGATTTAGTCTGCTTTATCAGTACACAGTTTAGCCTTTAAGGGGATTTTAACCTTAAACACTTCAGACAAACACTTGGTGACATCTTTCCAGAATTCCTGAATTTTAGGACATTCCCATAGACAATGGAGAAGAGTTCCTTTTTCTGTATTTCGTACAAATGTCCAGAATGTCATTGGACATATGATGGAGCCTGACGGGTGTTATATAGGTTCTTATGAGCCATTTATATTGCAAAAGTTTAAAGTGTGTGTTTGTTTGTTCAGGTTACTTTATAAAGTCGCTTCAGCTCATTGGGCATAAAGGTGCAGCCACACAGTTTCGCTCGGGATGAGGTCTGAGCTTGGACTGTAATTTTAAGACAATCTTGTGAACGCTAGCGTACACACATCCTGACTTTGTTTGCTCACACAGAAGACATAGCCGCACACTATTGGGCCTTTAGGATTCAAGACGTGTTTGAAGCTGGATACTGATTGATGGCTGTAATTGTTTTTGCTTTGTTTAGCAGTCCAGCTGCAAACGGGGTCCTACGGGGACTTGGTTTGTTCTGTTAATTCCTGCACGTGCATGTTTTTAAAGGTTGGTCCTAGCAGTGGACTTGAATGTAGATCACTGTCCTTGCCTCTAATCCTACCTCCCTCTATCCACGGGCTAGTCTGACAGCCTGGAGGAGCTAAGGTGGGGGTGGTACTGGGTGGTGGATCTTCAGAGGACCCCGAGCTCCCAAAGGCTTGTGTTCTTGACTAGTACGGCTCGATAAACGTATAGTTCTGACAATAAGGCTTGGTTGGTTTAATGCTGTTAAAAATGATCTGAGTGTAAGTGATGCTGCTTGTGTGCAGGTAAAAAGGTAAAGCTGAGCCTGGCGGCAGAAGAGGTGGCGGTGTTCTTTGCCCAGATGCTGGATCATGAGTACACCACCAAGAAGGTGTTCCGCGAGAATTTCTTTAAAGATTGGAGAAAGGTAAAGCCAAATGCATCATGGAAGTTGGAGTAAGTTACCTTTAGGTGTGATTATGAGTTTAAAATGTGCTGCAGTAGACTGGTGGCTCCAAAGCCAGCTGGGGTTGGTGTCACCACATCTGCAAACTTTGTCTTCATGTAACAGTTTTGCAAAAGTTGCGTATGTTCAAGCCTTTTGTTAGTGTGAGTGCATCATAAATAGATTGTATGTGTGTAAATACAGGACGAGTGTGACTGGTACATGCTCGCTGGTGTCTGTCAGGGTGTCCTCTGCATGGAAAAAACACCGTGCCAAGCCCCTAGGCATATCATGCAGAATTAATTTTGCGCTGCTTAGTGCTCAATGCACTTGAAAATACAATTTATGTGAAGGCATTGATATGCTAATCCAGACAACTAGCTCTCCTGCATATGAACAAATCCAATTAAACTGTTTTATTATAGCCGGAAAAAACTCTCCTCGGTCCACTGCCCTCAGTGCCCGCCCACTGTCGGGTGTCATTCATGCTTAGACACGCAGGCTGACTGCCTGTCCACGCTGTCAGTGTTCCTGGAGGTGTGTGTGTGGTTATGTGTAGGTCTCTATTTGCATCTCATCTTCTATGACGGTAGATAACAAAACTGGGCTGTATCAGTTTGATGGATGAGAGTCATTTCCTTTATTCCTAAAGTTTGTGCCCATGATGGATTGTGTGTGTGTGTGAAAGATTTAACCATTTTGTGTGCATTTCAAATTACGGTCAGTATTTTTGTGTGATTATTACTGCACTGTTTATAAAAAGCACCTCTGTGGCAGTAAGTGACAACTTATTAATACACTTGATCGTTAATTATTATTAGCAATATGTCATGAAATACAGATTCTTTCCCTACAGCTAGACAGCACATTGAAAGCCACTGATGATATTTCAGCATCACAACAGCTTAGAGCTGCAGCTGAAACAGAGTTGCTTTGCCCTGTTGGTCACCTCTGATATGACCTCTGGTGACCCCTTGTGAAACAACTTTTGGCAATTAAAGTTGAAACTCAGCTGCTCCGCCTGGCCTGTCAGGATTCTTTATTTAGCCTGCTTAGCAGTGACCTTACAGTATTCACACTCATAGCTACTGTAGTTCTGGGAGTGATGTGTTGTTAAAAGTGCTAAATACTGGAAAGCTGTAACATTTTCTTATGTTTCTGTGATGCAAAACTGCAGCTTTGACTGTCCCCACTTTTTAAATGGCTTGTTAGGAGAAAGTACTGTAGCCTTTTATGACAGCACCAGTTGTTTTTTTTTCGACTCTGCTTCACCTCCGTAAAAATGAGTAATTAAAGGAAAGGTCGGTGATCTGTTTGAATCCTCCTCATCTAGTTTTTCTTTTGTTTGTTTTTAATGATGCATTATTGCGTTAATTTGTTATATGAATAGACAAATGTTATGCACTCTGTTTTCATAGCTGGTCAGTAGGGCTGCCACGATTAGTCGACTAGTCACGATTACGTCGACTATCAAAATCATCGACGACTGATTTAATAGTCGACGCGTCGTTTGAAGCTTTGTAAGATCACAAAAGACGCAGGAATAAGTAGCAGGATTTAAGAGTGTAATAACGGACTGAAACAGAAGATGGCAGCACTGCATGTACAAGGATGCCAGCTGCCGTTAAACTCAGAAGAAGAAGAAGCTGTGTCCCAGAATTCATAGCGCGGCCCAGCTCAGTTTCCAACAATGGCGGCAGCTAGTTAGTTTTAATATTACTCTTATTATTCTTTCTGGGTCACAAAATAAACGTTTAACATATTTTCAGGTGAGAATGTAGCTGTGTAAACCTCAAATATCTGCTCAGTTTATCAGGACACCGCATATTTTCAAAAGCGCTCTGACGTTTTTGGAGACGTCTGTTACCCACTAGCTCGATAGCTAGCCGGGCAAATCGTTTTCAAACCCACCGCTGTCTTTCGCTACTCAGGTTAAACATGATATATGAGTCACTTAGATAACTTAAAAATGTTATTGTTTGGCTTTTTTTAGTATTTTATTTGTTCCTGAGTAAATCGGTTTGGCTGAGATTAAAGTTATAGTTTTTACACAGCTGAATAAATGTCAAGCAGACAGCTGATCATCAGAAGTGTGAGATGCTGGACTATATACTATCATGTCTTTATTTTTAGTTAGCACAGACCTTAAACACTTAAAGCTGTAAGCTAATGATAGTTATATAAGAGCAGATGCTGCTGGTGCAATAAGCTGTACGTTTTACGTCCAATGGATGCTGATCTGATTAGTCGACTAATCACAAAAATAATCGGTGAATGGTCGACTCAAAATAATCGTTTGTGGCAGCCCTACTGGTCAGTGACTATAACAAAGCAATGCTCTGTACAGAACTCTTAAGAGCTTCTTCTGCTGACTTTATCACAACACCGTCTTTGACCCCTTCCTCATTTCTTATTTTTTTTTGCATATTTGTCACACTGACATGTTTCTGTTTTTATTAAAGCTACATTCTAAATATAAAATTTAGCTTTTAAATGAGTTCATCTATTCAGGTGATGAAAAAACTATCCCAACCTGCCTGGCCTAATGTGATTAAGTTACGGCCCCTTAAACCTAATAACACAGTTAGTGATGATTTCATTTATTAAAGGCAGAAAAGCCCAAACCTAATCTGAAACTGCTTGTGGCACCGTTGGCAGCGAGAACTGCAATCAAGGGTCTAACTGTCAGTCTTGGTGTGGAGGAATTTTGGCTCTTTTTTTGCAGAATTGTTTTAATTCAGCCACAGTGGAAGGTGTTTGAGCACGAGTGCCAAGAGAATCCTAACCGGCCTAACGTCCGGACTTTGGCTAGGACACTTCAAAACATTCAGTATTTTATTTTTGAGCCGTTTTGCTGTTATGTTTCCAATCATCGTCCTGCTGACTGTGTCTTTGGTTTTGGGCATGATGTGTTGCTATGTATTTTTAAACACGTCTGGCAGTAATCTGCAGTGGGTGTGGTCAGTGAGACTGAACTCAGCTTTCCAAAATTGTGGTTAATCAGATTTAACAGGTGGGTGTTCGTCTTCACAAGAAACAGGTAGGTGTGGATAGTTTTTTTTTCTCCTTTCATCAGCTAAATAATATAAAAAGTGCAGTTTTTAATTGCTCAGATTATCTTTCTCTGATATTTGTTTGATCTGAAATGTGTGAGAAACTAAATGGATAAATGGAGGTTGTTATAATTTTTACAGCAGTGTAATTGCTGTTTGCGTCACTGGAGGCGAAGACACACGATCAGTTTCTGCAGTTATTCTATCATCACTTTAATTGGAACCATTTACATCATGTTATTTTTTTCCTGTAAATATAAAAATAAAGAATAATGCTCACTACAACTTCCAGATTGTTTTGGTTAATAGCTTGCGTGTTCTTTTTGTTGCTGCTGATATTCTCAGACTTGAAATGAGACTGTATGCCTCAACACACTTTGTGCTTGTGTAGGAAATGACCCATGAGGAGAGGTCACTGATTCAAGATCTTGATAAGTGTGACTTTGGAGAAATCCATGCCATGCATAAAGCCAAAACAGAGGCAAGGAAAAATATGTCCAAGGAGGAGAAACAGGTAAAGCTCGCGTTCCCTTCTTTGTATTTGTATGCTGCTGTCTTCATAATGTGTAGCGTAATAACTGGAGTAAGTCCAGAGGAGCACCCTGTCCGTTTCTGAGGTAACGCGATCTGTATCTGAAATCTTTTTGTAGGCTTTGAAAGAGGCAAACCAGAAGATAGTGGATGAATACGGCTACTGCCTTCTGGACCACCACAAAGAACGCATTGGCAATTTTAAGATTGAGCCTCCGGGGTTATTCCGAGGTAGAGGCGAGCATCCCAAGCAAGGCATGCTGAAGAAGAGGATCCAACCAGAGGACGTCATCATCAATTGCAGCAAGTGAGAGTGTGATTGTGAAATCAGTGTATAGTTGAGTACAGCTTTAGTTTCAGTCCCCTCCGTGTGCCCTTGTGGCTCAATGCAGAGCAGTGACATTTTCACTCAAAGAAACAAGTTCTTAATACACAAACTGTTTAAATGTGTAGAATCACAGGCTTGTTTTGTTTTTTCTGACAGTGTTCAAATCAACATGACTAATATTATTTTTTTTGTTACTTTTTTTTTAGGCTTAAATCTGTATTTGAGCTGTGCATCAGTGCTGGTCATTTACATACTGTATTGCACTTGTTCTTGCTCTGGCAGAGAATCTCGTATCCCCGCACCACCCGCTGGGCACCACTGGAAGGAAGTTCGACACGATAACACCGTGACATGGCTCGTCAGCTGGACTGAAAACATCCAGGGCTCCAATAAGTACATCATGCTTAATGCCAACTCAAAACTGAAGGTGAGCTATCTGTTGCATAATGGGGGGGGATGCACATACAAGTGGGTACAAAGAAACATGCTGTCAGAGCTGCAGACTTTGGGTTCAACAAAGTTCAGACTACTTTGGCAGCACAGTTCTCAAACTGGTTTTGGAAAAAACTAGTATCTCAGATTATTAGAATATTGTTAGATTTGTCTGCCAGTCCACAGGTGGTGGTCCCCATCTTTAAGAAAGGGGACCGGAGGGTGTGTTCCAACTACAGGGGGATCACACTCCTCAGCCTCCCTGGGAAAGTCTATGCCAGGGTGCTGGAAAGGAGAGTTCGTCCGTTAGTCGAACCTCGGATACAGGAGGAACAATGCGGTTTTCGTCCTGGTCGCGGAACACTGGACCAGCTCTTTATCCTCTCCAGGATACTTGAGGGTGCATGGGAGTTTGCCCAACCAGTCTACATGTGTTTTGTGGACTTGGAGAAGGCATTCGACCGTGTCCCTCGGGGTGTCCTGTGGGAGGTGTTGCGGGAATATGGGGTGTCTGGCCCATTGCTACGGGCCATTCGATCCCTATACAACCGTTGCAAGAGCTTGGTTCGCATTGCCGGCAATAAGTCGGACTCGTTCCCGGTGGGTGATGGGCTTCGCCAGGGCTGCCCTTTGTCTCCGGTTCTGTTCATAATTTTTATGGACAGGATTTCTAGGCGCAGCCAAGTGGCGGAGGGCTTTCGCTTTGGTGGCCTCAGAATCTCATCTCTGATTTTTGCAGATGATGTGGTTCTGTTGGCTTCATTGGGTGAAGGCCTTCAGCTCGCACTGGAACGGTTCGCAGCCGAGTGTGAAGCAGCGGGAATGAGGATCAGCACCTCCAAATCTGAGGCCATGGTTCTCAGCCGGAAAAGGGTGGAGTGCCCACTCCGGGTCGGGGATGAGTTCCTGCCACAAGTGGAGGAGTTCAAGTATCTCGGGGTCTTGTTCGCGAGTGATGGGAGAAGGGAGCCGGAGATCGACAGACGGATTGGGGCTGCAGCTGCAGTGATGCGGACGCTGCACCGGTCCGTCGTGGTGAAGAGGGAGCTGAGTGTAAAAGCGAAGCTCTCAATTTACCGGTCGATCTACGTCCCTACCCTCACCTATGGCCACGAGCTGTGGGTAGTGACCGAAAGAACGAGATCGCGGATACAAGCGGCAGAAATGAGCTTCCTCCGAAGGGTGGCTGGCCTCTCCCTTAGGGTGAGAAGTTCGGCCATCCGGGAGGGGCTCAGAGTAGAGCAGCTGCTGCTCCACATCGAAAGGAGCCAGCTGAGGTGGTTCGGGCATCTGACAAGGATGCCCCCTGGGCGCCTCCTGGGTGAGGTGTTCCAGGCATGTCCCACCGGGAGGAGGCCCCGGGGCAGACCCAGGACACGCTGGAGAGATTATATCTCTCGGCTGGCCTGGGAACGCCTTGGTGTTCCCCCGGATAAGCTGGAGGAGGTGGCTGGGGAGAGGGAGGTCTGGGCCTCTTTGCTTAGGCTGCTGCCCCCGCGACCCGGCCTCGGATAAAGCGGATGAAGATGGATGGATGGATGGATGTTAGATTTGTATTGTTGATTGTCATTTATGCTTAGAAATATTTACTTATATACTAAGATCAATTTATACATTTAAAATACAGAAACATCCAACTTCTGAAGCATGTGTTCAGTCACTGGTTGATGATTCTTTACCATTGTGTGCCGCATGGAGCCGATCGGCTTGCTGCTTCACTGTTATTGGCTGCTTTGATAACAGCCTTTAACTTGCCTGTTTCTCATTTTCTTTTCTGACTAAATGATAAATTCTCTATCGGCCTCAGGTCGTCTGAGTTATCTGGTCTATCAAGTACAGCAGTAACACCGCTGGTGTGTCACTGCATCAAACTAAACTGAGATAAGCAGGATCAACATAATATTTCATTTTCTCAAACTTGAAATTTTTTTCACAAGCTGTAAGTCAGATTAAAATGACAAAGGCTTGAATCATTTCACTTTACATGTAATGGACATGATATAAATAAATTTTTGAGATGCATTAGTCAAAGTGCTTCAGTTCTGATATTTTCCTAGCTCGCATTATGCCATTTTAAATAGAAAAGAATAAATAAGTATAAAGATATTTTGCTGTGTGTTTCGCTCATCTTCTACTGTTGTTCATGTGGTGAGCAAACACTTAGCCACTGTCCTTCAAAGATAACTTGATAAATGTTGGAATTCATCATTCAGAACATTCAAGCTTTGTTTGATCTGTCACCAAACATCTCTCTATTCATTCTGTGGACTCCTTCAACCAACATTGTGAATGCTTTAATCCCACATTAAAAATATGAAATGTAACAGAAGCGTCCCGTTTCCAAAGGATTTACTTTTTCTTTCCCTCTTGAACGTAAGAAGCAAAACCAAACCGACTGGAAAAGCAAAAAAGCAGAACTTCAAAACACCATTTTCATCATCACCAAAAACTGCATGTGCACCAAACGTTTGATATAGAATATTTAAAGTGAAACTCCTAAGAACCTGTTTACAAGTCATGGGTGGAACTACATGTGAAATAAGTTGTGGCTTCAAAGTGAGTAGAACTGATAAGTTTCTTCATTTGAACTAGTTTGATTCTGCAGACTGCAAGTTTGGGGAAAAAATGAAAAAGAAGTTTGTAGAATTAGCTGCTCGTGCAACATCCTCCTCCAGGCTAGAGGCTGGCTGTAAAATTAGACGAACTGTTGTGCTGCAGAGTTGCGTAGTAAGTAAATCAAGAATCAAAACCTTACAGAAAGAATGCAGGGGAATGCAAATAACATTATAACCAAGTTATAATAAAATAAATAATTTGAATGGTTTGCATTTTGTCAGTTCAGCTCCAGATCTGCCAACTGACAAATGGTTGTTGTCCTGCTTCTGATATTATTCACAGAGCTGATTTAAATGAAACGTTAGCATAAACACAGCACAGATTTACAAACAAATCACAAACCTGGACACTTTTACACATTATGTTGAGCTATAATGCATAAAATGTATATTCTTAAACAAAATTCGTAATTACTTTTGCACAGCATGTCTTTTATCCCGCCTTCCTTCTCTCGCCCCGCCCCTCCCTGAGCCGGAGGTTTCTTCCTGTTAAAAGGGAGTTTTTCCTTCCCACTGTCGCCAAAGTGCTGCTCATAGAGGTCATATGATTGTTGGGTTTTCTCTGTATTATTGTAGGGTCTACTGTACAATATAAAGCGCCTTGAGGCGACTGTTGTTGTGATTTGGCGCTGTGTAAATACATTGAATTGAATTTGATAATCCAATATGAGTAAACCTTTGCAACATGTTGTTGTTCTGTGCTCTGTTTGCTGACTCGTCTTCCTTTCCATCTTTCATGCATAAAGGTTAAGTTATTCCGCAGTTCTCCGTGACTGTATCGGCACGTTGACTGATGGAGGGTTTAATTGTATGTAGATAGCAATAAATAACCAGAAGCAAACAGCAGACACAGAATGTTGTCTTATAGTGGAAGATCCTGTGTTAGTGATTGTTTCAGGGCTTTTAAAGGAAAACCACTTTTTCATCATTTTATTTTATAATTGTCATCACCTGTCACTTTTGCTTCGTGTTTCCGTTTCATGTTTAGTCTTTTCTCTCTTCCTGCTTATCTTGCCTTTCTTTCTTGCAGGGAGAGAAGGATTGGGAGAAATATGAGGTTGCTCGGAAACTGAAATCACGCGTGGATGACATCCGTTACCAGTACCTCCAGGATCTAAAGTCCAAACAGATGGTTACACGTCAGAGAGCTGTGGCGCTGTATTTCATAGACAAGGTTTGGGTTGCACAACTGATATTACAAATTGTTACATGTTCACACAGCAGAACTAGAAAGAAACTTTCACACGTGAGCTTCTCTGATATCTGTCCACACGGCCTCTGTCGTAGCTTTGCTTGTGATGTTTGCATGAATGTCGAGAAAAACTGACGACTGCAGTGGCCGTGTAAATAGGCTGGAGCAAAGTGAAGATATTGGAAATCAATTCAGTATGTCTTGATTGCCTTTTCTGTTTTCCAACATAGTTGGATGAAAATCTTTTGCAAAGTAAATGGATTACATGTAGCCATTTTCTTCCAGAGACTTCAAGCTAATTATCTCAGTCTGTATGAAGTGAAATGATGGATTGAGGACGTGATTGCTTTTGGCTCATGCCAGAAACTGTTTCAGTTGCCATTTTTGTCTTTCGTTTGTCACGAAGGTCTTTTTATTAGTACGTGTATATATTTTAACGGTTGTCTGACTCGCATGCGTGCTGTGTACCTTGTGATGGAAAAGCTCGGCGTGTACTTCTGCATCTGTGGTAATCTCTGTATCCTCTGACCCAAAAAGCTGGCCCTGAGAGCTGGCAATGAGAAAGAGGAGGGAGAGACGGCGGACACGGTGGGTTGCTGCTCGCTTCGTGTTGAGCACATCACTCTGCATGAGCAGCTGGATGGCAACGAATGTGTGGTGGAATTTGACTTCCTGGGTAAAGACTGCATTCGTTACTACAACAAGGTTCCTGTCATCAAAAAGGTAAAGGAAGAAATGACATAAACACGTTGGCACTTAAACGGGTGGATGCTAAACAGTGTTCTCATGGGTGCAAAGTGGTCAGCGTGATCGCTCTAAGATCACAAATGGAGGCAATTTTTATCCTGGTTTCTCATTAAGATAATTATGTGAGCATCTTTGCATAAACCTGTACTTGTAACACACACAACCACACAATGTTGGCAGCTCTTTCCTCTTTGAAATCATGGATGTGTGTGGGGAGCAGCTACACTAATCTCATCATCAGGAGGAGGAACAGGAGGGTATCTTTGTTGATTTGATTTTAAACTGGAGCTTAATCTATCTTAGTTTATAAACTTGTGTGTAGGGAATTTTGAATGAAGGAGAGACGGCTGAGCCGCTTTACACACAGCAAACAAACTGCCTGAATGACTTACTGGGCTACAGACCCGAGCCAAAACAGAGCCAGCCAGATGTTGTGACAGAATACTGTTTTAATACTTTATATGGTCACTAATTATGGTGCTTATGAGCAATATCATTACCTTAACAAGTACATGCACTTGTTAAGTGCACCTGCAGTGATGATTATATTGATTAGAGGTGCTGTTTGTTTCAGTAGCTAACACCCTGGAAACTCTGGGTTTTCTCCTCCAGAGAGAGTCAATTACTGGGGAAAGACTCAGGTTTTCTCCCCTCTGACCTCTGCTTCTACTGCACCTGAACCAGCTGTTTTATTTCGTCATTCATAAAATTGCTATCAAACGGCACAGCAGAGCGAATTCATTTGTAGAAGTTTTAAAACCCCTGTTAGCTGTTAGTTCACTTTTTCCTTGTCTTTTTTGTGTGACTGCTTTTATAGTTTATCAGTACTCAATACAAGGACAGAGATCAGCTTAGAATAAACTTTGTAAGTTTCTAATTGTGTGACTGTGATGCAGCTAATAGCTAATTCCTGCACTGGAATCACTGCCCGTAATAACGTTTCTCTGTAAAGTTGTAGGCGAATCATAAAATCAAACACTGACGTCACACAGATAGAAAAATGACTGTCACTATTGGGATCCTGGAGATGATGAATAGTATATAATATTTGAGAAAAGTTGAGGAGGAAATCACTTTAAAACAGAACCTAATACATTTTAAAATCACTTTTTAAATACACGATGCAGGAGGTCTGATTGTAATTTGATTACATTTCATGTTGAAATGTGTTCAGATTGAGATTTAGTCCTTGTACAGTTTCTGAAAACTCAACATAGTTTCCACTGAAACTCTAAATCAGAACTGGATCCGCTAACTGTCCAGTTTGGAGTCCACATGCATGATTGTTCCAAAATGGGTCAAGATTACAAACTGAGACTGGATCATACCTGGATCCAGTCTGGCTCCGGGCATTTCCAAGTCTTATCCCATCAGGATCCATTCATAGTGGCTTATTTAAAACGGCTCAGCCTTCGTCCAAAACTGAGCTGAAATGTCTAAAATCTAGCCGATCAACGTGTCGATGGCTCTTTAACAGCCCGGACACTTCTTATTATTTATTTGTTCATTCTGCCCTTTTTTTTTTCCCCCAGTTAAATGAGAAATAGTCATTTTGAACTCTCGCAGGCTCCCAGTTCTGCTGTCTTACAGCCCTACCAATCAGCTATCAATGAAGTTTGCTATTACATGGTTAAATATTATTAAATATTAAGTGGTTATACTGGAAAACATCCAACATTTCATCCAGTAATGACAAAGATAATGAAATCTTCTGTAAGAACTTGAGATTGTTAAAGATTGTCAGTACATTAAAGTTTACTAAATAATGTTTGAAACTAAATTTTAAATGAATACAATCCTCAGCGCTGAGACATGTTCATATATTTTGATCTGCTTGATTAAAACGGAGGCTCTGCTCTTTATTTACCCGTTGCCATGGTGATTCATCACTGCCTTCGTCCACTCGTGCACATGCTCGGTTCAATTAACTGTGTTTGTTCACTCTAACTCTGCTCAGCTGCTCAGGAACCGAAAACTATTACAGAGATTATCTTAGTCACTCAGCTCGGTTTATTTTTAAACTCAGTTTGTTGAAGATGTTTCCTGGAGCAGCGCCCTGAATCTGCAGTTTGTAAACAGTAACGCTGTTTTGGAAAAGTCTTTACTAATGTAGTTCATGTGAGGCAAATCTGTCCATTCTCAGTAAGACAAGACATCAGCAAAAGCCACTGAGTCCAGTTTATATCATTATAATAATCAAGGTTTTGCCCTTTGGTTTTTGGCACAACTCACTGTGGAGAAGGTCACACGTGTCGATGTGTGCAGAGCCCCAAGCGCAGAGGGAACTGAGATTTGTCCGAGGGATGCAGTTGTGGATTGGATCGCTGCGTTGGTTTAATTTGTCAGGCTGCTTGAGTAGTTCAGTCTGCAGCTCTCGGATCCAGAACCACAGCACGATGCTTACATAAAGTGCTGCTTCTGTCATCTGGACGCTGCACTGATACGCATGTAGTTCTGGGAAATAGATATTGCAAGTTTAAGCTTGTGTTGCCATGTATTTACAGATAAAGGTGTATTCAAACGATTTATTATTGTGCACACATACAAATGCTTTGTTTTCAGGAGGGAAAATAGAAACTGAAGGCAGCAGATAACCTGTACTTTTGCTCCTAGTTCAAAACACTTGGTATTACAACTGCTACAACGTAGCTTAATAGGATCTGTCAGCAGACCTCATTTTTAATGTCACCTCACATGACTATAAGTCCTTTTTTTTTTTTTTTTCGAGCCTTCTTGATGATAAATCAAACAGCTTACTTTCAAAGTCACCAGAGAGCCGTTTTACAATGTAGCGACAAGAAACCTGCTCAGATTGTTTCCAGTTCGCTGTCCTGACACATAACAGGCAACGTTTGTGAGAGAGCACTTTAGTAAAATAACTGAAACTCACTTCTGATTGATTACAGTTAAAAGAAGGTTCATCATGTTTTGTCACAAATGATTGCGAAATTAGTCTCGATGTTTGTTTGCTGGACATTAGTGCAGAGAATTGAGGGGCTGCCTCAGACTTGCAGGACCTTGACGTGTCTGTATCTGATGCACTAAATGATAATGCAGACTTAATGAGCAGGTTAGCAAATATCACAACAGAAGAACAAAATGTGACTGAAAACTTGACAAAAGAAAGAAGTCTAGAGTCTGTCAAACAGCGGTCTCGTGCGGATGTGTGTGTGTCTGTGTGCGCACACGTGCATATGTAAAATTTTAACTCCTCCTCTGGTGTCAGCCAGTGCTATCATCTGTTGCAGAGATGGGAAAAGAAATGTTAGCACCTGACAGCCAAAGTGTTTTGTTTCTTGGCAGAATGTATAATTATTCAAATGAGTGCATTCAAAAGCATCACATGAGCTAGAATTAATTAGTCCCTGCATATTTTAGCATCATCAATTCCATGGAAAATCAGTAAGATTGCTGCTAAATGTCACCAGGAATAAAATGGAACAAGAATGGAAGAGAGGAATGTTTAGTTCTAATATCTGGAGATATCCCAACACATTGAATGCTATCATATGTATTTCACTTATCCTGTACATTTTGCATTGACAGTTTTTCTCAATTTTTTCGAGTCATAGAAAAAAGCACTGGAATAAATAACCGAATCATTTTAAAGGGAAGTCCTGTATGTTGTTCGTTAGCATCAGGCTGTCAGTGCGTGGCCACCGCTGTATCAACTTGGACGACGGCCTGACTTTTTCAAAGAACCCAGAGTGTGAGGACACATGTGGATGCGTAAATACAGACACATACATTACATCTCACGCCCAAAGCATCGGTGCTTTGCTTTTTATATTTGCAGCTCGTCTTTCAAAGGAAACAAAATTGACACACAAATCAGCCGGTGAATATGTCAGCGTGTTTTATGAGGCAACACATCTGTGGCTCGTAATTGGTGTCTTGCATATTTTAGTAGTTTATTTGGGGAAAGGATGCATCTGTGAAACCCACAGAGTCACTTGAAATGTCAGATTTAATTGTGCCAGTTTTAATCCTCTGGCTTTGAGATGGACAAATAAAGCGAGGCTCCAAACGTGCCCCACAATTGCACTCTGGTGTGTGTGTGTGTGTGTGTGTGTGTGTGTGTGTGTGTGTGTGTGTGTGTGTGTGCGTGTAGTTTTGTGGTATTTTTAGACCTGTCAGAAAATATTTTCTGTTTGGTTTTTTTTAATTTCATCAGTTTTTTTCAGCCAGAATCCACCAATGAAACATAAACCCAAGAAAAATCTAGTGCAGCACCTGTGCAGATGTATTAAATGTTCTTATTTCTCTCTATACATGTTGATGTACTTTACCTGCATCTCTTTTCAGGTGTTTAAGAGTCTTAAACTTTTTCTGGAGAATAAACAGCCCGGAGACGAACTCTTTGACCGCCTAAATGTGAGTCTGTCTCAGCATGCATCTCCTCCAACATGTTGCACCTTTTATATGATCATTGCTATTAATGTGTCACAACATGGGACATTATGGGAGTTTTTTTGTTCACATTTTTAGCTGCTACACAAATGTTGGTGTCAAAAGCAAGCAGCTGATTTGATTTGAGTGTGAGGTTGTTTAAAAAGGGTGAGGAACCCCCCCCCCCCGGTGTAATATTTTAAGAAAACAGAAAAAAATGGTGGAAGCAAAGTAGAATTACACTTTTTATATTTTCTAGGGACAGAAAGCTGCAGTGAGGGGAAAAGTAGGGACTAAATTGTGAGGTGTAAGAGATGAGATTGAATGAGGATGAGCCGTTGGTGTGGAGAGATGAAAGGGCTAAATTAAGGAAATGGGAGGTGCAGAGAAGGGCTCGAATATTGGAAGCAGGGGGGAGACTGAAAGCAGAAAGGGAGTTTCAAAAGGGAGAGGGGATGGACCCTGGCAGATAAAAATGAAACTGTGCGCGTGAAAATTGAGAGTGAACATGTTGGGCGGATGAATTTCCACACATCAAAATGTGGCATCCTCTGAACCTTCTCCTCTAGCTTCAGGCAGACGGCAAAGCCTCACAGAGTGCTCGGCTTTCTCGAAAACGACCTCACTCATCTGTTTGAGACAATAACCGATTTCTGAAAAATACCTGACTTTGCGATATGTTCAGAGTAACAGTGTTGTATAAAAACATACAGAAGAAAATGCAGATTAAGATTCATGTGCAAGATTAGAGAGCCAGTCACGTGTTTGGCATATTAAGACTGACAGGCAGGAGAAGGATGTTGCAACACAGGACAGGAATGTGAGGAAGAGATGAGAAAGATGGAGCAATTGAAGGAGGGAGTACAGTGCTTCTGCTCTCTGCCCTCCTGTGTGTGTCAGGAAATGTCAGTGTCTGTTGGAGGTGGAATGGTAATGGCTGCAGAGGGCAGGCCTGATTGACACCTGGAAAGGCCAGGACACTGAGAGAGCAGAGGCAGAAGAGGTGTGTAGTAGTAGATGAAGCAGTAGAAAAGTGCC
Organism: Diplotaxodon limnothrissa; assembly: GCF_057381915.1. Lineage (NCBI taxonomy): Eukaryota > Metazoa > Chordata > Actinopteri > Cichliformes > Cichlidae > Diplotaxodon > Diplotaxodon limnothrissa. The sequence continues at coordinate 2,622,509 of NC_140602.1, forward strand.
AAATGGTCCAGTTGAGGGGTGGTTTAGTAGAGAGGGTGGATGATTGGTAGAAAAAAGGATGGGGAAGGTGGTGGGAGGGCAATTTGGAGAGGTGACAGGCAGGCAGCTGAGAAGAAAGGGAGAGTGGGGATGGAAGATGGGTAGAAATGTAAGGAGGGGGGGAGATTCTGACATATACCCAAATCAGCTTGGCTCATAAGTTTGCTGTTCATTATTGCAACACTGATGATATTATACCAGCACGAGTTTTCTTCTTCTATAGAACACGCAGCCTAAACAAAAGGGCAGAATAAGAGCATTGAAGCAGCTGCATTTGTCGATTAAATGATGTATTCTCAAACACAGACTCAGGAGTGCTGAGTTGTCAGCGTCCCCAAAACAAGCTAGTTAATGTTGTGTAGTTCAGCCGCATGGCGAGGTAAAAGTGTTTGTTTTGAATGCTGCGGCAGACGGCTGGGTGAAAAGATTTCTATGGCAGAAATGGTGCAGATCGTGATAACGACAAGTACTTTTTTGTGCTTGGAAAGTGCCTTAGTTGAAGCCTGCAGGCACAATTTAAACTTGTTTTTATCTGCTTTTTTCAATTTTAGAAAAGCAGAAAGTTTATTTTTCTACATCTGCACTCAGCTACACAGACTGGAGGAAAGACATCAGGAGACGAGGCTTATGAGTTAGACATCAGTGAAGATGAATTTCAAGGAGTGTGTGTGTAGCTGCCATCACCTGTGTGTGAATGGGTGGATGACTGGATGTAGTGTGAAGCGCTTTGGGGTCCTTAGGGACTAGAAAAGCGCTATACAAATGCAGGCCATTTACCATTTGCACACTGGTCGTGGGTGACAAAGCACATTCATTATTTCATTATTTGGAGATTTTGTTTAAAAGCTGCACATATTGATGGTGAAAGAAGAGCTAGAGTCTCAAATAGGACAAAACATCCTGGGCAGATGAACTTAAATACTTTATTTCAGTGTTTTAGTTAAATGCATTCACTTAAAGGAATCACTGTTAATTTTGTGGAGGGTGAAGCTGAAGGAGAACAGGATGAGTGTTTCGGGTTTTTTCATCGGCCTGCTCCTTCTTATGGTGCTGCTTTGTAGGCCGTGAGATTTCACATCTCTAAGCATTCAGTGTCGTGTCTTAGTGAATAACATTTTAGAGAAAGACGAGGAGAGTTGATGCTCATCAATATGATTGCAGAATGCCTCGCTAAGGTGATTGTGGGTTTTATGAGCATGCACACAGATAAACACACACATAGACAGACATTATGTTAAGGTCTGGATGTCTGATCTGTTTTGAAATTGCAGGTATTTTCAGCTTCTCTGGAAGCCTCTTTACTGAACTCCACATCATTCAGGTTAGCTGTAATAACTACATCTTACAAAGATGAATTAAATTACAACCAGCAGTGTGTTGTGGTCCTTACGAGCTCCTTTATTCGGTACATTTTCCCTCCACTCTTTTGTATCATTTACCCATCTATAGGAACCGGTTTTGTTTTTTGGCCGAGGAACCGATGCACGCAAATTAGACCCAGTGAGAAATGAAAAGCACCTCATCATAGGCGGTGTAGAAAGGCAATAGTCGATATTTCCCTGGCATTAGTAGCCATCACAACAAATTGGATAGCAGTATGTTAATGAGAAAGTCCAGTATGTTGCATCCTGTATTATAGATAGGAAATTAGAACTGTGGTAATGACGCATTTTAATAACGCCTTAGGAGAAGACATGGATGACACACACACACACACACACACACACACACACACAGCGCACCATGCCGAGGGAGTTGGGGGTGTGAGAGGTATCGTACTCGCCCCATAGACTTGCAAACTCCTTCATTAGCATCGTAGGGCCAGAGTTAGGTAGCTCGTTAGCAAGGCAGCCACAGCAGCAGATGCTTCTACCTGCGTGCTCGTGCTCCAGCACACGCATGCACACATACACTATATGTATACATGGAAAAACACCCACTCAGCTTGCAGTGAGACACAGTGATACAGGCCTGTGGCCCCAGTAGGTCCTGATCCTGATGATTAAACCAGCATCATTATTATAGACTATCAGAATTACTTCTGCTTCACATCTGAATGCTTTCATCCATATTCAAAATGCATGTGACGCCTTCCTCATCAAGTCTATATTTGCACCTGAAACTGCCGTGTGTGCATGAGCATATGGTTTTTGCTCTAACTCCAGTGAGTCCTCTCACACTGTTAACTCTGTTTCATCTGTTTTGTAAAGACTGCTGTTTCTCAGGTGTTAATGGAAATGTAAACTAGCTATATACAACTTAAACTTGTTATAACACCTGCAGAAATGTCAGTGAGACATAGAATTATGATCTGTTTTATTCTCCCTGATCTAATGGATGATGATAATGAAGTCAGAGATTCTATTTTGATTTATTTGTAAGATGGAGATTCTTTGCCACCGCAGTGGCACATTACCACAGTGCCACCTAGTGGTAGATGGCATGTGTTGATTTATGTGTTTTCTTTCTTGTTCCTGTTTCTCGTTGCAGACCAGCGTTCTGAACAAACACCTGAGTTCTCTAATGCCCGGTCTGACTGCGAAAGTCTTCAGGACATACAACGCCTCCATCACTCTGCAGCAGCAACTTAAGGAGCTCACAAACAGTCAGTCACACCTGCTCGCTGCACTGTAACAGTCTAAATTGACTTTAAATGCTCTGCACCACACATGAGCATTTTAAAGCGGTGGCTCGTGTTCCTCAGGTGCTGGTGCAGGGCGGTTAATAATGTAACTTGCCATCAGTTCAGCTCATTGTGTCACAGGGTCCAGTGAAAACAATGCAGTGACCCTCTTTTATATTTAGCCGGCTTAGTTCAAGGTATCCTGATGTCAGTCGGGTTTCTCAGTTATGACAGGAGTACATTATCACTAAACCCAGAGCCGTGCATCTCGGTCTCGCTCTTATCAGAGTCCCATTGGCTGCCTTGGCCATGATTTTTCCCTTTCAGAGATAGAAGTGTCATACTCGTCTCATTTCTGGCTTGCCACTGAGAGCCAATATGCAGGCTGACATGTGGTTGCAGGCAGTGTTGTGTGAACCACAGGAGGAATAGATGAAGTTAATACACGTGTATAAATGAAATGGGAGAATGTAATTGTATGAATGTGACTTGAAGCTTGATGTTTTGTCGCTGTGTGAGGTAATGGCATTAGGCGTGTCAGCGTGAGTTTCTCTTTAATAGTTTCTGTGCATAATTCTGGTTTGATATCTGTTCTCACTTGGATTTTTTTTCCTTGTTTAAATACAAATTACTTTTTTTTTTAAAATTCCTCAGAGTCTGACAATGTGGCAGAGAAACTGTTGTCCTACAATCGAGCTAACAGAGCAGTTGCTATTCTGTGTAACCACCAGCGGGCGCCGCCAAAGACCTTTGAGCAATCCATGGCTAACCTTCAGGCAAAGGTAAGGGCAGCTTGATTGAAAGTTACTTTAGTTTATATTTTATTGGACACAGTAATTTAAATTGGATTAGAAAGGGGCGATCGTGGCTCAAGAGTTGGGAGGTCGCCTTGTAATTGGAAGGTTGCCGGTTCGAGCCCCGGCTCGGACAGTCTCGGTTCGGTCGTTGTGTCCTTGTGCAAGACACTTCACCCGTTGCCTACTGGTGGTGGTCAGAGGGCCCGGTGGCGCCAGTGTCCGGCAGCCTCGCCTCTGTCAGTGCGCCCCAGGGTGGCTGTGGCTACAATGTAGCTGCCATCACCAGTGTGTGAATGGGTGGATGACTGGATATGTAAAGCGCTTTGGGGTCCTCAGGGACTAGTAAAGCGCTATACAAATACAGGCCATTTACCATTTATTTTTTTGTATTCTTCTCATTGTTAATTGACTGAAGAACAGATGAGAATTCAAGTGACAGTAAATGGTAATGGTAAATGGCCTGCATTTGTATAGCGCTTTACTAAGGACCTCAAAGCGCTTTACACATCCAGTCATTCACACACTGGTGATGGCAGCTACATTGTAGCCACAGCCGCCCTGGGGCGCACTGACAGAGGCGAGGCTGCCGGACACTGGCGCCACCGGGCCCTCTGACCACCACCAGTAGGCAAACACGGGGTTAGTATTAGGGCTGCTCAATTAATCGAATTTTAATCACGATTACGATCTGGGCTTTCAACGATCATTAAAAATGACTGAGCCGATTATTAGCCCCTCCCTCATTTATCCGCGACACCTTAAAGGCCGTCTGTGAAAATATTGTCGGGCATAAACGGTCCATGGCGCAAAAAAGGGTGGAGACCGCTGATTAAGAGGACCCGAGGGAAGCTCGGAAAGCTAAGCAGAAGTTATTTGGAGAGGAGAGTGACTGCCGTTGGTTGAAAAGAGAGTTTAAAAAAAAAAAAAACTTCAGTGGTGTTGCACACTATTTTATATTATTTTTTAAAGTCATTGTTAACCCTTTAAAGCCGGTCAGAGCAGCACGCTCCGTTTTGCGTAACTATTTTTAAATCCCTGTAGAATCTGAACCGTGTAAGCTAGCGCAATAATTTGTTTTGCATATGAAACCGGAGGAGTTGTACTTACATCTGATGCCATCAGCTTGTCCTCGGTCACGGTTTCGTTCCACATATAGCTTTGCAAAAATTGCATAAAAAGCGCTTGCAGGAACAAAAACATAATATTCCAGAAACACGCTTTGCCGATCCATCAGCTGTTCGTAACACTTCCCACAGTGAAATGATGCACCTGCTGTTTTCTTTGCAAATTTGCATCATAGGATTGTTTTTTGTTTTTCCTGCAGTATATAAAAATTGCTGTATCTCCAAAATAAAACTATGAAGACACTCAAAATAAATTTCCTGTGGTGGGAAACTATTTTTTTGCAACTTTATTGTATTTAAAGTTTTGAGGGATAAACCTCTTAAATTTCTCCAAGTAGAAATATATGTAAACAAAACAAAAACGATTTTCAATTTTTTTTTGTAGTTTATTGCACTTTTTTGCAATTTATGTAATTACTATGGACTTAATGCATACATATTATTAAAATATGGGCTATAACAGTTGTATTGATGTATAGCAACTTGAAATGCTCCCACAAATGGCACTACAGCATGTAAAAAAAAAAATAATATAAGCTCTGGTGGACTTGGTTCTATGGTAGGTCTTAAAGGGTTAAATAAATAAATATCGTCAAATAATCGTGATCTCAATTTCAGTGAAAATAATCGTGATTATCATTTTTGCCATAATCGAGCAGCCCTAGTTAGTATCTTGCCCAAAGAGATTTGGATCCACAGCCTGTCCTGTCACATTTTGAATTTAAATGTGGTGCCTGTGTGAGAGCTTGTATCCATATGTTCTCCACCCAGATTGATGCCAGGAAGGAGCAGCTGGCCTTAGCCAAGACGGAGCTGAAACAGGCCAAGAAGGAGGCCAAGACGAAGGGGAGTTCGGACCCGAAGTTGCAAGCGTGAGTGTCAGTAGTGGTGCGGAGGGGGACAAAAGAGAAGCTTTGGTAACATTTTGTCCTGTCCATGCGTTGGACTGAGGGCTACCACGAAGTAGCTTTAACCATTTTGGCAGATACCTGATATCCTCTGTCCTGAACATTTTATTTCTTTAATACAACCAAAAAAAACAAGAGCATGAAACTTTACAGGTGTGTACCCGAGATCAGAATAAAGGTTTTAAAATGGTTGCGGTGGAATCCACGGTGCACTGCTGGAGTTACGTCATCGTTCTTTCCTTTTTCTTGTATGCCTCCTATTTTTAGAATATAATTCATTCATTCATTCGAGTGACCCTCAGGCAATGAATGGTTTCATGATATCTAATATTTTCATCACAGGGTAAATAGGAAAGCGCTGAACAACTTTGAATGCGTTTGCAATGACAACATCAGATTTATTTCCCCCCCCCCAGTAAAAATGTTTGTTTTCGGGTCTTTTCTACTATTTTCAAATATTTACACAAACTCCTCTTTAATTGTTACACTGTGAGAGGAAGTGATACAAAAAGGTTCTTCCATCCACACATATCTGTACCAGTGATGATTCCTTCTCTGTCAGGCTGGTGGAGCGGAAAAAGGCAGCAGTGAAGCGTTGTGAAGAGCAGCTGCTGAAGCTGGAGGTCCAGGCAACCGACAGGGAAGAGAACAAACAGGTCGCTCTGGGTACCTCAAAGCTCAACTACTTAGACCCGCGGATATCCGTGGCCTGGTGAGTGAACACTACCAGCTGTTAAATATATAACACAAGATGTATACTGATATTTTCCCTCAGACTCAGAAGTGATAGCTGGTTTGTTTCAACTTTACCGTCTGTGTACCTCTGTTTCTAGGTGAAAAGATCTAAACCTGAATAAAGACGTTTAGGCTCATTTTTAATATTCCTCCCATCTATTCAGGTGTAAAAACATGGAGGTACCTATAGAGAAAATCTACAATAAAACCCAACGGGAGAAGTTTGCCTGGGCCATCGACATGACAGAGGCAGACTTTGAGTTCTAACCTAAAACTTGTTCAAGTCTCTCGTCTTAAAAGGTGACATAAGCTGCAATTCAGGAACCACTCCGTTAATTTTACATACAGTACTTCAATGCTGCATTTATTGTATTTTCAAAGACTGCCCATGTTGTACTTATAACTGTGTGGTACGATCGAGCTGTGCTTAATGTGCTTTTGCTTAGTGGTGTTTGTTTTTGTTCAACACTTTCTTTGGAAAAACTGCTGTTATTTGCTGTTTGTATGTTTTTGTTTGCATTAATCTGAATAAAGGTTCCCATTAGGCAGTAACGGGCCAAAGAAGCTGTCACGAGTTCTTAAACACCACTTTTGGGGAAGTGTTGTTTCAAATGCATAATTCTGCTGGTGTCGGTTTGCATTAACAAAGACAGTTTGTATAAGACTGAGGGCCAGTTCATTCTAAACACAGTGCTTTAAAATTAACAATGGGAAACACTGATTAGAATGCAAATAAAAAGGCAGTAACTTTAAAATCCTTTAAACCCCATATTTAATTAAAATGGTACAAAGACAACAGATTTTGCTTTTTGGAAAAAATCAATGAAAATATATGCATGCGCTGATTTTTATTTAAGGGCAGAAAATACATTTAAACTTTTATGACCGGTGTTTTCCAGCGTGTTGCGTGACCTCTTCTTGAACTGATGAGACTAAATGTTGTAGTTTTTAAAGTAAAAGTTGCATTTTCCAGTTCATAGCACACTAAAGTTTACAGTAGATAATTTCATCTGTGGATGCGATGACAGAGTCTTTAATGACAATAAGTGCTTCTGAGCCCAGTGACTGAAGATTCTTATTTTTGTGCCGTGTCACTCCATACATCTGAATATATTATGCACTGTCCATGATGGGCTCACATACTTATTTGCTGTGTCATTGTCCTTATTAATTCTGAAACCCTTGGTGTCCCTGTGGTGCTCATGATGAAGTTTCAACATGCAGGGTTTAAATGATTCCGGTTCGTTTTTATTATTTACATTTTACAAACTGTCCTAACCTAAGAGGTTGATTATAATTTCATTACATTATAAACAATATAGATTTAAAAACCATGCAACACTGAGACGTTCCACAGAATTTGCATCTGAAAATACGATTCTGGTTTAAAAAAACAAAACTACAGAAAAATGCAGAGCACCTCGGAGTTGGATGTATTGTTAAAAATTCTGTCAGCACCAGAGGGGTATGATACGAAGAACATTCAACACAGGCAGGCTCTCTTTGCTGTAGCTGGCTTGACAAAACGTAAAACTCCAGTAAGAGATTTGTTTTCAGCTCAGTGCGCGCTCGTGTAAAAAGGGGTTTCATGCATCGTGACTCTGTGTCCACGCAAAATGATCCAAGTGCCATCTACTCCAATCTCAGACGTTATCAGATGGTGTAAAAACTGGATTTGGTGCATAAAGTGGTAAACATTAGAATTTATTATGTTATTGCCGAGTGTAATTTCAGTGCTGTCACCTTAGAAATAGTTCTGAGTCTTTTAGACTGGATACATTAAATGTGCCTGATGTAAAGGAAATGCACAAATCGCTTTCATTTGTCAGCAGATTGCGAAATGAATTTCACATTAGTACTCTTTGTGTGGGTTCTGTATGCTGGACTAAATCAGGGGTGTCTAACTCCAGGCCTTGAGGGCTGGTGTCCTGCAGGTTTTAGATCTCAGATCTCACCCTGGGTCAACACACCTGAATGAGATGATGAGGTCATTACCAGCCCTCTGGAGAACATCAAGAGATGCTGAGAAGGTCATTTAGCCATTTAAATCAGCTGTTTTGGATCAAGGACGCATCTAAAACCTGCAGGACACCGGCCCTCGAGGCCTGGAGTTTGACACGGCTGTACTAAATAGTTGGGATAGGCTCCTGCCCCCACACACACATCTTAACTGGATAAGCAGGAAAGAGATGGAATGAAGTTTAACATTTATACATTTTTTTTTTTTTTGCTTCACTAAAATAAACATGCACATACATAATGCAATTTCCTGACGATGATTTTAGTGGTTCCACTAAAGTGCAGCTTAACAACTTGTGACACATAAAACTTATTCCCCAAACATGCGTATAAATAACACTTTTTAAAAATGCGATGGATTAAAAAATAAAAATAAAAACTCTGAAAATATGGATTTTTAAAACAAACTCTGAACATAACCTGCGGCCGAGCGGCTTACGTCTTCAGGTTAAGTGACCATAGTGACTTAGGTTAAAAGAGCCGCTTATCTTAAAATCAGTTTTCATTACAGAAAACTGATTTTAAGTTTGACCAACTCCAATAACTCACTGATCTCACTTCATAGTGCACCCCTCTTTCCAAGTATTGACCATACATGACAAACAGCCGTGTATTAAATAGCTTTAATAGAAGACTATCAGGATTGGAATGCATCCCACACAATGGTTGTAACAGTGCTCACTGTGAAACACTGCTAGCTTTAGAGATTCGCTGCACCGTGTTGGTGCGGACACTGGGTTAGAGGTTTGTACTAACCTGTTAGCCTGCAAGTTTTAGTCCTCGTCAGAGGCTAGGGCAAAACCAACACTGTCTGCTTTCGTGTCAAGGAATTCAACTACTGATATACATGTATATGAAAATAACCTCCAGGTTAGTACGCTAAATCTGCAATCCTGCACATGAGCACTTGAGGTGCTGAAGGGCATGTCACACTACTCTAGCTTACAAGTAACGTTCAAATTTTCAAGTCATTACATAACCATTTCACAATATATAAAAAAGCATTTCACACAACGACACACCAAATCAATATTAGTCATTTTCAGAATGGAAAAAGTCTGCTGCTCCTGAATACAGGACCGACTTCACGCCTTGTGATTTAGGAACCTGTGGGACAGATTTAGAAAACCATTCACTATTAAAGCTGACATTCAACATATTTACAGGAAAACTGACAAAGCTAGATGTGCCGACTACTTGATTACCTTCATTATGATCCTTGACCCTCTTTAGCTTTTTCTGGTGTTGCCTCGATCTCCTCGACACCAGCCTGGGTCATCAGGTCAGCAATGTTTTTTTCCAAGTCATCAATACGTGTGCTCATTTCATCAAGTGGAGAATTAGTTAAGGCTGGTAATTACAACTGGAAATCACAAAGTCAGCTAACACGGAACAAATGACCCAGCCTACAATTATTAACTTTGATGCATATAATCAATACAATGTTTTAGATGATTATTAGGATATTCCTTCCAATGATCTGGTCTGACATTGTCTGGAACTTGTCCTGCATCTGTTGCAGCAGAGTCTGAACCTGTGGAGGGGAAAAGAGCAGAAATTATAAATGAAACTGGAGCCACTTAGTAGTTAAAGTTTATGGAGATATAAAGTGAAGTCATAACACTGCCAGATACAAACACTTAAGCATATGGTCTGTGAATCTGTTTCTATGCCAACAACTTAAAAGCTTGACTATGGATCTATGATTTACTGTAACAAGTACACCTGCAGCGCACACCCCCCCCATCTCTTCATTCTGCATCTCCTTCACATAACAGTCAAGTTAATCCTCAGCTTCTTTAAATCTGTGTGAATACGACTGTAGGAAACTAGGTAATGCATAACAACAAATGACTCAAACTAGCGGAGGTGGTTTTTAAACGTTTGCGAGGTTTACTGAAGCTGAACGTCTCTCACTGACCCCCATCTCTATGGCAACACTCAAACACTGCCTACGCAGGCTTTGTCGTATAGGAAACACTAAAAGAATCATTAACATATAATCTGTACATTTTAAGGTCTGTGTGAAACTGCGCGATATTCAGTAGTCAGACACTGATAAGGGAAACCTACTATATATAAGTGCCAGGTGAATAAGGATAGAAAATGTACTGCAGGTAACTTTTACATAATTCTGTGCAGTTTACTCGTTGGAATTTGGTGATGCCATTTACATGACCGGTTGACCATTACATAACATTCTGGAGCTAAAGTCTGGGATTGTGGTTTGGATGCAACAAGCTCAACACACACTTTGAATCTAGAGTTTTACATACCAAACAAAATCCACGAAACACCGCATAAGTGCTAAAATTTGCTAGCTCAGATAGCTTGCTATCGTTAGCATTGTTATTGGCTTTGCTAGCTAAGGCTAAGCTACTGTGGCTAAAGCTAGCTTGCCTCGCGATCACGACTCACCACATTGGTAAGGTCCTGCACCGATTTGGGGTCCGTCTCAGCCATGTTGTGATGTAAATGATTATCAGCGCCTAAACAGCACAAAAATTCAAACCGCTATCTAGCGACTGTTTTGCTATCTACTCGAAGTAAGCAATCTCGCACAACACCCACAGCACAGTCAGCTGTTCCAAAGCACAGAGAATCTCGCGAGAGCTGCTCCAAAGTACAGCGAGTTTTGAATGGGCAGTACAGAGTTGTAGATTTTATTTACCCCACGTAGCTTCATAAAACTCCTGACATTCAGATATTTGTTCAGTGCAGTAGTCTGCCTCATTTAGGCGTCCGGGTCATAGAAACATGCACACAAAAGCCTTTGTTAAATCTGTATTAACTAAAACAAAAGATAGAAGTCGATGTATCCGTGCGAGTGCGTGTGCGCCTGCCTGCGAGTGCGTGTGCGCCTGCCTGCGAGTGCGTGTGCGCCTGCCTGCGCGCGCACGTTTCTCCTCATCTGAACGAGTTGGATTTGAAAGTTGGAGCTGCCGGGAGCCCGGTGTGTTTTGACGCCGAAGAATTCGTGTGCGGGTTTTGTTTATGTTACAAACGGGCGGAAAGTGAACGACGAGGCTTGGTAAGTAAAGCTTGAAGTTTTAAGTTAACTCTTAAATTAGGGAACTTACTGGGGTATAAAATCCTTATAAGGGGCGATACAGAATCAGCCCCAGTGAGCTCGCTCTACTATTATAGAAAACGGTAGACTTTCTTTGGTGATTTAATTTTTGCCCTTAAAAGTTCTTATTTGCACAGGCTTATACGAAACCTTCATCTGTTTATAACAATGTAACCACTCGCTGTGAATGCTGGGCCTCTGTGTCTTGTTACTCTGAGGCTGGCACAGTAGCCTAAAATTGATGTCTGGAAGTTCAGGCATGTTAGCCCAACCCAAAGAAGCTATGCTTTGCTTACGTAACAAAGCTCGTTGTGTTATCAGATGTAGTCCATCACATTTGGGCTGCTCTCATGTGATGGTTAACTTCTACAGCAGGCGGAGGGAAGTAGCTGGAGACGCCTTGGATTGTTAAATTTCCTGAATAATATTTAACTTTGGAAAACACGTAGAAACCTTTTTATGGAATGTGTTAAAGGTCTGCTGCAGGTTTTCATTCACTTTGCATTGTTAATCATCACACCTTTAAAATGCTTTCTGCAATGTTGGTGTTTTTACAGCCGTTATGTCCTTATTACAAATAAATGCCCTCTGATGTTAATCAGGCTGTACACAGGAGATTCCACTCAATGCATCTGCTGTTACGTTGAGGAGAAAAGGTTAACAGCAGCAGTCTTACAAGAAGAGAACCTGTTGGTGAGGGTTTTGTGTTATCACGACAAAAGTGTGTTGACCCAGTGCTGACTGGATTTCCAGGTTTGACTGATTCGTCAGCTGAGCCTTGTGACCAATCAAAAGAGCACATTCATTCTAGCGCGTTTCAAGGTTTGATAATGAAAATATTACACAGTCATTACTGAACAGGAACACAACAGTACCCACAAGCATGATGCCACTGCTCACTGTTGTTCAGCATGTGTAGGTCAGGGTTTTGTGTACACAAAATACGTTTGTTTTTGTTTTGTTTCTACTGAAGAACAACAATAGGGAACTGGAGTTTTAGGGAACTGTATGAAATCAAATTTACTGAAACATATTGTAACACTGTTTGGAGGGAAAAGAGAACTACTGTGACCATTTGTAATAAAGTAAAATAAAATTCACTTCCTGCTGTGACAAAACAAATTTCCCACGTGTGGGACTAATAAAGGTTATCTTATCTTATCTTATCATGCCAAGTAGTCACAGTAGTCACTTTGCATTGCTAATAATAATATTAATTTGAAGATTTAATTTAAGAAAACATTTTGAATTACCAGGACCTTTGTTATGAAGACAGCCTGGTAATAGAATATGTTTAACTGAACATTTAAGCTAAGAAGAAAAAAGAAAAGCTGGTGTATGCAGTTTGACAGAAGTCGGTGCAGATATGCATTTTGACTTGTTATTTAAACAGTGTGGTAGATCCCATACTGGTCACCTTAGTAACGCCCCTAGCTTCACCAGCCGGTGACTGTTTAACCTCTCCTGGCAGTCCATGTCCTCTGTTGCTGTACATTCCCAGACCTTTGACTCCCACTTGTGATCCCTGTTCTGATATGTGGCCACTATAAAAGACAAGAAGTTTAAATAATAGAAAAGTAGTTTGCTACTTGTCTGTCCTCCTTGACCTATTTATGTAATGAATTAAAGTACAGTATACTATTTCCAGACAGTCATGGGTCCATTTATTGTAACTGTTGGGAAACCTGAATAAAAATGAACATTTTCTTTGCTGCACCTCTGTTTGGAATCACTACTACGCCTGCCTGTAACAGCAGAGCTTGCCTAAGATGTGTTATTGAATGATTTTGATTGATGGAAATGGATGTAAAACGATTAGAAAAATAAGATAACTGCCAACATTTAGAAGTTGTATTTGGACAATAATGAGCCTTTTGTACTTTAAAAAAATATAAAAAGATAAACATTTAACAGCTGTTTTTGACTAATCAACCAGCAAATATGTGAAACTGTAACAGACTATGCAACAATGACATAGTTGTCTACTTCAACATTATGTTCTGCATAAAGAAGCTTAAAAGCAGTATTATGCCTGCATTGTATGTGTGCATTGATAGGCCAGAATCAGCTGACTGAGATCATTTTGGCTCTAATATGAAAGTATATTGCTTCATGTTTTATGTAAGTTTGGTTGTTTTGGTCATCATGCACGGGCTACTTTCCTGTAAGAGATTTAGTGCTGGAAATAAACATGAAAATTGTGATGTGAGATATAAGAATGAGGCATTTAATTGCACTCGGGCAATGTTAATCTCTGGTTAGTGACTCTGGGTGCCTCATAATGCCCATTAATGATAACGCTGCTGACCTCCCATTACTTTGACTCTCTGACAGTGGCCTGCTGTCTGTCAGATCTCCTACTGCTACTCATCCACCTCCTGAACACTCGTAATATTCCCTTGCTGTGATGGATGCCGAGGTGGTTCTCCAGGAGGAGGACATGGAGGGCTCGTGGACGCTGCTCTCCTGGCTGGCATCATTCGTAATGGTGTTTGGGGGAGCCCTGCCTTATGTGCCGCAATATCAGGAGATCCAGAAAAGCAGCAACACTGAGGGATTCTCCACCAGAGTCTGTCTGGTGCTGCTCATAGCTAACATCTTGCGTATATTTTTCTGGTAAGAAAGCATTTGTTCTTTACTCATAATTTTTATCCTTTTGCTTTTCTGTTTTATTCCTTTTAAAGGTGCTAACCTGTCATGTCAGCCTTGAGGCTCTGTATTTAAATACAGCTGATCCTACCGGACTACATGCTGATCTATAAGAGCTCTGTATCTAAAGTCCTGATTGATTTTGGTTGCCTTGGTCTTGTTCTTGCAGGATAGGGAAGCAGTTTGAGCTGACCCTGCTGCTTCAGAGTGTGGTCATGATTCTCACCATGTTTGCCATGCTCCACCTTTGTTGCACTGTGCAAAACGCCAACAGAGTAAGCACCAAGCAGCATCGCCTTTCAGGTAACCGCAGCTTACCATGCAATCACTGTCATGAGCATTTACAATTACAGCAAGTGACGCATCCAACATTCAATGCTTCCCTGTGTCAGCAGTTTTAGGCGAGAACTCCTGCTTCTTTCCAAAAGAGGGAGCTAGTGGAAAAGCTAACATTGCAAGATTGCTGTTCTCAAAACACCTTACCTATGAGAGCTACTTTTTTATATTCTGACTTGTCCTCTGTATATTGAATTCTTCTTTTCAGTTTCCAGTGTGACGAATACGCAAACACACTGAACACAGTAAAGCTTGAAATATCATTAAAATATCACGTTAAAGAATGTGTAAGAAGTGCAAAGCCAAACAGAGACCATCCACTATAACTGCAAACCCTTCTTTAACCTTATGGCATAACCTGAAGTGCACCTCCCTCAAAATGTAACTACATGTCATGTTCATGCAGCCTGCAACTAGTTTTTAATTTATCAATAATCACTGTCTCAATGTAAAAAAATGGAAACTAATATAAAAGCAAAATTCTGGAGTGAGATCACTGAAATTGTCCAAATTGATGTGAAGGGATGAACAAGGCACTTTATTTGTTTCTATTTGCTGGCACTGCATGAAAAGCACCAGGACTCAACCATAAGGTGAATATGCACCAGCACAAGTATAAATGTCGGCAACAACGTCGACCACTAAACGTAGGTTACGTCGTAGACGCTACCGCAGACGTCTAAAACAGCCATTAGTCAGTTTGTGTGGAAATAAGCCGGGTTACATGGTGGCATTGTGACAAATATGTCTTCATAACATGAATTATAGAGTACAGCAAGGTAAAGATTTGATTTAAGGTGCACAGGCAGCAGGTCTGCAGAATGTCGGCCCATCCCACCCTGTGAATTACAGGATATCTCTTCTTAGAGTGCGTGTGCACGAAGTATAAGAAATGTGATGGAAACACAAGCATGTGAATGTGTTTCTTAGGAGGCTGTGGATGACGTATTGGTACAGAGTGAGAGCAGATGATGTGAGCTAAGATTAAGCGCACCAATATCAGTGTCTCCTCTGAATTGTGTGTGTGTGTGTGATGCCAAGACGGGGAACCCAACCAAGATTATTTACAGGGTCTATTTTTATAGGCTGCTGTCTTTTATAGGTAAAAGACGCTCGAGTTGATTGCCAAATATCCTGACAGAAATTCAATCTTAGTGCAGTTTTTCTTTTTTTGTTTTATTAGACAACGAAGTAAAACTGAATAATGGAATCTTGTAATAGTCTGATCATGCAGAGCACAACGTGTTATTAAAGACATAAATCACGATAACTGATTTTAGGTTGATGGATATGAAACAGGGAGAATATTTCTTTGTAAAGACGAGCAGAAAGCATGTCTGTTTGTTAGGCTGTCAGAGGCAAATCCCTCTAAATGAGTTTTGATTGAGGAACTACAGACTGAGTGTGTGTGTGTGTTTAGACAGGAGAGTAATGATCATCTTTATGTTAGACTGTGCTTCTCTTGCCTTTACAAAGAACTGATCTATTACTCATCAGCAGCCCCCTCCCCCCTCTGTTTATATTATTTCAGCCTACGCCAAACAGTTTTTGTGGTGAATAAAATAGTTTATTGTAAGTGGAGGTGGATCGTCTGATTTCCATATAGGCTGTTTGTGAACGTGTAGCAGTGAACAACAATTCTGCCTGCAAGCCACTGAGGCGTAAACTGTTAATCAGAGGAAACAGAGCGATTGATTTAAAGCGATCTTTATTTTTTAATCACACTATCAGATAAAACACATCATGAACACTCTTTCACATTAAGCCCCTCGCTCTCTCTTAAGGGCAGCTCTGAGGTCCAGTTGCGATGGGGGATGGTGGGGTCGGGACAAGAATAGATCAGAACGGCTCTTCTCCCCAGCTGCCTGCTCTTCCCTCCACGTTTCTTGTGCAAAGTCTTTCCAACAGATCAGGGTCATCTCTATGTAAAATAGTTACTTCTAACCATGATGCATGTCGGCGTGGTTTACAAACACGGAGCTATTTTTGTGGCTCCTTCATTTCTTAGCTCCTCGCTCAGAAGTCCTGACTGCTCTTTATTTTTCTCTTCTTCTTTTTCTCACACCTTCCTCCACTGTTCTTCTACTCTCCCATCTCCTCCTCCTGTCGATCCTTCTGTTGCAGTTTCAAGGGCTCCTACTTCTTTTCCTTAACTTCTACTTTTATGAACAGATATCTGAGACTGCCAGAGTCCATGCTGAGGTCATCTCTGATCCACTTGCTTTAATGCCAACTTCTGTCATCTGCCTACTAACCTCATTTCCACTGCCTCAAAGCACACTCGAGCAGAACATAACCTGACTGACTGAGGCCAAACAGAGAACTGCATGTCTCCTGTGAGTGTCATTCTCCCACAGTTAAAAAAAAAGATTAAAATTTTGCAGTGCTGAAAGTTTTTTTCTTTCTTTTCTGTTGGCTATACCAACACATTGTTGTTGCGTTCCTAAATACATTAAGATATAGTGAAATGTTTCTTTTATAACATTGCTCTTATTACAATATTACATAGTCCAGTGTATTACTTACCTTTTTACGCTTTATAGAAAGTAATTTATGAATTGCTCATTACATTACTTTTTGCATTACTCCTCAGCATCACATAGGAAGCACTGTCACTTAATTGCCTATATAATATGAAACTTTCCATCTACATGTATATATGGATATCCTGACAGTGAAGACTTATCAATGATCTCCTTTCAGTATTTAGTTCTTATCACAAAGCTGAAAACAGCTGGGAGCACTCGACAGCTGCTTCGTGTGTTAGCACGCTGCCATTGAAGCTGGATGCTGAGATTTGATATCGTGCACAGGAGATGGGTTTGTTTTTTCTTCTGGATTTCACATCCTTGTGTCCAAAACATTAGCATAATGTGCATATCTCCACCCCTGAAGATCTGTAGACCACTGTGCCATTTAGGCTATGGTTCACTAATGATGTTTTACTCAGAGCTGACTCTGGTCTTCTCAGCCTTCCTGTCCTTTTGTATCTGAGTTCAGCCTTCGACACGATCTCTCCTTCTAAACAGACTTTCCTCTCTTGGCGTCTCCGACACCCCCCCAGCCTGGTTCCAATCATATCTCCTTGACCGTCTATTCCCGGTCACTTCTGATGTACCCCAACGTACAGTCTTAGGCCCTCTTCTCTTCATAACATACATCCTCCCTCTTGGTACCATTTTCCATAAATTTCATCTTTCCTTTCACTGTTTTGCTGATGACACCCAGTTAAATCTCTCCCGCTGGCCTGATTCCTCCCTCCCACCTTCTCTTATAGAATGTTTATCCGAATTAAAATCCTAATTTTCTAAAGCTCAATGAGGATAAAACTGAACTCCTTCTTGTCGGCACTAAATCCAGCCCACTGAAGGCAAATCATTTCACTCTCACTGTTGATAACTCCACAGTTTTCCCTTCTCCTCAGGTTAAGAGCCTTGGTGTCATCCTAGACAGTTCACTGTCCTATAAATCTCACATCAGTAATCTCACCTGTTCTGCTTATTTCCATCTATGCAACATTAACCGATTACGTCCTTCTCTTTCCACCCAGTCTGCGTCCATTCTTGTTTAATAGTCTCGTTACCTCCCGCATTGACTATTGTAATTCTCTCTTGCATGGTCTCCCCCAAAAATCCCTCCATAAGCTTCAACTGGTTCAAAACTCTGCTCCCGGCATTATTACCAGAACCCCCTCCTTTTTTTTTCTTGCGCCTGTCCCGTTTGGTTCTTTTGCCATCAGAATTATTGTCTAAAGGCAAAGAAAGATTCTCCCCATGTTTGCGTGGGTTCTCTCCGGGTACTCCGGCTTCCTCCCACCGTCCAAAGACATGCAGCTTGTGGGGATAGGTTGATTAGAAAAATCCAAATTGCCACTAGGTGTGTGAATGTGCGAGTGAATGTGAGTGTGAATGGTTGTCTGTCCCTGTGTGTTGGCCCTGCGACAGACTGGCGACCTGTCCAGGGTGTACCCCGCCTTTCGTCCTATGACAGCTGGGATAGGCTCCAGCGCCCCCCGCGACCCTGAAAAGGATAAGTGGAAGCGAATGGATGGATGGCAAAGAAAGATGCCCAACGAACTTCCTCCTACAAGCGCATCACCTGTCATGTGATTACTGAATTAAGGAAAGTACCACTGCTTATGAGAATCACAGTTAGGCGTCTCCAAATAGGTTTGAAACTGGTGACTGGGAGTTCCTTTTTGTGTTTCTGTCACTAAGATGTGGTTAATAGTAAAAATTTGTAATTGTTTTCTCCTCAAAGGGTAGGTGTAAAGCCATTGTTGCCCGGTAACAGTGCCTCCTGCTTTTGTATTGTATACGTGAAAACAGGTAATTGTATAAAGTTGTTGCCAGAATGGCACGACAAAGAGAAATGTCAGTCAGATGAGCAAGCTCGCTTCTTTCAAGGATGAGCTTGTTGTGCAAGTTTTATGCCCACACTTTTTTTTCACTCCGGCTTTCTTATAAACAACCAAAGAGTGCCAGTAACTACATCATGGCATGTGAAAAAGGAAGTGCTGTTTTTGGCTTTATGCACAAACTGTAGCACAGTCTGGAAGTTTCTTCAGACTATCTCACCAGGAGTGCTCAGACTTTAGAAGTGAAGCCAAGCTAAGAGATAACAAACACAACTACACAGCCTGGATTTTGTCGTCAGGTCACCTTCATTATTATTTATTGTTTTTGTACTAGATGTGTAAGGTGTGTGTGTGTGTGTGTGTGTGTGTGTGTGTGTGTGTGTGTTTGTGTGTGTGTGTGTGTGTGTGTTTGCATCCTATACAGTAGCTCTTTCTGTCTCCTTAATCCATTGATGATGCAGTGATATCAGGATGAAAAGTCAGCAGAAAACAGAATCTGTTTTTCGTCTGCATCAGCATTGTTACTCTGCCCATTTTGATGCCCTTTGCATAATCGTTCATAGAGGTGAAACTTCATATATTTGTGGTTAAAATGTGTTCTTGAGTCTTTGTCATAGTCTCTGCCTGTGCTCACTCAGAGTTATGACTTTGCAAAGTCTTCAGTACCTGCCCCAGGGTGCCACATTAGCAGTCCTGGCCTTATAATGCAGGAGTTTGAAGCCAGATAGAGAAGTAAGGGGTCTGAATATATTCAAAGACACACGTGATCTCAGGCTAAGTGTCAGATTGGTGCAGACAGTAACTCTGAGTATGTGAAAGAAGAGAATTCTGGGGCTGGATAAAAAAAACTTGATTTAAAACAAGTCAAGAATATCTAATGAAGTGTAATTACTGAGCTACTGTGAGGTCACTGAAAGTGGAACACCATAAAAGCTGAACAACATCCTCCTCTGTTGGCTGAAACGGGTAAAGCACACACATTTAACGTTGTACTTACAGCTTACGTTTGTGTGAAGAAAGTGCGTTTGAAAGTTAGCAACAGCTGCTGTTTAACATTCTGTTTGTTACCTTACCTCACTATAAACAGAAGAGGCGGGGCTCTTGATAACTAGCGTTGACCCTGTGGTCTTCCCTAAAAGCATTATCACTCAAGACAGTGGAAGCATGATAGGAATTGTTGAAGTGTTCACGAATCACCGTCTCTAATGTGATAAAATGAACTGCTACTCTGTCCTCTGTTGCCTCATAAATTCAGATCATAGCTGCCAGATGCAGCCGCAGTTCTTTGAAACAATACTGCTAACTTGATTTTAGAATGTAACAATTTCAATGAATTAATAGATAGAAATTAGACACGAGACACACCTGTGGGTTCAGCGCATCAAAATAAAAAGTGAAGGAAGCTGAATATTTGACTTATTTTTGAATTTCCACATCAAAGTTATGGTCGTGTTGTACTTAAATTGCTCGTGTTAACATACTAATATTAATTCAAGTACAACTTTAACATATACTCATAGTTTCATACAGTCCAACAGCTCAGCTTTTGCTGACAAAGGTTTTAATGAAGTTATTGATGAAGGCCACAGTTAATGAGACTGATGCACTGTTGTCTCTCTAATAAATGAAGTGTGTGTGTGTGTCTTTGTTGTTTTCTAGCATCTGTTCATCAGGTCTGCTGTAGAGCTGGGTGGGTGTATATTTCTGTTCCCTCGAGGAAGTGCACTGTTGAATTTAAATTATTTGGATGAGCGGTCCTTGTATTTTAGCCAAAAGCTGTTATCCTGTCACAGCAGTTAGACACAGGTCAGACTTAGTGTACTAGTAAGCCTGTGTAGCGTCAGCTTGTTGTACACTGTCTGTGTCCAAAGCTCTTCTAATCTCCGTCTTATGTCTCTGCTACATATCCAGCTCATACTGTGCAGCTCTTTCTGAACTATATGCAGATTTGTCACTTGATGTGAAGTCGCTGTGGATGCTATCTGTAGTTATTATCAGCTGTCCAACAACTGAATCACTGTGGTGGTTATCTCAAAGAAAGAGACTAATGAGGGCTGAGGTTGTGTTTGATATCAGGAGTAAGCTTGAATAGTTTTTTAAAGTGACATCAAACCTTTGGTTTTATTTTATTTTTTTAACTAGCCACACATATAGTCAAGGTAAAGGTACCAATGTTTTATGTATCAGGACACAATGATGAATCATGTGGTCCTTAGTGTGTCTTAAAATAATTTCAATAAAAACCCAAATGAACAACATTTGAAAACTAAGGCTAAATACAGAAGCAGTATGGGAAAGTTGAGCTTATAGAACCACCTTAAGCAGCTTAAGCAGCTTAAGCAGCTTATAGAACCACCTTAAGCAGCGATAAGTTGTTTTACAGTTTAGAGTAAAATTTCAATCATATATATTTAATCTCTGTAGTATTCTGGATAAAGCTATTTCTTATATTTTGTAACTTTGTAAAATATTGTATTATTTACCCCAACTGGTCACAGCAGATGGCCCCGCCCCTCCCTGAGCCTGGTACTGCTGGAGGTTACTTCCTGTTAAAAGGGAGTTTTTCCTTCCCACTGTCGCCAAAGTGCTTGCTCATAGGGGCTCATATGATTGTTGGGTTTTCTCTGTATGTATTATTGCAGGGTCTACCTTAAAGCGCCTTGAGGTGACTGTTGTTGTGATTTGGCGCTATGTAAATAAAATAAAATTGAAGTGAATCGAATTGAATTGAGTTCAGTCTGTTGGAGCAACTGTAACCACATAATTTCCTTAGAGTAAAGTATTCTGTATGACTTCAACAGTCTCTCACATTGTTGTGGAGGCATTTTGGGCCACTTTCCTTTACAAAGTTGCTTTAGTTTATTGAAGTTTGCAGGTATTCATTTATAAATCGCTAGTTTTAAGGTCTGGCACAGCATTTTAATAAGTTTGAAGTTTGGACTTTGACTAGGTCATTGCAGCTCCTTGATTATTTTCTCTTTCAGCCAATCTGTTGTAGATTTGATGCTGTGCTTGGTTTCACTGACCTGTCGCTTGACGGCTAAAGCTCGGCCCATTTTGGTGTGCAGAGGAGTTCAGTGTCAACTCTGCAAAGTGCCCAGGTCCTGTATGGCTGCCAAATCATCACCTTTCCACCACCGCTGTGTTTGACAGTTGGTGTGAGGTGTTTGTGCTAATATGCTGTGTTTAGTTTTCCTCCAACTTGGCTCCGTACATCATGGCCATATATCTTCACTTTGCTACTTTATCAGTGTCCAAAGGACATTGTTCCAGAGGTCTTGTGGTTTGTTTAGGTGGAATTTTACAAGCGTTCACCACGCTGCCTCGTTCTTTTTAGAACAAAAGGAGACTTCTCCTGACAACCCTTCCACACAAGCCATGCACATTTAGGCTTTTTCTAGTTGTACTGTCATGAACCTTTACTTTTTACATGCTAACTGAGACCTGTAGAGTCTCAGTCTGCAGCTCTTTTTCTTTTGCAGTTTCTCTGAGCATTGCATGTTCTGTCCTAGGGGGGGAATTGTTATGATGTTCACTCCTGAGAAGACTGGGAACTGTTTTCCACCTGTGAATAATCTTTCTGACTGTAGAATGATGGACTGGAAATTGGTTGGAAATTGACTTGCAATCCTTCCCAGGCTGTTGGGCAGCAACAATTGCTCATGTGAGATCACTGCATTGTGTTAACACACAGCCGGAACGCTCCGGACCACCAAACTGCCAAAACGTCTGTTTTAAAAAAAGGTGCTCACACTTGCTCAGGATCAGATAATCATTAGCAAGCACGTTCTGTTAACAGCAGTTGGCTGCTACTTAACATCCTAATTGCTATAGAAACAGACACTGATTCTATATTTTGGCATAAACAATAATAATAATAAAAATGATAATAATAGCACAATCTAGTATGTCTTATGTTGTTGCATTGACCTAACTGTAAAACCTGCTACAGACCAATTTTCTGTTTGTTTTTCTAATGTACTGATATGTGAAATCCTGGATTTGAAAGAATGCATACTTTATTTATTTAGCATGACTGTAGACACATGTATGGGTGGGCTCAATGTTAGCCTGTGCATGAGATTCATCTGGATGCCCGTTCAAGAGCAGTGCAACTGAATTATTGCAGGTAAAAGTTGGCAGCCCTATTCCTCCTGCAGTAAATGACTTCTGTTCACTGTTCTCTGGTGTAAACCCTCAACTTGTTTTCATTATCATATTGAGAAAGTATCTTTTTTCAGATAAAAACTGTGTGGTCTCAAGACTAATTCTACTGTGTACTGTCTTTATTTTCCTATGTTCGTTTTTATTCACCTATAAGGGCACACAAGCTGAACGACCAGACACCGTCCAACGATGGACTCTGTGTGTCGTTCAGTATTAAAGGTGCTTCACATGATGTGCTGAACAAATAACTTGCAGTTTCAGGCTCTGCCCAACATACCACAACAGTAACACACTCACAGAGCAGCGCATTAAATGAAAACCGCTGCTCACGCACATCTGCATCACTGCGGTGGCACAAATCAGGTGTAACAAACATTGACCGAGATTATGTGCAGCCTAAATTGAATTTACATATCCTGCAACAGGAAAAAAGTGTTTTGCTCACTTTCAAAGTGATGTATTTTAATTAAAGCCCCGATAACAGCTGAGTTTTATTAGCAAGTCAAATGAAGTCAGCTAGGTGAGAGGTGTTTTATTAGCAGCCAGGCATACTGGATTACTCCAACAGGATAGATAAAAATGCAAATAAAACGAGGGGGGGTATTTGCAGTGATAATTTTTGTTCCCGGAAGCTCAAAGGAAAGTAGCAATGAGAAAACATTTTTGAGACGAGAGATAAGTGTTATAATTAGTTTTGGATTTGATAAGGCTTTATTCATTTATTTTTATATATTGCATTTGCAACAGGAGCAGTAGGTTTTTGGTTGGTAATAAAACCAGAACATTGGCGACTCTTCCATTGGTCTCATGGACCAGGCGACGGTTCATCCCTCAGGGGCGGTTTGTTCCCAATCATGCAGCTAGCATTTTTCAAAGTTTATGGGCTTTTTAGATTTGTACCATGTAACACATAAACCTAGCAGGAACAGTACTGGTGCAACAGGCTTTTTCATGGGTCACATGTGCACATAAGAAAGTCTTTGATAATGTGGCTCTTTCAGATCAGTGCTGTGATATGGAGCCTGGTGGCACTGTCGGGAATAATCATGCATTCATATGGCTTCAGATGATTCCATTTACAATATTGGCAAATTGTCTGTGACAGTGTGAAGTTTTTTCATACTCTGGGGGAAAAAAAGGATTGGTTCACCACTCAGGACCTGACTTTTTCTGATTATTTCACACCCATGTAAAACTTTTCAGCTGCAACAGGCAAAAAATGTTTTTGTAGCTCTTTTATACTCCAGTTGTACGCACGCATTAGCCTGCTGTCCGGTCAAATTGTCAACACGTCTTACGCGGCATCCACTCTGAATTTCTTCCGAAGAGAGGATTTGGTTCTTCTAAACCAGGGGTAGGCAACTCCAGGCCTCGAGTGCCAGTGTCCTGCAGGTTTTAAATCGCACCCTGGGTTAACACACCTGAATCAAATGATTAGTTCATTACCAGGCCTCTGGAGAACTTCAAGAAATGCTGAGGAGTCATTTAGCCATTTAAATCAGCTGTGATGGATCATGGACACATCTAAAACCTCCAGGACACCGGCACTCGAGGCCTGGAGTTGCCTACCCCTGTTCTAAACCAACATGTCTGCCCATAGCTGTGCCTCAGTGTAAAGTTTACAGCAGCTTGTCAGCTGGTTTGATTCTGCCCATGGAGCAGCTCCATCAGTCTTCTTTTAGAGACGTTTTCTGAAACTTGGATCGAGTTTAAATCAGAATGCATGTTTTAATTGAACTACCTGATGCCCTGCAGGGCTTTGCTAACAGAAGAGAAACCCCTCTGGTCTGTCCTGATACCTTGTGGTTATTTATGGATGTGGGTTAGTAATTCACAGAGTTGTCTCTGACCCTGTTGACCTGGTTGTGTCAGTCAGGACAGGGTGTCGCCTCATTAGACCAACACTACGGAGAAGACCTGACAAACAGATAGCATCCATCACATCCGTCTCCACTACATAACCTGACAGGTGTGTGTGCCTAAAGAGAGGTTCGGACATCTACCCATCTGTTAGTGTGGTCTGCTACGTGTGTGTGTGTGTGTGTGTGTGTGTGTGTGTGTGTGTGTGTGTGTGTGTGAGAGAAGGACAATCTCAGGGGGTGTTGTACATCTGTGAGGATGTGTGTGTGTTATGTCAGTGACGACCTCCATCTATCAGTCCAGGTAGATGCTAACTGAAGATGAAGGCAATACCATGTAAGTTAGGTAAATGAGACGGTGCTCTATGAATTACAAAGAATGAAATATAAAATTACCACTCGTGTAAATGTTGTTTGTTCTGATTTATACTCAAGAAAGAACTGAAACCACTTTTCTTTATCATCTTTTTCCTTCTCAGTTTTCCGTCATGGTGCTAGCTCCTGATACGCTCTATGCTGTGTATCCTGATCAGCCAATAGCTGATAATTAGCTGGCTTCCTTGTCGGTGTCTATCCGTTTTCCGCTCTCATCTGTCTGTCTGAGATGTCTGGAAAGAAAGATTTGTTTTAGTGGCTCGTCTGAGTCAAACTGATTATACAGATATAAACACACCAGACTCACAAATACAGTTAGCTGGAAAATTATTTTTCTGTACTCGATTTCTTATTTTTTTGCAAATTTGACTATGAAACAAAGATATCCCAAATAAAAAGTTTCAAAATTATGGTTTATGTATTAATGAATGCATTTCTGAATGAATTAAGGGAAAAAGCAACCCGAGTCTACCTGGCTCTGTGTAAGTAATTCCCCCCTAAACCTGATAACTGGTTTTGCCACCCTTGGCAGCAACAACAGCAGTGGTGTTTGTGATAACTGGCAGTGAGTCTTTTGCATCACTGTGGAAACATTTTGGCCCACTCTTCTTTGTAGACTTGTTTTAATTCAGCCACACTGGAGGTTTTTCAAGCATGAAAGTCTGACTCTGACTGGGCCTTTCCAAAGTTTTCATTGGTTGTTATTTTTTCTTTTTTAGCCATTTAGAGGTGGATTTTCAGGTGTTTCCAAACTTTGTCACGCTGCAGTACCTGAGTGCCTTCGAATTTCCAGGGTATGAACTGATCGCTGCTCATTCTCCTGGTATAAAATACATTCATGGTTTCATCAGTTACGGGAACTTTCAGGTCCTGAAACAGAAAGCAAACATCACACTATCATCAGTGTCCACGCTACCATTCTGAGATCATGTGAACTGAAATGAGTGAAGTATCCTTTTCAGTCATCGGTGTGCTTTTTGCCTTGGAACTCTCCTGTGGATGCCATTTGGCTCATTTTTTCCCACCTTTCTTTAAGACTGATCTTAACTGAGGCAAGGTGATGCCTGCAGTTCTTTTGTTCTTGGCTCTATTTTGGCCTCCTGGATCCGTCATTGATGTGCTCTTGGAGTAATTTTCCTTTCCTGTGAAGGTTCACCGCTGTCCCTCCAGAGGCTTTCTCTCCATTGTGGATAATGGCTCCCACTGTGGTTTGATGGAGTCCCAAAGCCTTAGATGTGGCTTTGTAACCCACTCCAGACTGATAGATGATGCTGATAGTTGTTTTTAGTTAGTGGCACGATGTGTTGCTTTTTCGAGATCTTTCCTCCTTCACTTTGTCAGACACGTAATGTCTTGATTCATCATGTCTAACAGTAATCAGATCCAGCCAATTGGAACTCAGTTTTTTTTTTTTTTTTTTTTTTTTTTTTTATTAATATTTTTGGATGGACAGAAACATTAATAAATAAATATACAACTGCAATAATCATACTGTCAGTTCTCTGTCCATTTCTAAACAAACAAACAAACTAAGACAAGCAAACAAACAACACACTAACAAACAAAAAAAAAAAAAAAAAAAAAAAAAAAAAAAAAAATTACATAAATAAATAAATAAATAAAATAAATAAAACCCAGGAGAAACAAAATAATACACCGCCTCCTGGAAAACATCAGCAAAAACAAAAACGAATAAGGGTAAAACCCCCTGGTGCAAAAAAAAAAAAAAAAGACAACAACCAAAATACCAATGACACATGAAATATCCCTCTAAGAGACCATTTATCATAATGTCTAAGAGACATTGTCAATGTACCGCAAAAAGGGACCCCAGACCTGCTCAAAAATATCTTCTCTTCCCTTCATTCTATACATAACCCGTTCATATGATGCCATCCTAGACATTTGTTCGGTCCATTCCTTGAAAGAACAGGGGCTGGATGACTTCCAATGCCTAAGAATTACCCTGCAACCAGTTATAAAAGCCAGACGCATCCACAATCTCTGTTTTTTTGAGAGAATGTTATCGTCAGGTAGTAGACCCAGGACGCATATAGCTGGAGATTTAGAAAGATTAAGTTTAAAAATATCATTCACCAAGTTGATGATCCCATCCCACAAATAATCATTTTTCCGACATATATACAACATATGAACTAGAGTCCCGACTTCCTGCTGACATTTCCAACAAATGTCCTTATCTGCGAGCTTCAACCTGAGTAATTTACTGGGTGTCCAATAGTTTCTGTGAAGCAACTTGTACTGGATAAGTTGAGACTGTGTTTCAGGTGAGCAAACATACCATGATGAGATCAGCATCTTCCAACTGTCCTCTGAGATCTGGATACCCAGATCTTTCTCCCAACACCGCCTCAGTCCCCCCAAACTGGGAGCGTGTGCCTCTCTGAAGCTCCCATAAAATTTAGATGCCCTGATTCTGTTATTGTCAGGGGTTGCAAACATCTTCTGAACACTAGATGGAGGGTCTAGATTATTTTTCAAAATGGCTTTAATACAATGTCTTATTTGAAAAAACCTCCAAATTTCCCTTGGATCCAAATTGAATTCTCGTCTGATTTCTGCAAACGATTTCATGCCAGTCTGCCCAAATAGGTCCCCCATCTGATTAATACCTGTCCTAGCCCAGGCCTCCCACCAGACCGGTTTCTTCCCTATTAATACTTTCTTATTATACCAAATAGAGGCTCTAGCGGTGAGATAAGGGCTGCTGTTGGTATATTGGTGAGCTCTAAGCCAGGTCTCTTGCATAAAAGACAGTACTGGATCTTTAAACGGTACTGGCCTACCCTTCTGAGTAAGGAAGGCCTCTAAAGACGAAGGGGCCACAAGACTTTCCTCAATCCCAACCCATGATGGCTTATCAGTAGAGGAATTATGTATCTTAACTAACTGAGAGAGGGAGAAAGCATAATGATACCAGACCATCTTAGACAATGCCAACCCACCACTCTCTTTAGCAGCATATAATTTAGACCGATTGAACAATGGCTTTTTACCTGCCCACACAAAACCCTCTACACATGTATTATAAAGCTTTAGCAAATTATGTGGGACTGCTATCGGTAACATGTGAAGAAAGTACTGAAGTTTAGGGGCAATAATCATCTTCACCAAATTAATTCTGCCCAAAAGGGACAGATTTATTTTAACCCAATTCTGCAACAGCGAACGGATGTTTTGAATCACTGGGGAAATATTTACTTTCATTATGTTGTCTAAACCAGGGGTCAATTTAATCCCCAAATAAGTCAGACCCTCGGGCTTCCACTTGAAATGCCATGAACTCCTCATAACAGGCGGACACAATTTAGAAATAGGCATAGCTTCAGACTTAGACCAATTTATAGTGTATCCAGAGATTACAGAGAAAGAATCAATAATTGAGGAAATTGCAGGAACGGCCTGTTCTGGGTTAGTTGAAATCAGTAAAATATCATCTGCATACAAAAAAGTTTTATGTTCTTCTTGACCCAAATCCACCCCTCTAATTTTCTTACATTCACGTAAAGCTATGGCTAAAGGCTCCAAAAACAGAGCAAAAATGAGAGGTGATAAGGGTGAACCTTGTCTAGTACCCCGACTTAACGAAAATGAGGGTGACATTATCCCATTGGTAATAAATTGGAACTCAGTTTTATAATAACAGTTAATTCATGATTTTAAAAGGGAGGAAATGACTTTTGCACACTGGTCAGGCAGCAGTGAAATCGTCATTTAAAAACTTCATTTTTTGTCTTTAGTTGAACGACATTTGTTTGATGGTCTGAAACATGTAATTGTGGCAAATACGCCCAAAAACGTATGACGGGGGAAATGCGTCTTCATAGCGCTGTACATTAAAAATGCTGATCATGAACAGCTGGCACCTCTAAGAATTCCTTCTATGCTGCTGCTACAAACACCTCACAGTTCTTCGTGGGTCCGTATTAGTGTTTTAGTCATTTGCTTCCCAAAGACAATGATGCTGCGTAATAAACACTGATTGCTGTGAGGTTTAAGCTCATTATTTCCTCATCCAGTTGTGCTGAAATGCAGTTGGGCTCAGCCGTTCCTCCTTCGCGCTCTCACCGCTCAGGTTTTGCGCTCTGATCAGGCGTGATCAGAGGGAATATGAGTCAAATTTTAAAAGCCCTCAGGCTCTCTCATTAGAAAACTTTCTGCCTCTCACTAAGACCGAACCTGCTTTTACTGTAGCCCTGAACTTTTTTTGACATTCCACTGTGGGTGTGAGGACGCAAATGTCTGGACATGGAGTCGTTTTGAACAAAGTGTTCGGTGGTCTCCATGTGAGGAGGGTTTTGTCCTGAGAATATTCACTCTTCCTTATCAGTATCCACATTTATGTGGATATTTGGCCAAATATGTCATTTCTAGCCTGTTTTTGAAGTTTGTGACACGATTTAACGCGTAGTCCTCGTGTCAACCACACGAGTCACAACAGTTTGAGCTCCACCTCAAACTTGCCACAAAGTCAAATCTGCCAAAGTTTTCAGTGTTAACTCTACAACAATTTAGAGATAATAATTTTTGCACAGGAGCAGGAACTTCCAGTGGTGTGTAGTAGATGATGTAGCAGGGAGCTTTCCTGCTGTCCTAATTGGAGAGGTGATGCTGCGCCCTGGGCACTCTGCCATCTACGAGATGCTAGACTCGTCTCCAGCATGTCACACAGCGCTTCCTGAGAACATCGGTGCCTGGAGGACTGCCCTGAAACAAACACACACACACACACACACACACACACACACACACACACACACACACACACACACACACACACACACACCACTAATATCATAAGACAGTGATAGAAAGATAGACAAACTGCAATGCGACTGAGGAAACAGGATATCACAGAGACAAAAACAGACAACCAGGTGATGCGAGTGTCATTATTGTTTGTTTATGCTCGTTCTTGTTTGGATGAGTAATTTTTAATCTCTTGCTGCTTCCACAGTTTTCTGAAAGCAGGCACTCCACAAACAGCTCCGGTTTATCAGAAGCGATGGAAGCACAGACAGTGTTAGTACACACTGATGCTTAATAAGGCAGCGATTGGCAATGTTTAATTATTATTTGAATGTCGCGCGAGTCATTTAACACATGGCACACAGTGCAGTGCGGCCATGATTTAAATCTTTTCGAGTTCACGCTGTGAACTTTACGCCGTGCTGTTATTGAGTTTTCCGTTCCGCTTTTAGACGATTGATTTTCTTCTCTTAGATTTAGGAGAAAAAGAAGTTTTGAGTCTGGAAACCAAAATGCTGTTTGAATGTTTGGATATGTAACTTGGCTCTGCAGTTAACGTCAGAGTCGCTCTGTCGTAAGCAGGCGACACATTCAATCATCAGCTGAGATTCCTCAGAAAAAGTAAAATATTCTCTCTACAGTAAGTCGTCTGTCTGTTTTCCCCGACATCCTTTTTTGCATTATTTGCACGAACTTTTTAATTTATTTTTACTTCCTGCTCATCTCTCCAACCCTATAAATCTTTCTTCATTCATCTACTCTGTTGAAACAAGTGGACACTGATGCAATCTCGCAGCAACTGCCCGGCTGCTGATGCTCAGGCTGCTGCTGCTCAGGCTGCTGCTGCTCAGGCTGCTGCTGCTCAGGCTTCTGTCCGTACCGGTATGACAACAAGCACCGATGCACGTCGCCTGTTATTTAGATCAGTGTCTGACAGAGTGTTGAGTGATGACTTTTGAGAAGATTTTTTTTGCGGAAAGTTTCAATCTTTTCGCCGTCGGCTGAGGTCCTTTAGGGTTCGTATGAAGCGCTATGTTTGCACCTAAAGATAAGCCCAGATTCAGCTTATTAGCCTTTGGCAGTCAGTAGTCGCCCATGTTTTTCTCCGCTGTGTAGAAATGTTAAAAAAGCCAGCTGAAGCAGATAACCTCCCTCTGATTGACAACATCAGGGCTGCAAACACAAGAACATAACACAATTTCATGCTTATAAGTGTGTATTTGTTATGTACTTGGCATATCTGCTGTTGTTTGCTGCAGTAGCAGAACATCTGCTCTGTAGACACCTGGTATCAAGAGCTGCTGATAAACGCTCATTAAATTGCTGTGGGCGCTAACTTTGAACAATGTTTCTCAGCGAAATAATGACTTAATGTTGCTGCTGTGCTTGTAATTGTGCTCTCTGACTGAGTAATGTGATAATTATACCTGTGTGTGTGTGTGTGTGTGTGTGTGTGTGTGTGTGTGTAGGTGTGTGTGTGTGTGTGTGTGTGTGTGTGTGTGTGTGTGTAACACTGTGGATACAGACGTCCTGTGTATCTCGCTAAAGTTGCCAACTCGTGTATCACTTCCAGTCGACGCACGTCGTTGTTATTGTTGTCTTTGTTGTCTTTGTTGTCTGGATCTACGGAAACATTTTTTTTTTTAATTTCTTTGCTTTTGAACATGAATGCACATCTGGCAGAAGATCACACTGTCAGGTATGATTCTTCTTATTCCTTTACATCTTTGTACGAGCTGTGAGAGCATTTGGATTCATTTATAAAATGATAACATTTTTATTGCATTCTCCATCTGCACGCTTCAAGTACTTCTGACAAAAGTGCAGCTGTACAAATATAACGCTGCATTTGTCAGCCTATTGCAAAACATGCCTGATTATATTTTCATGCATCAGGTCTGTGTTCCTGCTGCAGGGGGGTCGCGGCGGTGACGTAGATGGAGCTCTCGCCGCTGTTGCTCATGTCATGTGATCCACGCAGTCACGGCGTGCACGACCTCACTCCTAGCTCTGTGACCGAGCGGGGAATGTGCAGGGCTGTTCAAACATCTACGGCGTTAACCACGCTGTATCAGCTTCCTGAGTTTGCAGGCATGTGAATCCCAACATGTTTACATGCGTCATTGGTACAGATTTGCATAGATCAGCTAAAAGTCGTCCTGCAGCCTTAATGCTTTTGCGTAGCTGCATGTCTGATATTTTCCAGTATTTCAAAGGAAAGTCCAGTTATTTAATGTGAACAGAGTTTTTAGACATGTGGGAGGGTTGAACGTGGTTTATGAACGCTCCTAATTCTGTTGCTTAACATTACATGACATTACATAATGTTGTAATGTCAATACATTCTATTTTTGCAAGTGCTGTGAAGTCTTTGCCCTGTAATGCTGGTCTGTGTATATCATATGTTCACTTAAGGCTTTATTCCCCTCCAGGAATCTGCACATATTAATAAAGCACAGCATTAAAGCATTAAGAGGTCTTCTTCCAACATAACCCTTAGACTAATACACAGACATGGCCCACGTAGCACATCTCTGCCATGAAGGTCATGTTGTTTGGTCAAGAGAGCTTTTGTCACACCCAGTGGTCTGCAGCAAAGAACAGTACTGCTGCTTATCTTTGATTAACACCTGCTTATCTGAACAGAAAGAAAGCCTCCCATTGATAATGTATCTGCCGAAGTAAAGCTTTAATAAACAGTGTGTACCTTTTTCCTTATCTGGACCTCCTGATTCTTCCATCTGGTCAACAGCTGATTATTATCAGAACAGATCACCTTCACACAAACGCTTAGCTTTGACTGCATTAGAGCGTCTGTGTGTGAGTGAATCTGCATTAAGCGGAAAGTTGGGAGAGAAAAGAGGAAACAGGTTGTGTTCTACATATGTGTGCACCGTGTATGTGCATGCACATCATGTGTGTGTTTGTGTGTCTGCGAGAGACCGTCAAGACAGGACGAGAGAACAACAGAGCCAAAGTGTAGTTAATTTGATCTCATGCTTCTCTGTGTCTGTCATGCTCTCGCAGTGTGGATTAGAGTGGGTAGAGTGCTCCGCTGACACCACACCTCCTCGCTTCTGTTCACTCCACTCCTTCATCCTCAGCACCAAGGTCACAGCATTTCAGTGCTTCGGCCTCAATGCTGGTTGTCATCCATCAGACACTCTCCATCCTGGACAATTCCAACTGTTCAGTCTTTCACAGCCCTTTTGAATCTGCTGTGTGGACACAGAACGGAGCTGCTTTAGAGCTGTGGAGCTAATGGAAGGAGCCTGAGTGATCCAGGACATTTGGATGTTGTTGTCTGCCTACATCCACTTCAAAATGTCTAATAGCTTTGCCTTAATCTGAAGAGTTTTTAAGCAGAGATATTTGGTGTAACGTGTAATGACAGAAATGGGTAAAGAGAGCAGACGCTTACTAAATGCCACATAATTTGCTAAAATGCAGCTCCTGAATATTTTAACTCATAGCTCAGCGGTCCCCCGCCTGTCCCCAGCCACGGACCGGTTTGATGCCAGGCAGTATTTTCACGGACCGGCCTTTAAGGTGTTGCGGATAAATACAACAAAATAAAATGATCCGACCAAGACAAAAAATGTGGTATTTTGTAAATATAATAATAAACATGAATTCACTGTGTAACTTTATTAGCAGCGTCCTCCTGAAATGCGCCTACAACACTGAGTAACATCCTCCGCTCTGCCCCATAATGCTCTCTGGTCGCTATGGTCATGTGTAAACATTTCTTTCAAAATGAGACACACAATTACAACACAGGAAAAGACCCCGAAAACCATAAATGTCACACCCAAGCCTCAAGTCTCGCGGCCCGGCGCCAAACGACTCACGGACCGGTACCGGGCCGTCGCCAGGGGGTTGGGGACCGCTGTGATAGAAGATATATTAATAGTAATAATTGTGTAGTACTGTTTGAGACAGGTATCATAACTCTAAAATCTTCACCATATAAGCCCATCGGCGTGTCTGGTCCAAATGAATTCCTGTCAAACATCAGCATTAGGAACTGTTTTTTATCGTAAGCTACAAAGCTGACGTTACACGGCCGACTCTGTCTGGGAGCAGGTGTACGTGAACATCACACAATCATAGACTCACAGATGTGTTTCTCATGCAATGTGCTGAGTGCAGCGAGAGCAACAGAAACATTGTTATTATTATCCTATCCTATTATCCTATTATTATACTTATCCTGGTGCATGAAGGGACATTAGCACAGTCAACTTTGCTGGACTTTGCAGCTCAGCGTCAGCTCTGTGCTTTGACGTATCAAACAAGTCCTCACAGCTCAGGCTCGTGCTACTCTGACAGCATGAGCTGCCAACACTGGCTGAAAGTGCCAGTCTGCAAAAAAGTAGAAGCGAGGCCACGGATGTTTTGCTTCATCTGAATCACCTGAAGTTGCTCCTGCTGAAAACAGACTCCGATCCGTCTGTTATTATCTTTAAAGTTTCTGAGAAGAAAAGAATGAATAAAAAATGACTACTTTGGAGAAACTGAGGACTTCTTGTCTTTTATGTCAGTGTGTTAGAAACGGGCTTCGGTGTTTGGGATTAGAGGGTGACGGCTTATCAACTGGCATCAGTAACAAAGCACAGCTGCTCACTCAGCCTGTATCTGAAAAACATGTGAAACACAAGAACAACAGCACTTAATTTGAACCAATGTTCTGCTTTCATTTTGCTGCAGACAGCAAATTCTAAGCAAAAAAACAACTTAAAAAAGAACTTGCTGAAGTGTCTTGAGGCCAAACTACCTTCAGACTTACCCAAATTTGGGAATTTCAAAAAGGTTGAAGACATTTACGGATTGAACGGGCATGCAAGGTAAGATAGAGGATTATGCAGCTGCTGTTGGGGCAAATGAAGGACAGTGGCAGCAAAAAAAGCTTTTAAATTTTGATTTTCTCTGCTTAACGGATTTTACAGTGTAAGAGAAACACAGAAGGACTGAGGGAGGATAAGAGTCATGGAAACATGTGCCAAGTGCTCCTTGTGACTTGAGGTTGGTTGCACAGTTTAGCTGCTTCTATCGGATAAAGTGAGATATCAAGGATATCTCACTTTATCCGAGCCGACTGTATATAATTTTGTTTCATTTCATTTTAAATGTACTCGTACTTATTGTTCTAAGGCTCGTCATGTTGAACTGAATACAATGAAATAATCGCACAAACACAAAGATTGCACTGAGTCTTGCGAGAACCTGACTGTGGTGGCCTGTGCAGACGGGTCATCGTTTTTGAGCACAGCATGCACAGCTGACTGACTCACTCTTGTTTATCTCACAGCTGCAGGTGGAAGCCGTCCGCCGACTTTCAGGGAGGGAGACTGACAAAGGAACTAGTGTAAGAATGAAAAGTAAACTGGATTGTGGCGAGGATGTGAGAGTTTGAAAGTACGTTAAAACTGTGAGCGGCCCTGAAGCTGAAATAGAAGTTGCAGGTAGAAGCGACTCTTTGCATAAGTAGTGAAGGAGCACATGCTGTGATATGAAGCTCTTACAATTACTCTTCTATGTTGCTGTGAGTTATTAATGCTAATACAGCTCGTTAGTTAGTCCTCATCTCAGTCAAAGGTTAAAGAGAACACACACACACACACACACACACACACACACACACACACACACACACACACACACACACACACGCCTTCATCTTCAGTTAGCATCTACCTGGACTGATAGATGGAGGTCTTCACTGACATAACACACACACACAATCTGGTACCCACACACCCTCACAGATGTACAACACTCTCTCTCACTCTCACACGCACACACGCACACACACACACACACACACACACACACACACACACACACACACACACACACACACACGGGGTGTAAAAACAATCACTAGTGGAGCAATCAGTCATGGATCACAGGAAGGTCAAAGCCTCCCACCTTCAAAAAAGTGCTACTGCAGCAAAAATGCTGTTGACAAATGACTGTTTGCTAAAAACCACAAAGAAAAGACTTTCAGCTCCTTATTTTCTTAAGTATTTTTCAGAATGTGTCTTTCTCTTGTAGTAGCCAAAAGGACTGTAAAGCTGAATAACTCATTTAAATGGTAATAGTAACGTCGCACTCACTGTTTATTCATTTTTAGGAAATCATTTTATTAAGTCTCCCGTTGTATCACATCATAATCTTTCATGTAATACCTCCTGAGTGTGCTGTTAAGGCGACAGAATCAGCTCTTGCTGCGTCGGCTGTTTGCCCTTTGTTGCACTGGCTGCTAACATTAGCATTGCTAATCTCTGTTGTACAAAGAAAAAGTCTGACCTTTGCCCTTTGACCCTTCACCCCCGGAGTACAACTTGTTGTATTATCTTTTGCACACACAGGAACAGCTGTTTGGTGGTTGATTTGGAAACTGAAAAGTCCAACACATCCCATCAGACGTTAAGAGCTCTTTATCCTTCCAGGTCTAGTGATGCCTGATTTGAGAATGCACCACGTCACAGTGTGGGGTGTTCACTGATTGTTGGTGGGTATATTTTGTATCCTGCATGCTTAAGGCAGCACCCTCACCTAACACAGAGGTAGAGACGCGGACTCACATGTGGTAAGTCAGCTGTTGTCCTTATGTTGCTTTATTTCAGGAAGAATCGGCTGTTTGTTCCACTCGGTTTAGATATTCCACTATGACGATTTCCATGAGGGAAGAGATTCAATTTTCTGAAACCAGTTGCTTAATGCCAGTGTTCACATTTTGACGACAGCTCGGGGGCATTGATATTCCAGCCCATAGATTTGATTGGCTATCATTAGCCATCTTATGGCTTTCCCTTGACTGATTGCTTTTCCAGCCAAGTAATCTCAGTTTCAAGTAAGAGTGCCAGATGACGCTCTAAACCCAGAGAATTGGAGAGATTCAAAAGTGTGAACCCAAGTGACTCTCTTACCTTGCAGCCTTTCAGCTTACGGCACCTTTTTAAAAACGTTTTCCTTCATAAAGCCTCTGTTAAAAGGCTCACAATGCCTTAGCCTTAGGCATTCAGGCAAGCCACTGAGAACTATCGACTGCTGAATGCATTACTTGGATGTTTTTGCATGAATGACTTTGATGATACACAGAACATTATGCAAATTTGTGTTCTTTCTGTGAGTAGATATTTATAAAAAGATGCACGCAGGCTTTTTAGCTTTGCCAGATGTGGCCATGCGGGGATGAGAGACTTTACCGCTGTGCTCCGTGGGATTATAGAACAAGTTATTTTATTAATGTGCTGGACATAAAAGATTAAAATAGAAGACATACTTACAGTAAATTGGGCACTGAAGCAACAAATAGAAAACTGTATTAAAATGAAAATTGAAAAGATGCTGCAACAGAACACAAATTGAAATTAAAACAAAACATTGTTAAGGTATCGCGCAAACAGACAGAAGCTAATGGAAATTAAAAAGATTGCATTAATTGCAGTGGACATTGAGAATTCCCTCGGTGATGTACGATGATGAGATTTAACCTCTTTTCCTTTAAAGGACCAGCCTGAAGCAGTCTGTTAAGTAATCATGCTGAAAACGACCTAAATGGCATTTTCACAACTTACGCTGTTTCGTTGTTTATTATATTTTTTACGTGTCCCACATACTCGGAACAAAAACATGTTTACTTGGAGCTTTCCTGGCAACTGGAAACGTCAATTAAGGAGCCATCCTAAAGGGTCGAATGTTTTCTGTCTTGAACGACTGAGCACGGATGGTAACGTTCTTCAGAAAATCACCTCATATTTCACAGAAATAGCCCCTTTTATTACCACAGATAACTCTTGTAATGCATAGCTACTTCAGAGCGTCCAGTTGCCCGCTCTTCTGTACTGTTGCATCTCAGAATTGTTCTTCACTAAGAAGAGTTTCAAGTGTGTTAAAAAAGGACGGTGAAATGAAGCTGTTGATGTGGATGAGGGTCCATATGAAACATTACTGGTAATATCTAGAGTCATTTCAAATAATGGTGATCGCTGCTTCCTTTTTATATTCTGCTTTTTATTACTTTTTTTGACTGAATTGTTCTGTGCTCAAGTGAAAATGAATTTTAAATAGATTTTATAATCTGTGATCTTCATCTCAGTCAGCGTGACTCGACTCAAATATAGTAAAAGTTTGACCACAGGCTGTGTGTTCATCCATCGCGAGCAAAATCTAAACTAGTTCAAGACATTAATCTGCCGGGAAGGCAGTTTATTTATTTATTTATTTATTTATTTATGTTTGTAGATTTGTGTGTGTGTGTGTGTGTGTGTGTGTGTGTGTGTGTGTGTGTGTGTGTGTGTGTGTGTGTGTGTGTGTGTGAGAGAGAGAGAGAAAGGGAGAGGCCCAGTGTGTTTTACATTCTCACTATATCCTAATGAGTGGACATTTGCATTATTCAGAGAGCTTGCAGAGCAGTGGACCCTTTCCTGTCTGTCTTCTCTCAGTCCTGTTCAGTTAGTGAACCAAGCTGGGAAAACAAGACCCCCCCCCCCCCCCCCCCCATCCCACCCCCCTTTATGTGGTATTTCTGCCCATCCAAATGATTGCAGAGCTCCTGCAGCGTCCCCATTAAAACCTATGAAGGAGGCGTGTCTGTTCCTCGTGCTGTCAGTATTCTGTGGAGCTGTGTTGAGGAGACAAAACCAAACTGCGGCTCAGTTCGCGGATTCTGACACGACCGCCGACCACAGCTCCTGGATTGGATTAGAATACGGTGAGGAAGTTAGTTGCTCGCATTGCCTGCGTTATCTAAACCGTCTTTACCCGGGCGACCGTGGCTCAGCGGGTTGGGAAGCGCATCTGTAACCGGAAGGTCGCCGGTTCGATCCCCGGGCTCTCTGTCCTGGTCGTTGTGTCCCTGAGCAAGACACTTTACCCTACCGCCTACTGGTGCCGATGGCGCGATATGGCAGCCTCGCTTCTGTCAGTCAGCTGTGGCTACAACCGTAGCTGCCTCCACCAGTGTGTGAATGTCAGAGTGAATTAGTGAATAGTGGAATTGTAAAGCGCTTTGGGTGCCTTGAAAAGCGCTGTATAAATCCAATCCATTATTACCCATTACAGCGATCTCAAAAGTCCACTCCATCCAACACAACAAGAAGTCCCATCCATCCGCAGATTAGGCCAGCGAGCCGAGCGGCGAACGAGACAGCCTACAAGAGATGTCAAACAGCAACTTTCACACATCTTAAAATACACAGAGCAGACTCCACAGAGCTAAGTCGTTGTACTGACAGTGCTGAGTCGGCACATCTCAAAGCTCTCTAGCTGTCAGTGTCAATTCACATCTCTGTCTCTGCTCTTGGTTCCACGCTGCTCTCTCTCTCTGCTAAGCCTGATGGGAAATTAGTTTAGCTTCTCTGCTGTATATCTCAGGACTACTCTTTGACTCAGGCACCTTCTCCAGTTATATATATGCTTCCATCTCTAATCATCTTTTCCAGCCTCTGTGCAGCCTGCATCAAACAGCCATTGAAATAATGTCTGGAGTTGTACGCTGTAGCTCCTCCTGCCGAGACACTTCCTCCCAGAATAACGTCACACGCAGGTATCGACATGTCTTTTACTCATTAAATTGTCTCATCTCCAATGACCTTTGTGTAAACAAAGACTCTGTGTCAAGGAAGAGTGCTTCCTCACCTCCTGGCACTTCGGAGTGTCTGGGGTCTTTGAAGTGCGCCTCTGGTCTTCAGGCCCACCAGACAAGGAGGGAGCTCTTTGAGAAAGGTGGTCACTTGCCCTTCCCGACGAAAGGATTCCAATATCGTGAGGGAAAAGGTGAAGTGGTCAGAGAACGGTGCAGGAGGATAATAGAAGCGACTCCATAAAAGACGTCGTCTTCTCTTTTGGTTGTACTTTTTAAAGGCTTTACAAAAGAGAGAGGGGGGTGCAGGGATAAAGAAGGGGAAGTCGGCGTGTTGCTTAATGTATGAAAATAGATTGCAGCTCTCAGGAAGAGAACAAGAGAAGAACATTTTTTGGCATCTTGGCGTGTGTGCTGCAGATAAGCAGAAGGAAGGTTAAGCTGAGCTCAAAAATTGAAAATGTAACATGTGAGAGGCTCAGAAAGGAGTGCTACACAGAGAGGTGACACTGATTTTCACTACTCTCATTGGTGCAGCGCCTCGATACTTCACCACCTCGGCCTCATTCTTAAGGAAATGAAGCAGCTTTTAATTTTGTGATAAAGGCCAACCTCTCCTGGCACTTCCTTCCCTCTGCCAAGCGCCGGTGGCTGCAGTAGCTCAAGTCAGGTCTGTTTATTCGTGCGGAGCATGAAACACAACAAATGCTGTCTGAGGGGCTGCACAAAATCAGACAACAGCCCAAAGAAATTAAGCTATTAAGAAGTAATTAAAACAACAAATTAACCCAGTTAAAACAATTAAGACGCTATTTGCCAGTCGACAGGGGTCTTTAATATTGTAAACAAAAGATAAGCTTGAAGCTGGGACTAATCTGAGAGTAAAGGAGGTTTTTCAGGTGAGGGGGAAGCTGGAGTGACTGAAGACTGTTCTTCAGTCACTCCAGCTTCTTCTAGCCCATACCGCAGATAGTTCACGTTGAGCGTAATAGAAATCTGAGTCACTCAGTCAGTGATTGAAGAAAGGAACAGTTTACGTTGACCTTGACCTGAAGTCTGTGACGGCAGATTTAACCTGCAGGTCTAATTTATGTCTTACCCGTGGTTTTCAGCATGATGCCCAACTTTATCAAGTTGCACTTCCTGGTTTATTTTCAGGTTGACAGAGTTTTGTGAGAGCCAAGCAGGGTTTTAATAGTTTTGCAATTTTCATTAGTTTTTATTTTTATTTAGTTTTGACTTCAGATTTTCAATTTTATATCAGTTTTGATTAGTTTTTACCGATTGTTTGCTAGTTTAGTTTAGTTTTTATTTTTTTGAAAATCCTTAGTTTCAGTTTAGTTTTGATTAGTTTCAGTTATAGTTTTAGTCGTGTTTGCAATAATTAAGTGCAACAAAATCCCAGTTTCATCATATCACGCAGAGACAGACAACTCACATTCCCACCTATGGGTTCTTTAAATAAATAAATAAATACATAAATAAACAAAGCCAGATGAACAACCATTGATACCAGGCAACTATAAAATGTATATCTTGGCCCCAATGAGACTATTAGCTCTTGCAGCACCGGGTGTTCGTAATTTTGGTTCAAGTGAATTGATACTTTTTGAAGGCAATTGACTCACACAGTTGTGTAGATGTCCCCGTCCTGTTGTCTCAGGATGCATCACGCTGCCTTGCCTGGGGTTAGCTTCTGTTTCTGGGGATGAGGGTTGAGTGTGCTCCCTTCTCAAGGTAAGCTAGGTTAGCCTTCTTGTGTGAGCTTTTCAAGTTCACTTTAAGGTTTGTGGGATTTTTTTCCCTTTAGAAATGTCCCTCATAATTTGTCTCTTCCCACTACAAGACACTTGCTTTATCCAAAACACAGTCATATTCAAAGTAATCCCAAATTGGACTCTGGCGCTTTCTCCCGACTTTTCCTGACATGATTCTGCGCGAGGACGCAGCAGCAACACAGACGACTCGACTAACGTGCTGCCACCTGCTGGCATAATGAGACAGCAAGAAAAATCTGGAAACTAAACTTCATTTTCACCCTCGACTATTGTAGGACACGCACACATCAATGAAACTAAACACATTTTTGCTATAAATTCAGTTAATTTTAGTTAGTTTTGTGAACACTCATTACAGTTTTAGTTAGTTTTCCTTTTTTTGTTTTTATTTTTATTTCCGTTAACGAAAATGTTTTTTCACTTCTAGTTTTTGTTATTTTGTTAGTTTTCGTTAACGATAATAACCTTGGAGCCAAGCACATTGAGGATATTCAGCCGGTTTAGAGAAGTCCTTCAGATGAAAATCAGACACAACAATAAGGTCCAAAACCAGCACATACGCTATTATTATATTATTATATTGTTATATTAGATTAGTCTTCTTTAGGAGCGGATGGACTGTTTACTTCTCCCCTCTCAACTTGATTTATTTATTTCACAGTCCAGTTACGGAGGAAAGGGATATTCTAGCCTTACGTTGGGGGTTTCAGCTTAGTTAAAGCTAACAGGGAAATGAGCCCGCTGGCGTTCTTAAAGATATTATTGACAGATTTAATGGTGTTAATTATAACGATCTGCTTTGTTAAAAGCTTTCTAATTTCTGTTCATCTCATAGTTTGTGATGAACGACACAAGTCTGTCCAGAGAGGCGATATTTGTCCTGTCGCATGTGTG
Organism: Diplotaxodon limnothrissa; assembly: GCF_057381915.1. NCBI lineage: Eukaryota > Metazoa > Chordata > Actinopteri > Cichliformes > Cichlidae > Diplotaxodon > Diplotaxodon limnothrissa. The sequence continues at coordinate 2,664,601 of NC_140602.1, forward strand.
TAAGAAAGCTGCGAACCCTGTGTGGGGGTGATGTGTCTGCTGCAGTATGTTCTAATAAAGCCATTAATCACATTTGCTGTTTGCTGCAAACATGCAGCACTTGTTGCAACACGTCTCATTCTGTGTGTCCCAAGACAGCGCAGCAGATGCAGCGTACAAGAGTGAAATCAAAAATGTCCCAGTCAGGTGTTTGATGCATGTGCGCGCTTATTCTGCACAACCACACGTATGTATCGCGTGTACGGTTAGAAATGGAAAAGTCCTTGTTCAGACGGAGGAGATGGAAACATTTCTCTCTGAGTGACACAGAAACATTGACTCCTGTATCTTTGTCACCACCGCCAAGAAAAGCAAGAGTCGTGCAAAACCGTCGTCAGGATGCGATCAGAAAGTTCTGCGATTCCACACATAAAAATCCAACTTCCAGTATTTTGGTTCTCATTAGCTCATTTCCTGGAAGTCCCATTCTGACCACTCATGCATCTGCAGTGTGCACTGAATTTCCGTTTTGGAACGAGGACATTCAGCAGATGTGGCATGTGTGAAACTTGGTGAGGAAGGTAGTGATGGTCCAGCCAAAAACCCCACAAAACAGTTCAGCTTGTCTGAAATGAGCCACCCCAGTGTGAAGTGTTTCCACTGAATGTGAGATGGAAACACGTCAGGATGAGATTTTTAATAAACTATGAAGAAATAAAAGCCACTAATAGACTTGTGTTGTTTAATATTTCAGAAGAAAGTTATCATATAACTTTTCTACATGTATATACATTTGACTCCACTTGTACTGCCTGATTAAGGACACAGTAAGAGTACAAATATCAGCTTAACGTAGTAACAGAAACTTGCTGTGTTTGAATCGTAACAATAAGTTTGACTCTCAGCATGTCTGATCTATTCATCTGACACAAGTAAAGAAAATGCAGTTTAATACCTTTAATAAGTTTCTAATGAATGTTGTGAGTCTGCGATCATTTCTTTTCTTATAGCATTGCTGTCTCTAATTCTTATACTTCGATTATTTTAACTGGAATCAGGACTGATGTCTGTTGATCTTCCTCAGATTTCTTCCGTTGTTTTCTCTTATTTGATTTGATAGTCTGGGGTCGGAGTGTGAATGCTGGGATGTTTGCTTATACAAATGAAACTGAATTGAAATGATTCATTTTTAGTTTAGCTGACAGCAAACTAAATGGTTAATTCCACCTTAAGTCTTAGTCTGGATTAATTCATTCTTAAAAGATGAATTGATTAATTTGGAATGAAATAGATTCTTCTTTTTCGTTTGTGTCATTTTGAATGCAGTATCTGTATTTTACCGTCTTGGTTGAACCAAAATGCAATTTGAAGACATCTGTGTGTCTGACGTCTTCTTAATGACTGTTTTCTGTTCATCGAGTAGATCACAGTAGACACCAGGATAGAGCACAGAAGCATCATTCAAACCATACAAGTAAAAAACATCAGCTGACACAGAAACGTCAGTTTGTGAGCTTAAAATCACCTACATCTACACACCTACACGCCCCTATTTTTGCTCATGAAGCGAGCGTACTTGGACGTCTGAAAAGTATCTACCTCAGGTGGAGAGGTCAGGTGCTTCACAGCACACGGCGTGCTCCAGTCTCTACACTAACTAATGCGCTCTTATTTAGTCATCAATCCCCTCTAGCTGATGTCAGCCGGTTTTCCACGGTCATACATACACAATGAGAGATTGTCCATCATCTCATATAATGGTCCACTGGTACAATACTGATGGTTGATGGGAATTCAGCTGTAGTGAGCCTAATGTTCCCGCTCATAAGATTTCCTTCTGAAGCACGTGGAGTCGCCGCTGTTACTGAAGATGGCAGGACAGAAACTGCTAGACCACAGTGTGGCTGTTCTCGTGTTCAATTTTACTTCACAGTCACACTGACTCACTTTTTCTTTAATGTTTCTGCAAGCTAACAAACGCTGTGGTCTTTTAATTTTCCTCTGAATTGTAACGGCACACGTGATAAATACGCTTGTGTCAATGAAAAGGTTTAAAGGTAATAAACGTAAATGTATAGCTCAGCCTCGCTAAAGTTCAATTTATTACAAAGTCATAGAAATGTTAAAAATCTCGTTTTTCTTTGTTACATTCACGTATGCATGTGCTCAGTGATTTTAGTGCCGTCTTTGCAGAATTCTATGCATCCTGTAATGAAATGTGCTCATTGGTCCTTCTTTTTTGCACCTGTCTCAATCACTCCTCTTTTCCCATCCTCACATAGCGTAAGCATGTCGTTACCCCTCAGCAGCCACACACGCGCTTACATTTATCTCTGTTTCATCATCTCTGCTTTCTGTTTCTGACTCTTTTTCAGAATCTTTCATTTTCTCTGTTCTGCTCTCGTCACCATTTCTTTCATTTTTGACTAGAGTCCAAAAACCGTCGATTACCAGTAAATGTTTGTCTGCGTTTCTATCTCCCGATCATAGACCTGAACTTGCATTACTTCTGGAAGTGGAGCGCCTTTGAGGACTACCTCCTCTTCTGCTTCGGCTTCACCGTCGTGTGTGCAGTCATCACCCTGCTGCTGCTGGACTCTGTGGTGTTTGTGGAGACTTTGGGTTCGCTGGCCGTGATGTTCGAGGCCATGCTGGGCGTCCCGCAGCTGCTGCAGAATTTCCATAATCGCTCCACAAAAGGCATGAGGTACAGTGTGCTCCAAGGTCAAACAGAGCTCTGCTCACTGCCCTCACACTGGCATACAGAGGCACAGTCAGACTTCACTCCTGTCAGGGAGTCTCAGCAGTGATTTATATTCTCATGAACACATTATGCTAATAAGGTCATTTATAGCTACTGAAGTCTCCATGAAAAGAAAATGGAGAGTCACATGCATCTTAATTTCACTAATGAAATCATTTTTTAAATGTTTGAATTCTTTTAAGACAATAATTATAACAAAATTGTTTTAATTTATTTTATTTAACAATTCAAAGCCAAACAGAAAAATTCAAAACCTACAAATTAAAAAATTAATAATTTTTTTCCCTACTAGTCTTAGGACTGTGAACTGCTTACTAACAGTATGTGTAAGCACAAAACTATCTCATGGCTTTAAAAGGTTAATGCCAGCATCATGTTTGTGATGTATTGTTTGTAGTTGGACTTATCGTGTTTGCTTTGTAAGAGTTTCAGATCAGATCATGCAAATGTGCTTTATTTTGGTTCGCAGCACACAAGTTTGTGAAAATTGTCCTGAATTTAGGGTAAAAAGAAGAAGCATGTGTTATTTTGTGTCCCACTTGGTTGTGATAGTTGCTGCTTAGGTGTGTAAATTTACTTGGAATGAGAGGCTTTTAAAAACAAGTGTGTAATCAGCGCTGGTGGATCACTCAAAGGTGTGAGGATCGTGCCCAAGCTCTGGCTGTGCGTTGTAGCTCTTCACCCTGCATTTTTAGAGCCGTGCACGACATATTTCCAGTCTTCAAGAACACTAGTATTTGGATGAAAACAGAGCAGATCTTAACTAAACCGACTGTCTGAGCTGAGGCAGAAGGAGAGTCCTGATACGCGATGTATAGCAGAATGTGTCTGCTTGTACAGAGAACTGTTGCCACGATCTGGAAGATTATCAAAAACTTATTGTCATTCAGCTGCCTCTCATTGATCTGAGTTACCATGTTTTCCATTATTTTGGTTAGTGGGCTACTTGCACCCTCTTCAACTTGCTGATTTGGGGATCTGCTAATTTGCGGTGCTCTCGGTAGAATGCTGGCATTATTTAAATGGACTGTCTGAGTCTTTGTAAATTAGCATATTGTTAGTAGATCATCTGCAGAACTTTTTACTCCCATCAGAGCATTTTTGTGATTGCAACCTCACTTAATTTGCTCCACTAATGAAATCTGGTTCTTAGTGTCCTACAACATCTGCAGAGCTGCACACTACAGCTTCTGATTAGTAAAGGTTTCAGTGAAAGATCAAAGATCTGTTTAACATATATACTCAGTTCCACTTGCACTTGTTGATTTCAGTTTGTGTGCCAGAGGCTGAAAATAGTGTCACAGTCTACAGCGTGTACCGGGACGTCACTTTGATTCTTATTGCACGAAAGGACGAGAGCACGAAGTCGCATCACGGATAGAAACAACTGGGTTATGCTGCTAACACAACATGCTAATGCTAAGCTAGCCAAGACTGAGTGTCTGCTGATCCCAGCTCAGTAGCCAGACCCTGAACTTCAACATGAGCTCTCAGGCTCCAGGCTCTGCTTCTAGAATCACCGTGATGATCACATCAAACTCTCGCTGCACTGGTTTTTATCTTTGGTTTCTGGTGTCAACTTTGTCTTCATACCTCAATACTAAGAGAAAGATCATATGTGTGTCATTAGGGATTTGTGTTGTGTGTATCTGTAGCTTAAAGGTTTATATTGTTAAATGGTAATTTTGAGACAATGTGTTCAAGTCGTTTTATGGAGAAATGGGAAAGTAATGAAATGAGATTTGTGATGAATTACTTTCTGTATTTGATATGTTGCCTAGCGATGGTGGTGACTCTCAAAGTGGAGCCAGTGAGAACCAATCAGATTGATTGTCTGCTATCCTGTCTTCCTTCTCTCACCCCAACCAATCACAGCAGATGGCCCCGCCCCTCCCTGAGCCTGGTTCTGCCGGAGGTTTCTTCCTGTTAAAAGGGAGTTTTTCCTTCCCACTGTTGCCAAAGTGCTGCTCATAGGGGGTCATATGATTGTTGGGTTCTTCTCTGTATGTATTATTGTAGGGTCTACCTTACAATATAAAGCACCTTGAGGCGACTGTTGTTGTGATTTAGTGCTGTATAAATAAAATTGAATTGAATTGAATAAGCAATATCGATAATGGAACTGGAATCTCTAAATTCTATCAATTCACATCCCTAACAATGAAGAATTTAAAAATCCAATGTTGCTCTAATATTTAAAGTATATTGCAAGTAAAGGGGATTCAGCTTTAGCATTAGTTTCTGTCAGATATCTAAAACGTCACAGAGAAAGCTAGCCTAGATGCTTTTAGTATGTGACCAGAGCAAATGCAGGTTTTCTTCAAAAGACTAAAACTAAATCAGTCTCATGCCAAAATCGACTGTCTGTTTAAAGACAGGAAACACCAAAATAGAGCCTTCAAAAGAGTGAACACCAGGAAAGCAGCAGGACCAGACGGCATCCCAGGTCGTATCCTAAGAGACTGCGCATACCAGCTAGCTCCTGTGTTCACTGAGATATTCAACATCTCTTTATCTCAGTCGGTGATCCCCACATGCTTCAAAGAGTCCATCATTGTTCCTGTCCCGAAGAAACCCCACCCTGCTTCTCTCAATGGCTATCGCCCTGTAGCCCTCACCTCAGTAGTGATGAAGTGCTTTGAACGCCTGGTCAGAGACTTCATCATTTCTTCACTACCAGACACACTGGACCCACTACAGTTCGCTTACCGTCCAAATCGTTCCACAGACGATGCCATCTCTCATCTCCTCCACACATCACTCACTCACTTGGACACTAGAAGGGGGAATTATGTTAAAATGCTCTTCGTAGACTACAGCTCTGCATTTAACACCATAATTCCCTCCACACTCACCACCAAGCTGGAGCATCTGGGACTCAGCTCATCTATGTGTCAGTGGATCTCCAACTTCCTAACTGGCAGACCACAGGCAGTAAGGATGGGCGGACATGTCTCAGCCTCCACCACTCTCAGCACTGGAGCCCCCCAGGGGTGTGTTCTGAGCCCCCTGCTGTACTCTTTGTACACATATGACTGTGTGGCCACTACCAGCTCCACCACCATCATCAAGTTTGCTGACGACACCGTCGTGGTGGGCCTGATCTCTGATAACAACGAGACGGCCTACCTGAAGGAGATTAGGAATCTGGAGAACTGGTGCCAGAGGAACAACCTCCTTCTAAACGTCAGTAAGACAAAGGAGCTGATAGTGGACTTCAGCACTAAGCAGGAGAGGAACTACCAGACCCCCGTCATCAACGAGTGCCCAGTGGAGAGAGTGGACAGCTTCAAATACCTCGGAGTTCACATCACGCAGGACCTGTCATGGTCCTGTCACATCAACACCGTGGTGAAAAAGGCCCGACAGCGTCTCTACCACCTCAGACGCTTGAGAGACTTCCAACTGCCCTCCAAGGTGCTCAGGAACTTTTACTCCTGCACCATAGAGAGCATCCTGGCGGGAAACATCTTAACCTGGTTCGGGAACAGCACCATGCAGGACAGACGAGCTCTACAGAGGGTTGTGCGGTCAGCTGAGCGCACCATCCGCTCCGAGCTCCCTGACCTGCACTCAATCTACAGCAGGCGGTGCTGGACCAAGGCCAGGAAGATGGTGAAGGACCTCAGCCATCCCAACAACAGACTGTTCTCTCTGCTGAGGTCAGGAAAGCGATTCCGCTCCCTGAAGACCAACACAGAGAGACTGAGGAGGAGCTTCTTCCCGCAGGCGATACGGTCTCTCAATCACACCACCACACAGTACTGACCCACACATATGGTTCTTACACACACACTGGACATTCTGGACTTTGGTTTTGCACAACACTGGTCACTATATTCTTCATTTCCGGTTAATACTTGTACAGCTGCTGTTATTGTGTATATATTTATTTATATTTAGATTTCTTCATACATTCTTATATAGTTCTATATTGTGTATTTTGTTGTACAGTTATTTTATTTTCAACTTTAATTTATATATTTATCTTTATCTTATTCTTCCCAGTTAAATTTACCCTTCATTCTAATTTGTGTTGTACAGTTATTTCATTTTTAACCTTAATTTATATTTTATTCCTTCCTAGTTAAATTTACCCTTTTTAATTTTTCATATTTATTTCCTATCTTATTCATAGCCTTTTCCTTTTTTGTTTTCTTTAGGTCACGAGCAGTTGTCCAAGCATTTCACTACATATCGTACTGTGTATGACTGTGTACGTGACAAATAAAATTTGAATTTGAATTTGAATTTGAAATATGAGTGACAGTTATTAGTATTAGCATTAACATTACCACTAATGAACAGGAGTCCACAGATCCCTTAGAAAATATAGTATAGAATTATTTTTAAAAGCAACATTTAAAAGGGATCCCTTAGGTTTGGGTCACCCCCCACTTAAAATTCAAGGTTTCAAGGTCACCTTGAATGAGAAGAGAAAGCAGAAGGTGGAAACGGGAGGCAAACAAAACCCTCAGCTTACGTTATGAATGCTTTCCCAGTTAAGATTGTGTCAGAGTGAGTTAAGGTCAGTGAGCATGCTTATTAGCCTCTCAGGTAAATGACTGTGAGATCAATTACACTCCTAATGGCACAGAACCTCATGCTAATTATGATCATTATTTCCTTATTATGTCTGTCGTCAGTATAAAATCTGTGTGTTTATTAATATGCATTTATAAAAAAATACTTTTAATCTCTAGGAAACAACTGGCATCTTTTCATGAGGTTTTCAGGAAGTTACTGAAGTTGGTTAACATTCATACCAGGGGAGCGTGGTGAAGAAAGAAGAGCTAAAATTAGGAAATTACAGTGACGTCAGCTGGAAGTAGCAACTCTCCTCGGCGCGGGGTTTGTTTTCCTTTAGTCGAGATTCCTTTTTGTAAAAATGCACAATGGATACATAACGTGTGTGTGTGTGTCTGTGTGTGTGTGCGTACGTGTGTGTGTGTGTGCAGATTGTTAGCTATAGCAGTAGACTTATAACTGATGTTTTGATCCATGTGCACTTACTATAAAAATGAATTAATATTTCAAATATCATGAACTGATTGGTTTTGCTGTGTAAATATTTGCATTATATTTTCCAACATGAAGAATTATGGAGCTATTTTTAGTGTGTTGTGAGGTGAGAGGGGACCCGTGATATACTGTCAATGTTTTCCTATTAGAGACGTTTGCTTTGTCTGCACTGAGCAGCAGAGTGACCGGTGTGTACCGTATATCTTTATATCTTCAGTATGTCCCCACTTCCACTTCAGATTGCCATCCATGCTTTCTGTAACTACCTGCACATACTGTGTTACACCACCTGCATCTCTGATTGCATTTTTATCTTCAAGTTGCTGTTTTATGATTTACTGTTCTCTCGCAGTTATTTACCATTTCACATGTCCTCAGGATCTAGGCTTGAACCTGAACATCACACAAAGATTGGCAACACAAAAGGTCTTTGAAGTTGGGAACATCAAATCCTTAAACTCAGATATGTGAAAGTCCCCAAAAATATAAAAGGAAGTCAGCTGTGTTTGTGTAGGAGGTATGAGTTAATCATAGAGTAATACTGCACAGTATTGGATGACTCATTCCACAAGATTATGCATTTTCAACAGGAATATTTCATAATTTCAGTATAGATATTGGCTTTATGGCACAAATGTTGCTGACGGTTGGAAACGGCACAGATGATCCCTCGCGATGCATACGTGAGGATTTTCCAGTTTCTAGATATTAAACACTGTTTTCCACACGACGGTGTGGCACACAATCAACACTTGCTCTAATGCTATCCCAGGTGTAACAGTAGCTTGTTTTTGTGCACTCACATTCCCCTGAGCCCTATTACAGAGGTATGATGCTGAGTGTATGGATCTGTTTCATGAAGGACTACGCACCTTTTCCAGGTCACCCAAATAATGACTTTCCATGAGATGCATGGAAAAGTCAAGTAAAGGATGTGAAAGAAGCATGGAGTATATTTGACAGTTTGTTTAATATGTTTCCAGGCAACATTTTTTCATTTGTGCATATGTGTGCACACTCATTCTACTACTACTAATACTAGGAAAATTAAAGAGGTGACAGTTCAGTGAAGAAAAAATCCAACAAAAAAAGCAAAAGACTGGATGAGCCTGACTGACGTGATTGGCAAGGAAAATTAGGTGTAGGTTTGAAAAAGTATTAATCCAAAGGGTTAATGTCATTAGCAAAATCTAATTAGTGTCAGGTATCAAGAGACAAGGTGGAAGCTCCAAATCAATGAGGATGAACTGAAAGCACAGGTTAGAGACACTTGTTAAAAAGAGGAGAAACGTGAGAGGAATTGATGATTAAAAAGAAATCCATGTTGTACTTCATGGCGTCCCCCAAGAGACCCTGGTCTGCACCTTGAATTTAATGTGTAAACTGTTGTTTGTCTCTGGGGTCCAACAATCAAATGAAACCCGTTTTTTTTGCTTTCGTCGTCTTCTCCTTTTCTTCCTCCTCCTCCTTTCAGCTGGTCCCTTTAAGGGTTGCCACATTGAATCATTTGCCTCCATCTCATCCTATCCTTAGTGACATCTACTGTCACACCAACCCTCTGCACGTCCTCCTTCAATACATCCATGAATCTTCTTTTCTTCTGCCTGGTAGCTCCATCTTCAGCATCCTTCGCCCATCATATACACCGTCCCTCCTCTGCACGTGTCCCAGCCATCTCATCTCACCTCTCTTTGTCTCCAAATTGCTCAACCTGAGCTGTCACTCTGAAATAGTCATTATTAATCTGGCTGGTGACTGTCTGAGTATCAGAACTCTGTAACTGCTAGCTCCGTGCTCTGTCTTTTTGTCAGTTCCACCATCTCCCAAACCATACCTCACAGCAGGTCTCACTAGCATCTTGTCATCCTCCCCTTTCACTCTTGCTGCTGTCCTTCTATCACAAATCACCTCTGACACCCACTCCACCCTACCTGCACCCGTGTCTTCACCTCTCTTGACTGCTGCCTATTGCTTTCTGGTAATGTCAAGTTGACCCTTAAGTGTTTAAACTCATCTACCTTCACCACCTCTACTCCTTGCACATGTATTCTGTCCTTTCATTCCTATTTTCTCCAGAGCATACCTCTACCTCTCCAGGCTCTCTTCCACCTGCTCCCTACTCTCAGTACAGATCACAGTGTCCTCTGCAAACATCATAATCCAGATGGCAGTCCTCATCTGTTAGTAGGGCTGCCACGATTAGTCGACTAGTCACGATTACGTCGACTATCAAAATCGTCGACGACTGATTTAATAGTCGACGCCTCGTTTGAAGCTTTGTAAGATCACAAAAGCCGCAGAAGTAATAGGATTTAAGAGTGTAATAACGGACTGAAACAGAAGATGGCAGCACTGCATGTACAAGGATGCCAGCTGCCGTTAAACCCCGAAGAAGAAGAAGCTGTGTCCCAGAATTCATAGTGCAGCCCAGCTCAGTTTCCAACAATGGCGGCAGCTAGTTAGTTTTAATATTACTCTTATTATTCTTTCTGGGTCACAAAATAAACGTTTAACATATTTTCAGGCGAGAATGTAGCTGTGTAAACCTCAAATATCGGCTCAGTTTATCAGGACACCACATATTTTCAAAAGCGCTCCGACGTTTTCAGAGACGTCTGACTCCTGGCAAATCGTTTTCAAACCCACCGCCGTCTTTCGCTACTCAGGTTAAACATGATATATAAGTCACTTAGATAACTTAAAATGTTATTTTTGGATTTTTTTTTTGTAGTATTTTATTTGTAGTAAATCGGTTTGGCTGAGATTAAAGTTATAGTTTTTACACAGCTGAATAAACGTCAAGCAGACAGCTGATCATCAGAAGTGTGAGATGCTGGAGAATTTACTCCAGTGTCCTGTTATATTTTAGATAGCAAGGAGTTTATTAAACTTCACCGAAACAATCTGCAAACTTCATTAAAATTTAATAAACTATCATCTTGTCTTTATTTTTAGTTAGCACAGACCTTAAACACTTAAAGCTGTAAGCTAATGATAGTTATATAAGAGCAGATGCTGCTGGTGCAATAAGCTGTACGTTTTACGTCCAATGGATGATGATCTGATTAGTCGACTATCAAAATAATCGTTTGTGGCAGCCCTAGCTGTTTATGTGTCCATCAGCACTGCCAAACCTATGAGACCCATTTTTCATTCTTGGATCTATATAATGTCAGAGAGAGGGGACTCCTAATGTAGTCAGGCATATAGCTTTGGATGTGCTGACAGCCAAGCAGGTGATACTCTAGATGTCACTTGAATTATGGCCTCAGTGAGCGTCTGTTCTCAGTAGCTTCAAGCTCCCTTCATGCAGTAAACGTAGTCATATTGTATTATTGTGTTATAAAAAGCAACACAGACTGCAGTACTTACTGGTATCTAATGTTTCAGTGCTCGGCTACGTTTTGATTGACAAGTTGCTGCTGTATGTGTGTACATAGTGTGCAGATCCACTTTGTGTTTGTACAGTTCCAAAAAACCAAGACAGCAACAGACAAATGCCAAACCAACAGCTTCAAACTAATAAGTGGCTACGACTGTCGTTCCTACACAGGTATGAAAGCAGTCTTAAATATTTAATGAATTTACTATTTTGCATCTTTCAAATAAGTAGAAATTGCATAATCATCAGTTTTATGTGCTGTTGATGTCTAAGAATAAACTGGTTTCTTGCTGTTTAGTAAACACTGACTATGTAATGTTCTCAGGTTTAGATCTGATGGTGTTTGGTCGTTGAATGAAGCTGCCAACCGCTCGGCTTTTTAAAAGCCTTCATTACTCAGGTGGATGCTGCAACCGGTGCTGGAGTTGCTATTTGTTTATGTAAACAACGTGTGTGTGTGTGTGTGTGTGTGTGTGTGTGTGTGTGTGTGTGTGTGTGTGTGCGTGTGATTGCTCAGCTGCCTGGGGAGTGTGTCTGTTTTTTTCTTTCGTCTCATTAAAGTTTATCACTTTTGCTTCCTGTCCCATTCTCCTTTGCTAGCTCTGCACCAAAGCCTCCAACCTTCACAATGTCACTCTGTGACAGTAAAGGGAACGCTGACGCTGGCCGTCTCTCTCACTGACAGTATGCAGACAAATACAGTGCTGGGCTTTCTTCTACTCTTTTTCTCTCTTAGTTAAATTTTCTTTATTGTCATGAATGTGAGCTATTATATAACACGTACATAACGATCCGTCCCTTATTCCCCATTTTTATCACACACTCTTACACATACACTCTAACACCTTGTTTCTTGCTCTCAGCTCAGGTTAACACTCTTCAGGCGTTAATAACGCTCCTACTGGGGATGGTAATGGGACCGTGGCCATTACCTGTAGGCCATTTCAACCAGTACCTTTACCTTTACAGTCTGGCCCTCGGGGGCAGCGCTAAGACCTCTAAGCAATTTGTGACCTGTGTATTAGAGCTATATCCCAGAGGAACCAACGAGTGTAATGTTGTCACTCTGTGTCCTGCTTCTATGCTGTTGCTACCTTGTGATGGAAGATTTAATAGAAGCAGAATGCTCATCTACCTCACAATCAATCTAAATTCACAGGTTATTGCCTCTAAAACAAATGACACCTTAACCCTGAGCTTGAGCACAGTTTGAAGACCCATTAGGTGATCGTGGTCTGTTATTTGAATAAATTCTTACCTGTGATCTAAGGGAAATAGCGATTATTGTGAATAAATGACCGATGTCTCTCCATGACATAAGATAATTGGTCCAGCAGCCCGATGAGCGACGCTAATAAGCCCGATATGACGGTAATTCTAGCTTTTAATTATCTTTATTTTTACCTGGACACATTTTACTTTACTTATTTGTATTTGGAGAAGAGTGATTTAGGAGATTCAGCCTGCCCTTTGTTGTTATTGCTCTTTCTTTTGTACGCATCATTTCAATGTCCGAAAGCAACTGTGTTAAAACTGTCAGCGAAGGTTCTCAGTCATCCAGCTCATCGTAGTCTAACCATGTGCAGTGCAGCGAGGAATGCCCAGACCTCTACATTGGAGAGACCAAACAGCCACTTCATGAACGTATGGCACAGCATAGAAGAGCCACCTCCACGGGACAAGACTCGACTGTCCATCTGCATCTAAAGGTCAAAGGTCATTCTTTGAGGATGCCAATGTTCACACAGGCACACACCACAATTGAAATAAAAAGATGGGGGCTCCTGTTATAGCAGCTTGGCTTGTTCTTAGGACATGTTTTGTCCTCTCACACAGATTTCCTTTAGCAACAGTTTAACTTAAACGGTGATGAATATGAGCCGTCGCACTCTCACTATTCTCCTGTGGTGTATATTCGTAGCCCCGAGTGCCAGCACACTACTGCAGATGGAAAGAAAGAAAAGATGGTACTCAACCAACGCACAACACCTGTGTCTCACTCTGCGCCTGTCAGCAGTTCCCACTATCTGTTCCTCTTGCTGCTGGGCTCTGATCAGGCCCCCTACCACAAACAGTTTTCAGCTGTGCCAGCATAATTACGAGAATTATTCTTAATGATCAATTAGCCTCTTTACGTGATAAACCTGCACTGGGTAATGCAATTTACCATTGGAATGATTGCTGTGCTTCTGTACACCTATTCAGATATTCCATTTAAAAACATAAATGTTTTATAATAAATAGAGATTTTGTTATTAATTAATGATTATTTATAACATTCTTTATCAGTTAGATGCTAAATTAAAAATGTGCCTTAGAAAGGGAAATTTCTGTGAGAAACTTTTAAGCTGATTTGTAAACTTTCCAGTACTGTGAATAAAGTTTTAATTACTGTGATGACAATAAAAGTTTCTCATTTTTAATAAATAAAAGCATTTTTCTCACCGGGCTCCTCAGCCTTCACTTTCTCTGCTCTTCTATGCCGTCGATGCTGTTATCATAGTGACAGAGAAGAATTTATTATCAAGGTAAAAATAAAACAACAATAAAATGGAGAAATTCTGGTGAAGTTTTTTAGAGATACAGTGGTCCTTCGTTTATCGCAGGAGTTGCGTTCTAAAAATAACCCACGATAGATAAAAGTAGCCAACTTTATGTTTTTTACAATTATTCTAGATGTTTTAAGGCTGTAAAACCCCGCACTACGCACTTTATACACTTTTCTCAGACAGGCAGGAACATTTTCACACTTTTCTCACTTGTTTAAACTCTCAAAGTTCAAACCTTCGTAAAAAAATACGTCCAGTATTATAGAAAGAAACCAAAGATCAAACCCTGTTTTCAGGTTTGATTTCAAGAAGAATGAGTTGAGTAAAATTTGACTCATCTGACTCTTTTGTTTCACGTTATGTGCCTTAAAATCCAAAAAATACAGTAACTTCTACCTTCCTTTAGGATGTCCAGAAGTCCAACTTTTTGTGCGATGGTTAGCATCTTCCTCTGGCTTTTGGGTGCCAGCGCAGGAGCCTCTGACGGTGCAAAACGTTTCGTCGACATTGTTGTGTTTGTTGGGGAGAAAACTTACAAACATACAGAGCAGCACTTCAGAGTCACACTGCTAGAGATTGAAGATTTATGTAAATATGACAAGCTGAACGCATCCTGTACTGTACAGGAGACACGGCGCGAGATTGATTGACAATGGTCTACAGCCAATCAGGACGCAGGAGACAATGCGCTGCAAAAAAAATAAAAAATCTGCGAAACAGCGAGGCTGCGAAAGGTGAACCGCGTTATAGCGAGAGATAAAGGGTTGAGGGTTGAACAAGGCTGTTCCAACATTTAGCAGCTACAGCTTCAAAGACGCAGTCACCTCGAGACTGGATGAGCTTTGAGAGATTGTGAGAGTCAAAGTTAAAAATAAACCCACAGTTGGTAGCAGAGGATTTGATGCAGGGCCTTTGAATTCCCCAGATCTCAAAGCTTGTGTGGACCATAACATTTAGTCTGAATTTCAGCCTCGCACTTTATAAAATTTAAAGTCTCTTCTGTGTGTGTCTGAAACCGCTCTATGACATCTACAAGTCAAAGCTGTTTTAGCAGCATGACGTGGTTTAATATTCTGGCACATCTTGTTTTTTCAAATATTATTTAATTATTTTCAAACCGTGTTGACCGATTTTGAAAAACATACTTGCATTTATAATTATTAATGAATGAGATGTTTCTCATTCATTAATAATGTGTGTGTGCCACACCAAGGTTTAGTCACTGTGTTTAATCTGAATGCAGTGTGCAGTGTCTTGACAGCCTTGCATGAAATACGTTTGTTTAGCTTTGAATCAGGTGGTATTTGAAAAGCAACGCTACAGCATCCTTTCAGATTACACAAGATTACACATGTAATAAATATATTTAAATAGCCAGCACCAAAAAGCTTCCCCATCTATTCTGTCCTGTTGACATACTCCAATGAGGGATATAAAATATCCGTAGGCAAACTCTGTGTAACACCCCTTCTTCTCCTTTCCTCCCTTCTGCTTCATTTTGTTTAGCAGAATCCATCTTTTTCTGGCAGGTTGGGAACTTTTCAGTGTTTGCCTGTGTGCGATCGATCAACATGCATAATTCATAGTTAGTGCGTTAAGAGCAGCTAGGCTCCTCTCTCACTGGGCCCTTTGATTTTCATCTCTATCTGCCCCCCTCGGGGAGATCTGCAGCCCCGCTGCTAAATCACCTCACCAGCATGTGTGGGTGCACATGTGAACACGCACTTAAAACAGCATGTGTGGACACACATTTTAACCCAATGCACACATGCATGTTTGCTTTAAAAAATAAAGATGGAAAAGGGGATCTGAAGCTCTTCAAAGCTTTTAAGCATCAGCCCCTGTTTCTCCAGTGGGCCTTTTTCCACAGAGCTTTGTACTGGATCAGCAGTTTCTGGGACCTTCTGAACCCCCCTCCCATTGAGACTTTTTTTTAGGTCTCAGATGCAAAGTGTGATTCCCAGCTCAAAGCTTAAAGCTGTTGTGGGTTGGATCAGCTGCTTATTTATCTCAGTGGCAGCAGCAGTGGAAATGTGCTGTTTTTCTACTGAGATACCGAGGGCAAGATTTTGGCTCTTCGTTGTGGAAAAATCTACAGACAAATCTATCTAAATCAAGGACAGTTAGCGGAGAAACAACTGTGAAGGCAACTATTAAGTGTGACTCAGTTTCTATTACAAGTCACGTGGCACTTTGCCAATGACTCTACTATTATCTTCACTGTTATACACCAGCTTTACCAGCATTTAGAAGAAGGGCAGGAGGTATACATATAAATATATATTCCCCCCTCGCCCCTGTGGGCGGTCTATCCTTCTAGCTTGGGTCCTCTACCAGAGGCCTGGGAGCTTGAGGGTCCTGCGCAGTATCTTAGCTGTTCCCAGGACTGCGCTCTTCTGGACAGAGATCTCCAATGTTGTTCCTGGATCTGCTGGAGCCACTCGCCTAGCTTGGGAGTCACCGCACCGAGTACTCCGATTACCACGGGGATCACAGTTACCTTCACCCTCCACATCTTCTCGAGGTCTTCTCTGAGCCCTTGGTATTTCTCGAGCTTCTCGTGTTCCTTCTTCCTGATGTTGCTGTCATTCGGAACCGCTACATCGATCACTACGGCCGTCTTCTTCTACCATCACTATGTCCGGTTATTTAGCCACCACCGTTTTGTCCGTCTATATCTGGAAGTCCCACAGGATCTTAGCTCGGTCATTCTCCACCACCCTTGGGGGCATCTCCCATTTTGACCCCGGGACTTCCAGGCCATATTCAGCACAGATGTTCCTGTACACTATGCCGGCCACTTGGTTATAGCATTCCATGTATGCCCTGCTTGCTAGCATCTTGCACCCTGCTGTTATGTGCTGGATTGTCTCAGGGGCATCTTTACACATCCTGCACCTGGGGTCTTGCCTGGTGTGATAGACCCCAGCCTCTATGGATCTTGTGTAGGGATGGGTATTGTTTAGGTTTTATCCGATACCAGTACAAAACCGGTACTTTTGAAACGGTGCTGGTGCTCAAACGGTGCTCAAACCGGTGCTTAAAGAATGGAGAACACAAAATTGGTCCAAAAACCTCTCATGTTCAGCTGTTTTTTTGTAAAAAGATAACAATGTTAGCCTTTTCTGCAGCTATGGGGCATATATGGTATCACTCTTGGCTGGAAGCAGTGCTTAAACAATGGAAAAAACACAAACTTTGTCCAAACACCTCTCATGTTTAGCTGTTTCCCACTTTTTCTTTGGTCATTTTAGCCTTTTTGGCCAGGGTGAAGGGAGTATCTGCCATCAAACAAGAAGACAGCCGCATGTAGCTATGATGATGTTTGCTAGTTCACCTTACATGCATTAATGTAATAACGTGGTTAGCCTACTCAACGTAAATTACACACCAACAACATTAAGCTACTCACGCAGAGAAGAACGGCTGCTGCTGCATCATCATCCTCATCATTTCTGCTACACTGGCAGGGCTAGAGGCCAGGACTCTATTCTTCGGGTTTTTGGGGGATGTTGCTAACTCCGGGTCCGATAACAGGCACCACACCCGCAGTAGATGTGCTCGGTGTGAGGTCTCACAGCAAGCTCTCAAATACGGCGCATTTCTCGGCTTTTAAAAAAACGCTATGCGTCGCCAGGTGTTTCATCGGATTTGAGGTGTTACCTCCTTTGACAGTATCACAGTATCAGCTTAAAGCACTTGTTGCTGCTGAGTTTGCATCTTTTGCTGTGAAGTACAGCCAGACTTTTGAACGCTTTGCCTTGGGCATTTTTAATCTGTAGCTCTGCTCTAAAAGAACATACGTACCTGGGCCCGCCTACTATCCTCGGAAATGTAAAACGTAAAACGATTGAAAAAAAAAAAAAAAAAGCACCGAAATGTGCGCTGCTTTTCGGTCTGGTTACTACCGTTTATGTTACTACCGTTTATGTGCTCAGAGCTTGTTCCTGTGTTGCCATGATTAGTGCCTCTGTGCTGTCTTTCAGTCCGGCTTTGTCCAGCCACTGGTAGGATTTCTGGATATCAGCCACCTCCGCTATCTGCCGGTGGTACATACCGTGCAGGGGCCTATTTTACCAAAGAGTAAAACAGTGAAATGTGGATTATTAAATATTAGGTCTCTCTCCTCCAAGTCTCTGTTGGTACATGACTTAATAATTGATCAACAAATCGATTTACTCTGCCTTACAGAAACCTGGTTGTAGCCAGATTTTTTTTCTGCTCTTGACGAAGGCGGTCGCACTTTTCTCCTCTCGTCCTCCTCCTCTCCCTTAGCTTCCCCTTTGGTTTGGCTAAAACCTAAAAGTAGTCAGGTTCTATTGGCTCCATATACATTCTGATGTCTGATTACTTATTATCTTTAAAACATCCATCAGACTCAGAAGATGGGATGTTTTCATTGCATGTAATTAAAAAAATGCCATTGTTGCAGGGCACAACTGCCTGTCCCAATACAGGATGTTTTGTAGAAGTGGAGTCTGTCGGTTTTTGGCTTCTACACTGAAGCTGGTTTAGACTGAAGTTTTATGACACAGTATTTCCTTCAAATAGTCCTTATTTAGATGTTAATGGCTGCCCATGTATAGGTAGTAACTCATTTAATCATGGTTATTTTCTTCATTCCTCCACTACCATCAGCTGCTGCAAATACAATATTAAACACTATTTTAGGCACGTTCCATAACACAACCATTACTTTCCTCTGTAACAGTGACATTAGTAATGGGTGTACTCACTTGCAGTTTGATGAACAAAATATTTGCGGTTTTGCATGTTTGGAGTCTTCAACTAAATGAGTTGAAATAACTTGATTGACACTGTTTTTGTGGTCGTTGCAAGTGTTGTCCAATGTCCTCACCTTAAAATTCACCTTGCCACATATTTGCTTTGGGCATTTAACACCTGCATGAATTGAAACCCAGACCGGTGGGAATGTTTTGGTTAACACAGGGCCTGGAGTCAGCTTCAGTTTTCACTGTAAGGTTTATTTCTCTGTCTTAAACATCGTCATTGAGTTGTCACAGATAAAACTGTCTGCCGCCAGCTTTGAGGCGACATTACAGTTTGTAATTGATTTTAGCAGTTGCAAAGGAATTCAGAAATGAAATGCTGAGATTCTGTTTCACAGAGTGACATTTAAAGATGCACCAGGCGTCTTTGTAAATATTTGGGACGTGAAATTAGAAAATAGCACAAACTGAGTCGTTGTCCTTTTCATTCTCTCTCCTTTCATCCTTCTCTCTCTGTCTCTCTTTCTAAATGTCACTCAGCCCTGCTTCCTGTAGTAGCGTTCCACTTGTCCACTCTGGGTGCTTAGAGGAGTTAATAGGTGGCCTGGCAGCGCTCGTTCAATACACAGTCCCATTACTGCGAGGCTCACATACCGCACTGCCACAGCAAAGTGCAATCAGACCCCCTCTCTGTTTCTCCATCTCTCTCCCCTCTCCTGTCGCTTCCATCACCATCAGGGTGGCTTCGCTTCTCACACCTCTTCAGATTTATCATTCCTCTGCCTGGTTACGTCGTCATCCATCTCTGGGAATTTTCTTCATTTTGTCTCCCGTATCCTCCTGTGTCCACGTCCACACCTGAAACACACAGTTCAAGATTTCACCCTTTCCTCTCCCGTTTCTAGCCTCTTAGCTCAGATGAAGGTGTTTGGTCGTTGAATGAAGCTGCCAACCGCTTGGCTTTTTAAAAGCCTTCATTACTCAGGTGGATGCTGCAACCGATGCTGGAGTTGCTATTTGTTTATGTAAACAATGTGTGTGTGTTTGCGTGCGTGCATGCGTGTGTGTGTGTGTTTTGGTGAGAATGTGAGAGAAAATGTGCATTTTAGCACACCCTGTTTCTGTTTCCCTTTTAGTACAATTTAACACAAAGTGGTGATGTTGAGTTGTGCGTGTGTGCGTGTGACAAAGCTACTCACTCACTTAGTATTCTCAATCAATAGCATAATCACGCCTTTTCCCTGCGGGCACTCAAAGCCTTAATCAGGACCAAGTTCAATTGTTCTGTAGGTCTTTCATCAACTGTCGAGTGAGCCACAAACGGCGTCTCTGCCAGATGGACCAACATGAGAGTAGCATGACAAACAGTAACACGTGGGAAGCATGTTTGTGAGTTTGTGCGCGTGCCTGCGAGACACAAACGACCTCAAATTGGTGTTTTGTCTTCATTTTCCCACTCTGTTGTGCAGACTTCTTCTGTACAGATGACCCACTCTGCTTAATTACATTGTTAATGACTCTTCCTCATTAATGATGTTTGCTGTCTCCTGAGCAAAGAAATGAGTCAAAGCGGGGCTCGGAGTATTCGGCAGGGTGAGGTTTAGGCTCCGGCAGAGAGGCTTGCCGGAAAAACCGAAGCTGTGATTAGGCAGAAGAATAAACGAGGACAGAAATAGACATTCAGTGAAATAAACCAAGAATAGTTTGTGTAAAATTATTTTGACCTCTAAGAGCTCTCATGGGTGTAGTTTTCAACTTTTTTACTCTTCTTTTTTCCTCTTCTTCACCATGAGCTGCTCACTTGTCTTGACCTATACCCAAATTTGGGTGCAGAGTCCCATTGGGCATATCCACATGACCATATACACTCACTGGCCACTTCGTTAGTTATATCTAGTATGGGGTTAGGGCCCCTCTTACCTTAAGTACTTCCTTAATTCTTTGTAGCATTAATTCATCAAGGTGCTGGACAGAGATACTTTTTTCAAGTAACGAGTAAAGTAAGGGATTACTATTGCAAAAACGGTAATTAGATTACCGTTACTTTCCCGTAGGAACGCTGCGTTACTGCGTTACTAAAACCGTGATTTTTTGCGAGAATGTCTCATGACAGTGACGTAAGCGAGTGCGACGTTCGTGACAACAGCTGTGTGCAGATCAACAGTGGATCATATATGGAGTGCAGAGAGAGTATGAGCGTGCAGCGTTTAAAGCGTGGAAGTACTGACCTTACTTTGAGTTTGATTCCATACAAAGTGACAAAAACATTAGTGTCCGCTGTGCGTGGGAAGAAAACTTCTTTTTACAGCAAAAAAACCCCTAAACAAGCACCGAGTAGCTACGACGTAATGGGAAATTCACAGAGAAACTGCCGTATCCTTCCACTGACGGCTGCAGCACACCTGCACTAAAGCACACCTCCGCCTACCCCACTCCTGCTTTACAGGTGAAAATAGAGCAACAGGACCGCTGAGTCTTTGACTTTATTTATTTTCTGCTGTGTTTTACTTGCATCTATTTGAAAGACTGAGTGTAAACACAAAAAATATTTTATTTTATGTGCTGGAATGTGCAGAAAATAGGTTTAAATGTTAAACTAATTTCTTCCAGTCAGAGAATGTTGCAGATAATTACATTTTTGCTTGATGCATAAAGTTAAAAGATTAAAACTAATAAAACAAGTTAAAAAAAAAGACTTTTCCATTTGATTACATTTTGTATGATGGATTATGCAGAAAAAGTAGAATTGGGCTGAAAGATCTATCACTTTATCACCTCTTCAGGTTGTAAATCGTGTTTTTAAAAAGTAACTAAGTAACTAAGTAATTAATTACTTTTGAAAATAAGTAATCAGTAAAGTAACAGGATTACTTTTTTGGGGAAGTAATCAGTAATTAGTTACTGATTACTTTTTTCAAGTAACTTGACCAACACTGGTGCTGGAATCATTTCTCAGAGATTTTGGTTCACACTGACATAATCGCCTCACACACTTGCTGCAGATTTTTCAGTTACAACTCCATCATGTAAGTCTTCCATTCCACCACATCCCAAAGGTGCTCTATTGGATTGAGATCTGTGAAAGTCATTTGAGTGAAGTGAACTCGTTTTCTTCTTCAGAAAACCAGTTTGATATGATTTGAGCCGTGTGACATGGCATATTATCCTTCTGAACATGGCTACACATTCCCAGATAGCAAAATTGGTATGGCCTAGATCTGGCCCACACAATGTGCTTACACATGGCCCACATACCGCAAAGAATGACGGCCCTTTGGTGGCCCAGATCTGGTTTAACAGAGGTGGCCTACACATGGGCCAGCACAAGGCCAGTTGCAGACACACTGTGCTGGCCCAGAACAGTTTCAGTTCTGGCCCCAGATGTCAGCCTAATGTGTACCTTAATCAAGCCATGTAATAACAACATGTGCCAGAACATAATAGTACATAATAAAGTGTACACTCACAAACCTGCATTTGAAACGTTGGCTACCATAGCAGTATAGAATTGCAACATGGCATTTGGGTCTTCTAACAAAAATAGGAAAATAGGAACATAAACAGTGCCATCATTGAGATACATGACACCAGTCAGTCAGAAGTACCAGCTTGATGCCAGATCTGGGCCAGACCCGTTTCCTATGAGCCTGGCCACATAAACCAAACCACAATCGAGCCAGATGTGGCATGCCATCACATAGACAGTGCCATCTATGCCAGGCCTGGCCATATCTGGATGACATACCACTCACCATGCCAGAAGTCAGGTAGCAGTGCTGGCTAAATACCAGCTCTGGGCCAAACCTGGACCAGGCAGTGCAAATGGTTCAGAGTAGCAGCTAATAAGTCTTTTAAGTCTTTTTAAATACTAATAATGAGATAACACTTTGTTCCTTTTTATGCTATGGAGAGGAGCAGAGTAAAGGGAAAGACAGAGTCAGTAAAAACAAAGATGGCAGTTGTGCAGGACAATGGAGAAAAGGGAAAAAGTGGCTCAGTGAAAGGAAAAAAACAGCAGAGATAAAACAGCAAAAGAAATCTCAGCGTCACTTAAGAGCCTTCTTTGAAGAAAAAGAACTTCAGCTGAACAAAAACCAAGTATTTTCCCTGAGGAATACTGGCGTCTCTGAGAGAGAGAGTGAAGTAAAAGCACAATGATTTAAAATTCCTTAGCTTGCCTATTTTTGGAGCAGTTCAATCAAACCGTTGAATGTTTACCCCGAAAGTTTAAATTGTTAGGGGAGCGTAACACACCGCTGACACTCCCTGATCAGCCTGTGGGAGCAGTGGGAATAGCCTGGTTCTTATGAGCCTGAGCTGGTTAAACTGGATGAAGCCAAGTCAGCTGGACACTGGAATGTTTTTAAAGCTTTCAGAGTGAAGTTGGTAATAAAATACATTTTGTGACTTTGAAACTTTGCTGAGAAAAAAAACTCAATAGAAATGTGAAGAATCCTTCAGATCCAGTCAACAGCCTGAATGACAAACCTTTTAGAAGAGCACGTTGTTGCACTGATGCATGGCTGGCAGACTTCTCGTTACTGACTGAATGCTGGATTGTGCCATAGATTTTGCGTAACTTTACATATGCATAGTAAAAGTGTAACCTTCTAAAATTTATTTTAGACAGAAAATTCCCAAACTTTTAAAGCATTTTTTTTAATCAGTACCTATATGTGCAATTTTTATGTCCTGCTGATGATTTAAATTACAGCTATTACTCTCTCCATTCAGATAAGTTAGGGGTTTCAAAAAAGCTGCCTATAGAGTAATGAAGTTGGAAACAGTTTCCAGAGGGACTCGGGCTATATCAGAGCATAAAAAGAGTCACATATTTCTCCAGACATAAAAGTGTCCAAAGGAATCGAGTCGCGGTTGGATTATCACCGCTCTAATATGAGTGAGTCATCTGAGTTCATTGTAACAATAGACCTTTGGTAGGATCCTTTGTGATCTTACGAGCATGCATAGGAGCGAGACTGTCATCTGCAGCTGATCTGTGACGAATTAAAAATGAGAAAGTTTAACCATTCGTGTGTCATTGGTAGCGTAGTGAACTGAAGCTGTCATCTGTGTACAGTAGACTCGTGCATTCTTCCGGTTCTTATATTAGAAATGGCTGAGATCATTTTCACTTCCTCTGGCCTGTTTGTCAAAATAAGAACACTTGGTTTAAAGGAAGTCACCTTTAAATGAAGCTATTATTTAAAAGGTGCTCAAATTGAATCATTAAAATGCGTCACTGTGCAGAAGAGTCACAAAGACATATAACCTGAACCATCTACATTTGGTACAGTTACACATATCTTGAATAATTTCTATGGCAGGGCGAGCTTGTTTGTGTTCCTCATCAGCCTGAAGGGAGCCCAGGGGAGAGTTTGATGCCGCTCTGCAAGGGTAGCTGAAGGATAGTGCAGGACTGCCGTCCCCACGGTCATTAGGCTGCCTGTGCTCGACACACACTCATCATCCATAGCGATCTCGCAGAGGTCTCCGTCCCGCTCGCAGAGATCCCTCACTTTCTCTCTGGTGGTTTGACTCGTCTTAGCCCCGTCTCTTTCTTGCTGCATGCTGGATGAATTCTGTTTTCCGCAGCCTCTCTGTCTCTGTCTCTCTGCACTCCCTCACCCCCTCCCGTGTGACCCTTTTACTGTATGTCTCACTGATGACTGATTGTCCTGGCCAGGCCCAGCCAGCTCTAATAAAAAGAATAAACTCATATTACATTCATGCCTATGGGTCTTTGCTGTTCACAAAGAAAGAATAAAAAATAGAGGAGAGAGCAGAGAGTAGGTGGAGTGGGAGTGAGGTGCTGTAAGAGCATAGAGCATGAAGAGTAAGAGTTGAAGGAGCTTGACAGTAAATGAGTCAAGACTGCAACAAAAAGGAGAAAAGGGTGGGAAGGAGGCAAAAGCTTGAGAAGGCAGTGTGAATAACTGATGGAAGAGTGCAATAAGCAGTGATGAGACGGTGATTTCTGTACTGTGCTTTTTGCAAATTTTCAGATGACTTCTTCAAGGTCCCGTGTTAGGAGCAGGCTGCCAGCTTGGCTGATGACTCGAGTCTTTCTTTTCAGCCCCGTGTCTCCGACAGTCTTTCCTTTGCTTTCTCTAACTTGCTCTGATCAATCAGAAGCTTAGACTAAACTTCACTCTGACTAATGATTTTTCACTGCCTCTCCTGCTGCTTCTTAGACAACGGGAACTTAATCAAGAAAATAAAAAAATCAGTTTAAACTTTTCAAATGAAAACAAAAAGCTACTTTTGGCTGATAGTGCTGTTATTTTGGACTCTTTGGGAGGCCTAATCAACAGGAGGATTGTTTGTGTGCTGTATGAAAGAAAGCATTTTAAGGTAATAATTTAACATTTTGGGAAATAAAAACTTGTTTGCTTGAAAAAGCATTCCCTCCTTTTATGCCTGTGCGATAAATATTCACCTGAAGTCAGCAAATTAGTTAGTGATAATAAGCAACTCCAAGGCCAACTGACAGAATAATCATCTGCTGCATCTGTACAGCTGAACTGTGAAACTGACATGCATGATTTTAGGTTAGAGTCACGTGAAAAGAATTTTTCATTAAATTCTGTGTTGTCTTATTAAGAGGCTGTGTAGCAGCTAGATGCTACTAATCAAATGCACTGGATTAATTAATCATGAGCTGATGTGACCACCTCTATAAAGCAGAGGGTTAGGCAGTTTGCTGGTCTGGAATATTAAGCTGTGTGTTAATAATACAATGCCACAATCTTCCCTGGAGTGGATGTCCCAGCAAAATCACCCCAACATCAGACTGCGCAATACTCATTGCAGCAGTTTCCTGCACCTTAACAGCGGGCATGTTGGAGGGTATACTGGTGCTTCCTGGAGTCTTCATTGGTTGCCAGTCAATACATTTCTCACTCATAACCAGTGTTGGGTAAGTTACTTTAAAATAGTAACTTAGTTACATTACTAGTTACTTCTCTCAAAAGTAACTCAGTTACTTCAAGTTACTCGTTACTTTCAAAGTAACTAGTTACTAGGGAAAGTAACTTTGGTTTTACTCAGAATTCTCTTGTTAATGTGTTTCTTCCATAACTTTGCAGTCTTCTAGCTTGCTTACTTGCCACAAGTGCACTGTGCCACCTACCAATAGAAAGGATATGATAACGTGCATATTTCCACGAGAGAAATCCCACGCCTGGACCGTCATTGACTGCTGCCATGATTCTAGCCTACGTCACAGAGTCATGTGCGCCTTTTACATCCAACACAAAAACTGCAGTCGTGGTGCTTTCGATTGTACTCAGAACTCAGAAATTCTGCCTTCTGAATAGGAAGATGTAGGTAACACCAGACTGCAGATGAGCTGCATACAGGGCTGGACTGGGAAAGAAAATTGGCCCGGGCATTTTGACTAGAAACTGGCCCACCATTATAGGAAAAATCATAAAGCCTTTGAATGAAAACAAACACTGTTGTGACAGTGATGTACACTGTTTTGATGGTATATATGCATCAATCTATCAATCGTTTGTTGTAAGATTCAGATAATTATTTTTTAAAAGCTAGACATTTTAAATGAGAATAAGAAAGAAAAGTATTTCTTTGTGCCCCCCATTCCCTGTTAATGCCCTACATGCCCCCTTGGCCACACTTTGCTAGATCCGCCCCTGCACAGTTACCAGCTGTCAGCTACCTAAAAAAGGATCCTGGGGTTATTTGTCTCTCAGAAACAGTTCATAACTTCCCTTCAACTCATTCATGTCACCTAAAAGGTAAACCTGTTTCTCCATCACCTGCTCAGCTCTGATGATCCAGTAAGGACATCTCCTGGTTTCATCTTCATGTTTCCCTCTCACCAGATAACCAAACCATATCATGACCAGCAGCTTTTTTTTTTACAGCTGTGGCTCCAGCAAACATCAGCTGATACTAGAAATTAATGTTAAATAAATTCTAACAATAGCTGATCAAGCTTAAACGTGCTGCTGTTGTTTAGCGCGACATCCGCTGGTTTCCTCTTTCGGCGCAAAGTGAGCGATAAACAAACAAGAGAGCCGATCAGCTGATCATCGATCAGTTTCATGATTGAAGTAGAAACAGGAGAGAGAGGGAGAGAGAATGAGAGAAGAAGAGGCAGCTGTGCAGCAAAGACACAGAATAACTCCAGCTTTGTGCCTTTTTCATTGTAGCTGAATTACGGGACAAACTGTTCCTTTTCACCTCAATAAGAAACGCGTAATATTTTCTCTGAATACCAGACGGGACGGTTGGCAACTCTAATAACTTATGAACAAAATAAGGTTCAACATCATTAACTTCATAGCACCACCCAGCTGTATAGAAACTCCGTCATGCTAGCTAGCACGCAGTACGG
This sequence comes from Diplotaxodon limnothrissa, assembly GCF_057381915.1. NCBI lineage: Eukaryota > Metazoa > Chordata > Actinopteri > Cichliformes > Cichlidae > Diplotaxodon > Diplotaxodon limnothrissa. The sequence continues at coordinate 2,691,389 of NC_140602.1, forward strand.
AAAAAGTCAGAATAACGAAAATAAACTCCACCTAAACTTGGTTTATATCTGACCCAGAGAGACTGCAGGTCATAACTTCTTACCTGAAGTTCAGTTCACACTTGGACCGGCGGCCGCCTCGGGTCTCTTTTCCTTCTGCCTCCCTTTTCCTTCATCCACCTGCTGCCTCCACCACTTGCTAATGTTACTGAATCTGTGGAAACTCCGCGATGCCACCACACGAAGTAACGAGTAACGACCCTATCTAAATCCCAGTAACGAGTAACGCGTTCCTGATTTTGGCATAATAACTAGTTACCGTGCTCGTTACCACAATAATAACGTAGTTACTGTAACGCGTTACTTAATAACGCGTTAGTCCCAACACTGCTCATAACCCTTCCTAACGTGGAGTTGTAATTTTTACACTTGTTGTTTTCAGTACAAATTTAACAAATGATTTCTATCATGTTTATGAGTGATGGGTTAATAAGCGGGTAGGTACAATCCAGCAGAACCAGACTAACTGTTCTCGGTTTGACGTTTAGCTTTATGCTAAGTTATGCTAACTGGCTCCAGTTATGCTAGCACACTAGCATCTATCTTCTGTCTAATGCTGAGCAAGAAAGCCAGTTTGCAAAATGTCAGTGCTTTGAGGAAAGCTCACACTTGTCTCTTTGTGTTTCCATTGCTCCAGTGTGAAAATGGTGCTGCTGTGGACAGCTGGTGACGTCTTCAAGACCACCTATTTTGTGATGAATGAAAGCCCGGCGCAGTTCTGGGTGTGCGGTTCAGTCCAGATCCTGATTGATGTCGCCATCCTCCTCCAGGTCCTGTTTTACAGCCAAGACACAAGAGCCAAGCTGGGCTGAGCATGGCTGTTACAGTGACTAACACAAAAGCCCGAGTGTTTGAGTAAGTTTCGAGGACTCTGATGACTTCACGCCCTTTACAACATGCTGCAGTGTTGATAACGTTTAATGTTTAGTGCCAGAGTAAGGACAAATCAAAGTCAAATAGTGTGTTTGTTTTGTTTTTCTTTGGTGTGTTTGTTCACTTCTTTTACTGTTCATACTATCCTAGTGTCAAAGAGACCCAACCGAGTGACCTGTAAACGCCGTAAAGCCAAAATTCATGCATTAGCATCTTTAATCATGCCCTAGCACCTAAATGCATTTGCCTGTACATTTGTCCTTATTTTGCTACGTGTCTCCTGAAGTGTAGTGGGCATGGAAATTGTAAGGAGGATGCATTACTCATATTGGCAGCTCACTAACGACAAATATGTGCTTCTGTAACAACCGTAACAACCAGTCCTGCACTGGTAGGCCTCCACTGGACCCTGCTGCCTGACTGATGGCTCTCCCACTTCACACTCCTCACTTCACTGGACTGTTTCTCATGATACATAATATGTGAGCTTGTCTGTGCCTTTGCATGTGTGCGAGGTTGTCGTTCTCTCTGGTGTGTTAGCACAGCTAAAATTGATTTTCGCCGTTGGCATCGAGAGCCAAGCCAAAGCTTCAGAATGTACATGGAGTAATCTACACAGGCCATCAATCTGTGTGTTATGTATGGTGGTTTGATTGACGTGCAGTACATGTCTCCACACAGTATACATAGAAATATGAAAAATGTGGGCAGTGATGGTTTGCACTTTTCCTCAGCTGCAAAATGTGTTGCGGGCATCGGAAACACAGCAGACTTCAGGGCAACTAAACTTCTCGAGGGGACAGTGTTACTGAATCTTTGTGCTATTGCAATTTCTGCCAGTGTATTTAGGTTAAGCTGTTTTTTGCTCATCTTTTCCTCATTCAAAAGGAGGAAAGATTTATATATATATATATTTACCTTGGTTATTGACTAGATGGTGTCCACACCCAGTAAATAATAAGTGTGCTGCTAACAGATATTTAAAAAAGGTCAATTGTTCGTGTTCAGTTTTCTTAAACTTCATCATTAAGTCAAATCCCTTCATTATCAAGCCCATCGTTAAAATCAAAGGTGATTTTATTTTCAGCAACAGGAAATAACTTTTCTTTTAACAATCATTTCCTTTTCTGATTGGCTCATTAATACACTCGCTGTGATTTTAATAGGTCACTCAGTCTAACTGCAGGTGGCTGATTCTTCGCTTTAGTCCAAGAGGTGAAGTGGTGAAAAAAAAATTATTATTTTTTCTTCCGGTCTCGTTGTTCCAGATCAATTATGTGTCTTTCAAATTTTGTTTCCTCATTTTAAAACATAATCAGGCTTATATGCACTGATTTACCTGTAAAACACTTAAAAATAGCTCATTAAAATCGTGTCTAAGATACTAACTGAGGGTCTAAAACTGAAGTTAGCCGATGCACTGAAAACAGGCGGATGCTGTGAAAAGAACCGAAAATGCTTCCAGCTCATCATTTCCACAGTCTGAATGACATTTAAGCGAAACCATAGAAATCAAAATCAAAAACAAAGACCCCTTTCAGACAGCTTAATATTTCATTTTCATTTAATCTAGGGTCAGTTTTTAAAATATTAGAAAAGCAAATTCTAGCAATATTTAACCTCCTAAGACCTGAACTCTTCCACAGCAGCATTTTTAATTTCTCTTTGCTATTTGGGCTGATTGGGACCTGATGAATGTAAAATTTTATTATTATTTTTTTAAACCTGACTTTTGGTTCTGAATAAAATGAGATCCACATATGAGGACATTTGTTTTAAATTTTGATAGAACAGTGGCAGTATAATGTCCTCGTAAGTGGATTTCAGGCCCTTGTAGAGCAAAATCTAGTATTTTGGTCTAGACGACCCAAAATGTGATGTCCACATATGTGGACACCAGGTTCTAGGAGGTTAATGAATGATTTGCTTCTTAGTAAAGCTTAATTTAAGACTGGTTTGCCCTTATTTAAGTGGATTCGGGCCAGTGATTCAGAAATCCAAAGTTAACAATGGATTCTGCCAAAAATCAGCAGATTCTGAATGCAGATGTCTTGCAGTGAAGTTCGACTCACAGGAGGAACATCAGCTGAAACCTCTGGAACAGCCCTGCAGTCTCTCAACCTGAACAACATGCCGTGTGAGCCCTGTCTCACAAAATGATCTGCAAGAAGACGGGCTGACAATTCATGTGTGAAGGATGACTTGTAGCTGACGACATCTCTCAGGGATGCCCCGACTTTTATATAAAACTGTACATCAACTAATGGCTACAAAGAAGTCAATAAAAGAGAACGACTCCCTATTGTCTCTCAGAAAGTCAGACCCACTTTAGTGTCTCCACTCACATAGAAATGTGCTGCTGGATGGGGCAAAGGTTATGTAATGCACGGAAAACGTGCTAACCTTTGGTTTAGTTCCTTCATGCTTCCGTGTAAAAGCTCCGATGAGCTCGGCTTTAGAGGCAGCAGCGGCTGGAGTGTTTTCCACGAGGTTCACGTTTTCACATCTTCAGTTTGAATGCGCTCTCTGTTTAATAGGTTTTGGGGAAACCTTGCAGCCATAACAGAAGCAGTTAAACTCTGCATTCTCTGCAGCTTATAATATGCAAAACAGTTCACATGTACTTTATTCAGAGGCTCTGTCTATAATTGAAACAGCAATTTAAAAATAGAGCCTTAAGGTTAGTTTTGGTTCTGTTACCTACTGCTTGATAGTTTCCTCCTACAAAAACACTGCAGGGTCAAATACATCAGTCCCAGCAGCTGATCAGTACTCGGAACAGGTTTCTTTTTAGTTTTCCACTTGCATGATTTAATTAAGTAATGAAGTTTCAAGCTGATTAAATCTTCCACACTTTTACCTCACCAGTTTCCATTAGTTGATCTACACCTGTTTATCTCAGTGAACATCATATTTAAATTACCCGCTTTTGCTGTTATGGTTTTTATAATGAAGGCAGCAGCAGCAGCCTGCAGCAGCCAGCATGTCGGTACCATTAGCTCAATAATAAAAAAATATTGTTTGGTCTGCTTTGGAAACAGACCAAGTTTGCATGCATTCTTTAAATCCACATATCTCAGATCTGTTTGCCATGTTGTAAGCTGCATGTGGCTTATCGCCTCTATCCTGCACACCACAGTTGTATTTTGTTCCAGTTCTGTGTCATGTATGCTCTTATCATCAGATGTGTATTTTTATATTGTTTTTCCTCTGCAGAGGCTCAGAATAGCACCCACACCGACTTTAGTTTAACATTTGCCTGCTCTGTAGCCTTTTCCTCTCAAGGACAGCAGGACAAATGAACACACACACACACACACACATACACACACACATACACACACACATGCGCCTCAGGTGTGATAATCAGTGAAGTTCATATGATGGTAAATCTACTTGTTGCCTTTCTGCATGCAGAGGGAGGATATGCTGTGTAACAATAATAAGCCAAAAGATCCTTTCTGTTGAACCAAAAGTACAAACAAAGTAACTTTTCACTGGAATATAATGAATATAATGTAACTGTGATGTAAAATGTAAGAGTTTGTGACATCAGGTATGTAAAAATACTGCAAAAATGTTAATGTCTGAACGTTTTACTGTCTTATGGCAGCTCTATGTATGTATGTGAAATATTTATCATCATCAAATATAAACTATTTTGAGTCCATGGTGTAGTGCTGTGTGCTTTCTGTCTCTGTGAACTCTGTGAATGTGAAGCATGTGAAGAAGAAAGAGTTTGACAGACAGAATAGAAGCCTGGTAGTCTGAGTGATTAGCTTTAACATGGCTAAGATCTAACATATAACATTTCCAACAGCTTAGCTAGAAACACCAGACGTGAACCACATATATGTTCTCTACATTCCCGTACAGTAGATATATCTTTTCTACAGAACAGGTCCCAGTCGAGCTGTCTTGCAGTGAGATAAAGTGCAGAGGGAAAACCTTGAATTCTTTTATTTAAAAGGATTGAGCACCAAATAAATAATGAAAAAGACTGAGGTAGAGTTCAGACTTTTCTGTTGCTGAACGCACGGAATTGAAGATCTGCGGGTTAATTAAGACTCGTGTCCCTCCAAGGCTTTAATCCCCTCTACCTAATTCAACATCACACACGCAGATGGTTGCGGCATCGCTTGGTTCAAGATAACTCACAGCAATAAAGAGGAGCGCTGCAGCGTGGATAGTAAAATATTAAGGAAGCTGGCTATAGTTTGAGTGTTGGACAAGGACAGAATGTGTGCTGCACCTGTCGGTCTCTAGCATATCGAGACTATCTCTCCACACGTTACATGTTCCATATGCACGGGGTACGACCCCCTTGGTCGTGGCGTGTGGATATTTCTTTAAGACACTCCGGCACACCCGGCTACGCCCCACAGCTCACGTGTAAAACAGCTGTGCTTTCAGTGGATTCATGTTTTGGCCTGGCTTGTACATCCATTAATAATAGATAAACTGGAATGCAGGCTTGAACTTGAACGCTGTATCTGATCCTGATACCTGTAACGTGTGTCTCATTGGTATCACATAGCATGATGGCAGTCATGACTTTGTCTATGGGTTTTAAAATGTTTCATCATAAATCTCATAATGGATCTATCTGACCACCTGCCATCAGCTACGTCTTTCCATCCACCCATCCATCAGCTGATAATTCCAACATGTCTGTCTTTACAGTGGCTTGTTTTAATGATGGATGAGGTGGGCTGAAATAGTTCACCTGCACCCCATGTCCACGAGGTCTGCTCTGCTCCGGTCTGCTCCATTTATTAATGATGGCGTGTCGTCATGCAGTAAAAGGAAGTGCGCTTTTCATCCCCATCAAGTGTTCCAGATTTCATCTACTAGGCACAGAAGTTATTGGCAGCATAGGTGACGAATATTGAATAATAATGAATACACCATGTTTCTTAAAACACTGATTCTTGTTTATGTGTTCCAGGATAACTGTCCTTATTGTTTCTACCCTCATGTTCATCCTCTAGTTCTTTACATATGCTTCTCCTGGCTGTTACACAGAGTTCCTGCTTTATTTTGGTAATTATTTTCTTTGCTTTTCTTCTATTGTTTTACTTCCTGTCTTTGTCCTAGTTCTCTGCTGAGGTTAGTTTCATGTGTCTTGTGCTAGTCATTCAGTTTCTATTTAAACACATCAGCCGCTTAATTAGCCATACACCTGGTTAATTGCTTGTTAAATATCTAATTAGCCAATTACATGGCTGTGACTTTAAACGTGGCATGGTTTTTGGTGCCAGACGGATTGGTCTGAGTATTTCAGAAACTGCTGATCTGCAGGGATTTTCCCATGCAACCATCTCTACGGTTTACAGAGAATGATCTGAAAAAGGAAACTATCCAGTGAGCGGCAGGGCTCTGTTAAAAACCTTCAAGGAGATGGTCTACACCAGCAGACCACAATTGGTGCTTCAACATGAAGGCAGGAGGAAGGAAGGCAAGAGTAACAGTAACCATTCTAGCCAGAACGGGAAACTGAGACTGGCACAGGCTCACCAAAGTTGGACAAAAGAAGAGCAGAAAAAATCTGCCTGGTCTGATCAGTCGCAATTTCTGTTGCAACATTCACATGTTAGAGTCAGAATCTGATGTAAACAACTCTGCCTTGTAGCAATAGTTGTTGGCGTAAGTGTGTTGGGGATATTTTCTCGCCACACCTCGGACTCTTTAGTACAAACTGATCATTTTCTAAACACCACAGCCTGCTGAGTATTACTGCTGAACATGTCCATCCTTTCATGACCACAGTGTACCCATCCTCTGATGGCTGCTTCCAGCAGAATAACACGAAGCTCAAATCATCGCAAACTGGTTTTTTGAATATGACAATGGCCTCCATAGATCTCAAATGGACTCCATAATCACCAGGTCTCAATATTTCTTCATATTTCTGACATCTTTCCTTCCACTTATCCAGTTTAGGGTTGCAGCAGGGCTGGAGCCACATGCATGTCTTTGGACTGTAGTAGCACGCACACGCAGGAAAGCACAAACTCCACAGCGTTTTCAGCCAATCAGTGGATTTGACCTTCTTGCTGCGCTATCAACCCTTGTGTAGCTGTGTTTTACTGCAGCGGTCCCCAACCTTTTTTGCACCACGGACCGGTTTATGCCCAACAATATTTTCACGGACCAGCCTTTAACGTGTCAGAGATGGGCGTTACTGTAATCCGATTACTTTTTTCAAGTAACGAGTAAAGTAAGGGATTACTATTGCAAAAACGGTAATTAGATTACCGTTACTTTCCCGTAGGAACGCTGCGTTACTGCGTTACTAAAACCGTGATTTTTTTGCGAGAATGTCTCACGACAGTGACGTAAGCGAGTGCGCCGTTAGTGACAACAGCTGTGTGCAGATCAACAGTGGATCATATATCGAGTGCAGAGAGAGTATGAGCGTGCAGCGTTTAAAGTGTGGAAGTACTGACCTTACTTTGAGTTTGATTCCATAAAAAGTGACAAAAACATTAGTGTCCGCTGTGCGTGGGAAGAAAACTTCTTTTTACAGCGAAAAAACCCCTAAACTTCCGAGCAAGCACCGAGTAGCTACGACGTAATGGGAAACTCACAGAGAAACTCGCGGATTCTTCCACTGACCGCAGCACACCTGCACCAGGGTAAACCTCCGCCTGCCCCACTCCTGCTTTACAGGTGAAAATAGAGCAACAGGACCGCTGAGTCTTTGACTTTATTTATTTTCTGCTGTGTTTTACTTGCATCTATTTGAAAGACTGAGTGTAAACACACAAAATATTTTATTTTATGTGCTGGAATGTGCAGAAAATAGGTTTAAATGTTAAACTAATTTCTTCCAGTCAGAGAATGTTGCATATAATTTTTTGCTTGATGCATAAAGTTAAAAGATTAAAACTAATAAAACAAGTTTTAAAAAGAGACTTTTCCATTTGATTACATTTTGTATGATGGATTATGTAGAAAAAGTAGAATTGGGCTGAAAGATCTATCACTTTATCACCTACTCAGGTTGTAAGTCGTGTTTTTAAAAAGTAACTAAGTAATTAATTACTTTTGAAAATAAGTAATCAGTAAAGTAACGGGATTACTTTTTTGGGGAAGTAATTAGTAATTAGTTACTGATTACTTTTTTCAAGTAACTTGACCAACACTGGTCGCGGATAAATACAACAAAATAAAACTAGTACTGGTACCAAAAAAAAGAAAATTTATTCATAACACACGTGAAAAGACCCAGGAAAACCGAGTAAACGATAAAAACGATAACAAAATAACTCTGAAAACCGATAAAAACCCTGAAAACTATACATTTCACACCTGAGCCTCAACTCTCGCGGCCCGGTACCAAACGACTCACGGACCGGTACCAGTCCGAGGCCCGGGGGTTGGGGACCGCTGTTTTACTGTATGTCTATATTGGTTGAGCAGCATAAAGATGCAGTTGTACAGTTCTCTCCCATAGTTCTCATTCTGAAATTAAAGTTTGATAGATCCTAAATCTTTATTTCTTGTCACATTTTGATGTATAATGTAGCCTAATGATTTGGCTTAAAATAACCTACAGGTTCGACTGTTCATCATAACACTTAAATGCTTCCTCGACCGTAGCCAATAGTTTGATGTAATGCACGATCCAAACTACCATCAGCAGCTGCAGTGAGCGTCTCCTTTCCAAAGTTATCCCTTATTTGGATAACGGTGTGCACTTTAATCAGCAGCAGCCAGATGTGTTTGTTTTGAAAAGCCTGTCTTACATCAGCTCAGCATAATCCCTAAAAGGACATGTTGGAAAATGGACAACATCCATGTGAAGGTTCCCCACTGATTACTACAGAGGATTCATAGGACGTTTTCTTCATCTTTTACCTTTTCTTACGACATAAATTAGGCCAAAAAAAGCAGAGCAGGAGAGAGAAAGGGATACAACTCGCTTCTGAAAATTCAAGCTCAAAGCAGGCTGATGGGCTCATAATAATAAGCCCAGGTATGTGACACAGGAGTTTTGAGAGCTCTTCCATTTGAGAATGACAAAAAAAATTCAGCTTCTTATCCTGTTATCAAGACTAATAAAAGCATTTCACTGCTCGTTTCCTGTACAAACAATTTCTGAAAATGACCCTTGGCACTTCTTTGGTCAAAGAGTGGAGGATAATGCACCAAGACAAGAGTCTTCAATGACAGATGGACAGACAGAAAAAATCTTTATGTATTTTGTAGAATTTAATAAGCAGATGGTCGTCCAGTCTGGGATGCTCTATAGCCTGGAGATTGATTTTTTCCTCCAATTTATTGCTCAGAGTAAAATGGAAAAGAGGAAGAGAACGATTCTCTGCTGGCTGCCCTGTCATCACTCACAGAGCTGATGACATTGAAAACACAAGAGTAAAGTGCACGATGTATGAGGCACCTGAGGAAAAGACAAAGCACGAGTCAAACTGTATACTTTTGGGAAATGCAGCATATCCAGATGGCTTGGGTTTAGGGCCGCCTCATGTTCCTGCAGTACGGGACAGTCAACCCCCCAGGTATGTAATGACAGGCCGGGACAGGATCAAACCCTCAAGATGGAGGAGGTTGTTCCAAGGTCACAGACTGTGGAGAACAGAGGAGGTGTAGGGGGGAAAAGAGAAGGACAAAGTGAAAAAAACACTCAGGAATCTTTAAAAATTCAGGTGTTGGAGAATTTAATGAAATCAAAAGCTGACCTTCTTCCACCCTTCGTTTAAAAAGATTAAAAAATCATCTGAAACGTCCACGTGAGGTTTAAACTTGTACTCCGTGACAGATTGGAAGTATCGACCTTGTGTTTATGTTTGACGGTGGAGGCATCTCGTGGATCATCACGGATCGAGTGAATCGTGTCTCCTGATATGGCAGAACAACATCGCTGAAAAAGAAGTAGGAGATCCTCAAAATGATGATCATACTGAACACTGTATCCCAACTTCTGTGCAGATTAGATATGGAGACAGCATCAGTTTGGTAAGACTCTACCATGTAATCCAGATTGTGGTTACTCTTTTGGTGGCTGATCGAAATAAAATAAGCAGGAAATGATTTAGTACACTTAAATTCTATGTAATAACTCTGGGAATTTTTAATATTAACACATTTAAACAGTTTGCAGTGCAAACAATCTATTAATCAACAAAATCATCACATCAGATTTTCAGTGCAAAACTAGTTGCTGCTGCTTATTTTGACTGTTTTGAACAGTGCTGCTCAAAAGTCTTGAACCACTGCTTTTTCATATTTTCCAAGGAGCCAGACTATGGATTAGTTTGTTAAAGTGGTCTTGAGCAAAGGTTTGCTAGGTTTTCTGCAGTTTTTCTTTGGACACTGGCTGGTTTTCGACTCATTTTCAGTTCAGCTCTTTTGTGTTCCTTCCTTTGTTAATATCACTGATCTGTGAATCATTTAAGCATAAAGAGGAGTCAAACTTATAGGATGAAACGGTGTCTGTAGCACCTTAGCAAATAAACTATTTTAAATTGCATGCTTAGGCACTTTGTCACAAAATCATAGGGTTTGTTTCCATTTCTTTAGTAAAATTTATGAAAAATTCCAACGATCAAAGAGTTTGACGGGCATAAAATGCCAAGTGCCACTCAGCTCAGCACGACCAGGAAGAAATGACCCGAAAGACTGAAGCTCAAAGTCCTGATCTCATGGACTCGTGTGGAGTATTGACTATGTGCACGTTAGCATATGCTACTTCTGGTGCGGAAACTCCTGTGGGGAGCTTTGTTTCCGGTGTCCAATTCGCGCCTTGTTTACGGTCCAAAACAAGTTTTGCAAATGAATGAATCAAGCGGCGATTTACATTTCTATAGATGTCTCGGGCATTTACCCAATATATCTGTAAATGATGTTCATCGACTTGTCAATATTTTTCCCCGCGCCTCAGAGCAAAAGAGAAAAGGGATTCAAATGTTAGGTTTCTCAGCTGTCCCTCGTTTATTGCGGGTGTTATGTTCTAAAAATAACCAGCGAGAGGTGAAATCAAGTAGCCAATTTTATTTTTTGATGGTGCAAAACGTTTGGTGGACATCGTGGACATACAGCGCTGCACCTCAGAGTCACACTGCTAGCATCGATGCAGCGATTCTGTACTGTACAGGAGAGACGTCACGGAGGAGATCGTCTGCAGCGATCAGGACACAGGACACAATGTGATGTAAAAAAAAATAAGCATGCAAACTTGCACTAAAAAAAAATCTGCGAAACAGCGAGGTGAAAGGTGAACCGCGTTATAGCGAGGGACCGCTGTAATTTTGAAGGTAAGTCACAACATACCCTTTGTACATACTAATGTATAGAAACCGTTACAAGCAGTCGTTCATTTTTTGTGTGGCTTTTTTCACGGTTTGTTAACATGCTGTGTAGGTGTGTACTTGACTAGCTGATATCGACATAACGGGGGAAACATCTGGTTTGACTGTTCTTCAGCTGTAGTTTGAACACTGAACATTTGCCTGTTTAAATCATGAGACCAGTCATTATACAGAGATGTGCTTCTGAATGTGGACGATGTGTCTTCTGATTTTGTAATGCAGTTCTGCTTGTGTTGAGTGATGTAAACAACTGATCGATCTAAACGCTTTAAACGTCAAAATTGATCATTAGATTTTTCATGACAGAACAGCGGTGAGTGTTCCCACCTTCTGCTCTTTGTAACTTAACGCCATCTTTCCTTTTTTCGAGTTTTGGACATGATTTTGGAGGATATATCTTCACAGTAGCGATTGACCGCAAAGTAAAGCTACCGGAAATGTACAACCCCACATCCGGTCTCAAACCAGGAAGTTAGCATTTTCTCGTGCACAGGGTCAATTACAGCAGCCTGGAGGTCAGAACCAAACAGACCAAAGTGCAGGTCACACAGTAAATCTTGAAAACACTCTGATGGATGCTTTATGCACTGATCTCTATATGAGACGGGATGCTGCAGTCTGTTTCGTAATAGAAAGGCTTATTTTTATCAAAGTCTCCTTCGGGATAAACATTGCCCTTGCTCACCAACTGTTCCCCTGTGGAGTTCATGTTTTTCTTTGCTCTCACTGACATTTCAACATCTGAAGATCGAGTCCACAGATGGCCAAATAGCTCTTTTTTGCATCATCTCCTTCTCACTCAGATTTATTTTGGAATCATGAGCCCAGCATAGGGGGCAGGTTCTTTTTGTTGGTGACGCCAGTTTTTTTCCTTCATATGGTGTTTTGATGCCTGCAAGCTACACATCGCGCGAGTGTGCACTCATGTGGGTGTGTGCTGTCTATCATGATGGAGAATGCAGTATAGCAAGTGTCATGTTAGTAGAACGAGGACATTAGTTACAGTGGAGCCAGACGATAAACAGATACTTCATGAAAGGGACGATAACAGAAGAAAGTGAAGTATTCAGCAAACACACAATTTCGATGCACAAGAGCTGGAGAATGTCAAGCGGAAAGTTGTTTTCCTCAGACAAAAGTTTTTGACACTGGCTTTAAAATGTGTGACTCAGATTGTTCAGATTTTTTTTCACACATCCCAAAAGACATGAATTAAGGCAGCTAAACAGAGCAGCAGCAGCTTCCAACAGAATAAAGGGCAAACGTAGAACTCGCAGTCAAAAGCAAAGAACTAAATGCTCGGCTTAAAGCAATGAATAATCAGTAACAATGAGTTTTAAGGAAGATGGCACATCATATCAGTGCTAAGAAGAAGTCAGTTGTTCGTTATTGAAAACTCGCTGACTTATTGGTTGTTTCATATCTAGATAATTGGCTCTATTCTCACGGTTCTGGGTCATTTTGACCCAGCATTTTGAGTTCCTATGTTTTGGTTTAATTTTGGATTGTATTCTGATTCTTGTGCTTTGTTGATTATTATTAGAATTCTATGTTTCTGTTTCTTCTTGTTAAGGGATTCGTTCTTAGGTTTGGTGTCTCATGTTTAGTGTAGGTTTAGTTCTGTGTCTACTCTGCGTCTTTGTGTAGTTGTTTCTTGTTTCCTGTTTTCTGTTTTATTGTGAAGGTCCGTGTCTTATGTGAGTATATTCAGTTTTGCTTCCCTTGTCTCGTCTCGTCAATTACTTCCAGCTGTGTTCCCCACCTGTGTGTAATCTCCCTCTGTCATCCTGTGTTTCCCCCTGCATCTGTCTACGTCTCCCTGCATCTCCGTTTGTGTCTCCAGGTGTTTTATTCTTAGTTTTCCCAGTTAGGTTTTTTCAGTTCTGTTCTCGCCATCCTTTGCCTTTTGTTGTACGTCATCCTCCTCAATAAAAGTCCACTCACATCACTAGTGCCTGCGTCTTGGGTCCTTTAATAAATTACACACGGCTCGCCCCGCTGGCCGTGACATCTATTTTTTAAGTCAGTAGTATAAGAGATTTCTTACTGGCTTTTACTGACTGTCTATATCAATACAGTTATAGTTATGGTACAGTTTTTTGACGCCTGTCAAAGTGGAAAATTGCAGGTCACCAACAGATATACAGATTCTTGTGTGATATGAAGAAAATTACCCCCACAAAGAGGAAACAATACAGTAAATAATGGGATCAAAATGGGTGAAATTGATGGAAAGTGATTGTCAGAGACCTTTGTTCATGTTTCCAGTATTTCCTGTCATGTTGATGGATGCACTTCACTGAAACCCAAATGACTACTAAACAAAACGGCAACTAAATAACAGCTTATACAAGGACAGGACAATACATGAGAATAAAAAGACTTTTACATAAACGTCAACTTCCTTTTACTCACATAGAGTAGGCAGAGCGTTGAGAAGGTCACGCCGCAGTAAAATATATATCTAACGACACCGCTTTTGACAAGCCATGCCACTTTTTTCCTTCATTACTTTTCAGGACTATTAAAAACACATTTCTGAAGAAGAAAATGAGATTTAAGCTCTGCAGTAGTTCTGCTCTACTGGTATATTGTAACATAATTGAGTTTTTTAGTAAAAGTCTCTCTCTGACTTTGTAATGGGCATACACAGATAAAATCCCCCATTGTCATTAAATTGTTGGGTTATGCTAAATCATCCTCGATCAGAACTGAGACTAGGACAGACAGTCCGTCCATCCATCCAATCTCCATCCGTCCATCGATCCATCCATCCGTCCATCCATCCATCCATTTGTCCATCAATCCATCCATTCGTCCATCCATCCATTTGTCCATTCATCTGTCTATCCATCCGTCCATCTGGTCCTCCATCCATGCATCCATCCATCCATTATTCGTCTATCCATCTTTCCATCCATCCATCTATACATCCATTCGTCCATCCATCCATCCATTCGCCGTTGAGATGGTGGTGGGTCTGGAGCCTATCCCAACTACCATAGGGCAATAAGCGGGATGCACCCTGGACAGGTGGCCAGTCTGTTACATATTGGATTGGATGGTTATTAGTAATTAAAAATAAGTGATTAGAAAACATAACTGACTTCAAGCGGTATTTAAATTATCAAGCACCCAACATTTGTTGTAACGGTGTTTGTGTAAACTCTCTAAATTGCATTTCTTGTGTTGAGGATAAGCTGGGCTTATAGAAATAATTCAATAAAAAATGAACAAGTAATAATAATAACAAAATACTTTTAGTTCACTGCAATCAGGAATGCATGCTATGCTATGCTTTCAGAAAGCCATTGTGGCTGCTTCCCCCTCTTCCACCAGCACCAACACCCCGAGCCACTTCTGAGCCACATTAAATGACTCCATAAGTTAGTTTAATAGAGAGGAGTGCAGGCCCACAGTGAAATATCCACCTTGTCAGTGTGCCACAGCTGGCCCTCAATTTAGGACTGAATAGCTAGCATTTCGTGTTGTTTGCCCATATGTTCTCTGGCTCAGAGGAGTGTGTGTGCGTGCTTGTGATTGTACGGGTGTGTTTGCAGTTCCACAGGCTCTTTTGCCTCATGATTGCTTCGGCAGCACTCTACTGCTTTCTCTCCTCTATTTGCAATCGGCATGGAAGGTCACGCATGCAGCACGCTCATACAAACACACACACACACAGATACATTCACGCCAGCTGTTTTCTCCTCTCTAAGACAAACTGCGAGAGAAAAAGCAGCAGACGGGGGAAGATTTCCTCAAACTTTCAAATGTGTTTTTAACCCAAAGACCTCTCAGACTTGCTCAGTGTTTTAGGGTCAGATGAAGACAGCAGGGCTTTGTGCATTCACACTCAGTTCCTCCATTCCCTGAGCAATTAGCTCAGGATTAGATTGAGGTCAATACCTTCACCTTCGTTGCAGTCCCTCTTTGTGGAACATTTTAATCAATCCAGCCCCTCTACACACAAATCAACTTTCTTTTTCACCTCCCTCCCTCTGTTTTTATGCCTCAATTGAGATTCAAATTAAACCTCATCTAATCTGGCAGTTAAGCAGAACATTATTTTCTGCTCTCAGGTGAGGTCGTTACATTGTCTTTTTATGCTGAAAGACATGAAACAAAGGGGCCGCGTGTACTGTACCACTGAACATCATTATTAGCCCCCAAACTCTCTTTTGAATAGGTGATTTAAGCCAGAATAGAAAGGAGGATGATGATGAGGAGGAGGAGGAGGACAGTGCTAGATGTGACAGTGCTGAAGGTGATGATGATGATGATGATGATGATGATGATGATATGGGTCAAAACCCTCATGACCATCAGCAACAAACTGATTTCCTCCCACCGTTACTTTTGAAGGAGGCAGAGTGGCTGTCTGCAATACTTTACAGTCCATAGGTTTTACACACCATTACTGACTCTCACTGGTGGGTATTGAACTCATTTGCATGTTATGATACTGCATTAGTGTGATGACCTCAAGCTAGCACATCGCAGAGCATGTGGCTGATGAGGATTTATCCAGAGGTCATCTGTGTGATGTGCACGCCAAGATAACATCAACTTCTGCAGAGCTTCCCGACATTAAGTCACCGATAATCATTAGTCACGTGCTGGAAGTCAGAGCAGATACACAAGTTCATTAAACTACTCTTGTTTTTAATTTCATAAATTAAAAGGTTCTCCCTGGATAATGAGGAGAGATGTTCAATGTCACTCAAAGTGTTCAACAGAAAACATCAAATTTACAGAATATTAATTCATCGAGACAGCTGAGTATGTGATATTAATCTGCTTTGTTTAAAATACATTAGTTCCAGAAACAATTGACCTTGTTATAAACCCATCAATAATGAAATAACTGAAATAATCACATAAGGCATGACTCTTTACTTTGGCCTAGTCTAAACTAACAATAAATACTAACAGAAATCATTGAGATTCTTATCCCAGTGTCTTTGTTTTCAGTATCTCTGCTTTTACAAAACAATATGGTTGCTACACACTTACCTCAATAAATGTCAAGGACCCTGTGGTTCAGTTATAGCACAGTATGGCACTGCGAGGTAGCGGCTTCCTGTTATGATATGATGGCATTAGAGAATCTCCAGACTGCTTTCCTTTAGTAACAGGTTGAAGTAGGTTATGATAACTGTGTCCTGCTGCTCTCTGCTGCCTGTAATGCTGTGGCTTTGTTTTGACATTGTAAAGTGAAGTAAAATAAAGCAGCAGTGTAGGCATTCCTATAACGTTGTCCTCTGTTCTCGAAGCCAGCTAACTGTGTGCTGCCAGTACCTTTCTATCTTTATCATATCATACAGCTTTATTGCAACTGATTTTTTTCCAGTAGTGGTTTAGCATGTTTTTGGCAGCAGTGATCAGAATACTGTAAGGTCTGAGAGTGGCCTCCTCTATGCTCTGTACTCAGGCCTTGGAAAACCTGGCATGTGATGGGAGACTTTGTCCAATTGCCAGATGAGGTGATTGTTGTAAAGAGTGATGCATGAGGTTTGAATACCACGTTTTTATATGCATTCAAAACGCGCTCATGTTCAAACATCTTCTAGATTTCTGCCTACTGAGACTTTCAATTCTAAAATCTATTTGAAATATTTGAAAATACAAATACATTTTCTTTTTTGAATAAATGTCAAAAAAAATATTTTGAATCAGCTGTTTGTTTGTTGTTATGTTGGCAGGAAAACATACCAAACAAAATACAAATAAACAGATACAAGTTGCCTTTGTGTCATCAAGATGATGCTTTTTGAATGCAAACTTTTATACATGTCATATAAAGACATTTTCATGATTAATGGGACTAACAATGATTGCTGCTTCAGCAGGGTCATTGTGAAAGCCAAGCCACTGTCACTGGATACTTGGAGAGTTAAATAAACAAAGGCGTTGTAAAAAGACAGAAACCCACCTGTGCTGCTGTGACAGTGTTTGCACTTGATCTCTAATCACACTTATGAAAGTATTAAACATGAGATTATTAGAAATTTTTCAATGGCTTAAATTCTATTTATTATCTTTCTGGCTGTGTAAAATTACTGTACTCACTGATGATACATTGGCATTCATAAACACATTATTTTGGCTTCGATGTATTCTAATGTAGCCATACAATGAATAAGGCTGAAAAACCGCCACCTGGCATCAAACCACCAGAGAGGCAATAAGGTAAGTATCACTGCCAAGAAAGCTGGTGAGTCTATTAAAGGGAGACAAACTACAAGCGTAGTACTAGCGCTCAAATTTGCTAAATGTAATGTTCTGTGAGGCAAACCAACAGAGATGTGTAGTTTATCTTTCCTTACCAAACTATTCAACTCTGGAGCCATTAAAGCATTTTAGGATAGGATATGTTTCTGAAGGTGGTTGGTGTGCATATGTGATGCTTCACAGTGTAGTGAGTTTACAGTATGTGGCAAGGGGTGAGTGACATTTTTACACAAATTTTGTCAGTCCTTCAGAAATCCAAAGGTGTGCTCCCCTGCTTCACCCCGAGAGAGAAACCTGATGGTTGGAGGATGAGAAAACAGAGTAGGAGATGTGAAGGAGGGGGAGGGAGAGTCGAGGGGATCAAGGAGCAGTAAGGATGAATGTGCAGAAAGTGGCTCGGAAGAAAAGCAACAAGACAAAGACGGAGGAAAATAACATAAAGATGAAATAAAGCGTTAAAAGGCTGTGAGGATATTTAGCGTGCACGGCTCAGGTGATGAAAATCTTTTGGCCTCTCCATCACAGTAAACCTTTATTCTGACACAATAAAATAACAATTACCTCTTTCACACCTTTCTTTCAAACACTGTCCTCCACAGACGTATGCACGGCTGTCATGTTTGATGCTGTCGGGAAACTGATTTTACAGCAACATGTGCCACAGTCTGTATTTCCTGTAATGTAAATCTAATGCACGTGTGTTCAAAACTATTTCTGTGTATACTCTGTATAACGCCTGTAGAGCTTTCTAAAAGGCCAGATGTTAACTGATGCATCTTGGATTAGATACATCAGATAACATCAGATTAGAAATGTAAAGAAATTAAGTCGACTCTAATTATTATTTTTACATTTCTAGTGGGTCAAATAAAAATGTGAAATGTAGAGGAAACCAAAAATACATCAATAAGAGAGGGAAGATTAGACTTAATGCACCAGGAGACAAGAGTATCTGAACCCTCTGCCTAAATATTAAAATAGAAAGAAACGCTCAAAAACATCTTACTTTGCTGTTATTTGAGACGGACTGAATCAAATACATTATTACACAAAACCCATATTTATTTTTCCCGTTACATTGCTTGTTATCCCTGAAATGTGGCAAAGAATGACAAGGTAAGGTTACAATGTTTCTTTTTGTGTCATCAATACGAGAGCTGGAAGAGAGGCAACCAATCTGAAGGTGAAACCTGGGAAAAGAGGAATGAAGGCAAATAGGAACGGGGAAAAGCAAAAGAAAAGATGTGGAAAAAACACAAGCACCCAGAGAAATGGCTCCACGGACAAAATATACTTTTAAATGACCATGTGGTAATATACACGGTAAAATGAAGTAGGATGGAACAGGATAATTACTGAAAAAACAAAACAAGACAAAAAACAGTCAATTTCATAATTTCACAACATTTTAAGTGGAGATATTGTCTGAATTACAGGAGCGGGACCACTCCTCCTTCACGCCCCTTCCAACCTCAGACTATGTATGCCTCCTTCTCCAATACCTGCTGTTGTCATTTTCATGCCCCCCCCCCCCCCCCCTTTCCCCTCTCTTCTCCTCTTCTCTCCTCCTACCTTCCTTCATTCACCTCTCATTAGTACATGGGGTTCTGCCCGGCCCGGGAGCCTTCGCCAGTCCCCTTCGAGGCCTTCCCCAAACCGCAGCACCAGTTCATACTCCCTCATGCCTCCGCTCATCGTTCAGAGGATGTGATTCCAGCTACTGAAAGTGAATTTTAAATGTAAGATGTCATCATGAAACTTTCCCAGTTAACTCCTCACACTAAGACAGTTATTTCCTGTGTATTAGGAGGTTTTCATTAATATCCAAGAACATAATAATAATTCCAGGTTTTAAATCCTTGTTTGGTTTTGGTGACATTGTGATTTCACAGAGGAACCTTTTTTTTTTACACTCAATACTCTGAACTGGCACAAAGAGTCCATCCATATAATGCTCTATGAATCAGGTGTTGACAGAAGTCCCACTATAATGACATTCATAAACTTTTGTTTCGTAAAACTGAAAATGTTCCTGCATGTAAGTGTTGAGAAAACGGGCCTTAGAGACATTCAGTTGTGGTCGTTTCATGGTCTCATGGTCATTTTGGACTCTTAACGCTTCTTTTATAGAAAAAAAGAACCTGCCCACAGGGAGGAACAAAATGTTTTATGATTGAGATATTTGGTCACAATGACAACCTGTATGTTTGGAGGAGTGAAGGTGAGACTTTAAACCTGAAAACACTGTCGAGCATGGTGGTGGTAGCATCACACTCTGGGGTTGTTTTGCTGCCAGCTGGAATAGTGATGATGGAGGACTCTACCTCCCAGTTCTTGAACTTCACATGAAAACAAAAGCTCGATGGTTAAAACAACACAACAGGACAATAATCCCAAACACATGTAAAAGCTGAGTTTGGCTAACGTTAAGTTTCTTGGACAGCCTTCCCAAAGCACCGATCGCAAACCACTCAACATTTCTAACTATGCTTAAAAGCCAGTTCTGCCAAGAAGAGTGGTCAAATATCCAACCAGAAGTATTCCACAAGCTTGTTGGTGTTACCAGCATCATCTATTCAAAGTACAGTTTGCTTGTGTCTGTTTGGGCCTGTTTGGATATTTACTTTGTGTGTGGAAGAGAGAAAATCCAAAATAAATTCAGTGTTTGAAAACACAAAAATGACCAAAAATGCAAAAAAAGCTTCTTTACAGATCACATACTGTACACATACATGTGCTTGTACAATGTTATTTATACACGGACACACAAAAGCACACTTAGTCACCATTACAAAGCCCCCCCCCCCCACACACACACACACACTCCTATCTGCTGCTGTAAACAACTCCTCAACCTTTTTCCAGTCTCAAATCCTCTGTGTGATTTACCTGCCCACATGAACAGCTTGCATGGAAGCATCATGAGGTCAGACACGCACAATTGCACACTTACTGTCTTTCTTTTCTCTCGCTCTCCACTGATGTCAGCGACGTGCAGCAGAGAAAGAACGAGCGGCTGAGTGAAACGGACAGAGTGGACTTCTCCCTCCCACACACCTAGCTTTCTATAACAGTCTCCTCTGCTGTATCACTGCAAGCCTTTGTGGACCTCTTGTTCCCAGTGTGAATCATTAACTGGCTCTACAAGCCCAGACAGGCGAGTGAGAGGAGAAGAGAGCATTTCTCAAACACTCGGCTTAAAAGCAGAGAACTTCTTTTGGTTTTTTTGCTGCACTTTTCGCTCTCACTTTCCAACAAGTCATGCAAACACAATGAAATGCGCAGGGTGTTTTGGTGAAGTGGGGTAGTCATCGTGCTCGATCATGAGACACATTTACATTTACGTGGCCTTTTGTCGTGCTGCTTCCTTTGCTTTGTCTCTTATGAACGTTGAGCCAAAAGAGAAATCTAATGCTGGGCAATTGAGAAGATGGAAATCAATGAGAGATACCACAGGTGAGTGTGTGTTCTCATGTATATTTGTGTGTGTGTGTGTGTGGAGCATTGGAGCATTAGGGATTATCCTTTTACTGCTACTCTGCTTTAAAGCATCAGGCTCTGATTTCATTAAGCTTCTCCAGCCAGAGTCTGATCGTACTGAGGAAAAGGCTGAATGGGTTTGTGATCTTCCTCGCTGCTCTCTGCACGACAGTGGAAACCTGACTTACTAATGGCGCGGTCTGAGTCAAAGGACTGACAGCAGGGGTAACCACAAGGTGATTAGCACACACACCAATTCAAGTGCGCATGCGCCAACCAGCGTGCAGCCTGTTACAGTCGCTCCTGCTTTTCTCTTAGTTTAGCTCTTTTTTCTTACGTATTCTTTTTTTTTTCTGACTTGTATTTTCCTCCGTTTTCTATCTCTTACTCAATCATGTGGATTGAGAGAGTTTTTGTTCTTCTGGTGGCCGTGGAACTGTTACTTTTATCATGGAACGGGACCGCGGCACATCTCCTACACGCACGGACTGTTTACTCCAGAGATCAGCTGATCGCCCTGATGCCGGCCGGCTCGCTGGCCAGGCCCGCAGAAGTGCCCGCAGAAGTACCAGCTGAAATTTGGAGGAAAACACATCGGGGATGCAGAGGTCAAGAACAGAAGAGAAGAAAAAAGGTGACGGTGAGACAGCGGAGGCTCGAAGCGAGGAGGAGGTTTAAACCGTGTCTGCCGTCTATCGTGATGGGAAATGTGCGATCGTTGGCAAGTAAAATCGACGAGCTCTCAGCACTGGTACGGAGTCAGAGGGAATACCGAGAGTGTAGCCTGATGTGTTTCACCGAATCATGGCTGCACCAGGTCATTCCCGATGAGAATGCTTCCGTGGAAGGCTTCCACACTGTTCGGGCGGACAGGGACAGCATCGCTAGCGGTAAGCGTAAAGGAGGTGGGCTTGCTGTTTTAGTTAACAACCGGTGGTGTAACCCTGCCAACATAACAATCAAAGAAAGGATTTGTTGCCCGGACACTGAACTGTGTGCTGTTGGACTCAGGCCGTATTATTTACCCAGGGAATTCTCTCACGTCATCTTGGTGGCTGTTTATGTTCCCCCCTCTGCTAACCCCACAGCTGCATGTGACACTATCCACTCTGCCATAGCTCGGCTACAGACTCAGCACCAGAGTGCCTTTATTGTGATCTCGGGTGACTTCAACCATGTATCACTGGACAATACACCAACATTCAAACAATATGTGGACTGTCCCACCAGGGGAGAGAAAACTTTAGACTTACTGTATGCTAACGTCAAGGATGCATACAGCTCCTCCTCCCTCCCCCCACTTGGTAGGTCAGATCATAACCTGATTCACCTCACCCCCCGCTATGTGCCAATTGTGAGGAGGGAACCTGTGACCACCAGGACTGTCAGGAGGTGGTCAGAGGAGGCCTTAGCAGAACTACAGGGCTGTTTCGAGGTGACCGACTGGGAAACACTCTGTGAGCCTCACGCCGAGGACATCAATGGGCTTACTGAGTGTATCACAGACTACATAACTTTCTGCACCGACTCCATTGTTCCAGCTCAGACTGTTCATTGTTACCCAAATAACAAGCCGTGGGTGACTAAGGACATCAAAGCCCTCCTCAACAACAAGAAGAGGACTTTCAGAGGGGGCAACAAAGAGGAGGTGAGGAAGGTCCAGGTGTTACTAAAGGACAAGATCAGAGAGGCTAAGGACAATTACAGGAGGAAGCTGGAGTGGAAACTCCAGCAGAACAGCATGAGAGAGGTGTGGAGGGGCATGAAGACCATCACTGGATTCAGGCCAACCAACAGCAGGGGAGCTGAGGGAGGTGAGAACAGAGCCGATGAGTTGAATCTGTTTTTCAATAGATTCGACACCACAGTGTCTGCTCCCACCCCCACAACCTCACCTGCAGTCAGCCTGGAATCCAGAGCCACACCACTGTGCCAGCCTCTCTCTTCACATGTTGCCTCCTGTGAGATTCCTGACACCCCTCCCCCACCCATCACCTTCACTCAATACCAGGTTGAGATGCAAATGAGGAGACTTCACTCAGGCAAGTCTGCTGGACCAGACGGAGTGAGTCCCCTTGTCCTCAAGACCTGTGCCCCCCAGCTGTGTGGAGTCTTTCATAAACTGTTTATGCTGAGTCTGAGTCTGCAGAGGGTCCCGGTGATGTGGAAGACATCATGCCTCGTCCCTGTACCAAAGACGCCACGTCCCAGTGGCCCCCAGGATTACAGGCCCGTGGCACTGACCTCCCACATCATGAAGACCCTGGAAAGGCTCATCCTGGACCAGCTGCGACCCATAGTAAGACCACATCTGGATCCCCTTCAGTTCGCTTATCAGCCTCGTCTCGGAACAGAGGACGCCATCATCTACCTGCTCAATCGTGTCTACACCCATCTGGACCAGCCGGCGAGCACTGTGAGGGTCATGTTTTTTGACTTTTCCAGTGCTTTCAACACCATCAGGCCGACCCTCCTGGGTGATAAGTTAGCAGCGATGCAGGTGGATGCTTCTCTGGTGTCCTGGATTGTTGATTACCTGACAGGAAGACCACAATATGTACGTCTCCCACAGTGTGTGTCTGACAAGGTGATCAGCAACACAGGGGCACCACAGGGGACTGTCCTCTCCCCCTTCCTCTTCACCCTCTACACCACAGACTTCAGCCACTGCACAGAGACCTCCATCTTCAGAAGTTTTCTGATGACTCTGCGGTGGTTGGATGCATCAGTAGGGATGATGAGACAGAGTACCGGGCTGTGGTCGACTCCTTTGTCACGTGGTGTGAGCAGAATCATCTGCAGCTCAACGTGGCAAAGACCAAGGAACTGATCGTGGACTTCAGGAAGACCAGGAAACACTTGACCCCTGTTTCAATCCAGGGGGTCAGTGTTGACATTGTGGAGGACTATAAATACCTTGGAGTACACATTGACAATAAACTGGACTGGGCTAAAAACACCACAGCACTTTACAGGAAGGGCCAGAGTCGTCTCTATTTTTTGAGGCGACTGAGGTCCTTCAACATCTGCCAGAAAATGCTGAGGATTTTCTATGAGTCTGTGGTGGCCAGTGCGATCCTCTATGCTGTTGCATGCTGGGGGAGCAGGCTGAGGGTCGCAGATGCCAACAGACTTAATAAACTGATCCGTAAGGCCAGCAATGTTGTGGGGATGGAGCTGGACTCCCTCAAGGTGGTGTCGGAGAGGCGGATGCTGTCCAAGATAAAGACAATGTTGGATAACACCTCCCACCCACTCCATGACATGTTGGTCAGTCACAGGAGCTCGTTCAGTGAGAGACTGAGATTACCGAAAAGCACCACTGAACGACACAGGAAATCATTCCTGCCTGTGGCTCCCTGTACAACGCATCCACTTAACACACTGTTTGCTGCTACAACTACACATGTTTCTTTTCCAAATATTTATTTATAAGTGACTTATGTATGTATGTATGTATATATATGTATATATTGTACTATTCTTAGTTAGCGTATTGTCTGTCTTGTCTTAATGTTGGTTTAAAATGGAGCACTGTAACAAAAAATAATTTCCCCCAGGGATCAATAAAGTATTCTGATTCTGATTCTGATTCTCATGCTTATGATATACGGTAGTTTGAATAAATCCCTGAAATGGAAAACATTTAATGGGACATCCATGCAAGTAAATGACAGCTCCAACGGTCAGTGTGCTGAGCTGCATGTTGGGAGTCATGGTCAAAACCATAAATTATGCATTTGCTGTATGTTACAGTGAGACACTTATTCAGAGAGTGGAAATCCTTTCATTATCTGATTATTATGGCTCCCTTGTTCTTTGCAGCATGTGATGTTTGACTGTTCTTCTATCCACTGGTGGCCTCTTCCGTGCAAGAATTGGTAACTTGGCTGTTTGGACTTTTAAATCATCAGTTTTTTAAAAATCATCCTGCTGGTAGTACTGTATGTGCAACGAGCCACACACTGAATTTAAACATATGTGCATGTGGGTGACCATCTCTCCATATTTTTTGGTTTGTCGTTTGACCTGGATCCTTCACCTCCTAAACTAATGATCCAAAGGCTCTGCTGTTTGACTCGGGCATGGCTCATAGTGTCATCAACTCACTTATTTTGTCTTTTAACAATCAATGCAAATCTATTTTAGATACAGTGGCACCTCTGAAACAAAGTGTTGTCCATTCTTCAAATTTCTGTCCTTGAATAAATGAAACTAATCAAACTTTTAGGCGATATTGTTGCAAGTTAGAATGTTTATGGAAGGCTTCCAAGCTTGAGGTTCATCAGGTTCATCTCAAGGAATCAATTTTCTCACTTAGCGACATGATAAAAAATGCCAGAACTGAATATTTAGCAAATCTTATAGCTTCAAAAAAGAACAATCCTAAAATGTTGTTTGATAAGAATATTGTCTGATATTCCTCGTGTACCAGTTTCTACTAAATCTGATTGTAATGAATTTTTGAACTATTTTGTAAATAAGGTCGCTGCCATCAGGTCTAATATTTCCCCATCATCCTCTCATCACGCTGACACTTTGCTTACTTCTGATACCTGGACCTCTTTTGCTCCTGTTACCTTACCATCAGTGCTCTGCTCGGGCATATGAAACTGACTTCAAGCCACCTTCATGTACTTTCTCCTTCAATTTTTGTGACGGAGTGACCCGTCTCAAGGCAGAGTCCGCTGAGTATGGCACCGCCACCATTAGATCGCCACCATTAGTTCGATTTGGCACCCGGGGCGGCGTATCTTTCTGACGACCGAGTAGAGGAATAAAAGGGGTGAGGAGCAAGTTGTGAGCCGCATCGGGGGTGGCTAGATTTTGGTTCCCACTTACTTGTTAAGGGCGTCGGTCGGGGAGACGTGCGGGGGATCGCCAATCGTGCAGGGTGACGCAAGCCGATGGTATGGGGGTGTGGGGTTTAAATAATGAGTTCACGTGTGTCTGGACCGTCATGAGAATGGCCTCATTACGTGGGCCGTTAATGTGTATATGAAGTCGGGTAGACTTCCGGGAAATAGTTGAGAGCCTGTATCAATGTATATGTTTTGTGAGTGTATAATGAAAAAGAAATTCTGGGGGAGGGAGACGGGGATTAAAGTTAGAATAAAGAATTGGTGGTGACGCCAAGGGGGAGGGGTTACGGGATATAAGAGACGGCGAGCCGGATATGAAGGGGAGTGTGTTGTAACATACAGGCTGTGTAGCGCGGATCTCAGTTTTATGTCTTTGTAACCATCTTTTTATGCACTGGGGAGGCCGTTTCAAATAAAGTATCCACACTAATACCTTACCGACTACGCCTGTGTTTGTCCGGGAGAGGTCTGGAAGGGGACCCCGTGACAATTTTCATTAGTGTGTTTGACTCTATTGGTATTGTGGAAATAATTAATACTTCTCTTTAAACTCCCTCTCTCCTGCATTGGCAGAAAACTGAAACCACTATTTCTGAATTCCTTCACAGGGAAGCCAAAATAAGTGAAGAACTCACTACAATGCAGGACTGTCAGAGGCCAATGGTCAATCAATGGTCAATGGTAACTTTATTGTCCCTGATGGGAAATTGATTCGCAGTATGTCAAAACAAACAACAAACATACAACCAACACATCACGTACACTCATTAAAAAAATTCTATAATATAATATAAGCCTGATAAAACAACCTAGATATTCCATCGAAAAAAGTGCAATGTGCGATGGCAACAACACTTACAATTTAGTGTTGTTAATTAAGATAATAGCACTAGGTACAAACGACAATTTGTGTCGCTTTGTCTTCACTGCAGTCATTTTATAACGACGACCTGATAGAAGCAGTTGAAAATCGTTAGAGAGAGGATGATCTGAGCACAACAGGACAGAAGTTGCCTTCCTCAGCACCTGCCTGTTATAAAAGTCCACAAGCTGGACCTGAGACCTCCCTGAAATCTTGCCCGCCACTTTAACCAGATTGTTAAGTCTGGTCTTATTATCCATGGACATACTACCGTACCAAGCAATGATACAGAAAGTTAAAACAGATTCAATAAAACTTTTATAAAAGAGAGTCATCATTTCAGATGAAACATTAAAACCTCTCAACCTCCTTAAAAAGTACAGTCTTTGTTGGGCCTTTTTCACTGTAGCAGCAAGATGTGACTCAAAGGACAGAGAGGCACACTTATCTTTACTGGTAAATTATACTGGGTTTTTACAAAAGCTGGGAAAACGGAGTAACTACTGCTCTGCTGAGTGGTCTTTCAATCTGAGCTGGTTGAGCCACAGGAAAGTGAAATAAACCAGAATTATCCTTCACGCTTAGTTAACGTTGTATAGAAATTTCACCAGTGGCAAAAAGAATTTATCATTATTTGCCATATTTCAGATATAAACATGAATATCTGGCAGTGGCAGAGTTTATGAAACTGTAATAGATTGAATGATTTTCTGCCCTTAATATAAAGAAGGACTCATACTGGAACCACTTGTTAACTAAATTTATTGATAAAATTATTGTTTCTCTATTTGGACGGACTTCAAAGGCTGCGTGAAGTTTTTAAACTTTTCAAAAATTTATTAACATCAATGCAAATTAGAAATTATATTAAATTCAGTTATCACAATAAAAAAAGAACGTATTTCTACATTTTACATTTGTGCACACAGTTTGGTATACAGCGCTGTCACAAACCTTTTCCCTCCTTGCTGATTTCTTTTTTCAGTATTTTTTTTTTAGTCGTATTTTGAATTTTTATTTTCTTTTTTGCATATTTGTCACGCTGTTTCAGATCAAAACTAACTCGTGTAAATATGAAATGGAGTTGTTGAAATATAATTTTATTTATTAGGATCTACCTCAGCTCAGTGTTCATGGTTCAACAATAAGGACAACAGTGGGCTAAAATGGCATCCATGTGAGAGTCCCAAGGCAAAAACCACTGCTGACCAAAAAGTGCACAAAGACTCATCTGACATGTGCAAAACAAAACAAACCCCAAAACATCTTAATGATCCCCAAGACTTTTGGGAAAATATTCTGTGGACTAAGAAGACCAAAGATGAAGGAGGGAGGCTGGTTTCATGTTTTCATCTGGCATAAAACTAATGCAGAACACCACACCAACAGTCAGACACGGCGGTGGTAGGGTGATGGTTTGGGGCTTCTTTCCGGTTCAGAACCCGGGTGGCCATGAAATTTGCTCTCTCAACTGCACTCAAGATATGAAGCAGAACAATGACCGTAACTCACCAGCAAGTCCACCTCTGAATGTCTTTAAAAACCAAAATCTGTCATGTTGAGGCTGTGTGCAGGCAGGAACGCTGGACCCAGAGTGCAGACTCCGGAGACAAAAACAGCTTTAATGCTGAACTCAAAGTAACAAACTCAAAATACAATGAATAAACTCAGGCAGCAGAACACACAGCATGAATGAGGGTAGATCGCAACACAGACAGATGAAAACACAGGGCTTAAGTACACAAAGGGAGCAATCAGTGAATGCGAGACAGGAGGGAAACACAGCAGGGACAAATCAGGCCTAGCGAGACAGGGGAAGCAAAACAGGAAACATAACACAGAGACGCTGACTTGACGAGGGGAGACAGCAACTATGGATCACAGACAGAAAACCAGAAGACTAAAACTGTAACAAAACCCACACAAAGAACCTCCACTTAGAATAATCCAATAACCTATAAAACAAAGAAAGCTAGAATCTAAAGAAATAAACTAAATCAAAGAACCAAAAACACAAAACACTGGGTCGACGCCCCAGGCACCCTAACAAGATGATGGTTTTGGAGTGGCCACTAAATGCCTAGACTGATTGAAATTCTTTGGTGTGATGTTAAACAGGCCGTTTGTGCTCTTAAAGCAATTCTGCAAAGACGATTTGGCCAAAATTCCTCCACAGCAACGTGAAAAGCTTGTTGCCTGTTATCACAAAACACTGATTTGAGCTTATCAGTTTTAAACAGACTGATTCACATAAAGCATTTTTGTACTCAGTCACTCAAAGTGCTTTATTCAACATGCCTCATTCACAGGTTGATGTTTTCTATCTGACATTCGCCGTCCAATGAAAACATCAGAAAGCAATGTAAGGTTCAGTATCTTTGTCCAAGGATGTGTTACCATGCAGACTGGAGCAGCCAGGAATCAAACCACCAACCTGTCAGTGAGCAGATGACCTGCTCCACCTATTGTTATTTTGATTACTGACGATTCTTTTGTTGTCACGCAGGTCGGGACTGTTTGGATCACCTTTTTGCCTTCATAATGAAATAAAACATTTTCTTTACCTGGGTTATCAATATCTAACATTGAAGGGGATGATCTGAAACATGTAAGACAAATATGCAAAAAATAGGAACTCAGGGACACAGCACTGTATATGCTGATAAGTATGTAGGAGATCAGGTCTTTTTACTTTTGTTCTTTCGCTGTATTTTTGGTTTAGTTTGTTATTTTTGCCTCATTTTAGACATTTATTGAATGTAGACAGCTTATCATGATGAGTGACAAATGTTGGGGCAGAAGCTTCTGAGTGGGAGGAGGGCAGGATTATATATAGTATAGACATAAATATGTATATATGTATATAATTCCCTCTTCAAAGTGAAAAGTTGTGAATCACACGCTGAAAGGAACTCCGCTGGCATTTGAACATGACGTTCAGCCAGCTTGTTTATTTCTTCATATAATATCCACAGAGAAAAATAAAAAGTCCACTGATTAAACTAGA
Organism: Diplotaxodon limnothrissa; assembly: GCF_057381915.1. Taxonomy (NCBI): domain Eukaryota; kingdom Metazoa; phylum Chordata; class Actinopteri; order Cichliformes; family Cichlidae; genus Diplotaxodon; species Diplotaxodon limnothrissa. Next base: position 2,721,074 of record NC_140602.1, read on the forward strand.
GCAACATGATGCATTATTCTGCATTTGCATCTTTTGATTGTCTATGCGAACAATCAGAAACTGCAGATGTAAACCAGAAGGTTACAAATGAGCCAATTACTGCATCCTATAAAATTGAAGATATTGTTTACTTTGGTAAACAAAGATATTGTTATATTGAAGATATTGTTTACTTTGGAAAAGGAACAAGACCTCGTTTGTTTTGTAAATAAGGATAAAAGGAATAGAAATTATAGACATTTGTTGAAAAAATACCAGGACATCATTAAAAGTTGTTAAAATTCTCTTTTTCCTCTTCTTCTTTTCTTGCTTTCTGACTCTCGTTGTGAACAGTAGGTTCTCTGCTGAACCATCGAGTTTGCCCGTGGCACCGAGTTGCCTTCTTTGGAGTCTTGTGGCAGAACAGCTGCCTCCCTAGAATAGCTCTGCCCATCCATATGTTGATGCACTGTGCAGCATTTTTGTACCATTCAACAGTGAACAATAATCATAGGTTAATTATAATTAAATATGCCCTTGCTTGATGTGTGCACAGTGTAATTTGAGTAAATGAGAACAAAAGCAGTGAGTAAAAGGAAACCTGGAAAGACTGATTAAAGGAGCGTGAGCGACCTCGTGTACATTTGAGGGGACTGTTTTATCACTCGAGCTCTTCTTCTCACACATGCATGCACAGCTGTTTTCCTCATAAACTCTGCAGGCATTGAACATTGTTTCCTTGATGAGTTCCAGTGCCAGAGTTTGAAAGAGCAAACTTCAAACAGGCAAAATTACACGTATTGTTCCCACGCTCAAAAGCTGCTGTCATGCATGCAAAAAGAGGACGATCCCATTCTTACTCCCAGGGTGTCAAATGGTGACAGGTGTTGTGCATCAGGTTATGCAAATAGTAAGATAGGTCTACACATCTGAACTCTTGGTCAGGACCCTGATCTATGATGCTGGAGTCAACTTAGGACAAAGAACGAACACTTCACAAAAGCACTCAAAGAAAGCCAAAAGAAAGGCAAAACTCGGATCAATCATTTCCACTCTCCTGTTTCCTGTCAAGGCTTTCTGTTTGGACCATTAATCGCAATCAATTTTAAAACAGGACTATATGTAAGGTATGATACATTATTGATGGCTGGGCCTCAAAACAACAGAGCTAGAGTCATGAATGTATTGATGAGGACACGTGTGCATGTCCTTTTACTGGTGAACACACGCAAACACACTCTGAAGTCTCAAGGCCTCAGAAACTCACAAAGCGATCTGGTTTCATCAGGAATTTAGTGACTGCTGACTGAAGCGTCCCACAAATCTCAAATCCACAAACACAAGGTGTGCTTGGAAATATTGTGAGGCCTGATTCAAAGGTAGTTGTCCCCCTTAACGTCGTCATCTTGTGCACCTCTGGATCACCTTTACCTCTGTAAGCCTTTTTCACCACTTTCATGTGAACGTCTGCTGTTAAACCACCAACCTTACAGAGATCAATCTTGATGTCCTCACGGCTCAGGAAAGCGTAGAAGTAATGGGATGTGACCAAGAGCGAGGTCCTTGATTCCTTCAACATTCCCCACAGTCAGACTGTCAGTGCTTAAAGGAGGCAGACTTCCATCATGTATGTGTTTTGCATTTTTGATGGGCTCGGCTTAGCACCTTTGCACAAAGCTTAGCTTTAAAACTGTAAATCTTTACGTAAATTTCAGTTTAATTTATAACTTTAGAAACTTGTTTCTTACTGGGTTTTGCTGATACTGGTGCGTAATAATCAGCAGGTTAATAAGCAGCACTGTCCCAGGTATAATGTGGAACCTGAACAGTCGATAACATTATGGGAAGCACTCTCTCGTACTGGGAGAGTGGATCTCGTCAAAGAGAGAGGCCATTAAGATTACATTTCCTGTTGATCTTATCAAAGGATAAAAACAGAGGAACTATATTTTCACAACTCAGGGCACGTTATACCACAAAGCAAAGTGAAATAATAATGGCGACAAAACACACTGACTGCTTGTTAACCTTTATATTCCAATTCAATTCAGTTTTATTTATACAGCTCCAAATCACAACAACAGTCGCTTCAACGTGACGATAATTAAGGCATCTAAATTATTTTAGTTTTAGTCGATCATATGTACCAAATATCATTGTCGTAGCAGACGAAACCTAAAACTGACTAAATATAAAGTGTAAAAGACTGTTATGTTTTTACCAGTGACAGTTGCTCCACATAGCAAAGTTTCTTATTTTTCTATACAGCGCATCGTTTTTTATCCTCATGCATTAGTTTTTATTTAGATATCGTCTTTTTTTTTAGAATGGAAGGAAAACAGTGAAAATGGCTGTTGTTGTTGTATAATTATAATGTGTTTTGAATAAAAGCTGCATTATAATATACAGAACTAGAGTGAAAGTCAATGTCGACAGGTCACGTGTTGGAGATCTTGTCAGAATTGGTGGAATTAGTGAAGACAGAAAAGTACCAGCCAGATGTTAATCTATCATGTAATGCCATCTGGAAAGTGTCTGATTAGCAATGGCTTAATTTCTCAGCATGACAGTGATCCCAGACACACTGCCACTGCAGTAAATGTACACCTGAATGGTCCCAGCATCGAAAAACACCGAATGTCCTTTAAGCAGCCTGGAGAACTGTTTTAGAAGACTCTTAAATAAATGACAAGTACTCTTACTTAAGGGGAAGATGGTCATGCCAGACATTGACTTTCAAGCTTGTTAGAAGCGTACAAACTGTGCTTTTGCCTTACAAACTGTTTTCCGATGTACCGTCTCACATTTCCAACTAATCATTGCACCAATGTCTTGCTTTCCCAACAAAAGATGAAGAAATGAGGAGCGGCACTGTGTGCTGATCCCTGCAGCCGTGTGCTGGTGTGAAGCTAAGACTGAATCCAAAAAATAATACAAACTTCAAACTTTCACCACCCCAGTTTTCATCACGCTACACAATTGACTGTATATATGACACAGATAGAAACTTCAATGCAAACGCACAATGTGGCACTGTAGACATTTGACCTTGTTATTGACACATTACACTGTTCAAATAAACACTCTACAATGTTGCTGTTTTTCTCTGTTTGTGTGGCTTAAGTTTCCAGCTAAGTCTATTTTTATCTGTAATAACTCGCCTATTTTTATTTATTCATTCTATTTATTGTTACTTTTATCCTTAGAGAAAGCCGAACTGAATTTCATTTTACTTTAATGACAATAAAGGTCACTGATTCAAACAGGAGTGGGACAGCCTTGAAGATCTTCACAAAGTATATTTGCACAAAAGGCTCAAAAACACCTCAAAAGCTAAAGTCGAATCGTAGGATAATGACACTAGCGCTAACTGAGACTCATCACTTTCATGATGATGCTGATGGTCTGTCTGGTGACTCACTCGCTTTATGTTTGTTGTGTCCACAGATGATGTAGGCGTTTAACACTATCAAATCAAAATGCTCAAGAAGTGTTAGAAACAGGCTTTTCAGTCACGGCAAAATACTGAATTTTGTGCATCCCATTAGAGCAAACGGGACAGAGAAGGCAGCAGCAGAGTACCAAACTGATAAGGCTGTAATAATAACACACACGCTGTTGTCACAGTGAGCCAGACTGCAGGCCAGCTACACTTAATGCATTTCCATCCAAATGAGTGAGACCTACAGTAAGAAGCTGGGGCCTGTGATAAGTCGCACATTAACCCAACATGAGCGTATGCTGTACTGTTGGACGCTGTGCTGTGATGGAGGTGTTCAATAACCCAAACTCGTCTGAGTCCTCACCTTCTACCAGCACCTTCTCGGCACTCTGTCTTCTCTTTTTCTCCTCTCTGTCACGGAGACTGATTTCACTTGTCTGTATTTCCTCACCTTTCCAAACCCAGGTGCAGTTAGTTTAAAATATGACTTCTCAAGCTGTGTTATAAAATGCTGACATGTTTAGAGGGGACACTCTGATTAACAATGAGGGCAGCTAATGCTCACACACCATGCTGCCCAGAATAAACAGAGAAAAGTGCAAACACATGACTGGAAAGACAGCGGCACGCACTGCAGCCAAAGGCAAACATGGCCAAACATGACAGAAGAATGTTTATGTAACATTTCACACCATATGTCTGCTTATTAGATTAGAGATAAGCTTGCAGTGTCATGGACTTGCAACCTGTCCAGATGTGATAGGATCTAACCCCTCCACCACCACAGTTGGATAAGCAGTTAAGAAATGCATGGTTGGTGATATGATTTTAATGATAATCAAAAGCTGAAAAGTTATGGTTGAACATGTACTTTTCACCTTACTATTAACTTTAAAAGCTGCATAATAAATTAAGGTGTTAGTTACTATTCTGAGTCTGTGATAACATTGAGTCTGCAAGCTCTCACGACAGGCCTGATCCATGCTTCTCCAAAATTTTGTCTGAACCATTAAAGCACAAATGCACACAATAAATCAAGTACAATAAAATAATAACCCTATTATAATCAGAATTTATCAGAGTGCAATGATTTGTCTTCCTTCTCTCACCCCAACCAATCACAGCAGATGGTCCCGCCCCTCCCTAGCCTGGTTGTGTCGGAGGTTTCTTCCTGTTAAAAGGGAGTTTTTCCTTCCCACTGTTGTCAAAGTGCTGCTCATAGGGGGTCATATGATTGTTGGGTTTCTCTCTTTTTTGTTTGTGTTACGGCCCTAGCCTCTCTCTCTCTCCTGAGGGTGCCTGTGTGGGCGTGTCCCACTACCTCCCCTGCCTGAGATGCCACCTTTCCCTCCTGTACAGCTGACTCCCATCAGCAATTAAGGGTATTTAAGCCCAGAGCAGGGGGAGCTCTGGGCCAGAGTGCCATTTTGTGTGGGTCCAGCTAGTGAGCTGAGTGTCTTGTGGTGTTTCCAGCTAGTGAGCTGAGTGTCTTGTGGTGTTTCCAGCTAGTGAGCTGAGTGTCTTGTGGTGTTTCCAGCTAGTGAGCTGAGTGTCTTGTGGTGTTTCCAGCTAGTGAGCTGAGTGTCTTGTGGTGTTTCCAGCTAGTGAGCTGAGTGTCTTGTGGTGTTTCCAGCTAGTGAGCTGAGTGTCTTGTGGTGTTTCCAGCTAGTGAGCTGAGTGTCTTGTGGTGTTTCCAGCTAGTGAGCTGAGTGTCTTGTGGTGTTTCCAGCTAGTGAGCTGAGTGTCTTGTGGTGTTTCCAGCTAGTGAGCTGCGCTTTCCTTTTGACTTTTTGCCTTACTGACCGACGCCTGAGTTTTGTTTGTTTCTTTTAGTTGAATTACTTCAATAAAACTGTTTTATTTAACTGTTTTGCCCCCCCCCCCCCCCCCCCCCCCCCCCCCAGGGGAACGTAACATTTGCTTTATTGTAGGGTCTACCTTACAATATAAAGCACCTTGAGGTGATTGTTGTTGTTATTTGGCGCTGTATGAATAAAATTGAATTGCAAATAAATCTGTATTTTATTTATAATACAACATAGAAAACACATCACTTATTTAAACAAAGAAAATGTGCCATTTTAAGAAAAACAGGTCATTTTGAACTTTCTTGTCTGATACAACATTCTAGCTGTTTAACAGTTTGTTGTATTTTTGTCTCATTATTTTCTGCAGGTGAAAGGTCAGGATCAGAGTCAAGCCTCTTCAGTGCAGTATGACGATTAGCATGGTGTTGCTGAGCCATGCAAAAAGACCTGATGTATGTGTTGCTCTAAAACAGGGGTGTCAAACTCAAATACACAGTGGGCCAAAATTCAAAACTGGATCAAAGTCGCGGGCTAACATTAATATTCATTGAAAAAAAATCTTCCTCCAAATATAACAAGGAATCTTTTCTTATGGACTCAAGTTTTGCTGAAAAACTGAGTATGGAACAAGCAAAGCTTAATACTAAACAATATATATAACTTATATAAACGTATATATAACTTAATATTGCACACATGCAAAATCGAAATTCCAATTAAATAACACATCAGTGGAATTCATTTCTTAAATAAAAATTGTATTTGCAGCCAAAACACCAACAGAGCATTCTGAGAATTGTAGTATTAGCAGTACATGAACTGTATAATACCAGCAGGTGATGTATGTGTTGCTCTAAAACCTGCGTATACCTTCCAGTATTTCCAGATGTACAAACTGCCAGTTCTGTAGGCACCTCCATACCATCAGACATACAGGCTTCTGAGACCTGGTAACTAAACAGATGATCTCTCTCCTCTTTAATCCAGAGGACGTGGATCCAGGCTTTCCAAAACTAATTTCAGATTGTGATTTATCTGACCGCAGAACAGTTTCCACTTTGCCTCAGTCCAATTTAAATGAGCTTTGGCCCAGAAGAGACAGTGGCATCTGGATCGTTTTCACAAATGGCTTCTTCTTCTTTGCATGACGGAGCTTTAACCTGCATTTGTGGATGGCATGGTGACACAGACCATGACTCCTGAACGTGTCCCTGAGCCCGTGAAGTGATTTCCACAAGAGAATCATGCTTGTTTGTAATGCAGTGCCACATAATACCCAATCACGTTGCTGAACTTCCAGTGAACCTCATTAGTATTAAAATGTTCTTCACCTAACTGTGTTTCTGATAACAAAGTTACATGAGTCATGTGGGTATTCTTACATGCAAAGCCCAAACTAAATGTAACAGGATTGTAACCAAGCAAACAGAAAATATGATCTTCACTGGTGCACGAACCAGTTCTTCAATATACTGAAGATTTTGTTGTTACAAAGGAGAAGAACTGAGTAGAAAAGCAACTATTCTTTGCTAGATTTTTCAACTTGTAAGTGCCTCCTAGTTTGCAAAGAAAAGTATATATTGTAAAAGCTGGAACCTACTACCTCCCTCAAAGCCAACCCCTGTTTCAAAGGTTATCAGCCTGTTAAATCGCTGTTATCAGTTACTGTCGCTGTCGTAATACCAGCAAGCAGCCCTCTCCATATGCTCCCTGGGTATCCTGAGCCTGCTATTTTATGGTGGTGGTACTGTGTTGCTGAACCAAAATTAAGAGCTCACTTCAAGTTTTTTCCACTTTAAAAGGGCAAAATAATCCCCTGTATCTGGAGCCGTCTCTAGTGGCAGTGGCATAAATCATCAGATGACCTTCTCGAGGAAAACTTCTGGCCTTTTTTTTATGTCAGTTAGACATGCCTCTTTTAGGGTTGTGTTCAGGCAGACCCTGTTCACAGAGCAGCAGCAACACCTCCAGTAAGCTAATAGGTAACCAGAGAGAAATGTGATTTAGCAGGTGTTTGCACATATGTCATATCCTGGCTGTGCAGTATGCCCGACTCACAGGCACGACTGAAACTCAAAAATACAGCTTTATTGCTGGTGTGCAGGTGTTTCAAAATGATACTAAACTAAACTGGAATTCTGGAACCTAAACATACAACAAACACACGGGGAGAAACTATTAACGCTGATTCTTTGATCCCCATGATAGAACAGAGAAAACCCGACTCAGAGTGGTCAAAACATTTATAATTCTTTATTCAATCATCTTCCGGGAGAGAGAGCCCTGCACAGCCCAAAGCCTGTTACAGAAACTCTAACATTAGAAGCTCAACATGAGTCTCATATAGGTGTTATTTCTGTACTTCAGACGTCACACACAGTTTCAGTTTCGATACAAACAGCTCCTTATATGTCAGTAGCTTCCTCTTTTTCTGTTTAGCTTCCTGTACAGCTTGCAATAACTTCCCCTTTCTGAGGTCTGTTGCCAGGGCAACCTGTCACCCTTAACCTAGTCTTGTCTCCTCTGAGCTCAGTTTTTAAAGGCCTCTCATATTAAAATTAGAGATGGACCGATCCGATATTACGTATCGGTATCGGTCTGATACTGACCTAAATTACTGGATCGGATATCGGAGAAAAATAAAAAATGTAATCCGATCCATTAAATATCACGAAAGCACCTCACAAAACTTGCAACATGCCGTAACTCACCTCAGAACGTTAGCACGTCGGAGCAGTATGCATCACGTGATAGAGCGGCTGTGGCATGCGGGACCTGTCGGTGGTCTGGATAGCATGTGGAGCTTCGCTAGCAACCCGGCATTTCATCTCCGACAAAGTTATCCCCGAGAGAAGTAAAGCAAGTGTGTAAGTCCATCTCTGAATGTTTGTAAAGCATTCCTGCGTTAAGCTTAACAAGCGACTGCGTCTTCTTGCTGCTACTTCAATCATGAAACTGCTTAACGATCAGCTGATCGGCTTTTCTGTTGCGAGTCCGTCTCTCTTGTTTGTTTTTGGCCCACTTTGCACCAGAAAGAGGAAACCAGCGGCTGAACAACAGCAGCACGTTTAAGCTTGATCAGCTGTTGTTAGAATGTATTTAATATTACTTTCTACTCGAGGATCTTTTTCTACGTAGCTGACGCTGGTAACTGTGCAGGGGCGGATCTAGCAAAGTTTAGCCAGGGGGGCCGATAGGGCATTAACAGGGAAAAGGGGGCACAAAGACATACTTTTCTTTCTTATTCTCATTTAAAATGTCGAGCTTTTAATAAATAATTATCTGACACCCAAAGTTTTAATTTGATGCAAAATGAATAGAAGTCATTTACTGTATATAGTGACTATTAAGTCTAATATATATACCCTAGTAAGCTATAGTACTTTTTCCTTTGGGAGGGTACCATCTGTGCAGTCTGCAATTTTGTTGAAGAAAGATGTTGAATCTATTTAATATTTCTTGAAAAATAATTGAGTTCTGTGCATTTTTTTTCACACTGCATCAAATTAAGGTTGATTACGTCGATTAAGCATCATGAGGTGGAGCGTGAGGGGTGGTTCCCTATTTTTTATTTATTTATTTTTGTTGTTGCTGGGAGTTGGAACCCTATTAGTTAGGTTGCTTAATATTTATGCTAAGTACTCTTTAAAATACCAGAATAGGGAGGATGGTGTAGGTTCAAGTTTATTAGATTGATCAGTATTGCTGAACTATGAAATATTTTTTTTTGCATACAGGTATAACAGAATAGCTTTAGTGTAGTTGTTGTTTTAAACTTGAGTATGAACTTATACAAAATGCAGCAAGATATTTAAAAAACAGTTTTGTTGATTAAAAAACACTATATCGGATTCATATCGGTATCGGCAGATATCCAAATTTATGATATCGGTATCGGTATCGGACATAAAAAAGTGGTATCGTGCCATCTCTAATTAAAATACATAAAACAATATAATCAGAAAATAAGCATTAAAATATATATATATTTCTTAACAATACACAGCAGGAATGAGAGAGAACGCGACAGTGGGCTGAGGGAAACAGGCTTAAATACACAATACAATGACGAGGGAACAGGAAACACATGGGAAACACAGCTGAGACAAATGAACAAAACGAGACAGAGGAAGAAAAACTAAACACACTGAACATGAACCACAAGACTGTCAAAATAAAACAGGAACATAAAGACACAAACTCCCAACATGGCACAGGAACATACAACAGAACAAGAAAAAGAAGGAAAAAAGGGAGCGCAGGAGGTAGACATGATGGGCTGGGGAAACATGGGAATGAACACATGGAAGGGAAACAAGACACAAAGACCCACACAAACTCAGACACACGGAGGGGACACAGAGGACAAAGACACAACGGGAACCTAAATGTATAAGAAACTAACATGGAAGAAACTCAGGACTAACTACATGAGCCTTAAATAATTGGAGATGATTTAATTGGAAACTAAATGTAACAGGATTGTAACCAAGAATTGTATGTTTATCGCAGTTTCAGGAGCGGGGCCACGCCTCCAAACGCACTCCTTCCAGTTCTCATCTATACATGTTCCCGCAGTTCTACAAGCCGTTCATTCGCGTTCACGTGCCCCACTCTCCCTCCCCTTTTCAGTTCTTTAACTTCTTCACTTCTATTTCGTACACGAGGATCTGCCAGGCCCGGGAGCCGCCACCATTCCCCTTCGAGGCCTTCCCCAAACCGCAGCTCAATGCATGACCAAGCCCTTCACCTTTACCACTAAAAACCTAACCAAACCTAAAATGAGAGCGTGGGCCCAGCGAGTTAATAAACATAATAAAAAATGTCACCAAAGCACCAGAGACTGAAAATGCTGCATCAAAAGGACCCAGAACCATGACAGCAGCTGTTTGTCAAAGAAACCTCTTCTTCAGGTTGTTTAACTAGACTCTCTGTTCATGGTGCTTGAGTCACAATGTCAAACAAAATTATTTACATACAATATTTTAAAATGAACACTTTATTTCCTGTAGTTGTTTAAAAAGTTGTCTGCTTTTTGTAGACACAACACTGGTTTGTTCTCTGAGTTAGTTGCCTTTAGGTGTCTAAATGAAAACAATGGAAGACCTTCAGAAAACTGTGAGAACTTTTGCTGATGACCACTAAAGTCTGACTCCCTGACAGAGGGAAGGGGTGGCTCAAGACTTTTGCACAGTTTTATGTTTATTGAGTCTATTCTGTATAGTTCAGCTTGATATGAATTCATTTGACATCCATATTTTTTCTTCCACTTTATTAAATCATGAATGTAAATAGTAGCTGCATAATGACGTCAGAGATATGCAGATTGGTGCATGACAATTATGCCCACGCTGTCGGGTATGATGTCCTCAGAATATGTAATATGTAATGGTGTTATAGGCTGAAGCAAGAAACAAGGAACATGAAAAGTAACTTTTGCACGAGCATCCGATCCCTGCAGCCATGTGTGGATTTATTTTCAGGGATGTGTGAATCCGTGCACCACTGCCAGAGTTTGAAAATCCATTCAAGAGTCGCGCTGACCTCAGAAATGAAGCAAGAAACTAGCAAGAAGCCCATGTTTTCTACTATTTTTGTGTGTGTGTGTGTGTGTGTGTGTGTGTGTGTGTGTGTGTGTGTGTGTGTGTGTGTGTGTGTGTGCATGCGTACATTGAGAAGCTTTCTTGCTTCTTCATACTCCTCAAGTAGCAACTTCATAATACTGATGAACACAGAAAGAATCTAATGTGTGGGAATGTTAAAGGCACGACATGAGTTGTGAAACCAACTAACTCCATCTCTCAAAGAATCAGTATCTATTTAATTAACATAATTAATTAGCCAGGTAATAACCTGGCTAGATTAGGTTCTTCTTCTTCTTGCCAGAGATGCTATCACTATATTAAGAGCTCTGTTTTGATCCCAGGTTACTGTGTATTGTGTTTCCTGTAACAAGATATAAGAGGGAAGAATACCCACGTAAAAGCTTGAGAGTGTAATGAGAGTCGCTGTGTTTCCAACCATCCAGATACTGTTTCGTTGGTTACCTTTTAGAAAGGAAACTTCAGGGATGAACTCATGGGGGGTGGAAAAACACCGCTGGCGACCTCTGACCAAAGCTCTGATGAAACAGGCTACACCTCAGTAACTTCTCTCAGATAACTCTTGCAAACTTTATGTGGCAATTATTTATTTTGCAGGTTACACCGTCATTAAGGACATAAAAACTAGACTCCCCGAGTGCTTTTACTTGATTTGTTATCATCTCTAAAATCTGGAATGTAGCAGTGGGAATATATGAGCCAAGATTGAGGAACAGGTCAAAAGTAATTTCAAAGCTTTGCCTTTTTTAGCTGAGAAATCGCTCCAGAATGAGATCATTCATCTCTCTGGGCCAAGAACAGCAACATCTCTGCATTTTTACATCTCCTCTTTTGGGTGATGGCAGCTTCTTGCATCTCTGGGCTCTTACAATATGCAGAAGCAAAGCTTTCAGCCAGCAGCTGAGACACAAATTGAGTGTTGAGTGTTTTTCCAGTGGTTGCTTGATAGTTTTGGAGCAGTCTTTTTAAAGATAGCTTCCCTGTGAAAAGAAGGGAAGAAAAGATGAGGGTGGAGGTTTCCGATGGGTTGCTTATTTTAAATCCTCAGGCTCTCACCTTGGCGAGGTCAGTGCTGATTACGCAAAAACTACTACTACCAAAATTCATTCAAAAGTTGGCAGAGTAACAAAGTGCCCTTTCAACTTTGCTTAGTGATTGTAATTGAAATAAGCCCCTCAGAGGGCCCTGCAGTTAACCTGAATATTAACTACTTGACCTACCTTAATATTCCTCCAATGCTGACTTTAATTACTTAAAAGTAAATTAGTGATGTGGGCTGGATCCAGAAGAAGACAGACCAAACTGGAATCTTTAACTGGATGTGATTGAAGTGGGAGGAAAAGAAGAAATTTAAATTAATGTCAGGGATGGACACATGGCGAAAACAGAGACAGCGGTGAGCTTTGCCTACCACGCGGTCCGCTGTATAGGATTTTCTTTTATGCTGAATAGGATTTGGAAGTCAGTAGGGAGCCTTGTTGATAAGCTATGAACCTGTTTTGAATATAAATGATCCCGAGAAGCGAACACAACGCTGGCTCATTTCGAGTGATTTCGCCCACTGGAGGGTGTGCAGGTCTGAATATTTTTAAATCAAATCAAATCAAATCACTTTTTATTGTCACATCACATGTGCAGGCACACTGGCACAGCACATGCGAGTGAAATTCTTGTGTGCGAGCCCCACAAGCAACAGAGATGTGCAAACACAACAACACAAACGAGCAAAATACAAGAATGGCCAACCTGAAACTAATAAATATATGTACAATATATAATAGTGTATGCATTTCTGGATGTGTATACTAAATATTTTCCTACGTGTGTGTGTGTGTGTGTGTGTGTGTGTGTGTGTGTGTGTGTGTGTGTGTGTGTGTGTATACACATTTTTACAAATTAAATAGTAAAAAAATAAAATAAAATAATAATAATAATAATAATAATAAAATATATAAAATATACAGAGTTGAATATGTGCAAAACAAGTGGCATTTATATACAGTGTGGAGTGCATAATGTTGAAGTTCCAGTAGTGAAGCTGAGGTGTCTATGACGTGTTCAGCAGTCTGATGGCCTGATGGAAGAAGCTGTCTCTCAGTCTGCTGGTACGGGACCGGATGCTGCAGAACCTCCTTCCTGATGGAAGCAGTCTGAACAGTTTATGGCTGGGGTGACTGGAGTCCTTGATGATCCTCCCCGCTTTCCTCAGGCACCGCTTCCTGTAGATGTCTTGGAGGGAGGGAAGCTCACCTCCAATTATCCGTTCAGAGCACCGCACTGAATTTTACATTAGGAATATGCATTTGAATTCTGCGAATCCGCCTTCACTTATTATTAACGAGGCTGAAGTTAGTAATGATTACAGTATTAATGATGAGTCCAGCTTAATCTAATCTAAAGACAACGATGACCAGACCCTGAAATCGGGGATTTCATCTAATGTCATGTTTTTTTCTTTCGAGCACTCTGACTCTATGAAACACAGCTCTTCTCCACCCACTCTGTGTGTGTGTGTCTGTGTGTGTGTTTAATATATAAACAAGAATTACACGAACAAACATGCATGTTGTTGATACACCTTGGTTTTTATGCCAAAAATAATGTCATCTGTCAGTTGTGCTCTGGGATGTTTGGAGGTTCTTTGATAAAACACTGTGTGAAATAAATATGTTATTGCTGCTCTCAAATATTACAATTAAAGACCAACAATGTTAAAAGGCTATAAGAATAAAATCACATGTTTTCTTGTTGTGGGTCGGACACCAATAGTCTTACAAGCTGCAAACCACGCGTGGTGCAATGTCAGAGCTAATAAGGTCAATGGGCCTAAACGCTGTTAAAGAGTGTTCTGCTGTTGCTGTGATTCCTCATGTCTCCATCTTCAAATATACACGAGCCTGCTTGTTATTTTTTCTTTGTTGTGGTTTCTTTTTCTTTTTGCCTGAGAGTGTACAAGACAAGTGCAAACCAAAGGATTTGTTTTTGCTCTTAAATTTTTGGTCCACAGTGACAGTTTCAGGCAAAACATGGTGGATCAAACGCTGCGTATATGTTTAATTCATAGGAAAAGAAACCAACAAGATTATCTTTGTATCACACAAACTCAGATGTTAGAGACACTAATTGAAATGGACCTTATGTAAATGTTGTCTACCTACATCAGCCATAGGTTTCATCAGCCGGTCCTTTCCTTGCCCTCTTGCAAACATATTTTGCATTGTCAGTGCTTTACCTCTGTTTTCTGAATTTCACTAGCAGGGACCACTCCCTTGGCAACGATGAGCAACGAGGGATGAGGAAGTGTGATTAGTGCTGCGGTTTGGGGAAGGCCTTGAAGGGGACTGGAAACGGCTCTCGGGCCGGGCAGAACCCCCAAAGACAGCATCCCCTGCAGGAGCAAAGACTGGGCATAACAGAGGTTTTGGAGAATGTTGTGAATGTATACCAGGTAGGCTTGTGATGACCATCGACCCAGGAGCTCGATTAAGTGGTCAGGGATTCCTTTGCGGGAGGCAGAAGTCGCAACGCCGGTGAGGAAGGGAAGGCCAGGGAAGTGATTTGGAGGAATCCCGGAAGACGAGGGCGCTTGGCGAAAGTTTGAGAGGAGCCATGTCCTGATTGGGGCGTGGCCAGATTCGGTGATGAACAGAGGATCTGAAGGTAAGGTGTGCTGAGATTTTCTGAGGTCGAGGTAAAGGGTTAGTGATTCGGAGGGTCTTATTTTGAAGTAGTATGTAGGCGTGGTGCTGCCCGATTGATTGGTTTGCTTCGTTTGAGGATGAAAATAAAGCGGTCTTCGGAGGCTGGGTGGATGACACTCATGCATGGGTGAAGAGTCGGATGGAACTTTGAGGATGAGGAGTTAAAATTCGGAACAGCGTACGCCAAAGAAGGCGAGTAGGAACGTGGCCTCCAGTGTGCACGCCAGGAAGTAATTGCTATGCTTCAGCTGGAGGGTAGAGATGCAGCGATGTTGTAGATCTGAAGTTGGGATTGATGCCGCTGAAGTACGTCTTTATGGAGGGAATTTTGATGCTCATGAGATATGAAGCTGGATACTGTTGCGATGTCAAGTGACGGAAAGGGCAGGTTGAAGTTGTGATGTGATGAATAGAACGTGTTCCGAGCGGTCCAATAGGAGAACAATGTGCTTGCTGCAAGGCTATTTTATGATCGCTCTCTGGGAGATGCTGATGAGTTCTGCGATGCTGGGGTTTAGATCTCGAAAGACGTGGCTGAAAATGGAGGACCTGGGGTCGGAGCTGCCTCTGCGTAGGGCGCCAAGGCTCTGAATGTCTTCGGCCGTAGTAGCCCCCAAAGCCGGCAGAAGGGGCGGCATCTGTGAAGAGCAGGACGTCGTCGGGGTGGGGCAGCTGATCGTTGGAGAAGAAGGCGATGCCGTTCTAGTTAACGAGCAGAAGTTGCCAGAGACGCGATTCGGCTCTGGGAGAGCTATGCAGCATGGCGGAGTCGAGGAGTGGCTTTGGTTTGGATGTAGCGGGTGAAAGCAAGTGAGGGTTAAGTTTAAGCGTCCCAACGGGAAGAGCAGCCGTTGTTTGAAGCAAGAGAGAGCGAGGAGGAAGTTTTGGAGGACAAGGGTGATGCGATTGAGCTTTTTGATGGGCAGGACAGCCTGGAAACGTTCAGTGTCGAGGGTTATCCCGAGGAACTCCGGGGATGTTAAAGGTCCCGCGTTTTCTCTTCCGACTAAGGAGCGCTGAGTTCGGAGAAGACTGACCTCGGAGAGGATAATCCGTGAGCTGGTGGTGACGTGGGAGGGGGTATGACTGGGAGCCATCAAGGGGTGAAGCACCTATTTATTTATTTTTTAAATGAGGCAACTTCTAGTGCTGGAATGTGGATGGGGGGGAGGCTGGTGGGGTTGAGGGGGCATTCGGGGCGGGAATGGCCGCCGCCACAAAAGGAGCAGCAGTGAATATAGCGGCATTGAGGCAAGGAACAGCTGGACTCGTAGAAGTCGTGGCAAATGGTGCGGCCTCCGAGGTGCGTGATGGGCCTGCCCCGCCTGTCTGAACCGTGAGGCGAAGGCATGCTGGGGTGGAGATTGTGGGCTTAGAGGTTCTGGTACGGGAGCTGGGGTCAAGCGGGAGAGAACAGAGGGACGGCATGAGGGCTGAATCGTTTTGGGCTGAGACTATGCAGGTGGAAGTGGGACATGACAGGGCGCCACACAACTTGCAGGAGAGAGAAGACGGGCGGCGAAGATGGCAGTAGATTTCCTGATCGGGACTGCCCCGGAAGGTGTCTTGGTTAAATTGCCGAAGGCGAGCAGCTGCCTGAGAAGCAAACTGAATGAGGTACTGGCAGAATACGCTGCCGCCAAATCGTAACGCGAGGTTGCGATTTATAGGCTGAGGCCAGAGGGGGCGTGGAGGAGGAGTGGTCCCGCTCCTGAAATTCAGATGACATCTCCACCAAATGGCTTCCTTCATGCTTCTCCATTATTTAATCATTTTGAGACTATTTTTACTCTCAGTTCTCTTAGCCCCCCCTCACTGGTCTTTATCCTGTGTGCATAGAGGCATTCTGTCTTTTCCCACCTTCAGTTAACCTGATCAAAACTCGGTAGAACTGAGATCAAACAAATATCAGCGGGGGAAGTTGGTTGGAGAATCACCGAGAGAAGAAAGAGAAGAAAGACTGTAAAATCAGAGCAGAGACAGAGAACAGAGACAGCTTTTAGGGTGGAAAAGTTTGACAACTCCATCGTGTGGGACCTCCAGGTAGCCATCAGTGTGAAAGCATCTGTTCAAACATTTATTTATTTATTTTTGAAATAGCCCAGTGACTCATTGCTTCTCTCCTGCACGCACCTCATGCCGTTGCTGATCAGACCCCTGGATGCTGGCTGCAGCGATCTCATCTCAACCCTGCTTGCCTGTGAAGGATTAAAGTCTTAATCCGCCAGACTGAAGCTTGCTATTAGTACCAGCAGGGCTGTGGTATTCATTGTGTTTTCTCATGCATGTGTGCATGTCTGTGTTAGCACTGCGGCGTTTGTGAGACGGATGGTGGACAGCTGCAGGTGTGTGTGTGTGAGAGATTAAAAAAATAACGGTGACCTGAGGGAAGAATGAGTTGATACAAGGGGGTAGTGCAGCAGATAAAGATGTTAGCTGGTTTAATGTTAGAGGCTTGGGTGTTCCCTGTCTACCACCTGTGCTAAAATTGAGACTGAAAACACTCCATGTGTCCATGTGGGTGTGCGAGTGATTCTCTCTCTCTGTCTTCACGTGTGTGATAAAGCAAAAGAAAGTGACACACAGCATTAAAAGGTTATATTGCATTACAGTCACAGTGCGGTGCCTAATCTGTTCAGCTGTGCAGGAATAAAAACAACCAAAACAGAAAACACAGAACTATTAGCCCAGCATGTGTGATCAGTGTCATGTTGCATACACTAACCAGCCCTCCTGTGCTGTAGGTTAATGAGTAGTGATGGAGGGATTAAATAAGCTGAATGTCTCTCACACACACACAGAGCACCACCTGCCTACCTCGTCAGTTTCCATCTCTTGCCTCACTAATGTGTTGTCTGCTCTGTTAGATGGCATAAAGGACTGGCCAAAGTGTTTGCTTGTTTTAGCAGCTCCCTCAGGCACACACAACCCAATGAGCTGCTTCTCAAGGACAAACTTTGAGGCTGGAGATGCAAACAAGCCTGATGATATTTTATTCTCTGAACTCTCACCTTGTCTGAATTATACTGCATGAGTTTTGTTGGAACAGTTACACTTTTCAAAGGCAGTTTTAAACTCTCACATCTATTTATGTACTTGTGACGCAGTCCAAAGTTTGTCCAGCTGTTCAGTGTTACTAAGATTTATTACTGTCCTTCCCACCGGCGAGTTTTCCTCTTTTATGTGTGGCTTTAAATAGTAATTCAAACATCTGGTTCAACCTACAATGACTCTTCTTTTTTACATAGCCCATATCTTCCAGTAGTAAACAGCAGTAAACTATAGGAAGCAATAAGACCATCAGTTATTGAATTATAAGATTAGTTCAAGTAAAATATTTATAAAAAATCAATTTCATTCTGACAGCACCTTCTTCGTCGACCGTCCAATTTGCAGCGCAAACAGGCTCACCTCATCAGAACAGCACAGAGATGTTTGTGTTTTTTGATAAATCAGGTAACGTGAAATATTCTGTCTTGCTGTGTTTTCTTTAAAGCCACTAGTTTGGTCTTATTTACACATAAAACACAAGCTGACTGCAAAATTTGAGTCTGAATTGGAGCTCGAGTTCAGATGTGTTGGTGAAGGTAATTCCGGGGAGAACCGCGCCCCCTGTTGCGCGTGAAGCGGTCAGGGTAGGAAACATGGAGGATAGCATCTCCTCAGTGTCCTTGAATTACACACTGTGTAAAAGGTAGCGGACAACAAAAGCCACCCGATGCCCGCATTTCTGCTGAAATGCCCCCTTTGTGTATTCTGGAACTTGCACACAGTCGCCTTTTCCCGGTCACTTGTGTACCTGCTGTCACCTTTACGCACACTTGAACTTGGGTAAGCTATCCACGGTCTTCTCTGTTGCGCACCACAGCGCCGACTCCCTCCTCCCGTGCTCTTCCTCCTCCTCCTCCTCCTCCTCCTGCAGCACCGCTCCGTGAGCTGTAACGGGACACTTTCAGTGCTCCAAACCTTTACTCGCTTCCCATCAACGGTATGTTCAGACTGTCTGCGCGCCTTCCATCGGAGTGGATGACGCCGGAAAGGCGTCCCTGTGATTGTGACATGTGGTGGCTGGTGATGACCGCTGACTCCCTGACGTGGCGTTGAATGATCGGAGGAATTGAGAGGCGACATTGAGGGATTTTACTCAAAATCGATCCGGCCGTCTGAAATGAGCGCGGGGCTGAGGACGGTAAGGTGTGCTCATAAGTTGTATCGACGTCTGCAGGGGTTTTGTTTGTAGTTTTTATATTTGTCTGAAGTTGTAATGAAATACAAGTCTCTTTTTATCTCGCCAACACTGTAACACAGAGGAGGACAAATGATCACACTTTGTGTTTGAGAGTTTTATTTGGAACTAAGTGTATCCAAAATATGAAGTTGTTTCGAATCAATTGTAAGATTACGGTCTTTAAAATGTCCTTCAAACCACATTTGACTTTCGGGGTCGTATTATTATTATTATTATTATTATTATTATTATTATTATTATTATTATTATTATTATTATTTTCTTTTCTGCAAAAATCCTCCAAACGAGAGTTGGTTATATGATCGTAATTACGCGACAGATTTAACCGAGTTTATTTGGATATCTATTCGAGATAAGGGCGTAAAAATGTTTCCCAGTGTGTGCTTTTGCAAGTTGGGGAGAGAGAGACAGAGAGAGAGATTTTCCTGCTGAACATAAACCATCCCTGCCTCTCCAGCAGCTCCTGACAAACGCAGTCACTGTTGACTGACTATGAATATAACATAAGCTCCCTGAATGAATGCTGCATGCAGCACAGCCACTTAATAGAAAACTCCCAGAGTCAAGAATCTAAAAAACAAAACAGAATTGTACGTATTCTCATTTTAATACAACTTTAACTTTTAGTCAGTTTCATAAGTTAATTGGAGGATTCCTAAATGTCACAATGTTCAATAAAACTCCGCTTACTGAATTCTAAAGAAAATGCACAACAATAGGAATTTCATTTTAACTGACTGACCATCTAACCTATTGGATTTGTGTCTATTGTTGCACCAAAATTAGCTGATAGTAACAGTGTAAACGCTTCCTTCAATTAACTTTACAGTAGGAAAAAAGAGGGAACTTCCATTAGGACTACAGATCAGTTAACTACAGTTTATCATTCTCTCCTCTTCCTGTGCGGTGGAAATGAAATACCAGCACCTTGACAGAACTGATTTATTGGTTCCTCAATAACAGGATCTTATCCTCCTGCATCTGAAGCACCGAAGCACTTGGGTACGATCCAGTTCGTCCAAGTGTCATTCACACATTCAATAAGCCTGTATGTACTTTACATGAATACTAAGCAGAACAATGACAATACTGCAGTGTTAGTGTTGGTGGTCCTGGGTAGAAAACTGTGAAATATAAATTAGGATTATCTAAACTGTTGGGACATTTGAAGAAATGTCACTGTAGCATTTTATTCACACCAAAAGCTGCCAAGAGAAAAGTGGAGGACAGCCAAATATAAGGCAGCTGTATTGTTAGTAACAGGATACAAAAACAAACTACAGAGGATTATCTGAGTGTTTGTTGAATTCAATTAAATGTCAAATAACACAATAAGAGGGCTCACATTGAAATCAGAGTATTAACTATAACTCTTTAAAGCTCTGACACAACTCACCATTCTGGGCAACTTTAACAGCTAACAGTGCCAGTAAGTTTCAGGGAAGTTGTTTTGCCAACGGCAAACATTTTGGACCTTGCGCTGTGCAACAGACACTGAAGCACACGGCCAGTAACGTACTCTGAGTGTGAATCATAACGTGAACCTGAACGTTCTTTTCTTCTGTTAGTCTTTCATTTTTAACAGATCATTTTTCTCTCAATGTGAACATGAGCAAAAAATTCCTCGCCTATGCATTCAGCAACGGGCCATTTATAGCAGTACAGCAAGTGTGACTGTCTTCTTTCTCATTGAAAAGAAGTGAAAGAGGAGGGAGGAGCTTCTAGCACTGCAGTCTCCTTTAGGTTTCTCAGTCTTGGGTCTGTCCTCAGTCTTTCCTATTCTTGCTCTGTGTTGTCGTATATGCCTTAATCTCAGTCCATCCTTGCTTCGTTCTAACAGTTCTCTCTCTGTCTCTCTTTCAGTTGCCTGCATGATGCCACCACGGGTTTAGACCCTCCCTAATCCTGTTGTGGTGACACAGAGGATCTTCCTCAGTTCCCCA
This sequence comes from Diplotaxodon limnothrissa, assembly GCF_057381915.1. Lineage (NCBI taxonomy): Eukaryota > Metazoa > Chordata > Actinopteri > Cichliformes > Cichlidae > Diplotaxodon > Diplotaxodon limnothrissa. Next base: position 2,741,799 of record NC_140602.1, read on the forward strand.
AACACCCCAGCACTGCAAATTTGGCTCCTTACCTCATGCAGCTCATTCTCTGCAGCTATCAGCCAGTGATCAGTCCTCTTATTCAGGCTTGCCTTTGCTAGACTGGCTTCAGAACAGGATTACCCACTGATTTGATGTTGAAGTCTGGTACACAGACTCAGTCTGCTGTGGACCTCTTACCTCATGACGCTCTGTTGGTTGGGGACCAAAAAAAGGAAAACAGCACTGCACCTTTTCTTTCTTCTGTTTTCCTACGGTAGCAGGAAAACTTTTTCAGATCTGTAAATCAGAAAAACTGATGTTTATTGAGACTGAAAAGTTTCAGAGGGCACTGTCTGCAGACTCTCTCTGTATTTGCTATCTGGTCTGAGCTGTCCACTCTCCAATCGAAGCACAGTGCTCTGTGAATGCTGCCATGCCCATCATCAGCAATGCCAACCATGACTTCAGCAATCTGTCCGTCAGTGATGACAGCAGTCTCGACCACATATTCACTGAGATCCCAGAGACTGAGACTATCAAGGTATGAACACGATTGCTGGTAAATTTAATGGTTAGGGAAGATTTATATTAAACAAGTTCTCAAATCGTATAACAATGATCACCGTTTCATTCTTCGTGCTATAGGGTGTGTACTACCAAAGAGCTCAGTTCATCCGTCGGCCAGAGGACCTCTTGTCCATCGACCATGCTTCCTTGGCAGTGATCAATGTCGGGGGAAACCGCTACACCTTCCCCTGGAGCACACTGGAGCAATTTCCCCTCACACGACTTGGCCGCCTCTGTGGCTGCAGGTCACCTGAGGACATCGCCAGCATCTGTGACGACTACGATGAAGCCCGCAAGGAGTTCTTCTTCGACCGCTCACCATCCGCCTTTAGGGTTATCCTCAACTTCTTGGCTGCAGGGAAACTCCGACTGCTACGAGAGATGTGCATCCTCTCCCTGCACGATGAGCTGACCTACTGGGGCGTGGAGATGGCGTACATGGAGCGCTGCTGCAAGAGGAAGATGTACACGCGCATCGAGGAAGTGCACGAGAAAGAGAGGCGTCGGCAGGAGCGCAGGCAGAAAAACGCCATGCAGCGGGAGACAGTGGAGGAAACACAATACAGAAAAGTGATGAACTGGCTAAGAGATATGGTAGAAAACCCACAGTCAGGCTTACCTGGGAAGATCTTTGCCTGCCTGTCGGTGATCATGGTTGCCGTGACTGTTGTCAGTTTATGTATCAGCACGATGCCAGACCTCAGAGAGGAAGAGGACAGGGTGAGTGGCCAACAGTGCTGATTGTGACCATTTTGATTTAGGTTCAGTCATAGTCTTTGGGTTTTAGTCATGATGTAGGCATCTAAATTCTTTTAGTTTTAGTGTAGTTTTAGTCAACTAAATATGGTAAGAGTACAGTACACCAGATCTAAAGTTGAATCAGCTGACAAAAATGGAAAGTGTAAAGGTTTCTTGTGTTTTTCCTTGACATTGAATGTGAAATGTGCCCATATTTCCACTCTTCCTCCCATGCATTGATATTTTATCACGTTGTCGTGAGACAGGGAGCATGGATGCTAGTTCCTGTCTCCTGCAGAACTTAATTAGTTCTGATTGGATCTCGTCTCTCCAGAATATTTTCATCTCATTTTTATTCACTCACAAAAGGGTCAGTACATTTCAGCCTGTTATTTTTGGTCGTTGAGGAAAATGACTGGCCAGTGAAATCAACACTGGTGACCAAGCGTGTGTTGGCCTGCTGCAAGCGTAGCTATTAGCAGCAGAAGATTCAGAAACCAAGTCAGATTAGTACAAAAGAGCCATAAATGACAATTTTGTAGAGAGAGTCCTAAAGCGATTTATCATGTGAGTGATCGTGACTGCTTAGAATGAAGGCTCATCAAGACATAATCACTAGCACTTCCTTTATTTCCTGGAAACTAACATTAAATGTGTTTAATGGAGATATTTGGTTAATAAACATTTTGCCATTGCTGCAGCTCAGGTGTGGAGATTAGTGGTGGTGATAGATTCCATTATAAAGTCCAGATGATCCCCAAACCCAGGCTATACGCTGGCCCTTTGCAAGTCGGGGTCTGTGCACACATAATTGCATGTTTATGAATAATTGCTTTTAACTGTTTTTATATCACTCCACTCTGGATTGAAGGACAACAAAAAACAAGAGCGAGAACATCTTAGACAAATGCTGATGTTGCAAAAGTGAAAATTCTAAACTATAAAACTCGCTGTCATCTTATCCTCCTCAATATTCTGGGGGGACGCTGCAGTGTCGGTGTGTGATCTGTCTACCCGTAGCAGCACAGAATAATTAAGCCGGAGCTGCTCACTGAGGCCTGTCCAGTATCTGAATAATGAAATGAGCGTACTGTATGTGACAACGTAGACGGACTCACACACGCGTGCATCAACAGACACGCTGTAAAAAACACATATATGCACTACCACTGCACACAGAATAGCCCATCCACTGAAACTGATACAGCGCTCTCTGAATTATGCACACATTTACTCTTTTGTCTCATGTTGGCTCATGACTAACGTCTGACAGCAGCATGTCCCCCATTCAGGACTTGATCATTTTTCATACGCCGGGTGTCCTTGAAGTAGACCTGTCAGGCTCGTTCCCAGCTCCACATTCTTATTCTAGAGCAGCTCAGTACAATTCACAACTGGGCAGCTGTGGCTCAGGTGGTAGGGCAGGTTGCCTACCAATTAGAAGGACAGTGCATCGATCTCTGGCTCTTCCAGCCCACATCCAAAGTATCCTTGGGCAAGTTGGTGAAATCAGAGTTGCCCCCTGTGTTAGAAAGTTCTTAGGCAAAGTTCTGCATGGATGTATGTGTGACTGGGTGAATGAGACTTGTAATAGAAAGCTCCACTATGGCACTACATGAGTACCAGTCCAATTACAGTTCAAAATAATCCCTGCATATCAGGTTCAGGTGTACAATAAAGCAACTTTAACCGAGTATCAGGCTCAAGACAGTACATATGTACGTATGTATGTAAGTTGACACACCTGTTCAATGGAAACTCCTCAAGAAGTGTACAGCAGCATCTCTGTATTGATTTTGATACGAGCAGTCACAGGCAGCCAAAAGATCGAGTGCAGGGAGGGGGTGGTGTTACTGGAGAAGGCCGACAGCAGAATACTTGATGAGTTGTAAAGGCTGAAGAGAGGATTTTGAGAGTCCTGCCAAGAGGAGTCCAGTAGTTAGTGAGAGTCATAGGAACACAGATGGACAAGAGCTTTGGCTCGGGAGTGGATCGAGTCTCCTGGTCTGCTGCTATGCATTCGATATGGACCTTTTAGAGCATGTGATAGATCAAACCTATTACTATTGTCCTAAGTGGAAATATGCAGTGGCTTCAGTTGCTGCTGTAGCTTTATTTTCTATGCAGTGATGACAGTGAAAGGTCCAGCAGAAACGAATGAGAAATGCAGCAGGATTTAAAAGCAAGCAGAGATTGAATAGCATAACATTTCTGATGTGTAGTATTACAGTAGCATTTTTATGTAAATGGTAAATGAAGTTTTCCTGCTTGATATTCACCTCAGGTAAGCACAGCTGCACTGACGGAGACATTGAAAGGCTGCACGCAGCCTTCCCTCGTACACACGCACTTGCAATTACCACGCCGTATTGATTCCTGGTGTAACAGTGTTTCCAGCCAGTGCAAAGTTTTGTGAAACTCTTTCTAGGAGTTAGTGTAACTAGGAGTGTTTGTCTCGATGCCCTGAGGCAGCAGTGTGGGTTATCAGGTCATCTGAGATTTGTATGATTGTGTCTGACATCTCACACCTTTGGGAGGATGTTGTGGGACGTAAGGACATTTAGGTGTATGCGTTCACTCAGGCATGTGTTTGCATGTCTGCGCTCATTCCTAGAAAGAGGATGGCAGTTCCATCTACAAGTAAACAAATCCATCTGCCGCTTTCATGTTTTTCCCTCTGCATGCTCCGGAGGTTCAGACTATTCAGCTGCATTGAACTCCATCTGCAGCGTCCAGCTAGCAAGCAGCGGCAGGGTTCCTGTCATCTTTAACCTTGGTAAAACCTCAAAATCCCATCCTTTCGTGAACCTCGGGACCAAAAATGGTCCCGCCCCAAAAGTGCTCTAAAAATGTTATATATCAATATTTTTTTCTACTTTAAATTAGTCAATCTTTTAAAACTACTTCTGCTTAAAATATCCATGTCAAGTTTTAATTATATTTTCATTGTTTTAACCCTTTAAATCCCAGTTTTATTATATGAGCGCCCTGTTTTTTTAGCCCCAAAAAACAAAAAAACTAAATATTTTCCAAAAAAAACATTTGAAGTAATATTTGTTTGTTATTATAATTAGGCCTTTAGATGGACTAAAGATTGGCACCAACAGTCATTTCGATCGCCTTTTATTTTTTTTTCCAGGAGCGCATTTCATAAAATGCACACTATCGACCACGCCCAAAAAGTGCTATAAAAAATTTATATATTAATATTTTATTCCACTTTAAATTAGCCAATCTTTTAGACCTACTTCTCCTTGAAATATTCATGTCAAGTTTTAATTACATTTCGCGGATTTTAACCCTTTATATCCCGGTTTCGTCACATGAGCGCACTGCTTTTTTTGCCCCAAAAACATAAAACATAAAACATAAAATATTTTCCAAAAAAAACATTTGAAGTAATATTTTATTGTTATTATAATTAGGCCTTTAGATGGACAAAAGATTGGCACGAACATTAATTTCGATCCGGTTTTAATTTTTTTTCCAGAAGCCAAAAATGTCCCCAGGCGGCGCTGCTGCTCCTGCTCCCCCGGGGAGGAGTGCCTCTGCCGCGGGTGTGTTTCGCGCAGCGCCGGAGCATATGGTTCGGTTCCCGTGTCTGCAGCACACACTTCCGCTACCACGTGAAAACAAATACGTCATTTCCTGTTGATTAAAAAAAAAAAAAAAAAAATCAAACGAACCTAAGGGTAGAAAATGGTCCGGAACGAGCAGCGGGCCAAGCTGCTGTGGTACGCGGGAAATTAGTGTGCCTTTTCCGGGTATCTGTCTCGAGCAGGCCGCTGGAGAACATGTGTATGTTCCAGCAGGCGTCACATGTGGAGCAAGGGCGCCACCCGGTGGACAAATAAAAAAATTACAACTCTAAGGCCTGTAGTCACTTTTTGGCACAACACCGGAAACCTGACGATCGATTTGACCGTAATTTTTCTGGCGTGAAAAATAGCGTTTATAATGGGTTTCAATGGGGCACAAATCGGCCACGAGGTTCGATAGTGGATGTATGCCTTTTATTCAGCCATTTAAGCTCATTTAAAAAACTCAGACTGAAATTTTAAAATAAAATGGGAAAAAAATACATGTTTGAAAATTTGGCTATACTCCATTAAACACAGTGGAAATGGCGTGGAATTAAAAAACGGAAAGGCCACGAAATGGTCCCAGGTTCTACAGAGGGTTAATTCACGTAGTCCTGCCGTTTGTCTCTCTGTTCTGTTATGTGCCGGAGTGGGCTGAAATTCCCTCGTCCACTCATAATTCATCCACCTTCTCTGCCTATTTCTGTTTGGCTAAGGCATGTGAAGGAGAGATAGCGTAAAGTAAAGATGGATTGTGGACTAGGTGGCTGAATAGAGTGAAGGAGAAAAGGAGAGACAGAGAAAGAATGTGCTTTAGGGAGATAAGAGAGGAAGTTTCTGGTAGAAAAAACCCGGCAAGAAACATTACTTAATTTTTCTCCTCTGATTGCTCCCCTTTGTCCGTGTAATGTGTTTCTCTCTGTCCTCAGCTGATCTCGTCTATCAAGCAGTATACCACTAGGAGCTAACAGCTCAGCTCCAGTCCCACTGATAACCACTCTTTCATCCTTCTGTCTCCTGCTGTGGGTGTGCATGTATCTCTGCTTTGTATTATGTAAAAACTTTCAATGTGATTCTGAAATCAATGTCATTTCTGCAGGATGTTTGTAATTGTGACACTTTGACAGAAAGCACAAAAACGCAAGTGGATGCAAGAAACCTTCATATGATTCAACAATGCATCTTTGATCATGTCGAAAAACACCGAACAAGAGTTGAGCTTCATGCCTCGTATACAAATGATGCCAACAGCAGCTTTTGGACTAAAGATAATAAATTGATCTTTTATCAAAGAACATATTGTAGGCAGTGTTGGGAAGATTAGTTTTAAAATGTATTCCACTACAGATTACAGATTACATGCCCCAAAATTTATTTTGTAACGTATTCTGTTACGTTACTCAATGAGAGTAACGTATTCTGAATACTTTGGATTACTTAATATATTATCATGCTGTTTACAACTACATGAATGTACTATTGCTGTGTGATTTATTACGATTACTGAAGGTCCGCGGCGCCGAACCGTAGTAAAGGGACCTCTGACTAATACGTAGAGTTTGTGTCGGGCTCGTAGCCGAAAACTAGCTTTACTTTGTTGTCTGGGTCAAGTTTTAGACAGAGAGAGGCGTTGAAAGGCTGCTTCAATGGAACTTATTGTTTCGGAGGAAAACATGAACACAGTGTACAGTCGAGTCTTAATAGCTTACTTACAACTGGGCTCGTCAGGCACTCTTCTTGGCTGAAGTGGTTATTATTATATTTACATGCTTCCAGCTCCCGTTTCTGCTCGGTGACAGCTTTTCCACTCTCCTTCTTCTCCCTCCTCGCGCTCACAGACCCATAACGTGTATGGCAGTCCATTCCCCCTGCAGCACGGACTATACTGCCCATCAGGCTACATGCTTTAGGGCTATGCCTGTAGCATTCTGCCTATTAGCTTAGCACAACAAAAACAACAAAAAGGCGCTCGCTCACCAGGAAACACACAAAGAGAGCGTTACCCTGTAACCATGGCAACCGTAACGCTGCCGCCTGGAACAACAGAATAAACAAAACCCAAACAGTCCTGACCCGCGACAATATGAAACAGGAAAGTACCACCGTGTAATCCGTTTATTTCAACAAAGTAACTGTATTCTGAATACCACCTTTTTAAACGGTAACTGTAACGGAATACAGTTACTCATATTTTGTATTTTAAATACGTAACGGCGGTACATGTATTCTGTTACTCCCCAACACTTATTGTAGGTACATAAAGGCAAGGTGTGATTTGAAGCACTGCTCCCCGTGCAGCTGGTATTTTTTGATTGCTCTGTGGAGGTCTTCCTTTCGACCTTGTGAGCTTGCTCTTGTGTGTTCGCAAAGTCACCGTGGACCTTAAACTTGCACAGAGAGACAGAGAAACAGCCTGAACTGTGATGACTGCTCTTGTGGCCACTCCTCAAACCCTAATTACCAGATCTGAGTCCTTATGACTTTCTCCTCTCCCAAAGGGTCAGTGCTGTAACACATCAGAGGAGATCCAAGCCTGTCATAAATGCACAAGTGCTTGTACCCGAACATGGAGCGATCTAAAAATAGCATTTGCACCATAAGAGTTGCACAGTTATGGTAAATGGCCTGTATTTATATAGCGCTTTACTAGTCCCTAAGGACCCCAAAGCGCTTTACACATCCAGTCACCCACACACTGGTGATGGCAGCTACATTGTAGCCACAGCTGCTCTGGGGCGCACTGACAGAGGTGAGGCTGCCGGACACTGGCGCCACTGGGCCCTCTGACCACCACCAGTAGGCAACAGGTGAAGTGTCTTGCCCATGGACACAACGACCAAGACTGTCCAAGCCGGAGCTCGAACCGGCAACCTTCCGACTACAAGGCGACCTCCCAACTCTTGAGCCACGATCGCCCTTCCCCAAGGAGACTCTTTGAAGGGCAGATCATCCAAATTTAAATGAAATATCTTTTTGTCAGTTTCAGAATTTTATAATTTTGCATATTTTGCCAAGGAGTAACAAGAAGTGTTATAACATTAATACCAAACTAGGTCTTTCTCTGTTATATAACTTGTGCACATTACACAATTAACACGTTTTTTTTTAGTCTTTAACAAAGAAAATCAAAAGGATTCATATGAAGATGATCATTCAAAGATTAAAAAAATTACTATCAATATATGATTAGTGATTAGTCAGCCACCTAATATCTATATTAGTAAGTGGTCCTGGATTATAATACATTTTCTTTGACCCATTTCTTTTCTTGGCCCATTAAAGTCTAAAGATGCTTGTGTGTGAAATACCTTATAGTAAGTTGAAATGAAAGTGATTTGTTTAATACATCAAAGGCTCCTGTACCTACCTAATAGTACCCAAGATCCATACTATTTCAGGGCTGTTATTAGACTAAGCATGTAATAGTGTTCCTGAGATCACTTATAGTAACATAACTGTGGTTCCTGGGATATTAAAAGTAGAATGAGAGGCAGAGTTTTCAGGCCCCTCTTCTGTGGAACCAGCTCTCAGTTTGGCTTGGAGAGACAGACCCCAAACTTTTACTATTAAAACTGAAAACGTTTTGAGAAAGGTTACAGTTAGGGCTGAAGCAGGTGACTCTGAACCCTCCCTTAGTTATGCCGCTATAGGCCTAAGTTTGGGGGGTTCCCAAGATTCACTGAGCATTTCTTTTGCACTTACCTACTTTTGATCTCTTCATGTTTATTTATTTGTATTTTTGCATTTAATCATTTGTTACTGTTAATCTCTGGCTCACCTGGTTCTGCTGGAGGTTTCTTCCTGTTAAAACTGTGTTTTTCTTCCCCACTGTCACCAGGTGTTTGCTCATAGGGGACATCTGATGGTTGGGTTTTCTCTGTATTGTTGTAGAGTCTTTACCTAACGATGTAAAGCACCTAGAGGTCACTGTTGTAATGGTTTAGTGCAATATAAATGCAATGAGTTGAAGTGAACTGTCAGTGACTCTTTAAAGTGAGACTGGGCTACCAAACTGCTAATGGCTCTCCAAATGAACTTACTGTACGCACAGATGGATACCAGTGTTTATTTACAGAAAGTATTTCAAACTATAGTATAGATTTAGTTAAATAAAGTTCATGGGATGTTTGATGCAGTGCTCTTGCTCAAACGTTGACAGAACTAAAAAGTTGTAGCATCATCTCACTAACTAGCTATTCACAAAAGATCTGTCGCTGCTGTCGAGAGGCTGAAAGGACAAAATAATCATTTCCTCTGATTATCACTCTCAGGTAATCCTGTTTGAGATTATAATCAAGTGTAGATTGAGAAAAAACTCGATTCACGTTATTTTTTAGGTGATATTTTTGGTGTTATTTATTCTAATAAATAACAAAGTAACAAAACTCATCTGTACCTTATGGCTCGCAGCTACATGATGCTGTGATGTTGCCTTTACTTCTTGCTTGTGTCTTTACTTTTACTGTTTTGGATTAACCTTCACGTTCTGGTTGTGGCCCCCTAATGTAATCCCTCTGGAGTGGAAGCACTTTCTTCCATCAGTATCACATATTGAGCTAAAAGACACGACGATCTCAGTGAATCGCTCGTTATTTTTGACGCTTGCTTATTCATGAAAACGTTTTTAGACACCAGTAATCTTCTTGAGTCAAATCTATGGTAGCAACACTCAGAAAGAGCAGCAGGTCTCAGTATATATCGATAACCTTCTTGAAATTACATGTTATTGCTCAAATGTCACAAATGAAACAAAGACGCACTTTATTTGTGCTTTCAAAGTAAAACCTGTCTGTATTCATTTTCATCCGTCTATCACAGAAATACGTTCCTGTCATTAAGTGGTGCTTGGAATTAAGTCTGTTTGATGGAGCATTTTCAGACAGCCTCGACAGATCTGCTCTCCTTTGCCTAATTCAGATGCTTTCTGGCCTGGGGAGTCATTTTATGTTCTTAATGCCATAAATTGGAGTGGGATTTGCTGTTCAATAGTTACGTCCCAGGACATCAATCACAAATATCTTGAGACTGAGGGACAGACTACGTGGCTCAAGCGCCACACTGAGCGTTCTGATTCATCCACATCTTCTCAAACAGAGACTGGTCAATAGTCCCACTGAGTTACAGAGCTGGGCTGTTGATTGCGGACGAGAAGGATTTCTTATTTTATTAGGAGATACAAAACTGACATAATGAGTCTTGTGATGTCTGAAGGAAGATAAAGTATCACTTTATGTATTTGAGAGAAGAAGGTAATAGAGGAGTAAGAGACGAGTGGTAAATATTAAAACATCTGCATTCCAATTTCTGTTTTCTCAAAGGAGCTGTTCAGTATTTAGAGGCTGTCTCAGACAAAGTGGTAAATAAGAAAGAGGAGACACACATGTGTGCGCACACATTCTCGGCACAGCAAACCTAACTCATTTCATATTATTTTGCTAGCATTTTTAGCCCCCCCACCCCTCCCCGCCCGCCGGTGAGCGTCATACGAAGCACACGTCCTTGACACTGACTGTGCATTTGCAGCACAGTCAAAAATCTATTTTTAGACATCAATTCTTAATAGCGTAGCATGTTGCATTTGATATGCTGAACTCTAAGGTCATTAAGATAAAGTTAGTTTATGTAATGGTGTGTAATCACTCTTGGAGTCCATTAAATGACCTTCTATTCATGTCATCTTCAACAGAGCCTCAGTGATGGAATAATAACCTAAAAGCAATTACTGTCAGTAATCCTTCCACATCTAAATTATGGGCAGCACTGAAGATCATTCATTAATAATACGATCACATAGCTGCCTTTAAGAATGGCATCTCATGTTTGACAGGTGATGGGTCAACCCAGTATCACAGCAAAACGTGTAATAGACACGCGAGTCCACCGTGTCCTTTTCACGCTTTGCCTCTCCAAATCTGAAATGGACACGCATGCAGAAATTGCATTACCAGCAGGGGGAGATGATATACTTAAAGTTAGTGTTTTAATTCCAGGATCCTTAATCGTTAGAATCGAGTAAGCTAGGTGGCTAATATGTATAATGTCTGTTTAATGCATGATTATTTTCATGTTGGCTTGATACTGCAGATTACCGAAACTTACTGCAACGTCTGCATCTGTGAAATGGACACAGTGGACCGGTGTGTTGTGATATGAATGGGTACATATTGTAGCGCTGACCTGCTATGGAACAGGTAGCATCTCATGTAATCTATGAGACAGGTTTACATATAATATAGTAAATAAAACAATAGAAATAAGAAACGATTGGCCAGGAAAGAGTATAACATTTACTGGTTGTCAGAGATCCAAGCGTCTGAAACCAAAAACACGCTTTTGCCTGAGTCTGGATCCTTATCTGGCATTTTATGTCCAGCTTCACTGAAAACCAGTATTGGCTGTGATTACATCTCAGAAGAATTACTGGCCTCCTGCTTCTGTGCTAAATTCCATTATGTGAATCAACAAAGACATTTTTTGTCTGTGAGGGGGGAGTTGTGATTTGGAGACCAACATTTTTGACTATCTGGACTCGGAAGCATGAATGAATTCCCCCTGCAGCTCAGAGCAGCAGTGACAGCGATCTGATAAGTTTTGTGTGAGCATAATGTAACTAAAGGCTCCCCCTGCATGTAATTTAGCTTAAGATGATTTACTTGCACACCTGAGATGTGAAACATAATGTAATAGATGCACAGAATTAACACGAAGGCTAGTGTGCATGTGTGTGCACACGTGTGTGTGTGTGTACTCTCTCTGTCATTGGCCAAATTCAGAAGACAAAGCACTGTCATCAGTCATAAGCTTGTTTGTGTGTTTAACAACAGAGGCACAAAATTAAGCATGCGTGCTTTGTGTGTGATGATTCCCCCCCTTCATTAAATTCACACAAAGAGAGCATAAATAGGTGCTGGTGTGTAAAGTTGGTTGCCTCAGCAGGATGCGAGTCTGCCAGTTACTCAGGGTTACTATACTTAAGTAACTAAGTAAGACTTTAGAGAAGCAGGTGGCTGCAGATTAGAGGGAATGAAATAGAGGCCGGAGAAGTAGGAAAAAGAGGTGGCTAAGTCGGCGGTTTGTGTACACGCACTGTCCTTTTAAAATGGCAGACATTAGATCTTTTCTAAACTTGCAGACCTTCAGACCACAAGAAGGTCTGCAGTTACAGTACATGCTAATAATCAGATTCCACTGCAGCTGGAATAATTGTAGCAACACTTTGAGTTAGCATGCATATGCATTTCCTTGTTTGTTTCCCCGGGCATGTATGTACTCTGAACGTATCAGTTCCAAGCAGATTCCACGCCTGTTACGGCCTATCTGCTTATGAGCTGCATTCCCTCCGTCGGATGTGCCGCATGGCTGCCAAGTGGGATTATTGAGAGAACAGCAAAGCATGAGGTGTTTATCCTGTCCATGCCAGAGTGGGATCGCACAGCATAGATAAGTACAGCAAAGCACGGGAGCCATTCCTCAACCTTTGTCTCCTGTAACACATTTTAAATTCAAATTCTGCTTTTTAATTCAAAGTGTCTCACCCGATGTTGCCAGTTTATGAATTTTAAAATCACTTGATGCTTTTGTGATGACCTTTAAAAAGAAATGAAAGACATGCAACAAAGATGCATCACACACACTTCCATAAATGTCAAGTAGCCTTCACATTCGTGCTGTGCTCAAAAGGTGAACGAGAACAAATATAGAACATACTGGACATGAACTTCCTCCTATAAATTAATATTTTGACATCTACAAGTTAAAATGCATTTGAGAGTTGCATCATATGAATCTCTGTAAACTGTATACATACTTATAGCAACAGGTAAAGATGCACAGAGTCCCTGAGTGTGATCTGGTAATACAAATATAAGAGCAAGCTGCATAAAAAAATAAGCTGACTATTCAAAGATTAAAGTGGTAATTAGAGAAAGAGTATTTTCCCCGTTTCATATGTTCCAAATATCTAATATCTGCCATGAGCCCGCCTCCATCTTTGCTTTCTATTTTAAATTTTTGTCCGGTGCATTTTCTTCTGAATTTGCCTGCTTTTGTCTAAATGCAGCAAAAGCTGATTAATGAAAATGCAAAATATTTGCTTGTGTTTTGTCTGTTTAAAAGAATTTGTCAGCTTTTCTTCAGCTGCAGTGTGTTGAGCTTTCAAACTATTGAGCTAGAAAATTAGTCTGAAAATATTTAGTAATTTTCACAGATCATTTCAATATAAAAAGCTAAAAATCTATTTATTAGCAGAGTCTCAAATATGACTTTAAATCTTGTGAATAGAAGCTTATTTTCCCAAATACAAAAACACAATAATGACCTTAAATGCTTCAAATTTCTTTCCCCTGAGTGATTTTGCTTCATTTGAGTTTTCAATAATTCGGTTTTAAAGTGATTTGGCAACTTGGTATCACCTTCTTTACAACAGTATTTTAAATGGTTTGTAAATAACAGGACATAGCACAGCCTACAACTGTAAGCAAAAGGAAGTTGGTCTTAAACGTGCAGCACAGTGTTTGTGCTTTATGGCCAAATATCTCCACTTAGTTCCCGTCTGTGTAAAGAACATCTCTGTGGTTTGATCAGATGGAACCTCTGCTATAGTTCTATATATTGTCTTTAGAGAGGAGAAGCCTTCTCCTGACAACCCTTCCAAACAAGCAGTACTTGTTCATTCTTTTTCTAATTGCACTGTCGCGAATGTTAACTTTTAGCATGCTAACTGGGCCTGTAGAGTCTGAGATGTGGCTCTTGGGTTTTTATTATTTTTTTGCACACTCTGACCTTGAATGACATTTTGTTGAGACACATTTATTGCCAACATGTAGTTTTCATAAAGGTGTTTACACGCACTGATGATTAATTAACCAAGGGCATTTGATCAGCAGCACCTGGCTGCTACTTCCCCTTAGCTGTCACAGGACTGCACAGAGCCCTTTGAATTCTTTCTTTTTTCCCATAACTGTAGGTAAAGGTTCTTTTTGCTTGACCTTATCTAGAACATGATTTTTGGTGAGTGTTTGATAGGATTTACCAGACCTACAGATATGATGATCATATTTGCGCATGCTAATGAAGCCACAATATTGTGAAACTGCACATGTGTGCATAACTCATATCAGCAGGTAGAGTGTTTGCCCCATAATCGGAAGGTCGGGGGTTCAAATCCATCGAACGACTACCCTGAGGCAACCCTCAGCAAGGTACCGTCCCTACACACTGCTCCCCTGATGCTGGATCGGTGGCTGCCCACTGCTTCACTGAGTGAATGTGTTAAATGCAGAGAGTAATTTCCCCACAGGGGATTAATAAGGTATACAAGGAAAAAAAAAACTACCCACATGTCTACGATGCCAAGATGGCTGCCAAATGGTAAGACTTAATTCCACGAACGAAAGCTCAGCATAATTAACAGATGCACTGCAAACAACCTTGTAACTGAGAAAACAGCTCTACTTATGCATGTAGAAAGTAATTTGTGATGTGGGACAGCTGTGGAGGCAGGAAGCACATTGGCACAGTTATGCGGTTGTGTAACAGGAGCCCACACAGCTGACACCTGGTGGACAGGTGTGGAATAACACCGGTGAGGGAAAACTCCCCAGAAAAACCAGCCGGCCCAAAAGATCAATTAAAAGTAGACAGAGTAGGATGTGGTAGAAAACCAGTTGTGACAGTGACACACAAACAAGCAGCAGATGCTTAATTTCCTGAGGTTACATACATGACATTTGCCAACTCCCTTTTCACAAGACAGCTCAGTCGTGTCGTAACAGCAGTCACTCTTTGTGTCACGCTGCATTCCCCCACACACTCAGAGTGAGCCGGTGCACACTGCAGCCAATAGTTTGCTTTTTTCTTTTCAGCTCCACGTTCTGACGAGACATTTTTATAATTTTCTTACAGATAAAAAATAAAACGCTTGCACAAAATGTTTTTGTGATCATAAAAGTTGATGTTCGTCTACTGAAGGCGTGTGTGTGTCTGTGTGCGCCCGATGTGCCTATAGTTTGATGGGACACTAAACAATTTAAAATACTGGATGAGGAACTGACATCACATTAAATTGCTTTTATAGCAGTTTGCACTGAAACTGGAGGCTACAGACAGACTTTACTAGTGTGTGTCTGTTTGTGTGCATGCAGGCATGAAAGAGAGAGTCTAACAAGCAAAAACCTTTGTTAAAATTTGTCATCTCTGCATTTGTGGATGTTTGTGTGTCCATGTGCTGCACGGACAGACAGACAGAGAGAGAATAGAGATGCAGAGTTGCAAATGGTCCCCATGGTTCAGATGTCACCTCTTCTTTTCCTCATCAACTTTGCTTGTAATCCCTTTCTCCTCTCTCCCTCTGCACCACTTAGCCACCCACTTTCCTTTCATCTATTCTTCTTTTTTCTCTCCCGTATCTCTCCGAGCCACCTTCTCACTTTCATTTTTCTCTATTGGGGTTTTCATGCATGAACAATCTCTTGGTCTTTATCAGTGATGGATAACTCTGAAGGCTTTACAGCTACTTCATATGAAGATAAAACCGTGCAACTCTATGCTGACACAAATGTCCGTGGTAAGGTGCTCAGTGTAAGGAGTCGTACTCTATAGAGAATAGCTCGCTGTTTGAGGCTCTTATTTATTACAATATATCTCAAGGATTCTTGTAATTCAATGGGTGCATATAGTCCACACGGCATATTCTACCCAGTGTGCATGCGTGCGTGTCCATATGACTAGTGAACACGTTGCTCGATGTTGGCAGTTCCAGGTTAAGGACAGCTGCGTGTCTTTTGTGGTTGTCCTCGCTGTCCATCCACACACTCCTTTATTCAGCTTTTCTTTAGAGTGTTCAAAGTGAGGGCAAGGTCAGTAAAGCAGCATAGAGGAAAAGTGTTTAGTGGTGCAAAGTTTGTTCAAGGTCTGCTGCACAGTAAAGCTGACTGATGGGCAGAATCTTTGCTTTTGCTCCCATTTCCAACTGTACCTCTTGATATGCAGGACTGCAGAATCATCGTGGGAGAAGGAGCCCCAAGAGATGTAGAAGAAAGAGGAATGAAGAGTTATACGGACATACTGTGAAGGAGTCAGAGAATGAACCACAGTTTATAATCATGCAGTGGTTAGAAAAGCAAACATTCCTGAGTTGCTGTAGCAGCATGACAGTTGCGAAGAGTTGTCCTAATTATCTTTTGAACACAGTGAAAATGTGCAGCTTTATTTGATCCACACGTGAAAAAAAACATTCATAATTCAGAGATATAGAAGCTTTCTCCTGTCCAACAATAGAGACACACATTTACACTTCAAACCCACGGTACACGGAGCGACCCCACAGCCAGTAGCTGTCTGACTGCACAGGGTAGATGCTAAGCTGCCAACATTAATATAAAGCTCAACTGATGCTGACACAACAGTAACAGTATGATGGCGATGAACCAGTGCGGGGGTCAGAACGAGAAAAACACCATCACGAGCTGATTGAATGTTTCTGACCGTCTGCTTAACCATGAACACAAACACCGTGTAGCACATTGCAAGTCGTCAAAATTACGCAGTTAAAGCCAGATGTTTATTTAGAGAGACGACAGAAAAACCGTCATGCAGAAAAGCAGCTATGCTGAAGGGTCAGCAGACATTAGCTTGGATCACTTTGTATAGGTTCAATCAATTTTCCTGTTGACTCCTGGGGGAGCATAGGTCCGCAACAACACCATGCCAACGGACTCTGTTCTGGGCTGCTCTCTTTAGCTTGTATAGGTTGTAATGCTGTGATAGTTTTATGCTTATATATATTAATATTGTAGCATCTGGCTTCTCCTTGTTATTGCCGTATTCAAAACAAGGACAATTGTCAAGGTCACACAGACATTTTCAGCTGAAACCTTTTTCTCCACACTGTGTTCACATTGTAATACCAAAATAATGTATTACATAGCAAGTGTAGTATCTCAAGTTGCCTAAGATGCATAATTTACGTTTTCAAAATAGTGTCATCATACATAAGTATTAAACATTTTAGTTAATACTTAAACTGTAAGGTGTGGATGTGATCACATATAATGAGCTCTGGCTGAGTGCAGGGCTGCTTTTAGGGCACTTCAGCCAAAATATAATGATCAATATTGTCATGCATGTGTTTATTTTGTAAAACACACATCTAGTGCAAAATAGCAACTCAGTTCAGATCAGCTCGACCTTTGGGTAGAATTTTTTTGCGTCATACATATTGTTCATTTTGTCATTGAGTTCTTTTTATTCATTTACTTCGAGTTGATTTATGCCCCACATATCTGCGGGATTCTGTAGAAATACCATTTTTATCTCCGAAATATAAGGAAAGCTGCAATAATACTAATACTAATAATAATAATGTATTTTCCTCTTTGCTCATTTTAAATGTCCTTGCCATGAGAATGCCTCAGTGTTCGTTGCCCCCACTGCAGTCTTTGTCTTAATTTGACATTGGGATGTGTTAATGCAGATGATAAAACGAGACCCCCTATGAGACAGCTGTGGGGTGAATGGTGTCTGTGCTGAAATGTGCTGTTGCTGGCATTAGTTCCACAGAGTCATTCGGAGGAGATAAGGTCAGGGAGATAGTTAGTATTGTGGGAGGTTATTGTGTGCACAATTGTGTCTGTAGTTGAAAGGCAGAGAAACACCACCACAACCACCCACACATGCAGGGCCTTGGAGTGGGGGTATGTCACCAGGGTGCAGAGGAGGCTACCCCCCCCCCCCTCTGTCCCCTTCTGGCTGCCTCTGCCTCAATTTTATCCCACAACTTAGACATTCACATTACTCACACTCTCATTACACATACATATAGGATCTTGGGGGTGGGCACGATACACGGAGTCCAAAGTACCATCAGGGTGTACACCCCACCCCTGGCATCGTTGCCCACCTCTCAATTTTAAATACACGTAGACATTGAGGGCTATCAGGAGGGACCATGCGCTTACCTGCTGCTCTCTGGCAGGTAGCTCCATGCCCTCCTGGGTTTTAAATGCACCTTAGAACACACATGCATCAACATTACAATGAGCGGGTGGAGGGAGGTTTGGAGTCTTCTCACACCCCCATTCTCTGCGACCTGCTGGAGCAGGGGGGCTAGGACTAGGAGGAGGAGTTGGCCGTCCGACTGCGGTCTGGAGTGTGGAGCCTTCCTGCTGCTGCGGAGTCGGGGCGGTCTGCCTCTCCCCACCGCAGGGAAAAGGGAAACACCACCTGGGTCTGGGTGCAGTTCCCCCCTCCAGGGACGGGGGCACCTAGACCCGGTTTGTAGAGTACGCTTGGGGAGTGTGATCGTGTGTACAACGTCTCTTTATGTCTGTCTCCACGTTGGTTGAGTGTGGAGTAAGTGCATATGAGAGCATGAGGGTGGGAATGGATGTTTGTATCTGTGTGTGCCTGTATGTCTGTGTCTATATGTCAGGTTGGGTGTCAGGCGCCACCTCTCTGGGGACACCTCAGGCCCTCCAAGGTTTGGAGGCCTATCTCCCCCTACCACCACTTCCCCTGCCAGTGGCGGACCCCCTCAGACATCGGTGCGTTGGTGGTTCTTTGTGTCCGGGGATGGGCGTCCAGGTACACACCGGCTCACTCCTTGGCGGCCGCTTATCGGGGCCTGGAGCCTGGGGCTTGCTCGGGCCACTTCGGAGGTGGGGTGCCCCCGGCCTCTCGGCCTGGGGCTCGGTCACTCAGGCGCAGCTGGCTGCCGGCGGAGCTCACGGGCGCGTCACTGCAACTCCCCCTGGCTTCTGCTCCGCGGCTGCTGAGTGAGCCCTCATCTGGGACTCTCCTCAGCTCTTTCCGGGACAGTGGCGCAGCTGCCCCTCTGTTGGTCTTCCTTGGTCTCTTGTGTTCTGGGGGCCTCTGGATGTCTGGAGTTTTGATCTCCTCCACACCTGCTTCATGCCCTGGAGGACGGGGCTGTGGCCCCCCCACACCCTCTAGCAGATTATTACATGAAGGAACCTTTTAAAAAACAAAAAACAAGCGCGTCCATGCTCACAGGTGTACACACGGGCGATCACACCCACAAACTACACCCTTTTTGGCTCCTACCTCAAAGCACACTGTGTTCTGTTGATCTTATGTGCTGCACAATAATGTTTAACATTTAGTATTTACTGTCATATTCCCATATATCATTGTGATGCTGTTTATTCTATTACTCTTGTTCTCTTCTGCTTGCTTTCTTTTTTCTTTCTCAGCAGGTGATCCAGGTGATTGATATATGCATTTTTTTTTCTCTGCCCGTTCTGTTGGTTTTTGTCTTTTGCCCTTCTCCCCCGTCCCTCTTCTCAGCTGTTTCTCTTTCCCTCTTTCTTTCTCCCCTTCTTTCCCCCAGTCAAGTCTGTCCCGTATTCAGTAAGTGAAAATAAAATAAACAATAAAAGGTGAATCAAATGGACCATTACGGCAAGGCTGGGATGGTCAGTTTGGTAAAGTAAATCCGTTGGGCATCTTTCTTTGCCTTTAGACAACAATTCTGATGGCAAAAGAGCCAAACGGGACAGGCCAAAAAAAAAAAAAAAAAGAAAGGCAGAGAAACAGAAGTAGAAGGCTTGGAGCTCTAACAAATGGTCTATTCTGCAGAGAGCGAGAGCACAAAGCTGCGATAGGCCTGAGAAAGAAAGAGCCGCGAGGAGAGGATGGTGCTTGTGTCAGACAGAACATCTACACTGTGACAGAAAGTGCCTTAAAGATTCATGCAGGGAGACCACAGAGTTAGACATCAGACAGAAAAACCACGATGAATGTCCTGAAACTGAGAAATTTAAAGGTTTATATTCAGTTAATATTTAGGTAATGATTTGCTGTGGTGTGTCTTTTCCTTTAGTTCAACAAAAATATCAAGCAATGAGTCCTTCAGACCTCTGGAGAAATCATATATAGCCATCGTGGTTCTACTTTTAACTGTGCGGGCTGCAGCTTTATTGAATACATTTTAACATGAGATGTTAAATACATCATAAATTCTCAGAAACATTATGATGCAATGACCAGCTTAAGAGCGATGTCGCTGTCGACTCAAAGGCCAAAATAAAACAAAGAGTTTTTGTGATTTTGCTGAGAAACCAAAAGAAAGCTGTAAGCCATCATGTTGCCTGCTGCATGTGGAAACTAGGATGTCTTGGCTAACATATTAACCACACTGATGTTAATGATACACTAAATGTGTTTCTGCCATGCTCCTCCTTCTAGGAACCATTAAAGGTTCATGTTTATCACGATTGTCGGGACTAAAGTTTATTCATCTGTTTTTGAATCATGTTCAGCAACTTTTACATCATTTCTTTCCTAGAAATCCTCACATTTAGAAAGCCGTTTGGTGCAATTAGCAAATATCAAAAGCTAAACTGAGACAGTGACTGAAATCTTTAATTACTAGTCTAAAATTGGAAAACAAAAGACTGATCGATTTTAATCGATGTCTTCAGTTAACAGAGAGCTTTTTTTACTTCTTATAGTCACATAGAGACTTTAAGCCACCTGGGAGACATGAAGCCTCATACATATTGTTTTAGGCTTACAGTTTCATCACAGTGGGGGTCAGTTCCTACCATAAGATAGCAAAGAGGTCAGGCTTAATTTTATTTCCATGCAGCAAGTGAAAGATGTGGAATCTTGGGTTTGAATATTTTACTGGGTGTAAACACCATAAAACTCAGCGAAGCCTTGAAAGAAGCTGATGCTGCATTATGCTACAGTATGCAAGTCGTACTGGATGTAAATCTAAAGCAACATGAAGTTACTTAATGAATATTTGTCCATTAAAAATAATGATCAAAAGAACTACATCTGCCATGAAAGGCCTTATATATAAAACATTAACACAATACAATCAAATAAAATTAATCCTTTTCAAAAGCATTTAAACAGTTAATATTAAGACCTGTTCAAATGTAGATTGTAGAGCATAAAACCTAAAAAGTGTCTCACCAAGACAAATTTGTCCTGAACTTTGAAGAACTAAGATTCATGCCAGAGAGCTGAGAGACTGTCCTCCTTTATAGACTGGATAAACGCTGCTATTATCACTGCTAGCATCACTGCATGATGCAACCTGCACAAAGGAACATCTTTGAAAGTCACAATATCTTAGCACACATATTCCTGCACCAGCATTACAAAATATGCAGAGCCACTCTGCAGGAATGAAGCAAAAAGGCAAAACATCACAGTGGGATTAAAAAGAGTGAAAAAGGCAGAGAGGACACAAGTGATAATGCAACACGAAGTAAACAGATGTATGTGTGTATGACGGATACAACGCATAGAGAAACTTCACTTAGTGGAACGCTGAATGAATGAATGAATGAATGCAGGCTTTAATGCAGAAGGAGAGCAGTGTGAGGGGCGAGCACAGAATGAAGAATGAGAGGGGAGGGAGTTCGAAGAGGGCGATACAGGAGGAAAGAAGAATAAATGATGAGAAGGTGGAGATGGAGGCAGAGGGATGAAGGAGAGGCTTGCAGGAGGATAAAAAAGTTGTGAGATAGAAGGGAAATGAATGAGACAGTGCAGATAAAAGCAGAGAGTGAGCAATGGGAAACGTGGGGAGAAATGGGGGGGAGGCTGATGAAAGGAGTGTCACAGAGAAGACATAAACAGTGTCTGTCTTAATAATGCGGTCTCACATTCAGCCTGTGTAAAAACCAAATAACTCATAACATTATGAAAAACTGATGATTCCCCATCATCGGGGCGCAAAGTCTCCTCTTCACAGAGGGGATACTTTAGCATATTTCTCACTTACTGCAGTCAGAAACCGACAACAAAGTGTTGCCTGAAGAAACTGCGCTTCTAAGAGAAACATTGTAGCAAATACTCAGAACAACATATATTCAAAGTCACATGACAAAGAGCTGTCCTGGCTGCGAGGAATATATCTGCGTGATGGCACAAGTGTGTGAAAACGAGGGTCAGTCAGCAGCAGTGTCATGTACACACACACACCCCACTCCCACTATTCTTTTAGAGGAGTTTTTTATTATTGCATTGCTCTTCGTTGACACTGTCGTTGGAGGGCACACAAGTTTGATTGCGTTTTGTCGCCACTCCCATGGAGGATTAATCCTTGAGGTCTTCCCAAATGCAATAATTGATCGATCACGTCACTTTATAACCCACCAGTGCAGCTGCAGTAGCTTTAGTATGCTGACCGAATGTAACTTATGATTAATTAATGAATACCAAAGACGATTATCTGACCTCTGAATCTTCTCCCTGTGCTTTTCTCACCATCTGTCTTACTCCCTGTCAATTCTCGCTTCTCTTATCCTCGATTTCTCTGCCTTGCCTTCTCTTCCACCTCAGGGCGAGTGTTCATCTAAGTGCTACAACATGTTCATCATAGAGACGGTGTGTGTGGCCTGGTTCTCCCTGGAGTTCATCTTGCGGTTCATTCAAGCTCAGAGCAAGCTGGACTTTCTCCGCGGGCCGCTCAACATCATCGACGCTATGGCCATCCTGCCCTACTACGTTTCCTTGGTGGTGACAGAGAAAGACCCAGAGCTGGAACACGAGAGGCCGGGAGGAGGTAAGGGCTACCTGGACAAGCTAGGCCTGGTTTTGAGGATCCTGCGAGCGCTGAGAATTCTCTACGTGATGAGGCTGGCTCGCCACTCTCTCGGCCTGCAGACGCTGGGGCTGACGGTGCGACGCAGCACCCGGGAGTTTGGCCTTCTGTTGCTTTTTCTCTGCGTCGCTGTCACCCTCTTCTCCCCGCTGGTGCACTTGGCTGAGAGCGAGCTCACAGGTACCCATGACTTCACCAGCATTCCCGCCTCCTACTGGTGGGCCATTATCTCCATGACGACAGTGGGATATGGCGATATGGTGCCCAGATCCATTCCGGGACAGGTGGTAGCACTGAGCAGCATCCTCAGTGGCATTCTCATCATGGCCTTCCCTGCTACTTCCATCTTCCACATGTTCTCCCGCTCCTACCAAGAGCTCAAGATGGAGCATGACCGATTGTTCAAAGAGGAGTGCGTGGCTGCCGCTGCAGCTGCTGCTGCCAGTGGGGAGCCACAGGAGGCGGGAGGTGAAGGAGGCGGTGAGAACTCGGCTCCACCTAAAATGCATCTAGACAATGATAATGTGCACTCGCTGGAATCTCTGGCTCTGTTAGGGAAAGGTGGCGAAGCTGCTGGAAATAATAATCACAGCCTTCCGGCAGCAGCTTTCTGAGCTGCATTTGCACAGACTGACCTCTAAGATGTGACTGTGCAGTATACGATGAAAGTACTGTTTCCAAAAGGCCTCACTATCTACACAGCTCTGAGGGCATCTGCATTGTTTGGATAAAAAGAGATTAAGCAAACATTACGCATTTCTTTTGCTCTTCAAGGATTTCATAAGGAGTAAAAGTGTCCGCGCTGAGAGACACACAACCCTTTAAATCGGATGATTTTGTCCGACCAGAAAGCCTCTGCAGCAATATTAGTAAACGGCTGCGTCCATAAACATGCAATATTCAATCCAAAGTTGCTTTTCCTCCCACTGTGAAAATACTGACTGTAACTTTTAGTTTCATTCTCATTACTTTTTAATCTGTTGCCTACAGTATGACCTCAGTGTGTTTCGTACTGTATACTAGCTTGAAGCCATGCTATAGCAAATTGATTGTCTCATATATGATACGATTCATCTCTCTTGTGTATATTTCTATGCTTGGACTGAAATGGTTTCTCCATTCTCAAATATAAACTCCAGGTAAACGATTAAGAAATTGCATAATTATTCCAAATGTTTCTAAATCAGTGACAAAAGGAACGGACATGGAGGAAAAAAAGGTGTTTTTATTTGAATGAAGACGAGCGTGAGTGAGAGAGAGTGAGCACTAAAACCATGAAATGTACTTTGCAACGCTCCAAATAAAAGCTCTCCTAGTAATCTGAGAGAAATCCGTTTTCTGGTCTGTATTTTTTTTCCTTGGTGCGATGGTCTAATCTCTGCTCATCTGGGATGCTCAATCAGAGTCCTACTGCTGAACATTTACTCTGAGAAGAAGAAACAGAAATAGCTGCCGCTGCCAGACAGAGAAGTATTCTGTGAATTCTGTGGCAATCCGCTTCTTACATCACCTTCTCGTTTTCATGCGCACAATTACAGCACTGTGGAAGAGCGTCTCTCTAATGTCTAATCTAATGTTTTTAAGACAGCGGTCTCTGGTTATTGTTGATCTTCGTGTCTGGAACAAATCTGTCCTCATCTACTCTGTTTAATCCCGCTGTGGCCTTTGGACCTCTCAGAGTTCTTTTACTGAGAAGAGTTGCCTGCAGCACCGTGGGGTCCAAGAAGGTTGTGGAGGCACGCAGGGACATGACAGATGTGGATGTAATCTAGATTAAAGTTGGGATTAAAACCCCCACAGGGAAACGGGTTACTGCCTGAAACTCAACTTCATCCAGTTGCTTCAAATAAGATTTATCTTTTTTTTTCTCTATTAATTCAGTGGCAATTTCTTTTGCTTTATTGTGGTTTTCATGCCTTAGAATTAAGATTTACATGCACATGATGAAATATAATGTATTTTACAAAGTTTTTTATCCATCTGTATACTCAGTAGGTAAAGACACATTGATATTATAAACAGTATATAATGGGGTTTTGCAACACTGATCATAACTCGTATGGACCATTATTCTAAAAGCAGCTACGGGGGATCAAGTATTCTCATATGTCTGTGTAGCTCATCGTCACAAATCATTACTGATGCTCAAAAGTAAAGTTCAGTCCAAAAAGTCACTTACACGTCAAAGACAAGAAAGATGAATGTTTGATAAAGACCTTTTCAAGGACTTTCGCTTTTGAGCGGCACTTTTTAAACGACTAAAACATTTTATTCTAACTTGAAAATGTTCTAATATTTTCTCTTTGCAGAAAGTTGCATTAAAAAAGTAATATCATTTAGGATGTTGGAGCCAGCAGGGTGTTTGCTAAATAAAGCTAAGCCCTTTAATTTTTTGTACAGGAATCAGCCCATTGTTTTATGAAGGTTGTGTGGGGTCAACCCTCAAAAAATATCTTTGTGTTTTACATTTTTATTTGACCTTTCCAGTCAACACATCACCATTTTTGCATTAATAAGGCAAATATATGTAGAAGAAGACACGCAGACACGGAGGCGAGAAGGCCATGAAAAAAAAAGTATATTTAGACAGTCTGTGTAGAACAAAAAACGACTGTTACTTAGCTAGCCGGTGGTCACGTGCAGGTGTTTAATGCAGTTTCAAATCATCATGGTAAGCTAAGCTAATTACATCCTGGCTCTGTCTCCATACAAACATAACAGCAGCAATAATCCTCTTACCTAACTCACATGGTTAGATAAGAAAATAAGAACGAGCATCCAGTGCATTTTCCAAAAAGGACAGTGCTCAGCGCAATTATCTGCTCACACTGTATCATTCTTATGTATCAATCTTAACAGGTTTTGATTAGCATTGGTAACAATAACAAAAATGTCTCAATTATATAATTTTGGACAAAGCAATGCTACGAGTTATTCAAATAAAGAAATCACACAGGAGGGATCAGAGGAAGACATTTGTTAAGTTTTAAGTAAGTTTTCTATATAAAGACCTATTGGCCATGCTTGTAGCCAGAATTATGTAATGTAGTGAGGGACTGACACACCAGAGGGGAACACAGCTGAACCTAATTAGACACGACGAGACACAGACCTTCAAAGTAAAACAGGAAACTCACAAACTGTTTTACAAACACAAACTCAGAGGCATGGACAGAGCACAGAAGGGAGAACACTAAAACCTTAAGAACTAATACAAAATAAGAATCAACACAAAACACAAGATGATATCAAAATGAAACACAAAACTCTGGGTCACCGATCCAGGACCATGACACTTTCTCTCTTTCTTGCACGGATAAACTGTCTCTCACACGCCTACTTATTTTTTCATCCATGGTTTTAGGGGGAGTATTTCTTGCTCATTGACAGTCGAAAGGTCGCTGCATGCATTCATTGTTCCATGATGTGGGCGCTGAGGAACCCTTTGACAATGTGATAAGAAAGGCTGAACAAATAAAGTTAACTTGAAAAATGTGTATGTCATGCTTCTGGTAAAATAAGAACGGAGGTGCACAGCGTGGATGTGGTAGAGGTGTTTGGATGGAGGTGAGGATTGGGACTCAGCATACAGCAGATGGAGCATCTGTCATGTATGTCGCTTCTAGCTCTGTGGCATTAAAGAAATCTCAGCAGACGCTTATTACAGTTTTGGGGAAGGAAGAGAAGAAGAAGAAAGCTTGATGGTATAAGTCTGTCATGATGGTAGCTCAGGTAGGCCCCAAAGTCAGGCTTTGCCATTATCCAGAGACATCAGCTGCCCTCACTGCCAGTCAACATCTACTAATGCTTGGCACTACTGTTTAAGCTGATTTATCCTGCACACAGTTCTGTGCATCTGCAAGTTACTTTGCAACCCACCCTAACCTCACCTCTTTTTTCACAACCCTAATCAAGGTCATTTCTGTTTTCATTCATTCTTTCTGTTTTCTGGGTCTTCTCTCAGCTGGTCTCATGCCCTGCAGCATTCGGTGTATGTGGATGGGTATGGAGCTGTGTTACCCTTGCCTTATGCATTTTATATGTGGATGTGACGAATTGAAGAGCCCCAAAACAGTCACACCACCAAATACGTATAAGTCACTGCAGATGGAAGCAGTCCCAATACAAAGTAGGATATTCTCCCTGGTGGTTAATACACGTGAAGTTACATTTACCAATATGGTAAATCATCCACCCTGGCAGAAACTTTTAAAGAGCAGCTCAGCAGATTATCTGTGTGGTATGTGTTGTTTTTTTTAAAAAAAAGGTTAATATTTGGTGTCACCATTTTTCCATTAACTTTTTTAAAGATGATAAATAAACATACAATGCTTGAAAAATTTATGAGACCACCACTCATTGTGAGGTTTATGCCACAGATGCCCTAAATTAATGCTACTTATCATTACCAAAATCATTTTTATGTTTTTTTATGGTTCACATCGTACAAACTCTATAATCAAATTGTATCCAACAACTTTCAAATGTACTGTTTTAAAAGATAAGCTGAAAAAATGGCAAAGCAAATGATTCATTTTATACCAAATTACGCTTATTTAACTGCAGAAGAATTGGGGTTGGTGGTTGATTTTAATTGGTGATTAATTTCTGACTGATCAGAGAAGTCTTTCCTGGCTTTGGGTTTAAGAACATGAATTTTGTAATTTGCTTAAAAGATAATGATGTAATTTTCTCAAATATACTTAAATTACTGATGTTGTCTTGTTTTATGACGTGTCTGTGAAGGTCCTCAGTCATCCAGGTCATCGTAGTCTAAGGAGCTTGCGAAGCAAAGCGTCTGGACTTCTTTGAGTTACTTGAAGACGTTTCACCTCTCATCCGAGAAGCTTCTTCAGTTCTAAGGTCAAATGGTGGAGAGTCCCAGATAGAAACCTAGTGGGAGTTTCCCCCCACAGAGGGACAAAAGGACCCCCTGATGATCCTCTAATCGCCTGAGCCAAGGTGGGAAACTGGGTGTGGGTCCCAATCAGCCAGAGTTTCGGGTGTGTTCATTGTGAAACCTGGCCCCACCTTATCATGCGAATTCCTGAGGTCAGATGGCCCAGGATGTGAGTGGGCGTTAAGGCGTCTGGGAAGGGATCTCAAAACTGGATTATAGATGGCAGAGAGTTGGTGTCGTAAACCCCGCCTCTGTTCAAAGATGGTCGCTCACAGTGGACATAGATGGCTTCTTTCACTCCTCTTTCAAACCATCTGTCCTCTCTGTCCAAAATGTGAACATTGGCATCCTCGAAAGAGTGACCTTTATCCTTAAGATGCAGATGGACTGCTGAGTCTTGTCCTGTGGAGGTGGCTCTTCTGTGTTGTGCCATGCGCTTGTGAAGTGGCTGTTTGGTCTCTCCAATGTAGAGGTCTGGGCATTCCTCGCTGCACTGTACAGCGTACACCACATTGTTAAGTTTGTGTTTTGGCGTTTTGTCTTTCGGGTGAACCAGTTTCTGTCTGAGCGTGTTGCTGGGTCTGAAATACACTGGGATGTCATGCTTGGAGAAATGCTTGTTTTATGACATATAGTCAAGCACTGTATATTGACATATGCTACAATATTCCTTATAAATTACATATACATATGCATGTATCATAGCACTTTACCTCAGTTAATGAACTGAGTGATCATGTTGAGACTTATCAGATTTTTGTCTGGTGTCATGCTGGGGGGAGACCCACCAGTCTTCAACAACCCAAACTCCCAAAGACCCAAGAGCCACGTAAGGAGGAGAAGTAGCTGTTTAATATTCAAAGCCAGCTTTGCTTTCATCCTACATTTGTACTGATGACAGCTAAGGCTACAGTTAACTGGTGTTAGCTTGTCGGAGGTGCTGTAATTTTCATAGTGAAGCTAACACTTGAATTTCAGTTGTTCCACAGCCATGAATTATTACAGGTTCAAGACAGCAGTGAGAAAAGGGTATCGTATGTGCTTGTAGGGACACGTGAAGTGAGCTGCTTGTTTTAATCCTTGGAGCAGTCCTTGTGAGTAGATGTGCAGATTTTGATTTTAGAAGTATGATTATTTTTAACATTTTTTGTTCTGGAATAAATAAAGTTGAGAAATATTTCATACTACAGGTATTACTGGTTGTAATAAGGTCAAATTGCAAAATTGTAGGATTTTCACCTTTCCTTTTCTTTTTTTGTAGCAGTTTTACTTCAGGGAGGCTGCTGCTAATGTGGCGAGAGGGTGATTCTTGTACTGCAGAGATGTTCAGGCCGGTGGTGCAACTGAAGTTGCTTTGCAGCGTCATCTGTATGACATCTTTTTTTCAACACAACCAATTTGTAAATCTCAAACATTTTCCTATATAGCAAATTTTACCTTGATGTGAGATTATGCACTGATTCTGTGATGCTGGGAAATCCCCCCACTGAGCATTTCTCTTCTTTGTTACAAGAAAGAATTTTCTTAATTCCCTCCATGTCATGAGATAGGATAAGCTGGTGTTTGATTTTCCACCATAGGCATCATAGTTGATGCACACCATAAGATATATGGTAAGATATGGATCCAATTAAACTGCACAGGCACAGACTATCAGCACAGAAATCCCTACAGAGGACATATCCCACCATCTAGATAGAGAGCACTTGGCTCAGACCGCAAATGTAGATTTTAATCAGCCGAATGAGTCTTTCTCGTGTCCCAGTGTGTTTTCTCACTCTAATTTAAAGGAAGAAAATGGAAAAGGGAAGAAAATGCATTCTGCCATTAATGTTCGACTGTAGGGACACTGAACCAGTTTGTTCCAAACAAAACCAAAAAAACATGAATCTCAAGAAAAAGACAAACACAAGCTGTTGTTGATGGGTTTCTATGTGATTTAATATTTGAATATTTGTTAGTGGGAAATCAGAGGATTTGTGTAGATTTGATAAAAATATAAAAGACAGAAAAAGGAGAGACAGAGGAACATCAGAGAGAGGGAGTGGACAGAGAAAACAAGAGTCTCTGTAAGTGTCTTCTTATCTAAAGCCAAGCACATTTTTCTGCTCCATAGTGAAATGAATTATGTGCCCTTTATTACGTGGCAGCTTGACTTGATGGTCCACTGCCCTTTAATACCTTATAATAACAGAGGACTCACACAAACACGCTCACATAAAGACAGTGAACTTGGTAAAAGATTAACACAAACATGCTAAAAAATGTCCTGGAAAGCTCAGGAGGAGGGAAGCTCAAGTAGTTACAGTGAGGCTCGTAATAAAAAAAGTCCTTCAGAGCTTCACAGTCTTCGCAAGATTTGCAGCAGATTTTATTCACTGAAGTATTTTACCATCCTCTGCAAAGGCGACGTTTAGTGTCTGTAAACATTCATGCTCTAGCAATACCCCTGATTAACTCTGCTTACCCAGGACCTGCAAGCCAGCACAGAGGGACAGAAAGGGGAAATCAGCTGGCCAGACCAGCATCAAACTGAATATAATACAGTCGTTAAACATTCCTTTTCAGCTGTGTTGAACTCAAAGATTACCTGAGGCTAACCAGATAACTGTTTACAAAAACCAAACCTCCTGTTACCTGTGGATACAAATTAAAAGGGAAGAGGAGAAACAACAATGCAAGTAGGTAACATGCATACAAACAAAGGCTTCTGTACAATGAGGCCACCAACACATAATCCACATCTTTGATGTATAAACCCGGTTCATTTAGGATGCTGTGTAAAAATTGAATTCAGTGATTTGCAAATCTCATGAAATTATATTTTATTTATAACAGAAAACAGAAAACATCTCAAATGTTTAAACAGAGAAAATTCACCATTTGAAGTTATCTTTAATATTATGGCAGTAACACATATCAAAAACGTTAGAACTAGGGCTGCCACAAACGATTATTTTGATAGTCAACTAGTCACCAATTATTTTTGTGATTAGTCGATTAGAAACTACATCATTCGGATTGTCTACATTCAAAGGAACTACTTCCTCTTCCGCCTTCATACTTATGTGCGAAATACGCTGTATTAATGTCTGGCAGCCGCTGGCGCGTGAACTCACAACAATGGCTGAGCATAATTGTGCGGACTTATTTTACCTCCACAAACAGCTGAGACGTGGTTCACGATACATGTGGCAAAAAAGTGAGGTGTTGTGGCCATACTTGCCAACCTTGAGACCTCAGAATTAGGGAGATATTCAAAGGGCTGTTGGGGGAGGGGGGGTGATAAATACATTTTACAGTGTTTATTTATCGGATAAAATACGTTAAATGTCACCGTTATTATTGGCCGGTGTTCTGGGAATCCATCCTACCTGGAAAAACATCCTACCCAATGTACCCGGCTTGGAAACAGCGGGGGTGTCCAAATTCAGAGGCTGCTTCCACCTGAGGACCCGGCCTTTCTAAAGAAAGCCGGGTAGTACGTCACGAGCTCCCTCGGTGGAGTGAAATGTTGCCGTCTGCTCCTTGCTATCTAAAATATAACCGGGCGCTGACTTAAACTCTCGACCGTCTCACACTTCTGTTTAATCAGTTTTCTGTTTGATGTTTATTCAGCTGTGTGAAAACCCTCGAGGAACCCACCCGAGGGATTAATAAAATAAAATAAAATTAAATCTAATCACTTTAATCTCAGCCAAACCGATTTACTCACGAATAAATAAAACACTGAAGAAGCCAAACAAGAACATTTTTAAGTTATCAAAGTGACTTAAATATCATGTTTGACCCGAGTAGTGAAAGCCCGCGGGGGTTTGAAGATGATGTGTCGGCTCAGATATTTGAAGTTCACACAGCTACATTCTCACCTGAAAATATGTTCAAAGTTTTTTTGCGACCCAGAAAGAGAAATAAGAGTAATATTAAAACTAAGCAGCTGCCGTCATTGTTGGAAACTGGAATTCGCTGGGCCGCGCTATGAATTCTGCGATATGGTTTTTCAATTTTGTTGTCCGGGTGGAAAATCGGAGAAATTCGGGAGAATGGTGGCTCCGGGAGATTTTCGGGAGGGGCACTGAAATTTGGGATTCTCCCGGAAAAATCAGGAGGGTTGGCATGTATGGTTGTGGCAACATCACTAACCTTGTCACCTCAGAGTAAATCATATCACAGAATATGACGAGCGTTGAGACGAACTGAAGAGGAGGAGAGGGACAGGTGCTGCTAGGGCGAGACAGACGTCTCTCACAGGCAGGCAAGGTGGTCAAATAGCACAACTTCAGTTTTTTTTATTTCTTTATGATGAACTCTGCATTATTAAGTGATAAGAACAAGTAATCTGATGTCCTGTAATCATTATGATGCTATAATTTGAGATACAATAAATAAAATAAGTTTTTGTACAAAGTATCGGATCAGTATCGTCGATACCACCCTGAATATTACTTGGTATCAGATCGGAAAGGAAATCAGTGGTATCGCACATCACTACTGAGGAGGGCCACGCTATGAATTCTGGGATAGGTTGAGCCACGAAGTATTCACCCGACCCATCCTTCAAATCTGGGGAAATGAAGGGCGCATTTGTCCGAGTCTTAGCATTTGGACAGTCTTCGTCGTGTCGCTGTAGCGTAATCAGCCTACAAATGCAGGTACAGGAGGATGCGGTTCCTGAATTTGGACGCTGCTTCTTCTTCTTCGGGGTTTAACGGCAGCTGGCATCCTTGTACATGCAGTGCTGCCATCTTCTGTTTCAGTCCGTTATTACACTCTTAAATCCTACTACTTATTCCTGCATGTTTTGGAATCTTACAAAGCTTCAAACGACGCGTCGACTATTAAATTAGTCGTCGACGACATCGTGACTAGTCGACTAATGGTGGCAGAACAAGGCTGTTTACCACTGTGCAGCACCCCCTCCTCTTTTAACAAAAGTCCATGAATGTCTGGAAACTAAGGAGACCATGTCACAGAGTCCCAGCATCTTCTGAACTGGTTTTGTTACCAAAGTTACCAGATGTGCCTGCAGACACATATAAACTTGAGTGACATCCCATTCTTAATCCATAGTGTTCAATGTCCCACCCTTTGCAGCTATGACATCTTCAGCTCTTCTGGGAAAGCTTTCCACAAAGTTGAGGAGTCTGTTTATGGGATTTTTTTTCTTGCAGAAGTGCATTTGTGAGGTCGGACACTGATGCTGGAGGGGGCAGCCTGACTCACAGGCTCTGCTCTAATTCATCTCATAGGTACTCTATCGGGTTACTGCGCCATGCTGGAATTCACTGAGCTCCTGAGATCAATCGCTTCTTTTATAAATGTGTGGAGGTGCTTAGGTGCCTGGTTTTTTCCCCGTTGGCTATGGAAGTGCCTGGAACTTCTGAATTCAATGATTTGTTTAAATAAACCTAATGAACACAACAAAGTGCTGCTAGTCTAGTCTTAACTGCAGGGGAAAGATACTTACTAGCATCACATTGTTTGAGTGTCCCACTTAACACGACTGAGTCAAGCACAGGAGCCAGAGTCAGGACACCGGTGCAAGGTTTGTGATCCCCCCTTGTGTGAAAATCTTTTTTCACATTTCTATAGATATATATCATCCATGGTATCCACTGCTATTGAGGTTGAGCACACTTAATGGATAACAGGAATAGCTCAGTAGGTAGTGTTTGTTTTGTTCCATATTCATATTCATCTAATTTCATCAACACCACAGGAGATTAACAAAAGAGCCACTTGTTTGCACTCCCAGGTCAAGAACCATTACCATTTTGCATATGTGTTAAGAGATAACATGCTAAGGTTCTAGAAATGGTGGGACAGATTATCTGGTGAACACTGGCGTGTTTGCACTGTCATTGGGGTGGCTGTGGCTCAAGTAAATAGCTCCTTTGCTCCTCCTGTGTACATGTCAATATATCCTTGGACAAGAAGATGAACCCTGAGTTGTCCTTGATGCTTTCATTGGAGTGTGAGTGTGTGAATGTTAGAAAATATGCTTAGGCATGGATAAAACATTATATGAATATATGTGTGATTAGATGAATGAGACTTGCAGTAGGAAGCACTTTGAGTGCCCAGCAGGAGTATTTGGAGTATACTGCATCATTAGCATGCACAGCTCATAGAGCATCTAGCAAAATTGTGTTACTTTGTAATGTTACATTTTGTAACATATTTTCTGTAATAAATTAGTTAGTGGTGCAGTTTCTATGACGGTACAGTCGCAGAGATGATAGAACTCTAAATATTATGCAATTCAAAGCAAATAGTCCATCAAAGAAATAGCATAATGGGAAGCATCATAGCCTACTGAAGCAGTGGGAATGTTCAGAATTCAGGGGAAGTATTCCCCTGTGAAATCGTTATTTAAAAAACAAACACTCCAACACCAGCTGATCCCACTCTTTAAGTCCAAGCTTCCAACTCATTACCTGTAAAGACTCATTCCTTGTGTTTACAGGTAACACAAGTGTGAGCAACCTTGTGCTTGTTAGCAACCTCCTGCTTTAACACATCTTTCACCTGGAGACCAGAGCAAGACACGAGCAGGTGAGGGCGAACCATCCATTTATTTCAGATTCGGTTTGAACTGCTGCAGATTTTTAAATATTTTATGAAGGAATGCTAATGTGTCTCTTTGTACACTAGTATTACTGTGAGCGAGAACTAGCATATATGTCAAGTTGAAATTATGGAGTGTAACAAGGACATAAGCCATTCAAGAGCACAAAATCATTTGAGTCCAATTGAGTCATCTTGTTTAGTCCTGTTTGATCTTCTGCTGGAAACAACAAATTAGGTTTAAAACTACAGGTTACAGAGTACCGAGAGGCAGAGAAAAAAATGTAAATGTAATTTTTTTTAATGAAGACATCAGACAATAGCCCACTCGTTCTGTGAGTAACTGTGATCTGATCCCATGCTGCGCAGGGAATGAGACGAGACAAGAGGGAAGAGAAAAAGTAAAAGTTGTTGCTCATTTTCGCTCTGTGTGTCTGTTAATTTAGTTCCTGCAATATTTCAAACTGGTCATCTGTGGCAAAATCCTGAAAATTCCAGTGATTTGGCTTCGTTTTTCTGAAGAATGATAGTGGTAAGTGCTAGACTCGCCAACAAAGACTTCCTGTGACTAGTTTATGCCTGCCTGTTAAATCCTTTCAATGTGAAGCAACGGGAGTAGGGAATGTTCGGTTTGTGCTGGCAGAAGCTTAATCTGTAACACTGTTACTAATGCATTACATTATTTGGTGTTTGTGATGGAACCTTTTTTGTTAAAAAATGCAACTCTTTGCCAAACTAATGCAAGAATGTGGCATCTCCCAGGGCGTGCAGCACAAAGGCTGTGAACCACAAATGTATTGTTTTTATCACTGAAATGTTTATTAATGAGGTTTACAGGTTACTTTGAGCTCTTTATCAAACCAAACACTGCTGATTATTTTTAATGTAAAAAAAAGGGCGGCGGGGGGTGGGGGGCAGTAGAATAGAAGACTAGAAGACCTGAGTTCGGTTGGCTTGTTCTTCCTCCTGTCATCATCAAAAACACTGCCATCTGGGCAGGCCCACACACACCTGTGCTTTCTGGGAGTTTGCCACGGAGAGGCAAGCAAAGACTGAAGCATTCAAGCAAAGGTGGAGAGATGGGACAGAAGGGTGATGCAAGGAGAGACTGTCCTTCAGGTAGACTACAACTTTTACTCTCTTCAGCCCATTTACATGGTTGGACAAATACATAAAAAGGATACAGAGAGTGATTTTGGAGCAGAAACATAGATGGAAGTGAGTGAGAGAGGCAATACTTCTTTTCTGTGTTCTACCAACTTTTCTCCATATAAAGCTAACTCCTACACCAAACCCGTGTTATCCCCAAGGGGTTCATATTCCTCCACATATGGACTGAACATTGTAATTCCTGTGGACGCCCGTACAAAGCAGCCTTGGGGCAGCATCGATGCACCTGTTCATGTGGCATGAATTAACCGACATCTACATCAAAAGGGTCAAATCTATACCCCCCAGGGCATGTTTTGGCTGAGTTTGCGTGTATCTGCAGAATTTTTGACAAGGCTGTCAGCCACTCTCCAGAGGAAGCCCCTTCCAATCCCCCCCTCTCTTCTTCACTCACTAGAATAATTCACACTCAGCTATAAACAAAACCGACTGCCAAACATTCTTGGGGGCTGAGTGTGTGGAGAAGATTGAAAGGATATCTGCAAGTTTTTGAGGTGTGTGAATGTGGGGTGTGTGCTGCAGTGTGTGTGGGTTGGTGCGAGTGATTGTGTGATATGGTTTTTAAGCAGGCTTGAATCCTAAATGATCATTGACTAAACTGTTTTGTGAAGGAGAAGGAGACGAAAGAGTGGGGAAGGTGCCAAGGGCCAGTTTTACAGAACACGACCAGCCTAAAAATGAGCTCCAAAGACATCTTTCAACTCTCACTGGCTTGGGAACCTTTAGTGCAGAGTTCACAAACTCATTGGTCTTTAATTAAAACATCAGAGGCTAATCAAAACGATGCCCTGTTGCATATATGAATTTATAATGAACTGAAACATATTATCCACTTTTTCTTTAGCTACAAGGACATTTGGAAACTGGGAAGATAAAAAATACCCAAAAGATTTAAATCGCTCTTGCAATCCTTGATGTGGTGTGTGTGTGTGTGTGCGTGTGCCAAGCCTCCAGTAGGATCTGAGTTAAGATTTGTCTTTCATTGCAGACAAACAGACTGATCGGTTGAAGTTGATTTGCTGGACATTTGGCTGCACTGCTAATCAGAGAGCAGGAATGAGGTCCAGTGGTCTGATGCCAGCAGATTCTTTTCCTGTATGATTACAATCTCTTTGTTCTTTTCCAATGACCTTGGCTCATCACACAATCGAGTGTCTGATTGCATCACACGTAGCCCCCGACTGCCTTGTTAGCTTTCATGGCCATTACTGCGGTGCATGTGTGAGTGGCTGTTGGACGCAGTTGGTGTGCATCGGGGAAGTTCTGTCTTGTCTAATACTCTCATTGCTGTGTGTTGGTGACATGCACAAATGTTAAAAATGCAAATTTACGTTCACACAGCTAGTGTGAGGCAGTATTGATTTAGCTGGGTGGCAATTTGCTGCTAATGACACAAAGAGACAGACAACCATTCACAGTCACAGTCACACCTGTGGGCAATTTAGAATCCCCAGATAATCTAACCCCACAAACTGCATGTCTGTAGACTATGGGAGGAAGACGTACCCAGAGAGAACTCGTGCAAACCTCATATAGAAAGGTCTCGGCCAGATGGCAGATTCAAACCCAGGACCTCCTGGATGTAAGCCACAGTGCTAACCACTGTGGCTCTGCTACCCATTTACCAAACTGTTGATTTAATTACTTCCAATGGTCCTGCAAGCAAGCGCGAATGTGAGTGTAAATTATGTCTGTGTACTGGCCCTGTGGAGGACTGCCTAACTGTTTGGACTGTGCCACAATGATGGCCACAACCAGAAGATGGGTAAATATATGGATGGATGGTGCAATACAAATCTTTTAACTGAGGCTAGTGTGGCTAAAAATAGTGCACACAGAGGAAGTGTGTAACTAAAACACCTGTTGCATTAGAAGAGTGAGAGGAAGCTGGCTGTCATGTAACTTCTATGGGCTTCTTTCAAAGCGGTGTTCTGCATTTCACTTTTGTTGCATCACCATCGTGACTGGAAATGAAGAAAAAAAGAAACAACAGTAAAGCTTTAGTCAGCATTTCAGTTAGCCGTGCGTGCAGCAGAATGAATGCAACGCTGGCCATGAAGTATGCTACAAATTTTCCCTGTAGCATTGTGCTTTTAAAAAACGTAACATGGCTCTGGATTCCCTCATAGGCACAAAGATCTGAGACTGTGTGTGAAAAACAGAAAGTTGACTTGTTTGGTGACGTGTGGGGGCAGCCTGTGCAGACAAACACGTCTCTGCTGCAATAACAATAACAGACATGAAGCCAGATACAGTGAAGACAGGCATCAGAGTCCACCCTCCACTGAACAGCACAGTTAATAACACCACCCTGTGCACTGTGTCAGGCTTCAGCAGCACATATTCATTATTCAAGTCTCCATCTCCATCTATACCACTATCCCACCTTCCCCAGCATAGATTTGTAATTCATCACCCATTCTTATAAATCTTTAATTGTTTTAAAGCACTCGTTGGTACGTGTATGTCTGTGTTCTGGGCATTACAAGCAAGCTTTCGCATGAACGTACAATTACTAAAGATACTCTAAAATAGACTGGGATAATTCTTCTGCTGATGTTACATAACAGGAATACATCCAGGAGAGGTAGACTGGTCTAAATTATTACCTGGGTGTTGGACAGATGCAGAGAAAGAAGATTGATTCTTTTATTCCATCCCCCACCGTTTCTGTCTCGCTAAGCTCTAACACCTAAACAGCACTGCCACGCAGTGACCTTCACCACAACACAGGAAAGCTATCTGAAATTTGAATTTACTGAAACAAAGAGTGCGAGTCATCCCCAAATCACATTTATGGATATTATTTTTGAAAATATCAAATTCAACATAGGTTAAGAGTACACAGAGTATATATACTTTTACCACTGACAGAAGATTTAATGTGATCGATGAAGCAGGAAGGATCATTTGCTTCCCTATTAAAGGAAGACTTCTCTCTTTGCTGCCGTCTGCTGACTCACAAGCCCACATAAACTTGGCCCAAACAATGTGCACTTGGCTTTGTAAAGATCCACACTAACAATCTGGCACACCACAAACATTGGTACCGTGCCTCTTTAGTGAACTGTAAAGCTCATAAAAGAGACAGTTCATGAGCAGAATTAATAGTTTGCCAAAGTTTATTGGCAGGTTGTACCACTGAGAGGTGGTTAAAGGAGGTTTACGAGGGGTTTGTCCCAGGTGGTTGTGGGATAATGATGTCACATTTGCATGTCCTTATTTTACCTTTGCTAATGAATATGTCCGTGGTACACAGGAATGGAGCAGATGAATCCAAATCCATCTGATTCAAACACATTCAAGCTAAAATATTATTTATTATGTTATTTTAAAAACAGCACCCGACTAAAAAGGACACCTCATGAATCAAAACTCAGTTTGCTAATTTAAGTATTTTCATTTGAAATAAAAAAAATATATTTATCTTTAGTTTTTCCCTTGAAGGAATCCATTACTAATCATGGGATGACCTTTTTGACGGGATCATATCTTTTTACTTTTACATGGTATAAACAAGTGTTGCTTTGAGCAAGCGTGCACTCCGGGCACCTTTTAACCAACCTTGCCATTTTCTCTTTGGTATATGACGCATTGATCAGAGGAGTCGTGTTGACTGTCTGCAAGGCAGCAACAGAGCAAACGTATCACTTGTGAAAGGACTTGCTGAGCTCTCAGCTGTGTTTTGACGTGCCCGGCGCAGAATACAGTCTCAGTTGTCTGAGCTTGTAGCTTTATCTGCATGTGTGGGTGGTTATCATGGACCACATTAATATGGTCTGTCTTTATTTGTCTATTTTTTTTTACAGATTTCATTATGTTGCGGTCAGAATGTACATGTATTTGAGGGGTGTTGAAACACACAACATCTTCCCTATTGAATGATACTGCTCTATTAAAAGTAGCACGCAAGGCAAAATCGTGGTTTTAAAAAACCCAGGATGTTACAAACAAGTGTCAGATTTGGGGATTTGATTGAGAAGCAAATGAGAACATGCGTTTGAACGTATCGTAGTGATTTGTTAACTGCATGATGGACGCGTCACACTCGTGGTCAGAAAGTTCTGAGTAAACTGAAGTAGCTAAGTTCTCTAATATGAAGCTCTTAACTGATTTACTGATACATTGTTTCCACCTTTGATTGTTGTTAGTTAGTCATTGATATTAAATGTTACAGAGAAACGCATGATTGTGTTTATGGTGTTACTCCTAGCGGATGCTAATGTCCGCATAGTAATTATAGTTTTTATACGTTTTATACGATTTAGCCGAGAAAGGAAAACGATGGCGTTTAAATCTGCACGTGATCTTTCGCTCTGAATGTCTCTCGCTCGCTCGCTCTCACACACACACACACACACACACACACACACACACACACACACACACACACACACACACACACACACACACACACGCACAAACACGTTCACCAAACAGCTGATAAGACAAGTTTAATAAAACTTTGTCCTGCATGTGTCTTTGTTTTCAACATGTCCAGGAACCGTGAGGTACAAAGGTCTATCCAGGTTAGCTGTTCACATGTTGCTCTTAACCTTTTACATCATATTTAATCCTCTGCTGTATTTTATTCCCTATCTCCTTGATTCCTTTACTTAACCCCTTTTCTTACACTTATTGTCCATGCTTGACTTTTGCACCTTTTAACCTCTAACACGAGAAGACGAGCTGCATCTTTTCCTGTGTGAGTAACACCACTACAACCTCAGCATGTGACAAGCCGCTTATGCTTAACAAATCCCACCAAGCTTGGACGGCTGCCCCAAAGGAGGAACATCATGGCTTCATGCTGACCAAGAAAAGTAAGGTAGCAATATTATTTTACATGGATCACATGTAAAATCTAATGCTTTGAATTACACTTTCATTCATCTCATCTTATAATGTTGTTGAGCTGTTGGGGTCATGATCTGGATTTAGGTTCAGACCTCTTTCATTCAAATCCCACAGAAGGTGAATAATCTCCATAATTGAAATGCATGAAAATCCTCTGTTCTCTATGCACTCTGTGCAGTTTCATTATCGGTTTTTGTGTTATGTATGTTTCATCAGCAGAAAAGGGAACTGAGCTAAATCCTATCATGTGTGATAAATTGTGCTCTGACTGTCGTCCAAAGAGACCAAGAGACAAATAACTAACAATAGACGCACTTTACTGTTGTCCTTTTTGGACAGACGCAGAGAAAGATGAAAAATGTCCTTTTTCAGACTAAACGCTGGTTGGAATAAAGAGGTGTTGAATGTCTCGATTTATGACAAATGTTTCATGTTTAGTTGATTCAGCAGGCAGAGTGAGTATGGCTTATTGAAATGAAATGCTGCTTAGACAAAGACTAATCCAGCCCTCGAGATTTTAGTCTTGTGGACACACGTGGTGGTCAGTTTGAGGCAGACATCAAAGGAAGTAAATGGACTGTATGTACTGTCTCATGACCAAAGTTACATTGTCAGTGTTATCCAACTGCACCACACAAGTCATCGTTATCATCGGTCAGTATTGCTTGGTGGGAATTACAGCTGGAACTAAACTCTTAACCTAGGAATCAACATTCGCTCAGTGAGTGTTTATGTGAGGGAAAAACTATTAGAATCAAAAACCTGGTATTGACTTCCACAAGATTTTGCATCCTATCTGGATTTTCTCCATTACACCTGGAAATGAAACTTTATGTGGGATCCCAGTTCATCATAAAAGCTTCTCTGAGTTTTTGTCAGCGCTCTGTACACGAGCCAGGTACATATTACTCAAATATATCCACCCATATATTTTCTTAACCACTTATCAAACTGATGACAGCAGGGGAACTTGAGTCTAAGGGTGGTTGCCTGGTTGTACTGTTACACTTTCGAAGTACAGTGCTCTGTGCGAGGTTGCTGAAGTTGCTCTGTTTTTAGGGACTAAATGGTTATTGGAGACAGAATCGCAGCTCTGGCTCTCAGACATACCTGGGCTGGTCTTGTTGTTGCATGCATTAGTAATTCTGTTCACTGACATCATGATGTACATTTTCATATATTAAGTACAGCAGTTGGGTACTGTACTTAGAAGGTAACTTTTTCACTTAGTACTGACAAATTTTAGCCAGAGGTATCCAGATAAGTCTTTCTGTTTAATGTATTCGTGTCCAAAATATGTTGATTTGCATCTGAAATTAAACAAGAACATCATTCAGATTTAGTAGCTGTTCTGAATATCTTCAGTGCAGAGACACCAGCCAATATCTGTTTACAAATTAAAGTCTCTTATGGAAATTAATATCTTGCTTAACAATTTGACATCAAATGTAAAAGCGCCCAAAAAAATAAATAAATAATAACATACTTGTTTTTCTCCCTGTAGATATTTGACTGTTTAAGGAGCCAGCGCAAGTGAACATGGACTCTGCATCGAGAGCTCAGAGGAGAAGGATAACCATGGCGGTAGCTGCAGCCCCCGACGGGGGCTACGCCTGGTTCATCCTGCTCTCCTGCTTTCTAGTTTTTGGTCTGACCTTTGGGGTCATTAAAGCATTTGGTGTATTCTACGTTGAGATACATCGATACTTTGAAACCACAGCAACAGGTACATCGTGGATCACCTCTATTGCGGTGGCTACCATTCACATTGTAGGTAACTATCAGCAAGTTTTTAATCTTAAGCATGTCTGTATTTAATACAAGCGTATGGAAGCGAGTGTGGTGAGAGTAGACATCGGAGCATCCCGACACATTTTCCTATTTTGACAGTATTATCTCGATGCGTTTACCCTTTAAATGCCCTCCACTTTTTAAGTTGTGGCCACCAGGTGTCGCACTTCTACAATTTAAAAAATGGTTAAACATTTGACACCCGGTTCTTTTCATGCTGAATGAATTCTACTGCATTAATCACAAAACTACCAGGAGAGTACTCAAAATAATAAGATATAATTTTGAACCCAACTGTTAGGATAGTTTGGTTATATAAATTATATAGCTGGACAATAAAGGACACTCTTAAGTCGACGATTAAAATTCTAAGCAAGTTACAGAACAGATTAAAAAGCATCTGTTATACTATGAAGTGTGTAAATGTTGTTATGGAATCAGTTATATGAGTATGTCCTATGTGTCCATTTGCAGCTCCAGTGGCATCTGCACTCAGCGCACGATTCAGCCATCGTGCTGTAGTGATAACGGGGGGTCTGATGTGCAGCTTAGGAGTTGTATTTGGGGCTTTTGCCAATAACCTCACTGAACTCTACTTAACAGTAGGGTTTCTAAATGGTAAGTGATACAATGCACACAAAACCAACCGAAAACACAACACAGAAAATATCATATTTGCTGTTTTTCTTTGCTACAGGATTTGGCTACGCTTTAACGTGGACGCCCACAGTGACCATGCTGGGCTATTACTTTGAGAAGAGGCGCCCGGTGGCAAATGCCTTATCCAGCTCAGGAGAATGCATTTTTACCTTTGTCCTCACCCCTTTATTTCAGCTGCTGATTGACAGCTTCTCTTGGAGAGGTGCTCTGCTGATCTTAGGGGGTCTGCAGCTTAACCTGTGCGTAAGTGGGATGTTGTTGAGGCCCCTGAAAGCCACCAAAGATCCTACTAATGGCAGTGAGATAAAAGCTGCAGAAGAAAGCTTGGAAATCAGATCAGTCTCTAAAGAGGACTTGGATGAGGTCAAGTCCAGCTGCCATGTAGGGAAAGAGCTGGAGGATGCTGATGAGTGGAGAGTGGAACTATGTTTTGAAGATCCCAGTGACAAACATGATATGACTGAAGAATCAACCAGCAGAACTAAGTGGACTGAACTAAAGAACAAAATTCTTCTGTATGTAGATTATACCCTCATTACAAATGCTCAGTTCATGATCTACTCTATGTTTGGGGTGTTTGCTGCTCTGGGTTTCTTTGCCCCAGCTCTGTTCCTGGTTCCCTATGCCCACAGTAAAGGGATCGAGGAGTACCAGGCAGCTGCTCTTATGTCCATCTCTGCAGTGCTGGACCTCTTTGGAAGAGTGTTTTTTGGCTGGGTGGCAAACCT
This sequence comes from Diplotaxodon limnothrissa, assembly GCF_057381915.1. Lineage (NCBI taxonomy): Eukaryota > Metazoa > Chordata > Actinopteri > Cichliformes > Cichlidae > Diplotaxodon > Diplotaxodon limnothrissa. The sequence goes on from NC_140602.1 coordinate 2,784,921, forward strand.
GAGACTGACAGAGACGGTGCGTTCAATGTAATAATGAACCAGACCTAGAACCATACTTTGAAAATCACATGATAGCAAAGTGCTTCTTATTAACAGTATTACAGATCAAACAGATATGCCTGTTGAGCAAGAAATATTGTAGGTGATGGGTGAAACAATAAGTAAATCATTACAACTTAATATCTACGGAAAGGTAAATAATGCATCGATACTTGGGATGTTCCCGGCGACTCATTGAGAAAAAAAATGTAACTAGCCCTCTAGTCTGAAACTAAGAAACACTCTAATGCACTGTTTCCCATTTCCAGGTGCAGCAGCTGACGGCTACAGTGATTCTGCTGGGTACAGTGTTACTGCTATGCCCGTTGGCTACCTCGTTTTCAGAGCTGGTTGCTTTTAGTGCAGTTTACGGGCTGGTGTATGGTGCAACGGTTGCCATTCACATCACTGTGCTGGCTGAGGTTGTGGGCATCCAGAGGCTCGGAAGTGCACTGGGGTTCTTCATGCTTATACGCAGCAGCGGAGGCCTGCTTGGACCACCTATTGCTGGTGAGTTTTTATAGTGAACACTAAAAACAACAGACATGTTAAACCTTCTGTGAATATCACAAAAGAAATGGATTTTTAACTTTATGTTGTTGCTGTGAAACTCATCCATTTAGGTGTTGTGACTGCAAACTAAAAGGTATAATTATTGAATTGTTGCTTTATATTAACATTTCTATTTGCAAAGCTTTAGAAACATTTCAAGGTCGCAGTGTCCCCTCACATTATCCAATACATAAAGTCTTACACAGTGGTTGTGCTTATGCATTTTTCTACGATGTAACTGCAGCGCACTGAAGCTCAGTGGAATCAAATGAGATTTTGATACCTTGCTTACATTCAGTACTGCTTTACAATTAATAATGGATTTCATCAAATGTCCATCTGACAGAATCCTTGTTATTCTATTTACACTTTCTTTTGTATTTAGAGGGCAAGTGGGTAAAAATCACATTATGATGCTACTTTATGTTTATTTTACAGCTGATCGCTTCCAAATATGTCTTTTTCTTGTTAAAGAGAGGCTCTTTCCCACTGATTTTTCCTTCTGTTACACTGCATTGCAACAGCAGCTGCAGTAACTATGCATGCAAAGCAGAAAAAAAGAGCAAAGAGATGACAAATGGCAAATAGACGCCTAACTGGAAGTGCATGTGTCCTTTTTTCAGCTATTTCATCTCACCACCTTGCCAAGATATATTTAAACGAGTTGCAAATATGCCATCATACATCTCCAGTAATCTGTCTGCGAATTTAATTAAAAAGGCATTTCTTGAACTAAATTACAGTAAAATGTTTTTCTGCTCCTCTCCTCTCTCTGTGCAAACCAACACATACCATGAGCCCCGCCTCCCAAATCAGCGAGGATTTAACCTGATTATGGAGGTTGTGACTCACATTCACACACAACACTAAAGAAAAGCAGTTAATAGAGATTAGAAAACATCCGGTGTGATTTGGCATGCAGACAGACAGATACGCTGCCTTTGGTGGAAGATTTATGGTTATTTGATTTTTCTTTAAACAAAAGAAAATGTTGCATAGAAAAATATCAACAAATACTTTTCAGTCCTCCCCCAGTTTCTTACTTTCCTGCTGACATTTAAAGAATCTTTTTATTTATTTAACTCCCTAAAAATCTCTTAATTTGGATAAAAGTGACACCCCCCACATTTAAATGTTGAATTAAAGAACACGCTCAAGGCTGAAACTGACCTCAAATATAGTTAAATGCTCATTGAAGTGAAGTAGATGCAAATATAGCCAGTGGTGTCCTATTTTTAACTTAACATGGTTCCTCTGACACAGAGGCTATTTCTAACTACTTCTACTACTTTGATGACCGGAGACTTGATGGATTTTGAGGATGCATCAAAGATTCTATTTATGTTTCCTTCATGTGCGTCGCTGGCTTCATTGCCTTAGGATGAACCTAATGTTAGTGCAATCCAATTTCTGCCTCAGTCTTTTGCTTGTTCATGAACAATAACATAGCTTAAACATTGTTGTGTTTGTTGGTTTTTTGACAGCGCAGGTGAATTCCAGTGATGAATAGATGTTGTCCCACTTCTACTTTTCCTTTTAGGATTCTTCATTGACAAGATGAGTGATTATGGGACAGGTTTCCTCATGGCAGGGGTGTCTCTCATTGTCTCTGGCTTGTTCCTGCTCCTCCTCCACATAACGAACCGAAGAGGTCAGGGCACAGCTAACAAGAGCCAGAGTACACACAAGGACAACAAAGGACAAAGTCTAGGAGGGGAAGAAAAAGAGGAGCAGGACATGACATGATATTCTGCAGTTGGTGAGTTTAAAATGGTGACTGAGCCAAAGATTGCCATCAAAAAAGGAAAAAGAAGAAAGCAAGGACTGGCAAGTTAAACGTCAAAAACTGTCACCCTGCCATATGTTGCTTTTACGTACACAAACGTCACACAAAATTTCCACTGGAAATAAAGAAATTGTCATTTTGTCATTTTGATATAAACACTTCGCAACCCTCTGTTTACTTTTCACAAAGCACAATTTTACAAAGCGATCTGTCTCGTTTTTGTTATTTTCAGTGTTAGCAGTGTCAGTTCTGCAGGCGTGTTTGCAGTCAGTGGATAGGAACAAATGTATTGGGGTTTTTTAAAGATGCATTTGAGATTAATTTCAAGAAAGAGCAAGTAGAAACACATGAAAGGGCTAACAGTTTTTAACTGAATGCTCAATGCTTTTTGTACCAATAGACTGACGAGCATTTTGTACGCTCCCCGAAGCACTGGTAGAAAACACTGGGCTGACTCGTCTGCACAAAGCTGTAGTAATGATAAGATTTGACCTGACCGTTCACAAGGTCATTCTCATATGTTAATAAATACAACTTTGTTACTGAACGTCTTTAATCCTTGTATGGATGATGTGTCTGCATGGACGAGTGCGGAGCCGCTACTTTTAAAATGCAACTATGGCTCCCTCCAGTGACAAGATACTGCTATTGCATTTGCAGCCTTCCTAACTGCAGCACTGAGCTGAAAATGCTGATACATACAGATCACAGAGAGGATTACAGACTATTGGGGGGGGGGGAAATTAGTTGCAGTTAGTTGTATGAAATCCTAAACTGTGTGAAGCATCCTCTCCTTTACTTTCAGGCCCCTTGTAAACAGCCCAGACGTTATCTGAACTATTCAAAGCTTCAACATTGGAGTTTGAAACCCACCGGGATTTTTTCCTGTCCTATGCTGTACAATTTTTGGTACATGCAAACCCTGCAGTAATGCAAACACACAGTAACGAGTGTAAATAAATACATCCCTCTTCATAAACCTGTAATAACGAGATCCAAAGTGAGGTTTACAAGCAGTGGCCCACACTGGAATGCCCCCACACTAAGAGGCACAAGATATGCAGACTCACACAGGCCAACACACACAGCAAAGGCAAAAGGCTACAGAAATGAAAACTCGCCACAACAAGAGAGCTGCTCTCAGAATACCACAAAGCTTTGATCTACCAGACAGGAACAAAGACCTAATCCATGTTTCATAGGAGCTCTACATGAAAACCAAACACACACATTCATTCACACACACTCGCAGGCACACAGTACGCCGTGGTTGAGTGCCAAGAGACGGATGCGACTACCTATCGTCAGGAAACGGTTATTGTTTTCTGAACTGAACAAATGTGCATTTTCAGACCAGTAAAATCAGAAACTAGGGCGGGTTATGCAGTTTTCATTTTCAGTGTAAGGACTGGTTTATTGAACCAGTGATTTGCAGACCATATGAGAGCCATGCAGTTACACGTTGTTCCAAATTTTCACCAGCTCATCGTTGTGGCTGTGAAAACCTCATTCTGTCCCCCGTCCTATTTTGACACTTGTGCACGGAGCACAACAGACAAAAGTCCTTCCAATGTCCGTCAGAGCCCAGCAGAAAGTTTCTCTCGCTCTGCTGGCATCCGCCCACAGGCTGCCTCATTTTTACAACCAATCAAAAACAACAAAGCAAAAGCCTGTGACAGTGATACTGTGAAAGAAATGTTTTTCTGCAGGATTATCTCTACATAGTTTGAATAATTCGAGTTTACCAGTGTGGATGATTTGAGCTTCGTGATCAGCTTTTGGAATATAAATGATGTTTAGTCAATACCGAGGACCCACAGTGTACCAAGAGAAGAACATGACCCAGCAGCATGTTGGTAATTTGACTATGATTTGCAATCAGACATCTTATCCAGATAAAATATCCAGACTTATTCATTACATGAGATAGGATATTAGTTACAGAGGTCATATAGACTTTGCAGCTTCTTCAGAACTATGGGCCAGATGTGGTGTAAAGTGCACTGCAACCTAATAAGTCGACTTTTACATTTAAACAATTCAGTCACAATAAATACGGTGTTTTCTTCATGTATATGAGGGAAAGACCTCGTCGGTGGGATGTGTGTAAAAAGAGAAAGAGAGAGAGAGAGTGTGCGAGGCGGAGAGCAGTGACCTGAGGCAGCCTAAATCTGACCCTTTCAGCATCATCTCCAACACAGCTGAATCAAATGGCCTGATAACAAGCCATTCATTTGATTCAGCTGTGTTGGAGTAGGGATGCATCTAAAAGCTGCAGGATAGTAGCTCTCGAGGACCGGGATTGGGCACCCCTGTGTTAGAGGATACAGTATCGTGATATTTTAGTGAACAGAAGGAAATCGAGCAGAATCACATCAGTGAGAAAGTCGACCTGATAATGAGAAATTAATGAAACAGCTAAAAAGGGTTTAGATTAATTAAGATTTATAGCAAACAGAAGCTCACAGTGTGCACAGAAATCATTACTAAAACATATCAAAGCTGTACACATGAGCAGATTTTTGATTTTAGTTGATTTGAGATGTCACAAGATATCTGTAGTACTTTCAGGGGAATGTTCTAGACTACAACAGACTTAAAAAACCAAACACACAGCCTAGAAGTTTGAATAACAAACACACGTGAATTTGGAGTTTGTTTGACGCGCTCCCTGCCTTGAATAAACGTTCAGTTTGCAGGCGATTAAATCTTTTGTAAATAAAAACAGCCTTTTTCTGATTTTAAGGTTACTGACAGTACTGAAGGGGAGTAACTGTTTGGGCGTCATGAATGCCTTTTTGTCTGTCATCTATCACAAACCCTTCCTCTCCTTTTATCTGCAGCTCTTCCGCCCCGCACCCTCTTTTTATCTTTCCACCTTGATCTTCTTCCTGCGCTAACCCACAGTATTAAACAGCTGCCATGCTTTAAATCATCAGTGTGTTGCTGTATCTCTAACACTCTTAAATAGTAAACCTTTAAGTGCCATACAAAGGAAGCAAGATTTTATTTATAACATGCACCGACCCGATACTTCATCAAAATGCTAATACTGGGTTAGACCCGCTTTTGCATTCAGAACTACTCTAATTCCTCATGGCGTGGATTCAACAAGGTGCTGGAAACATTCCTGACTCTGTGGTCCATACTGACATGGCAGGTTCACACAGCTGCTGCAGATTTGTTGGCTGCACATCCATGATGTAAGCTCAGCTCATTTCAGTTTTATTTATCTGGTGCCAAATCTCAACACTCACTTTATATTGTAAGTTAAAGACAATAACGGAGCGAAAACCCCAATAACCAAACCACCTGTGAGCATGCATTCAGTGACACTAGCAGGGAAGAACTCCCGGCAGAAGCAGGCTCAGTGAGGCCATCTCCAACGACCGGTTAGGGATGACGGGAGGAAGACGGGGAGTTTATGAATAACTAATGATTACATGCACACTGAGTGTGAAAAGAGGTGAAGGGAGAAGCAGAGAAAGGTGACTGCTCTCCCATTCTTCCATTAAACACCCTATAAACCACATGTAAACCAGCCGTCTGAGAGCAAAGTGCTCCATCGTGGTGATATGCTGCTATGAGGTCCTTAAGATAAGATATGGCCTGACTGAGATATAAAGATAAGCAAGTATCTGTGCCTTTGACTGTTTGTTAATGTTAACCAAAATTTCCAGAAGCCTCGCAGTTTTGAACAAAGTGAAACAATTCCTTGATAAAGATGCACTTCGTACTCTGTACTGTACCCTGGTTCTTCCATATCTTACATATTGTGTGGAAGTGTGGGGAAATACATATAAAAATACAACTAATCCATTAGTCACAGTACAGAAACGAGCACTGCGTATTATTCACAAGGCTGGTTATCTAGATCATACTCACAAATTCTTTCTTCAGGCAAAGTTACTTAAATTCCAGGATCTGGTTAATTACAATACATCCATAATTTTGTATAAAGCTTTTACTAAACTTTTACCGGCAAATTTACAAACTAGATTTGAAATTCGAGAAAAGGTTTATAATGTGAGAGGCTTTGGAGAATTCAAATTACCCAGAACTCGAACAACCCGTAAAGGCTTTTGTGTGTCTGTATGTGGTGTGAAAATCTGGAACAGTCTGAGTTTACAATTGAAACAATGCAAAAATATTCATAGATTTAAATTTCTCTACAAACAGTTGGTCTGGTCACAGTATACTCAATGATGGTTTAGTGTGCTCTGTAATGTCTGTCCTCTTACCATTGCTGGTATGGATTCCAAAATAAAAAATAAAAAATAAAGTGTGCGTATGTATGTACATATATGTACTTGTGTGTGTAGATATATATGTATGTATATGTATGTGTGTCTGTTACTTGTAGTTATTACTGCCTGTTACCTGTGGTAATGCAATTTATAATTTATATATTCTGTATTCAGTTATGAAGGCTCTAATTGTTGGTTGCGAGCTGCCGCTTAGATGCTTGTATCTGCCCGGGGCTGTTGATGGGTCTGTATGCAATGATGGGCGTAGCTGCGGGAAGTTTATTGTTTTTTTTTGTTGATGAGTGAGTATAGGGGTGGGATTTAATAAGTTTTCTTCGTCCCACTCCTTTTTCAGGCAAGTTTTGTTTTTTGTTTTGTGTATTTTATGTTCAATATAGGTATTTGTTGTGCCTGAAAATGAATAAATAAATGAATGAATGAATGAATGCTCCCTTTAACGAGTGGCATCATGTGGACTTGGACAAAGAGCTACGATATACCTGGGAGCTCATGTTTTTTCTACCATGTAATTATGATCATTGCAAAGTTGGCATTTTAAAATTGAATTACATCTCCTGTCATTTGTGTCAGACTTTAGTTACTGGAGCTCATCAGTGGCTCGTTTAGCAAATTAGAAGGAATGCCACTGCAATCCCACAAGTGAGCCTCTGTTTCCTGTTCTTAGCTGACGGGAGCGGCATCCAGTGTGGTCTTCTACTGTTGCCCAACTGCTTCAAGATTAGATGTGCTGCATACCTTGGCTTTAATCAGAGGTTAATTGAGTTAGCGATCTTCAAGCAGCCTGGCCATTCTAATCTGACCTCTTAAATCACCTTTCTCTCCATTCTGATGCTCAGTTTGAACTTCAGCTGCTCGTCCTTATCCCGACTACATGTTTAAATACACTTAATAATAATAAATTGTGTGTGTGTGCGTGCATATGTGTGTGTATGTGTGTTATAGTAGATAAAGATCACGTACATCAAAGGCCAATCTTTGCATGTAGTATAATATTTGCTTCATTTGCTAAAGTTCAGTTTTCAAACTAGAAAACAAAAAAGCAAACACATGAGAACAATCAGTAAAATTGCAATTAAGTCACAGATTTGTGTAACTGATCCCAACTGGTTCCTCAGAGTTTACATTCTGTCAGACACATTAAAACCAAATGCTGGGAAGCAGCGAAAGCCTGCTGGACCTTTTTCAATGTGACTTAGTGAAAAATAAAACAAGGTGGACTTTTATTGCCGTTTGATGTACACAACATCAAAAGGAGTTAAAGTGCTGTAAAAACTTGCCCTCTGCTCTGTACAAGTGCAACAAAGCTCGGGTATCCTTCTGTCACTTCTGGCACAGCATTGCAGGATGAAATCATGTAGCGTGATCATCTAATTACCAAACACGCAATTTATTATCAGAATTTTCCGCTAATTGTTGTCATATGTACTGCGTGTGTCAGGGGGTTAAAGCTCATCCAAGTGGAACTTTGACTCCTGACCACATTCAGCAGCCGAGTTCAAACTAACCAATCGCAGCTGACCTGTGACCTCTTGCGTTGACCCTCTGACCCCAACTGACAGGCCTGATTAGAAATGAATAATCTGACAAGTTTCAGCTTCAGGCTTCAGCTCACTGATACAAACGCAGCCCACACAAAAAGCTAATAAACATTAAAAGCCACACCAAAAAGATAAATGATCTATTCACTCGCAAAGCTGGTTTCACCCCTGCATAACTCCACAAATGGCATGTTGTCTGTCAGTTTATTTGTCACTAAACTATTTCAGAAATGTTTTAATAATTACATTTTCAGCCATTCTGGTTCCAACATCCATGTTTTTTCCAACATAGAAGGTAAATGATCAATTGGACCATCTTCAGGTGAAACAAATGTGTCCATTACTTTGTCTTACTTGTTACTGTTCTATGACCAAATTAATGCAATACGTTGTTCAAAGATTCATTTCAATTCAATTTTATTTATATAGCGCCAAATCACAACAAGTCGCCTCAAGGTGCTTCATAGATACAGAGAAAAACCCAACAATCATGTGACCCCCTATGAGCAAGCACTTTGGCGACAGTGGGAAGGAAAAACTCCCTTTTAACAGGAAGAAACCTCCAGCAGAACCAGGCTCAGGGAGGGGCGGGGCCATCTGCTGTGATTGGTTGGGGTGAGAGAAGGAAGACAGGATAAAGACATGCTGTGGAAGAGAGACAGAGGTTAATAACAGATATGATTCAATGCAGAGAGGTCTGTTAACACATAGTGAGTGAAGAAGAAACACCCAGTGCATCATGGGAATCCCCAGCAGCCTACGTCTATTGCAGCATAACTAAGGGAGGATTCAGGGTCACCTGGTCCAGCCCTAACTATATGCTTTAGCAAAAGATGCACATTTAACATTAAAGTCACATTAAAGAACAATCTTCAGAACAAATTTTAAATATATTTTCTTCTTCCACATATCACTTTAGCACATGTTCACAAAATCTGGTAAATCTTTGGTTTTGGTTCATTTAAATGTTGCCGTGCATTTCGTCCTCCTTACATTGACGCTAATGCACAGAGTCAGCAATAAAGTCTCTGTGGACTGAATCTGCAGAAGCTCATTCCTTTATTGCTAAGATCATGGTAACAAAACATTAGATGTCAGGGTTGGTCCATGTGATTGGAGTAGGTTTACTAGCTGTTGTTGTACTGCTTAATGTTTCTGTAGTACCTCAGTGATTGGTTCATATTATCCCTAGAAGCCTTTGGCAATGTGTTAAAGACCGTCAGCACTAAATAACTCCTCTCCTGCAGTCTCTAAGATTAACAGCATGAGGAATGAACATTTTATCCCATTATTTACTGCAAAAAATCCCAGTATCAACAAGAAATATGATGAATTATATAGGGAAACTCAAGCATCTGTGGTATGAATGCATGGTGTGTGTACATGTTTGGCTACAGTAGACCCCAACCACAAAGCTTACTGGTACTTATACTTTTTGTATTTAAATGTAACCTCTGTTGAAACTCACAGATTCTGTCCAGATGCACAAGCTGGCCTTTGCTGTGAAACACATGTCACACATTTACCTCTTTGGCTTCTATGAAATCACACTCTCTGCTCGTGTACAAACATGAAAAAGAGGGGCTGCTCTGTCCGCTGAGCCACATCTGTCTTTGGAGAGCTACCAAACATTACAGCATGAATCAGGCTAGAATTAATCAGAATCAGAGAGGATTTAATATGGAGTCCCCAGAGATTTGCAGACACTCCATCCTCCCAGAAACAACTACAATGCATCTTTTTCTCCAGAGAACAGCTGTCAGATGAAAGGATTTTTTTTTTGCCTTTCAAGAGGAGCCTGTCTCTAAACAGACTGCAATCAAAGATTTTCTTTTAGGTGTCCAGCCCCTTATCTTTCTCATTTCTGTCTTATATAGATGACACACATATAACATTGTTTCCAAAATAGTTCAGATGCTGTTCCCTGTAACAGAAACGCAGACAGAAAATGCAAGTATGAATGGATGTATTTAATTTAAAAAGTACTTGGAAATTTCATCATATGTGTGAAAGAAAATCATGGACACTGGTTATCAACCAAAAGTATCCAGAATAATATAGAGCTGGGACTTATTTGGAGCAACATATGCATGCATTTAACTGATGTTGTTTTCCAGGAAAGGCCTTACACGCTTCGGCAATGCCAGCAAGGCTACAGGTGCTCAGCTGGCCACCCTGTAGTCCGGACCTGTTGTGCATTTAAAGCACTTGGGGTGTTGCTAAAAAGAAAAGAGCAACTGAAATTCAAAATCAAACAAATAGGGGGAAAATGTTTTGCTTTCAAAACCACAGTAACTGATCTTTTTGATTCCCAGTGTAGATAAAAGTAGATGCAATAGACTCTTTTTTTGCCACAGACCAGCAGTTTTATTACTTAACTGTATTCAGAGCGATATGTTCTTATATCTTGTAGCTGCTGGCTGGATTGTTTCAACCGTATCCTGATCTCGTCTTGTTTGGTTATACTCGTTTATACTGTAAATTCCACCTTTAGAAAGAAGGGCAGGATGCAGATGTGAGAACATGTCTGGGAAGCACTGCTGTAAACGGGACAGCTGAATTCCACTCCAGCATTCCAGGAGTGTAATTATAACTTAGCATAAATATGGAAGGTAAATGAAACAAATCATTCATTAAATTCCACTATCGTCATATCTTATTGTCCGTGTCGTCCACCCCTTACCCTTTGCATTTTCATTTTTTTCTCCCTTGCTTTTGCTTTACTTTGTCTTTTGTGTAAGTGAGCCCAGGGGCCTCTCTCTCAGTGACACCGGCTCTGCTTCTGTAAAACTAATAATGACTGAGATTTGTGCCGGCTTAGCATTCTTTCTCCCTTTCAGTGCAAGACGCAAAGAATGGGGAGAAAGGTCCGGTGGTAAGGTGGTGGGGTGAGTCGGGGGAAGTGGGGGGTGGGGTTGAGATGAAGGGCGTCCTAGTTTAAGGGGGGGGGGATGACGGAGAAAAAGACAGAGAGGCCCCTTTCCCTGAAATACACCACATGCTTTTATTGTGCATGGATCAATGCCACTGAAATCACTGTGAGTGCTCTGCCAACAAACATTAGCTTGTATTTATTCACACTTGGACACTCATTCAGACAGCTAGGTGTATTTGTGCAATTTCAGACACCTTGCCATATGAATCAGGTGTGTCCTAACTCTGTTGTAATTCAATCTTGGACTGTTAATAGTTAAAAAGCGTGTATGAACTCCAGGCCAGCAGTGAAGTCTTTTTAAACCCCGTGCAAAGAAACGAGATAAAATAAAATAAGTCACAAATGCACGCTGACAAAATGCTGTCAAATTTACATAAAGATCACCAGATGTGCTACAAGATGCAACGAGGGGCCAAGGGGCGGTCTCACACTCACTGCCCTCTCCAACAGTCCTCCCTCCCTCCTTTCACCTCCCCTTCTCTCTTCCAGAGACATGTGCACACGCTGTGCCAGCAGACAGTTTCAGCTCTCGGTAACTGATGCACAGACTGCTGCTGTTTCTCCCTTCCCCTCTTTACTCCCCCTAACAATTCTCCTTCCTTTCCTGTACTGCCTCTATTCATCCCCTCTGTACTTTCCTCTACTTTTTCTCTACTCTGTCATTCTGCCCGTCACTTTTCCTCAGCCGGATATAAAGGCAGGACCTGTTGGAGGGAGAGCGCTTGTGTAATTTCTGGCTGCACTTGAGCACCCAGAGTTGTTGCTTCAGCTGGAAAGGCAACAAACCAGAGGACCTACAAACAGCTACAGGACAAACTCCGAGTAAATCTCTGTAATAAAGAGGAAGAAGGAATACTTCTGAGAAAATAAAGGAGAAGAAGGAGGGGGATGTGCAGAACACAGACCATGCCAGGCTCTTTGCTGGTGCTCCTGTCCCTGTTGGTCCTGTCCACAGGAAGTGATGCCAGAAGAATCAGGAAAAGAGGACTCAACCATAAGGTGGGGCACATAACCTCACCTTTCTACTGTACATACGAGTGTGTGTATTTCTCTGTCTCGGGGTTGTTTAGAGAATCTTTTAAAGTGGAAGTCGGTGAAAGCTCACAGCACTGCAGTACAATGTCTGCTCGGTTACAGGGAGGCACTTTGAGCTGTCAGGGCAGTTTTGTGTCTGAGGTGAGAGGTGTTCGAGTAGGCCTGAGGGCTGTGATTAAAATGACCGATAGTGTTGTGGCATAGTACAAAACACATTTACAGAAAAAGTGCATTTACTCAGGTTTTATACTCAAAGGAAGAAATAGATATTTTTACTCTACAATCACCAGCTGGATATTTTAAATCAGATTAAATTGGTAAATAAAGTTATATATTATATCTTGTTTTATATCAATTCCAAAGTCGTGGAGGAAAAACAACAAATTGCAGCTCTGAAAGTTAATTCAGGACTTTTCCAAACCCAGGAGCGTGAAATTAGATTTGTGGCACCCCACATGTCCCAGCTATGCTAACTGTGGCTAGGTAATGACCATGATTTTGATTAAATAGGCCCAATCCACATGATGCTAGCTTTTTTTATATGATCACTTATTATCATCGGGAAATATTGTAGCTTTTAACGGAAACTGTATGAGATAGGCATGCTTGTTAGTTTTCAGATGAAACATTGAAACAAATACATTTTAAAAAATGCTAAAAATCAGATCAACAAAAATGTAACAGAGTAAGTACGTAGTTCAGTCTGGAGAAGAGTCGGTGTTTTGCTTGAGAGAACTTTAACATTTCTTTCACCGTTGCGAAACAACGGTTTGAGAGCAGATGTGCTTTGATTTATAGATGCATGAAAAATCCACTCAGACAGGCGAGTTTTGAAGAGTAACAGAGAGTGTGCAACAGGTTGGAATAAGTAATGATTCTATAGGAGCAGTGGGGGGTATATGGGATGTTCAGCATTAGTTGGTGTGTGTGTGTGTGTGTGTGTGTGTGTGTGTGTGTGTGTGTGTGTAGTGGATTATTAGGGCAGGAACTGAATTTGCAGGCCAGGCCCCCGCTTGTTAACTCAGCTCAGTGTAGCTGATTGATCATCTCTAACAAGGGCTCACTGTAGCGTGCTGCCTTTCCTCTCTGTAACCTTTCATGCTTCAGTGTTCTCACCTTCTGACTTGTTTGTGGCCTCTGTCTCTCATTTTCAGCCTTTCTCTAATACTGTATGTAACTGTTACCATTCCACCCTCGTTCTGACCCGATTTCTCTTCCCCGCTGACCGTGTGCTTCTCTCAGTACACCACCCTCCGTTTTCCCTCAAATATCTTTCTCTGGTCTCCTCCTGCTCTCAGGATGGGCCAAAAGAACCGTCCGTCTGGACTCTGCCTCAAAGCTGCAGTAATTGGAACATGCTGAGACAGCTCTATAGACAGAGTTTGCCTTTTACTCCTTGAACCTTTTCATCTCGGTATCTTGCAATCTTTCTTTTTTTTAAATCTCCCACATACACACACTCAGCCTCATTTATAACGCCAAGGCCATACAGAAAGACAAATTATAGTCACGCAGTATTTAACATACACACTCCACAGAAGGATATTTTGTCTCGAAAGGAAAATTGGTAAATTTGAAATCAACACAAGACCACCAACATGCTCAGTTTTGCCTTTTGAAGCCTTTTCTTGAGATTGTATAATAAGCTTTAAACCATAACAATATGAATACACGATCCGTTTAGATTAACCAAAATTTTTACATGCAAGTAGGTTCGTATATTAATACAGGAGAGGAGGTCAGATTTTGGCAGATGTTTGTTTTAACCTTAAAGAATGTATTTTGGTCAGTAATGGATAGAACACGCTGACATTTTCCCAAAACCAAAGTATCACTTGGATTTAAGAGAAGTGCTACATGCACTGTGTACACCAAGAGTTGATCACTTGTATTTTTATTTTTTATTCCTATTTATTCTATTTATCCCCTTTGTATATTTTATTTATATTTGTCTCTGTATTTATATATATGTGTGTGTGTGTGTGTGTGTGTGTGTGTGTGTGTGTGTGTGTGTGTGTGTGTGTGTGTGTGTGTGTGTGTGTATATATATATAACAATTCTGTAACTGTAACTTCGGTCGTTGCTGTGCTTTTTTTTTGGAAGTCGAATTTCCCAGAGGAACCCACCCGAGGGATTAATAAAGTTCTATCTTATCTTATCTTATCTTATCATTTAGTATACTTGTAAATCTTTTGAAAGAAAGGTGTTTGCATGACAGTCTTTCCATGTTCCATCTCTGCGCTTCAATAGAAACATGCCGGTCTAAGAATGATTTACATGTAATCAGGGTATTTAGGTAAGAAATGGGCCTAAAGGCTGCAATGGTCAGAGTGATAGAGATGCTAATAGAATTAGGCCAGTTTTCAGCACCTGTCTAATCAGGCTGGAGATTGCCTGTTCTGTTTAAGCACTTAAAAGGAACAAAAAGGAAATGGACCCACTCTTATGTCTGAGATAAATACCTCAGCAGCGCCTCAGTTTGAAAGTTTTGGATCTATAAGTTTCCCCCTCTTACCAAATCATTGCCCAGATTTTCAGATTCCAGATTTGCTTTGCACACACCCACCACTCAACCAGATTGTTTAGTCTCATATAGCCATAACACAGTCTGGCTCAGACATCTGCCTGGGCATGCCCGTGTGCAAAGCAGTGTCTCACAGTAGCATTATAAATCTTTAGTTTCATCTAAGTGAAGTGATGTGGGCCCTTCTGACAGTATCTGCTATTAAGCAGAACGTGAAACACTTGGGCTTCCTGGCGTTTGTCTGGTCATGTGTTTGAAGGATAAGCATGCAACTGCTGCCTGATCTTTGAGAGATTTGTGGACATTTGTGGCGTAAATGTTGCAGACTGGTGGTGATGGCTTGTCTTGTAATGCAAACAGTTTCAGAGCTAAAGTTTGAACACTTTAATGCAAGGAATATTGTTTCCAGCTGTATGCAATTGCTCTAAGCTCAAAACTCATCTGTTTAAAACTACTTTCCCCCTGTGATCACATGTGCACTGTCTACTTCTAACTTCTTTATTTTTAGTGCTCTTTTACTTGGTTTTTGTTCATTTACTGTACAGGGCCCCTGAGTGTTTTGATTAAGATTAAGATAAGATTAAGATAACTCTTTATTGTCATTGCACAGTCATACATAGTACAGTAGTACAATGAAATTGGAAAAACTGTCCTACGTCGGCACTACATATAACACAACACGACACGATATGACACATCACAACGTAACAAACAACACAACACAGTATATTAACTTAGTATAAAAAAGAAGAATAAGTGTATGTGTAAATGCTTGTAAATGAAGTGTAATATTATTATTGTTTATTATTAGGTAAAAGGGGAAAAGTCTGTAAGCCTGGGATTTATAAATGCATGGAAGGCGCTGACTGTAGAAAGACCAGGCCACGTTTGTAGCTGTGAAGTTTTAAATATGGTGACTTTAAACATGTAGATTTGCTTTGTGGAGGCTCAGAGCTCTGAGAGGACAGAGTGTCAATATGAAGGAAACTACTGCAGCCATTGGTCATTAGCTATAAACCATCAGTTATATCATAGTAGTGTAACACTATTCTCGCTTAGAATCTACAATTTGGGATAATTTTTCTGTTATTATTAATATATTCTAATGAATATATTTGTTTTCTTTTCTGAGACATGACCTGTCAGCTATTTAACTCTGCAGCTCAAAGCAGGATTAATTCCAGTTAGATCTGAGTCTGGTGGTCAGCAGCACATTACTGGACATAACACTGGAGCAGATTATTGCTCAGTACCACAAACCTCAAATATAAACTCCCGTCCAAATCATCCCAAACATTCCTTCTGTTGTAAGAACGTTGTGTAAACCAACATGATGTCTGTCAACATGATTTCCCATCATTCATTAAAGCTCTCATGTCTTACTGATTTACAGTTTGTCTGTTTTCCTCACAACTTAGCCTGCTGCGTTTGCTCTTCTGTCTTTCTGTCAAACTGACAGCTGCTCTAGAAGCAGGAAATTGGGTCTCACAACACAAAATCTAACCAGATGTGTGCTGTGAGTTTCTTCATTTAGTAAAAGCTGAAGATCTTCCAGATTTAAAATGAAACCTTGAAACCTAACCAAAAGACCAAACACGTTTACCTGTGTGTACACCATGGAAATATATACAACAACAACAACAACAATCTTTATTTATAGAGCACATTTAAAAACCAACGACATGCCAAAGCGCTTAACATAAAACAAATTAACACAAGTATAAACAGAGTCATAAAAAAATAGAAGTGTAAAATTATGTTCACAGGAAAAGCCACCAATAGAAAAAATATAACTATAGCACAATATAACTATGCCATCAAAACACAATGGCGACAAGACACACACAGCGGAAATAAAAGCATGATAGGAAAATTAAAAGAATAAATAAATCTCTGCAAACAAGGCCAGCATTTAGCCGGTAGAAAAAGCAAGATTAAACAAATACGTTTTAAGCCGTGATTTAAAAGATTGAATAGAGTCAGACGCCCGGATGCTAATCGGAAGGTTGCACAACTCTGGTGCAGCCAGAGCAAACGCTCGATCACCTCTAGATTTCAACCGAGAGATCTAGGCTGCACCAGCAGCCTATATATATTCTTTGGTTTGTTTGTAGATCCAAGTTTCTGTGCATGTGTGTGCTCGTGCACTTGCATCCTTGCACAGACGAAGCAGAAAATGTTAGTATCTGTCTCCGATTTTGTTTTGTCGTTACTTCAAATGGTCAGATTTCAGTTCAGTTAAGGAGCCAGGCGTGGTGGCTTCTCCTCATCACCTCTCTGTGAGAAATTGGAACGAGTGAAAGAATCAGCAACTGAGATCAGACTTTAAAGCTACCGTCGTGTTGCTTTTCGACACCAACAGCAGGGGAAGAAAGAAAATGAAAGCATCAAAGAGTGAGCGAGATGGAGTACAGACAGTGACAGATAGATAGATGGAGGGGAAAATATTCCCACAGATATTCATGAACATCACACACAAGCCTGCTGGCAGTTTCTTTATTGGGGAGAAGCAGCAGACAGGAGTGTAAATAAACACTGTGGAACATCTGAGAGATGTGTGTGAGATTTTATGATAGACTTCAAGAAACAGAGCATGACAGCCCTTCTGGCGTACAGCAGTGGAAAAATCATGAGATGACAACTGAGAACAAAGTGGTTAAAGTAAAAGAAGAGTAACAGATATTTAACCAAAGCACAGTCCGAACCAGCATGGGTGATGGTAGCGTTCTCGGGGAGCTGTAATAAATCAGTGAATGGCTCCTGCAGTGTGCACTTTTGCCTGTATGGTATAATTAAGAGCAAGTTCAAACTACACACACACAAAAGCATGCAGTTGAATAAACAGGAAGGGCACGCTTGAGCTTTTTGTAGGAGAGGTTTGCAGGATACACTGGGAACAGATTGGATATAAGATAAGTTCAGATAGTGTAATAATCATTATGTAATTATCCAGTCTGAGCAAACTTTGTAGTACTCATTCACAGAAGAGATGCTGTGAATGAGTACGGAGCTCCAGTAGACTCCTGTCTGTATGAGGCCAGCATACACATAAAAATTAGAGTGGAATTTAACTAGAAAAGCAATAAAATAATCACTGACCACCGACTAACATCAGAGACAACACCCGCAGCAAACTGACAAACAATATTCTTGTTCTTTGGAGATGAAAAGCTTTACTAAGGTATCCAGTTATTTCCTGTTTCTGTCCATGTGTCAAAACGACTGATGAGAAACAAATTTCAGGCCCAAAGTATCAGGCAAAAGAGGAATCTCATTTCAACTCGGTAAAATAATCGAAATTTCAAATTAACCGAAGAACACAACGTTCTCTCCATCTCGCCGACCTCACCCCGTACACCAAACACCCACCGAGCTCCCAGCTGCCAGAAGAAACGAATTCATTTTTAAAGTGTTTGTGGTGCCACCATGAGTGCCAAACATTTGTCTTTTGTGTTTCACTGGTTGGTTCGGAGGAACAGCCTGCAAGCCTGCCAAATAAACAGCACAGTTTTAATGATCGTGTGCCACCCAGAAGCCAATTATCTAATTACAAATCTAGTGTAAGAAGAAACAAAAACAAATTCCTCTTTCTCGCTTTCATCTGCACTCTGGCCCATTCAGAAACGATGCTGCAGTTTCACTTGTTTCTTGCACCGTGTGCTTTCAACATCATGACAAACAGTTTGACAGAGATGCACTACCTTGACCAGTTTAGAAAATAAACTCTAGCCAATTAATAAAATATTCCCCAAATATGTTCCTCCGCTCTGGAGGATCCGAGGTTAAACCAAACTGTTCATTTTGATACAGTTAAAAGGAGAGAAAACACTGACGCTTCATCCAGAAAAGTAAATACAGTTCGTGAGAAAATATGAGAGTTGGTGTTTAGTTGATGGCAGCTGTGCTTCTTGGGATTTTGCTATAATAATTTCCATGTGCACAAACCCCCAGAACAATGAATGGTCACTTATTCTGTGGTGCACAACATCAGATATTCAATACCAGCAGTGAACAAAAAAATATAATAAAAAAACAAAACACTTCCCTCCACTTGTTCTTGCCAGAACTGTGTGTGAAGTGGATCTTTGCTCAGCTTCATAGTGGCCTACTTTCTCCCTCTCATTCACCAGGGAAGTAAGTGTTCGGTCCCACACTGAAACACCTGACCAATCCAGGTTAAGGTATTGGTAGGCAGGCATGCATGCAGAAATCAAACCTTCACCGCTCCTGTGCACAGTTCAGCTAAGTGCGTGCTGGATGTGCTCCCTCAGGTGTATTGTCGCCCTCTGCTGGTTGCAATGTGGTCACAGATATTATTACACTGAATGAAACTGTCTCAGTCTAATCTACATACATGCAGCACAGCCAGCACCTATTCTGAAAATACTTCCTGTCTACAGTGAAACTAAGCTTTTACTTCAACTGATCAAACACACACGTCCACACATGTGCAATAGCAATAACACTAAACGCAATACTCTTTTCTGGCATTGTTGTATTATACTTGTATATAGCATTTGTATTCTATTTTATTCGATTGTATATAGTATTTTATTTTTATTTTATTCTATTCTATTGTGTACAGTATCTCATAGATATATTATTCCAGTGTTTTTTCTCTAATTCTTCAATGCAACTTTGCACTGCACTGCTGTAACAAAATAAATTTCCCACACGTGGGACTAAGGTTATCTTATCTTATCTTACTGTGCTTCAACTTTACTAACTGATCAAAGTAAACTTGTATTAGGAGGCCAGTGATTAGCTTTACTTACTTTATTTTGAAATTCATTTATATAACAGCATGTGAAATCCTACAGAGACATCCATAATGTACTTATTATGGTTTTGTTTACAGCGACACCTGCAAAGTTAATGTGACTCCAGACTCCAGAGCTGCATTTTTATGATCTGTTGTCTTTTAACCGTGTTATTAAAAAAATAAAAAGCATATATCTATCTATCTCAATATCTACTAATTCTGAAGTCGGTATCTCTATTTCTTTTTGTGTGTGTTGCCCTCACATTGGCCTCCAGGGTAATATGTTCCAGTACTTTAAATAAAGAAGAGAGGGTATCGTGCATCAAAGTAACAGACCCCATCCATGGTATATTTCAGACATTTATCTGTCTTTCTTTCTCTCTTTCAGGATTACGAGTATCTCAATCATCCCCAGTCCACACAGCACCAAAAGAATGACCGGTGTCCACCGCCGCCCCAGATGTTACCAGAGCGAGCCTGCGAGGTCCCGGGCTGCCGCTCAGACTCAGAATGCGAGCGCCACAAACGCTGCTGCTACAATGGCTGCATCTATGCCTGCCTGGAGTCTGTGCAGCCACCACCAGGTCAGCAGAACCAGCAGACTGGAATTAAAATAGGGCTTCAAATTATATTAAAATGATTATTGGTTGGCAATATTTTGATGTTCACAGAAATGCAGGAAGTTATATTTTTCCTCGTATTGTTGTTGAGTATTGCAGTAGCTAAGGATGTGTGTGTTTTGAGCAGTTCTGGACTGGCTGGTGCAGCCCAAGCCTCGATGGTTGGGGGGTAACGGTTGGCTGCTAGACGGTCCTGAGGAGGTTTTGCAAGGTGAGGGCACACACCTGAACAGTTAAGGGTAACACACATGTGAGTCCAGAAAATCCATCTGCAGAACATTTTTGAGTTTTCAGTGCAATATTGTGCAGTGATATTTAATCAGAAGTCACTTTCCTCCCTTCCTGTGTGACAATAATAATCACAAACTGTAAAGACATCTTCACTGTAATAGTCCCACCAGTCTCAAATACAACGCTCCACAAATATTAACAGGAGGGCAGACTTGCTGCTCATTTTCCTTTAAAAAAAAACAACTCTAAAACTTTGAGTTTTTTTCTGAGTTTATATTTATATGCTGGCATTTCCTGTGGGAAATATTGTTTTTTAATTATTTGAAGGAAAGCCAGAATATAGTGCCACAAAATGACTTTTGCTCTTCTTATTGTCGTTTCCTTGGATACAGAGTGTACAGAGTGCGTTGGTTTTTGTATTTTTTTGCCCACTAGCTGAGGCCTGCAGTACTACTGAGGATGGAGATGAGCCTCTGCACTGTCCTACGGGCTACGAGTGCCACATCATCAATCCAGGAAACCCAGCCTCTGGCATCCCTAACAGGGGACAGTGCATCAAGCAGCGCGGCAACTCTGGTATTATTTTATTTCCCTTGACTTAAATGTTTTAGTGATCGCTCACATGATTGTGATGTGGCTTTAAATGTAGAATTTAACACACATTCTCTCCTATCTATATGTCACTTTCACAACAACCGTCTGATAGAGCTGCTCTCAAAGCTTTGTGCTCTGAAGCGCCACAGGGCAGGATGAGAATGCCAGGCTGTGCCAAGCATTCTGCTCTGGTGTCTCTATCTTGGCAAATGGCACGCTGTTAGATGCCAGGTTTCTCCTTTGAAATAGATCTTGAAATAAACATGCTGGAGTGACCTTGCAAATGAATAGACGGCCACGAGATGAACTGATAACGTGTGATTGAAGCTGTTGGCAGAAATATTAAACCAAGTATTTGACAGAGGGAACTTTATCCATTCATTCAGTTTGTGCATATAACGGTGATTTTAATTACAGATGGACGTAGCTTGAGACACAAATACTTTAAGGACTACAAGGACTACTTAGGTAAGAAGCTCAAGTGAATAAAAGCTTCAAACTGAATATTAAGTAAAGCTAATATGTCTGACATCATTGTGGCTTTTTTATTTGATAGGTACCAGCTCTAACAGTGCAGTGGGCTATGAAAAGCATCACCACAAGCACCTGGGGTGAAGTATGTTCTCAGCCACTCACATAAAAATAAAATCATCCTCATCTGCATTTTCCTGTAAACAGACCCATTTTTTTTCTCATACCTGCTCAGGTCGACTTGAACTCAGCCTCAGCTTCGAGCATAGCACAACCTCAGACATCAGTCCAGTCCTGTTTGATCCGCTCGCAGCTAAACCGGGATCAGATCTGACCTTTTTTTAAACTACGCCTCCAGCTGCTACCTCCTCTGCGCAATGCCCTGTCTCGCAGCCTCTCGTCAGTCACGTGTCCACAGGGAGACGAGTTTCTCACACTCTCAGCATGCATCCAAAGAAAAAAAGCACTTTTGTCCCTCTGTTTGATGTCAGCAAAAAGGGAGGAGGAGAGGCTTTTGGTGAAGGTAGCGCAAGGTGCAAACTGAAGCTGATTAGCAAAATTGTCTAAGCAACCCCGATTTTTGCAGCCCCCTCCCCCCTCTCTATAATTTGTTCCTATTTTCATCCACTGCCATGCTCTCTATTCTTAAGACTGGTCAGCAGAAAAAATCAAGACCATGTGGGCTTCATTCTTAGCTCTAAATTCCTCTTCTGAAATCTGGAATGTTTTATGGACAAGAGGGAAAAAAATCCAGGTGTAGCCGTGAGTCAGCTAAGAAAATCCAGATGTTTTATATTATGCGCTAATAACTCTTAATTAAAAAATAATACCATGTGAGTATGTGGATCAGTAAATTCAGAACAGCTGCAGGTATGTACAAGCTAACAGATGCTGACTGTGACTTGGAAAGCAAAATAAAGAAAGACAAAACTGTTTATTTAAGAGGCCTATTCGAGATGCTCCCCCTGTGAAAAAGAAAACTTAAATTAACCTACTGAAGGAAAGTGACTCGTTTTGAAAAGACTGATTTCATTTACACTTCTTTGACGACTTATGCAGTAAATATGTACCAGTTCAGAACAGTTATTCATTAACATACTATATGAGAGACAATAATCCCTGCTGCAGTATACACATGATAAAAGAAAGGGATTTTGCTTCCATGTAAATATTTAAATGGTGCTTCGGTAATTGCTGCATATAATAACAGAAGAATAAGCTGGTCACACGTGAAAGAAAACCACTCTGTGCAGAACTAAAGTGATGTCTGAATATTTCCATCTGATTGGTGCTATGTCGCTGCCTTGATTATTCTAAATAAACCACTTTATTTTAAAAAAAAGTTGTCCTTTGGTTCTCTTTCCCAAGTCATTTTAAGATGTGTGAAAATACTATTCACATTCTGTCAAGCCAAGAACATTTATGTACATCTGCATGCAGTCAAATTAGCTTTCTGTTCACGATCTAAAACTGAAACGAAAAGGCAAAAATAATATTGCACGGTTCTTTTCCCAAGAGAAACACAGACTTCTTTGTTCTCATTTAGTAGCAGAAACAGCAGAACAGCTTTCAAATGAGCTGCCTCAGTTTGTAGCTGAAATAAGTGCTTTAGACCACATTGCATTTGAAACTGTTTGGAAGTTTGCACAAACAACTTCTGCAAGAATGGCACTGATTTGGTTCCCCATCTTGCTCATGACAGAGAACAGAAATATTTGCATTCTTTAGCACAAAAACATGTAATGTTTGTGCAGTTATACAAATCCACAGTCAGCTTGTAAAAACAAGCTTGAACACTTTCTGACCCAGTGGGTCTTTTTACAAAGCCCCAGTGTTAGGTAGCCAGTGGTAGTGGTGGTTGTGGAGGTGGCCGTTAAGGTCACCACTCCCCCGCTGGACAAACATTTCCTTAAATTAAGACAATTTATATTTAGAACCTGTGATTTCCATTAATAAA
This sequence comes from Diplotaxodon limnothrissa, assembly GCF_057381915.1. Taxonomy (NCBI): domain Eukaryota; kingdom Metazoa; phylum Chordata; class Actinopteri; order Cichliformes; family Cichlidae; genus Diplotaxodon; species Diplotaxodon limnothrissa. The sequence continues at coordinate 2,808,233 of NC_140602.1, forward strand.
CAACACAAGAGAATAAAAGATAAGGCAATATACAGGGAGTGCAGAATTATTAGGCAAATGAGTATTTTGTCCACATCATCCTCTTCATGCATGTTGTCTTACTCCAAGCTGTATAGGCTCAAAAGCCTACTACCCACTAAGCATATTAGGTGATGTGCATCTCTGTAATGAGAAGGGGTGTGGTCTAATGACATCAACACCCTATATCAGGTGTGCATAATTATTAGGCAACTTCCTTTCCTTTGGCAAAATGGGTCAAAAGAAGGACTTGACAGGCTCAGAAAAGTCAAAAATAGTGAGATATCTTGCAGAGGGATGCAGCAGTCTCAAAATTGCAAAGCTTCTGAAGCGTGATCATCGAACAATCAAGCGTTTCATTCAAAATAGTCAACAGGGTCGCAAGAAGCGTGTGGAAAAACCAAGGCGCAAAATAACTGCCCATGAACTGAGAAAAGTCAAGCGTGCAGCTGCCAAGATGCCACTTGCCACCAGTTTGGCCATATTTCAGAGCTGCAACATCACTGGAGTGCCCAAAAGCACAAGGTGTGCAATACTCAGAGACATGGCCAAGGTAAGAAAGGCTGAAAGACGACCACCACTGAACAAGACACACAAGCTGAAACGTCAAGACTGGGCCAAGAAATATCTCAAGACTGGTTTTTCTAAGGTTTTATGGACTGATGAAATGAGAGTGAGTCTTGATGGGCCAGATGGATGTGTTAGGATGCCTGGGTCGTTGACCCAGGGTTTTTGAGTTTATTATATTATTTATACTTTCTAGTCTTTGGCTTCTTTGAGTTCTGTCTTATGGTTTATGTCTCTGTCTTCTTTAGTTGCTCTGTCTCCCCTATCACCTGTATCCCCTTGTCTAGTTCGCGTCTCTGTGTATCCTTAGTTCCTATTTCCCCGTGTTCAGTCAGTGTTTGTCTGCCCTGGTCCCACGTCTCTGTTCCCTTTGTTATAGTGCCTGCCTGTGAGTCTGTGTTATGTTTCCTGTTTTACTTTGAAAGTCCATGTCTGATGTTAATGTGTCTGGTTTTGCTTTCCCTTGTCTCGTTAGGCCTGATTTGCCCCAGCTGTGTTTCCCTCCTGTTACCCATTCCCTGATTGCTCCCTCTGTGTATTTAAGCCCCGTGTTTCTTTGTGTCTGTGTCGCGATCTACCGTTTACTTTGCTGTGTGTTTTGTCAATCCGCCGGTGTTAGTTTATTTTTGAGTTTTTCCAGTTATGTTTGCGTTCAGTATTAAAGCTGTTTTGGTTTAAGTTCTGTCTCCGGAGTCTGCACCTTGGGTCCTATTCCTGTTTGCACACAGCCACACCTAACAGGATGGGCCCGTGGCTGGATTGGTAAAGGGCAGAGAGCTCCAGTCCGACTCAGACGCCAGCAAGGTGGAGGTGGAGTACTGGTTTGGGCTGGTATCATCAAAGATGAGCTTGTGGGGCCTTTTCGGGTTGAGGATGGAGTCAAGCTCAACTCCCAGTCCTACTGCCAGTTTCTGGAAGACACCTTCTTCAAGCAGTGGTACAGGAAGAAGTCTGCATCCTTCAAGAAAAACATGATTTTCATGCAGGACAATGCTCCATCACACGCGTCCAAGTACTCCACAGCGTGGCTGGCAAGAAAGGGTATAAAAGAAGAAAAACTAATGACATGGCCACCTTGTTCACCTGATCTGAACCCCATTGAGAACCTGTGGTCCATCATCAAATGTGAGATTTACAAGGAGGGAAAACAGTACACCTCTCTGAACAGTGTCTGGGAGGCTGTGGTTGCTGCTGCACGCAATGTTGATGGTGAACAGATCAAAACACTGACAGAATCCATGGATGGCAGGCTTTTGAGTGTCCTTGCAAAGAAAGGTGGCTATATTGGTCGCTGATTTGTTTTTGTTTTGTTTTTGAATGTCAGAAATGTATATTTGTGAATGTGGAGATGTTATATTGGTTTCACTGGTAAAAATAAAAAATTGAAATGTGGATATATTTGTTTTTTGTTAAGTTGCCTAATAATTATGCACAGTAATAGTCACCTGCACACACAGATATCCCCCTAAAATAACTAAAACTAAAAACAAACTAAAAACTACTTCCAAAAACATTCAGCTTTGATATTAATGAGTTTTTTGGGTTCATTGAGAACATGGTTGTTGTTCAATAATAAAATTATTCCTCAAAAATACAACTTGCCTAATAATTCTGCACTCCCTGTATGCCCGTAAGAAGTAATTTCAAAAATTGTTTTTAATTAAATATATTTCAAGAAAACATGGCATTGCTAGCAAATAAGAATGCTCGATTTTGCCACCAGTCTTCAGTAGACTGGGTGTCTGCATGTTTGTACTGGGTGGCAGGTGTGGGCTTATGCTAGCGCCTGCTTGCTTATTAGAAGTGCTCTGTTTGGACTTTGAATGAAGAGAGTGTTATTCTGAACTACAGAGACAAATTCTGCATTATTCTTTCTATTTATTTATCACTAGGGTTGCCAACTCCCTGAAAAATAAATAAGGGACACCTCGTGGCCAGGGCCGGGCGACCCAGTTGTCTTCACCCTTCCCAGTGTGGTGAATTTTCTAGCTCTTTTTTTGTGTGTGAAATTATTTTTTAACCATTTGACTTGAATTTGATTTAAGTAGATGCATATTCTTTGTGATATGACCATATAGGAAACAAATGATCATTTAGCCATTTATTTTTAGCTCAAAATGACAACATTAACACAGTAAAACAGGTCTCTTTCTTAAACAGAAGCCTGTCATGCTTAACTTTTGAGAATATAAGTAAATCTTTCTTTAAAAGAACTCTGTCCTGCTTAACTTAAAATTATATAAATTAATAGAAAACAATAGAACAAAAATATTCTTGTAACAGTGCACATTTAGTGCATTTAGTACAATTGGCTTCAGTTGAGGTATTATTTCAGCTTTTCTAATGCTAATCAGCTGCTCCTGTTTGTAAACCCACTTGTTCCCATGATTACACATCTTAACTCATCATCATTATTCATCTATGTATTACTTTTATGTATTAGTCATCTATTTGTTATAATCATCTATCCTTGCAGTTGTCTATTACACAAAATAAATTATATTATCACACTTCTGGCCACATAGCGCTGATATTCACTGCACATGCCCATATTAACCTTAACCAGAGGGTTTAAAAAACAACAAACCAATGTTTACATACCATATCTGCTTCTGCCGTGGCCTGGTGGACAAGAAATTGGTTAAGGGTTCCCCGAGCTTTCACGCCCCTCATGTTCTTCATGTGCCCACCACTAGAAGCATGCCTATGGAAAAAGTGCGCCGGCACACAGTGCAGTGCGCTTTATAGGTGTTATCGTGCACTTTTCCAGCCAGGTGTTTTCCTTTTCCCAGTCCTCCCTGTACTTTTGCAGCCTTTTTTTCTTTTCTTTCTCTGAGCAACAAACATTGCTGCTCTGATGCTGGGCTCACACTGTGCGATTTTTGGCCCATTTTGAGAAGATTTTTGAGTCGTGCGACCGATTTGGTGATCGGCCCGATTTTGGCCTTCATCGTGCATCGTGTAGTATACGTGGGGTAACGAGAAGTGATTAACACCTCACGACCAGCTCCCGATCATCAATCGCTCGTGAGGGTGTCACCACAGCCGCTCACACTGCACATGCGCAAACACGTAAACGTCGGTGAAAAAGATGGAGCAGCACGGCTGTGCAGCGTGTGATCTGGACACAAGCGATGGAGGCACAACTTGTAGAACTTTGGAAAGCTCATCCGAGCCTTTTCGATGTGGCATCACAAAATTATCACGACCACAACAACCGTGAAAATAGTTGGATTTACTCTGCTGCTCAATCGCAGCTGCCTGATCATGTTTTTCATTAGCAATTTAGCAAAGTTGATGGTGGTGGTGTGTCTGTGTGAGTGTAAGACAGACAGAGAGAGAGAGCGACAGATTTTCTGTTATAACCTTCATGTTATGGACGCACAGTGTGAGCACTCAGGTCGCATCAGAGCATCGGGCCGTATAGTGTGAGACCTGCATCGTGACCTACCAACTTCTAACCCCTGCGAGTCAATCGTGCAGTTTGAGCAGGAGCTGAATAACGCGACTGAAAAAATCGCACAGTGTTTGCCCAGCTTTAGGTGTACTGTCATCCGAGACTTGCACCGCAGTGTCGGCGTTTGTTCCCCTGTTGGCCATGCTTCTTGTTGTGGTCATCTGTTGTCTTCCGGTATTTTCTCCGCAAGCGACCTTTCCTCGACCAATGAGATGAGCGGTAATCTGAATTGTCATACTCGAATTGTCATAAGTGTGGTGTCAGCTCATTGGTCACAAAGCAGGAGAGGGGCTGGGAATTATGTTTTCAAACAAAGTGTTAATTCCATTAACATTTATAGACTACTTTTGATTCTCACTGTATTACGGGACAAAGTGCGTCCCTTATTAGCTCAATACGGGACGTGTACTTTTGTTTCGAAATACGGGACGATTCCGTATTTTAAGGGACGGTTGGCAACCCTATTTATCACATTACTTAATATTTTAATATTTTATTCAAAGGGCTAAAACGAAACATGGTAACCAGGTTAACATTAGCAGCACTAGTTTCTTTTGAAATTTGGAATCTTTTTAGAAAGAATTTGTATCTTTGTAGAAATATGAAAGTATGCGGGCCCTCCTTTACGCCGTGCTACGTCTCTGTTGCCGGTGTGGTCACTGAGTGCTGCAATATGTGGGAAACGTGTAGCTCAGCGGGTGTCCTCTTCTCCCTTTGTCTCGTGCTCTCTCACACGGGCACACTCGTGCAACTAAGCGCCTACGTCAGAAAAAAGGGAGAACAACACTGTCAGTGAGCACTTGGTGTACAACGGCCATTGTGTTTGGGATAAGCCGGTGGTGGTAACTACGACAGCACGAAGGCTGCCAGCCGTTTGTTATTACCGCCTAAAAACCTGACTAGCGGGCATGCCGCGCATAACCGCTTCATCAACACCACCTTGCTGATCACGTCAACATGAGCGCGCCGAACAAGTCTTCGGAGAAAAGGTTTGTGTGGTCCTCTTTTAGAAGTTTGTGGTATGTAATGCTGTGCACTCTGCATTTAGTGAAATATATAAAGAAGTAAATAAATGCCCATGAAGAGTTAACGTAGACGTTTTTAGTTCGTAATGGGATTTAGAGTCTCTTCTTTACATTCCCTGTTTACCGATAAAGCTATTTAATCCTAGTGACACTTTCAGTTTTATGAATGGACTGGATGAAGAGTTGAATGTGTTTAATAAAAGACAAACTTGTGTCCAGAAGGTGTCAGTGTAGTGTACGCACACTGTTAGACATTTTATTGTATTTTTACAGCAACTTACTGGCAACACTATTGCCAGTAAGTTACTGTAATTACTAATCTACAGTATCTTTACTGTTGTGATGTTTTACAGTTCAACCACTTTACTGTAAACATATATTACAGTATAACAGCTTTACTGTAAACGTGGTTTACAGTTAGAAAGACTTACCGTGATTAAGTTTTATAGTATCACTGTACTGCAAATGTGGTTTATGGTATAACACTGTAATTGTGTACAGTATAATTTGTTTAGACTGTAATTGTGTTTTACAGCATATAAAATAATATTAACATTCATATTCAATATAAGAACATTTACAAAAAACAATATAATTCAATAAAGTAGTCTCAGAATAGTGAATTAAACCAACATTTATTGTTGATATTTTTTAACAAGAAAAACATTTTTCAACTGAATAAAAACAATGTCAATAACCAAAATAAATAGAAGCGTACATGAAAACTACACAGTCCTTCACCTTTCCGTGTCTGATTTTTTTAAGGAAAACAGTTTTTCATTCCACTAAAAACAGGACAAACCCACCAGCATGAACATTAAATAAACTATTACAATTGTAAAACAAAAATCATTTACAAAATGTAATAATTATCAGTGGGTCCCAGGAAATAGAATGTGACATGGGATTTAGATTTCCGTTACCAGGATGGTCGGGTTCAGTGTAGTCTTTATCACCACCTGTCAAAGACACATCATCAATATTCATGTTTGCTCAGGTTATTCACTTGTTCACATCTGTCTGAGATCATTCATACTGTTGTATGGATGTGTGTACAGTATGTATATAATTATCAGCTATGTAAAAGATATTATCATCTCTGTATTCTTACCTAGTTGGAAGTCCGCCATTCAAACTCAGAGAGCCGCTGGAGGAAGGTGGTGATCCGAGGGCTGATGCTTGTAACCTTCCTCTTTACGACACGACCTGTCTTGCAGCTTGTACCAAGTTTTGCAGGGCATTTTGTTCCCATGTCTGGATTGATCCTCACAAAGAACCTTTTAACGGAAAAAAGGCTGCTTTAATTTCAAAATTAAAACATACATTACAGCAATCACCTATATGTTTCTGCAACTGTAGTCAAGCTATCACATATATTTCATTCTTAAATGGTGTAAGCTTTAATGGTGTAAAGTATTTACCTCTGTATCATCTCCTGTGTGATGGACGCTGACTCCTGATACTCAAGGTTGAAAACGTAGTATGACGCAAAGAAGACAGCAAGGGTGCTGGCAAAGTCATGCATCTGCTCAGGCTCATAAAATACCTTGCCCTCCAAACTGATCATCCAGCGGCTTGCAGACATGAAATTATTCCCTAAAAACAGACAAGAGTCCAATAAGACAATGTGCTCACCCTTACAAATAAGGTTTCCACAAGAATGCTGGATAGCAGGCCTCACACTGTACAAAAATAGAATCCACACAGTTTGCTGCTATTTCTCTTATTATTTATTATGTAATGAAAATTATGATCAATTACAGGAAAAAACTGCCTAATGTTTTGGCATTTTGGCCTGTGCTGAAATGTTAGGCTGTTTTTTCCTGTTGGTCATTGTGTATAATAAATAATAAGAGAAACAGCAGCAAACTGTGTGTATTCTATTTTTATACAATATAAAACAGACAAACCCCTGTTAAGTAAGTTGTTGTGGGTACAAATACCACAATAATTACATAGATTTTTTACAAAAATATTACAAGAGGATTGAAAGTATTTACTTACCAAGCGCTATTACCCTTGGTGTGATGGGTAAGGTCATCTCTCTCTCAACAGACATCTTGGTGGAAAAAGCCTTTAAAACACAAACACTGAGGCTACATCACACTGTCAGCGCAGCCAGCAAGGGCAGGAGAACAGCAATGCACCACAATGGGCGGGAAAAGACAGAGAGACAATTGTTAATTTAATGTTGCATTTATTTAACCCTTGAAAAATATATTTACATAAGTAAATAAAAGAAAAAAAACACACAACCCATCTTTTCAAGAATAATTCAACTAATTGCTCTTTTGACCAACCTAACACAGACGTTGCACGGTTTTCCTATGAAAAAGACCCTGGAAGACGTTGTATTAAAGGAAAAAAAACATGCTCCCCTTCCCACTTAAAAAAATAATAAATATTAAACTTAGGTTGGAGTTCCTCATGCCACCAACCTAATGTTATATTAACTTTTTAGTGTTGTGTACTGCAGCTCACACAAAATTAAATAAAGCAGGCTAACCTAACCTACATGAGCAAGCTCAAAACTGGATAAGATTGTTTTAGCAGTCTCTAAATTTCCAAAAAAAGTTGTCTTTCTTTATTCTCATTAAATGTGTATTTTTACCTGCTGCTTTAGCTGAAGCTAAATGTCCCACTGTTAGCATGGCCAGCTTCTCAATAGTCATAGAACAGAAGCGCAGGAGGACAATGCACCACACTCGGCGGGAAAAAGACAAAGACTGTCGTTGCGCCTGTGTTCTTCGCCCCTCCCCGTGGAAAATATATATATCTAAATATATATTTAAATAAGAAAAGAAAAAAACACACACAACCTATTTTTTCCAGAATAATTCAGCTAATGTGCTATTTCGACCAAGCTAACACCGATTTTAAGCCCCCTCCCCCCACACACAAAAAATATATATGCTCTTAAGAATTAATAAACGAGTATGTTAGGTAGGAGAGTCCTTTGCATTACCTTATGACGTCCCGTTTGCAGTTTCCACACAGAGGTCCAACAATAACAGGTGCAAAATCTTTTGTCCTCTCGAGCATATCGTAATGAAGAGTTAACAAAGTTGGACTGTCTTTCCTCTCCTGTCAATCACTGGATCACAGGTCATGTCAGTCAGGATATGGAGTGGTGGTTGGTAGAGGTAGGTGGGTGGGCGGGGCCAGCATGCATTCAGTGTGTGTTTCACTAAGTTGGGTTGACTAGTTCCCAGAAGAGTTCTGTACATGTTGCACGTTCAGTAAATGAGCAATTCAGTTACTGCTCGACTGAGAAGCCTCCGCCAAATTATTACAATATTCTCCACTGACTGAAGTTCGCCTTTGGCAACGCAGTGGCAAGCACACATTTGCAGCAGCTGTGCATGTGCATACAACTGCATGCAGCAGATTAGATGATCAGAATTCTTGAACCTTACACACAGGCAAGTCCCCTAAAAAGTCAAAACCATAATACTTTCACTGGTATCATACTGACAAATGGCATAGGTTAGAGGAAAATCTGGAAATGGTTGGCAGTGAAAGAGTTAAAATGTAATGCACTATTGCAACCAACCACTGAAAGAGTAAAAATACACAAACAGTATGATGAACCATTCAAATCACATAATACAGTAGCACTACTGCTAATGTGTTAACGGTAGGTATAACTACTACCGCAATTTAAAAAAATACAGTAAGTAAATGTAAATAACCTTAATATACCCATAATGCAAAGCAAATTACAGTAATTAACTGTAGAAATGTTTTCAGGTAAGTTACTGGGCATTTTGTGGTATTTTACTGTGAAAAATACAGCAAAGGTTAACAGTGCAGTAAGCTGCTGAGGAAGAGTCCGCGTCTGTGTCTGCTGTAAGAAAAAACAAACTTCACAGTATGCAAACATTACATCTGCATGTGGTTTCAGTCTGAAACCGCATGCAGATGTAATGTTGGCAACAAGGATGACAATAATTAGTGCAAGACTTATGCTTCTGAAAGATGAATCAATATGCGTTGGCATAACTGAAGAGTAGTTTAATCTGCAGTTGATAAAGCAGCAGGTTTATGTTGTTATACTATTATCTTTTTTTTCTTTGAACAGAAACGGCCCCAAAAATAAGCTGGATAAGCTTTTAAAGGAGAGAAAATGCACATTTCCCCTTCTGATCAAGGTATGGAAACAGCAATTCGTCTTACCACTGTGCTTTATTATTTCAACTGTATACTAAATCTTGAGAGGGGTTTTTTCTTTTAATTGTGCCATCATGAAAGCTTAATGTATTACATAAGTTAGTGTTGTTGCCAAGGTTTTGTGGGGTGACGGAAGGCCTCCAAGTAACCAAACACCCCGAGTTCATCTGCAGGCCATTAAATAAATGTTATTTGGGTGATTGTGTGCTCTCAGCAGAAGTGATTTATTGGGGAACATGCTCTCCCTTGTAAAGTTCTTGGCCTGCACCATGGAAGCATCTGAGAGATGTGCTCTATTCCCATTTGCTGGGAAGAGCAAAACTACTCGATGGCGAATAGCTATGACGTTACACGCGTCCCATATCTGAAGCTTTCCGCGCGGACACCTGTGTTAACCCCATCATCTCTTCTTCCTGGAAGGTTCCACAGCTTTAAACTGTGCCCTGCAAGGACACATTCATGCAGGGGTGGACTGATTCGCCCACCCCCTCCCTTCTGCATGATGGGATTAGTGTGTTTCAAAGCACCTGAGACCTCCCTCGCTGAGCTCCTATCGGACACTTTTATAGTTACTGTTGATTAAACTTTTAATACAGTTTGGACCTCTTTGCCAATAGTGGACAAAGACCAGTGGAGGAGAAATTACTGCATCCTTTAATGCAACAAAGATCATGCTCACTGTTGTCTTTCTGTAAAGCATCCTGGGTTCAGCGTCATTCAGACTATTTTTAAGTAAAGCAGGGATATTTTGATAAAGAAAATAGATGAGCAAGGTGGAGAAACAAACGAGAGAACATATGAATTTGGGGAATTGGGGACACCAGATTGATATTGCATGTGTGTGTGTTGGGTTTGAGAGAGTGGGAATTTAATGACCTGTGGAGAGGGCCAAATCACAGCAATAAGAAAGCCCATCGTCACTTAAAACAGCACAACCAAGCCAAGCTCGGTTTGTGTCTTCCATGTGGATTACTGCATACTGCAGAATGGGTCAGCTAAACGCATCCTTGTTTAATCCTATCATGGCTCCTCTTATTCTTTGATCCCAACACTTAAAAAAGGCCCTCAAACAGATATCCTTATTAATTAGCAATAGAACTCCCCACAGGTTGTTGAGCTAAAAGATGCCCAACATAAGAAGGCTGAAAAATCTTTGATCATCAGTGAGATATTTGATAGAGTGGTAGCTGAGGCATCATTTGAAGCTGCCATGGATGGTTAGGGTGTCAGTTCAAAAGATTTTTCTGGTTTTCTAAGTTAGGCTATCGATGCGAAGCATTTGCGTCATTGCAAAATACGGACGCAAGCAGCTGCTCTCAACAGATGCTTGCTGAGACTGGAGCAGGCAGTGTCTTTTCAAGTTTGCAGCTTTCGTATATTATGACTCACTGCTCAAGTCCACTTGATCATTTAAGAATGCTTTTTATATCTCACAGTGACTCATGCATGTACTTGGACATATATGACTTACATATGGACATTCATCCCGTTACTGAAGCTCAATGTTTGCCTTATACTGGGAGCTTCATGCACGTGCACATCTCTATGTTAAGAGATTTCTTACCCCATGGCTCATGAATTAGCTGAATAAAGTTGTAACATTAAATAGTGTAATTGGAATAGCAGATCTGCAGTTTAAATTTAGCACTGAAATGCCTGCATAAAAGTTTTATAAAAGCTTGTATAAAAACACAGTAGCAGACTACGTTAGATTAAGACCTTGATTATATTTCTTGCACTTCTTGACATGCTTCACTGCATTGCACCTGGTCAGCCACCTCCACAGAATGTGGAATAAGGAGTGTGCCACCCTATTATTCTAATGAACCTTGCCCCTGATAGAGTTTCTCATCACTGCTTTGTTCCTTGATGACACCGGACCCCTGAATAAAAGCCGGTCATTTAGAGAGACATAGGGTTCACCTCTTCTGAATGACAGGCTGATATCGATGTCAGTGAGCACAGAGTTCACACTGTCACTTTACTGCAAAGTTGACTCTGCGCGTAAATTACATCTGAAGTACGATGAGCTTAATTCTAATCATGTCCTAATCAAACGATCGTTTCTTGTTTCTCATTCCGAGCGTGTTTGCGGATCTGCTTTCCTGCACTGTGTTCCCTCGATGTTGTGTGTGCCAACTGAACGGCCTGCGGCTTGTTTGTCACATGGCTCTCACTCGTGTCAACATGTGAATCTCCATGATCACCAAAATAGTTCCAGCCATAGCAACATTTTCATTTCTGCCAGCGATTGCTATTCCTCCCACTGGTTCCTGCAAGCTGGGCAGGTCTCATACTGCCAAGGTGTGATCCTGGTTAGGCCACCATGTCACGGCTAAATTTCACAATGGTGAGGAGGTGTAGCGATGCTGCCCCGGAGAGGATCAAGAGGCCAGAACACTCCTCGGCCGATAAACATTAATTGGATCTACAAAGAATGCTGTGTAAACAGCCACCCAGGGAGTTTAGTTAATGAGTGTCTGGTTTAGTTGCATGAAGTGTCTGTTTTCCTTTAACAGTGAGTCATGCAGTACCGAGCTGCAGGGTATGCCAACGTCCTCCCCCATCACACCCTTTCGTTCCATCTCCATAGGCTCAGGAGAATTGTTGTGTAATCTGGTCTAATCTAAAATATCGTTATATAAAAGGACACATTTGTTGCGATTGGTTCACTGATTCCTACACAGTTTTACAGTATAATGCAATATCTAAGAATATGAGATGTGACTACTTTAAATCATCTAGTAGTTTTGCACAGTTTTGATTGAAGCAGCAAATTCAAACTTCACTGTTGGCTGAAAATGAAAAGTGTTTTAAAACCCCCCCACTAATAATAAGTATTTGTGTCTTTTACTATGATGATCATTTATGTAATTATAATTGCACTTCCTCTCATGAAAGCTTGTAATTGTATTACATAATCAGGATCACATTAATCAGGATTTACCTTTAAGCCACGCCTGTGCTAGCCAGAGTGTGTCAGTATACACCTGTAGAAATGGGGAAGGACTCAATGAATGTTTCATTCTTCATTGTTTGCATCCATCATGCGAGCCATGAGATTAAATCCTGCAATTTGTGCTAATGATACACTTTGAAGGCTGTATATTGTCTGTCTTTGTCTAGCTCAAACATTGGCTGCTTCGTACCCGGGTGGTGCAAAGGCTTGTTGTGGTAGGTGACAGGAGAGTAAGTACTTTGGGGTCAGAAGTGGACAGTTGATCTTACCTAGGTGATAAGGCTCAACTTTGTCCCACCACTGGGACGCAAAAAGGTTGGCTGGTTGGTGGGTTACCATAACTTAGCTTGCCAACTGATGATTAGAAAGTAAAGGAGGGGATGGTTTCTAGGAAAGCTGAAAATGGAAAATTAAATGCTGTGTTGCCTGGAGATTATAGCTTACTTGGCGCAACATTAGACCCATTTGTAGACAAGGTTTGTGGTCACAGGGCTGCCAGAGATGTCAGGCCATCATCACTCACACAGGTCTGATGGCACAAGCGCGCCGACTCCATCCTCAGGTTCTCAAACCTGGCAGGGCAGAGTCTGGGGCATTTAGGTCAGCGCCCGCACCGCACACGACAGGGGGTAAATCCTGCGGTGTTGTAAACATATTTAGCAGTGAAACATATCACACACACACATTTTGATTATAGAGCTGAACTCTGACACACACATGCACCTGCAAACATTTTACGCCTCAGCTGCCTCACAAGCAGGCCAATTAATTTAATCTTATTGGGTTTATTGAAATAACAGTGCAGCGGTCTGAGCCAGACATGGGGCCCTGGGTCAGGGCTCATTCCAGGGAAGGAATGCCACAGATCTTAGATGAAAGAATAATTCATGAGGTAAGACTTCCAGCTCTATATTAATTTAGAAAGAATAAGATAAATATAGGCTATGGTGTCTTACTAGAGATTGTATCAGTAGAACTGCTGTAGAGACATCATGACTTTTAACTTGAATGCATTGAATATCTCCAAAATATTTAGTTTTGATGTGAACAGAACAACAGAGCTCGGAGTATCCAAAGCTGGATCCAATCAATGTTGATGAGACTAAACCCAGCCAGGCTATCGACTGTTACTGAGCTAGAATATGTTTTGTGTTTTTATTCTTGTAGTTGTAGGGCATCAGTACAATCGGTTTCCTGGCCTTTTAAAATTTCACAAACAGAAAAGACTTCCAGCGTGTTTTTAATGGTTTTCAGAGAATAGCTGCACAGCGATGCAGTGCGAAGAACAGTTAGACCTGCAGGAGTACTTTTGGCTGTTGACTATGTGTCTCACTGCAGCTCAAAAGATTAAGAGAGGTGAAGAAATAGCAACGCAAAATGTTTAAAAAAGACTATTTTCTGACTGAATCACAGAGCTTTTATGACCACATAACATTTTATTTTAGTTACAGTTAAAATCTTTGGGATTTCTTTCTGTGTTGAGGCATTCAACAAGGGTGCAACGGGTAGCAAGCATTCAGTCTGTATGTTGGATTAATTTCAAACAGTGAGGGGTTTATCTGTCGGTGCCACGATGGGGAAGTATAATAATTCCACCACAGCCCCATCAACCCCCGATCAAGGCCACAGAAAAATGACCCGTGGCCCAATTCTGGTGTTTTCTGTGACAGTCTGTCTGATAAAGGAGGCAGACAGGAAGCTCTTGTATATCTGTTTGTGGTTATTACAGTACATGAAATGGTGAAGATTGTATTATAGTGCATGGGAGGATTATACATGTAGGTGGTCCCGACGGGCCAGCACAGTTGACACAAATATGAAGTAGTAGGTCAGCCTCCACAACCATCGAACACCCCACACAAACATATAAATCACAACAATATAATATTGAAGTAAAATAAATATTATGTGTTTGAAGAGAGTTCAGCAGCTTTTTGTCACAATCTTTCGTTTTTAGAAATCTGACTCATCACACTTTGTTAGCCTCAGATCATATCATGAAATCATATCACATAGTGCCATTTAATTTCATGTTTGTCTTTGATTTTGCTTTTATTTGCTATTTTATGACATACGTTACAACTTAAACATTAGAAAATATTCACTGGTTTGCTTTAAAGGCTTATCCAATTCAGGGTTTGGAGGAGCTGCGGCGTATCCCAGCTGTCGAGGGGTGAGAGGAGGGGCAGGTAGACAGGTAGCACCTCACACCTTCAGTCTATTTAAAACTGGTAATTAACCGAACCTCTTGTTAGGTGTGGCTGTGTGCAGGCAGGAATAGGACCCAAGGTGCAGACTCCGGAGACAGAACTTAAACCAAAACAGCTTTAATGCTGAACGCTAGTGATGGCCCGCTTGAAGCTGACGCTCCGGAGCGTGTGTCGAAAAAAACAACACACTGGTTCAGAAGCACTGTGTCGAGGCTTGCTTCGTTTGGCAAAAGTCACGTGACCAGTGACGTCCGAAGCTTCATTACGCACGTAACTGCTTCGGTACCTGATTCAAACGGATATAAGGAAGTGAATCATCCACGGGATTCGTGGAGTGTGTTGATGGTGACAGATAGCGACGAGGTGATCATTCCACTGACAGATATGGAGCCAGCGAGGAAGAGAGGACGTTCTGGCGTGTGGGAATATTTTGAGTTGATTTTGCTCAATTCATTTTATCTGCCGAAGTGAAAAACTTGAAATGTCCAAAATCATGTTTTCATAATGTAAATATCATTACAGCATATGACTTTAGGAACACTTCCATGTGAATTAAAGCTAATGAAGACTACAACAATGTATTTGACACTATACGTACATTACATTGCTACAGTTTAGAAAATCATTTTGTTTATTGTTGTTAGGTGATAGTCTGCAGGACCCAGGAATACCTGCATATCTACCAACTTGCAGTGTAGTTCCTGCACTCCTCTTCTGTTCCATGCAAGTGGATTTTCTCCAGGGCAGGAGAAACTATTTCTAAGAAAAGAAACAGACTCAGCCAGCGCACAGTAACACTAATCCTCTTTTTAAATGTAAATAACAAAAGGGCTACCTTACATAGATCATGTTTTTACTTTGCAAGTTCTTGATTAGGGGTGGGTTTTGATTATCGCCTTTCTGATTACAATCCATGCTAAATTGAATAAAGTGATATTGATTCATTAAAATCCCGTGTCGATTTGTAAATTAACGTTATTATGCCTGAAACGCCAGCATCTCAGGTTAAACCTCACAACATGTCGTCAAACACCATACAGCTAAAACAGTAACTGGGAGCAGGTTTACGGATTCTGCATACAAACGTGAACACAGAGCGCGGACCCGACGCGTCAGAGTCAGATTTTGGTGCGTCGTCGGGTCCGCGCTGTGTTTGCCTCTTTTTTTTCCCCGCTGGCTTCTGCAGCTGCAGGTTTCATAACTCTCTGTTTACATCTCTAATTAAGTCTCACATGTGTCAGCTTTCTTTTAATAGATACGAAATTATGGATATATACTGTTAAATGATCAGAATTGTAATATTTCTGACTGAGGCAAAACTTTCCAGATTCCAATCAAATTGAATCGGATCCTGTATCGAATCAAAAATGATTCTACAAATCAGTGACGATGCAGCCGTACTCAGCTCCCTAAGCATTTTCCCTTTCCAGTTCACAATCAATCCCACCCCTAGGTCAAAAATATGTATAGGACAATTGGCCTAATCTAATATTTTGTATGAACCTGTCCAGCTGTCCAGTGATTAAACGACAAGTAGATGGAGGCAGGACTTCACAGCAGGGGCATACTCCATAATGTGCTGTGCATTCTCATATGTATATTATATATATTGCTCACTTATTGTATTTACCAACATCAAGGAGTTATGAGCAAAGAAAGGCCACACCATAGTGCATGTTTAAATAGGGAAAGTTTATTGATCAAAATGTATTACGCAGATACGCATTACATTTTTTTCAGCCCCCCAATCGAGAAAACAAAACCAATTACATGTTCAAAGCAACGGAACGGTGGCCCAATATCAGAGAGAACTCCACTCTTGAGTGAGCAGTGATAATTGAGCAGTCCGTTTTATTTTGCAGATTCAAGCTGCTCTTCAAAATTTTCACCACCAGATGTCACCGGAGAGGACTGTGTTGAAAAGCTTCGAGTAATGAACCGTTTTTCAATACAAGCTTCAGTGCTTCGGAAAGCTTCATTTGGCCATCACTATTGAACGCAAACATAACATAACTGGAAAAACTCAAAAAAACAAACTAACACCAGCGGATTGACAAAACACACAGCAAAGTAAACGGTAGATCGCCACACAGAGAAACACAGGGCTTAAATACACAGAGGGAGCAATCAGGGAATGAGTAACAGGAGGGAAACACAGCTGGGACAAATCAGAACTGACGAGACCAAAGAAGCGTAAACTGAACACACTGAGATAAGACAGAGACCTTCAAAGTAAAACAGGAAACACATAACACAGACTCACATGCAGGCACTACAGAGGGAACAGAGACGTGGGACCAGGGCAGACACAAACACTGACTGGATGTGGGGATACAGCAGACAGGGAAGACAGCAACTATGGAACACAGACAGAAAACCAGAACACTAAAACTCTAACCAACCCCACCCAGAGAACCTAAACTAAGAATGATCCTAAAACCCATAAAGCAAAGCTAGAATATAATGAAATAACAAAATCAAAGAACCAAAAACACAAAACACTGGGTCAACGACCCAGGGACCCTAACAGTACCCCCCCCTTAAGGGCTGGCTTCCAGACAGCCCAAACCAGAACACCAAAAACAAAAAAGAAAAGCAACCCAACCAGGGTGGGCGGTGGGGGAAAACAGGACGGAGGGCACGAAACAAATGAAACACATTGAGCCAGAAACAAAAAAAAGTGCAAACACTGGAGCCCGGAAAGCAACAGAACAAAAAACAGGCTCACGACAGGCGCAGGCGGCCAGGAAAAACAGTTCACAAAAAGTTCAGGGGGCCGGCCCGGAGGCTGACAGCACAATAGTCCAAACCCGGGCAGTTCAGGGGGCCGGCCCGGAGGCTGACGGCCCAAGAGCCCAGAAAACAGTTCAGGGGGCCGGGCAGGCAGGAGACACCGGCGGCGACGGAGTAGGTCAGGAGGCCGACCGGGCGGGAGGCACCGGCGGCGGAGCAGGTCAGGAGGCCGGCCGGGCGGGAGGCACCGACGGCGACGTAGTTCAGGGGGCCGTCCATGACGGCAATGACGTCCAGTCATTGGCCGGACAGGACGTGCAGGACGAGCAGGCCGGACAGGACGTGCAGGAACAGACAGCATGGAGACCTCAGGAGCAGACGAAGCTGAACACTCGGAGGCCGGACCAGGCGGAGCTACAGAGGCTGAGGCTGGACCAGGCGGAGCTGCAGAGGCTGAGGCCGGACCAGGCGGAGCTGCAGAGGCTGAGGTCGGACCAGGCGGAGCTGCAGACTCGGGGGGCCGGACCAGGCGGAACTGCAGACTTGGGGGGGCCGGACCAGGCGGAGCTGCAGACTCGGGGGGCCGGACCAGACGGAACTGCAGACTCGGAGGCCGGACCAGGCGGTGGAGCCGGTGGTGGCTGAACGGCCTCGCCAGAACCATCAGCAGACACTGGGACGTGCTGGCTGGGTCCTCCCGGACCCCCAGCTGACGAGGCAAGAGGCTGAACGGGCCCCTCGGATCCTCCAGCAGGAAGAGACGGCTGAAGCGGTTCCTTGGAACCTCCAGCGGAGACAGGTGGCTGAACGGGCCCCTCGGACCCTCCAGCAGAGACAGGAGGCTGAACTGGCCCCTCGGATCCTCCAGCAGGAAGAGACGGCTGAAGCGATTCCTCGGACCCTCCAGCGGAGACAGGTGGCTGAAGCGGTTCCTCGGACCCTCCAGCGGAGACAGGTGGCCGAACGG
Organism: Diplotaxodon limnothrissa; assembly: GCF_057381915.1. Lineage (NCBI taxonomy): Eukaryota > Metazoa > Chordata > Actinopteri > Cichliformes > Cichlidae > Diplotaxodon > Diplotaxodon limnothrissa. Next base: position 2,826,339 of record NC_140602.1, read on the forward strand.
GCCCCTCGGACCCTCCAGCGGAGACAGGTGGCCGAACGGGCCCCTCGGACCCTCCAGCGGAGAAAGGAGGCTGAACGGGCCCCTCGGACCCTCCAGCGGAGACAGGAAGCTGAACGGGCTCCTCGGACCCTCCAGCGGAGACAGGAAGCTGAACGGGCTCCCCGGGCCCTCCAGCTGACGTGGCGTGAGGCTGAACGGGCTCCCCGGGCCCTCCAGCTGACGTGGCGTGAGGCTGAACGGGCTCCTCGGGCCCTCCAGCTGACGTGGCGTGAGGCTGAACGGGCTCCTCGGGCCCTCCAACAGGAAGAGACGGCTGAAGCGATTCCTCGGACCCTCCAGCGGAGACAGGTGGCTGAAGCGGTTCCTCGGACCCTCCAGCGGAGACAGGTGGCTGAACGGGCTCCTCGGACCCTCCAGCGGAGACAGGAAGCTGAACGGGCTCCCCGGGCCCTCCAGCTGACGTGGCGTGAGGCTGAACGGGCTCCTCGGGCCCTCCAGCTGACGTGGCGTGAGGCTGAACGGGTTCCTCGGGCCCTCCAGCTGACGAGGCGTGAGGCTGAACGGGCTCCTCGGGCCCTCCAGCTGACGTGGCGTGAGGCTGAACGGGCTCCTCGGGCCCTCCAACAGGAAGAGACGGCTGAAGCGATTCCTCGGACCCTCCAGCGGAGACAGGTGGCTGAAGCGGTTCCTCGGACCCTCCAGCGGAGACAGGTGGCTGAAGCGGTTCCTCGGACCCTCCAGCAGAGACAGGTGGCCGAACGGGCCCCTCGGACCCTCCAGCAGAGACAGGTGGCCGAACGGGCCCCTCGGACCCTCCAGCAGAGACAGGTGGCCGAACGGGCCCCTCGGACCCTCCAGCAGAGACAGGAGGCTGAACGGGCCCCTCGGACCCTCCAGCAGAGACAGGAGGCTGAACGGGCTCCCCGGGCCCTCCAGCTGACGTGGCGTGAGGCTGAACGGGCTCCTCGGGCCCTCCAGCTGACGTGGCGTGAGGCTGAACGGGCTCCTCGGGCCCTCCAGCTGACGAGGCGTGAGGCTGAACGGGCTCCTCGGGCCCTCCAGCTGACGAGGCGTGAGGCTGAACGGGCTCCTCGGGCCCTCCAGCAGGAAGAGACGGCTGAAGCGATTCCTCGGACCCTCCAGCGGAGACAGGTGGCTGAAGCGGTTCCTCGGACCCTCCAGCGGAGACAGGAAGCTGAACGGATGACCGAGGTGAGGAGCAACGGTGGCGTCGCTTCCTTTTAGATGAGGGAACAGGAACCGGTGGAGAAACGGAGACCTCCTCCTCATCCTCCGACCACACAGCTGCCAGGAAAAAGGCAGGCGAACGGACAGGCGAACAAGGTCCCAGCTGGTGTGAGGAAGGGGAGGAAGCCTGCAGTGGCGATGAGGCAGAGTGTGCGTTGCCCTGCGGCAGCGGTGGGGAAAATGTAGTGAGGGAGAGAGCAAGCTCACTAGCCCTGACTTGCTTTCTCCAGGCAGTTATGGTGTTCCCCAACTCAGTGTCCTTAGCAAACTGGCTAAGCCGGGGATTATGCCGAATGATGGCCTCCACCGCGCTCAGCCCCACTGCCATGGTCCTTAAATCCGGGGACTGGGCGATGCGGTCGAGCAGGCTCACCAGCCGCTCCATCTCGCCGTTGAACTCTGAGAAAAAGGAGTCTGCAGGGTCCATGTTCTGGTCGCGATCTTCTGTTAGGTGTGGCTGTGTGCAGGCAGGAATAGGACCCAAGGTGCAGACTCCGGAGACAGAACTTAAACCAAAACAGCTTTAATGCTGAACACAAACATAACATAACTGGAAAAACTCAAAAAAACAAACTAACACCAGCGGATTGACAAAACACACAGCAAAGTAAACGGTAGATCGCCACACAGAGAAACACAGGGCTTAAATACACAGAGGGAGCAATCAGGGAATGAGTAACAGGAGGGAAACACAGCTGGGACAAATCAGAACTGACGAGACCAAAGAAGCGTAACCTGAACACACTGAGATAAGACAGAGACCTTCAAAGTAAAACAGGAAACACATAACACAGACTCACATGCAGGCACTACAGAGGGAACAGAGACGTGGGACCAGGGCAGACACAAACACTGACTGGATGTGGGGATACAGCAGACAGGGAAGACAGCAACTATGGAACACAGACAGAAAACCAGAACACTAAAACTCTAACCAACCCCACCCAGAGAACCTAAACTAAGAATGATCCTAAAACCCATAAAGCAAAGCTAGAATATAATGAAATAACAAAATCAAAGAACCAAAAACACAAAACACTGGGTCAACGACCCAGGGACCCTAACACCTCTGGGAGAAAGCCAGAAATCCCACTCAGGACAACAAACAAGACTTTGGTCTAAAGCAACAGTGCTAACCACAAAATGTCCCCATTATTGGAAAATATCCTCATTGATATTTTCTTATTATAAATCAATTCATTAATTTATTCATCAGGACAAATCTGCTCAGTTGACTTTGATTGCAGGATGTTTTTGTCAAACAGGGCAGATACTTTTCCAAATTTAGACAATGTTTTACTACAAACGGTGGCTTGTGTTTCTGTTGATGGACACAAGTCGACTTGAGGTTATTTGCCTGTTTTTGTCTCACCGTCTTCACCCTGCTGGAGAGAGCCTCTCCACGTGCCTAATAAGATTTCGCTTGCCTGGGAACTGCTTAATTTTCAGCTTTACTCAAATAAAGAAACACAGACACTAACATAGCAAACATGAATGCAATCACACAGATACAAGCACACAGACCTCCTTATAGAGAATGGGGCTGAGCGGGCTAATATTCAGAATGTGGCTTGATTGTAATTACTTTAATAAAAACAGATTATCAGATGCTCTTTTAATGCAGCGACTCAATGACGACATCGTTATTGTTCTTCAGAAATGAACTCATTTATTTCCACAGTAGGTTTAACAGACTGGGGATCTTAGCCACAACACCTTTGCAAAATTTGCACTTTTGCACAAAAACTGTTTACATATAATGTATGTTACAAGTGAGTTTATAATCACCTGTGTGACTAAAGTGTATGTGGTTGTGCCACCTTGTGAACTTGACCCATATTGCACATGGTGACATGCTGTTACTGAGACGTCTGCTGTGCATTTTAAACTGCAGATGCTGCATTGCACCTGCCAGCCGGGTCACACTACCCACATACCTCTCTGCCATGTGGGAGGGGACACTGACACGGTCTGTTTTGGCCGATAACCCATCTTCTTTCAATTTGCCTGCACCTGGCAGCGATTAGCCAAAGGCCCAACAGCATGTAAGGCACCAGGTTGCAGTCCTCTCAGAGGTGGCAGGTTGGTCATGACTTAACAGACTTACTGTTCGTTCTATCCAGATCAGAGACATTAAAAAGGTATAGCCCAGTTATATGACTGATCCAGCTGGTTGAGGAGCAAATGAATTAAATAATACAGGACAAGAGAATACAGGATGAGAGAAGTGATACAGCAGCTACTGTACCTCAAGTGTCTCAACTGGCTGACTGAGCAGTAATGGAATACAGTACCCTGGTGCTTCATGCTACAGGAATAGCAACATTTTTCCTGTCACCAAAACATGGTGATTTACAGATTTTATTTTTAGTGGAGGGGTGGAACCTGTGTGAGTGCAGCGTGCTTGTGCTTACTGACAGCGTGTCCTTTGGTCTTTGGTATGACTGCAACATTTAATATGAACTGTTGCACTCTTACCTCCCTAATAACTGGACTTTAAATAGAGAGCTCCTCCGATAAATCATTTAATCATCGGCAATAAATTAAAAAGAAATACAGAGAGATAATTACAACACTTGGTTACCCAATGACTATCTGCAGTAAAAAGCTATAGTCAGCATTTGTCTCCTGTCCTGCTGTGGGCTCTGCTGTTTCTGCTGTTGTGTGTAGCAGGCAGGAGGCCAGGGGTAGCTACAGGAGGGTGGGGTGGCTAAGCTGTTTGTTAGCAAGACTGTAGCATCTCACAGGGGTTTGTGCAGCAAGTAAAGCAGCTAAAGAGGTGTAGAAGAGTAGAAGAGATGGAGGGGTGGATAAGGAGAAGCAGGCAGGGGGATATAACATCCCCGTTGTCTTTGTCTCCAGGATACAGTGACAAGTGAGAAGGAAGAGGAAAGTTGCAGGCATCTGTTGAACCACATGGGAGGGCCATTAGAGCTGCACCACCTCCCCATCTGACTTCCCCACGAAGTGCCCACCTGGGAGGATGATGAGCTCTGTACCTGTCTTTTCTCATCTGCCTAGTCCCAGCTCACCACTTCCCACCCCCTGTCCTTCACTCCCAGAGGCCTCTTTTATGGCAAAGTCAGTGCCAGGCCCCTGCTGCTTTGTCTCCGGCTCAGGATGGGTCCCCAGTCAAGTCCCATCCATACGTCACTGGCAGCAGCAGACAGAGAGCACTCCCTCACTCATAATAGCAACCGCACAAAGCAATAGCATCCTCTCAGTGTCTGTCGGCAGTCTGCCTCTCTGTTCTGGATAAAACCTGGGGCAGAGAAAAATACTTTGCAGAAACCTGACAGAGAAGAAACCACAGAGGTTTGGAATATAACCTCGTCTAAATGAATAACTCGATGAAGCAAGGTCCAGATTGTAGAGGAGTACTGTTCAGAGTCACAAGAAGTTTTCAGGGAACTTATCGTTTATGGAAACTTATCATCGCTTAGGTTTGTAGCATCGAGGTTCTGTCAAGTTGGAGAAATTTTTGTTTTTTAACAAATGGAGCTCAACTAGACCAAAAACCTACTGGAAATGCAGGCCTGGTATCATCACTGCAATCATAATCTTTTCATTTGCTCCTCAAACAAGAGGCCATCTGTCGTTACGGCACCTCTGGATGGAAATAGTGTCTAGAGGTTGAGATGTCGTTGAGGCTGCGGCTGTGACAGCATGGAGGAGATGTGCTATGTGGGAAGACGGGACCTCACCTGCCTGCTGTGGTTTTAGCCTCCTCCATGGCTGCTGCTGGGGTAGGAACAGGAGGGTCAACCCAGAGGTATATTTAGCAACAGGACTGCCTAGATGGGACTAAAGGCAATCATTTGTTTCCATTCTCCAGACAGCCACACCCACTTATCTGTTTTTAGTTAGAATTTATTTTTGTTTTTATTGATTTATTTTAAAGAAATGCTCACAGGCTTTACATTTTGTGCTATGACACCCGTCAATAAACTGTGATCCTTTGTTTCTTGATTTTTCTGTTCTCATTGTTTCTATACTCCATATCTGAGTTTTTTACTTCAGGTGCTCTCATGCGGCGTCTAATGTGTTGTCACCTGGGTGACAAAACAGAAGCTGCTTAAATACTCTTCCAGGATAAGTGTGGCAAGGTTTACAGTCCTCTATGTGCAGTCAAGATAGCTGTTTCATCTCGTTTCTAGTCTTTATGCTTGGCTAAGCTGCTTTTATTTTTAGCATGCACATGAGAGAGAAGTCAATATTCTCATCTAACCCCCCTTTTCCAGTCATGCTGCAGTATAGATGCATGGTAATGAGTTTTGTCAATATTAATGAGACTTAAAGGAGTCCTTCCACCTCTGAGAGGACCGCGTGCTCACTGTCACTATGTTCACCTCCCTCTTGGATGGCTTCTCCACCAACAGGGGACAAATACTCTCAGTGGCTCAGCTCTAAACCTTAACTTATCATTGGTAGCACCTTCTTCATATTTGGTCATTGTCCAAAAATAATGCTGCAAGATTATTCAGCATTATTTATCATACAGCTTGATTTCAAAATGAGATGCTAGGTTACTGTCTAAAGTGAAAGGCAGATTGTGAGGATAAGAGCATCTTTCTGTACTGTCTTGCATTACATTTTATTTGAACTACACTCTAGGTATTTGGGAATTTAGTATATTAAATAATTGCTTTATATAGAATTTTAGCTACCTGCTAGTATCGCAGATGCTACCCTGGCTCTTTCATACATAGCCCCTTGTTATTGTTCTTTTATAGACCCAGTCATGTTACTAACCTTCTGCCTAGAAATCTGAATTTGTGAGCTTTGCATTATCTAATTTTCCAATTGTCATTGCCGGCTTAATTTCAAGCATTTAAACGTCTTTGGAAACAGGATTGTATGTCTGACTAAACAAATACAGCAAGAGAAATAAGAGAACAAGAGAACAGATAAGAGTATAATGAGGGTAGTAGCAGCAGCTTCCTCAATAGATGCTCATTCCCAGAGCTGATTACTGAAGTAGCCACTGTTGTTGCATAACTGCTGTCGTCTTATCATATTCATCTCTTGTACTGGTTCCGGGCTAATCAGCACATGGAGCACTGAGTTGTTTCCCTCCTGCAGTGTGGATTAGTCACTGGAAAGCAAATAATCTCGTCTTACATTTGCATCACATGATGCAAATAGGTTTTGTTTTGTTGTAAACAGCAGCCATTTTGACATTTTACAGCAGGGTAAACAAAGGTAATTAAACATTTTAATTGTGTCTTTTTTGGCTCAGTGTAATAAATGATAGTTCCACCTGAGTTTACCTGGCCATAAACTGTCAGAATGGCTGTTGTGAAAGGGCCCCATGCTCTAATATGACTTTGAAGGGTAAGGTGTGTTTCATATGTCAGTCAGGGTTCAAAACACGTAACTGTTGTGTCAAGGTGAAATGAAAGTTCATTGCTATTTCTTCTGGGTTTTATGTAGGGCTGCCACAAACAATTATTTTGATAGTCGACTAGTCACCGATTATTTTTGCGATTAGTCGACTAATCAGATCATCATCCATTGGACGTAAAACGTACAGCTTATTGCACCAGCAGCATCTGCTCTTATATAACTATCATTAGCTTACAGCTTTAAGTGTTTAAGGTCTGTGCTAACTAAAAATAAAGACAAGATGATAGTTTATTAAATTTTAATGACATTTGCAGATTGTTTCGGTGAAGTTGAATAAACTCCTTGCTATCTAAAATGTAACAGGACACCGGAGTAAATTCTCGAGCATCTCACACTTCTGATAATCAGCTGTCTGCTTGAGGTTTATTCAGCTGTGTAAAAACTATAACTTTAATCTCAGCCAAACCGATTTACTCAGGAACAAATGAAAACCATTGGCCGGGAGTCCGGTGTTCTCACGGGCTCTAGTGAGCCTTGAACCCCGGCTAGCTATCGAGCTAGTGGGTAACAGATGTCTCCGAAAACGTCGGAGCGCTTTTGAAAATGTGTATTGATAAACTGAGCAGATATTTGAGGTTTACACAGCTACATTCCCGCCTGAAAATATGTTAAACGTTTATTTTGTGACCCAGGAAGAATAATAAGAGTAATATTAAAACTAACTAGCTGCCGCCATTGTTGGAAACTGAGCTGGGCCGCGCTATGAATTCTGGGATAGGTTGGGCCACGAAGTATTCACCCGACCCATCCTTCAAATCTGGGGAAATGAAGGGCGCATTTGTCTGAGTCTTCGAATTTGGACAGTCTTCGTCGATTCGCTGTAGCGTAATCGGCCTCCAAATGCGGGCACTGTCACTACCCGATCCGTACCACGCACGTGCAAAAAGCCACTACTTCCGCTCGAAGCCTTTTATGATGGTTACGGTCAGATTATCTGTTGAGATGTTAAGAATAATAAGTATCTCTTAAAATGTTTGCAATAATGAAACATTTCAATATAATGTAGACAAAAACGAAAAATAAAAAGATAGTTACGGATCAGGACTCCCCGATCCGTACCGCGCATGTGCAGATGTTCTCTTCTTCTTCTGTTTCGTTTAATGGCAGTTTACTCCCCAGTGTACGGGGATACCGCCACCTGCTGACCGAGCAAATGAACCCTATTGTAAACTGAACTAGTGTCATTACAAACACGTACTCAACTGTGGTTATCGAGTGTTTATGTTTGTCTGTGTGGAGAGGATTGTTGGAATAGTGATGATGATGTCCGCTATAATTGTCAATTGTCAGTAAACACTTAACCTGGCTGATGAATCTTCATGTGACATATTACTAAGTCAGTATTATTAAGTCTATAATTAGGTGCCATTCTTCTTATTTTATGCCACTGTTGTTCAATCGGGGGACGCTCTCTGTTGAGGAGAAAAGCATGAATTTGTTTGTATACGGATTATCCATTGTTTAAATGTCCCGGGCAGTCGAAAAGGAGGCAGAGCTGTTGAGAAATGCTAGGAGCTAACTGGGCGCTAACCGTGTCACTCAAATACATTAGCTGTGTCCCAAAACGTCGGCTGCATCCTTCGGAGGCTGCATTTGAAGGCCGATTACGTCACAGCCAGGCGACGAAGGCTGTCCCAATTCGTCGACTCCTTCAAATGCAGCCGACAAATACGTCCTTCATTTTCCCGAATTTGAAGGATGGGTCGGGTGTTTCCTTCGTGGCCCACCATATCCCAGAATTCATAGTGCGGCCCAGCCAATTTCAGTTTCCAACAATGGCAGCTGCTACTAAGTTTTAATATTACTCTTATTAATCTTCCTGTGCCACAAAATAAACTTTTAACATATTTTCAGGTGAGAAAGTAGCTGTGTAAACTTCAAATATCTGCTCAGTTTATCAAGACATCGCATATTTGCAAAAGTGCGCCGACGTTTTTGGAGACGTCTGTTACCCACCCGCTCGATAGCTAGCCGGGGGGTTCAATGGTCACTCGAGCCGGCGAGAGCAGCGGACTCCTGGCTTCATTGTTTTCAGACCCCCGCTGTCTTTCGCTACTAGGGTTAAATATCATATATAAGTCACTCGGATAACATAAAAATGTAATTGTTTGGCTTTTTTCGGTGTTTTATTTGTTCCGGAGTAAATCGGTTTGGCTGAGATCAAAGTTATTAGATTAAATAAAACTTTATTAATCCATCAGGTGGTTTCCTGTGGGATTTTCACACAGCTGAATAAACGTCAAACAGAAAACTGATTAAACAGAAGTGTGAGACGGTCGAGAATTTACGCCAGTGTCCTGTTATATTTTAGTTCGTTTATTAAACTCCACCGACACAGCGGTGACGCAAATCTGAAGGTTAGACCGTCCCATTTGACAAGCCTCACTAGGGATGGGTACCGGTATCCGGTGCCATGATGGCACCAGTTCTGTCATAAACGGTAGTAACCAGACCGAAAAGCAGCGCACATTTCGGTGCTTTTTTTTCCTGAGCTGTGATACACTTTAGATTCTAGCCAATCATTTTACGTTTCCAAGGATAGTAGGCGGGGCCAGGTACGTAGGTTCTTTTAGAGCAGAGCTACAGATTAAAAATGTCCAAGGCGAAGCGGTCAAAGTCTGGCTGTACTTCACAGCAAAAGATGCAAACTCAGCAGCAACAAGTGCTTTAAGCTGATACTGTGATACTGTCAAAGGAGGTAACACCTCGAATCCGATGAAACACCTGGCGACGCATAGCGGTTTTTTTTAAAGCCGAGAAATGCGCCGTATTTGATAGCTTGCTGCGAGACCTCACACAGAGCACATCTACTGTTATCGGACCCGGAGTTAGCAACATCCCCCGAGAACCAGAAGAGGAGAGTCCTGGCCCCTAGCCCTGCCAGTGTAGCAGAAATGATGAGGATGATGATGCAGCAGCAGCCGTTCTTCTCTGCGTGAGTAGCTTAATGTTGTTCGTGTGTAATTTACGTTGAGTAGGCTAACCACGTTATTACATTAATGCATGTAAGGTGAACTAGCAAACACCGTCATAGCTACATGCGGCTGTCTTCTTGTTTGATGGCAGATACTCCCTTCACCCTGGACAAAAAGGCTAAAATGACCAAAGAAAAAGTGGAAAACAGTTAAACATGAGAGGTTTTTGGACAAAGTTTGTGTTTTTTTCCATTGTTTAAGCACTGCTTCCAGCCAAGAGTGATGCCATATATGCCCCATAGCTGCAGAAAAGGCTAACATTGTTATCTTTTTACAAAAAAAAAAAAAAACAGCTGAACATGAGAGGTTTTTGGACCAATTTTGTGTTCTCCATTCTTTAAGCACCGGTTTGAGCACCGTTTAAGCACCGGCACCGTTTCAAAAGTACTGATTTGGCACCGGTATCGGATAAAACCTAAACGATACCCATCCCTAAGCCTCACACTTCCGGCCTTCTCGGTCTCGGACTACTAAATTAGTCGTCGACGATTTTGATAGTCGACGTAATCGTGACTAGTCGACTAATCGTGGCAGCCCTAGTTTTATGAAGTTCTTTTAAAGTGTGCTAAGGCTAACAAATGTGTTGAAATGCGTTGAGTGCATTAATCACTGTTTTGACATTCTGTTTTATAGAATACTTCTTATATAGCACTTTTCTGCTCTACTTGAACACTAAAAGGGCTTGGTACAACTCCACTCATTCACCCAAGCCTAATTGCTTCGTATCTATCATTCACACTATGATAATCAGAGAGCAATTTGAGGTTTAGTATCTTGCTCAAGGAGCTGAGATTTTAGTTCATTTTTATCAACTACTTGACCCTGCAGTGCACACACAAATGGCACAGGACTGTAAAACATGGCAGATTTTAGCAGAACTGCTTAATTTTAATTAATGTTGGCAGAAAGACACAAAAGGAATAAGAAAAGTTTTAATCCAGTAAACCTGCTGGATTTATCTGAATGTAGCTACTGTGGAAAACACATCGCGCGTGTGCGTGTCACTTAAAGATGAAGACTCATCTTGAAGAACGACGGTGAGACCGTGCGTTACTTGCGCGCTTTCGACAGCGCAGAGGTTTCTGGACCTCACTTTGAAAATAGTCTACAAAACATTTACAGTACCTGAAGTGAGCTCAAGCATTGTGGCCAGTACGTGCGTGCGTTGGTGTAGCCCTCGCTGCACAGCGTCGGTGTTGGAGAGCGCATCAGTCACACCGCATGGTGTAGGTGGACGACAGCAAACGGATAAAAAAACCAACAAATCTATATCGGGACAGCCCCAGCTGTCAGCGGCAGAAACCTGAACAGGTGGCTCCTCTGGTGTCTTAGCAGAACGCGTCACGGCACAACAGCTTGTCTCGCGGGCTAATCTCCTCTCTGACGACAGTGCATTTACCGTGTGCGCGTAAAACCGGGAGTACGGCAGCTTTGGGTTGCGGGAATCTGATCAGTCATCGGGATTTTCCTCATCAGTGTTGATTCAGTGTTTATCACGAAGTTGGACTTTTGGAAAGTGCGCCTTGTTTTTGAGGTTGGACGGACAGAGTTGGATACAATGACTTGGATTTCGTAATTTCTCCTTTGTTTTTGGATTGTCAAGGCTGATAACACAGCATGCTGCCAGAAATAAATAACAAGGTGAGGAGTTGTTTGTTCGCTGGATACTAGACTGACTGTCTGGTAGCAAAGCAGGAAGTTCTTATTAATCGAATAGGGATCAATATTCCAGTTTACAGGCAGTTCATTGGAAAATTACAAAAACAAATTGACGATACTCATAAAAGTTTCCTGGGATTATTTTATGGGATCATAATGTTGTCTGTGTTATATTGTTATGATACAGACAATATGAATATGTTCTGTGAATATTAATATTATCACTGCTTTATCTCCACTGGCACCAGTGCCAGAGCATGTGTTATCTTCATTTTTAGATGACTTTTGCTCTGACACAGGGCTAACATCCCTGATAATTGTAGGACAGACCTCTAACAGGTAAACTTTTGTAATGAAACTATAGTAAAAATCTACCATTTTTATTGTATTCACTTTTTAAAAAACTCATTCCAAGAATATTAAACGTAACTTTGAAATGATTTCCATTTCTCTTTCATAAGCTATCCTACTTGAGTGCTTATTTCGCAGTCCACTCCCTTTCCCCTGAGTGCATGCCAAGTTATGATGAAAAATCTGATCCATTTCTATTTCAGTCGTTGTTTAGCCTACTTACTTCAGTGTTTGTTGTGCTGACAGATTCTGTAAGTCTATATGTGTTCTGGTATATTTTTCACACCTTACATGGGAACTGACATAAATTTAACCTTTGCTGTTTTTGGCACTTTAAAGAATTGTAGCCTTTTTTTTTCCTGCATGAGTGAAAAAATGCAAAATTCCTTTTTACAAATTATGTCTAAAACTAAGGACTAGCACTATTTGTGATCACATGGTTTGATGACTATTTACCACCACTTTACATCCATCCTCTTCCTTGTGCTCACATTCAGCATGCGATGTGCAATACAAAATAAATGGAGAGCATGATTAGACATGTCTGACAGATGACAGTGTTCATGAGCAGCAGGTTTTAGTTTGTTGGTGTTTACCTCAATGGCTCCTGGTTTTATTGCTTTGCTTTAACCCTTTAACCAGTTGACCCTAATGGTGGACGGTTTTAAGGTCAACCTGCTCTCATACACCTGTTGAGATGATCCTACATCCAGCTAAGACTTAACCACATCAATAAAGGCATGGCTTTTGCTGTCTTGATTGTAGGTCCATTGTTTATTTGGGATGAGAGCAAATATCATTTTTGTATATGGTCCCTCCGACCTTCGTGTTAATGGATTATGGATTTACATGGGCAAAGGGAGCACACGTTTATTGCATGTACAATAAAAGTTTGTCCAAGTCTTACAGTGTTACAGTTCATCCACTGTGTTCCAAAAACAGAATTCAATTTATTGTTTTTAAGAAAAAAAAGTGAAAACAAAATGTGCTCATTTACTTATTCAGTGTCAGCTGATGTATATGCATCTATAACAGTGGAATAAAAGGTCACAGGTCACATTTGCCTTATTGTGATGTCACTGGGTTTCCAGTGGCTCAGTACTCATTAGCCAGGCTTACAGCACACCTGTACAGGTGATGTTTAAGAAGTCAACCTGTCACAGTGACCTACATGGCTCCAGCTGTCACTCACTCACAACATTGTAACATGACCACATTATTGTACCCTACTCCTTGTCAGTGTTAACCTGAAGAACTGTATTGACTTTAATGTAAAGGGAGAACCCAGAGAGCGCCTGTATCCAGTTAAGCTTTAACAAAAAGTCGAATCAGCTAGTTGGGTTAATTCACCTTCTTCACTCTGTAGACAGTTCTGTGGTGACGCTGACTTGATGTTGCATTTGCTTCTGAGTCAATGATACAGATTAAGATTGTGATCTGGAAGCTGTTTTCCATCTAGCACCTGCAGACAACAACCCAACCTGGCCTGTGAGTTTAACACATATCCCCGTATGAAGCTAAGCTTTATTTCACCCATATGGTGTCATTCGACACAGTTGTGAGCTCAACCGCTGATTAATAAGGCACGTGTAAGCTGGCTTTGTGATGAAGCGACGCACACAGAATCATCCCAAACGTGTGTGGTACTTTTTTAGAACAGCGTTTATTGCTTCCCTGTAATGCATTCAGTCCAATGATTCTCCTGTGAGGACTGGCTCGGAAGCACGTGCACACCTACTGCAGAGCACATGGATGTGCACATGAGCACATGCTTACACAAACTATGCACAAAGGGAAATTTAAAGTGAGAGGCTTGGTGTTGCTGGGTTTTTGCAGATGTGATCTATTTTAGGATCACAGTGCATTATTTTAGCTCGTCTGGTTTCAGCCCCGCTCAGCTGCCTAGAGGCTGTGTGTTTCTGAAGAGACTGGGGAATCCAGCACAAGTAGACACTTAATTATTATCTTACATGCCTGCTTTAATCTGTCTTTTTTGGTGTAAAGGGATTCCTTTATTTGACTTGGACACGTTGTCCAATTGCATCACGCTGTAAAAATAAGTCACTGCAGGAGAAAAATGTGGTTACCCATTGTATCTATTTTATTTCCAGCTTGTTGGGAATAAAAGGCAGCTATTTCTCACTTTTTGTGTAGGGCATTTTATGAATCATTCTCATTCCTCCCACAGACATCACGGCCAGAGGCCTTTCCTCACCCTCACAGGCTCCCAGCAGAAGGCAACCGTATTGGAACAAATCGGCCCTGCTCACAGGTCAGTGCTTTCCCACCGAATGATGCTTAACAGCTGACCAGAACATGTTCTTTAGCCAAGTCTATCCTCCACTGATGCCAACCTTTTCTTTTTGCATTCAAACTAATGTGCTGTGTCTGACCTACTCTAACAATTTCTACAAGACAAACAAAGAAAAAGATAAACTACAGCCACTACTTTCATCTCTTTTAAATATATATATATATGTGTGTGTGTGTGCGTTATTTAAACAACATGGCCCCCCAGTTACGTTCAGGCATGTAACTGTGTTTGCTTCCTTTGCCTGTTGTGGCAGGTGCTTGTGACTATATTTAGCTTATCTCTATGCGTCATAACCAAGTTGGCAGATCTTGCAGCAGCTCTTAACACGTGAGATGAAATATCAGAATTTATGAAAGTGCTTTTTTATGGAATGTTATCAATAATTAATATGTAAGAGTTTAATTTTCATCCATCCATTGCTAAAGGGGATGCAGTATCACTATGGATGTAGGGAATCTCTGTTTTCCGTGACATCTGAGTTCAATACATAAAAACGTGAGAAAAAAAACCCTGTTGTCACAGACGGTTCTGCAGGATGTTCTCAAGAGGACTTGGCAAAGCACAGATGTCTAATTTTGCACCATCACTGCCAGGATTGAGCCTTGCAAGGCAGTGACACATGTAATCATGCTCTCGAAGCAATCAGGGTGGCAGCCTAAGAAAAGCAGGTCAGTGCACCTCACCCTCCTACAAAGCCACCACTGACAGAGTCTGTCAGAGCGCAGACTCATGGGTCTTTGTCCCCCATTTTTCTTTCACCCTGACCGGTAATTCCAGACGCTATCAGCTGGAGGTCCCGGTCACCCAAGCCTCCACCGACAAAATGCATGAAGGGACGATGAAGCAAAACAGATGAGGTGCAGTTTGCACATTCTCATGAAAAAAAAATGAAAGGCGCTGCAACAAGCATTTAAAATGAATATTTGGATATCACACTTGCAGCCATATTTTCATCCAATTAATTTGTCGTCTTCTTACAGCTGTCTGTTTAGATGCCTGTGTGTTTCATTCTGTCATATGAAAATGTAGAATGTGTAGAGAAATATCATTTTAGAGGTCCCAGAGCTAGCTTGTTTGTTGACCTAAATTGCCTATTTTATAATAATTTTGTTATTATGTTTTATTTTATTTTTCACTTTCTTCAAAAATCAAGCTTTACGAGTTTGGTAAACTGATCTGATAAAACTTTGCTTTTCTTTTCTAACTCTTATTCCATTTATGTTTCACCTTTTTGTCTTGAATGCACTTACCAAATACACTTCTATAACAATTTATCTGAATCACAGAAGTTCAATTCCAGTGTGGGGACTCTGCCTCAGCTCGAGCCACCAGTGGTCCAGGTGATGGTTAGCAATGCCAAAAACCAGCAGCAGCAGTCAGACAGCATCTTGCCCCAAATTGCCAACAAAGGGGGTCCAAACAACTATCAGACACAATCGGTAAGGCTGTTATTGACTAGGCATCCATAACATGGTGAAGTAGAAGCTGTCTAGTGTGCCGTCAGCTAGTTTATTTAACTCAAAGCTGAGAAATGGCGCTGTAGTTTTAGAATCACTGTGAAAACGTAATGAGGATCCTTCATTACTATTCATCTCCCAAAATGCTAAAAGACTCTTTTATGTGTTACTTAACAGGATGAGAGGTCAAAGCCCGCTCAGCAGTTCACCACACGGTTTGGTACAACAGTCGATAAAGTGGCAGTGTCTCGCAACAGCAGGATTTTCATCAACAAGCTGGAGAAAGAGAAAGCATACGAGGGTCAAAGGTTACCCATGTCACCTGTAGGTATGTTGGTGTCAACCAGAATACAACACAAGTGAATCATAAAGGAAACGTTATTTCATATTTTGAATATATTGTGGGTGTTCCAACAAAAACACGTAACTAATATTTTTCATTGCCTTGATGGAATGAAAATAGCATGCTGGCATTGGAAGGCGATATTTCAGAATCCTCTGCATTTGGCAGATCAACGTGATACTGACTCATCCTGTCTTCCTCCTCATGCTTCCTGTTGCAGAAGCATTGAAGAACTTCCAGGATCGGCTGACAGAGTTTGAAAAGGAAGAAATCATGGATTATTCTGAGATCTGGTTCCTTGGTTTGGGTTCCCAGAAAATCGAGGGTTCCCAAGGAGCTCCACAGAACTCAGGATACGATGATGAACACGGAAGCTACATCAGGGTAATGTTTCAGAGCAAGCATTAGAGTTTTACTGGATTATAACCATCAGGCTTCATCTGTGTTGATGCCGAGGTTTTACAGCCTGCAGGAACTTATATTTTTGACCTAACACAGCAAAGACTGACAGTTAGATTAAATAAACAGGCCTAATGAAGAAATCATATGGTAGCATCTAACAAAAGGTGCAGTCAACACCCGAGTGTAGTTTCTAGAAGTTTCTTTGAAATAGAAAAGGAAAGAAATATTAATTATGATGAGGTCACCATCAGGTTGGGTCAGTTTGTCAAGAGTTTAAGTGACTCTATTCACAAGCACATCCACATATCGTGCGGTTACATTGTAACCGTGGTTCTCTGAGTGAGAGACTATCTCTCCACTCCGTACAAGTGGAGAGATAGTCTCGATATGATAGAAAACCCACATGTAGTATGCAACAGTAGTAGTCGTTATGTAAAAGACATTTGTGCCATTCATTTATGCACCAACAAGCTGGCCAATGAAAACAGTATGTGACCAAACGACCTCCAGCAGCTGCGGGCACCACTCCACCGTTCAATCTGACCATGTATAAATCAGACACGTGATGGACAGTTGTGTGTCAATAGACAATATGCAATGAATGAGCTGTTAAAGGCTGAGTGACTGACCGTTGTTTAGACTCTCATATGTCTGTTGAGGCTCATCTCACTGTTACAGCGCTGACTGACAGTTACAGGAAAGCCACTGTGGCTGATGTGTACAAAGAAGAGAATGCTGCCTGTATTCTAAGACTAATATCACCAAGTTAATATAATGTTACGTTAGTAAATCATGATATTACTTTACATCATTTACTTTTACTGTGATATAAAGATTTGTTTTAGTGCAAGGACAAAGTGCACAGTAGTCTCACATCCTCACTTCTCCTCTCTCTTGCTCTTTCAGGTGTTGCATGACCACATTGCCTACAGGTTCGAAGTGCTGGAAGTGATCGGGAAAGGCTCCTTCGGGCAGGTCCTAAAATGCCTGGATCACAAGAACAATGAACTTGTAGCCATAAAGATAATCCGCAATAAGAAAAGGTATGAGAAATGACAGGAAAATGTAATATGATTTATTTTTTTCTTTTTGTTTGTGATCAATTCACTAAAGAATCAAAAAAGATCCTGAAATTTGTATTTAAAAAAAAGAAAAAAAAAGAAACACTTCCTATCTTCATATACTTCTTGTTTTAAAATTGCAAGTGAAGTAAAGCTTTACAGCTCCCGACCTTTATCCTTGGACTTGCCCTCACACCGCTGTCAGATGGACATTAAACCCCCACTGAACTCATTTCAAACTAAATTTGGTCTATATCTGAATTATTTAGTCTCAACTATTAGCTTAATATTTCACCCACCAGTGCACTACTTTTAGTACCTACTCTGGTATCAGCTATTCTTATTCAGCTACACTAACTGCCAAAAGTATTTGCTCATCTGCCTTAACATGCATATGAACTTGAGTGAAATCCCATTCTTAATCCATAGGGCTACTCACTCACCCATGTTCTTAGGACCTTGCTTTGTACACTGGTGCACAGTCATGTTGGAAGACGAAGGGCCATCCCCAACTGTTCTCCCAAAGTTGGGAGCATGAAATTGCCCGAAGTATCTTGGTATGCTGAAGCATTAAGAGTTTCTTTCACAGGAACTAATGGCCTAAACTCCTGAAAAACAACCACACAGCACAATCCCCCCTCCACCAGACTTTATGCTCGGCACAAACCAGGCAGACAAATACGTTCCGTCCAAACCAGTCTTGTCCATCGGACGGACAAGTGTGATTTGTCACTCCAGAGTAAACCTCTCCACGGCTAGCATCCAGTGGCGGCGTGTTTTACACCACTGCATCCAAGCTTTGCATTAGACCTGGTGATGTGAGGCTTGGATGCAGTTGCTTGGCCATGGAAACAATTTCCATGAAGCTCTCTACACACTGTTCTTGAGCTGATCTGAAGGTCTGCAATTTTATGTGGGTTGCTGACGTTCCCAATCACTCCCACCTTGTTATAATACCACTCAGTCAATTGTGGAATAGTTGTGGAAATTTCACGACTGGACTTGTTGCACCGATGCAATCCACGCTGGAATTCACTGAGCTCCTGAAGCAGTCTGTGTGCCTCTGTGCTTGATTTTATACCTGTGGCCACGAAAGTGATTGGAACACCTGAATGAAATAATATGGATGGATGACTGAATACTTCTGGCAATGTAGTTTTTGTTCACTGACTCCCTATGACAGACCGCCTAATAATTTTAACTGCTTATCTACCTGCCTCAATTGCTTGCCAGTTTTAGCTTTTAATATACTTTTATTACTTCAAATTTCTACTACTTACTTTCAAGTAGTTGTTATCTTTCCTGCTAAAGCCTGTCTACGTCTACTCAATTCTAAATTAAATTGTGTTCGGGTTTTGTCACATTGCCTGTCCAGGTACAACTGGCCCGTGGTCGCTGGGCTACCTCTGGGTGGGAATCACTGCTCTATGGAATAAGTTATTTGTGACATTGAAGAAGTTAACTTTTGTCAGTCATTTGAGATCTCATGCCCCGTTGTCAGTTTTTTTCCCCCACATGTCTGCAACCTGATCACTTTACACTTCAGGACACTGCCAAATAGCTGAGACCTGACTTAGCATGGTAGAAGTCGGCACCCCAATGGTATTATCTTACCTGTCCTTCTTAACTGAGGATCACAGTGGCTGCGGTGCCAGAGTCCTGTAGGTTAGATGCAGGAGCCACTGGGTCCTACCGCTACTTCAATAATGCAGAAAACAAAATAGGTGCAACCTGGCACAGAAGAACTTTAAGCTGTGTCAGACGGCTATCTTAGATCTGATTTCTCTGCAGTGGATATAAAGAAATATCCAGAGATATCAGGAGGCTTTTGTGCTGAAAAGCCTCTCAATCAGAGAAATAAAGCTTGTACAAATACAGATCCTCATTTATTTAATGACTCTTCTCCCTTTATAGAAAAGAATATCTTTATTCTGCACTTGTATTATTAAAATATAGAAATGAGTAATGAATCAAATCACTCTTGGTGTGAATTTAAGTGTCAGCTGTAAATTTGTCTGTAGGTTTCATCACCAGGCTCTTGTGGAGCTGAAGATCTTGGATGTGATAAAGAGGAAAGACAAAGACAACCTCCACAACGTCATCCACATGAAGGAGTACTTCTACTTCCGAAATCACCTTTGCATCTCCTTTGAGCTTCTGGGGTTAGTATGTTACCTACATTCATAAAGCAGGAATGTAAACACACTAAATAATGAAGCGTTTAATCGAGGGGATCCGCCGTCAGTCACCCTTCCCAGGTACAATAGCACGGTGTGAAGACAGTGTAGCTTATCAAAGGCAGTTCTCGCATGTCTCTGGTCTTTACTTCTAAGTAACTGCAATCAATTAGGAGTAAATTGACTACCTGTGTACCTCCAGCCAACCATGTTTTAGTATGGGTCACTACTGATATCTATTTGAGGAGAGAGAACTTTGTGTTTCACTGTGGCTCAATGACCTTTACGGGACGTCTCGAGCTGCTACCTTGTCTAACATTACTGTCACCAAATCCTTTAGTTAAGGCCTTGATTGGGGCCCTATCTCTTACCCCTTCTTGCTTCATGTGTGAAGGATCTGGTTACACAGTCTAAAGAAATTCATGCTCAGAAATAGCAGGGGGATAAAGTTTTTGTATCGGTCTTCCTATGAATGGAGGCACAATCGCAGATTATTTCCAAGTAAGCGCTCAAGACTCAGTGCATGTTTTATTGTAGGTGTCAAGTGACATCAAAATGAGCAGCCTTCTTTTTCAGGGGGTTTATTTGAGGAGCATCTTTTTATAAGTGAATCCACATTGAGTACACTTGGACATGGACAAAGTATTTTCATAAAAACGTTCAGCTAAACGAAGCTTCTTTATGTGTCGTCATCTTGATGAAATAACCAAACGTCACACGTTCTTCCTTCATCTAGGGTGAACTTGTACGAGCTCATAAAAAAAAACAACTTCCAGGGCTTCAGCCTCGCCCTTATCCGGCGTTTCGCTCATGCACTTCTGAGGTGCCTGCAGATGCTGCACAGGGAGAAGATAATCCACTGCGACCTCAAACCGGTACTGACCTGCATCATAAGATAAAAAAATAATATTCGACTGATTGAAACGTAGTGAAGCAATCAAAACTGTACTGCTGTTGATGATTGCTTTGCAAGGATTACTCAGAACAATTTTGCAGATTGTGCTCCACCTTGTGGTGCATCAGAGTATTGCACTGGTACTATAGAAATTGGCGAGTTTTTTGACAGTTTGCTTCTTCTTTTCAACAGGAGAACATCCTTCTCTCTCAAAGAGGGCCAGGCAACATCAAGGTGGTCGACTTTGGCTCAAGCTGCTATGAACAACAAAGAGGTAAGAAGGCAGAAGTGGTTTGATGCACATGTACAATTAAGTAATATCACGCTAGGGAGGTGACAGAAATGTTCTTGTTTCCCTACTCATTCCCCTCTTTTAGTGTACACATATATCCAGAGTCGCTTCTACCGCTCTCCAGAGGTCATCCTGGGTCACCCTTACAGCATGGCCATTGATATGTGGAGCCTGGGCTGCATCCTAGCTGAGCTTTACACAGGCTATCCTCTCTTCCCTGGAGAGAGTGAAGTGGAGCAGATAGCTTGCATAATGGAGGTATGACAAGGAAATAACCTGTTCTGTATACAGAGATTACTGTTCATGCTTTGCAAGTGTAATTGCTTCCTTCTTATTGTGATATTTGACCTGATAGGTCCTTGGAATGCCTCCAAATGATTTTGTTCAGTCAGCATCGAGAAGGAGGTTGTTCTTTGGTGAGATTCTAATAATTTATAATCATTTATATGTTTTATTTTATGTAAAGTATGTGTTTTTAGAACTCTTCAGAGATAGTGATAAGTCTGGTAAATCTGTGTGGTATTATCTGTGCAGACTCTAAAGGAAACCCAAGAAATATCACTAACAGCAAGGGGAAGAAACGGAGACCGAGTTCCAAAGAGCTTTCAGCTGTGCTGAAAACGAATGATGCTGTCTTCTTAGACTTCATCAAACGCTGCCTCAGGTACACTTCTGCTTATTTGTTCATAGGTCACATTATGATTCTTTTCTTTGTCTTTCTTAATCGACCACAATTACATTTTGCTTCCTCTGACTTGAGCTGGTAGATCATGACTATTACTTGTACACATAAATGAATTCATCTAAATTCAAACTGTCTGCGCTTTTCAGCTGGGATCCAAGTAAGCGCATGACTCCTGATGAGGGGTTACAGCATGAGTGGATCCTACAAGGAAATTTCAACAAAGTCCGGAGCAGAACCAAGCCTGCAGCCAAGAAGACATCAGACAGTTCGACCAGCACAGACAAACAAGCTAACAGCTATCCTGGTGAGAATATGATATTTACCACATCGAAATTACTTTACTTGATATCCATGTCACTTTTTAAATTCTTTTGTAATTGCTGCGAGCTGACATCTAATGTGCTTTGTTTCTACGGCGCAGCAGAGAAGGTCAGCTCGGAAAGCAACAGCAGCGACAAGCTGAAGAGAGACAGTTCAGAAACCGGAACAAAGATGGCTCCCGCAGAGCGTCTGCGTCCCATTGGGGCCTCGGCAGAAGAGGAGGTGTGTGAACGTGAAGGCAAGCTGTCCACAGATACCAAGCAACAGGAATGCAGCGGAGAAAGGCCCATACACATCATCATCAAACCTCAAGAGGAAGATGACACAGAGAGGAAAGATATTCAGGAGCCATCTCAGGATTTGTCACCTGCTGTCTAACAAACGGAGATAAACATGCTACAATCATGACAAATGGGAACAGAGAACATTCAAATAACACGATTGAGAAAGCTGATTTTGAAAACCCTGCACATTCACAAAGTCAGTGAAACGTTACCACTGATAGTAACAGAAATGTGTGATTTACACTCACACACAGAAAACGTCTCCGTTTCCACGTGCCGTGTAGAAAACACTGATGTATGGAGTAGAAACAACAATCAACAGCAAAGACAGACATCGTTTTTATTGTTTAAACTATTCAGTCGTAGTGTATTATCATTTGTTTGGTGAATCTTTGAGTTTTTATGACAGTGAAGTCAATCAACCAGTTGCATTTTTGAATGAAGTTGAGATGCAGTTGTTAGTTTGTCTAAATGTGTCACAAACTGTCTGCCACACAACAATGTACAGATGATACAGCATAAACTCTCTTACTGTTTATGAACCCCAAAAATCTTTGCTGTGCATTGAAAAGATGAGCTGATGTAAAAAGAAAAGAACATTGTAGAAAAAAAGATCTGAAGAACTGTGTGGTGCAATAAAGGCTGAGCCAAATGTTTTCTTTTTTCAGTTGTGATATTCAAGAAATATTTCTCATGTACATTTTAATTATAGTATGAAGTCAATGACATACTGATTATTAATTACTTTATCGCTGTTTATTGTGGAATATATTTGACCCTTTGTTTCATATTTGTTTAACAGTTTAATTCAACAAACATTAAAGATTTGTAACAGAATTTACTGTATATATATATATATATAAATGTATGTTTCAGCTGTAACTTCTTATACATGTCAACCACAGACCATATTATGAGAAAATATTTCAGATACTTGTGGGGGACTTAGACAAGGTTTTACTTGTTGTCTTGTTACTGTATGAAGAAATTTTGTATGTCTGTGTTATTACCAACATTTTTTATATTAGATACAAAAAGACAATCCTATTATTGATAGTTTGTGCCTTGCAGTATTAGAAATCTTGCACTTTAATATTGTGTGTACACCTGAAATTGCTGAATTCTTACCCGAATTTGATTTAACCTGCCAGGATCCTTTTTATTTTATAAGATCATATATCTTATATAATGTTACAGAAGAAATGGGAAAAAAAAACTTGCATTTTATTAGTTTTTTGTTTGTTTGTTTGTTTTGTTTTGGGGTTTTTTAGTCGCCATAAAAGATCTGACATAAATTGCAGATAAGCCCGTGCCCTCGCTTTGTGTTCGCTAAGAAGGCAGATATGCTGAAATAAAGGATTGTAGCCGAAATAAAAGTCCTGATAAATCATTTTTATGACGGAATAAAAGACGAGAAAAAAGCTGTTTCAGAAACCATGTGTTTGATAAATCCTTTTTATTCAACCAGAGATAAAAACGAGGCATGTTCATCACTTTGTGAGCGTCATACAGTTTGGACTACACTACTAGTACATTAATTAATCTTTTAAGTTAATGTGTTATTGGTGTAATTCGTATTTTCATGATGTAATACTCAGCAAATTAACGTCTTAACGGGTATAATAACCATCAAGTTGGCAGACATGAGGCCACGACGAAACAGCAAATAAATATTTGAATATACAATTAAGTAATAAAACAGAAACGAGACAATACCATTAATCGAAATGTATAATTATATAAGTAGTGTTTTATCAGTTTATGCTAATAAAAAGCTGAAAGTGTGAATAAATTTGTGGTTATTTATTTTAGTGCTTAGTTTTTATTGGCACCAAAATAATAAAAAAGACACAAATAAAGTTATATCAAGTCCAAGCCTGGAAAAGCTAAAATTAAGACAAACTGCCCAGAAAACAAAGGTTCTTTATACAATATACTGTAAATATATATATTTATACAGTATATTATGGTTTTTACGCCTTCTTCGTGCGGTAGCGCTCGTATTTTGGCCGACAGGGTTTGCCGTAGTTGGGAAGATGGCGACCGTAGTGCTGGTTAGCCGTCCTGCGAGTGTCCTTTCAAAGATTTCAAGTGAGTACCGTTACAATTGTCGCCAGAGCATGTGTAGATGTATGCTTTACAGATTCATATAGCCAATCCCTACATTTGTGCGATTCCATAACAAGATCACACGGAGACGGGACACTCGGCTCGGGTGACCTTGCTAACGGGCTCGGCCAATCACCCGCTAGCAAGAGCTCAAGGTAGCTAGTAGGAAACAAGAACAGTAAAATTAAGTATTTTACCATGAGCTACTGCTGAATCTGGGCGACTGCGTCCCATTGTGGATTAATATATCAAAGACGTGAAGTATGATGTTGGGTCGAGCTGGTTCCTCTGTGCAGCTGTAGCGTATGTTTCGCAGACTGCTAGCATCTCCTGTTTCTCTTTTTGTTTTACTGCAAAATAAAACAACATTTTTGTTGCTTAACAGAATGGATGCTGTCTTTAGACTAACTGCCGAAGTGGGATGATATAATTATATAATTCTGGAAACACTGAACTAGCTTTAGTCCCAAGTCTGCCCTGTAGTTCACATTAGCTGACATTTTTAGTTTCATGCATTTACAAACTGAGAACCAGTGTGAAATCAAGGACAATGTTGTCGCTTCTGTCATCTGCAGCCTCCCCGTATATAGGATTTCCCATTTCCACTCTCTGGTTTGACATTGGTTCAAAATGCAGCTGCTCGGCTCTTAACCGGCACAAAGAGAAGACAGCACGTCACTTCTGTTTTAGCTCCCCTGCTTTGGCTGCCTGTGACGTTTTTAATAAATGTTTCAAAATGTTATTTACTTTTAAAGCCGTCTATGAGTTAGCTTCACAGTAATTTACAGGTCTTTTAATTTCACAATTTGCCTCCAATTCAATGAAGTCATTATTATAACAACATTATAATTATAACATATACATTTCTCTCAATGCCCCTTGTTGCCTAAAAACTAAAGGTGATCAGGATTTGCTATGGAAACGTTTAACAGTGCTTGTAAAGGACTTTGGGCTAAATTCTGTGGTGTTTAAATTAAACTAACTTAACTTTAGTAAAATGCATTACTCTAATATGTAATACCATGCACACTCTAT
This sequence comes from Diplotaxodon limnothrissa, assembly GCF_057381915.1. Classification (NCBI taxonomy): domain Eukaryota; kingdom Metazoa; phylum Chordata; class Actinopteri; order Cichliformes; family Cichlidae; genus Diplotaxodon; species Diplotaxodon limnothrissa. The sequence continues at coordinate 2,851,353 of NC_140602.1, forward strand.
TGTGGCTTTCGGTTGCCAGATGAATGAGGCTAAATTGTAAGCTTTACTACAGTTTTGAAGTGCCAATCATTCAGCTTTATGGTCTTTTCCAATTAAGTCTGTAACTGATTGCATCTCACCTTATGATTAAATCCAACTGCTACTTGCCTTTCTACACCCCCTAGCAGGCAACTCCTACCCTGCCTTGTTGTCAGCTGCATCTGTCACCACAGTCCAGCAGAGGAAGCTGCATCATGCTCTCATCCCTAAAGGGAAAGGAGGACGCTCCTCTTTTAGCGGAATAGCTGCCACGGTGTTTGGTGCCACAGGTTTCCTGGGACGATACGTCGTCAGTAGGCTGGGTGAGTTGAGAAAAAGTGGGGAAAATGCTGATATTAATGTGCATTTGCTCATTAGCTAGTACGTATACATACTGCAATGCTGGATTACAGAGTACACACTGTTTAGGGGAAGTTAAAATGTTTTCATGTGGTGTTTTCAGGTCGGATTGGGTCTCAGATTATAATCCCTCATCGCTGTGATCAGTATGACCTCATGCACTTCAGGCCCATGGGTGATCTTGGGCAAATCCTCTTTTTGGTAAGCTGCTTATAGATGCAAATTTCTCTTGAAGAAACTCTTTAAAGTGCATACGGCCATGAATGCAGAACATCAGTGGATATGACAGTCACCTGGTCTTTGTTTATTGTGTTAAAGGAGTGGGATGCCAGGAACAAAGACTCCATTAAACAGGCTATGGAGCACTCAAATGTTGTCATCAATCTGGTGGGCAGAGAGTGGGAGACGAGGTATATTTGCCTGGAAAAAGGCTCTGGTGTTCACATGAAGCTGGTTTGTGCTAAAGTTCCCTTTGAGGTTGGCTATTTAAGGTTTTTCCACCTCTTTCTGTGAAGGAACTTTCGCTTCGAGGATGTGTATGTTACCATCCCACAGCAGATTGCCAGGGCAGCCAGAGAAGCCGGCATCACAAAGTTCGTCCACATGTCGCACCTCAACGCTGACATCCGCAGCCCATCCAAATACCTGAGGAACAAGGTCAGGAACAGCTTCTATACAGACTGGACCTCTTTTTGTCAAAGTCAAACTATGTTTTGAATGGGTTTGTTGAAATTTTAAGCGAATTTTGGTACATTTATATTACAGTTCAGAATTAATGTTTATTAACAGATCTTTGTGTGTCTCATTCTTTAACTGTAGGCTGTGGGAGAGACTGCAGTAAGGGAAGAGTTTCCCGATGCCATCATCATGAAGCCCTCTGAGATGTTTGGGAGGGAGGACAGATTCTTCAACTATTACGCAAGTAAGAAGGCTGTACCTCTGTGTCGTGTAAATGTCAGCAAAAGCTCATTACAGTTTTATAATTGTGGTTTCTTTTGTCCTGCATGTTAGCTACAGTGTTTCCTTTCTTTAATTTCACACAGAGCTGTTGTTCCTCATCTTTGAAGATGAGTGATAATTGGTGTAACTGTGTGATGTAAACCTTCCTCAGATATGCGCTGGTTTGGAAATGCCGTTCCTCTTATTGCCCTCGGGAAAAAGACGGTGAAGCAGCCTGTTCATGTAAGATTTAAAAGCTAAGCAGTGCTTGATTTTATTAACTGCTTTATCTATCAGTTTATTTCCCTTTTAAGATAACACACAAAAAAATTGAACGTTATTGTTTGTATTTTGTTGGAGTGTGGCTAATGGTTTCCATCACATCTGCTGTTTTGTGAGAGCCACACTTGCCACTGCAGCTATGATTAAGTGGCTCCACTGGTTTGATTCATTGTTGCATACCTAATTTATCACTGGGCCATGTGGTTGCAAAACACTGTGGATGACCACACCACTCTTTGACTAAATGCTTCAAAAACTGTAAACAAAATCAACTAAACGCACCGTCTTTCCCCTTCAGGTGGTGGATGTGGCTAAGGCGATCATCAGTGCTATCAGAGACCCTGATGCTAATGGAAAGACATATGCACTTGTTGGGTAAGTGGGCTAATTTGTTAGCAAAGTTAGCATGTTGTAATGTATTTATGCCAGAAAGTTCAACAAATATTGAAATGTTTAAAAGTTCAAATTTATAGCTGCCATTATACCCATTTACACACTTCCTGATTGCTCGCATCAGATTGTTGTTGTTTGTAACGTTTGTTTGTAACACCAGAGTGCCCTCTGGTGGACAAATTGTACAACATCAACAATCATAACATAGCTGTAGGGTGTTTCTTCAAAACCCTACACCCACACCCACCCTTTTTCTTCAATGTCTTCTTTAGTTTTTTAATGTACTGTGAAATTGCCAGAAACAGTACGTCAGCAGAAGAACACACGAGGGTTTTAAAGTTCCTAAATGTTGGACTAAAAAATAAAACAGATTTATAATGGAGATGTATAATTTAATGTGATACGTTTTAGGTGGTGTTAAATTCAGTTAAAAAAAACAAAACAAAAAAAAAACCACATCAATTCAATGAAAGGATTAGATGTTACAATCCCTGGTAATGCATTGCTTCAAATGGAGAAGGTTATGAGGGACGGCTGCTATGAGGAAGGTGTTCTGCCCTTTATTACAAGCTATTCTGCCATTTTTCCTTTTTTATCTTCCTTGGTTACGTTTAGGGATTAGAGATCTGATCTAGATTATAATATTACGATTTTGGGACACATTGTCAGTAGTCGACCTTGGATTCATCGGGTGTTTCGGCCATCATCACAACATTAACTTAAAGAGCCGGCAACGCCGTTTTACCAATAATGCCAAAGAAACAAAGGAAACACTCGCAGCAACAAAAGACAAGAAGACTACTAAACAAAAAAGGGAGGCACTTCCTACCCTACTCCTCACCACGGGGAGACACTCTCAGGGCCCACAAGCCCATCTACTCACTAGTCAGAAGGCGGCTGTCTGTCCAAAACCTAACACAAAACCGTGTAGAGCCACAGAGGGAAAAAACACCCTGCTCACAGCTCATCCCCAGTTTAAATAGCCTCATAGGTGATTGCTGACTGGAGTCAGGTGGCAAACGAGGCTAATCAAAAGCAGCTGTGTCCTGGGGAGAGAGGAGAGAGAGAGAGAGAGAGAGAGAGAGAGAGAGGGGGTAGGAGTGGCAAGAGAGGAGGAGGCGGGGAGAGCGGGCAAACACCCCACCCACACACTCCCACAGCCTCACAGGATGTAACCGCGTGTCTCGCAGTTAGCCGACTGTCTTAGCTGCCCAAGTGATGTCAGCCCTCTTCAGCCATAGCCAGTGATTGGTCCTCTCAGCAGTGTTAGCTAATTCTGTTATAGCCTGCCGTTGCGCCTGTCCTCTGACTCCAATCTAAGCAGTTTTTCTGTTGTATTGGCAACAAAGCCGCTGCACCCCACTTCCACCAGACACGCCTTGATCTTCCAGTCTCTGCCCTCCGCCTCAGCTGCCAAGTTGGCATACCACAGCTTGGTGTAACTGATTCATAACTTATTTAGAAAAAGTACTTGTAAAAGCATACTGAAGAAAGATGACTAAGGTTAATTTTGTGCTTAACTTGTCAAATTGAATCAAGTCATTTGTACGATAAGTCTGTTGCAACATGTTTGTCAATGGCTCGAGTCCTGCCTTTGTTACCATGGGTGTGCATGATAAACATTTTTCTCTCGTTCTATCTCTCCTGTTTTCTTTTGTCTAGACCCAATCGTTACCTCCTTCATGACCTGGTGGAGTACATTTACGCCGTGGCGCACAGACCTTTTGTGCCCTACCCTCTGCCTCGCCCACTTTTTCAGTAAGCACCTCATATATTATGTTCAGGGTTCAATATTCTCCTAAAAGAAGTCGTCTTATTTGGGTAAATACTTCAAGGATTCAGTCACGTAAACAGTGGATCCTGAAAAGTATTCATTATTATTCATTATTTAGTAATAACCCAGACTATTTGGAGCACAAAGCAAGATCAGAGTTAGCTTAAAACTGTTTTAAAAAAATATGCAACAAGTGTGATTTATTACTGATCCGCACGCATGCAGAGCTCCTGCTGAGAGCCGCATCTGCATCCAAAGTAGTTTCACTTTTTCTTCTTTTCTTTTTTTTAACAAACACAACAGCAGTCACCTCTGGGGGATTGCACTGCGAGGTAAAGACTATCCATGTCAGGGAGAAAACACAACAATTAGACAAACCCATGGTGTTTGACAACAGTGGCAAAAGCAAACTTTCTAGCAGAACCAGGCTGAGGGAGGGGCAGCCATCTGCTGCAACCAGTTTGGGGTGAGGTGAAAGAGAAAAGGAAGGACAGAAGACACACGATGGAGGACCGAGTTTAATAATTACTAATGAAGAAATACAATATATATGGTTTGGTATTTAAACATATAGATTGTGAAGGAGAAATGTTCAGTGGATCGTAGGAAGTGCCCAGCAGTATAACTGAGGGATGGTTAAGGCTCACCTGATCCCGACTGTGAGCGTTACCAAAAAGAAATTCTTTTTATTAAACTTTTAAAAACTAACCACAAGTAAGATAAGAGTCTGAGAACATATTTGGATATTATCATCTTTAACATATGACAGGACCTGATGATTGTGAATATAACGATTGTGGAAATGAAGGAAAGCTGTACCACATAAATGCTTCGTGCGCATGTTGAATCCATATGGCCAAAAATTGTTCCAAGATTTCTCACAATATTACTGGAGGTCAAAGTAATGCCATCCAGATTAATTTAGGACAATAAAGATACAGAACAACCACTTCATGCTATGTTGAAGTATAGTTATCAAAAGTTGTTTGCTAGTGTTATAAATGATGGTTTGCTCATTTTCCAGCCTGGCTGCCCAGTTGTTTGCAATGAATCCTTTTGAGCCCTGGACAACCCCAGACAAAGTGAATAGGGTAAGACTGCCAAGTATCTGACATTGCCTGAAGGCTGGTGTGAATTCCCCCCTCAGCCTTGTACCAAGGTGCTTTTTCAGGATAATCGATAAGAAAATCCTTTAATGTGCTCTCATTTTCTAGTTTCACACAACAGACATGAAGTACCCGGGACTCCCGGGTCTGGAGGATCTCGGCATCACTGCTTCCAGTGTAGAGCAAAAGGCTATTGAGATTTTGCGTCGCCACCGTCGCTTCCGTTACCTGGAAGCAGAACTGGATGAGACGAAGCCGGCCAAGACCGTCAACTATTAAGGCGACCGATGTGAAATCTTGCTTTGTCTTTAACTGTATTCTGTACATAAATAAAGAATTATCCCCTAATGTGTCTCAAGTTTAGTTTTCTTGGTAAATATTTTCATTAAACAAAGCATGTGTCTGACATGACAATGCTTCTCAAGCGTATTCACCCTTTTTTTTATTTTCATAGACGTTGCGTTACCGTGCTCATGTTTTGGTTGTTGTATTTAATAATAGAAAGTATGACTGTGATGAAGGTGGAGTGTTTCAGTGGCAGTACTCAGAAGGTTTGTTATCAATCCAGACAGCAGGGGGACTAAAAGCAGTGCTACTGCAGTAAATCCCAGTGTAAAAAAAATACATTTTAGCAGTACTCAGTGTTGGTCAAGTTACTTGAAAAAAGTACTCAGTAACTAATTACTGATTACTTCCCCAAAAAAGTAATCCCGTTACTTTACTGATTACTTATTTTCAAAAGTAATTAGTTACTTAGTTACTTTTTAAAAACACGATTTACAACCTGAATAGGTGATAAAGCGATAGATCTTTCAGCCCAATTCTACTTTTTCTACATAATCCATCATACAAAATGTAATCAAATGAAAAAGTCTCTTTTTAAAACTTGTTTTATTAGTTTTAATCTTTTAACTTTATGCATCAAGCAAAAATGTAATTATATGCACCATTCTCTGACTGGAAGAAATTTGTTTAATATTTAAACCTATTTTCTGCACATTCCAGCTCATAATTTTTTGTGTGTGTGTATTTACACTCAGTCTTTCAAATAGATGCAAGTAAAACACAGCAGAAAAGAAATAGAGCAACAGGACCGCTAGTCTTTGATTTTATTTTCACCTGTAAAGCAGGAGTGGGGTAGGCGGAGGTTTACCCTGGTGCAGGTGTGCCGCGGTCAGTGGAAGAATCCGCGAGTTTCTCTGTGAGTTTCCCATTACGTCGTAGCTACTCGGTGCTTGCTCGGAAGTTTAGGGGTTTTTTCGCTGTAAAAAGAAGTTTTCTTCCCACGCACAGCGGACACTAATGTTTTTGTCACTTTTTATGGAATCAAACTCAAAGTAAGGTCAGTACTTCCACGCTTTAAACGCTGCACGCTCATACTCTCTCCGCACTCGATATGTGATCCATTGTTGATCTGCACACAGCTGTTGTCACGAACGTCGCACTCGCTTACGTCGCTGTCATGAGACATTCTCGCAAAAAAATCACGGTTTTAGTAACGCAGTGTTCCTACGGGAAAGTAACGGTAATCTAATTACCGTTTTTGCAATAGTAATCCCTTACTTTACTCGTTACTTGAAAAAGTAATCGGATTACAGTAACGCCCATCTCTGCTCACAAACAGCCAGTGCAACAAAAACAGTGTTAGTGTTTCAAGAAGCATAAGCTACAACTAATAGGGAAGTTAAGGCAACACAAGATTAAAAGATGAACTACTAACATACAGAAATGGATAAAAACATTCTCACAGCAGAAAAGTCATTTCATCTGCAGTTTTTATCCCTTGCTGTACACTCCAAAAACTCAAAATCTTACCAAGTATATTTGTCTAATTTCTAGTTGAAATAGCTCATCACACTTCGATCAGCTACAGCAGGGCTGCCCAATCCCAGTCCTCAAGAGCTACTATCCTGCAGCTTTTAGATGCATCCCTACTCCAACACAGCTGAATCAAGTGGTTTGATTACCTCTTCAGCATGCCATCATGTTTGGCAAAGGCCTGATAACAAGCCATTCATTTGATTCGGGTGTGTGGGAACAAGGATGCATCTAAGCTGCAGGACGGTAGCTCTCGAGGACCGGGATTGGGCACCCCTGAGCTACAGAGTAACATTCCAGTGAGATATAGGAACTTGTTTTTAGACAGTGAATCTTGGATCTGGGGAATTTTCACTTGTTCCATTGGCAGATTTTTCACTTATTTCAGGCAAAAATCTTGTATTAAGTGAAAAAATCTGCCAATGGAACAAGTGAAAGTTCTGCAGATCCAGGTCCTAGAAATGAGACAAATACACTTTTAAGAGTTCTTGCAGTGGAAAAGGCAGATCGGGTATTGTCGCCACCCTGCATGTTTGTAAATGCGATAACTCGAGAACAAAGTTTCAAATTCATGCCGTGGGTGAAAATCTGAATGCAATAATTTCAGGAAAAAGGTGGATTTTCATGTTGATGCTACAGGTCGGGGGTTGGGAACTCCAGGCCTCGGGGGCCGGTGTCCTGCAGGTTTTAGATCTCACCGTGGGTCAACACACCTGAATCAAATGATTAGTTCATTACCAGGCCTCTGGAGAACTTCATGACATGTTGAGGAGGTGATTTAGCCGTTTAAATCAGCTGTGTTGATTGCCAGCATTTTTAAATCTTTACCTTAAATTGTTTTTATACACAATGCTGTTTTTTTTTTTACTTCACTGCTAAAGATATTTGTGGTGATGCACTTCTCCTGTTAATGTCACAGATCTCTCAAGTTCCAACATGTCACGGAATTACATCAGTGTTTTCAATCAAAGTACTTCATATACACATTTTTTAATATATATATATATATATATTATCCCTGCGTTCAGCACTTTGGCCGACACTTGATGTCTTTTAAATGTGCTATATAAATAAAGATAACTTGACATAATTACTCATCGGCCACTTTATTAGTTACACCTTGCAAATATAAGGTTAGACCCACTTTTTTTTTTTTTTTTTTTTTTTTTTTTTTTGGCCTGTCCCGTTTGGCTCTTTTGCCATCAGAATTGTTGTCTAAAGGCAAAGAAAGATGCCCAACGGATTTACTTTACCGAACTGACCATCCCAGCCTTGCCGTAATGGTCCATTTGATTCACCTTTTATTGTTTATTTTATTTTCACTTACTGAATACGGGACAGACTTGACTGGGGGAAAGAAGGGGAGAAAGAAAGAGGGAAAGAGAAACAGCTGAGAAGAGGGACGGGGGAGAAGGGCAAAAGACAAAAACCAACAGAACGGGCAGAAAAAAAAAATGCATATATCAATCACCTGGATCACCTGCTGAGAAAGAAAAAAGAAAGCAAGCAGAAGAGAACAAGAGTAATAGAATAAACAACATCACAATGATATATGGGAATATGACAGTAAATACTAAATATTAAACATTATTGTGCAGCACATAAGATCAACAGAACACAGTGTGCTTTGAGGTAGGAGCCAAAAAGGGTGTAGTTTGTGGGTGTGATCACCCGTGTGTACACCTGTGAGCATGGACGCGCTTGTTTTTTAAAAGGTTCCTTCATGTAATGATCTGTTAGAGGGTGTGGGGGGGCCACAGCCCCGTCCTCCAGGGCATGAAGCAGGTGTGGAGGAGATCAAAACTCCAGACATCCAGAGGCCCCCAGAACACAAGAGACCAAGGAAGACCAACAGAGGGGCAGCTGCGCCACTGTCCCGGAAAGAGCTGAGGAGAGTCCCAGATGAGGGCTCACTCAGCAGCCGCGGAGCAGAAGCCAGGGGGAGTTGCAGTGACGCGCCCGTGAGCTCCGCCGGCAGCCAGCTGCGCCTGAGTGACCGAGCCCCAGGCCGAGAGGCCGGGGGCACCCCACCTCCGAAGTGGCCCGAGCGAGCCCCAGGCTCCAGGCCCCGATAAGCGGCCGCCAAGGAGTGAGCCGGTGTGTACCTGGACGCCCATCCCCGGACACAAAGAACCACCAACGCACCGATGTCTGAGGGGGTCTGCCACTGGCAGGGGAAGTGGTGGTGGGTGGAGATAGGCCTCCAAACCTTGGAGCGCCTGAGATGTCCCCAGAGAGGTGGCGCCTGACACCCAACCTGACATATAGACACAGACATACAGGCACACACAGATACAAACATCCATTCCCACCCTCATGCTCTCATATGCACTTACTCCACACTCAACCAACGTGGAGGTTAGACCCACTTTTGCCTCCAGGGCTGCCTCAATTCTTCATGGCATATATTCGGTTAGGTGCTCAAAGCATTCACAGGAGATTTTGCTCCATACTGACATCATAGCATCACACAGTTGCTGCAGATTTGTCAGCTGCACATCCAAATTTCCCCTTCAACCACATCCCAAACGTGCTGTACTGGACTGTGAATGTTGCTGGAGTACAGCATTTTTCCATCGCTCTATTGTCCGGTTTTGGTGAGTGCATGTGAAACAGTTGACAGGTGTGGCACCTGGCGTGGTCTTCTGATGCTGTAGACCATCTGTGTTCCATCTTCAGGTGCTCTTCTGCATGCCTTGTATTCTGGGTTTCCTGTCAGTTTAAAATACTCTGTCTGTTCTCCTGACGTCTGACATCAACGAGATAACTACCTTGATAACTAATAGACACCTTACATATATCCAGACCTGTTGTATTAACTACACATTCATCAGAAACATTAGATGAATGAGTGATGCACACAAAATCAAATTACTGTGTTTTATTTCTGTTCCTGGCACTGATTATTTCAGTGCTGACGCTGTCGTGAGGGAGTCGAGTGGCCATCACGAATAGTTAAATGACAATAAAGGCTTTGACCAGCAGGGGGAGTTTTTCAGTCTGCTCAAACAACCTTTCAGTCACTCTAAGCAAACTTTTATGTTTGTGGTTGTTTTTGTAAAAGCCACAGAATTGATACCTAGAATGTCTTCGTCCTGCTTTTGTGTAAAAACATCTATTATGACAGTTAACAGACTAATGTTTGCTTGGTTTGTTCTGTGAAGAGGTTTAAGCTTTATAAGCCTGGTTGATGCTCCTGAGGGAGAGTTCAAATTGCACTGTAGGATTAAAGTGCTGGCTAGTAGACTAAGAGCCACGGGCTTGGCTTTGGCTGTAAGTTTGCTTTTGTATAGTTTTCTTCTTTTGTCATTCATACCACCAACCTGAGCTGCTTGTTATCTGCGCCTGTAAATAAACCGAGTGAAGAGAAGTCCGGCTTCCAAGTGTTCTTTCTCCACTGAGGCCCTCTTACAATAACCATGTGACTTGAATTTAAATGTTTATTTTCACACGCATTTTATTGCTTTGCTATGTTGAAATTTTGGTTGTATTTAATCATAGAAAGTATGGCCATTATTAAGGTGGCGTGTGATGAGGTAGTACTAACCCCTCAGAACATTCATAATCCGGACAGTAAAAAAATGTATGGTGGGTCTAAATGTCAGTAGACGAAGTAATAAAGTATAAAGCTAATGGGGAAGTTAAGGTGATACAGAAGACCACAAAAAGCATAATCTTATCTGTAATATTTAATGCTTCAAAGCTGTCATTTATCCTAAATGTACTAATATTTTAATATCAATTACAACCACAGTGAACTAATGTAAAACAAAGGAGGCTGAGTAAGTTTTACAAGCACGTGAAATTTACTGTGTGCACTTTGGAACCTTTATTGTTAGCCTGATAACGGTTGTTGGCATCACCTCTGCACCTTTACGTCAGTAAAATGCTATTTAATAGCTGTGTGAGTTTTTTTTCTTTTAGAAATGTTTAAACTTTAAGATAAGATGTGCTTTTATATACAGCTTGAGTTTTAAAGCCTGTTCAAAAGGTTGCAGTGTGTGTGTGTTGTTGTGGGGTTGTGGTGGGGAATCCAAAGGGGAAAGTTGCATGCTAGATTTGATCTGTATGACAGGTTTTTGAAGAGCACTTGATAAGTCGAAACAATCCTTCTAGCCAATTTCTTCTTCTTTTGCCCCAACAATGAATAACAATTTTCATCCTTCTGTTTTTCAACCTCCACAAAAGCAAAGCTGATCGAGGTTTTAGGTCAAAAGAATTTCACAAATTCCATTTTACGAAATGTGGACAAAGAAGAAGAGAAGATCGTTATGCCAAAGTTATACCCAAACTCCGTCCTGTTTACCAAGTGGGGCGATGGCCTGACAGAACAAGAGCAGAAGGAAGCTGAAGGTCTGTTTCAAATATATGGATACAATGCCTTCCTGAGTAACCAGCTGCCACTTGGAAGGAAGCATCCAGATACCAGAGACAGCAGGTACATTTTATTAATGAGATCCGTGATCCGCTATTAGTGAGATTTATTTTTTATTTTGTTGCTGTAACTGTCAGTGTTGTCGCCCTTTGTCTTAGAAGTGCAAAGGTTTTCCTCACAGTACATACCAGCTCACAGATGTCTGGCACAGAAATATCCCAAAGACCTGCCGAGCATCAGTGTGATAAATGAAGTTCTGTCATTAGTATTTCTTTGCAACTAAAACTCTGTGCAAACAGTCTTGGTATCAAAATAAAGCTAACGCTTCAACAGAGGTGTAAATATTACAGCAGACGTTACTGTGTCAAAGTAACTGAGTCTGGAACATAGAAAAATACGAAGATTTTTTTTCATCGCCTATTTTTTTTGTATTTTTATCGCATGTAACCCCTTTGAAAATATGGTGCAGTACACAATAAATTTCAGAACAAACGTTCAACAAACGAACATTATCTGTGCAAAAATTGATGCTGCTGAAGTGAAACAGAGCAAAGTTACAGAGGTTTTAGTGAAGACATAGCCAGGTGTTTTGCAATTTGTCACAAATTTCTCACATTTTAGCAGAAATGATTTTAATAATACTTTCTATGGGATATTTTTGGAAGAATTACCCACGCACATGCATAATGGGCCTTGTGTGAAGGTAGAAAATGGTCTCTGGCATTTTAAATTAAGATGATTGTGCTGATGAGGCATTGGGCCCTTTTTATTGACGCAGAGGACCGAACATTGATGTCGATAAATAAAGAAAACTGGCTGAGATGGCGGCCATGGAACGTGAGCACGTGGCGGCCCAGTGTTATGGTACCTGGGTCTGGTGACACAGTGGTTTTGATTTTGTTTGTCTATATTCTGTGACTTAGTGTTTCTATAATTTAGTTTCTGTATTTCTAGCTCCCTTTAGTATCTCCTGATTTCCAATTGTAGGTTTTGTTTATATGCCTTCCCTGTCTCAGTGTTGTTCTGCACCTCTCAAGCAGGTAAAAGACAATAATTTTTCAAAGACCATCAATTCAGGTTTTGTTAATTGAGGTTCTCTCATCCCCGAGTCTGTTTGCTTGAACTGTTTTTCCTCAGACTGCTCGTCACGGTGGAAAAAATTTAAAACCTATCTTAGCTAAGCCTCGTCTAGTAAATTCAGAGACCGCTAAGACTGTCCTTTCACAACCTGTTAATTGTGGTGGAAAAGGTTTGAAAACAAGTCTGCCTATTTAGTTTATTTCTGTTTTCAGTTTAGTTATTTTCATGTTCAGGAACAAAGCTGTTGTGAGTGCATTTTTCGCCTTCTGGAGTCCGCACTTTGGATCCACCATTCCTGCCTGTCATACACAGCACTTGACACCCAGAGCGATCAACCGGACAAGCTGCAGGACCAGGCAGAGTGGCAGACGTAGGTGCTGAAGTGGCTCGTCAGGTCGCCACATCGCCTCCCTGCTCTCTGCTGGCGGTGGCAATGGACCAGATGAGGGAGGACAATGACCCTCAGGTTTTTCTGGAGGCACGCATTCTGACAAATGTGGTCCTGGAGCAGTTCATGGAGGGGCTGCCCTGAGGAAATAAAATCATACAATATTTTTTAGAAACTCAATCACTCAATCACATACCACATGAGTATATGATTCAATAAAAAGCAAACAAGTTTGACACTCCAGTTACGGAACGACCTTCTTAAGAGCCACTGTGTGGACCAAGGACCTGTTCCAGGAAATATCCACATCCTGCATGGATGCCACTTTCAACAACCACATGTAATGTAGAGTACCAAACTACCAGGATAGTAAATATGACTAAAAAATAATCTGAAATTATTACTTTTCCTTTTAACAGCACTGCTACTACAACACAGATGGTGAAATAATCATTGGGGGGATTACATCTCACAATTATAACAGTGATCGCTGCCTGGTTGATCCAGGCTCTGGAAGTTCTCCCACCCTGCAGGAGTGTCCACTGGCAAAAACGAATGAACTACACATGCACTGGGACTTCAAACAAGATCTTGGCCTAGACATATTGTTTTTAGAAACACTTGCTGTGCACTGTCTCATAACGTCTGTCAACCTGTGGCAGGGCCAAGCAATCATAGACAAAGCAACAAACAGATCCCTTGAAATCGCCCAGAGAGCAAACTTTTACTATAAACTCATCATTCAGCAGTGCAGTGGGCAGAGCTGGAGGATCGAGCATCTCATCACAAGTTTTTAGTGCCGTTTTTAACATGAACATCTGTTATAGTCAAGTGTGCTCAAGCTTGATCTTATGAACACTTTTCACAGATTAAAACAAAATAAAGATCAAAATTATTTCTAAATACCACTAATAATGTTTTAATTCCTACAGTACTCACTACAAATAACTGGGCTGCACATTTTCCACCTGTGAAGCATCTGCATGATTCCAGGAGTTTAAACAGTTCAGGCTGAATGACATAATCATGAACAAATAACTGAACATTTTGAAGAGATTTAAAAACAGTATATATTTTTTGTCCATTACATTGATGACTCTTTTATGACCAGTTTCAAGCTAATTTTAGGCTGTTCAGACATTTCAGTTTTGCTTTTCATCAGAGAAAATATGTGAGAGGTCACAGTCACTTTTTTGGGAGTGGAGGGATGTTGACGCCTCTGCTCAGCTAACGATTTTATGACATTCACATCAGGAGTTACAGTGTCAGTTAGGTCAGTACTGTGTGTGTTTTTGTGTGTCCTCTGACGTGTTATTATCTGGCTAGAAAGTCGGTGTTATCAGAATGAGGGTAACATTGACAAAGCGACTATTGTTATTAGTCGCTTTAGTATTTAGTATCGCTTTAGTATTGAATGCAGCTCAGCATTCAATACCATCGTTCCCTCGAAGCTGGACAGGAAACTGCAGGATCTAGGACTGAGCAGCTCCCTCTGCAGCTGGATCCTTAGCTTCCTGTCTGACAGACGCCAGGTGGTCAGACTGGGCAGCATCACCTCATCCCCCATCACACTGAACACTGGTGCTCCACAGGGGTGTGTACTGAGCCCTCTCCTGTACTCACTCTACACCTACGACTGCACAGCCACTAACAGCTCCAACATCATTGTGAAGTTTGCGGACGACACTACAGTGGTGGGTCTTATCACCAACGGTGATGAGACGGCTTACAGGGAGGAGGTCAGCGCCCTGACCCACTGGTGTCAAGACAACCATCTCACCCTCAACGTCGCAAGGACAAAGGAGTTGATAGTGGACTTCCGGAGGTGCAGAGAAGTACACACCCCCATCACCATCAACGGCGCTGCTGTGGAGAGAGTGAGCAGCTTCCGGTTTCTTCGTGTACACCTGGCTGAGGATCTTACGTGGTCAGTACACACAAACAAAACAGTGAAGAAGGCGCAGCAGCGCCTCTTCTTTCTCAGGAGACTGAAAAGATTCGGCATGAGCCCCCGCATCCTCAGGACCTTCTATCGCTGTGCCATTGAGAGCATCCTCACTGGATGCATCACCACCTGGTATGGCAACAGCACCGCCTACAACTGCAAAGCTCTCCAGCGAGTAGTGCGGTGCTCTGAACGGATAATTGGAGGTGAGCTTCCCTCCCTCCAAGACATCTACAGGAAGCGGTGCCTGAGGAAAGCGGGGAGGATCATCAAGGACTCCAGTCACCCCAGCCATAAACTGTTCAGACTGCTTCCATCAGGAAGGAGGTTCTGCAGCATCCGGTCCCGTACCAGCAGACTGAGAGACAGCTTCTTCCATCAGGCCATCAGACTGCTGAACACTTCATAGACACCTCAGCTTCACTACTGGAACTTCAACATTATGCACTCCATACTGTATATAAATGCCACTTGTTTTGCACATATTCAACTCTGCATATTTTATATATTTTATTATTATTATTATTATTTTTTTTTATTTTTTTACTATTTAATTTGTAAAAATGTGTATACACACACACACACACACACACACACACGTAGGAAAATATTTAGTATACACATCCAGAAATGCATACACTATTATATATTGTACATATATTTATTAGTTTCAGGTTGGCCATTCTTGTATTTTGCTCGTTTGTGTTGTTGTGTTTGCACATCTCTGTTGCTTGTGGGGCTCGCACACAAGAATTTCACTCGCATGTGCTGTGCCAGTGTGCCTGCACATGTGATGTGACAATAAAAAGTGATTTGATTTGATTTGATTTGATTTGATTTATTAGTGGGCACTGGAGATGGGCAGTAACGCGTTACTTTTTTAAAGTAACGAGTAAAGTAAGGGATTACTATCGCAAAAACTTACTTTCCCGTAGGAACGCTGCGTTACTGCGTTACTAAAACTGTGATTTTTTTGCGAGAATGTCTCATGACAGTGGTTCGTGACAACAGCTGTGTGCAGATCAACAGTGGATCATATATGATTGTGGGAGAGAGTATGAGCGTGCAGCATTTAAAGCGTGGAAGTACTGACCTTACTTTGAGTTTGATTCCATAAAAAGTGACAAAAACATTAGTGTCCGCTGTGCGTGGGAAGAAAGCTTCTTTTTACAGCGAAAAAACCCC
Organism: Diplotaxodon limnothrissa; assembly: GCF_057381915.1. Taxonomy (NCBI): domain Eukaryota; kingdom Metazoa; phylum Chordata; class Actinopteri; order Cichliformes; family Cichlidae; genus Diplotaxodon; species Diplotaxodon limnothrissa. The sequence continues at coordinate 2,867,016 of NC_140602.1, forward strand.
TAAACCTCCGAACAAGCACCGAGTAGCTACGACGTAATGGGAAACTCACAGAGAAACTCGTGGATTCTTCCACTGACCGCGGCACACCTGCACCAGGGTAAACCTCCGCCTACCCCACTCCTGCTTTACAGGTGAAAATAGAGCAACAGGACCGCTGAGTCTTTGACTTTATTTATTTTCTGCTGTGTTTTACTTGCATCTATTTGAAAGACTGAGTGTAAACACAAAAAATATTTTATTTTATGTGCTGGAATGTGCAGAAAATAGGTTTAAATGTTAAACTAATTTCTTCCAGTCAGAGAATGTTGCAGATAATTAAATTTTTGCTTGATGCATAAAGTTAAAAGAATAAAACTAATAAAACAAGTTTTAAAAAGAGACTTTTCCATTTGATTACATTTTGTATGATGGATTATGTAGAAAAAGTAGAATTGGGCTGAAAGATCTATCGCTTTATCACCTATTCAGGTTGTAAATCATGTTTTTAAAAAGTAACTAAGTAACTAATTACTTTTGAAAATAAGTAATCAGTAAAGTAACGGGATTACTTTTTGGGGGAAGTAATCAGTAATTAGTTACTGATTACTTTTTTCAAGTAACTTGACCAACACTGGTGGGCACTATGGGGGTCATGCTGTACTTTGGCTTTCTGAAGAATGGAAACCAACATAATAACTAGAAAAATTTGCATTTCCTGCGAAAATGCAGTGTGGATGCTTAAAGCTGAAGCTGCATGCAAAAACCAGCTGAAAAAGCTGAAAAGTTGCAGAAATTGTAAAAGCTTTTCAGAAGCAAAAGAACTTTGCTAAAATGGAATAACTTAGCAGAACTGCAATATCTTAGAGGAAACATAATGCTTGGCAGAAATACAATTATATAGCAGAAATGCTATATTTAGAAAGAAAAATATAATATAGTAGAAATAGTATGATTTAGCAGAAATACTGTATTTAGCACAAGTACCAAAAAGTAGCAGAAATACTATGATTGAGCAGAAGTACTAAGATGTAGTAAAAGTACTTTGATTTAACAGAATTACAATTATGGAGGAGTAATACTTTAAAATGGGAGAAATAGCCTAAAGGGAAGAGTATTTGTGCCATGGAGTGTTAAGAATGTGAGGTCCATATTAGAAAAGCTGGTAAAATCATAAAAGTTTGCAGAATTGTAATAAATGATGAATATGAATTACTGGTCTGTGACAGTGTATTAATTTGTAGGGAAAAAAACATGTTGACCAAGGTGGAATCGAACCCACGATCTTTGGCTTGCAGACCCGTGTCATTACCAACTGCGCCACTGAGAAAGAGAGCAGCCGTTTTGAAAAACAGGGTGATGAGGAGTCAGAATTAGATCGCGGTGAGAGGCGAAAAACGCCGTTTTTTGGAGTTACAAAACGTTGTGTAACTCAAAAACTAGGTGGACTAGAAGCATAATTCTTGTACTGGGTGAATCAGCGGACTTTGGTGTACTTTAACTGCGATTTTCATTGCTCTATGTACATCCGTCGCTGAGATATGACGAGAGAGGAAACGGAAAACCTCAGATATGATTGGCTGGCTGGGAGGCCGTGCAGGCCCTGATCTGTATATTTGAATGTCTGAGTCCTCACAGAGGATTGGCTGCCTGGCAGAAATATATAGAAATAGTATGATTAAGCATAAACACTACATTTAGCAGAAATACTATATTAAGCACAAATCCTATAAAAAGCAGAAATAGTATATTAAGCACAAATCCTATAAAAAGCAGAAATACTATATTTGGCACAAATCCTATTAAAAGCAGAAATAGTATGATTTAGCACAATAGTAATAAGTTAAACAGAAAAATCGGAAAAGCAAAATGGACAGCTGAAAAAATGCTGAACATGCTGAGGGTCCCTCAAATATACTTGTTAAATGAAAAAAATCAGCAAAAAAAATATATAACAGCCACACAATCAGAAATATGTACACATAAGGAAACACACATGCACAGAGAGACACACACACAAGATCCAATTCAGTCAACCAGTCTAAATATATTGAATTTGAAGCTTAGAATGAGGTTAGAATGAGGTCATCCCATTAAAAGCCTTTCTCTCTCTCTCTCTCTCTCTCTCTCTCTGTCACACACACACACACACACACACACACACACACACACACACACACACACACACGGAGAGAGAAGTAACGGTGTGTTCACACCGAACGCGATGGACGCGAATAGAGCGTCAGGTTTACATGTAAAGTCAATGGAAAGGCGCGATGACGCGCGATTGCGGGTCCCGCGAAAATTCGGAAGCAGATTTGCGTCGCGAAAACGCCAAAACGCGTGAAACGCGCGTCAGTGTAGCGCGTCTGGCGCGTTTGACTCGCGAATAAAACCACGCGCGTGAGTTTTTGTGTTGCATTTTGTGCATACGCGCGTTTCGCGTCTACCGCTCGAGTTGGAAAAATCTGAACTCCAGCGTCAAATCGCGCCGCGACAACCAATCAGGAGCCTGGTGACGTGGCTGTTACCTAGGTCAAAGGGGCAGATCCAGCCAAAGCCTTTCATACTTCAATGGAGGGGAAGGCTAATCAATGCGGTAGCAAACAACTCGGAGCTGTACAACACCAGCTGCTTTCAGTACCGAGACAGGAATAAAAAGGACCGAGCTTGGAGGAAGATATGTGAAGAGATCGGGCAACCTGGTAAGTTCATTCATTTCTCTTTTGAAAGTTTTCACTGACCCGGGGAAGCTGCACAAAAGCTAGCAAGCCACCGCTATTTTCCCACTGACGTACAAATACCGTTCTGCTTTTATGCATGTTGTCATTTAGGAATATATTATAAACAGCACACAGTGGTCCCGCTGTTCATCCGTCACTGCTTTGCTTTTTCGCTGATTTTTTATTGCACAGTACAGCATTGCATTCTGCAGCCTGATTGACAAATCTCCTGCGCTTGCCAAATTTATCACGTTTGGTTTTGATAACCATCGCGTCCAATAGAAAAAACAGCACAAAAACACCCATAACTATGAGCCTCATTCGGAAATAGACACCTGCACCGTGAGGGAAAAAGGCGCACGAAAGTGGCGGGCAGATGAAGACAAACCGCGGCATAATAATACTTTTACGTTTTGCAATCTACAAAGGTTTGCACTTTGAGAATCAATTGTGAGAACTGTGACCAGGGGCTAGTTATTCTGAGAACCCCTGCAATAAATGAGGGACCACTGTCTACTCTACGATTATTATATCGAACCTGTTAACATTTAATACTGTATTGATAGAACCAACTGATTCTGCAGCAGAGCATCCCCAGTCCCTGAGCTCCTGCTGCTGCACCCACAGATATGTACAGCAAGCACTGATACCTTTTTAGTCGGTGGGATTCCCTTGTGATCACCTTTACTAAATATCTACAACCAATCTGATTATATCCTGTTATTGTTTTTTTTTTTTTCAATGTTGAAATTAAAATCTAGTAGCAGCCTTCTCATTTCTTTGTGTTTTGTGCTGTTTTACAGGCCCACAGAGGAGGACGGCTCCGAGGCAGATGAGGGACGGGTCCCAGGACGGTCCATCGGCGGTGGAGCTGGCCATCCTGGAGTCCCTGAAGAGGCCACACCAGTCTCCAATGGAGCATTTCCTCCTCAGCCTTGTTCCTGCTCTGGAGAGCAGCTGGTCCTTTTTATTCCTGTCTCTCTGTAAATTCTTATATTTTATATATTTATGTTTAATGTTTTTCTGTTTGAGACTTTTAATATTATTTCAAATAAATGTTTATAATGACTAATGTCTCAGTTCTACTACACAGCAAATGTTGGCACACAACTTGACACATGTAGAATTTATTTCATATTATACTAATGACAAAATATACTGATACAGTGGGATGCAGAAGTTTGGGCAACCTTGTTAATAGACATTATTTTCCTGTATAAATTGTTGGTTGTTACAATAAAAAATGTCAGTTAAATATCATACAGGAGACACACACAGTGATATTTGAGAAGTGAAAAGAAGTTTACTGGATTTACAGAAAGTGTGCAATAATTGTTTAAACAAAATCAAGCAGGTGCATCAATTTGGGCACCACAAAAAAGAAATGAAATGAATATTTAGTGTATATCAATGTGTGTGTCTCCTATATGATATATGGGGTGCCTTTGTCTGGATGTGCTTCCCATCCAGAGCTGCACAGCACAGAGGAAAGTTCCAGCGCTCCTGGAATCCCTCTGTGATGGAGCGCCAGTCTCCAGGTGAAGGCACAGCCATGAAGTCGTCCACTAGACAGTCCCAGATGGACGTCGCTGCCTGGGGGGGTGATCTGGCTCACCGTGGACACACCGACTCTGAAACTGAACGCGATGGTCCTGAAGGAGTCCCCGGTGACAAGGAACCTGGACAAAATTGTTCAAAATCAGTATTATGTGTACTGCAGTTACAAAATACATTATTCAAATTCCAAAATACTTTTGTGATGTCAGATTTAAATCACAAAACATGAATCTTACATAAAACCTTTTGTAATTATAAGGATAATTACAAAATGTATATTAGATAATATCTAAAACAGTTGTGTTTTATTTTAACTTTAACATATCATAATTTGATTGGTAGCAACTTTTGCCACTACAGTGAGCCAATCACTCATAATTCCTAAACATGTCAATCAGGTAGGAATGAAGTGAGACATTAATAGAAATAAAGAGTTGTGTGTTGACATGTAGCCCTTTCCTTGCTTAAATCATTAATATTTTTGAAAAATTAATCTGTGATAAGACATAGCTTATCAAGATAGAACCATGTAACTAGAGATGAACCAAACTGTTCACAGTTTTATCTAACTCTGTTTTAATAAAGGCTGTGACCCCTGCTATAGAGTCTGACAGCTGCAGGGATTATATACAAATATTCAACTATCCCAGAATTAAACCAGGTCTAAATAAAAAGGAGTGAGTATCACTACAAGGTTAACTCAGTGGTCCTAATGCTACAGTTTGATATCAGCAAACACCGAGCGCATACATTGATGTGACACCACAGCCATGCTATCATGCAAACACTGATAACAGCATAAATCGAATTAAATCGGGACTTGATGAGAGCTTCTGAGTATCACTAGAAATATTATAAAGAGTCGTCTCTGTACCACAGTTTGCTTTCAGTAAACACCGACAGCATTCACTGTTAGCATAGCACATCCATGTTAGCAGTGTATAACTGGATGGATTAGCATATTAGCACAGATATCAATAAAGGACTACCGTATTAAATAGTTTTACTAACCTCAGGCAGACGGACAGGCGCTCTGCAGGTGGGATTGAGCGTCTGTAGTTGGTGTCTAGGCGGGCAATGCTGGGACCGACGAGGGAAAGCAGGTCCTCAAACTGGCCGACGGTGATAGCGCTGGAATCGGCCGTCATCCAGGCGCAGCTCCTGGAGCAAGTGGTGAAACTCACCAAACTGCTCATGCCTCTGGAGGACCTGATGGACCCAGGTACGGCGAGGACGTCTTTTACGCTGCTGCTCTGCTCTCCACAGTACATAGAGAAGGGAGACTCTCTCTTCAAGCGCTAGCTCGATAGCTGCCATCTTGCAAAGATACCGGTCTGGCACAACTCCCTCCCACATTCCTCCCACATTTCCGGTTCACGCGCGACAAAATATCATATTTTGACGCGCGATGGATTTTTCTTGGACACGCGTTGAGACGCGAATGTACACGCGTCAAATTAGGGGCGTTTGGGGCGTTTTATTCGCGTCCATCGCGTTCGGTGTGAACACACCGTAAGTTTCTAGCTCAGTCAAGCAGCCTTGGAGCTGCTGAATTTGAATCCACCAATCAGAGAGCCTGTGCACTTTTTCCCGCCAAAACAGGTGCACGCAGCACAGAGAGACACAGGATTTTTGCAGTCTATTTCTCATAATGACAACTCCCCTCAAACAAATGACCATAATTTCCTAACCGTAGGGGCTAGAACGGTCATTCTTACACCGTTTTGTTCAGAAGAGATGGGGGAATCTTAAAGTGTTGACAATTTATCATTAAAATATGAATTATTAAAGATAATTGACTTCTAATGCACCATAACTGAGTAGAGCAAAGCAAAAACTGCCTTGACTTGCCCTCAAACAACGCTTTCTAACTCTAAATCTATTTGGAGTATCAATATCATTCTTTCACCGTAAGAGACAGCAGGCTTTGGTGAACAATCATGGAAATTTTCAGGTCTCTGTGGAAATCCATTAAAAAGATATGACGAGAGAAAAAAGTGGTTCATTTCCAGAGTTTGAAATCTGAAGAAATCTGAGCGAAGGACGAATTTCCTACCCTCAAACAAGTCTAACTCATTTCAGAACGGTAATAGGTGAGAAAATAATTCTTGAATTGTGAGCGTCAGGAGTGTCTGAAGATATACTGGGACAAGCCTTATGTCTTAACTTTGCTTCGTTAAGGAGATATGACGATTCGAATATGCCTCTCATTACAGAAATCAAGCGGTGATTTTGAACAAGCTCTCCATTGACTTTCTATGGAGAGTTTTGCGACTTTGTGTTGGTCTGAGGAGATTTGCCAAAATTCTATAAATCCCACAACAATGATAGTGACATTTTCGGAAACCCAGCAAAAATACCTACGTTTTGATGTATAATTTGTGGAAGTTGAGTGAAAATTGAGCAAGTAGCAAGAAGTTGTTCGGACATGAAGAGAAGACTGCAAAACCTTCAGTGGCACACTGGAAGCCAAGTGCATAGCAACCATAACAACGCATGTATTTTGTGAAAAATCACAATTTTGCAACTGAAAACTTTAAGAGGCATAAAAGTAAAACGGTAAAAGATTTGAAAAAGCTGAATCATACCTGAATAGCCCAATAATTTGAGAACATTTTAAAGTTTGAATGGTTGTTCTACGTGAAAATATGAGGAAGTAGTTAAGTTTCAGAAACAAGCAAATTTTAGCAGAATTGCAGAAGTTTCCCATTCATTTCAATGGGACAAATTAAGCTTAATATTTTAAAAAGTATAATAGTGAAAAATACCAAAAGACATAGCAGGAATTAGCAGAAATAGCAGAATATTTTAAAATTTGAACGGTGAAAATCGGCTGAAAATTGTGGAAGTAGTTAAGTGCCAAAAAGTGTACGGAAGTCCCAAGAGGAACTCAATAGTGTCGATGCTTAAACCATCCACACAATAATGGATTGGATTTATATAGCGCTTTTCAAGGCACCCAAAGCGCTTTACAATACCACTATTCATTCACTCTCACATTCACACACTGGTGGGGGCAGCTACTGTTGTAGCCACAGCTGCCCTGGGGCAGACTGACAGAAGCGAGGCTGCCATATCGCGCCATCTGCCCCTCTGGCCAACACCAGTAGGCGGTAGGGTAAAGTGTCTTGCCCAAGGACACAACGACCAGGACAGAGAGCCCAGGGATCGAACCGGCGACCTTCCGGTTACAGATACGCTTCCCAACCCCCTGAGCCACGGTCGCCCTGACATAGAGAGGAGACTGATAAAGAGATAGACACACGGCATTTGAAGAGCTCTTCCGATCTGGAGGAAATGATCAGTAATCTCAGTGATTTAAGTCAGGGGTTAATGTTCCTCATTGTGTGGATGCTTTAAGCATCCACACTATTGAGTTCCTCTTGGGACTTCCGTACACTTTTTGGCACTTAACTACTTCCACAATTTTCAGTCGATTTTCACCGTTCAAATTTTAAACTATTCTGCTATTTCTGCTAATGTGTGCTATGTCTTTTGGTATTTTTCACTATTATACTTTTTAAAATATTAAGCTTAATTTGTCCCATTGAAATGAATGGGAAACTTCTGCAATTCTGCTAAAATTTGCTTGTTTTCGAAACTTAACTACTTCCTCATATTTTCACGTAGAACAAGCATTCAAACTTTAAAATGTTCTCAAATTATTGGGCTATTCAGGTATAAATCAGCTTTTTCAAATCTTTTACCGTTTTACTTTTATGCCTCTTAAAGTTTTCAGTTGCAAAATTGTGATTTTTCACAAAATACATGCGTTGTTATGGTTGCTATGCACTTGGCTTCCAGTGTGCCACTGAAGGTTTTGCAGTCTTCTCTTCATGTCCGAACAACTTCTTGCTACTTGCTCAATTTTCACTCAACTTCCACAAATTATACATCAAAACGTAGGTATTTTTGCTGGCTTTCCGAAAATGTCACTATCATTGTTGTGGGATTTATAGAATTTTGGCAAATCTCCTCAGACCAACACAAAGTCGCAAAACTCTCCATAGAAAGTCAATGGAGAGCTTGTTCAAAATCACCGCTTGATTTCTGTAATGAGAGGCATATTCCAATCGTCATATCTCCTTAACGAAGCAAAGTTAAGACATAAGGCTTGTCCCAGTATATCTTCAGACACTCCTGACGCTCACAATTCAAGAATTTTTTTCTCACCTATTGCCGTTCTGAAATGAGTTGGACTTGTTTGAGAGTAGGAAATTTGTCCTTCGCTCAGATTTCTTCAGATTTCAAACTCTGGAAATGAACCACTTTTTTCTCTCGTCATATCTTTTTAATGGATTTCCACAGAGACCTGAAAATTTCCATGATTGTTCACCAAAGCCTGCTGTCTCTTACGGTGAAAGAATGATATCGATACTCCAAATAGATTTAGAGTTAGAAAGCGTTGTTTGAGGGCAAGTCAAGGCAGTTTTTGCTTTGCTCTACTCAGTTATGGTGCATTAGAAGTCAAATATCTTTAATAATTCATATTTTAATGATAAATTGTCAACACTTTAAGATTCCCCCATCTCTTCTGAACAAAACGGTGTAAGAATGACCGTTCTAGCCCCTACGGTTAGGAAATTATGGTCATTTGTTTGAGGGGAGTCGTCATTACGAGAAATAGACTGCAAAAATCCTGTGTCTCTTTGTGCTGCGTGCACCTGTTTTGGCGGGAAAAAGTGCACAGGCTCTCTGATTGGTGGATTCAAATTGAGCAGCTCCCAGGCTGCTTGACTGAGCATGAAACTTGCTTCTCTCTCCCTGTGTGTGTGTGTGTGTGTGTGTGTGTGTGTGTGTGTGTGTGTGTGTGTGTGTGTGTGTGTGTGTGTGTGTGTGACAGAGAGAGAGAGAAAGCCTTTTTATGGGATGATCTCATTGTAAGATTCAAATTCAATATATTTAGACTGGTTGACTGAATTGGATCTTGTGTGTGTGTGAGAGAGAGAGAGAGAGAGAGAGAGAGACCCTCTTTAGGGCAGCATCTCATTGTTGGAAAAAATATAATATATTCAGACTGGTTGACTGGCATAGACCCTCTGTGTGTGTCTCTCTCTCTGTGCATTTGTGTATACATATTTGATTTTGTGTGTATCTGTTGGCTGTTCCTTCTTGTTTTTTAAATTTATTTTTATTTCTTTATTTTTTTTTCACAGGTGAATAACAATTAGTTTTGAGGGAACTTAACCATGTTCCGTTTTTTTTTTCAGCTTGTCATCTTACATTTTCCAGTATTTTCACTTAAGTTATTACTATTCTGTTCAATCATAGTATTTGTTCTAAATCATTGTTATTATGCTATATTGTAGTATTTCTGCTAAATCATACTATTTCTACTATACTATATTTTTCTTTCTAAATATAGCATTTCTGCTATATAATTGTATTTCTGCTATGTTATAATATTTGTGCTAAACCAGAGTATTTGTGCTGAAACATGGTATTTCTGCCAAATTATAGTATTTCTGTCAAATTATAGTATTTGTGCTGAAACATAGTATTGATTTAAAATTACAATATTCATAGTTCAACACAGTGTCTCTGGTAAATCACAGTATTTCTGCTCTGTTGTACTATTTTTCTAAATCATAGTGTTTCTGTAATGCTTAAGTATTTTTGGCTAAATACATTCTTTCTGTTATCTTATATTATTTCTCCTAAATTCTTGTATTTTTGAGAAGTTATCATGTTTCTGGTAAGTTACAATATTTCTGCTAAGTTCTGGTATGCTATTGTATTTCTGCCAAGTATTATGTTTCCTCTAAGATATTGCAGTTCTGCTAAGTTATTCCATTTTAGCAAAGTTCCTTTGCTTCTGCAAAGTTTTTACAATTTCTGCAACTTTTCAGCCTTTTCAGCTAGTTTTTGCATACAGCTTCAGCTTTAAAGCATCCACACTGCATTTTCGCAGGAAATGCTAATTTTTCTAGTTATTATTATTATTATTATTGCATGATAACCATGGGACTTTAAACCAAATAAAGATACATATGGTAATGCAGTTTGTTAATGACAGATGAAATCAAATTACAACACAGGTCTCTGTCCGTCTTCTATAAATGTGTTTTATACTGTAATTTTAAAACTTTGTTGATGTCTCCAATTTGTTATCGTTTTCAACTGAAGACGATGCACTCAGACGAGTTAGAGTTGTTCCCTAACTCGGCCTTGTTCAAGACATGGGGGGAGGATCTCTCTGAGGGTGACCAAAGAGAGGCTCAGAGCCTGTATGAGAAGTATGGGTACAATGTTTATCTAAGCGATCGCCTCCCTCTGGATCGACCTCTTCCAGATACCAGAGATCCTCGGTACAACTTTCATTTTATATGATTTCAATCTTTCATTCTCTCTTCTGTACATACAAAGAAAAAAAATCCAGACAGTTTAGTCCACTCAGTTAATTTCTTGCTCAAATATTTCAAATTTCTAAACAAATACAGTGGTATTTCATATAATTCTTTTTAATGAATAGGTGTTTGAAAAAGAGTTACCCCAAGGACCTGCCAAGTCTCAGTGTGGTGCTCATGTACCTGGATGAAGCCCTGTCTGTTCTCCAAAGAGCCCTGTGCAGCATCATCGGCCGCACTCCTAAAAACCTGCTGAAGGAGATAATAATAGTGGACGACAATAGTTCTAATGGTAGGCTGGTTATAAAGAAAGAACATCTGTGACAAAAAAAAGTAATTATAGGGCATGCAGATTATTGTAAGTCAATACAGGCTGTTAACATGTTGTTTTATGTGCACGCCTCTCATTTTCCTTTCCTGTTCACATCTGCCAATTCAAACAAACCATCAAAAGTTGAGTGAAGATCATCATGTCACATGTTTGTGACTAGTTTTCTTGTTTGGACGGCTTATATACATATCTGTGAAAACTGGTGTTCACTCTGTGTTGTAGCATTTTGATGACACCCAGTTTGTGCTCCAGTGGATGATGAGAGTCAAACCTTAAATACTAATCTGTATGCGTAGGTTTACGTCAAAGACTGATTTCTAGAACAACAAAGTGACCAAGTGTTCCAAGCTTTTGCATAATTTAAAAGCTGAACATGGGTGTAGTATTTTAATTGTAAAAGACACCAAGTGCAGGTGACTTCCACTTAATACCAATATTTACCAGCTGCCATTAGGGCTGCCACGATTAGTCGACTAGTCACGATTACGTCAACTATCAAAATCGTCGACGACTAATTTAATAGTCGACACGTCGTTTGACGCTTTGTAAGATCCCAAAAGACGCAGGAATAAGTAGCAGGATTTAAGAGTGTAATAACGGACTGAAACAGAAGATGGCAGCACTGCATGTACAAGGAACCAGCTGCCGTTAAACCCCGAAGAAGAAGAAGAAGAAGAAGAAGCTGTATCCCAGAATTCATAGCGCGGCCCAGCTCAGTTTCCAACAATGGCGGCAGCTAGTTAGTTTTAATATTACTCTTATTATTCTTTCTGGGTCACAAAATAAACGTTTAACATATTTTCAGGCGAGAATATAGCTGTGTGAACCTCAAATATCTGCTCAGTTTATCAAGACACCGCATATTTTCAAAAGCGCTCCGACGTTTTCGGAGACGTCTGTTACCCACTAGCTCGATAGCGAGCCGGGGGCGAGGCTAACTAACGCCGTGAGAACACCGGACTCCCAGCAAATCGTCTTCAAACCCACCACCGTCTTTCGCTACTCAGGTTAAACATGACATATGAGTCACTTAGATAACTTAAAAATGTTATTGTTTGGCTTTTTTTAGTATTTTATTTGTTCCTGAGTAAATCTGTTTGGCTGAGATTAAAGTTGAAAAGAGATTTAAGATGCTCGAGAATTTACTCCGGTGTCCTGTTATATTTTAGATAGCAAGGAGTTTATTAAACTCCACTGAAACAATCTGCAAATTTCATTTAAATTTGATAAACTATCATCTTGTCTTTATTTTTAGTTAGCACAGACCTTAAACGCTTAAAGCTGTAAGCTAATGATAGTTATATAAGACCAGATGCTGCTGGTGCAATAAGCTGTACGTTTTATGTCCAATGGATGATGATCTGATTAGTCGACTAATCGCAAAAATAATCGGTGACTAGTCGACTATCAGAATAATCGTTTGTGGCAGCCCTAGCTGCCATCCAGAAGTCACAATCAAGCATCATGACGTGATTGAAAAGTATTGAACAAGACATCTCACCAGCATTTGAGAAAATTTATTGTGTGAAATTGTATGAACCATTTCCTTTTTTCCCCTCCTTCATACAGGGCTGAACCTCTGCTGACACAGATTAAAGCTGACAGAACTGTGGTGGCTTCCCCGGTGTTTGATAGAGTCAACTTTGATGATCTCAAAGTTATTAAATATCATCCCAGTGCACACGCCTTCGACTGGGCTCTGTGGTGCATGTATGAGAGTTTTACACCCGAGTATTACAAACTTAATGACGGTTCACTGCCTGGCAAGTAAGTTCAAGTGAAATCAGCATTTAGCCAATGCAACAGCCTTATTAACTTTATTTTTTTTCAATCTAACTGGTTTATTAAATATTGTTATATCAGTATACAGCTGTAAAATATGGTTCTCTTCTTTGACTTTAGGAGTCCATCTGTCATGGGGATCCTGGTTCAAATTCAAATTCAAATTCAAATTTTATTTGTCACGTACACAGTCATACACAGTACGATATGTAGTGAAATGCTTGGACAACTGCTCGTGACCTAAAGAAAACAAAAAAGGAAAAGGCTATGAATAAGATAGGAAATAAATATGAAAAATTAAAAAGGGTAAATTTAACTAGGAAGGAATAAAATATAAATTAAGGTTAAAAATGAAATAACTGTACAACACAAATTAGAATGAAGGGTAAATTTAACTGGGAAGAATAAGATAAAATATATAAATTAAAGTTGAAAATAAAATAACTGTACAACAAAATACACAATACACAATATAGAACTATATAAGAATGTATGAAGAAATCTAAATATAAATAAATATATACACAATAACAGCAGCTGTACAAGTATTAACCGGAAATGAAGAATATAGTGACCAGTGTTGTGCAAAACCAAAGTCCAGAAAGTCCAGTGTGTGTGTAAGAACCATATGTGTGGGTCAGGACTGTGTGGTGGTGTGATTGAGAGACCGTATCGCCTGCGGGAAGAAGCTCCTCCTCAGTCTCTCTGTGTTGGTCTTCAGGGAGCGGAATCGCTTTCCTGACCTCAACAGAGAGAACAGTCTGTTGTTGGGATGGCTGAGGTCCTTCACGATCTTCCTGGCCTTGGTCCGGCACCGCCTGCTGTAGATTGAGTGCAGGTCAGGGAGCTCGGAGCGGATGGTGCGCTCAGCTGACCGCACAACCCTCTGTAGAGCTTGTCTGTCCTGCATGGTGCTGTTCCCGAACCAGGTTAAGATGTTTCCCGCCAGGATGCTCTCTATGGTGCACGAGTAAAAGTTCCTGAGCACCTTGGAGGGCAGTTGGAAGTCTCTCAAGCGTCTGAGGTGGTAGAGACGCTGTCGGGCCTTTTTCACCACGGTGTTGATGTGACAGGACCATGACAGGTCCTGCGTGATGTGAACTCCGAGGTATTTGAAGCTGATAGAAAGTTTCTGGGGGAAATTGGAAATTGGAAATTGGAGTCCTTGATGAAGGAATGAAAGTGTATGTTGGGGAAAATGTTGAGCTGGGAATTTGTGTGAGTAAAGATCACAGAGTCATGAAGTTCTCTTTCATGGTAAAGTAACTATGATTTCTGTATTTGTCATCTACTTTTTAAGAAAATGCGTATTGTGGACTATAGTTGTAGTTGCATTTTTTATCCTTGCAAAGTGCAATTTTATAATTTTTAAGTTACACTTTGTTCATGTAGGTATGGACATGTGGAGGCAGTGTTGAAGTTGTTCCATGTTCCAAGATCGCCCACATCGAGAGGGCCCACAAGCCCTACATGCCTGACCTGGGTCCTGCCATGAAGAGAAATGCCCTCAGAGTTGCAGAGATCTGGATGGATGAATACAAGCACAACGTTAACTTGGCTTGGAACATCCCATTTGAGGTGTTTTGTGGCACTGACACAAACAGCAAATGACACTTTCTTTAAGGGATATTTTATTCTTCTATTATTCTGACAGCGCCACCTAGGGGAATTTCACCCCCAGGAAATATATATTTAAGAAAAATAGATAAAAGGAATAAAAAGAGGCCGCACACATTCAAGGATGCACACCGAGGCAGGTTGGCTCCAATATTAATACAGTTTTATTTATGGTTAAAATAAATGAAATATTAGAAAGCAAAATGTAGCATCGTTGTTGACAGTGTCCTAAAGTGAAAATAAAACAATCGTGGAACTTGGACTTACCAGCAGCCGTGGACCCAAAAGAAAATCACACAAAAAGAACACAAGCCGGTCTGGCTCCCCACAGGCTGAGATCGGCAACTGAGGCAGTTTAAGGTTCCCAGCACGACACTCGGGCAGAGGATCGCTCCAGCCCGATCACAGAGGCGTGGGTACAAGCAGCAATCCAGAATAAAATAAAACCAGGTGAACCAGAAAAAGGTAAGCCTACTTAATAAAAACAGTTTCACGACAAGACAAGACAAGACAGCAGGCTCCACTGAGGAGGAGCCCTCACAACAGCAGCTGGGAAGGTGTTTCACTCTTCCGATTGAGGTCGGGCAGTTTGCCACAGAGATGTGAAGGCAGCAATCAAACCCTAAAACAACAGATAAATATAACCTTAGCCTCCGGTAATTGTGAATGCTAATAAAAGTAGTTTTAACGGCTTACCCCAGGACCGGAGGCGCTATACTCTCACTGGTGGAGATAACTCGAACACCCCTCTCCGCAACGCCGGGATAAAACAGAAACTACAATAAGCCACAAAAACTATATTACTACAGATTCTAGTACTCGGAAACTTTGAGGCTGTCAGAAAATATGAAATAGAATTACACAGTTGTGAAATCTTAGCAGGGTCTCGCCAAGTATATGTCTTTACTATGGTGGCATGAGTTGCACTGCATTTACCTACAACACCATACCTCATGCAGCCACACATGCACACCCTGTACAACAAATCCATTTTACTTCACATATTCTATCCCGGTGCACATAAAAGTAAAATTCATAGGAAATATGGAAACGTCTTTGCCACGCTTTTCTGCAAAACATCTGTTATGACAGTTAACGGATTATTGCTTACTTGGTTTGTTCTGTGAAGAGGTTTAAGTTTTATAAGCCTGGTTGATGATCCTGAGGGAGAGTTTGAGATGGCACTGTAGGATTAAGTGCTGGCTAGTAGACTAAGAGCCATGGAGTTGTAAGTTTGCATTTTGCAGCTTTCTTATTTTGTGGTTCATACCACCAACCTGCCTTGTTGTCAGCATCTGTAAATAAATTGCATGTTGGGTGAAGAGAATTCCTGCTTCCAGGTGTTCGTCCTTCACTGAGGTGCTATTACAATAACCATCTGACCTTTCTTTTTATTTTCACACACATTTTATTGCTTTACTGTGTTCAACTTTTGGTTGAGAGAAAGAAGAGAGAAAAATAGAAATGGACAACAAGCATAATCTTATCTGTAATATTTAATGCTTCAAGGCTGTCATTTATCCTAAATGTGCTAATATTTTTACATCAATTACAACCACAGTGAATTCATGTAAAAGAAAGGAGGCTGAGTAAGTTTTACAAGCACATGAAATTTACTGTGTGTACTTTGAAACCTTTATTGTTAGCCTGATAACGGTTGTTGGCATCACCTCTGCACCTTTACGTCAGTAAAAGACTATTTAATAGCTGTGTGAGTTTTTTTTCTTTCAGAAATGTTTAAACTTTAAGATAAGATATGATTTATTATACAGCTTGAGTTTTAAAGCCTGTTCAAACGGACACAGAAAGCTGAAATGCTGCAGAGGACATAATTACACTGTGATCCTCTGTGAGAAACCACAATGAAGGTAAACATACGAAGAGTTGGAATAATCGGATCATTTCTGTTGTCACTATACATTTTCATCATCTACACAAATAGAAGTTGTACACCCAGAAAATCTATTCCTGAGGGAGTAGCTGATCAAGAACTTTTAAAGAGAAAACTGGAGAGGATCGAACAGACTCTAAACAAACTGAGTGAGTATCAGTTTCAAAGTTCACATTCTCACACGCTGACTTCTTTTCAACATTATTGATAAAGTTACCCTTCAGTGAAATAGCTTAACCTGTTATTAGCTATCACATTGTAAAAATCCACCATTCACAAGAAATGTATGTGTGTCAAAAGTAAATGTGTACTCCCAAT
This sequence comes from Diplotaxodon limnothrissa, assembly GCF_057381915.1. Classification (NCBI taxonomy): domain Eukaryota; kingdom Metazoa; phylum Chordata; class Actinopteri; order Cichliformes; family Cichlidae; genus Diplotaxodon; species Diplotaxodon limnothrissa. Next base: position 2,883,558 of record NC_140602.1, read on the forward strand.
CTCATGGCTCTCTTTTTATGAATAGTTGCTCTGTTAAGTCATGGTGGTGTTGGTTGGTGGTTGGTCTGGAGGATGTGCTTCCAGTGTAGAGCAAAATGCTATTGGGATTCTACATCGCCACCACTGCTACCATTACCTGAAAGCAGAACTGAATGAGACAGAGCAAGCCAAGACTGCTAACTATAAGGGTTGCAACCAATGAGAAATCTCCTTTCAATGCTTTTTCTTTAATGCTATTCATTGCATAAAAAAAGAATTGTCCACTAAGGTTTCCTGTGTATAGTTTTCTTGGCGAATGTTGCTGTTAAACACAGCTTGGTCCATCTCATATGGTCTTCAAGCGTATTCATCCATTTTTCATTTTTATAGACATTGCTTTACCGTGCTCATGTTTTGGTTGTTGTATTTAATCATAACAAATAAGATAAGATAAGATAAAACTTTATTAATCCCTCGGGTGGGTTCCCCTGGGAAATTCGGTAATATAGATATAAATATGGCCATGATGAAGGTGGTGTTGTACATTTTTTTTCTTTTTCAATGTTAGGAACCCAAAGGGGGAAAGATGCATGCTAGATTTGATCTGTGTGACGAATTTTTGAAGAGCACTTGATAAGTCGAAACAATTCTGCCAATTTCTTCTTTTTTTGCCCCAACCATGAATAACAGTTTTCATCCTTCTGTTTTTTAACCTCCACAAAAGCAAAGCTAACCGAGGTTTTAGGTCAAAAGAATTTCACAAATTCCATTTTACGAAATGTGGACAAAGAAGAAGAGAAGATCGTTATGCCAAAGTTATACCCAAACTCCGTCCTGTTTACCAAGTGGGGCGATGGCCTGACAGAACAAGAGCAGAAGGAAGCTGAAGGTCTGTTTCAGATTTATGGATACAATGCCTTCCTGAGTAACCAGCTGCCACTTGACAGGAAGCTTCAAGACACAAGAGACAGCAGGTACATTTTATTAATGAGATCCATGACGGTCAAGTATTTTTAGTTATTTATTTATTTTCTGCTGCAAATTCCAATGTTGTCATCCTTTGTCCTAGAAGAGCTTAAAACTATCTCACTACTCCCAAGTAAACCTCGAAAAACGGGGCTGGGCTAATGGTCTGTTTGAGCTTACTAAAACATTAATCTAATACACACCATCTCACGCCGTTTAGATGTCTGGCAAAGAAATATCCCAAAGATCTGCCGAGCATCAGTGTGATACTCATCTACATAAATGAGGCCCTGTCTGTCATTAAGAGAGCAATACAAAGTATAATCACCCACACTCCAAAGAAGCTGCTGAAAGAAATCATTCTGGTGGATGACTACAGCAATTACAGTAAGCTTACAAAGATAGTCCTCGCTAATGTCACTCAGTATTTTGAACTACATCAGCTTTGTCACAGATCTCTATTTCAATTCCAGATGACCTTGGAAAACCCTTACAAGACTACATAGATCAAATTAACAAAGAGATGCCCGGATTATTGAAGAAAGTGAGACATACGCAACAAATGGGCTTATCACAGTCCCGGATATCCGGTTGGGAGCATGCCACAGCTGACGTTGTGGCCATTTTAGATGCCCATATTGAAGCCACAGAAGGATGGTAAGTACATGTTTTAACTTTATGGTTTGTTTTTTCCCCCCAGGAAAACAAGAGTAAAGTAGGAAGTCGAGGAACACATCCTCCACCAATGAAGTACCTGTTTCCCTCCTTATTTAATGAATTATTTCTTTTGCTAGCGCTTCAAGTTCAGATAAAAACAGTAATTTTGGATGAAATCTTATGAACAGAAAAATGACATACTGGAAAGTTCTCTTGGTGTCTTATTTGTTCCTCTTCTGCAGGGCAGAACCTTTGCTGGACAGGATCAAAGCTGACAGGACTGTTGTAGTGTCCCCTGTCTTTGATAAGGTCCATTTTGATGACCTACACGTGGAAAGATATATCCCATTTTCTCATGGCTTTGACTGGGCAATGTGGTGCACATACGAGCACTTTAGCTCTGAGTGGGTAAAGAAGATGGATGAATCACAACCGGGGAAGTACGTGAAGCGTGCAAGCAAAGAGGCGATAGAGACAGCATCACAAAATGTATCTCAAGTGACATTGGATTGCAGACAATATAGGTAGAGAATTGTTGGGGGAAAAAACTCATGTGTTGGTTTTTGCACAGGAGTCCCTCTGTTATGGGAATCTTTGCAGCAGACAGAGCTTTTCTTGGAGAAATTGGTGGGCTGGATGGTGGGATGACAGTTTATGGTGGGGAAAATGTTGAACTTGGAATTCGTGTAAGTTATTAGTAATAATATTATAGTCCACGCTTTTAAACTATTTAAGATTGAAGATTTGCCGATCACGGCCGTCTGATCTGTGTCTACTCAGGTGTGGCTGTGCGGAGGAAGTATAGAGGTTGTGCCCTGCTCGAGGATAGCCCACATCGAGAGGGCCCATAAACCATATGCACCTGATCTCAGCCCTGCCATGAGAAGAAATGCTCTGAGGGTGGCAGATATCTGGTTAGATGAATACAAGAAAAATGTATTTATCGCGTGGAACGTCCCACTGGAGGTTTGTATGATGATTTATAATCTAAAGTTTATGTTTAGTATAGAGATGGACCGATCCGATATTACGTATCGGTATCGGTCCGATACTGACGTAAATTACTGGATCGGAGCGAAATAAAAAATGTAATCCGATCCATTAAATATCAAAAAAGCACCTCACAAAACTTGCGACACGCCGTAACTCGCCTCATAACTGTAGCACTTTGGAGCAGTATGTATCATGTGATAGAGCGGTTGTGGCGTGTGAGACCTGTCGGCGGTCTGGTTGAGTATTTGGAGCTTCGCTACCAAACCAGCATTTCATCTCCGAGGAAGTTACCCCAGAGAGAAGTAAAGCAAGTGTGTAAGTTCATCTCTGAATGTTTGTAAAGCATTCCAGCGTTAAGCTTATCAACCGATATATGGAGCGACTGCCTCTCTCTCTCTCTCTCCTGCTGCTACTTCAATGTGAAACTGATCAATGATCAGCTGATCGGCTTTTCTGTCGCGAGTCCGTGTCTCTTGTTTGTTTTTGGCCCACTTCGTGCCAGAAAGAGGAAACCAGCGGCTGAACAACAGCAGCACGTTTAAGCTTGATCAGCTGTTGTTAGAATGTATTTAATATTACTTTCTACTCCAGGATCTTTTTCTACGCAGCTGACGGCTGGTAACTGTGCAGGGGCGGATCTAGCAAAGTTTAGCCAGGGGGGCCGATAGGGCATGAACAGGGAGAAGGGGGCACAAAGACATACTTTTCTTTCTTATTCTCATTTAAAATGTCGAGCTTTTAATAAATAATTATCTGAATCTTACACCCAAAGTTTTAATCTGATGTAAAATGTATAGAAGTCCATAACTGTATATAGTAACTGTTAAGTCTAATATACCCTAGTACAGTACTTTTTCCTTTGGGAAGGTACCATCTGTGCAGTTCTGTTGAAGAAAGATGTTGAATCTATTTAATTATTCTTGAAAAATAATTGATTTCTGTGCATTTTTCTTCCACACTGGATCAGATTAAGGTTGATTACGTCGATTAAGCATCATGAGGTGGAGGGGGTTCCCTATTTTTTTTTTGCTGGGAGTTTTAGAGCCCGATTAGTTAGGATGCTTACTCTTTAAAATACCAGAATAGGGAGGATGGAGCAGGTTTAAGTTTATTAGATTGATCAGTTTTGCTGAACTATGAAATTTTTTGGGTGCAGTGTATTTTTTGCATACAGGTTTAACAGAATAGCTTTAGTGTTTTGTTTTGTTTTTAACTTGAGTATGAACTTATACAAAAAGCAGCAAGATATTAAAAAACAGTTTTATTGATTAAAAAACACTATATCGGATTCATATCGGTATCGGCAGATATCCAAATTTATGATATCGTATCGGACATAAAAAAGTGGTATCGTGCCATCTCTAGTTTAGTATATGTATTCTTGAGTGTTTTACTTGTCAAACTCATTAGATTATAAACAGAACATGTGAAATCTGTCCTTCACATGAATACGCTGTAAAATTTTGTATTCTTGAAACATTGTCTGTTAAAAATACTGCATATCATGTGTGCTAATGATCTAAAGGTGTTTTCACCTAATTCAACTTCTTCACACACATTTATTAATTTAAATTGTACCTACTGCACTCTTGCTTTTTTCTGTTATGTATTGGATACTCATCTGAAATGTGACTAGATTTCGAAATAATTAGCTCAGTATGTGTAAATGCAACCCCTGTTAGCTTAATTTGCAATGTTTGTTTCCAGTCTTGTGCTAACATTATGTCAGTTTGGCACAGATTTCCTTATATGGTCACCGCAGACATGAGGAGGCGGGGTTTTCAAGCACTGAGTTCTGATAAGAAAATGGTAGCTAATCAATCGAAAGTGGGCTTTCAGGGAGGGGAGTCTAATGGAAAATATAACATGTTACTTCAGACAAAAGGTGAGGCTGTATAAAGTTATTGGTGGAGTCACCATATAGGACGACACATAGTGTGTAAAAGCCACCAACACTGGTGACTCAGAAACTGGAGAGTTTCAAACCTCATCTGGCATTAAGATCAGTGTGCCACGAGCTTAATGGTATTAGTTTCCATGGTCTGCTGTAGGTGGGGTCTCAAACCCCTACTTGTGGTACTTATAGACGTGAAGAAATATAATGCAATTTGGCCCCTGAAATTTTTTCTTGGATTTGTTTGTTGTTGAGTACAATGTTAAAAATGAGTTAATATGAAGGCAATATGAGCAGAGAAACATGTTGAGGGATTGGCTGTGTTAGTTCAGTGACAGAGTCAAAAACTAATGTGTACACTTATTTCTGCATTTTTATTTTGTTAAATAGAAACCAAATGATAGCAGAAGTGCTGCTACATGTCTGGCCAGAAAGAGAGGACCAAGTGTTTATTTGCAGGGCTCGCAAAATCGCTAGCCCGACGTCCAGGGGCTAGCGATTTTTCTGTTCGGGCTACCAAAATCCATCTCAGCCCTGCCCGTCAGGCTGTCATAGGAAGAAAGAATATGTCAATGCTTTTGCATTCTTTGGCAAACGTAGCTGTCAGTATGTGACATATTGAAATCGCGTTTGAATTTCCGCTTGTTTTTTGCTTCACTTTCACTTTGCGATGGCGCAAACTGTGAATAGAGAGCGGCAGCTACTGACTGGTGAGCAGTGTTGGTCAAGTTACTTGAAAAAAGTAATCAGTAACTAATTACTGATTACTCCCCCAAAAAAGTAATCCCGTTACTTTACTGATTACTTATTTTCAAAAGTAATTAATTACTTAGTTACTTAGTTACTTAGTTACTTTTTAAAAACACGATTTACAACCTGAAGAGGTGATAAAGTGATAGATCTTTCAGCCCAATTCTACTTTTTCTACATAATCCATCATACAAAATGTAATCAAATGGAAAAGTCTCTTTTTTTAACTTGTTTTATCAGTTTTAATCTTTTAACTTTATGCATCAAGCAAAACATTTAATTATATGCAACATTCTCTGACTTGAATAAATTAGTTTAACATTTAAACCTATTTTCTACACATTCCAGCACATAAAATAAAATATTTTTTGTGTTTTCACTCACTCTTTCAAACAGATGCAAGTAAAACACAGCAGAAAATAAATAAAGTCAAAGACTCAGCGGTCCTTTTGCTCTATTTTCACCTGTAAAGCAGGAGCAGGGTAGGCGGAGGGTTACCCTGGTGCAGGTGTGCCGCGGTCAGTGGAAGGATCCACGAGTTTCTCTGTGAGTTTCCCATCACGTCGTAGCTACTCGGTGCTTGCTCGGAAGTTTAGGGGTTTTTTTCGCTGTAAAAAGAAGTTTTCTTCCCACGCACGATGGACGCTAATGTTTTTGTCACTTTTTATGGAATCAAACTCAAAGTAAGGTCAGTACTTCCACGCTTTAAACGCTGCACGCTCATACTCTCTCCCGCACTCGATATATTATCCATTGTTGATCTGCACACAGCTGCTGTCACCAACGTCGCACTTGCTTACGTCACTGTCATGAGACATTCTCGCAAAAAAAATCACGGTTTTAGTAACGCAGTAACGCAGCGTTCCTACGGGAAAGTAACGGTAATCTAATTACTGATTTTGCAATAGTAATCCCTTACTTTACTCGTTACTTGAAAAAGTAATCAGATTACAGTAACGCATTACAAGTAACGCGTTACTGCCCATCTCTGCTGGTGAGTGACAGATTAGTTGCGCACCAGTTCCTCTGACATCGTCTTATCACTCATTAGCTTACTATTCAAACGTGACAAGTGAAATCTCCCGCAGCAAGCTTCAACCTGTGATCCAGGTTGATTGCGCAGAGAATCGCTGATCATTATGCAAGTGCCTGTGTAAAAGCAGATGGATTTACGCAGGTATTTTAGTTCTGCAGAGCCAAATAAGACAGGTCAGGGTGAAGAAGGGACCACCAAAGAAAAGCCGATCACAAAACGGAAAAGATATGACAAATCAGGCTATGAGGCAAAAACAAAAGCGCAGCTTTTTTTGGTTTCATGGACAAAAGAATTTCTGTGGCTGGAATATGACGAGCTAAATAACATCATGTTCTGCCGGGTGTGTCTTGTTTCCCTCGATTTCTGAGTCGACAAGCACCTTTGTTACTGGGACCAGTAATTTTAAGAAAGACCCCATTAGAACCCATGAGAAATGCAAGAAATGCATTATTGCTCAGTCTGCAGTATCTTTCCCAGAACAAACGCCAATTGCAAAAAAACTACTAAAAATAAACCAAGCACAACAAGAAGTCCAGAAGAAACGCAGAAGAAAAAGCTGTTTAGAACAGCGCGATGTTGCAAAGAGTGAACTACCTTTGGCACAATTTAGCAGCCTTTGCAAACAAAGCAAATGATCTTGGTTCCACTTACCTCTTACCCGTGACTTCAGTGGAAATGTCAGATTCAGGATCTGACACAGACTGATTCATGTTCTACACAGTTCTTACAAGTTCATAGAAATTTCTGCTCAATTAGAACCAAATATTTGAGTTGATGATTGTATTCTTTTACAGTTGTTGTAATTTATGTTTTAACAATTTTTTAAGTCAATCAAAAAATTGTCCTCTTTTTTTTCAGGCTACTTAAATTTATTTTGGGCTACCAAAAACTGAAGAGTGTCTGCCGGAAGGGCTACCAGAGATTTTGAAATTTTGCGAGCCCTGATTTGGTACTTCAATGAAAGACTTCAGTTAGTTAAGAGGGAGGGAAAAAAGTTGTGTTCACGTTTGCAATTTTGTCTTGTTATACAGTATTTGAAAGACTACATTTTCAGAAATATTTGTGAGTGTTTTCTTGTTTGCTCACATGACATGACAGTGCCAGCAGGGGCCCACAGCTCATTTAAGTTTGAGACCCACACAAACACAAACTGCAAATCTTGCAAGGCTACTCTAACAGAGTCCAAGGATATAGATATGGACCCGAACATAAGAAAAGTAGGTATCCAATAAAGTTTATTTCTATATGGACAGATCTGGATCATCACAGCTGAGTATGTATAGCCTATATCAGGGGTCAGCAACCTTTAACACCCAAAGAGCCACTTGGACCCGGTTTCCAAGCAAAAGAAAACACTGGGAGCCGCAAATACTTTTTGACACCTAAAATGAAGATAACACTGCATATATTGTTTGTTTGTTTTTTACCTTTATGCTTTGTGTGAACAACTAAAGTAAGTAAGTAAAGTTTATTTGTTAAGCGCTTTTAACAGACAGGCAGTCACAAAGCGCTGTACACAAAGATTAAAATAAACAATACAATCAATAGACATTATACGCAATGTAAAAGATCAAATGTAAATAATGTAAAGAATATAAAATACGTGGATCAACAAAAGGCTTGTTTGAAAAGAAAAGTTTTTAACTGCTTTTTAAAAGAATCCACAGAGCAACTAAGGTGTGCTGCTTGTGAAATCCATGAAGTGCTACAGAGAAAATTACATTTTATTTATGTAATTAACACATTTTGAACTCTTAAAGAAATATAACAAAAGGAAAGCTGAACTACAATGATCCAGCAAACAAAAACTGTTGTGAGCCGCCCCCCTCATATCGCCTTTGGGCTTTTGGAGCCTTGACCTGACTTTTAAAAAGTAATTGGAAAAAAAGCACCATGCTGCTAAAAAAAATAGATATTTGCAAATTTCTGCCTAAATATGTATTTTACCTGAGATGTTGAAAAGTGTGTTCATGGAAACATCGTCGGGTCTGCTGTGGTATGTTTACAATGGGACTTCTGCTCCTGAACCTCTGCGCACAGCGTCTGCAAATCGGGGCTGTACGAAGTCACTTTCATCTTTCATCTTTACGAAGGACTGTAAGCTGTCATCTGTAAGGTGTGAGCGGTGTTTGTTTTTAACATAGTTCACAGTGGAGAACAGCTGCTGGCATAATGTGGATCCGAAGATCCATAACTGGCCTACCTGGGGTTGAAAGTCTCGATAAATGCACGTTGTTTCGGCGGGTACACCGGCTTCCGCGAGTGTGATGCTTATTTTGAGCGATGAAAAATAATAAAATATAATTTTATTTTTATATTTCAATATCACAATAATCTTCCAATTTAGAGCTACAAGTTAAAAAAGAACTAAAGACAAATAAAATACACTTCAGCTAAATACTTCTAATTTATTTTCCCAAACCACGCGGAGCCACACTATAAGGACTAAAGAGCCGCATGCGGCTCCGGAGCCGCAGGTTGCCGACCCCTGGCCTATATTATAAATTACTTTATAATGCAAATTAGCTTACACTACCAATTACAAGCTTAAACTGAGGAATGTCTTTCTTCAACTTTTTTTGTACCTGGCATACTATTTGTCCTATTTATTCAGGAGAGATGCTTCCTTTTAGTGGTTGGCTGTTTTGTCCCTAAATATATTGTTCTATTTAAAAGTTCACTGTATAAGTCTATACAATACAATAAAGTCTATACAATATTTTCTTCTTATTGATCAGAAATATCATCAGAAATAAGAATGTTACTGTGGAAATCATGCTTTCTGGTGTGACATCTGACACACAGGATCACGTGGTCGATATTGGTGATGTGTCTCAGAGGAAGGAGCTCAGAGAGACGCTTAAATGTAAACCCTTCAAATGGTACTTGGAAAATGTCTACACCAGTCTGTCAACATGGGATAACATGTTGGGTTATGGTGTGGTAAGTGGCTTTTTATTTTGCTTTTTGAGCACTTTGTCACAAGGACAAAAATATCTATTAGAGTAAGTTCAAGATAAGAAATGTGGTTGTGTTAAAAGTTCAGTTGTATTTCAGGAGGATTTCCATGATTTAAGACTCTAAATGTGGTAAATTTAAAAAAAAAAAGTTTAAAAAAACATGTAGTAGCAAAGCCCAGGAGATTTAAATATATATTTGAGAAACTGTACCCACACAGTGAGTATATGATTCAGTACAAAGCAATTAAGCAATTTTGACACTCCAGTTACGGAACGACCTTCATAAGAGCCACTGTGTGGACCAAGGACCTGTTCCAGGAAATATCCCCATCCTGCATGGATGCAACTTCCAACAACCACAGGTAATGTAGAGTACCAAACTACCAGGATAATAAATATGACTAAAAAATAATCTGAAATTATTACTTTTCCTTTTAACAGCACTGCTACTACAACACAGATGGTGAAATAATCATTGGGGGGATTACATCTCACAATTATAACAGTGATCGCTGCCTGGTTGATCCAGGCTCTGGAAGTTCTCCCACCCTGCAGGAGTGTCCACTGGCAAAAACGAATGAACTACACATGCACTGGGACTTCAAACAAGTAAGATCTTGGTCGATAACAATCATGGTAATGTTTAAATGGCGTCCCTGTATAGTGTCTTTTCAGGTGCCACTGGTGGGAGGTGCTAAAGTCAAAAATGTTCAGATGCTCCTACTGACATACTCCAATGTTTTTTTTTACAAACACTTGTTGTGCACTGTTGCCTCATACTTTCTCTCAAACTGTGGCAGGGCCAAGCAATCATAAACAAAGCAACAAACAGATGCCTTGAAATCGCCCAGGGAGCAAACTTTTACTATGAACTCATCATTCAGCAGTGCAGTGGGCAGAGCTGGAGGATCGAGCATCTCGTCACAAGCTTTTAGTGCCGTTTTTAACATGACCGTCTGTTATATTAAAGTGTGTTCAAACTCGATCTCATTTAAAATACATTTCTTTTTTTTAAAAAAAGGTCAAAACCATTTAAGCGTGTTTTTGCAATGACATCGCTGACTACCCTGGAAAATGTTTGCAATTCTACAGTGCTCACTACAAATAACTAGAGTACACATTTTTCTACCTTTCCTGGAGTTTGAACAGTTATGACATAATAATGAACAGCTAATGTGCAAATTCCAGAAATTGACATTTTGAAAAGAGGTTTATTTGATTCATGAAAATATAGTATAATATATCCATATGTTGTGATACAATAATTATGATATAGTGTTGTGCAAAATATTGAAAAACACAGGTGTGCAGGTGCAAGCATTCAAGTTCATTAGACTGGTGTGTCATCTCTTTTTACCCCTTCTATTGTGCAAATAGCCACAAGTAAAAATAGCTTTATTGCTCCGGTTAAATGTAGTCACGACCTGTAGTCTTTGTCAATACACAGATCCACAGATAATACCTTTTAAGAATTATCTTTCACAGAACTGACATTGAACAGTTGCAGCAAGAAAAACAGGAATGCATGATGACTGTACGGCTTGGACGTCACCTGTGAGTGAATAAAAGGGCTCTTGGTCCACTTTATGTAAACCTGATTGTGCTGCAATGCTAAACTCCAACTCCATTAACTCTGCATAATTTTACAGATGCAAAAACAATACTTTAATTCATTTAAGATTTAATCTCTTTATTGTATCATGTTTAGATTTGGAATTTTTAAATCTCTTTTGTATATTTAAAATTTAGTTGAGCTCATTCTTTAGTGTACTTTTTCATTCTGAGATATTTATCTTATTGAGCTAAGCTGTGGGTTTTTTCATGTTTTGACTAGTGTAACAGTAATTTCCCAACTTTAAGGACAAATTAGGTTTTTGTTTTCCTTCTTTTTTGACTGACTATAGATTGACTATAGATTAACGAGCAATTTTAATTTTTTATTTTATTTTAACAAAATTATGAGTGAGGTGATGGTGTGATATGTATCTCAGATGCAGTGGAGGGGTGGTCCAGTGGGTCCTGGTGTGTGGTGTCCTGGCAGGCATTGTGTTATTAAGCCTTCCCTATTTGAGTAACTGCTGGAGCCCAGAGAAGATAGAGAGAACAGGACAGAACTGTTCTAAGCACATATTCAGCTGCAGAGAACAAACAGCTTAAAAAGCAACAGTGAATAAACATGCATTTACCTTGTACTGCTGTGTGTGCCAAATCCTTTGCCACAACAGCCTCACTAAATCAATTAACGTCTGGCTCGAAAGGGAAAAACTATGACCAAAAACAACAATTTGCTGTAAATGTATGCACTCAATTGACTACTAAAAGTCAAATGTAGTCTGGAAGGTTTCTAGGTGTGTAGTTGCCATCAAAGTGAAGCCATTGTTTAAAACTTTGTTGGATGTGACTCATAAATACTTGGAAAAAGGTACAGGAAATAGGGATGTGTTCAGCTGGAGCACCTATTTTTGCACACACCTATGCATGTGCCTCCCTGTCTGGCTATGGACAGAATTTCTAAATGGAATAATGTCACACAAACTCAAGATGAAGTTAAGAAACTTTACAGGTATGTCACTGACACGAAATTTACAGCTCAATTGAAAGATATGGGTGGTCTAAGACATGCTGCTGATAAATGTAACCTGTTTCATAATGGAACCGTAACAACCGTGACAACATTATACTTTTAACCTTGGGTGTGTCTGTGGTTTTTGTTCCAAGACATGCAAAGTATGAAAGACCACAAAGGCAGTTTTGAAAACAACATTAATCAATATTTACACTCTTTCACTGTCAAGCTTTTACATATTAGGATTTAAATTTAAAGAAAGAAAGAAGGATAAAAGAAACATAAACAAAATATCATCTGATCTTTAGAAGGTCTGGAGGATTTGGGTGTGTGTCTGGGAAGGGTTACAAGTTTCAAATACTTTGAAGTTCATCATTCCACACCGATAAAGATTATTCACGAGTGGAAAACAATGTCAGACACATGCCAATCTTCCCAGGACTGGACATCTCAGCAACATCACCAGAAGGTCAAACTGTGCAATGTTCAGAGAAACTGGAAAAGAAATGCACATCGCCGACTCTACAGGGCTCTATTAGAATATTCAAGTTAATGAAAGTATCCAAAGAAAAAGACTGAACAAGACTCGCTTGTTTGGAAGGATTACCAGGAGAAAGCCTCTAAATTCTAAAAAGAACATGGCAGCACAGGCTAGGGTTGGAAAATTGTATCTGAACCACAAGATATCTGCAAAAATGTATTTTGCACACACAAAATCAAACTATGATATTGAGCTATGGTGCACAGTGCCACAATTGGTGAAAATCAAACGCAGCACATAAACTGTCAAGCAGAGTGGTTGATGGGTAACAATTTATTCTTGTTGTGCAGCCACAGGACCTGGGCACTTTGCACTCACTGAGCTGACCAGGAACGCCTCTGTACATCAAGTATTCTAGAGTGAAACGTGAGTCCATCTGTCGGACTTGACCAACAGAGCAATGATGCCAAACACACCAGTCAATCTAAAACAGAATGGCAGAAAAAGCTGTTGCAATGGCCCAGTCAATGTCCAGACCACATTCAAGCCAATTAAAAGGCTGAATGAGCTCTAAAGAAAGCTGCGCACACACAAATGCCCAAGGACTTCAATGAACTGGAGCAATTTTGCAAAGAGGAGTTGGCCAAGATTCCTCCATAATGGCATGAGAGGGAAGAATTATTTTAACTTATTGGTGCTAAAAAGTATTGAATTATGGGGTCTACTTAGTTTACACACTGCTTCTGTTATTTTTGAACCAATAACGAGAAGGTATAACAGGTCACATGTTGTTCATCTGGGATTGTAAAATAAAGTTATTTTAAAACCTGAGGAGGACTCGATTATTTTTTATTATTAAGTAAGTAAGTAAAATTTATTTATATAGCACATTTCACAGATAAAAATCACAAAGTGCTTCACAATAAGATCAGGCATACAAGTTAAAATTAATTAAAAACCCGTTTGTATAAAAATGTCTTCAGCTGCTTTTTAAAGGAGTCAGTAGAGTCTAGACAGCGTAAAGACAACGGCAGGGAGTTCCACAGCCTCGGTGCCTGAAAAGCTCGATCCCCACGTGTTTTAAACCCGGTACGTGGGACCACCAGTAGCCTCTGACCTGAAGACCTAAGTGCTCGGGATGAAGCACGAGGTTTCAACAGGTCAGAGTTATACTGGGGAGCTTCACCGTGCAGAGCTCTAAAAGTTACAACTAAAATTTTAAAATGAACCCTAAAATTTACAGGCAACCAATGAAGAGAAGCCAAAACTGGAGTAATGTGTGACCTCTTGTTTGTACCAGTTAAAAGTCTTGCCGCTGCATTCTGTACAGACTGAAGGCGATCCAGAGCTGGTTTGTTGAGACACGTAAAAAAGACTGTTACAATAATCCAAACGAGAAGAGATAAAAGCATGAATCATCTCAAGTTCTGCCTTTGACACAAGTAGCCTGAGTTTAGAAATGTTTCTTAGATGATAAAAACAGTTCCGGACAAATTGTTTAGTGTTTCTCAAGAGACATCGAACTGTCAAATATAACACCTACGTTTCTAAGGGTCTAAAAAACTGATATGCTGCCTAATTTCTGAGAGCATGTGATCAGGTGCAACAATCAAGGTTTCTGTTTTATCTGCATTTAACTGAAGGAAACTGTCATTTAACCATTGTTTGATTTCTGACAGACAATTATTTAAACAAGACAATTTATAAAACTCAGAAGTTTTGAAAGAACAGTATAACTGAATGTCATCAGCATAGAGGTGATAAGCAATATTATTGTAACGTCTGATAATGTGGCCTAGAGGGAGGATATACAGCAAAAAGAGAATAGGACCTAAAACAGATCCTTGAGGTGCCCCAGAAGGCAGAACTGATGTTTCCGACAGCACATGATTCATACAGACAGTAAAGGATCTCTCAGATAGATACGACATAAACCATTTTAAAACAACACCAGTAATCCCAAGCAAGTCCTTCAGCCTATTTATCATGATGCTGTGATCAACAGTATCAAAAGCAGAGCTGAGATCCAACAGAACCAGAACGGTGTTCTCTCCAGTGTCTGCTGCCATCAGAGACACTTTAAGCAAAGCGGTTTCAGTGGAGTGCAATTTGCGGAAACCAGACTGGAAAATGTCCAGAACATTGTTCTTCTCCAAAAAGTTGTTAAGTTGTTCTGCAACTGTTTTTTCCAAGATCTTTGACACCAATGCTAATTTTGATACCAACATCACCCTGCGCGCCACCTTTTCCATCTGCTGCCCTCAGGGAGAAGGTACAGGTCTATACAGGCCAGAACATCCAGACTGGCCAACAGCCTGTATCCACAGGCTGTGAGGCTCCTGAACTCTCTGCCCCCCTCTCACGGACAATAACCATATCCAACTTCTTAATAGCAATGAACTGGTCTGCATTGGTGCATCATATCTTTATTCTCTTCCCCCTCCTGCCCCCCCCCCCCCCCTCTTTCTTAAATAGATAACTATCATATCTGATATCATATCTCACAGTACAATAATATTGAATGGGTTGCATTGTTGTATTTTGTCATGTTTCTCAGGTCTTTGTCTGAATTTCTACGAACATTATTGCTAAGGATTGTCTTATTGCATTGGAGTCACACTGGGTTAAATATGTACACTTGGGTTTTAAGGGGTATTTATTATTTTCTTCTTTTTTTTGGGTTGTATGGAAGCCCCAAACGCAATTTCATTGTTCTTGACAATGACAATAAATAAATAAATACTAAATACTAAATACTAAATACTAAAGATATTGGCCTGTAACTGCTTGGAAGAGATGGGTCCATATTTGGTTTCTTTAATATTGGTTCAACAATAGCTTGTTAGCTGGGAACTGAGCCAGTATAAAGAGAAGTATTAATTATTTCCAGAATACAGGGGCCAATAGAGTCAAACACACTAATGAAAAATGATGGAGGACGTACATCAAGGTGGCTTGAGTCAGTTTCATTTGACCAAGCAGAGCACTGATGTCCTGTAAGGTAACAGGAGTAAAAGAGGACCAGATATCAGCAACGTGTCAGTGTGATACTGAGAGGATGGTAAATGGCCTGTATTTGTATAGCGCTTTTACTAGTCCTCCCTAGGGACCCCAAAGCGCTTTACACACCCAGTCATCCACCCATTCACACACTGGTGGAGGCAGCTACAGTTGTAGCCACAGCTGCCCTGGGGCAGACTGACAGAAGCGCCATCGGCCCCTCACCAGTAGGCGGTAGGTGAAGTGTCTTGCCCAAGGACACAATGACCGAGACTGTCCGAGCCGGGGCTCGAACCAGCAACCTTCCGATTACAAGACGAACAAGACGAACACCCAACTCTTGAGCCACGATCGCCCCGATCGAGGATGATGGAGAAATATTAGACCTGACGGCAGCGACCTTATTAATAAAATAGTTTAAAAATTCATTACAATCAGATTTAGTATAGACTGGTACATGAGGAATATCAGGAGAGACAATGTTTTTAATTGTATCAAACAATACTCTGGGATTTTTCTTTTTTGAAGCTATTAGATTAGCAAAATATTCAGTTCTGGCATTTTTTATCATGTCGTTAAGTGAGGAAATTGATTCCTTGAGATGTACCCTATGGACCTCAAGCTTGGAAGCCTTCCATAAACGTTCTAATTTGCGACAATATCTCCTAAAATTTCGAATATTTTCATTTATCCAAGGACAGAAATTTGAAGAATGGACAACATTTAGTTTCAGAGGTGCCACCGTATCTAAAATAGATTTACATTGATTGTTAAAAGACAAAATAAGTGAATCCATATCATTTTGAGCCATGCGAGGGTCAAACATGGCAGAGAACCTTCTAGCAGCATCCTGGTTTATAATCCGCCTTTGGATCATCAATTTAGGAGGTGAAGGATCCACGTAAAATGACAAATTAAAGAATATACAACTATGGTCACTCATGTGGACATCTTCCACACATACATCATGTATATTTAAACCCAGGAGAAAACAAGATCCAGTGTGTGGCCCTTTGTATGTGTGGGGCCAGAAACATGCTGCTTAAAGTTAAAAGACTCAGTGATAGTGATGAGCTCAGCAGCAGTGTTACAGGAAGCGTCATCAATATGAAGGTTTAAGTCTCCCAATATTACAACCTTCTCCAGTTTAATGATCGATGTCAGAAGGTCGTTAAATTCAGTTAGAAAGACCCCAGCAGGTCCAGCAGGTCGATAGATTAAAATACAGTAAAAGGTTTTCAGAGAACCGACCTTCATCATCTGTGACTCAAATAAAGAAAAGAAGTCCGAGGTCATCGGTTTGCATATGAGTCTGTCCTGGTAAACAACAGCGGCATTAATATGTCCTTATATGTAAAACTTAGACATACGTTTATGTTATCAGTATGATAAATGCAGAAATGTACAGCCTCTCAGTCATCATTTCACCATAATTTCTTTCTTTAATCCAGTCACATCTTACAATCAGTACTTAGAAATATTCAGGGTTCAGGGTTCACACATACTTAGAAATATGAATAAAAAAGAAAAGACACAGTTTACTTGTGGACTCGTAATATTAATGAGATGAAGTAGGAGTTGATTTTTGTCGTTAGATTTATCCTTTAGCCACTGAGGAATGTAGTCATTTTTGTGTGATAGTCTGTTGTGCACCTCCCCTCGTCATCTGGTAATATGGTGGTGTTTTGGTCTTTGCAGACTTTTCTGCAGACCTCTTTTTAGTCCCAAAGAAGCGTGAGGGATACTTATCAAGTCTGAGATTTCTGCCCGCTTGGACTACAGGCTAATTGACTGGTTAGCTATTCAATGAGGAGATGAGAGTTGTTTTTAATTAATTTGGCTGGACCATGTTTATTAACACACTATTCTTACAAAGAATTCTTAAATATACAATATATCTTTTATTGTCTGTTACATTCATGAGGCACAGTCACT
This sequence comes from Diplotaxodon limnothrissa, assembly GCF_057381915.1. NCBI lineage: Eukaryota > Metazoa > Chordata > Actinopteri > Cichliformes > Cichlidae > Diplotaxodon > Diplotaxodon limnothrissa. The sequence goes on from NC_140602.1 coordinate 2,900,775, forward strand.
TTTTTGGGCAGGTCTGGACGCACAGGGCCTGCCCATGACCCTGACGCTGCTTGCTGCAGGGCGTACCTGCCGCGATGGGCGGGTAGCGATGTTCACGTGTCTGCTCAACTAACGATTTAATAGCATTCACATCAGAAGTTATCAGCTATTTGATCTCGTCCAGTCAGTAGATGAGCTGTGTGTGTGTGCTTCTTTGTGTCCTCTCACGTTGGATTGTCTGGCTGGGAGGCTGGTGTGTTATCAGAATGAGGGGAACGTGGATAAAACGGCTGTTGTTGTTAGTGGGAGCTGTGGGGGTCATGCTGTACTTCGGCATCTTTCTGAAGAATGGACACCAACATAGCGTGGACACTAAAAATGAGATGGACACACCGCGCATGAAGACCTCGTCCAACCTGGAGGAAAGAATCAGCGATCTAAGTGAGTTCAGTCAGATTAAAGTTTCTCTTTTAGATGATTATTATTATTATTAAGATTAAATGCTACCCGTGGGTTTTATACAAGAAAGAAAGTTAAATATGGTAATAAAATTAAGCGAAATATCAATTAAATTCAGAGGCAGTTTTACATGCACATGTATTGAAGATATGACATTAAGTCAATGCCCGCCAATGATTTATTAGTAAAAAGTATAGGGTGGAAAGACATTAATGAAAGCACCCTTAGTATGGTTATAAAAAGAAATAAATAGGTCTTTTGCAGTTTATTGTTGACAAATGAGATAAAATGATAACACAAGTTTATGTCCCTGTTCAATTAAAGTGTTTGTTGAGCTTGAAGAGTTTTCTTCTTCTTCGGCCATGTTCTCTTAATAATACACTCACTTGGTTGATTACTTTGCCCGTTTCTTTTATTGTTAGCAACACAGGAAGGGAATGAGATACATCATTGCTGCAGTTCGCGCCAACTGAACACGCACACGGAACAGGAAGAGGAAATGAAAAAACAATCACCAAAGTAAAATCTCTTTCAAAATAAAATGATAATCAGAAAACGGAAGCAGAAGTCCAACAGCCAGCAGTTCAAAAGCAAGCAGAGAAGAAGAAAGATGATGCAAATATCCAACCCCAAAATGAAGCAGATCAAATGAAAAAGTCTGAAAAACTGTTCCCTAACTCGGTCTTGTTCAAGGAGTGGGGGGCAAATCTCTCTGAAGATGACCAAAGAGAGGCTCAGAGCCTGTATGAGAAGTATGGGTACAATGTTTTTCTGAGCGATCGCCTCCCTCTGGATCAACCTCTTCCAGATTCCAGAGATCCTTGGTACAACTTTTACAACTTTTCATTTTAATCTTTCATTCTCTCTCCTGTACATTCAAAGAAAAAAAATTACTCTATCCAGTCTATTTCTTGCTAAAATATTTCAAATTTCTGATCTTTTTAATAAATAGGTGTTTGAAAAAGAGTTACCCCAAGGACCTGCCAAGTCTCAGTGTGGTGCTCATCTACCTGGATGAAGCCCTGTCTGTTCTCCAAAGAGCCCTGCGCAGCATCATCGACCGCACTCCTAAAAACCTGCTGAAGGAGATAATAATGGTGGATGACCATAGTTCTAATGGTAAATTGGATACAAACGATTGGTTATAAGCCAATTCAAATATATCATCAAAAGCTGAGTGAAGACTATCACATCACACATGTTTGGGACTAGTTTTCTTCTTTAGATGGTTTGAATCTGCTGGTATCACTTCCTTACCCACACTTCCTTCAGAAAAAAACATAACTATCTTTTTCCATTCAGACAATCTGAAGGGTGACCTTGACGTTTATGTGAAGTTGCTTGAGCAGGAGAACCCTAATCTCCGTATTGTGAGAGTGAGGCACAGTGAGCAGAGAGGTCTCGCTCATGCCAGAGCATCCGGGTGGAGGGCTGCTACTGCTGACGTGGTGGCCATCCTGGACGCACACATTGAAGTCCATGAGATATGGTAGGAACATGGCAGAAATACATATATTCAGTTGTTGGTTTAAGTCTTATATTTTCTGTTTTCTTTTATCATTATATTACCACATTGTGTTAAAGAACATATCAATGCTGTCTTCATGAGATTAGCTACAAGTTTACCAAATATAAATTGCCATCAGTGATTTTTTGAGGCCATGGATGTGTCAAAGTTTCACGACAGATTTGCTGAGAGTAATACGTTTTTCTTTCTCACATACAAACACTTTACATGTCTGGTGATCTGGTCCTCCTTTCCCCACATCCCCACGGTCTGCCAGCCAGACTGTGACACATAATTCCAGTTTATACCAGTTGCCATAGTCATGCTGCATAGTGTGATTGAAGAGTGTTGACCCAGACATGTCAGCAATTAATGAAATGTACACATTAGTTGACTAACTTTTCCACCTTTTCTTTGTTCCCCTCCTTCATGCAGGGCTGAACCTCTGCTGACACAGATTAAAGCTGACAGAACTGTGGTGGTTTCCCCGGTGTTTGATAGAGTCAACTTTGATGATCTCAAGGTTACTACATATCATCCCAATGCACACGCCTTCGACTGGGCTCTGTGGTGCATGTATGAGAGTTTTACACCCGAGTATTACAAACTTAATGACGGTTCACTGCCTGGAAAGTAAGTTCAAGTGAAATCAATGTTTAACAATATAACAGCCATATTAACTCTATCATTATGATCTAATATCAATGTACAATAGTTAAAATAGAGTTCTCTTCTTTGACTTTAGGAGTCCATCTGTCATGGGGATCATGGTTGCTGATAGAAAGTTTCTGGGGGAAATTGGAGTCCTTGATGAAGGAATGAAAGTGTATGGTGGAGAAAATGTTGAGCTGGGAATTCGTGTGAGTAAAGATCACATGGTTATAAATTCTCTTCCATAGTAAAGCAAACATAAGTGTCTTTGCCATCAGATTATATAGAATATTTGTGCAGATGGATCTTCTGGATTTTGTTATAATCACCACAGGTGTCCTAATCTGCAGATCATTTAAAATGGCTATAAACATACCATAGAAACTGAAGGTGCAGGTAGGAAGTAAATGAATTATGTAATACAAACAAGGAGATGAGGTCCAAAGTTATATCTTAGCCATGGAAAGAATAGTGACTGAGTTTTATTGTGCTTTTTTTTTCATGTAGGTATGGACATGTGGAGGCAGTGTTGAAGTTGTTCCATGTTCCAAGATCGCCCACATCGAGAGGGCCCACAAGCCCTACATGCCTGACCTGGGTCCTGCCATGAAGAGAAATGCCCTCAGAGTTGCAGAGATCTGGATGGATGAATACAAGCACAACGTTAACTTGGCTTGGAACATCCCATTTGAGGTGTTTATGTGGCACTGACACAAACAGCAAATTATGTTTTCTCTAAAGGATATTTCATTCTCCTGTTCACAGAGTCATGAGGAGATGAGTTATGGGTACATATTAGGCTTAGGCTTGTGTGTTTGAGTTTTAGCTTTTTTTGCATTGACATTTAAGGAAAATCTTTCTTCAGATTCTTCCTCAGTCACAATCTGTGAATCGATTCACATCTTCTTCTTAGTTCCTGCAGAATCATAGAATTGACACAGGCGACATTTCAGAGAGGAAGAAACTTTGTGGCATGGTGTTTGTGGCACTGACACAAACAGCAAATGACACTTTCTTTAAGGGATATTTCATTTGTTTACTTACATGACGCAAAAAAACATTGGTTAATTAACAACTTTATGAGACTTTGAGTGCTCTTAGCTTTTTCTACATTGACATTCAAAGGAAACCTCTCTTTAGATTCTTCCTCAGTCACATGAAACTATAAGCTGATTAACACCTTATTTTGCTTTTTGCAGAATCATGGAATTGACATAGGCGACATTTCAGAGAGGAAGAAACTCAGAGAAAGGCTGAACTGTAAACCTTTCAAATGGTACCTGGATAATGTGTATCCTAAGCTGGATCCCTGGGATGATCTAGTCGCATACGGAGGAGTAAGTTTACTTTTCTCTGATGCTTAGTATGTTTGGTACAGAGAGGTCCTGCACAATGTGTGGGAATCTGTGTTTGATGATTTGCTGTTTCCATTTGTAATATTCATAATGTTCTCCTGATGACAGATGAAGAACCTTGATGCTGACATGTGCCTAGACCAAGGTCCAGTACCAGGTCACACCACACACCGATTGTCTACAATTGCTACTACTATGGACCTCAAGTAAGTGAAGCACCTTATAATTATGTTGACAATCATGATTATAAGGCAGTGCAGTTGTAAAAAACAAAAATCAAACCAAAAAACACTATAAATTGATTAAATCTGTTAACACATACTGTATCATATTTGATACAAATTTGGGAGTTTTTCAGACTCCCCCCCTTCCCCCCCCCAAACAACCTCAACAAATTGCACAACACAAGTTTAAGCAAAAAATAAAGAAAAAATAAATTTGGAACTCATATTTTTAAAAATTTTTAATGGTAAAAACTCTATTTTCTATTTTCAAAACCTTTCTTGCAATTATTTCATGGTTCAAGCTTTAAAGGGTTACAATTGAGTAATTTTGTCTTTAAGCTTGTCTCTTTGTTAAGCTCAGGATTGTTGACAGTGCAGCTGGTATTTTTAGATCGCACCCAGGATGTCTCTTTCAAAACACAAGCATTTGTGCGTGCAATTCCATCTGAAATGAATGTCACAGTCCACAGAGATCGAAGAAGTTAATTATTGTTCCTTATTGTCTGTTGTTAGCATTTTTAACATCCTAATATCATTTTGCCCTCTGTATCTCTCTGTCTCTGTCTCTTTCTTCCTTTCTAAGTTCACATATTATCGTGGAACGGGTGAGCTCTACATTGGTGGCATGAAGTCACATAAGTACAATGACAACCGATGTTTAGCTGACACGGGCACAAAAGAAACTGAGCCTGGCCTGTACAACTGTAAAGAGGCTATGCAGAAAGGAATGGGGATATACTGGGACTTCACTCAGGTACTACAAAGTTGTTTGCTGCATCTCAGAACAGGTTGAATGAGCACTGTTAGTCTTAAAACTGAACAAACTAGCTGCCTTTTTTTTAACACTTTGCTTTCTTTCCCAGGGCGAAGAACTGAAGAACAGACAGACAAAGAGATGCCTGGAAATTATAAACAAGAAACTTATAATACAGGAATGTACAGGTCAAAGATGGACAATTCAACACATAATCAAACCCTTTTAAAGTGTGTTTGAGCTCTGCTCATTGGGCAGTGGATAAGTTACACCTGGGTGCTCTATTGAGGACAATACATTTACTTTTGCTTCCAATACTTTTAATGTGAGTGTGTGTGTATTACAGATTTTAAAGCCAAGATATTTGTAAAAATACCTTAGATATTAAATAGGTTTTGTATCAAAGATTTTCAGTCTAGAGTAGCACAACAAACTTTGAGTCTTTTCAACATTCAAGACAAAGTTAAACAGTTGTGAAATCCTAGCAGGGTGTTGCCAATTATATGTCTGTACAAGAGTTGACATGAATTGCAGCAAATCCATGTTCACATATTCTGTCCCAGTAAAACTCATGCTTGGTAATTGCAGTTTTAAAGTGATGCTTTACTTATTAAGCTTCAGCTACAATGGAGACCATAAAATAATATCTTTTAATAACACATTTGCTCTGTCTGTTAAAAGTTTGAAGGACTTGAGTTTCCAGTATTTTAACGGTAGTTACCATAGCAAAATCTATAATTCATATCTGTCCTTGTGATGGCCAAACCCGTGGCCACACTCTAAAGTCGGTAACTTTTGTATTTTCATTCTTCATTTGAACATAGTAATACATTTTAGTTTCCAATAACTTTATTGATTGGTTTGGATACATTTGTTCTATTTGTAAGCGCGCACATTTAGTTTACTTATGTATTCATACTACTTCATTTCTTTGCTTTCTGACTAACCTTTGTCTTTTTATTTCTTACCTGCCATAATCCCTGGGAGTTGCTGGACAAAAGATGGTAGCCAGGGTTTGAAACCATTAAATGCAAAGGAAGATAATTGGACCACACCACCACTTCCTGCTGAAGGGGAGAATGTGTGTTTTCTTTACTTTAAAAACAAAGTATTTGTATTTAATTAAATATTTGAGTTTAGGGTTTAATGGGGTTTTTGATTTTCTTCTTTAGTGTTTAGTTTATTAACAAACTAGATTGTACTGCATCGTTTGTGATTTATGATTGTGTTTTGTTTGTTACCCCTCATGTGTCACAATGGTCTGATCAGCCATTATATGTACCCTTGTATGTCATTTCATGTTTAGGTCAATTATGTATGTTTGCAGCAGTCATTTGGTTTGTTACGTTTTGTCAGGGTTCCTGGGTCGGTGACCCAGTATTTTCAGTTCACGTTCTCTGTTTATCTTCTGCCTGTTCCACTTCCTGTTTTATTGTGTTAGCCTTGGTCCATGTGCATTATGTTCTGTCCTCTTCCAGTTTATCATTAGTTCATTATGTTCAGCTGTGTACTCACCAGGTTCTAATCTCTCATCACTCAGCCTGTGTATTTATGTCCCTCAGTTCAACCAGTCCAATGTCGTGTCATTGATGTTATTGTGATGTTGTCTCTCCGTCTGTATGTTCAGTTAGTCAGTCAGTGCTTCAGTCAGTCGTCCAGCCAGCCATTTTCTCCCTTTGTTCTGTTCATCCACTCCTTATAATAAATCGTCACCTACCTGCGAGTCCTGCGTTTGGGTTCCTTCTTCCTCGCCTCCACCCAACCGCTGACACGTTTGCAATCTTTGCCTGAGTTCAGTTTTGTTTCTTTGACCTCTTTTATGAGCTCAACATTTATTATTCTTGTAAATATAATTTTGGGGGGTTAAATAAATGGAAACTATATTTTTCTAATAATTCCTGGGACTCCTCCTGTTTTTCAACTCGGTCCATCACAGTCCTGTTGGCACTAGTGGGTAGTTAAAAGATTTTGAAATGTATTTTATAGATCTTATGTCTGTTATGTTACTAATGAAAAATAAATGTGGTAAAGACCTATGACGGAATATCATTCAACTGAAATATAATATAATTTAAATATTTAATTTAAACATGACTAACATCAGGATGCATGCCTAAAAGGGAACAGATGTCTGACTATTTTGTAGAGTTCTCTGAAATGTAGTGCATCATAATGAAAAACTAATACAAACACACAGTCCTGAATAAAACTGCTCATTTATTTTTTCCTAATGCTTCAGTGTAACTGATTCCCATTACTTTTAAGCAGATCCCATTCGGTTAAAGGTGCTCCATTACACTGTTCATACCGACTCCACATTGCCTGTTTCAATTTTAAATCAAAAACTTTCTACAGTAGACAGACAGACAACATTCCCCCCTCCGTGAATCGCTACCTTGTGTGTCCCAGGGATCCCAGGGGCTATATTGTCCGGGGGGGGGGGGCTTTTGCCCCCATGGCAAATTGGTCCTGGGTGAGAGACCAGACGAACAGCAATTCAAAAGACCCGTATGATTATACAATTAAGGGAACAGTTTACCCTGCCCAGGATAGGGTGACCGGGGCCCCCCCCAGGAGACAGGCCTGAGGAGGGTGCCCGACGGCAAGTGTCTGGTGGCTGGGTCTTTGTTCCCCGTTGGGCACAGACTGGACATGGGCCCATCCTCCTTTAGGTCCACCACCCGCAGGAGCTGCCATAGGGGTCGGGTACAATGTGTGTCATGCAGCTGCCAGGAGCAGGGGCTCTGGTGGACCGATCTCCGTCTAACAAGACTCACAACTGGGATATAGAATTTCACATCTCTTGTGGGGACGGAGCCTGAGTTAGTGCATGAGGTTGAGAGGTGCCAGCTAGATATAGTCGAGCTCACCTCAACGCACAGCTTGGGCTCTGGAACCAGTCTCCTGGAGAGGCGCTGGACTCTGTCTCAGTCTGGAGTTGCTATTGGTGAGATGCGGAAGACAAGGGTATCTCCTTGGCTTGCTGCCTGTCCTTTGTGGTTTCTCCTGGTGGACGAGAGGGTTTGTTCCCTGCAACTTTGGATCGGGGAAAAGGTCGTCTGTGCTTTGCCCTCATATGGGCAATGACAGTGAGACCTGGAGGGGCGTGATTGGGAGGAAAGGCCTACCGGATCTGATCCAGAGTGGTGTTTTGTTGTTGGATTTCTGTGCAAATCACCGTTGGTCCATAGCAAACACCATGTTTGAACATAAGGGTGTTCATAAGTGCACGTGGCGCCAGGACACCCTAGGTCGCATTGCCAAAGCTGCTGCATTGAGCTGCAGCCACAAGATAGTTTGTGCCTGTCATGACGGTAATCAGGTGTGGGAGGAGTTCCGAGAGGCCATGGAAAAAGACTTTCGGACTGCCTCGAAGAGATTCTGGCACTTCAGGATTGGCAGAGGTACCACCCAAGGGGGACCGGAGGGTGTGTTCTAAATATAGGGGGATCACGCTCCTCAGCCTCCCTGTGAAAGTCTTTGCCAGGGTACTGGAAAGGAGAGTCCGTCCATTAGTCGAGCCTCGGATACAGGAGGAACAATGCGGTTTTTGTCCTGGTCATGGAACACTGGACCAGCTCTTTATCCTCTTGAGGATACTTGAGGGTTCATAGGAGTTTGACCAACCAGTCTACATGTGTTTTGTGGACCTGTAGAAGGCATTTCACCATGTCCCTCAGAGTTTCCTGTGGGAGGTGCTTGGGAGTATGGGGTGTCTGGCGCATTGCTGCTGGCCATTCAATCCTTCTACAACCGTTGCAAGAGATTGGTCCGCATAGCTTCTGCTGTGAAACATTTACATCAATATTATATACATTTAATGCCCTTTGTATCGTAGATGATTGATTTGATACATGAGTTTCTGAGACCTCTATCTCATCAACATGATCAATATTTGCCATAATTTCAAAATGTTATGGACAAAACTCTTTTGCTAGTCTAAAATTAACATTGTTGTTGTTAGCAAAAAGTTTCAAAAACACACGCAATGTTCCCAATGCAATACAAAAAATATATAATAAATATATGTTATATATTGCATAATATAGCAGAAAATTTGAAGGATTTTGTTATAAAGGTTAATAAACATCTCAGTTCCAAAAAATCTGAATTTCTGGCTATTTTTTGATGGGTTGGGTCTTATAGGGTTAAACAAATCCATTTGTACACATTTTTAAGGTTGGGTAAACTCAGGTAGCTTAACATGGACTTTAGAAGGGGTAATAACATTCTCAGAGTTTCAGATGTGACTTCACTCCAAATTAACTGTGACAAACAGATATCTGAACACACTTACCCTTTAATAAACATTTCTTTTACTTTTATTCTGAAGAGCTTGACTTTGGGAATGGCTGTCCTACAGGATGTCAACTGATGACAGATCGTGTAGGGTGTGAAAAGAGTGATGTGAAATGTCCTTACATAGCTTTGTTGCATACACGTCCTGTCCGTGAACTATGATATTGGATGAGTTTAACATAAATGTTTTAGACAGCTATGGTTAGCTCTACATTACTGCTCTGCACCTAAGTTTCTCAGACATCAAGTACTGAGACAACAGAAGTTACATGTTACCCACACGATTGACAATTAACAGCCAGTAAACTGAAGATTATAATAGCAATCTTAATAATAATTACTAGTAATAATTTCAGGTATTTTGTTAAATGAGCCATGACATCAACACACACGAGGAATACCTGTGCCTGTAATGAGCGGGCAGGGATGTCAAAGACTCTGCCTATGTCAATGTAACCCAGAGGTTTTATGCTATGCAAAACAGGTACAAACTAGTAGATGTTGTCAGGTCAGTAGGTGAGTTTTCCGTGTGTGTCCTCTGAGGTGTTATTATCTTTTTAGGCATTCTATCAGCTGTCACTGTAAGGGTTTCATGGGTAAACCGGCTATTGTTCTTTCTTGGGGGTCATTGGGGTCATTTTCAGTTGAATTTACATGAACCCCAGTCTGTACAAACTACTCGATCTCAGCAGTTCAGTAGCTTAGTGTCTCTGAAGTTTTATTATCTGACTAGGAGGTCAGTGTGTTACCACCATCAGGGGAATGTGGACAAGGCCTTTTTTTTTACTGGGGACCATACTGGTCATCCCCTTTTTGGGCATGTTTCTGAAGAACGGATACAAACATGGTGTGGATACCAATAAAGATTTGGAAACACCGCATATGATCAGGAGTTTTTCCAACCTATCTAAGTGAGTTCAGTCACATATTAATTATGATTTCATGGTACCCATAGTATTTGGGTACCATGAAAGGGAAAGAGATCAAGTAATAAAAGGAGTTTAAATCGTAAAAACAAGTTGACACAGTAAAGGGTATTGCCTGCACATGTATTGAATACATGACAATAAGGTGTGATAAAACAAACAAACAAACAAAAACATTCATGGAAGAACAGTATGTGTAGTTATGAAAGAAAGAAATGGCTTTTAACTGAACTTTTGCAGTTTGTTAATGACATACGAGGTCAAATTATAACACAAGTGTTTATCCCTTTTCTATAAATGTGCTTTTTATGCTCTAGTTTTCAGTATTTTCTTGTGCAGTGTTTCTTTTGTTGAGTAGGAACATTAACTATTGAAATTCCTTGATTGTGTTTTTTTACTCGTGTTGTTTTCTACTGAAGATGATGCACTCAGATGTTCTGAATAAAAACAGGATGTCATGCAGAAGATGTTAGAAGAAGACTTTCATGGTCCTGAGTCTGTGGGGTCAGTGGTTTTGTTTTGATTGTTATTATCTTTTGTTTTGATTTAATTCTGATTAAGATTTGCTAGTTTGAAGGTTTGGGTTCTGTGTTCCTTCTGTACTGTCTTAGTTTTGTGTCTCTGTGTTCATGTCACTTCCTGTTTTATTTTGGCAGTGCCATGTCCTCCTGTCTCCCATTCCCTGATTGCCCTGTGTGTATTTAAGCCCTGTGTTTTCTTGTGTGCGTTGCTGGTTCGTCTGTGTATTTCCCTGCATTTTGTGTGTAGTTTCCCTGAATCTCCATTTCTGGTCTTTTCTTAGTTTCTAAGTTGGTTATTTTAAAAACAAACTCTAATTATAGAGTGCAGACTGATAATGTACACAGCAAATCCAGCATGTCCACATTAACAATGTAAGACTTGATTTCACCACTATTAAAGTGTCTATATGGGTCCACACCAGAGAGTGTTAATTTAGCTCTTTTTGGAGAGTTGGTACGTTAACTCTGATTTAGTGTTAAACACCAAATCTGTCTGGAGTTGATAATTTAACACTTACTAGGTGTTAAGAGTTTATATATTAACTCTCAAAGAGTATTTTAGTTTAACTGCGTAAGAGTTATCTTCTAATTAATTCTAAAAAGCGGGAATTTTCCTGTTCTGAACTTCTAGAAATTTCTTTTGGAAATAAACATTTACTAAAAAGATGCAAGGCAGTGGTGCCGTTCAGGAGGTCGTCCACAGCGGCGACGACGCCCAACTAGAGGCCAGGAAAGTGGCCGGCAGAGACGAGGTGGAACAGGACGAGCTGGAACTGATGATGGTGTGGCAACCGCAGGACCAGACGAGGCAGGACCAGACGAGGCAGGACCAGACGAGGCAGGACCAGATGCTGAAGCCGGACCTGGTGTGGAAGAAGCCACTGCGGCTGGACCAGACGAGGCTGAAACCGGAGCTGGCTGGGCAGCTAAGCGAACTGAGGGCTGCTGGATTGCGAAGTGTGATGACTGCTGGGCAGCTGACTGCACTACCTCAGTGGAGTTTTTAAAAGACTCGGGAAATGCTGGCTCTTCAGCCTCTAGCGGTCCAGAGTCTGCTGAGGGAGGACACGCAGACTCTGGGGAGGCCCTGGAGATTGTGTCAATATCTACAACATTACCGCTTGAAGTCTTTAAACGAGTGCCAGTAGCCCAAGAAACGAAACATTCGGGCGCACACTGAACAGTCTCTTGAGGTGGCAGTTCAGAGAATAAAACAGTCTTAATGTTCTCAGAGCTGAGGTTAATTGTCTCCGGGGTGGAAGCCGCAGCTTTAGCTGATACGGGGTTAACAGGGTCAGATGGAGCAGAAGAAACATAGTCCTTTTTATTGACATTCCCAGAAGGAGTGCGGGAAAAACTGTCGTGGTTACTCACAGCTGCTGATTGCTCTGGGAAGGGGCTGGAGTGCGGCTGTAGCGAGGAATGGTGATGGTGCCGGTGCCGTTTCCTCCTGGAAGTGGGAGTGGAAATTGCAGAGGAGAATGGCGATGGCTGAGAGACCGACTCCTCATCCTGCGCCCACATGGCCGCAAGGAAAGAGGCTAGCGAGCGACAGTCGGAGCAGACCGGAGTCGGTAGTTCGCTCGGTGGCAGCGGCAAGGGGTTGATATCCTGCCGCAGCGATCGCTGTGGTGTCGCAGAAGGCTCCGTGTTCGGCTGCTGCTTCGCGGCGCGCTCTGTCCGCTGCTGCTGTTGCTGCGGAGGCCTCGGAGTGGAGTACTGTGAACGAGCAAAGGCCGCTAGCTCCCGAGCCTGAAGAACCTCCTGGGCTTCGTGCATCTCGTCAATTAAGCTCATGAATCCCTTGAGTTGGCAGAGATGTGGATTCCCCTCGAGGATTGTTCCGATAGCGTTTAATCCGATCGCCATCGCCTTAGTATCCTTTGTGTGGGAAATCCGCTTCATTAGGGCCATGACGCGGGCGGGATCGCGCTCCCGGGATGAGTCCGCTGGGTCCATGTACTGGTCGTGTCGTTCTGTCATGGTTGGCTGTGTGGCAGGCAAGCAGAAGTGGTGGACCCAAAATTGCAGGACTCTTGGAGATGGGAATAAACTGAAAACGCAGCTTTATTGCTGGAGGAAAGATTCACGAAATAAAACTTACAAAAACAAAACTCTAAACCGAGGTGCTGGAGGACAGGACATTACAAACACACAGCAAGTTGAGGGTACGACGCGACACTGACACAAAGAAACACAGGGCTTAAATACACAGATAGCAGTAATCAAGGGATGAGAGACAGGAGGGGAACACACCTGGGAGAAATCACAGCTGACGAGACAGGGGAAACGTAAACTGAGCACACTCACATACGACACAGACCTTCACAATAAAACAGGAAACTCAGACACATGGAACCAGACAAGACATTGAACTAAACAGACAGATTCACAAACAGAAGGGGTGACACCATAGACAGACAGATACAGACGCAGACTCAGAGGCAGACCGAATATAACACGTAGAACTCAAACAACAATAATAATCATGATAATAAATTGGAAAATGATAATAATAAACTTAAAGCGCTGGGTCACCGACCCAGGACCATGACAGTTTTTTATGGGAGATCGTTTTCAGGCTTCAAGCAGCACCATTATACCAACATTTCACATTCTAGACATTGTTTTAGGTGTATTTGACCAAAGGTTTGACTGAAAATTCACATGCAAGCTTTTTTTCAAGGCTGTACTATTTGCCAGCAAACAATACCTTTCAGCTAGCTAAAACAGAATATTATGCTATCAGCGAGCAACATGGCTAATGCCTTTCACACAGCTTTGTCTCAACTCCAAAAAGCCACAGAAGTAAAAGCTAATAATAATAATTGAAACAATCTTTGAAAAAATGACTTACCAAGCATGGCAAACAACTCAAATATGTAGAGCAAAATGTTCTGAAACGGCTTCACTTCAGCTTCGATTGGAGCCTATGGTGCTGGGGGCGGAGTCTGTGAATTTACCCTATTGGTGTCATAGCCCCTGTAGGAGTTCAGAGTTAAGAGGTCAAGAGTTAATGTTTCCATTGTAACACCTCTAGATTTGAAATAGAAACACTCATTTTTAACACTCGATTTTAACTACTATCATTTTACACCTCAGAGTTACATTAAAAGAATGTGACTCTACTTAGAGTAAAATTAACTCTACTTTTGCAAGAAGACTACTAACACCAACCACCAATACTTTTGAATTTGCTGTGTACCTGTTGCCTTATGTAGGGGAGACCGGGATAGAAACTAGAGGTGGGAATCACCATACATCCCACGATACGATATTATCACAATACTTAACGCACGATACGATATTATTGCGATTTTTAAAAAAAAAATAATTTTGAAATATTCAGATTCTGTACATAAAGGTAAACTTTATCAATATTCATTTTATCTAATATCAAAGTCTCGCACTCAGTCTTTCTCTCATTTCAGTCAGTTTTATTGTTGACAAACTGAACGGTTTGTATTACAGTCTAGTCCAACTTAACTGAATGCAACCATCTGGTACAATTATAGCTATTCTGAACTATGCAATATGAAAACTATGCAGCCCATTCAGCAACTGAAGAATTTGAAGGTAAATTAAAACAAAATATAAATTTACATTAAATAAAAAAGTTTTATCCATCCATTCGCTTCCGCTTATCCTTTTCAGGGTCGCGGGGGGCGCTGGAGCCTATCCCAGCTGTCATGGGGCGAAAGGCGGGGTACACCCTGGACAGGTCGCCAGTCTGTCGCAGGGCCAACACATAGGGACAGACAACCATTCACACTCACATTCACTCGCACATTCACACCTAGTGACAATTTGGATTATCCAATTAACCTATCCCCACAAGCTGCATGTCTTTGGACGGTGGGAGGAAGCCGGAGTACCCGGAGAGAACCCACGCAAACACGGAGAGAACATGCAAACTCCACACAGAAAGACCCTGGCCTGATGGTGGAATTGAACTCAGGACCTTCTTGCTGTGAGGCAAGAAAAAGGATCAACATGCTCTGAGCACAAAAACCTTTTTAGTAACAAAATATCGATTTCTGCTGTCCCTGTATCGATACATTATTAGCAAACAAAATATCACGATACTACACAGTATCGATTTTTCCCCCCACCCCTAATAGTAACGTGGGTCAGTTGTAACACTTCTAATTTCTCCAGTCAGGGCTAAGTTTTAAATCACGTGATTCATTCTGTACATGCCCAATTCAATTCTTCTATCACTTGTGAAAAATCAGCAGCCTTTGACAAATACAGACAGTTTAAGAAGAAAAAAAAACTAATTTGTAAGCCAAAGAGTAGTTTTTTGACTTTATTTCTAATAGCATTATTTGCTTTGCAGTTAAACTCATCAAACTTAAATTATGTTATTTGTATGTCTGTGGGGATATATTCTGTGCATGTCTTTAGTGCTAATGTTTTAGCCGTTAGCTGTAATGTTAGTTAGATTGTGGCTATAAGAGTCTGGGTCAGTTGTAACAACAACAGTCTGGGTTAGTTGTGACAACCATGTTACAACTAACCCCACTATTAATTTAACTAATTTTTTTTTTTTTTTTGTTTTCTTTGAATTACAGTATGCCTAGGTCATGGAAAAGAAAGACTGACCGAGGGGTGCCTCTCAGTATTTTGGAGAGAGCATCGGCTGGGCATAGATGGCGGGCGCAGCTACAGGCGGGTGGCGTGGTGAAATTGTTTGGTGAGTCTAATTAATTTTATGTAATTCTAAGTATAGATCCTGCCTGGAATTAGGTAATAGTAACAAAGGCAAATGAATAAACAAAGGATGTTGGAAAGAAATGACACCCACCTCTCCCACAGGGGAATTGTAGAAAAAGAGGAGAGGCAAAAGGGGTACACTGTATTTATAGTATTGCACCAAAGAAGAAGAAGAAAAGATTGAGGAGGGGCTCTAACTGATAATGAACACAACTACAGGCTTGGAGGTCCTAAAAGTCAGGTATAAAAGGAGCAGTTTGGGGGTTTAGAACACATTTTGTGTAATTATAACAATGTGATTTATGACCCTGTTACATTCACCCCCCAAGAATTACACAAAATCTTAAAGAGTATACCAAAAAAAAAAAAAAGTATAAACCCACAATAACAGATACAGTGGCCTCAAACAAATTCACATTACATATACAATGAATTAGATCAGCAACATAGCTTCCTCCAAGGAGGATAAGAGACTTGAGACCCGCTCGGCGCCTAGCAAGATCCCAGGACACACTATAGACAAAATGAGGTGCCATTTACACCACACAAAACAGGCCATAATATCTATGGGCATCACTATCAGACTGCACAGACTGACAAAATACAATGAACTCTGTGCTTGTATTATTCTTTTCCAAAAACAATAGCAATGAAAAACATACAGAAATAAACAAATTCACACATCAATAACCGCTGCTTGAACAGGTTCAACACCAAGGAGTGTTTCAAGTTGAGCCATTGATTCAATCAAGCGACGAACTGGTTTAATGATTCTACCAAAACGTGTGGTAAGTCCTTGATCCACGTCCACATTTTTGGGTTCAAGAGAATGAAAAGTGTGGGATGGGAAAGCAGCAGGGGAGCCTGGGGAGGCTCCATCACCAGCCAGCCCACCAAGATCAGGAACACCCATTATAGGAGGGGTCTCATGAACGCCATCTTCGACCGGGTCAGCGGCGGATTGCTGATGGATCCATGATAGTGTGCGGTCATCACACTCGCCAATGCTGGAGACGGAATCCACAGTACGGGTGGCAGGAGGTACAGCTCCTGTGCCCCCAAAAGATGTCACAGGCCCATCCAGGTCAGACTCAGCGGGGCCACTGACACTCACAGCAGGATGTGCAGCATCGTCATTCAGTGTTGTGTCCAAGGGCAAAAAGTTAACTTGAAGGAGCAGGTTGCGATGCACCACACGCTCATGACCTTCTTTGTCTCTGATACGGCAGATGTGAAGAGCAGGATCCAAGTCAACTACCATGTACACAACAGGTTCCCATTTGTCAGAGAGCTTCCTTTTTCCTCTGACTCCCTTGTTTGCCAACAACACCTGGTCCCCTAGTGAAAGAGGCAGACCCTTCACCTTTCTGTTGTACTGGTCAGACTGGTGTCTCTGCTCCATTGTGCTGTGTTCCTGGGCTCAGAGCATGGCAGAGCGCAGGTCATCCATCAGTGACTTGACATAGGTATCATAGTCACAAATGGTGTCATCATGAAGGACATCCCGAAACATGAGGTCAACTGGCAACCTTGGCACCCTCCCAAACATCAGGTAGAATGGCGCAAAGCCGGTGGTCTCGTGTGCCGTACAGTTATACACAAACGTCATGGACTGTATCATCTGCGGCCATTTCTGCTTACATCTGGGGGGGAGGGACCGTAACATGTTTCCAAGGGTGCGATTAAATCTCTCCGTGGTACCATTACCCATGGGGTGGTATGGTGAAGTGTGGGATTTGGCAACGCCACCCAAAACCAGAAGCTCTGCTGCTTGCAGAGCTTCAGGGAGCTAGTTTTGAGAGTGAGCTGCTTGCTCACTCTCAAAACTAGCTCCCTGGTCAGAGTGAATGTGCTGAGGGAAGCCATACACACAGAAGAATCCATCCCAGAGCTTTTTAGCAACTCTCTTAGCTGTCTGATCCGGGCATTGGAATGCATGTGCTAATTTTGTGAAGTGGTCAGTAATCACCAGGACATCCACAGACTTGTTGTTGCTGTCCTCAGCTGACCAGAAGTCAATGCACACAAGTTCCAGTGGAGCACAGGTCTTAATGCTTTCCAACGGGGCCCTAGCTGCTGGGTCTGGGGTCTTGCTGAGAACACACCTGCGGCAATTTCTCACATGATCGCACACATCCTTCTCCATATCATACCAGAAGAAACGCTGACGAGCCAAGGAGAGTGTGCGAGGTTGACCTTGATGACCAGCATTGTCGTGTATGCCAGACAGCACCACTTGTTTTAGGGAGTCAGGTACCACAAACTGGAATCTCTTGTGTTTGGTCAGTGGGTCCCTCACAACTCTGTAGAGGACACCATCGAGGAATGTGAGCTTATCCCATTGTTTCAGGAGCCGCAACGTATGTTGGTTCTCATGACAGCGCTCACGTCTGGAGGGTCTGCGCTTACGCTCAACATAGCGGGCTACTCTGGAGATCACAGGATCCCCTGTTTGATGAGACAGGAGATCAGCACGGGACAGCGCATGAGTAACATCACAGTCAGGTGGACTAATGGAGGTTAGGTGACCAGCGAGGGATGTTGCACGCTGGCGAGAAGCAGACTCCCACTCACAGAGGGAAGACATGAGAGAAGACACGTCATCAGTTGACAGAGACACATCAAGCACAGCGGAGGGTGGAGCACTGCGTATCGATTGAGGTTGACAGGTCAAACGGAAGGCATCTTGGACACTGGCATCTTTCACATCACTGACTTGCTCTAGCAGCTCAAAGTAGGGCTCCGACAGGAGGCGCTGGGCCAACAGCCTCACAAACGGTTCCCTGCTCAGGGTGTCTGCCACGATGTTCAGCTTTCCAGGAACATACTTGATCTCAAAGCAGTATGGTGCAAGCTTAGAGACCCAACGCTGTTCACAGGCATCCAGCTTTGGCTTAGTCAGAATGTATGTGAGAGGATTGTTATCAGTCCAGACAGTGAACCGATGACCTTTGAGCCAGTGGCTGAACTTATCACACACAGCCCACTTCAGAGCCAAAAATTCAAGCCGGTGTGCTGGGTATTTGGCCTGACTGCGGCTGAGAGACTTACTAGCAAAGGCTATAGGTCTTGCTCTCTCCTCACCAGCTGGCACCTGGGATAAGACAGCACCCAGCCCATCCATGGAAGCGTCAGTTGAAAGGCTGAATGGCCTCTCAAAATCAGGATGTGCCAGCACCGCACAGCTGAGGAGTGCACCTTTGAGTCCCTCAAATGCCTTCTCGCAAGCAGGAGTCCAGTCTTGAGGGGTGAGCTTGCGAAAAGTTCCAGGTTTCCGACTCCCATGGCAGCCTTTAGTCCTCTTCTGACCGGCAGTTAGAGCAAAGAGTGGCTTCGCAATACGAGAGCACCCTGGAATAAAATGCTGGTAAAACATCACCATGCCAAGGAAGGATCTCACTTTCCTCTGAGAAGGGGTGCAACCGTCACCATCCATAAGGTCAGTCTTCTGAAAATTGGCGATAACCCTCACTTTATCCTGATCAACCGAGACACCACCAGCATCCACCACATGACCCAAAAACCTCACAGAGCGTCTGAGAAAGTGACATTTTTTCTGCGCCAGCTTCAGATTGCTGGTCCTCAGGCGAGAGAAAACAATCTCAAGACGTTTTAGGGCCTCCTCTTCTGAAGGCGCAAACACCAGCAGGTCATCAAGATAACACAGGAGGCTGGAAAAGTTCAAGTCACCAAAGATGCTGAGCATCATCCGCATGAAAGATGCTGGGCTGTTGCATAGACCCTGGGGAAGTCTGTTGTACTCATACAGGCCAAGAGGTGTAGTGAAAGCCGTGTACCGTCTGTCAGACTCATGGAGGGGAACGTTGTAGAACCCGGATGTGAGGTCCATGGTGCTGAAGAAAGCATTCCCACCAAGGGCAGCAAGACAGTCAGCCTGATGGGGCAGTGGGTGACCATCCTTAACGGTTTTGGCATTGAGCCAGCGGAAGTCAGTGCATATCCTCAAGTCACCTGACTTCTTCCAAACCATTACCAGTGGCGAGGCGTATTCGCTGGTGGACTTACTGATGATGCCTTTCATCTCCATGTCTGACAGCACCTCTCGCAACTTATGATAGTGAGCCGGGGGTACTCTGCGATAGGGAAGCCTGAAAGGGCAGTCGTCAGTGAGGTGGATACGATGGACAAAGTCTTTCACCTCACCGCAGTCCAGTTTGTCTCTAGAGAACACATCTTGGTAAGTCAACACAAGCTCCACCAATTTCCTCTTCCACCCATCTGACACTTCACAGCCCTCAATGTCAATATCAGCCAACCCAGCGTCTTTGAGTAGCTGTGCAGAGTCAGGCACAGAGTCCGATGAGGGGGGAAAACTGGTATGCTGGTCAGTCAGAGTCTCGCAGAGACCTTGAGTGATGGGCAGGTCCTCTACAGCAATACAAGGAAAGACATCCGCAATCTTAGCATTGCGACGAAGTGTCACAGGGCTCTCTGTTGGGTTAAGGACTTTCACAGGGACCCAACGATCTCCCCACATGGGTGTTATAATGCGCCACACCATTATGTTCTTTGGAGTGGAACGGGCTGACGTGGGTTCCACAACAACAGTACTTCCTGGAGACACAAGGGCAGAAGGTGGCAGCTTTCCCCAAACTACATGTTCTTTTTGTGGCAGGAGAGTGACACTCTTCCGCAACCTGACTGTACCTACTTTATCTGGCAACACAGGAGCAGACCACCGTGAGATACAGCTCAGCAACTGCAGGAAGTCTTCACAATCAGTGCCAGTGTAATTGGAGTTAATAAGCTCCCAATACTTTGTATCAGCCTTCATCTTCTGAATGATGGGCCGGATCACATTGCTCCCCACGATGAGCTCATCTTTTTTCCCAGGAACCACAAATGTTGGTACAAGAAACCTAGTCCCATATACTTCAATGTCCAAATCATAGATGCATTTCGGTTGTGTGAGAAGGCCACACAACACCAGCGGCTCTTAGCTTGCTATCAGCCTCTTCACTTAGTGTGCATGACATACTTCCTGAATCAAGCATGCCTGTCAGGGAACACCGGCCACTGACCGACACTGGAGTGTAAAACAACTCACTAGCCCTGCCAACTCTTTGTGAACCCATAATAACAGTCTTCTCATCAGAGAGGCTACTACAGCAGTTAACATATATGGCTTCTGGGTCTGTTGCATTTGTGAGGGTTTCATCAACACTGCCCATGCTACCCCTCTCGTTACATGGGCTGGCTAGTTTAAAGCAGCATTGGTGGAAGGAGGGACTGAAATGCTTGGTTTCTGGCTCAACTGTGGGCATTCACGCCTCATGTGTCCAGGGTCAAAGCAGCTGTGGCATAGCTTGTACAGCCTACAATGCACATGGGTTGTGTGTTCATGTGAGCCACACACTCTGCACGAAGCACAGTGAGCACTGCGGTGCCCATGGGAATGACCTGTGGGTTGTGGGCACCTAGGACCAGTGTCTAGTGATGCAGTGCCAATGGACAGAACCTTGTCAAACAGTGCTACCATCTGTTGAACACCTGGCTCAGCTGGAGGAGGGCCGGAAACTGGCAAAGATGGGGGCATGATATGAGGAGTCAAAGGAGGACAAGTAGAGGGCTGCTGCACACTTACCATGCCATCAGAAGAGAGAGGCTGACATGTGGCTGCAGAAGGAACAGAGGGCATAGGATACGAGGCTGGCTCATGTGTTACTGGGACTGCTTGAGCACCGCTGGAGTGGGCCTGGCTGTTAACAGCAACAGGGCTCTGATGTGGGATGGACAGACATGCTGTATTATGAGACAAAACACTAGACTGTCTCATTTTCCTCACATAGTTGTCCAGACGGCTCTGAACCTCAGCTGCAGTCCACTCCTCAGGGGCCTTCAGTTGAAAAGACAACGCAAGACTATGGTCAGGACAGTGATTAATGAACATCGAAACAACCTCACTACTGGGGTCCTCTACCAGCTTGCCGCGCCTGCGGAGACACTCATCAGCAGCGTCAATAGACTTGTTCTGTTACGGCCGAGACCGTTTCAGACGAGTGACAGGACTCAAACGCAAGACGCCGAACAGCTCGTAAATATATTTTAAGAATAATGTTTAATGTTTACACAAAATATTCATAAACAAAAAGGTGAGCGTAGACGTTAAACTAAATAACGATCTGGTCCGGGTCAGAGAGGACAGCTATTCCGGGGATTGGACTGGAAAGCAAGTCACAAAGGGTCCAGGAAAAAGGTCGGGGTCACTGTAACAGAATGCAGATGTTCAAACATAGATAAGGAGGCATATGAATATGTTGTTTGGCTCAGAATCCTCCTTCGTACTGCGTACTTGCCAACGGAGGTCGGAGATGACATAGAGGGGTGAGTAGTCCGGGTGTGTAAATCCAAAAACTCCTGGCGTGGAGGCAGAGAGGCAGGTAGGTAATTTTGGTAATAGCCTGAGGGACTGCCAGAAGGTCCAGCATCCAAGTAGAAGCTCTTCGCCAGGGGTTGACAGTTAGGTGTAGCTGAAAAAGGAGGCGCACAAAAAACAAACATACAGTGAGGCAAGGTGATTCAAAAAAACACGTAGGGAATTTATGGTGGTGGCCTGCACTGACTGATGTTTAGCAGAGAATCTGGCGAAGAGAGATTGAGAACGCTGGCCTTATGAGTCCCCGGCTAATTACCCACAGATGTAAGCGATCAGCAAAAACACTGAGGCCCCTCCCAGGGGTGGAGACGCCGGCTCGGAGGGAGACACACTGGCACACACCCGGACCATGACATGTTCAACCGGATCCAGTAATCCATGGCATTCTCACCTGGACGTGGCACAGTACTGTAGAAATCTTTCATGGGCAGGCTGGAATATGTCAAGTCGCTGAAGTTAGACCTCAGTATGTCAAACACAGCAGTAATAGGATCATTCCGATTCAACTCAGGGCGGCAACGAAGTGACACCTTGACCACATCTCTGGCTTTGCCAGTCAGTCTAGACATTAATATGGCAAACATTTCTTCATCTGTGTCACAGCTGATTCTGTGCAGATAACATCTCATCATGTCCTCCCATTCACCGATGGGAAATAGATCTGTGTTGTCACCCTTGAAGTATGGTGGAGCTTTGGTGTCTGACTGAACAACAACCTTCAGCTGGGACTGGTCATTGCAGCTCGAGGACACATTCTGGGGAGACTGTGGCTGGGTGGGGGCTGGCTGGTGCATAGAGTTAAGAGAGGATGTGATATTTTCCCCAATTTGCTTTGCTAAGTCAGTGATCAAGCTGCTTAACATGTCACTAGTGACAGCCTGGGTGTGTGTTTGGCGTTCGCAAGCAGCTGGTGTGGAGCTAGCAGCTGGTGTGGAGCTAGCTGCTGGCGTTAATGGTGAGTGCATCACTGACTGGTCTACAGTGCGGGCACCAATACCCGGGACTACTGGCCTACCCCTCCCAAAACACTTTGGAGCAATCTGATGACCCCTCCCCAAACCAAAGGTCATATTACTCCCCGCAGAGAACAGATCAGGCAAAGCGCTATCCACAGTTTCCTCACTTAACATGTTGGCCCAAGTGAGATATCACTGTTTAACAGCAAAAAAAAAACGAGCCTAACCCCCACACACAATTATGCAAAACTTCACAAAACAATGAAATGTGGGGAGAAGAAAAAAAACATCAAGGAATCAAAACACCATAGAAAATAAAATAAAATGTTTTCTCCTCTCATTTAAAACAGGCTGTAAAAGCCAATATCAATAGAAAAAATAAATAAATTACCATCCGTGCCTGTATAATTTGAAGCAACAATATGAAACAGTGACAGAAATGATCACCTACGTATTTGCCCTTTAAGTTCACACGTGACAGAGATGCCTGCAAGCCAAATTGCGGGGCCTCGATCACACATTCGTTATAAAAACCTGTGAGTCAAAGCGCAGGGCACAGGATTCTGGGACACAGCTGCAGAGAGGAGGCGGGAAAACAGCGGCAGCAGAAGGAGGAGGGGTGGATCGCGGATTGGCGATGTGACGGGTCACGGCACCAAGTGTAACCGGTGTGATTCTGCGTTGTGTCTGATAAAAAAGGTAAAAGAAAGAAAGACCTCCAAGTAAATAATTTGCCCACTCCAGCTCCTCTCCCACAGGGGAATTGTAGAAAAAGGCGTGGCATTTATTTTTACATTAAACATAAAATATGCATTTACACGTAACATATTTGACATAAGATCAAACAAAAACAACAACATGAAATCCGACATACCTGATAAAAAAGGTAAAAGAAAGAAAGACCTCCAAGTAAATAATTTGCCCACTCCAGCTCCTAGACCAAATGCAAACAGTGGGGAAGAGGGTTAGCTCAACCCACCACAGCTCCCAAGCTAGCAAGGAGTATATATTCATGCTAGCATTTATGGCGCCTAAAACACATTTATGATACACACATACTACACACTTATAACATCTTACAAAAACAGGCTTAATAATGACAATAACTGAACTAACATCGCAATCATAAACATCAGGGTGGCTAAATATGAATTATGTGTGTTTCAAGGTGTTGGAAAGAAATTACACCCACCTCTCCCACAGGGGAATTGTAGAAAAAGGAGCGAGGCAAAAGGGGTACACTGTATTTATAGTATTGCACCAAAGAAGAAGAAGAAAAGATTGAGGAGGGGCTCTAACTGATAATGAACACAACTACAGGCTTGGAGGTCCTAAAAGTCAGGTATAAAAGGAGCAGTTTGGGGGTTTAGAACACATTTTGTGTAATTATAACAATGTGATTTATGACCCTGTTACACCTGCACAGTAACAACATTGCAGCATGCTATACCCTTCCCAGAAAGAATGCTAAAGCACCTCCAGCGATGGTAATGAGATTTGTAAATCGAAAACACAAAACTGACTTACTGAGGCAGTCCAGACAGCTGAGAGGAAGCGGAGTATACTTGAATGAACATCTTACAAAAAAGAATGCAGACATCGCCAGACAAGCTCGCATATTACGGAAGGAAAAAAAAATCAAAGCAACTTGGACCAGAAACTGTAAAGTGATGATAAAGCTTAATTCTCAGCCTACATGAAACTAAACCCAACTTTGTCCATTAGAAGTGCAGAGGCTACAAGTCTGACACGGGCCACCAGTTTTAATAAACACAATGTAGCAATGTGTAGGGTAGCATAAGACCCTTATGAAAAGGACACCGAGGGAACAGTTTACCCTGCCCGGGATAGGGTTACCGGGGCCTTGCCCTGGAGCCAGGCCCGGGGAGGGTGCCCGAGGGCGAGCGTCTGGTGGCCGGGCCTTAGTCCATGGGGCCCGGCCGGGCACAGCCCGAAGAGGAGGCATGGGCCCATCCTCCCGCAGGCCCACCACCCGCAGGAGGCGCCATAGGGGTCGGGTGCATTGTGTGCCGGGTGGCGGCCAGGAGCGGAGGCCCTGGCGGACTGACCCCCGGCTGCCAAGACTGGCAATAGGGACATGGAATGTCACCTCTCTGGTGGGGAAGGAGCCTGAGTTAGTGCGTGAGGTTGAGAGGTACCGGCTAGATATAGTCGGGCTCACCTCTACACATGGCTTGGGCTCTGGAACCAGTCTCCTGGAGAGGGGCTGGACTCTGTCTCAGTCTGGAGTTGCCCTTGGTGAGAGGCGGCGGGCTGGGGTGGGTATCCTAATATCCCCTCGGCTTGCTGCCGGTACGTTGGGGTTTTTCCCGGTGGACGAGAGGGTTTGTTCCCTGCGCCTTAGGGTCGGGGAACGGGTCCTGACTGTCATCTGCGCTTATGCGCCGAGTGGCAGTTCAGAGTACCCAGCCTTCTTAGAGTCCCTGGGGGGGGGGGGGGGGGGTGCTGGAGGGTGCTCCACCTGGAGACTCTGTTGTCCTGCTGGGAGACTTCAATGCTCACGTGGGTAACGACAGCGAGACCTGGAGGGGCGTGATTGGGAGGAACGGCCTCCCTGATCTGAACCCGAGCGGTGCTCTGTTATTGGACTTCTGTGCTAATCACAGTTTGGCCATAACGAACACCCTGTTCGAACATAAGAGTGTCCATAAGTGCACGTGGCACCAGGACGCTCTAGGCCGTAGGTCGATGATCGATTTTGTAATCGTATCAGCAGACCTGCGACCATATGTTCTGGACACTCGGGTAAAGAGAGGGGCTGAGCTGTCAACTGATCACCACCTGGTGGTGAGTTGGATCAGGTGGCGGGGGAAGACGCTGGACAGACCTGGTGCACCTAAACGCGTAGTGAGGGTGTGCTGGGAACGTCTAGCAGAGGCCCCAGTCCGCGAGATCTTCAACGCACACCTCCGGCAGAGCTTCAACAGCATTCCGAGGGAGGCTGGGGACATTGAGTCCGAATGGACCATGTTCAGCGTCTCCATTGCCGAAGCTGCTGCATTGAGCTGCGGCCGCAAGGTGGTTGGTGCCTGCCGTGGTGGTAATCCCCGAACCAAATGGTGGACACCAGAGGTGAAGGGAGCCACTAGGCTGAAGAAGGAGTCCTATCGGGCTTGGTTAGCCTGTGGGACTCCGGAGGCAGCCGACAGGTATCGACAGGCCAAGCGGAATGCGGCTCGGGCAGTGGCTGAAGCAAAAACTCGGGTGTGGGAGGAGTTCGGAGAGGCCATGGAACAAGACTTTCGGACTGCCTCGAAGAGATTCTGGCAAACCGTCAGACGTCTCAGGAGGGGAAAGCGGTGCTCTACCTGCACTGTGTATAGTGCTGGCGGAGCGCTGCTGATGTCGACTGAGAAAATTGTCAGGCGGTGGAAGGAATACTTCGAGGACCTCCTTAATCCCACTGACACGTCTTCCGAGGAGGAAGCAGAGTCTGGGGATGAGGGGAATGACCCGCCAATTTCCGGGGGCGAGGTCACTGAGGCAGTTAAACAACTCCTTGGTGGCAGAGCCCCTGGTGTTGATGAGGTCCGCCCGAGTTCCTGAAGGCTCTGGACGTTGTAGGGCTGTCTTGGTTGACACGCCTCTGCAATGTTGCGTGGAGATCAGGGGCAGTACCTGTGGACTGGCAGACCGGGGTGGTGGTCCCCATCTTTAAGAAAGGGGACCGGAGGGTGTGTTCCAACTACAGGGGGATCACACTCCTCAGCCTCCCTGGGAAAGTCTATGCCAGGGTGCTGGAAAGGAGAGTTCGTCCGTTAGTCGAACCTCGGATACAGGAGGAACAATGCGGTTTTCGTCCTGGTCGCGGAACACTGGACCAGCTCTTTATCCTCTCCAGGATACTTGAGGGTGCATGGGAGTTTGCCCAACCAGTCTACATGTGTTTTGTGGACTTGGAGAAGGCATTCGACCGTGTCCCTCGGGGTGTCCTGTGGGAGGTGTTGCGGGAATATGGGGTGTCTGGCCCATTGCTACGGGCCATTCGATCCCTATACAACCGTTGCAAGAGCTTGGTTCGCATTGCCGGCAATAAGTCGGACTCGTTCCCGGTGGGTGATGGGCTCCGCCAGGGCTGCCCTTTGTCACCGGTTCTGTTCATAATTTTTATGGACAGGATTTCTAGGCGCAGCCAAGTGGCGGAGGGCTTTCGCTTTGGTGGCCTCAGAATCTCATCTCTGATTTTTGCAGATGATGTGGTTCTGTTGGCTTCATCGGGTGAGGGCCTCCAGCTCGCACTGGAACGGTTCGCAACCGAGTGTGAAGCAGCGGGAATGAGGATCAGCACCTCCAAATCTGAGGCCATGGTTCTCAGCCGGAAAAGGGTGGAGTGCCCACTCCGGGTCGGGGATGAGTTCCTGCCCCAAGTGGAGGAGTTCAAGTATCTCGGGGTCTTGTTCGCGAGTGATGGGAGAAGGGAACCGGAGATCGACAGACGGATTGGGGCTGCAGCTGCAGTAATGCGGACGCTGCACCGGTCCGTCGTGGTGAAGAGGGAGCTGAGTGTAAAAGCGAAGCTCTCAATTTACCGGTCGGTCTACGTCCCTACCCTCACCTATGGCCATGAGCTGTGGGTAGTGACTGAAAGAACGAGATCGCGGATACAAGCGGCAGAAATGAGCTTCCTCCGAAGGGTGGCTGGCCTCTCCCTTAGAGATAGGGTGAGAAGTTCGGCCATCCGGGAGGGGCTCAGAGTAGAGCAGCTGCTGCTCCACATCGAAAGGAGCCAGCTGAGGTGGTTCGGGCATCTGACAAGGATGCCCCCTGGGCGCCTCCTGGGTGAGGTGTTCCAGGCATGTCCCACCGGGAGGAGGCCCCGGGGCAGACCCAGGACACGCTGGAGAGATTATATCTCTCGGCTGGCCTGGGAACGCCTTGGTATTCCCCCGGATAAGCTGGAGGAGGTGGCTGGGGAGAGGGAGGTCTGGGCCTCTTTGCTTAGGCTGCTGCCCCTGCGACCCGGCCCCGGACAAAGCGGATGAGGATGGATGGATGGATGGACAATGTAGCAATGTTTTTCAAAAAATTTGATGAATTGCTAAAGAGACACAACTTAACTGCAAATGACAGAGTGATTGCAAAACGTGGCACTAAACAAGTTGGGGCAATGACATCAACAGAGAGAGGTTCACTGGTCACCCTTGTATGTGCAGTCAATGCCACTGGCAACACAATTCCTCCAATGTTTCCCACACATACGTTATGCAGACCACTTTGTCAGAGATGGGCCAGTAGCAAGTATAGGCAGTGGAAATCAATAAGGATGGATGCAAGAAGAAGAGTTCCTCATCTTTCTGAAGCACTTTGCAAACCACACCAAGGTCCGCCATGAAAAAAAGTGTTTCCTCTCATGGATAACCACAGTTCACACCTGTCAGTTGCAGCCATTGACTTCTGCAAGAGCAATGGAATTGTGATGCTCACAGTTCCCCCTCACTGGCGTCACAAACTCCAACCACTCGACAGGAGTGTTTATGGCCCACTGAAAAAGATGGTGAACAGTGCAAGTGATTCCTGGATGAGAATGAATCCAGGAAAGACCATGACAATATATGAAATACCAGGTCTCGTCAGGATGGCACTTCCAGCAGCAGCTACGCCAAAGAATATACAGGCTGAATTCCAGTGCTGTGGAATTTGGCCATACAATCCAAACATATTTGAGGAAAGTGACTTTGCTCCATCACAGGTCACAGATTGTCGTTCTCCAACAGTCCATATGGACATTTCTCCAGCTGACCAACAGTCCGCTCTTCTTGCTGCTCATCTCACCAGTCCTACAGCTGACGACATGACCACTCCTCCAGATGCTCACATCTCCAGTCTTCTAACTGACCTCCAAGCTGCTCCCTCATCAGGCTGTGATGAAAACCCACAGACCTTCTTGGGCTTTAACCCAGGAGATGTGCGACCCTTACCAAAAGCTGGATCTAGAAAAACCCTTTTAACGGGAAGAAAAAGGAAACAAACAGCAATACTCACCGATACACCAGTTAAGATGGCCCTTGAAGCAGACCAGAGAAGGAGGAAAATAAGTTTCCCAAAGAAGAGGCTGTGCCAGAAACAAGGCAAATCCACTTCCACAAATCTAAAACAATCCAAGCTTTCCACATCACGAAAGAAAAATCTAAAAATGAATAACACTGAACAGGACAACACAGATTCCTCAGATGCTGTTGAGAATTTCTGTATTGTGTGCATGGATAACTCAAAGCCAGAAGAAGCTTGGGTTAAATGCCTGGCCTGTACTCTGTGGGCTCATGAGGCCTGCACTCCAGGAGTGCCATACATCTGTCACCACTGTAATTCTGATGGTGATTAAAAACTTGACAAAAACACATGCAGATCAGTTGATGAAGCTGGTCCAAAGCTACATTTTTTTCAGCTTCATTATTATGTTCAAATGTTAGTGCAAGAGTTGTAGGTTATAATGCCCACTGAGCCAATGAGGCCAGACACAATGAAGGCCAAACAAAATGATTGAAATATTCAGTTGGTGAAAAGTTGCCTTTTTTTGTTAGAATATGTTCAAAAGCTATATTTCTGCACTCTGTCAAACACTCCTACACACACACACACACACACACACACACACACACACACACACACACACACACACACACACACACACACAGAGAGAGAGAGAGAGCTACATAAATGTTTATAAGTGCATTCAGGTGTTGAATAAAAAAGATTACATGTTAAGATTTTGTCAGTACCCTTGTTTCATTGTGTTACATCTCACCCCAGGGTATGTTACAACTAATCCAGACTATAGGGTTAATTGTAACATTTCACTCTTTGTGTTTGAGACGATGCCATGCGATTATCAACTGCGTTGCAGAGAGAATAGCTCCACTATTTAATAGCAGAGACATGTAAATACTTTGCATTGTATTTTGAATCCACTACCTTAAAAGATCTCCAAGATACAGACAGAAATGTCACAACTGTCCCCGGTCTCCCCTACATGCCTATCACATTCCTTTCCTGTTTATGTCTACTAGTTCAAGCTAATCATCAAAAGGTAACTGAAGATTATCTGTTAGATGCACAATACACTTCTAATCATTCACAATATATTTACAAACAGATAATTACAAAACACTGAATCATACTTGGTCTCTCTAATCAGTTAACCTTTAAAACAGTGGTTTTGCAAATACACTTTTCCTGCAGAAGCTGTGACATGTCACACATGTTTGTGGTCAAACTAGTTTTCTTGCTTGGTTCATTTAAAATGATCCACCAATCCAGCCAGTTAGCCATTCAGTTTTGTTTGCTTATCCAGTTCAGTTTCATGAGAGGGCTGAAGCCTCTCCCACCTGTCATACAGCAAGAGACAGTGTACACTCTGAATAGGTCTGCTGTGATAAACCACGGCAGACCGGGCAACATTTTTTTTTTCTGCCTGTCCCATTTGGTTCTTTAGCCATCAGAATTGTTGTCTGAAGACCAACAAGGATACCCAATGGATTTACTTTGCCAAATGGATCATCGTGGCATTGCCGTATTGGTCCATTTGGTCGATCTTTGTTTTTATTATTTATTTTATTTTATTTTCAGATGTTACAGACGGGACAGACATGAGTGAGAGATAGGAAAGGGAGAAAGAAAGAGGAAGGAAAGGAAAAACAGAAGGGGGGAGGGACAGTGAGAAAGGGGGGGAGAAAAAAAAATAAAAATCTCCTGGATCACCTGTTGAGAGAAGAATAGAAAACAAGCAAAAAAGACAAAAAAAACAAAAAACAAAGCAACATACTAAACACAACACCATCGCATTAATCTAGCTAAGTGTAAACAGCAGTAAATACTAAATATTCAATGTTGTTGTGCAGCACGCAGGACAGATGTGCTTCGAAGTAGCAGCCAAGAAAGGTGTAATTTGGGTCTACGAGCAGTGAACACCCGTGTGCATACCTGTGTGGATCAGCATGCTTGCATTCCAAAGGTTTCTCCATGTAACGATCTGCTAGGGAGTGTGGGGGGGCCACAGCCCCGTCCTCCAGGGCATGAAGCAGGTATGGAGGAGATCAAAACTCCAGACATCCAGAGGCCCCCAGAACACAAGAGACCAAGGAAGACCAACAGAGGGGCAGCCGCGCCACTGTCCCAGAAAGAGCTGAGGAGAGTCCCAGATGAGGGCTCACTCAGCAGCCGCGGAGCAGAAGCCAGGGGGAGTTGCAGTGACGCGCCCGTGAGCTCCGCCGGCCGCCAGCCGTGCCTGAGTGACCGAGCCCCAGGCCGAGAGGCCGGGGGCACCCCACCTCCGAAGGGGCCCGAGCGAGCCCCAGGCTCCAGGCCCCGATAAGCGGCCGCCAAGGAGTGAGCCGGTGTGTACCCGGACGCCCACCCCCAGACACAAAGAACCACCAACGCACCGATGTCTGAGGGAGTCCGCCACTGGCAGGGGAAGTGGTGGTGGGTGGAGATAGGCCTCCAAACCTTGGAGGGCCTGAGGTGTCCCCAGAGAGGTGGCGTCTGATACCCAACCTGACATATAGACACAGACATACAGGCACACACAGACACAAACATCCATTCCCCCCCTCATGTTCTCATATGCACTTACTCCACACTCAACCAACGTGGAGACAGACATAAAGAGACGCTGTACACACGATCACACTCCCCAAGCGTACTCTACAAACCGGGTCTAGGTACCCTTGCCCCTGGAGGGGGGAACTGCACCCAGACCCAGGTGGTGTTACCCTTTTCCCTGCGGTGGGGGGAGGCAGACCGCCCCGACTCCGCAGCAGCAGGGAGGCCCCACACTCCAGACCGCAGTCGGACGGCCAACTCCTCCTCCTAGCCCCCCTGCTCCAGCAGGCCTCAGAGAATGGGGGTGGGAGAAGACTCCAAACCTCCCTCCACCCGCTCATTGTAGTGTTGATGCATGTGTGTTCTAAGGTGCAATTAAAACCCAGGAGGGCATGGAGCTACCTGCCAAGGAGCAGCAGGTAAGCGCATAGTCCCTCCTGATAGCCCTCAATGACTAAGTGTGTTTAAAATTGAGAGGTGGGCAACGACGCCAGGGGTGAGGTATACACCCTGATGGTACTTTGGACTCCGTGATTGTGCCCATCCCCAAGATCCTATATGTATGTGTAATGAGAGTGTGAATAATGTGAATGTCTAAGTTGTGGGATAAAATTGAGGCAGAGGCAGCCAGAAGGGGACAGAGGGGGGGGGGGGGGGGGTAGCCTCCTCTGCACCCTGGTGGTGTTAAACACACACGAACCGGCACAGCTTTCCTGCTGCCAGCCGCACACATCACCAACACAACAACTCAAACTGAGCAAAGACTTCTAAGTTGGCGAGGCATGATAGTAGATGCCATGCAGGTGCGTCCATCTCACCTGCAGCAGCATCGCAGACCACGCCCCGCCACAGTCGCCTGTCTGTTGCAGTGCCAAAGTATGACTCACTGACTGTAGTGTCAATGACCCACCCAAAAACCCTGGGAAAACAAAAAAACAAACAAAAAGTTCTACGAAGGATCTTTTTCTTTATACAATTCAGAAAATCTGAAGGGTGACCTTGATAGGTACATGAAGTCGCTTGAGCAGGAGAACCCCAGAGCATCCGGGTGCAGGGCTGCTACTGCTGACGTGGCGGCCATCCTGGACGCACACATTGAAGTCCATGAGATGTGGTAGGAACATGGCAAAAGTGCATGTTTTCATTCACTTGTTCATTCCACTGATTTGAGGCCATAGCTGGCTGGTGTCACGGTTTCAGAATAAACTTGCTGAGATTAACATGTTTACCTTCTTAAACACACACAAGCGTTACACACAGTTGCAACTTCCCAGTAACCCACTGAGCAGTGATCTCTGTACAACTACACTATGGTCTTCAAACCATTGAGCAGATTTACTGAGACAGTAATTAACTTGTGTTATGGTGCTGGTGGTGATGACGCAGATGCTGCTTAGACAATCTTTTTGTTAAAGAATTATTTTTAAAAGAACAAACTGTCACAGCATCCCAACCCTGTGCATCAGTTAAAAGTTGACAGGTGGGTGTATCTTTTGAAAAATAAAGGAGATCAAGTGAACTGACCATTAAATGCCACAGCTGGGTGTGTGCTTCCACTGAAGTCTTTAAGGGTGTGACTTCCACTTATTATGTAACATTTTTTGAACCATCATTTTTTCCCCCTCCTTCATACAGGGCTGAACCTCTGCTGACACAGATTAAAGCTGACCGAACTGTGGTGGTTTCCCCGGTGTTTGATAAAGTCAGCTTTGATGATCTCAAGGTTACTACATATCATCCCAGTGCACACGCCTTCGACTGGGCTCTGTGGTGCATGTATGAGAGTTTTACACCCGAGTATTACAAACTTAATGACGGTTCACTGCCTGGCAAGTAAGTTCAAGTGAAATCAGTGTAACCAACATAACAGCCTTATTATCTCTATCATTATATTTCAATTTATTTTTTATTATAATAACAATATACAGTAGTTGTAAAATAATTTCTCTTCTTTGACTTTAGGAGTCCATCTGTCATGGGGATCCTGGTTGCTGATAGAAAGTTTCTGGGGGAAATTGGAGTCCTTGATGAAGGAATGAAAGTGTATGTTGGAGAAAATGTTGAGCTGGGAATTCGTGTGAGTAAAGACCACATGGTTATAAATTCTCTTTCATAATAATGATTTTAAAGAAGAGTTGTGGAGCAGTCATGAGTGATGAAATATGTATTTGTTTTAAGGTGCACTTTTTGTTCATGTAGGTATGGACATGTGGAGGCAGTGTTGAAGTTGTTCCATGTTCCAAGATCGCCCACATCGAGAGGGCCCACAAGCCCTACATGCCTGACCTGGGTCCTGCCATGAAGAGAAATGCCCTCAGAGTTGCAGAGATCTGGATGGATGAATACAAGCACAACGTTAACTTGGCTTGGAACATCCCATTTGAGGTGTTTTGTGGCACTGACACAAACAGCAAATTATGTTTTCTCTAAAGGATATTTGTTTCTCCTGTTCACAGAGTCATGAGGCCTTTGAGAGCTCTTTGTGTTTTCAGCATCGACATTTAACGAAAATCTTTCTTCATATTCTTCCTCAGTCACAATCTATGAATCGATTCACATCTTTTTCTTTGTTCCTGCAGAATCATGGAATTGACATAGGCGACATTTCAGAGAGGAAGAAACTCAGAGAAAGGCTGAACTGTAAACCTTTCAAATGGTACCTGGATAATGTGTATCCTAAGCTGGATCCCTGGGACGACCTCCTCGCATATGGAGGAGTAAGTTGACTCTTCTCTGTTGCTTAGTAAGTTTGTTACAGTCGAGTCCTGCGGGATTTGTGGGAATCTGTGTTTTTCCATGATTTGCTTTTATCCATCATATTGACAGATGAAGAACCTTGATGCTGACATGTGCCTAGACCAAGGTCCAGTGCCAGGTCACACACCGATTGCCTACAACTGCCACTATTATGTTTCTCAAGTAAGTGAAGTAGTGACATGTTTGTCCAGAATCATGAGTAACAGAGGTGCATTCGTAAAGTTAAGATAAAAACAAACAAACAAAAAACACCAACAAAAGTCAACCATTTTAAACCTTTGTTCAACCTGAGACTGCTTCCAGTGCGGCTGGTATTTTTAAATCACACACAGGATGTCCCACTCCAAGCACATGCATTTGTGTATGTGCAGTGGCATTAAGATAATTTCTTGTCCACAGAAACACAAAGTTGCTTAAACTGAAGTTCCTTCTTTGCTACACACTGGTTGAGCTCAAGAACCATCGCAAAGGCACAAATGTAAAACAAATGAATGGGACTTCCAGAGAGTGATGTTTAATTTTGCAGTCCTGCTGGAAGCAAGGAGGGCGGAGCCAAATTCAGATTACATGTATTTATTATGTATATTAAAACACATACATACATAAGTTACACATGCTTATGATCATCCCTTGTGGTCTGAAACCCTGTTGTCTGTGTCATTTGTTTAACTTTTTTACATCTTGATATCATTTTGACCTTTGTCTCTTTTATCTTTTAAGTTGGCATATTATCGTGGAACGGGTGAGCTCTACATTGGTGGCATCAAGGCACATAAGTACAATGACAATCGCTGTTTAGCTGACATAGGCACAGAAGAAACTGAGCCTGGCCTGTACAACTGTAAGGAGGCTGTGCAGAAAGGAATGGGGATATACTGGGACTTCACTCAGGTACCACATAATGAAGTTTTGTTTTTTTAAGTGAGGTTTTTTTAAAGTCATGATATGTGGACCACAGTTATGGTTTACTGCTTCTCAGAAGAGGTTGAATGACCTGAGTGTGGCTACATGGCTACAGACAGACAGACAAATAGATACCTGGAAATT
This sequence comes from Diplotaxodon limnothrissa, assembly GCF_057381915.1. Taxonomy (NCBI): domain Eukaryota; kingdom Metazoa; phylum Chordata; class Actinopteri; order Cichliformes; family Cichlidae; genus Diplotaxodon; species Diplotaxodon limnothrissa. Next base: position 2,935,885 of record NC_140602.1, read on the forward strand.
ATAAACCAGAAACTTCTATTACAGGAATGTACATGTCAAAGATGGCAAAATCAAAACACAATCAAACCCTTTGAAAGTGTGGTTGAGCTCTGCTCATAGAGCAGTGGAAAGATTAAACCAGGATGCCCTCATGTGGACATTATTTCATTTTCCCTAAAATATTTTCAATGTCAGAGTTCTCATAAAAAAATCTAAAAATGAAATGTGAAAAATTGAAAATAGTTTATACAAAATGAATTAATGTCAAATTTGTTATTTTAAAGAAATATCCTAAAAATTTAATTATTTTGTGCCAAAGATTTTTCGTCCATGATAGAGCAGCAAACTTTGAGACTTTTTCAAAATTAGAAACAAAGTGACGCATTTGAAATCCTAGCAGGATGTTTCCAATTACCTATGCCCTTACTAGTAGTGGCATGAATTACATTGCCTTTCAATACAACAGCATATCTCATGCAGCCACACACTGTACAGCAAATCTGTTTTCCACAAATACACCTTCACATATTCTGTCCCAGTACACACATAATAGTAAAATCATGCTTGAATATCGCAGTTTTAAAATGTTGTTCTTTTCTTACTCAGTTTCAGTTCCAACACAGATCATACAACTTTTTTTTTTTTTTGGGGGGGGGGGGGGGTGTATTTTAATTAGACATTTGTTCTGTCTGGTACAAGTTTGAGGGACGTGCGTTTCCAGTATTTTAATAGGTATTACCGATGCAGTCTTAAATAGCTCCCCCGACGATCAGCTGCAGGTGCGTGGCATGATCTTCAGGTGTGGCCAGCCATCTGGTAGGGCCAGAGACAACAGACGTTGCATGTTACCCAAACAATCAACAGCCAGTAAAATGAAAATTACAATATATTCAAAGTGTATGTTCACAACAGTTGTCTATTCAGGGCGACCGTGGCTCAGGGGGTTGGGAAGTGCATCTGTAACCGGAAGATCGCCGGTTCGATCCCTGGGCTCTCTGTCCTGGTCGTTGTGTCGTTGGGCAAGACACTTCACCTACTGCCTACTGGTGTTGGCGTGATATGGCAGCCTCGCTTCGGTCAGTCTGCCCCAGGGCAGCTGTGGCTACAACTGTAGCTGCCTCCACCAGTGTGTGAACGTGAGAGTGAATGAATAGTGGCATTGTAAAGCGCTTTGGGTGCCTTGAAAAGCGCTATATAAATCTAATCCATTATTATTATTACTCATTGAGCAGTATGTTAAAAATGAGGGTGTGACATGGAACTTCAGGTGTTTTATTAAAGGAGCAGTGACATCAGCGCACACAAGGATCACCTGTGTCTTGAATGGGTGGGCAGGGATGCCAAAGAGTCTGCCCATGTAGAGTTAACCCAACCGTTTTATACAAGCTAGTCGATCCCGTCAGGTCAGTAGCTGAGCTTTGCTGTACGTGTTCTCTGAGGTGTTATTCCCTTGTTAGGCATTCTATGTATTATCACTATGAGGGGAGCGTGGACAAAGCGGCCATTCTTTTTACTGGGGACCATAGTGGGCCTCTTGTTTTTAGGCATGTTTCTGAAGAACAGATGCCAACCTGGTGTGGATACCCATAAAGATTTGGACACACCGCATATGATCAAAAGTTTATCCAACCTGGAGGCAAGCATCAGCAATCTAAGTGAGTTCTGTCACATATTAATATTAATTATGATTTCATGGTACCTATATTACTTGCACCACAAATAAAAAGAGATCCAGTAGTAAAAGGAGTTGAAATCTTAAAAATAAGTTGAGAGGCAGTAAAGGGTATTGGCTACACATGTACTGAAGATGTGACAAGTTTTTAGAATATTTATTAATAAAAAGAAAGAAAAAATACAAAAGGCAGTCATGGAACAAGAGTATGTATAGTTATTAAAATACTAAATAAATGGCTTTTAGCTGAACTTTTGTTATTAACGACAGATAAGGTCAAATTATAACAGGTGTTTGTACCTTTACTATAAATGTGTTTTATGTTGTAATTTTCACATTATTTTGTGCAGTGTTTGTTTTGTTTAGTAGGAATATTAACTGTTCCATTTCCTTGATCATGTTTTTGCTGATGTTGTTTTCTACTGAAGACGATGCACTCAGACATTTTGAGAAAAAGCAGGAGGTCATGCAGAAGATGCTAGAAGAAGACAGCCACAGACACAGAAAATCAGCAGAGGTCCAACAGCAAGCAGAGAAGCAAAAGGAAGATGATGCAAATATCCAACCCCAAACCAAGGCAGCCCGAATGAAAAAGCCTAAGAAACTGTTCCCTAAGTCATACTTGTTCAAGACATGGGGGGAGGATCTCTCTGAGGATGACCAAAGAGAGGCTCAGAGCCTGTATGAGAAGTATGGGTACAATGTTTTTCTGAGCGATCGCCTCCCTCTGGATCGACCTCTTCCAGATACCAGAGATCCTCGGTACAACTTTTATTTTTCATGATTTTAATCTTTCATTCTCTCTCGTGTACGTGCAAAGAAAAGAAAATCCAAATAACTAAGTCCACCCAGATTATTGCTTGCTAAATATTTCATATTTCTGAACAAATACAGTGGTATTTCATATAATTCTTTTTAATAAATAGGTGTTTGAAAAAGAGTTACCCCAAGGACCTACCGAGTCTCAGTGTGGTCCTCATCTACCTGGATGAAGCCCTGTCTGTTCTCCAAAGAGCCCTGCACAGCATCATCGACCGCACTCCTGAAAACCTGCTGAAGGAGATAATAATGGTGGATGACCATAGTTCTAATGGTAAATTGGTTATTTTAAAAAACAACTCTAATTATTGGCCATGCAAATTACTGCCAATGAGTGCAGACTGACAATGTACCTGTTGTCTTATGTACACGCCTCTCACATTCCTTTCCTGTATATGTCTACCAGTTCAAATTAATCATTGGAAGCTAAATAAAGATTATTTGTTAGATGTACAAAACACTTGTAATCATTCACAAGCATGTCATGCATGTTTGTAGTCAAACCAGTTTTCGTGCTTGGTTGAAGCTTCCAAAGCCTCTCCCAACTTTCATACAGCTAAAGACAGTTTACACCCTGAACATGTCGCCTGTCTGTTGCAGGGCAGAGATTGAAATCACTGACTATAGTATAACTGACCCAGCCGAAAATTCAGGGAAAAGCAAAACAAAAAACAAAAAAACAAAAAATAATTTTCTCTTTTCCATTCAGAAAATCTGAAGGGTGACCTTGACATGTATCTAAAGTCGCTTGAGCAGGAGAACCCTAATCTCCGTATTGTGAGAGTGAGGCACAGTGAGCAGAGAGGTCTCGCTCATGCCAGAGTATCCGGGTGGAGGGCTGCTACTGCTGACGTGGTGGCCATCCTGGACGCACACATTGAAGTCCATGAGATGTGGTAGGAACATGGCAGAAATATATGCTTTCATTCACTTGTTTAGGTGTTTTATTTTCTGTTATTAGGATATTTCTAATAGTTTCTTTAATTATATTACAACATTGCAGTATAGAACACATTTATATATGATATTTATGACATAAATATCTTTACCAATCACAAACTTCCACCACTGACTTGAGGCCATCCCATACGGAAAAGAAATAGAAAAAAAACTTATAAAAGACTTGCATCAGATTTGGCCTACTTCATATAGTGAATAAGGCTCATATGATTTGCTAATGAAAGTGGCTACTTTCATATATTGTTTTAGTAAGTATCCAAAACATACAAGTTTCATTTGTATAATTTTTCAAGGGATCTTATATCTGTTTTCACTAGGGATGGGTATCGCTTAGGTTTGATCCGATACCGGTGCCAAACCGGTACTTTTGAAACGGTGCCGGTGCTCAAACCGGTGCTTAAAGAATGGAGAACACAAAATTGGTCCAAAAACCTCTCATGTTCAGCTGTTTTTTTGTAAAAAGATAACAATGTTAGCCTTTTCTGCAGCTATAGGGGATTTATGGCATCACTCTTGGCTGGAAGCAGTGCTTAAACAATGGAAAAACACAAACTTTGTCCAAAAACCTCTCATGTTTAGCTGTTTTCCACTTTTTCTTTGGTCATTTTAGCCTTTTTGGCCAGGGTGAAGGGAGCATCTGCCATCAAACAAGAAGACAGCCGCATGTAGCTATGATGATGTTTGCTAGTTCACCTTACATGCATTAATGTAATAACGTGGTTAGCCTACTCAACATAAATTACACACGAACAACATTAAGCTACTCACGCAGAGAAGAACGGCTGCTGCTGCATCATCATCCTCATCATTTCTGCTACACTGGCAGGGCTAGGGGCCAGGACTCTCCTCTTCGGGTTTTTGGGGGATGTTGCTAACTCCGGGTCCGATAACTGGCACCACACCCGCAGTAGATGTGCTCGGAGTGAGGTCTCGCAGCAAGCTATCAAATACGGCGCATTTCTCGGCTTTAAAAAAAACGCTATGCGTCGCCAGGTGTTTCATCGGATTTGAGGTGTTACCTCCTTTGACAGTATCACAGTATCAGCTTAAAGCACTTGTTGCTGCTGAGTTTGCATATTTTGCTGTGAAGTACAGCCAGACTTTTGACTGCTTCGCCTTGGGCATTTTTAATCTGTAGCTCTGCTCTAACAGAACGTACGTACCTGGGCCCGCCTACTATCCTCAGAAACGTAAAATGATTGGCTAGAATCTAAAGTGTATCACAGCTCAGGAAATAAAGCACCGAAATAAAGCACCGAAATGTGCGCTGCTTTTCGGTCTGGTTACTACCGTTTATGTCAGAACCGGTGCCATCATGGCACCGGATACCGGTACCCATCCCTAGTTTTCACTCTTGTATGCTTTTCATACAAGTTTCACACAAGACAGATACAAACTTTATAAGATTTATATATATCTTTTCCACATGGGATAGCTGGCTGGTGTCATAGTTTCAGAATAAACTTGCTGAGATTAACATGTTTACCTTCTTAAACACACACAAGCGTTACACACAGTTGCAACTTCCCAGTAACCCACTGAGCAGTGATTTCTATACAATTACACTATGGTCTTCAAACCATTGAGCAGATTTACTGAGACAATAATTAACTTGTGTTATGGTGCTGGTAGTGATGACGCAGATGCTGCTTAGACAATCTTTTTGTTAAAGAATTATTTTTAAAAGAACAAACTGTCACAGCATCCCAACCCTGTGCATCAGTTAAAAGTTGAACAGGTGGGTGTATCTTTTGAAAAATAAAAGAGATCAAGTGAAGTGACCATTAAATGCGACAGCTGGGTGTGTGCTTCCACTGAAGTCTTTAGTCAAAGTCAAAGTCAAAGTCAACTTTATTGTCAATTCTGCCACATGTACAGGACATACAGAGAATAGAAACTTCGTTACTCTCAATCCCTAGATAAAATAGAAAATGAACATTTAAATATAAGAGTGATTAAAAATGCAAGTAAAATATTTTAAAGTAAAAAAATTAAATAATATAATACAATGTTACATATAACAAGAAAGCTATACAATATACAATATAAGGGTAAATGACATTGAGTGCAAACCAGGCAGAGTAGTGCAAATAGGCAAATAGTGCAAATGGAGATTTGGTAATGTACGGTATGAGATAGTGTAACACAAAGGGTATGAGATAGTGTAACACAAAGGGTGTGACTTCCACTTATTATGTAACATTTTTTGAACCATCATTTTTTCCCCTCCTTCATACAGGGCTGAACCTCTGCTGACACAGATTAAAGCTGACCGAACTGTGGTGGTTTCCCCGGTGTTTGATAAAGTCAGCTTTGATGATCTCAAGGTTACTACATATCATCCCAGTGCACACGCCTTCGACTGGGCTCTGTGGTGCATGTATGAGAGTTTTACACCCGAGTATTACAAACTTAATGACGGTTCACTGCCTGGCAAGTAAGTTCAAGTGAAATCAGTGTAACCAACATAACAGCCTTATTATCTCTATCATTATATTTCAATTTATTTTTTGTTATATCAGCAATATACAGTAGTTGTAAAATAATTTCTCTTCTTTGACTTTAGGAGTCCATCTGTCATGGGGATCATGGTTGCTGATAGAAAGTTTCTGGGGGAAATTGGAGTCCTTGATGAAGGAATGAAAGTGTATGGTGGAGAAAATGTTGAGCTGGGAATTCGTGTGAGTAAAGATCACATGGTTATAAATTCTCTTTCATAATAATGATTTTAAAGAAGAGTTGTGGAGCAGTCATGAGTGATGAAATATGTATTTGTTTTAAGGTGCACTTTTTTTCATGTAGGTATGGACATGTGGAGGCAGTGTTGAAGTTGTTCCATGTTCCAAGATCGCCCACATCGAGAGGGCCCACAAGCCCTACATGCCTGACCTGGGTCCTGCCATGAAGAGAAATGCCCTCAGAGTTGCAGAGATCTGGATGGATGAATACAAGCACAACGTTAACTTGGCTTGGAACATCCCATTTGAGGTGTTTTGTGGCACTGACACAAACAGCAAATTATGTTTTCTCTAAAGGATATTTGTTTCTCCTGTTCACAGAGTCATGAGGCCTTTGAGAGCTCTTTGTGTTTTTAACATCGACATTTAACGAAAATCTTTCTTCAGATTCTTTCTCAGTCACAATCTATGAATCGATTCACATCTTTTCTTTGTTCCTGCAGAATCATGGAATTGACATAGGCGACATTTCAGAGAGGAAGAAACTCAGAGAAAGGCTGAACTGTAAACCTTTCAAATGGTACCTGGATAATGTGTATCCTAGGCTGGATCCCTGGGACGATCTAGTTGCATACGGAGGAGTAAGTTGACTCTTCTCTGATGCTTAGTATGTTTGGCACAGTGGAGTCCTGTGGGATGTGTGGGAATCTTTGTTTTCTCATGTATTACCTGTATCCATTTGTAATATTCATAATGTTCTCCTGATGACAGATGAAGAACCTTGATGCTGACATGTGCCTAGACCAAGGTCCAGTGCCAGGTCACACACCGATTGCCTACAACTGCCACTATTATGTTTCTCAAGTAAGTGAAGTAGTGACATGTTTGTCCAGAATCATGAGTAACAGAGGTGCATTCGTAAAGTTAAGATAAAAACAAACAAATAAACAAAAAACACCAACAAAAGTCAACCATTTTAAACCTTTGTTCAACCTGAGACTGCTTCCAGTGCGGCTGGTATTTTTAAATCACACACAGGATGTCCCACTCCAAGCACATGCATTTGTGTATGTGCAGTGGCATTAAGATAATTTCTTGTCCACAGAAACACAAAGTTGCTTAAACTGAAGTTCCTTCTTTGCTACACACTGGTTGAGCTCAAGAACCATCACAAAGGCACAAATGTAAAACAAATGAATGGGACTTCCAGAGAGTGATGTTTAATTTTGCAGTCCTGCTGGAAGCAAGGAGGGCGGAGCCAAATTCAGATTACGTGTATTTATTATGTATATTAAAACACATACATACATAAGTTACACATGCTTATGATCATCCCTTGTGGTCTGAAACCCTGTTGTCTGTGTCATTTGTTTAACTTTTTTACATCTTGATATCACTTTGACCTTTGTCTCTTTTATCTTTTAAGTTGGCATATTATCGTGGAACGGGTGAGCTCTACATTGGTGGCATCAAGGCACATAAGTACAATGACAATCGCTGTTTAGCTGACATAGGCACAGAAGAAACTGAGCCTGGCCTGTACAACTGTAAGGAGGCTGTGCAGAAAGGAATGGGGATATACTGGGACTTCACTCAGGTACCACATAATGAAGTTTTGTTTTTTTAAGTGAGGTTTTTTTAAAGTCATGATATGTGGACCACAGTTATGGTTTACTGCTTCTGAGAAGAGGTTGAATGACCACTGTTTGTCTCCTAACTAAACAAACTGTAAGTTACATTGAGAACCATGGAATAGGAATACAAGCGGGCTTACAAACACAGGTGCTCACACCTGTACAGTTATTTCATTTTTAAGGCAAGGCAAGGCAAGGCAAATTTATTTGTATAGCACAATTCAACAACAAGGTGATTCAAAGTGCTTTACAGAGACATTAGAAACAAAAACAAATAAAAAGCATGATTTAAAATTGATTAAAACAAGCAAACAAACAAACTAACTAAACACACACATTTCACACCTGTTCGCGCGATCTGAACCCTTATCGTAAGGGGAGCTACCAGTCCTTCTGTGGATGAGCTACTTTCTATTTTAAATTCCCTGAATTTAAAATACTCTCTAGACCCAGTCTAGACCCAGCTGGGGAGCTACCCAGAGCTCTAAACCCACTTAACAAACAAACAAACAAACAAAACAGTATATAAAATCAAAACAGATAAAATCAGAAATAGATAAGATCAGTAGTTAGTGTAAGTTTTGAAATTTAAGCTTAAAAGTGTGGATTTGGTGCTTTTTAAAGTCATGATATGTGGACCTTAACCTTTAACCTTAATTTATATTTTATTCCTTCCTAGTTAAATTTACCCTTTTTAATTTTTCATATTCATTTCCTATCTTATTCATAGCCTTTTCCTTTAGGTCACGAGCAGTTGTCCAAGCATTTCACTACATATCGTACTGTGTATGACTGTGTACGTGACAAATAAAATTTGAATTTGAATTTGAATACCTGCCTGTGTACAAACAGGTACTCACAGACACATACTATCTTGGTTGGCTGCTGCCCCTAAACATATCATGCATTATCAGTCTTGTATGCTGCTCGGTAACATTCAGTACTTATTATTTACTGTTACTCATGCTTATGTTGGTTGTTGCCGTGATTTCCCTACTGTGCTGTTTTGTTTTTTCTTATTCTTACTAGGTTATCTAACTAGTTTTTAGTGTCTTTTTCCTCTCTCTCTCTCTCTTCTCCTCTATTTGTCTTTCTCTCTCCTTTTGTTAATTGTCTTCCCGACTTTTCTTCTTCTTTCTCTTTTCCATCCCCCGGTCCTATCCGCTCTGATTGTAATGAGTTAAAAGTTAAAAAAAATAAATGAATAATAAAGATTGAATAAACTATGACAATCAAGTGGTACAGTAGAGCAAAAGTCATAATGATCCACTTGGGAAAATAAATCTGTTGGGCATTTTTCTTGTCCTTCAGACAATAATTCTGATTGTTACAGATCTTGACAGGGCAGGCAAAAAAAATAAATGAATAAAAAATTAAATAAAATGGCTGAATTTATAACTCTTTGTGTTTTCTTTCCAAGGGCAAAGAACTGAAGAACAGAAAGACAAAGAGATGCCTGGAAGTTACAAACCAGAAACTTCTAATGTGGGAATGTACAGGTCAAAGATGGCAAAGTCAACACATAGCCAAGCCGTTTTAAAGTGTGTTTGAACTCCGCTCATAGAGCAGTGGATAAATTACTCCAGGATGCTCTCTTGTGGACATTATTTCATTTTCTTTAAAATATTTTCAATGTCAAAGTTCTTATAAAAAAAAAAAAAAACTAAAAAGGAAATGTGATTTTTTTTTTACCAAAGATTTTCATTTTATAATACAACATCAAACTTTGAGACTTTCTCAAAATTCGAAACAAAGGGACACAGTCGTAAAATCCTAGCAGGATGTTTCCAGTTATATATGCCCTTACTAGAAGTGGCATGAATTGCACCGCATTTGTCTGCAACACACTGTACAACAAATCCATCTTTACGTATTCTGTCACAGTACATGTAAAAGTAAAACTCATGCTTGGAAATTGGGGTTTCATAATGTTGCTTTACTTATTAAATGTTTAGCTACAATGGAGACCACTGTGGAGACCAATTCTTCTTGATGTTTTTAGTTTAATAGCACATTTGTTCTTTCTGGTACAAGTTTGAAGGACTTGAGTTTCCAGTAGTTCAACATGTATTACCATGGCAACATTTATAATTTATCAGAATCAGAATCTTTATTGTCATTGAGTCACGGCTGCGGCAGCAGTCGTGTGTTGTTTGTCAAGGAAGGACCCAAAATGTAGGCAAATGCTGTGATGCGAGTGAGCATTTATTTACAGGGGTGGCAAAGCGGCAAAAACAGGAAATGAGGAATGGGGAGCTACCAAAACCTAGACTGGGGAAAACTAAAGAACAAACCTGAAATGAGTAGTAGGGAGAAAGTTGAAAATCAGTGAGACATAGAGAAACAACAGTAAAAGGCAACCCCACACTATAAATACACACACAGAGGAGCACGAAATGGCAAACCAGAGGGAGGCACAGCTGATCCTAATTAACAAGACGAGACACAGACCTTCAAAGTAAAACTGGAACCCACAGATTTGAACTACCAACACAGACTCAGGGATGTGAAACAGATATATAATCAATAATAATAATAATAATGATAATATTAATAATAATATTAATAAACACAAAACATGGGTCATCGACCCGGGACCATGGCACATTGTGCTTTAAGGAAAGGAAAAAGTGCAGTGCAAGGAAAAAGGCACGCTATTAAGCAAGAAACCCCCCCCCAAATATATATACAATAAATTAACAAAAATTAAATAAATAAAATGAAATAAATAAATACATAAAAATAGTATATAGTATATACACAAGACTATATATAAGAGTGATGTTAAAAGACCAGAGGTACTCCAAAATTAAAAGTCTACTCACTAAATTACTGGTAAATGTCTGTTTTGATTTTGGTGAAAGTTTCATGAGAATTGACAGTTGAAGTAATGATTATGGAAGTTTGAAAGTGACAGTACTGAGTTAAAGAGATAAAGAAATGATAAGAGAAAACAGTGAAATGTTTAAGAGCATGTACTGTAGAGTAATTGGTGAAGTTTGTGACAACAAAGTCTCAATTGAATATAAAGCCGGGCTTGGGCATCAATATAATTACTTTTGTGATTTTGTGGGGTGTCTTTAAAGTAATTAAATTTGTAGAACGGAACTCAGGGAGTTCTAAGAAGCGCAGGGTTCGGAGGTGATGCTCCAAAGCGGTCTCAGACGTGGGTCCATTTCCTCTGGAAGTAGGGATAGTCCACCTGGCAGGTGAGGACAACTGGGGACGGTCCTAAATAGCTAGTGACTGGGTCACTTTCTACTGTCGGGGACAGTAGGTTGCGCTTTTTTGGCCAGCAGAAACCGGGTTTTGGGCGTGAAACCTTAACTTAAAACTTCGGGGAAAGCCTTGGCTGTGAAATGCCAAACATAGAGCTTCAGGCAAAGTTTGGGTTGGTTGACGCTAGGGATGGGTACCGGTGTCCGGTGCCATGATGGCACCGGTTCTGACATAAACGGTAGTAACCAGACCGAAAAGCAGCGCACATTTCGGTGCTTTATTTCGGTGCTTTTTTTTTCCTGAGCTGTGATACACTTCTAGCCAATCGTTTTACGTTTCCCAGGATAGTAGGCGGGGCCAGGTACGTACGTTCAGTTAGAGCAGAGCTACAGATTAAAAATGTCCAAGGCGAAGCGGTCAAAAGTCTGGCTGTACTTCACAGCAAAATATGCAAACTCAGCAGCAACTAGAAAAATTTGCATTTCCTGCGAAAATGCAGTGTGGATGCTTTAAAGCTGAAGCTGTATGCAAAAAGTAGCTGAAAAAGCTGAAAAGTTGCAAAAATTGTAAAAACTTTGCAGAAGCAAAGGAACTTTGCTAAAATGGAATAACTTAGCAGAACTGCAATATCTTAGAGGAAACATAATACTTGGCAGAAATACAATAGCATAGCAGAACTTAGCAGAAATATTGTAACTTACCAGAAACATAACTTCTCAAAAATACAAGAATTTAGGAGAAATAGTATAAGATAACAGAAAGAATATATTTAGACAAAAATACTTAAGCATTACAGAAACACTATGATTTAGAAAAATAGTACAACATAGCAGAAATACTGTGATTTACCAGAGACACTGTGATGAACTATGAATATTGTAATTTTAAATTAAGACTATGTTTTAGCACAAATATTATAATTTGGCAGAAATACTATGATACAGCACAAATACTCTGGTTTAGCACAAATATTATAACATAGCAGAAATACAATTATATAGCAGAAATGCTATATTTAGAAAGAAAAATATAATATAGTAGAAATAGTATGATTGAGCAGAAATACTACAATATAGCATAATAACAATGATTTAGCAGAAATACTATGATTGAGCAGAAGTACTAAGATGTAGTAAAAGTACTTTGATTTAACAGAAATACAATTATGGAGGAGTAATACTTTAAAATGGGAGAAATATTGATACACACACACACATACACAGAGCCTAAAGGGAAGAGTATTTGTGCCATGGAGTGTTAAGAATGTGAGGTCCATATTAGAAAAGCTGGTAAAATCATAAAAGTTTGCAGAATTGTAATAAATGATGAATATGAATTACTGGTCTGTGACAGTGTATTAATTTGTAGGGAAAAAAACATGTTGACCAAGGTGGAATCGAACCCACGATCTTTGGCTTGCAGACCCGTGTCATTACCAACTGCGCCACTGGGAAAGAGAGGAGCCGTTTTGAAAAACAGGGTGATGAGCAGTCAGAATTAGATCCCGGTGAGAGGCGAAAAACGCTGTTTTTTGGAGTTACAAAACGTTGTGTAACTCAAAAACTAGGTGGACTAGAGGCATAATTCTTGTACTGGGTGAATCAGCGGACTTTGGTGTACTTTGACTGTGATTTTCATTGCTCTTTGTACAACCGTCGCTGAGATATGACGAGAGAGGAAACGGAAGACCTCAGACATGATTGGCTGGCTGGGAAGCCGTGCAGGCCCTGATATGTGATATGTGTCTGAGTCCGCACAGAGGATTGGCTGCCTGGCAGAAATATATAGAAATAGTATGATTAAGCATAAATACTACATTTAGCAGAAATACTATATTAAGCACAAATCCTATAAAAAGCAGAAATAGTATATTAAGCACAAATCCTATTAAAAGCAGAAATAGTATATTAAGCACAAATCTTATAAAATAGCAGAAATAGTATGATTTAGCACAATAGTAATAAGTTAAACAGAAAAATTGGAAAAGCAAAATGGACAGCTGAAGAAATGCTGAACATGCTGAGGGTCCCTCAAATATACTTGTTAAATGAAAAAAATCAGCAAAAAATATATATAACAGCCACACAATCAGAAATATGTACACATAAGGAAACACACATGCACAGAGAGACACACACACAAGATCCAATTCAGTCAACCAGTCTAAATATATTGAATTTGAATCTTAGAATGAGATCATCCCATTAAAAGGCCTTCTCTCTCTCTCTCTCTCTCTCTCTCTCTCTGTCACACACACACACACACACACACACACACACAGGGAGAGAGAAGTAAGTTTCTAGCTCAGTCAGCCTGGGAGCTGCTGAATTTGAATCCACCAATCAGAGGCTACGTTCACACTGCAGGTCTTGATGCTCAATTCCGATTTTTTGATCAAATCCGATTTTTTTTACTGCTCGTTCACACTACAAATAAAATGCGACAGCAAACGTGCTCTAGTGTGAACGCTCAAAGCGGCCCGCATGCGCAAAAGAAGACGTCACACACAACGCGCTCTGTTTAGACCCAGAGCAACAGTATTGTTTGACTGATGGCCCTTAATATAAAGACTTCGGACTTCACGTTTCCCAATTTTTGCTTTAAGTTGTTTTGTTATTTACATAATAATGTAAATAACCTAATAATGATCCTTATTGCTGTTTAAGAGAGGAGCGGTGCTTCAAAGGATAGCTGCAGATTTCTGTCAGAATCTGCAGATTAAACAGTACAAATAAAATGTTTACGTTGTCTTCCCAACAGTTTCACTGACATCTACACTGGATGGCTAGGAAGCGTTCGCGATGTCGTATCGGGTGCTTCTCCGGCGCTGATAATTGGCTTCAGTCTTGTGTCGGTGACGTAAAAGACGGATTTAATGCAACTTGACCGTTCAAACAGCAGTCGCTTTCTAAAACATCGGATATGTATCGGATTCAGTACCACATACGAAAGTGACCCAGATCGGATTTGAAAATATCGGATTTGCGCCGTTCACACTGTCATAGCATGATCGGATATGGGTCGCATAGGGTCAAAAAAATCGGATTTGATGCGCTTTCGCCTGCAGTGTGAACGTAGCCAGAGAGCCTGTGCACTTTTTCCCGCCAAAACAGGTGCATCTATTTACACACGCAGCACAGAGAGACACAGGATTATCCGGTTGTTCAGTCTGACGTCACTAGCCGTGTCTGGGTCTAAACTCTGCTGCAGGTCCATATATCAAATGATCACTATGGCATTACTGTGAGTGAGTTGAAAAACTGTCTAAAGTCTTTCATCTTTAATAAAATGATCAGCGTTCTGCTCTACCAGGTGTAACAATTGAGTTTAACATCCAGGCATCCATGAAAACAGAATTTATGACATTTAACGGAGTTAGAAGTTAGCAGGGAGTTAGCTCGCTAGCTTCTATCTAAATACAATATAGCATGTCCTGACTGCGGGGTTTTGGAAACAAATTAAAACGTACAGCTCTGTTATCACTTCCAACATAAATGAAGACAGAAAGCTAAACAGCAGTGACGTTTGTAGGGTTACTGAAGTTTGGCTAGCTGGTATATAATGATGTGCTACGTGACCGCTAGCGACACAGCTATGTTAGCATAATATAAACAAGCTAACTTTTTTTCCACTTGATAAAAGTTACCGTGAGTGTTCTCGGTGGTCAGGAACAAATGTAATTGCATGGCAGGATGCTGTAAACGGACCAAACTTCAGCCAGGAGAACAACTGAGATAATCCATCCACAATACGAGGTTAGTCATTCATATACTGCTGCATGGGCTGGGCTGTAGTTACATCCTAAGGTTTTAAAAACTGAGCTTAAATAAATGATTAGCGGTAATAAAAGCCGAGGGAGGTCAACAGTGATCACTGACTGTTTTAGGAGCTTTTTGAGATCAAATAGAAGAAAATACATAACATTAAACATGTTAACAACACAAATGCCATATTAAACGCAGACTACTTTAGACCCGGAAGTAGGATTCGTCGCGTCATCACTGAACAACCGGATTGCAGTCTATTTCTCATAATGACGACTCCCCTCAAACAAATGACCATAATTTCCTAACCGTAGGGGCTAGAGCGGTCATTCTTACACCGTTTTGTTCAGAAGAGATGGGGGAATCTTCAAGTGTTGACAATTTATCATTAAAATATGAATTTTTAGAGATACATGACATGGATGACTTGTTGACTTAGAAGCCACGAATTCCCCAATATGCAAATTTGAATGCCTCAGACCACATATATGATTGGCTGGCTGGGAAGCCGTGCAGGCCCTGATTTGTGGATTTGAATTCCTCAGCCCTCAGATATGATTGGCTGGCTTAGAAGCCATGAAGGCCCCAATATGCAAATTTGAATGCCTCAGGACACATATATGATTGGCTGGGAAGCCGTGCAGGCCCTGATTTGAAAATTTGAATGTCTCAGTCCTCACAGAGGATTGGCTGCCTGGGGACCTGGCAGAAATATATAGAAATACTATGATTAAGCATAAATACTACATTTAGTAGAAATACTATGTTTTAGCACAAATACTATAAAAAGCAGAAATACTATAATTTACCAGAAATACTATATTAAGCACAAATCCTATAAAAAGCAGAAATAGTATGATTAAGCATAAACACTACATTTAGTAGAAATACTATGTTTTAGCACAAATACTATAAAAAGCAGAAATACTATAATTTAGCAGAAATACTATATTAAGCACAAATCCTATAAAAAGCAGAAATAGTATGATTAAGCATAAACACTACATTTAGTAGAAATACTATGTTTGAGCAAAAATCCTATAAAAAGCAGAAATACTATATTAGGCACAAATCCTATAAAAAGCAGAAATAGTATGATTAAGCATAAATACTACATTTAATAGAAATACTATGTTTTAGCACAAATAGTATAAAAAGCATAAATACTGTAATTTAGCAGAAATACTATATTAGGCACAAATTCTATGAAAAGCAGAAATAGTATGATTAAGCATAAATACTACATTTAGTAGAAATACTATGTTTTAGCACAAATCCTATAAAAAGCAGAAATACTGTACTATGATTTAGTAGAAAAACTATAAATAATCAGAAATACTATATTTTGCACAAATCTTATAAAATAGCAGAAATAGTATGATTTAGCACAATAGTAATAAGTTAAACAGAAAAATTGGAAAAGCAAAATGGACAGCTGAAAAAATGCTGAACATGCTGAGGGTCCCTCAAATATACTTGTTAACCCTTTACAGCCGATCGGAGCGGGCACGCTCTGTTTTGCGTAACTATTTTTAAATCCCGGTAGCTCTGCAACCAAGTAAGCTAGCGCAATAATTTTTTTTGCATATGAAACTGGAGGAGTTGTACTTACATCTTATGCCATCAGCTTGTCCTAGGTCACAGTTTCCTTCCACATATAGCTTTGCAAAAACTGCATAAAAATCACTTGCAGCAACAAAAACATGATATTCCAGAAACACGCTTCGCCGATCCATCAGCTGTTTGTAACACTTCCTACGTCCATCAGCGCGAACTATCACATGACCGCATGACCTGCCCGAAACCGGAAGTGACGTCATTTTGCGGAAATGTAGTTTTTTACGATCGGGGCCTTATGAGCTTGTGTTTTACTTGTTATGTGTTTTAAAAAGTTATGTTTGACTTTATGACTTTCTGTGTCGTTTCTGGGATGCTTAAGACTCATATTGCACTGCTGGAAATAGTTTATTTTGATGCATATGCTGTTATTTTGCAAATTTGCACTATAATATTTATTTTCGTTTTTCCTGCAGTATATAAAAATTGGTGTATTTCAAAAATAAAACTATGAAGACACTCAAAATAAATTTCCTGTGGTGGGAAACTAGTTTGTGTAACTTTTTTGTATTTACAGTTTTGAGGGATAAGCCTCTTAAATTTCTCTAACTAGAAATATATGTTAAAAAAACAAAAACGATTTTCAATTTTTTTGTAGTTTATTGCACTTTTTTGCAATTTATGTAATTACTATGCACCTAATGCAGACATATTATTAAAGTTTGGGCTATAATGGTTGTATTGATGTATAGCAACTTGAAATGCTCCCAAAAATGGCTCCACAGCATGTAAAAATATAATATAAGCTCTGGCGAACTTGGTTCTATGGTAGGTCTTAAAGGGTTAAATGAAAAAATCAGCAAAAAAATGCACAGGGAGAGAGAAGTAAGTTTCTAGGTCAGCCTGGGAGCTGCTGAATTTGAATCCACCAATCAGAGAGCCTGTGTACTTTTTCCCGCCAAAACAGGTGCATCTATTTACACACGCAGCACAGAGAGGCACAGGATTATTGCAGCCTATTTCTCATAGTGACGACTCCCCTCAAACAAATGACCATAATTTCCTAACCGTAGGGGCTAGAGCGGTCATTCTTACACCGTTTTGTTCAGAAGAGATGGGGGAATCTTCCAGTGTTGACAATTTATCATTAAAATGTGAATTATTAAAGATATTTGACTTCTAATGCACCATAACTGAGTAGAGCGAAGCAAAAACTGGCTTGACTTGCCCTCAAACAACGCTTTGTAACTCGAAATCTATTTGGATTATCGATATCATTCTTTCACCGTAAGAGACAGCAGGCTTTGGTGGAAATTTTCAGGTCTCTGTGGAAATCCAACAAAAAGTTATGACGAGAGAAAAAAGTGGTTCATTTCCAGGGTTTGAAATCTGAAGAAATCTGAGCGACGGACGAATTTCCTACCCTCAAACAAGTCCAACTCATTTCAGAACGGTAATACGTGAGAAAGAAATTCTTGAATTGTGAGCGTCACGAGTGTCTGAAGATATACCGGGACAAGCCTCATGTCTTAACTTTGCTTCGTTAAGGAGATATGACGATTCGAATATGCCTCTCATTACAGAAATGCAGCGGTGATTTTGAACAAACTCTCCATTGACTTTATATGGAGAGTTTTCCGACATTGTGTTGGTCTGAGGAGATTTGCGAAAGTTCTATGAATACCACAACAATGATAGTGACATTTTCGGAAACCCAGCAAAAATACCTATGTTTTGATGTATAATTTGTGGAAGTTGAGTGAAGATTGAGCAAGTAGCAAGAAGTTGTTCGGACATGAAGAGAAGACTGCAAAACCTTCAGTGGCACACTGGAAGCCAAGTGCATAGCAACCATAACAACGCATGTATTTTGTGAAAAATCACAATTTTGCAACTGAAAACTTTAAGAGGCATAAAGGTAAAACGGTAAAAGATTTGAAAAAGCTGAATCATACCTGAATAGCCCAATAATTTGAGAACATTTTAAAGTTTGAATGGTTGTTCTACGTGAAAATATGAGGAAGTAGTTAAGTTTCAGAAACAAGCAAATTTTAGCAGAATTGCAGAAGTTTCCCATTCATTTCAATGGGACAAATTAAGCTTAATATTTTAAAAAGTATAATAGTTAAAAATACCAAAAGACATAGCAGGAATTAGCAGAAATAGCAGAATATTTTAAAATTTGAACGGTGAAAATCGGCTGAAAATTGTGGAAGTAGTTAAGTGCCAAAAAGTGTACGGAAGTCCCAAGAGGAACTCAAGAGTGTGGATGCTTAAAGCATCCACACAACAAGTGCTTTAAGCTGATACTGTGATACTGTCAAAGGAGGTAACACCTCGAATAAAGATACAATACAATACAATACAATACAATCCGATGAAACACCTGGCGACGCATAGCGTTTTTTTTTAAAAGCCCAGAAATGCGCCGTATTTGATAGCTTGCTGCGAGACCTCACACTGTGCACGTTGGGTGGGTTGCCAGTTATCGGACCCGGAGCAACATCCCCCAAAAACCCGAAGAATAGAGTCCTGGCCCCTAGCCCTGCCAGTGTAGCAGAAATGATGAGGATGATGATGGCAGCAGAAGCCGTTCTTCTCTGCGTGAGTCGCTTAATGTTGTTCGAGTGTAATTTACGTTGAGTAGGCTAACCACGTTATTACATTAATGCATGTAAGGTGAACTAGCAAACATGATCATAGCTACATGCGGCTGTCCTCTTGTTTGATGGTAGATACTCCCTTCACCCTGGCCAAAAAGGCTAAAATGACCAAAGAAAAAGTGGGAAACAGCTGAACATGAGAGGTTTTTGGACAAA
This sequence comes from Diplotaxodon limnothrissa, assembly GCF_057381915.1. Classification (NCBI taxonomy): domain Eukaryota; kingdom Metazoa; phylum Chordata; class Actinopteri; order Cichliformes; family Cichlidae; genus Diplotaxodon; species Diplotaxodon limnothrissa. Next base: position 2,954,986 of record NC_140602.1, read on the forward strand.
GTTTGTGTTTTTTTTCCATTGTTTAAGCACTGCTTCCAGCCAAGAGTGATACCATATATGCCCCATAGCTGCAGAAAAGGCTAACATTGTTATCTTTTTACAAAAAACAAACAAACAGCTGAACATGAGAGGTTTTTGGACAAAGTTTGTGTTCTCCATTCTTTAAGCACCGGTTCGAGCACCGTTTAAGCACCGGCACCGTTTCAAAAGTACCGATTTGGCACCGGTATCGGATAAAACCTAAACGATACCCATCCCTAGTTGACGCTTTTAAATTCAGTTAGGGCACTAGAAATCGGGCCACCGTCCGGGACGGATACTGGTTAAATTGATCGCAAAAAACTCAGGGAGTTTATCAGTTGGACCGTTATGTTAAATTTGTCGAAATTGTGTAGGTGTTAAAATGTCAGGCCTGATATTGGTGGTTGTAATTATCGGACGTCTATGTAATATAATGTAAGAAAATTTCTGTGGAGGTCCGGTAATGGCGGCTGGCTGAAAGGACGTGCCCACTTCTGCTCCGCTATCTTTCTGTAAAATCCTGAATAATACTCGTTTGTTAGACATTGAACGACACCTAGGACAGCTGTGATGCCTCTCTCGCAAAGGAAACCCGGGAAAAACATTGGTAGACCGACTCAATCGAAATTATCTGACTTCACTTCTAAGTTGAACTCTGAGGCTAGCTGTGAAGCTAGCGTTAGATAGATAGCGAGACTAATATTAACGCTAGCCAGGCGGTGGAGGAGGGAAATGATGAGCCGACTGAGAGAGAAAAGACGGCCGAAGGCTCAGACGTAATACTGGCGGCTATTGCAAGCTTGAAATCCAATTTTTCCTCCAAACTTGATGGTATTTTGTCAGCAATAGAGACCGTGAGGAAGGATGTTAATGAGTGTGCCAAGCGGGTCAACGAGGCGGAGGCCCGGATATCTGCAGCAGAAGATAGCATTACCACCTTGGAAGCAAAGGTACGGACTCTTGAAAATAACAACAAAAACCTCGAGGACAAAGTGCTGGATCTGGAGACCAGATCGCGACAATCTAACTTGAGACTTGTTAACCTGCCCGAGGACGCAGAAGGAGAAGACACGTGCGCTTTCTTGGAAAACTGGCTACCGGAGGCTCTGAACTTGGCGCCGCTACGAACCACTCTGACGCTGGAGAGAGCGCATCGGGTCGGCCAGAAGAATATGTCAAATACCGCTGCACCAAGGACTATGATCATGAAGTTTCTAAATTACAAGGATAAAATGACCGTGATAAGAGCTGCCAGGGCAAAGGGACAGATTCTTTTCAAGAATCGCCCGGTGAGATTTTATGAGGACCTAGCGACCGGAGTGCACAAAAAACAGAAAGAGTTTGACGCCGTGAGACAACAGCTTCGCTCCATGGGTATCCGGTATGGCATGATTCCTCCTGCGCGACTGATAGTGACACACAACGGACAGTCCCGCATCTTTAACCTGCCAGGTGAAGCGGAGAACTTTGTGAAGGCTCTGAGGTCAGAAAGTGGACCGGGGTGAGATGATGTAATCATGGTCATACTACAGTGTGTTGGCATGGAGGGGTGATTACTGAGCTTTAAGTTTAAAAAGAAGTGAGAGGGAGAGAGAGAAAGGCCAGTTTGTTATATTTATTTGTTTATTGGTCCAGAGGCTCACAGCCACTATTAGTACCCTGATTTTCTTATCGTATTCAATAACGAGTTTTTTGTTTGCATAGCGGGGTGGGGTAAGGGACAAGTGTTCAGGCACAGTCGGTTGATCCTCACTTTTGGGTGGAACAACCTTTAGCTGTTAGACAGGTGCCAATATGTATAGGGGGAGGGAAATGGGTGCCCAAGTTCAAGTTAAAGGGGCATATTCAGTATTCATTGTTATGGATGTAGTTTTTGACATTCAGGTATTATTTGTTTCTCTGTCCTTTAATATTTCAAATGTGTTGGGAAGCTCATTCAGTGTTATATGTTATGTCTGGTGGGATAAGAATTAAAATTTCTTCTTGGAACTGCAGAGGACTACAAAAACTGGAGAAGGTAAAACAAGTAATGTCTAGGCTGAACTCTATGCACTCTGATATCATGCTGCTACAGGAAACGCACCTGTTGTCTAGTCAAGAGGCGAAGATTAGGAGGAGGTGGCAAGGCAGTATATATTCTGCGCCCTTCACTTCTCAGGCAAGAGGTGTTATGATCTTGATCCACAAATCTATACCATTTCAGGTGACAAGGGTTATTAAAGACAAGGCTGGGAGATATGTTATTTTACAGGGCACACTTATTACGGAAAAAATAATCCTGATAAATATCTATGCTCCAAACACTGATGACCCAAAGTTTTTTCATAATCTTTTTCTTACAGTATCATGTCTGTCTGGTAGCCTTATTATAGCAGGGGATTTTAATTGTACGTTGAACCCAGAATTGGATAGGAGCTCAGGTATTGATCTCTCTCATCCTAAAAGTAGGCAAACTATTCAACATTTTATGAAAGAACTTGATCTGAGGGATATTTGGAGGGATATGAACCCTAAGGTCTTAAAATACTCCTGCTATTCACATACACATAAATCATACTCGCGTATTGATTACTTTTTAGTTTCTGCCAATTTGAGTTATAAAATAAAGGACTGTGACTATGATAATATTTTAATATCTGACCATTCGCCAAACTCGTTAATATATGAAGATTTGAGACTGAAGAGAGATCCCTCTAGGTGGAGATTTAAACAAAAGTGGCTCCTAGACTCAGAATTTATATCTTTCATAGATAACCAAATAAACATTTTTTTTGATACTAATAGGGATGAAACATCACCCTGCTCAAGATGGGAAGCTTTTAAGGCCTACATAAGGGGTCAGATTATTAGCTTCACAAGTTATAGAGCAAAGCAAACTTATCAGAAAACAAAAAAGTTGGAGGCAGAGATTGAGATGCTTGAGGGAGAATATTTTCAAAGTTTTTGTCCAAGAGTCCATCAAAAGCTTCTGTTACTAAGAACACAGTATAATGAACTTTCTGCTTCTAAGGCAGCCTCACATCTTTTGCGTCTTAAACAGACATTCTATGATCAAGGGGAAAAGCCCGGGAAATTATTAGCCTGGCGCCTCCGTCAATTACAGAATGAGAAAAACATTGCCTCAGTTGAAAACAGTGATGGACAGGTTATTGTTGACCCTCTAGGAATTAATGAAACTTTTAAGGTTTTTTTTGAAAAATTATATAACTCAGACATAACACACATGGGACAAGAGCAAGATCTCTTCTTAGATACCCTTCAGTTGCCCAGCATTTCAGGACTAATGAGCGCAGATCTTGATACACCTATAACAAAGGAGGAGATATCTATAGCAATAGACCATTTGAAAACAGGTAAAGCCCCAGGCCCAGATGGGCTGCCGACAGAAATTTATAGGGTATTTAAAACTAAACTGCTGTCCCCTCTTTTTGACATGTTTTCGGATTCATTTGAAAAGGGAATCCTTCCGGTCTCATTAAGAGGAGCCCTGATAACTTTATTGCCCAAACCTGGTAAACCGTGCAATAAATGTGGTAACCTAAGACCAATAAGTCTTCTTAATGTGGATCTAAAGATACTTTGCAAAATTTTGGCTCGAAGACTGGAGAGATTTTTACCTGATCTAATTACCTGTGATCAGAATGGGTTTATTGCGGGTAGACAGGGATTTCATAATGTGAGAAGAGTGTTGGATATTCTTCATAGTCAGGAGGGAAAACCGGACACTGCTCTACTATCATTAGATGCCGAAAAGGCCTTTGATAGAGTTGAGTGGCCCTATTTATTTGAAATATTAAAAAGATTTGGCTGTGGGGATAATTTCTGTCGGTGGATTAGACTTTTATATAATGAGCCATATGCTGAAATACTGACAAATGGAATTATATCTAAACCGTTTGAAATTAAACGGGGCTGTAGGCAAGGGTGCCCTTTGTCCCCTTTATTGTTTATTTTAGCAATCGAACCGTTTGCCATTGCGGTGCGGTCCCATAAGAGCATAACTGGTCTAACAGTAAACCAACAGGAACACAGAATTGCTTTATTTGCAGATGATGTTATTCTTTTCTTGGAAAAGCTGAAGGAGTCTATCCCAGCCTTGTTGGATCTACTACACATATTTGGACGGATATCAGGATATAAAGTGAACAAAGAAAAATCTTCATTAATGATACTTAACTCAGAAGAGAGAGAGGGTGCTGGAAATTCTTTCCAATTCAAAATGGTAGACTGTTTTACCTATCTGGGGATTAAGATAGTGCCATGTTTGAGAGACATTGTTGGAGCTAACTACACCCCTATGGTAGACTCAATCACCTCATCCCTAGATAGATGGAAGCCCTTGCCCTTGTCACTTATAGCGAGAATTAATGTTCTTAAATTAAACATAATGCCCAAACTTTTGTACCTGTTCCAGAACATCCCATTGTCACCCCCTGCTAACTTATTTTCACACCTGAAGACAATTTTTGTACTTTTTTGTGGAATGATAGACGACCAAGGCTCCGTTTATCACTCTTGTACTTACCGTATGAATGAGGAGGCCTCAAATGTCCCAATCCACTTTGGTACTATTGGGCAGCCCAATTGAGGACTATGATGTATTATTTTACAGATAAATCCCCCCCGCCTTGGACAAATATGGAAAACAGTTCAGTACCTCTTCCCCTTCCCCAGTACCTATACTCAGCAAAAGTCAAAATGTTGAAAAAAAAGACAAAAAATCCTATAGTCAGAAATATGATTATGATCTGGTATCAGGTTAAAAAATACCTGGGTGAACCCACCTCTTTCGCACGCTTTAGCCCAATATGGGGTAATCAATTTTTCCCTCCAGGCAGAGCAGACCCTGGTTTTAGGAAGTGGGCTGACAAAGGCTTAAAGACAATAGGGGATCTCGTGGGATCAGAGGGTGAGATTTTGATGTCATTTGAGGAGTTGATTTCCAAGTATGATATCCCATGCAAACATCGATTTAAATATCTACAAGTGAGAAACTTTATTAGATCATCTCAAAATCAGTGTTTGTCAATCCCTCCGTTTTCCACTTTGGAAACAGAAATGAAAAGAGATTGCTTTGGAAAGGGAATAATCTCCAAATTATATAATATGTTAGTAGAGGGTTCCCCTGAATCTTCTTTAGGAAAACTTAATGCCTGGAGGGAAGATTTACAGGAGGACTTATCCTCCGAAGACTGGGAGGAGGCATGTGCTGAAGCACAAACACAAACTACCAATACTCGTCTCAAAGTATTGCAATATAATTGGCTAATGAGGACGTACGTGACTCCAGAAAAGCTTAATAAGTATAATGGTGATATCCCAGACTTGTGTTTCAGGTGTGGAGAGGAGAAAGGGACGTTTTTCCACTGTGTCTGGGAATGCAATAAAGTACAACGGTTTTGGAAAGAGATTAAACAAGCTCTGGATATTATATTGGGTACACAACTAGCTCTTGACCCTAAACTTTTTATTTTAGGGTTATATCCTGATGGACATCTTATGTCTAGAAAGGTAATTACCGCCCTGGACTTATGTCTACTGCTGGCAAAAAGAGTCATAGCACTCTCATGGAGGAAGACCAGTAAACCAAAATACATTAACTGGATTAAGGAATTGTCCACAACTTTACCTATGGAAAAAATTACTTACATTATCAAGGGGAAACTACCACTTTTTCAAAACATCTGGGGTCCCTTTATGCAATATATGGGAAATATGGATCTTGGCAGTATGGTGGATGGGGCAGATGGGGTGTAAATGTTGGTGGTCCTCTGCAGTTTCCTAAATTAATCTCTTTTATACTTGATCTTTAATGCTGTGTGAATTGTACATTTGAGTTTGTAACTTTGAACCATGCACAATAGTGTAACCGAGTTGATGTTGAGCAACCCTTGGAAATAGAGAAGCTTATTTTTTATATATATATATATATATATATATATATATATATATATATATATATATATATATATATATATATATATATATGTGTGTGTGTGTATATATATATATATATTTTTTTTTTTTTTTTGGGGGAGGGGGGGGGTTGTGTTTTCCTTTTCCTTTGTTTGACTAAGTTATTATTTACAGGTGATATAGTTTGTACTTCCACTTAACTGTTGCTCTCTAACATCTTATAAGTGTCTGATTTGCAAGGGAGGGCGATTGACTGTTATACAATAATTTAAGATAAGATAAGATAAGATAGAACTTTATTAATCCCTCGGGTGGGTTCCTCTGGGAAATTCGACTTCCAAAAAGCACAGCAACGACCGAAGTTACAGTTACAGAATTGTTATATATATATATATATTTATATATATATACATACACACACACACACACACACACACACACACACATATATAAATACAGAGACAAATATAAATAAAATATACAAAGGGGATAAATAGAATAAATAGGAATAAAAAATAAAAATACAAGTGAATTGCACATTTCAAGTATTGAGTCTATTGCACTGTTGACTATTTACAAAAAGTATTGCACAAGGTATTGTACAGTGAGGTGCAGAGGCACTACAGCTTAGTTGTTCCCCCCTCCTTTGTCCTCCTGTTTCCCCTCCCTCTCCCCTCCAGAGAGGAGTTAAACAGTCTGATGGCGTGTGGGACAAAGGAGTTTTTAAGTCTGTTAGTTCTTGTCTTGGGGAGAAGCAACCTGTCACTGAACAGACTCTTCTGATTGTTTATGGCCGTGTGCAGAGGATGCCCAGCATTGTCCATAATGTCCATCAGTTTCTTTAATGTCCTTTTCTCTGCCACTGTCACCAGAGTGTCCAGCTTCATGCCGACCACAGAGCCAGCCTTCCTGATCAGTTTCTCCAGCCTGGATTTATAAATAAAATTTATAAAATAAATTTAGCTACTCTGGATGTTTCCTTTGCTGTGGAAGTACTCCAATTTCTGTATGTAATTTTGAAACGCAATAAAGATATTGTTGGGGGAAAAAAAAGAAGATTTCTGTGTGTAACCAGTCTGTCATGCTGACAGTGTGTTGCAGTGCTGCAGTCTATTTTTAGACGGTGTGTGTAAATGCAAATGAGTCTAAAAGAGGAAGCTGCTGTGGAGCGCACAGAGGAGTGTTACTTTCTATTTAGCGTGTTATCAAGTTTTATAAGTATTGTTTGCAAAATATTGTTAAATATCTGTGATTAAGATGCTGGTTTTGCTGATCATAAGAGTGTAAATACAGTTTTGATTCATTGCTGTGAATGTATGACTGGTAACGGCGGTTGGAAGCAGAAAATAGAAACTGTTTATGTACTAGGCCAGTGTTTTGGTCAGATGATTTAAGGTGGTTTTGAAGGTTTTGAATAAGAAATAAAGGCATGATGCAAGAGAGGATGTTTTAAAGTTTGAAAGTGCTTTTAATTCACATCATGCAGAAGTAATGTTATAGATGTTTGAGTCTTTTTAGCTGTCTATTACTGATGAATTAGTTTGTTTTTTGAGTTTTTTGCTGAAGTTGTATGATTACTTGCTTTTTGATTGATGGTTGTGATTGAATCTGATTGCAAAGTTGAGTCTCTTAAGAAAGCAAGACCTTTCTAATTCACCTCAGACCTTTAAGCCATAGTCTAAATTGTAATCATAGTGTATGGTTATTGATTAGAGCAGATTATATGAGACTTTCAGTGGAGACTGCTAAAAGATATGAGCTGTCTTGATGCAGAGAAAGTGGAGTCGTTATCCTTGAGGATTGAATGATGCTCTGCCTCTGTGGTCAAGTTCAGACATGGGCTTTAAGCAACCATGAGCCACCGTACGAGTTTACTGTGTCAGCAGAAATAAGGAAGTCAGAATTACAAGACTTTTTGTGTTGTTGTTTTCTGATATTTCAGTGCTTGATTATTGTGAAAGCCCAGGACGGGAACCAAGTGAGGCGGAGCGGTCATTCTTTCGCTTGTGTGAGAGCACATTTGATGATTTTCAAATCCAGTTTTACTGGAGCAGATGGACCGCGCCCTAGTAATTTCCATAACGAGAAGTAGAGCTGTCTCCGATTAAAACATATTGGGGTTAAAGAGTGCTCGAGGTTCTGGGGAGATTGGATTTGGCTTTTCTCTCTCTCTTCCAAAAGTATTAATTTTATCCCTCAAAATTGAAATAGAGCTGATTCTTCTGTCCTCACACACTCAGGATCTGAAGTTGTTCTCTTACATTTTTTTCAGTATTACAGTACACTACAGTACTTTAATCCATACTTCCTGATTAATGAGGAGTTACTGAAGTACAAGCTTTTTTTAAAAAAGAAAGTTACTGTCTTTACAGATGTGGCAAGAGACTGAAAGCATGCTGTTGTTTGCACATTTAATATTCAGCTCTGCACAGGAGCTGAAGCAGGATGCAGCCTGTTGCTTTTACAGTATAATACTTGTAATAAAAGTACAGTAACAGTAATTAGTGACTGAGTAGCCCGGGGCGTTTCTCTTGATTTCTTTAGTCGGTGTAAATTCATTCACCTGCACGGGTTAGCTAAACGAACCCTGACAGCTGAGTGCTCATTTTAGCTAGCTAGGTCGCAGGAGCTAGCTAAGGACGGTAGTTACGGATTAGCTTACAAACACGTTTAACTTACCGTAAAAGTGCAGCAGGGCCTCGGGTCCTTCTGTCGGGTAGTCCAGTTTACTGAAGAACACCTCAGGCTGTCAGGTTAAAACACTCGGTCGTGTTTTCGTAGTGTAAACGTTGGCACTCCTCTCAGAGCCTACGCTCTATCTGCTATTCCCGGACAGAGATACGCAAGTTTCTCCGTGATTGCAGCTGCCAGTCAAAGCTGTTATGATGACGTTTCACCCCAATTTAACATCACCGCGGTAGGAATTAGAATCAAACTTATGGGAAAGGAGACTCATTGGACATCAATCAGCGTGATGAGAACTATTGATAACAAAAGAAAGAATCTTTGGAAAAAGTTTATCTTAGGAGAATTAATTTATTTTAGTCTGACCCCAGTCCCATCCACTAACATGGAGGAGGCGGGATTTATGACCTATACTGCAGCCAGACACCAGGGGGCGATAGAGACGTTTTGGCTTCATTTTTGGGGAGCTGTCGCGTCGTCCATCTTTTATACAGTCATTGATACGCACCTACTGGCATGCCCCTTTAAATTTCTTCATAAATGTTATTTAATGTTATTATTACGGCAGCACGGTGGTTAGCACTGTTGCCGCACAGCAAGAAGGTCCTGAGTTCAATTCCACCAGCACGCCAGGGTCTTTCTGTGTGGAGTTTGCAGGTTCTCCCCGTGTTTGCGTGGGTTCTCTCCAAAGACATGCAGCTTGTGGTGATAGGTTAATTGGTTAATCCGAATTGCCCATAGGTGTGAATGTGAATGCGAATGGTTGTCTGTCCCTGTGTGTTGGCCCTGCGACAGACTGGCAACCTGTCCAGGATGTACCCCGCCTCTTGCCCTATGACGGCTGGGATAGATTCCAGCACCCCCTGCGACCCTTAAAAGGATAAGCGGAAGCAAATGGATGGATGGATGGAATGTTATTAATATCTTTAAAATGATAGCACCACAAACAAAAATTTTTGCAGCACAAACATAGCACAAACCTGTGACATCAACTTTTGTTTAATTTAGGTGATGTGGGGGGCTGGTTGACCTCTGATGACCTCTAGAAATTTTCTTGAATATCTTTAAAATGATAGCAGCACAAACGAAAATTTTTGCAGCACAAACCAGCACAAACGTTTGATACCACTTTTGTTGGATTTGAAGAAGGTGGGGGGGGGGGCAACTTCACTCACATTGGATAATTTTGCCGCAAAATACAGCAGACGGCAGAAGGGAGCGGCCGAAGAATGAACTGTCAAAAGTAAGTTCTGAATATTATGTCACTTATTTATGTGCGAATGTTTAATAACAAAGAACATTAAAACATTACTGTTGGCCACATGTCGGCAAAGTTATGTGACATTAGTGATGTTTGTACTTTCAGCGTTAACTTGGTTTTAAAGCCTCTACTTCAAAATATATATATGATCGACCTTAATCTTACAGAGAATGTGATGATTTGATGGATAATTAAAGTCAGTCATATATCCACAAACACAACAAGCTGAAAGTCAGTGATGCTGCTCGTTTTGCAGTCCTGAACATCACGGCACAAGCAGGATTCACTGCACTGTTAATGTTAGCTATGTTATATTGCTGCCTCTGTTCGGTGGTGTCGAGCCAAACGCACTTTAACGTGTGTTTGAACGAGCTGACGGTTCACTCGTTAAGCTGAAAGAAAGATGCTTTAATCACAGCAGTCACACATGTGTCCACTGCACCATCTGGAACTCTTCTTGTTTACACTCGTAATAACACAAACACTAAATCCTGCTTCTCTGGTGCTGTTGTGTAGCAGTGTGTACACCTGAGACTGTCACCTGTCTGTCTGTCCTGCACTCTCTCTCTGTTTCTTTCTCTCTGATTGTGGAATAAAAGTATGAACATGTGTTTATAAGTTGCACTTGTGTTTGAATCCTGCAGCTTATCACACATTTGATTTCCATGTGTGACGACTGCAAGTGTCCAGAGTGAGGACAGACTGAGGGACCCACTGCTGCACATCATCTGTGAGGCTTTGCACTAGAGCAAGGCGATATGGCCAAAAATATTTATCACGATATATATTTGAAAATTTGCGATAACGATATAACCGACGATATAATTGATGCGAGACAAAATACAACTCCACAACATTACTAGCGCAAAAAAACAATCTTCCATTTATTTTCACTTAAACAAGAAGCTGGTTTTTATGTACATTAAAGCTTTATAAAAATGTAACAGTGCAAATGCAAATTCCTTGCTGAAAGTTTAACCAAAAGGCATTTCCAGTAGAAATGGGCTGACACATCCTGAGCATAACCATGTATAATATCCACTGAAGTTAAAAAGAGGTGCTTTGCAACATTAAACTGCAGTGTGCAGTACGTATTTTTCGGACCATAAGGTGCACAGGATTATAAGGCACATTAAGCGAAACAAAGCAGTCAGATAAATCAAACTTTATTAAACTCATTCTTCTTGCTTCCTCCACTTCTGTACCATTGATTCATTAATGTTGAATTCTCTGGCAGCTGCTCTATTCCCATGTTGTTGCAGTATATTAATGACTAACCTCGTATTGTGGATGGATTATCTCAGTTGTTCTCCTGACTGAAGTTTGGTCCGTTTACAGCATCCTGCCATGCGATTGCATTTGTCTCTAACTATCAGGAACTTTAACGTTAACTTTTATAAGTGGAAAAGTGTTAGTGTTCGTCCTCCAGCTTCACTGTTTATGTTATGCTAACATAGCTGTGTCGCTAGCGATCAGGTAGCACATCATTATATACCAGCTAGCCCAACTTCAGTAACCCTACAAACGTCACTGCTGTTTAGTTTCCTGTCTTCATTTATGTTGGAAGTGATAGCAGAGCTGTACGTTTGATTTTTTTCAGAAATCTCTCAGTCAAAACATGCAATATCATGCTTAGGTAACTAGCGAAACTAGCGAGCTAACTTCCGCTAGCTTCCTGCTAACTTCTAACTCCGTTAAATGTAATAACTTTTGTTTTCATGGATGCCTGGAAGTTAAACTTTATAGTTACACCTGGTAAAGCAGCAATGCTGATCGTTTTATTAAAGATGAAAGAATTTATACAGTTTTTAACTAAGTGATGCTGCAGTGTTGTTTGACCTGAAGCATACGGAGTTTAGGACCCAGATTACTCCCAGATTTAAGAGCATCTTAGTCCGACAAATATGACAATAACAACGGCCGCTTGCATGTTCTGCAAAAAAATGTGCTTTGTTGTGTATCTGACGGACAAACACCAAACCAGTTCCACATCACTGAAGTTGCACCATTTTTACAAACCAATTCTGGTTCATCTGTTTCACTCAACAATCGGCCATGTGCGTATGAAAACAAAGGCACTGCGCATGCGCGTTTTACTCCCATTCTATCGCGATATTTCATTTTCCTATCGTTGCCTAACATTATACCGGTATTACCGTGAACGGTATAATATGGCCCAGCCCTACTTTGCACCCCTGATGATCCACCAGGACAAACTCAGCAGTGTGTGAGGAAGAGGAGGAGGAAGAGCCAGCAGCAGCTGACAGATGGAGAGAATAGACAGACTGTTCCCTGTTTGTGAAGGACTGCTAGGAAAGTTTAACATAACTGTCTGTCCTGAATCAGTCTTATTAGGTAATGTTCAAATAATGTTATCATGCCAGTGTTTTTTCAGTGTGGGAGAAAGTACTCAGGGCCTTCAAGTTACACACTATGAAAGGCAGCAACAAGTTTAATGTTCAGAAACCTAAAGTATGTATCAGCAGCAGAATGGAGCTAAAAATAAATGTTGGTTTCAGTTCTATGAAGCTTTGAGTATTTTGGATCAGTAGCTGCTGTGTTTGTTGCATCATATTGCTGTAATTGTTTATATGCTTTATATATTCTGAGCTAAGTTGATCTATAGTGTTACATCATATTCTATAAGGATGTTATGTGTTTGTAGACCTTCTGCCCAGTTTGACCCATTTAACAGAAGTCAGCCTGTTTAAGGCTCTGATATCTATTCTGTATGACTTAAAGCAGTTATGACAGGGTCTGATTTTCACACCCAATAAAGGAATATTTCATATATCAGTCTACTCTTCATTCTATCAGAAAGTTTTCACAGCTCCTACATTTTGTTTTTACACATATATGTAAGCATTGAGCCAAATGTAATGTAATGCCAACATGTTAAACGAACAATATTTGTCTCTTATGTATAATACATCTGTATATACACTGTCAAAGATGCTTGTCTTTGAGTGAAGATTTTAGGTGACAGGAAATATAAATAACTGCAACTTGAATCTTTGACCCAGAGTTCAAGCTCACTGCTGTAACACCCAGCACGCCCCTGCGGGCGGTTTATCCTTCAAGCTCGGGTCCTCTACCAGAGGCCTGGGAGCTTGAGGGTCCTGCGCAGTATCTTAGCTGTTCCCAGGACTGCGCTCTTCTGGACAGAGATCTCCGATGTTGTTCCCGGGATCTGCTGGAGCCACTCGCCTAGCTTGGGAGTCACCGCACCTAGTGCTCCGATTACCACGGGGACCACAGTTACCTTCACCCTCCACATCCTCTCGAGCTCTTCTCTGAGCCCTTGGTATTTCTCCAGCTTCTCGTGTTCCTTCTTCCTGATATTGCTGTCATTGGGAACTGCTACATCGATCACTACGGCCGTCTTCTTCTGTTTGTCTACCACCACTATGTCCGGTTGGTTAGCCACCACCATTTTGTCCGTCTGTATCTGGAAGTCCCACAGGATCTTAGCTCGGTCATTCTCCACCACCCTTGGGGGCATCTCCCATTTTGACCTCGGGACTTCCAGGTTATACTCGGCACAGATGTTCCTGTACACTATGCCGGCCACTTGGTTATGGCGTTCCATGTATGCCTTGCCTGCTAGCATCTTGCACCCTGCTGTTATGTGCTGGATTGTCTCTGGGGCATCTTTACACAGCCTGCACCTGAGGTCTTGCCTGGTGTGATAGACCCCAGCCTCTATGGATCTTGTGCTCAGAGCTTGTTCTTGTGCTGCCATGATTAGTGCCTCTGTGCTGTCTTTCAGTCCAGCTTTGTCCAGCCACTGGTAGGATTTCTGGATATCAGCCACCTCCTCTATCTGCCGGTGGTACATACCGTGCAGGGGCCTGTCCTGAAACCCTCCATGCATGGTAAGGAGCTTTCTTGTCTTTATGTCAGTGGCTTCTATCTCCTCCTTTGGCCAGCCTATTACCCCAGCAGGGTACCTGATCACGGGCAGGGCGTACGTGTTGATGGCCCGGATCTTGTTCTTACCATTCAGCTGACTCCTCAGGACTTGCCTGACCCTCTGCAGGTACTTGGTGGTTGCAGCTTTTCTAGCGGCCTCTTCATGGTTCCCATTCGCCTGTGGGATCCCCAAATACTTGTAACTGTCCTCTATGTCTGCAATGTTGCCTTCTGGTAGTTCAATCCCCTCAGTTCTGACTACCTTCCCTCTCTTTGTTACCATCCGACTACACTTCTCCAGTCCGAACGACATTGGAACGACATTGGATATATATATATATATATATATATATATATATATATATATATATATATATATATATATATATAAGCCATATTATATTTACATTACAACAGTGAGATGATTTTAGTCTCATGAACAACATTAGCTAATTGTTATTTACTAACTAATCTTAAATGACTGCTTAGTACATAAATGAAGCCCAACAATCATGTTTTACAGTCCTGTGGTCTCAGCCTCAGATACTCAACTAATCAAAGTGATGTCATGACAAAAATGAACTAACAAAAAAACATTTTTCTCCTTCATTTCTGTCACACAATGCTGTATGTAACGTTTCTCGTAGTTAGTATCATGGTTGCTAGGCAACCTGAACAGCGCGAAGAAGGGTAGACCGTCCCATTTCACAATCCTCTCACTTCCGCACTTCTCGTACGCACCGTACGTAGTACGCGTATGTAACCGGTGTGATTCTGCGTTGTGTCTGATAAAAAAAGGTAAAAGAAAGAAAGACCTCCAAGTAAATAATTTGCCCACTCCAGCTCCTCTCCCACAGGGGAATTGTAGAAAAAGGGGCTGGCATTTATTTTTACATTAAACATAAAATATGCATTTACACGTAACATATTTGACATAAGATAAAACAAAAACAACATGAAATCCGACATACCTGATAAAAAAGGTAAAAGAAAGAAAGACCTCCAAGTAAATAATTTGCCCACTCCAGCTCCTACGACCAAATACAAACAGTGGGGAAGAGGGTTAGCTCAACCCACCACAGCTCCCAAGCTAGCAAGGAGTATATATTCATGCTAGCATTTATGGCGCCTAAAACACATTTATGATACACACATACTACACACTTATAACATCTTACAAAAACAGGCTTAATAATGACAATAACTGAACTAACATCGCAATCATAAACATCAGGGTGGCTAAATATGAATTATGTGTGTTTCAAGGTGTTGGAAAGAAATTACACCCACCTCTCCCACAGGGGAATTGTAGAAAAAGGGGAGAGGCAAAAGGGGTACACTGTATTGCACCAAAGAAGAAGAAGAAAAGAATGAGGAGGGGCTCTAACTGATAATGAACACAACTACAGGCTTGGAGGTCCTAAAAGTCAGGTATAAAAGGAGCAGTTTGGGGGTTTAGAACACATATTGTGTAATTATAACAATGTGATTTATGACCCGGTTACACGTAGTGCGCGTACTTCAAGCGTGCGGTCTCTTAATTGGGACACAGCCACAGCCAATCTGACCACTACCTACCGGCACACTTTTGCACCGGAGGTTTTTGTAAAGCTTTTATTTTGGTATTTCCGTTGATCCGTATAGTATATAGTTAGTTTCCTGTAACAATGACATTTAACATTTAGATTTAACATTTAAAATTGTGTTTTAAATATGAAAACTTACAAATATTTTACTAAATGGTGTAAAAAATGACTCGAAAAAACATGTTTTTGTAAGGTTTTGAGCTAAATGTGGAAAAATGTTGCCGTTAATTTCAGCATGTTTCACTTTACAAACGGCGCCCCATAGTTAAAATGCAGCCACCAAATAGCGAGCGACAACAGATGCCGTCAATGAGCATAGGGAGGGAGGTGATAGAGCCTCGCTTAAACCATCCTGCTACATGTGTAACGTTGATAAGGTCTCATAAAGTCTGCAAATTAGGTCAGAAGCTTCATTGTAACCAAATGCAGACAGACTAGCTAATATCACCTGTTACTTTTATCAGTGAACTCGTGCTTCATGACGTGTCCTAAAGGAAAGTGAAATCAGCAGGACTGGGAAGCATTTGTGCAGGGTGTCCAGAACTTTCTTGCCAATCAGAGAGCAGAGAATTATGCTGAGCTTGTGTATAACATGCTGGAAGCATTTCAGCTCATGAGTACCAGAATGTCAGTGGAGATGCACGTTTACATTTCTCATCTCAACCAAATCACGGAGATGTCATCGATGAGCATGGGGACATATGTCATCAGTGATGGGAAACCGACATCAGGGAACTTTTAATCTGAGCGTGATGGGAAAATACTGTTGCGTGTCCCTCAAACATCTTTTCTTTAGAGCTTAAGTGGCAGGAATGTGCTCTAACGCCGAATAGAAACATCAAAACTAACATTCTGGGAGAAGGAAAAAGGATCGATTGGATAGTTTGGTGATGTTCATCTCAAAAACGTGACGAGCAAATGTGAGTCGGTCTGCTTTCATTAGCTGAAATGTTTCGATCCGAGGCATCTGGGGTGAGTGCTCCGGAAAAAGCCGAGGTCTTACGACGGCTCGCGAGCACTGGTGTCTTAGCAACCAGTGTGTTTGAAATCTAAGTTTCCGATGGGAGCAAATCCTCAGCTAAATTGTAGCCACCGCTGAGCCAAAATGCTTAAAACTGAACTACTTTCAGAGCGCCTCGCCAGAGCCAGTCTGGAGAAGCGTCGCAACATAGAGACTGAAAGAAAAGAAAGGATTTTTAATGACAAGCTGAGGACGATCGGGGTGCGTGTTTGAGGCTCTGCTGTGGGTCTGAATTAAACAGAAGTGGAAAGTCCGCGGCAGAGGAGCTTAACGCACTGTGTTTGTCTCTAAATGACTGTTCTACAGGTTGACAAGGAAGCCCTGGATGAGCAGGTGAAAGAGAAAAGGGAACAAGTAGAAGCTGCAAAAAAGGAACAAAACGCTTATGGTGAGTTACTTCAAATTTGTTTCCTGATGTGATGTCATTCAATCCTTCATTAAAGTGAACTGTGATACATGTGTGTCATGTGATCGTCATGCAGATGCTGATATGCTCCGTTATGGCAAAGTAGCTTGCATTGTCGACAGCCGCCAAATGAAGGAGAAGCGTGCACTGGAAAAAGCCGTTGTCGCCTACAGGCAGCAATACCAGCACCCTGAAGATCGGCGAGAGTATGATTTGAATGATCCCAGCCGTATTAAAAAAGTAGAGCAGAGTGATGCACAGATGATGCCTCCTGGCCTGGTGGGTGAAGACCCAGAAAGTAAGATCAGGCAGCAGAACCAGAGGGAACAGCTCAGAGAGTGGCTCACCCAGCAGCAGACTGAGCAGGCAGCGGAAAGGCATCAACAAGAGCTGGAAGGTGGGTTTTGCCTTAAAACCATGCTTGATACACATGCTCAGTTCAAACACAAAAGTCAAGCTCACGTCATAGTCTCTACTGAAATTTTTAGAGCAGCGTTATGACCAAAGCAGAGTAGGAATGGACAACAGAGCTGTGCAACTTCAGAGCCTTGAGATAGAAAGGAGAAAGGCAGCTGCCATCGCCACTAAAGACTTCAATCGGTCTATGGTGAGTCAGAGGAATTTAACTGCATTAAACGCTGCTATAGGCTTCAATAAACATTTTTTATTTCCACCTTGTTACTCATGTGTCTCCACGGGCAAAGGCTGAAGAAAAGCGCTGTCAAGACAAAGAAATCAATGGCAGGCAAAGCCAGTTTCAAGGTACCCTGAGTACGGTGGCCGTGCCCGGCCTGAGTCCCAGCAGTGACAGGAGAACAGCTCCTGAGAGCCTGCAGCAGATCATTCAAATCCAGAAACATCAAATGGAGGAGAAGAGGGTAAAAAAAAATACATGTTTGCACTCAAAGTGTGGATTATTTAAAAGTTAGCCCATATTAAGCATTTTTCTCCTAATGTGTGTGTTGTCTGTGCATGTAAAGAGAAAAGAACTGGAGAAGAAACAAGAAGAAGAGCAGCACGATCGCGTGCGCCTGAACTCAGCTCGTACCACTCTGCTTATTGAGCGGCAGCAGGCACGAATGAACAGGCAGCTGAGGCGAGACCTGGACAGCGCCAACGCCCAACTGGCCGAAACACACAAACAACAGTTAGTAACTTTTGAGCAAAATTGTTTTTATTAAATTTAACACAGTGTACACTGTCTCGCTGTTTTTAACAACGCTTCATTTTTAAGGAAACCAGACATTAAAAGAGGATGTATTGATGACAGCTTCTTCTCCAAGTTCAACACCTGCAGCAGATGAGGGGTGATGCACCGCTCTGATACCAGTGATGGTGTTACATAAAAAGAACAATGAATAACCAGCTGCTTTTATGTGAAATGTAGTTCAGAACATTCATGTTTGCATGATTTGAAAACTATTAATTAAATTTCAGATACTGCTTTAAAAAGTAGCCTCTGAAAGATGATTACTTTTTGTGTTTCAAGTCTTTCGCGCAGTTTTGCCTGCATAAGCAAATATTAATTACTAGTCAGTTGAAGGCATAAGTGTTAAAATTACATTCAAGTAAAAAGTCTTACAGATGTTTTAAAAAAAAAAAAAATGCTGTCTTTAAAGGAAAATGTTCCATAGGTCATGTGATTTAAAACACACACACAAAAGCTACCTGTCACACTTATGCAACATGCGAGAGAACCACAGAGAATAAAACAGCAGTTAACAGCTCAATCACTTAAAGCTGTGTGACACCGTTACTGTATTTAACATGGCATTGTGAGTCTGTTCTACCTTTTTTAAAGGCTTTTTTTCCCCCACAGTAGCCGACATGTTATGACACATTATTTCATTCATTACAAAACATTGTGGGCAACAACACTATATTTGTGCCGACCACAAACCTACTCAGTGACTGTTTCAGCAGTTTTTGACATTTACACTCATGATTCAGCTTCGACTGTCCTACAAAAGGCCCCTTTCACAGCAGAAAGGACTGCTTGTATCATTGTTTGTCGTTTTCAAATGCAAGTTTACTACTAAAAGGCATTTTCGGAGACAAACTTATCCCATCTTCTCTGCCACAGAGACAGTGCTTTCTCCTTTTGCTCGGGACTCAAAGAACTATACCTGAAACACAGACACAGGAACATCAGTCACCCAAAAGCATGCTAGCGCACACAATGCAACTACAAGTCACATCTTAGCAGAGCTTCACCTGATAGAGTTTATGGCCAGCTGTTTAAGGGAGCCTACATGGGAACGCATGCCCCCCAAACCAACGAAAGCTTCATAGAAGTCATAAGAGAGGCCAAATGCACCAAATATGGCGGGGTCATCAGAGCTGATGACAACCGGGTGGTTTTCAGACATTAGTGCAGCAGCTGGATGGTTTCGCAAGTCTTTGACCAACTTCAACACCTGGGTAAGGGTATGTGGAAGGAGAAGATGAGACAAAGGGTTTTAGTCCACTCGCACTACAAACAGGAAAACATTACCATCCATGTACAGCAGGGGTGGGCAACTCCAGGCCTCGAGGGCTGGTGTCCCTGCAGGTTTTAGATGTGTCCTTGAACCAACACAGCTGATTTAAATGGCTAAATTAGCTCCTCAACATGTCCTGAAGTTCTCCAGAGGCCTGGTAACGAACTAATCATGTGATTCAGGTGTGTTGACCCAAGGTGAGATCTAAAACCTGCAGGACACTGGCCCTCGGGGCCTGGAACTGCCCACCCCTGATGTACAGTATAGTGGCAGATAGCAGTGTACCTGGTTGGAGATGGGGCACACCTCCACAGCAACCCCATATTTTCTAGACCACTCTTTGGCGACTGGATGGCGCGTTAGTGCAAATCCATGTCCAATGCGTGACGTATTAAAGAGAAGAGCATCCAATATGTTCTGATCTACTTCCGTACCCTGAGAATCTGCACACAGTAAAGACAAAGAAAATGAATGATTTACAAATACTCTTTTGCACTCTCTGGATTAAACATATAGTAAAGTTCACATTTGTGCAGTTTTACATATGGGGGTTAAAAACAAACTTGTGATTGTTATACTGGTACACTGGAATCATGATGAATTCTCACTTGTCTCTCCAGCATGGAAAAAGAAAGGAAGTGGGACCCCTCTCTCTACAGGGAGTGACAAGGCATCTCTGTAATACCACAGGGGTCTCCCGCCATCCTCCCAACCCACCTGTAACGCAAACACAAGTTTTCGTGTGTTCTTGTTTTCAACATATATAGAAGCCATGACACCATTTCAGTCCATTTGGGATCTTCCAGCATGTTTTGTTTTCAATGATTTCAAACTGTAAAAGTGTTTCTTACCAGATCAAAACCAGCCATGATATCAGGAAAGTCTCTGTACAGCTCCATAGCCTGCTCCACAACTTTAAGCATTGTGTTAGTGTTTATTGTCCTGAAATACACAGGAACAGAATACTTTATCAATTCCAGTTGCTCCAAGATGGTAAGAACAGTAACTAACTAAATTAAATAAGTTACAAAATATAACAAAATAGCTCCAATAGTTACAACCCAATCGCTTCCGTTTATCCTTTTTTTTCAGGGTCGCGGGGGGCACTGGAGCCTATCCCAGCTGTCATAGGGCGGGTACACCCTGGACAGGTCGCCAGTCTGTCGCAGGGCCAACACACAGGGACAGACAGCCATTCGCACTCACATTCACTCGCACATTCACACCTAGTGACAATTTGGATTATCCAATTAACCTATCCCCACAAGCTGCATGTCTTTGGACGGTGGGAGGAAGCCGGAGTACCCGGAGGGAACCCACACAAACATGGGGAGAACATGCAAACTCCACACAGAAAGACCCCGGCCTGATGGTGGAATTGAACTCAGGACCTTCTTGCTGTGCGGCAACAGTGCTAACCACCGTGCCGCCCCAGTTACAAATACCTCTAATTATTATAGGCAGAATTGATCAGTGATTAAATCCGCATTTTATCTGTCAGAAGCAGTGTGGAATTATAAATAAATAGTACTGACTAATTTTTAAAAGCACTCAGAGCAGCAACCTTTTGGCGGTAAAGATGATTCTCACGCCAACAAAGTCAGGATGGTTTGCTACAAACTGCCTTGAGATGTCCTGGCAGGTCTTCAAAATCCAGGCCTTGTCATAAGTGCGGCCATCCAAATCATATATCTAAATATAACAAAGAAGAAGAAATTAACACGTGTGAATCCATTGGGTACATCAGACACACAGGGAAATCAGTATATATAGAGTATAGTTAGAATGTAAGTATTAAAATACCTTTGGAAGTATAGCGCGAAGTTCAAGATACATAACATTGTCCATGTAGAACTGGCTGAGGCCCTGGTAGAAATAGTCTTTGAACACAGGAGCATAAGTAACCAGACCATACGCTGCCTGGAAGGTCTCTTCAAATATACTCCACACCACAGTCTGAGTGGGGTACACTGCCTCTGGATCCTTATCAGTGAAGAGCGTCAGATTGCCCATGATGCTAAGACCAAGTATGCAGATATGGTTGTGATAAGACCAACAACTGGCTTATACTCCATACATCAAACATGCACAAAACATTATATTGTTAACATTTTCCTGAGGTTGAAGTTAAAACTATGCAGGATTATTATTAACTCTTTGAAAAACAACAATCACTACATTGTCAAATTAAACCGTCCTACCTTTCATAATAGCCGGGCTGTTTATGATTACGATAACAGACTTCATTCCCTTTAATGAGACTTCACCTTGTTCCTAATAGTTTCAGTTAACTGATAATATCCGGATGTAATATTTCACAGATTTAAAGCCACTTAGTTGTGCCAATAAAATACAAATACAAGAAGGACAAATAGGGATGGGTATCGTTTAGGTTTTATCCGATACCGGTGCCAAATCGGTACTTTTGAAACGGTGCCGGTGCTTAAACGGTGCTCGAACCGGTGCTTAAAGAATGGAGAACACAAACTTTGTCCAAAAACCTCTCACGTTTAACTGTTTTCCACTTTTTCTTTGGTCATTTTAGCCTTTTTGTCCAGGGTGAAGGGAGTATCTGCCATCAAACAAGAAGACAGCTGCATGTAGCTATGATGATGTTTGTTAGTTCACCTTACATGCATTAATGTAATAACGTGGTTAGCCTACTCAATGTAAATTACACTCGAACAACATTAAGCGACTCACGCAGAGAAGAACGGCTGCTGCTGCATCATCATCCTCATCATTTCTGCTACACTGGCAGGGCTAGGGGCCAGGACTCTATTCTTCGGGTTTTTGGGGGATGTTGCTCCGGGTCCGATAACTGGCAACCCACCCAACGTGCACAGTGTGAGGTCTCGCAGCAAGCTATCAAATACAGCGCATTTCTCGGCTTTTAAAAAAACGCTATGCGTCGCCAGGTGTTTCATCGGATTTGAGGTGTTAGCTCCTTTGACAGTATCACAGTATCAGCTTAAAGCACTTGTTGCTGCTGAGTTTGCATCTTTTGCTGTGAAGTACAGCCAGACTTTGACCGCTTCGCCTTGGACATTTTTAATCTGTAGCTCTGCTCTAACAGAACGTACGTACCTGGCCCCGCCTACTATCCTCGGAAACGTAAAATGATTGGCTAGAATCTAAAGTGTATCACAGCTCAGGAAAAAAAAGCACCGAAATAAAGCACCGAAATGTGCGCTGCTTTTCGGTCTGGTTACTACCGTTTATGTCAGAACCGGTGCCATCATGGCACCGGACACCGGTACCCATCCCTAAGGACAAATTGATACTGTTGCCTATTAATTTTAGGAGGCCAGAGGTCAAAAATCAGAGGTGCACTCGAGGCCATGTGTTACGGGGGTGCTCTCACACATGATCTCAGCATTGACAGGAAAATGTATGGAAATGCAGAGAAAACTAAATATACCAATAAGAAGCCTCACAGAAGCTTAAAGAACTCGGTGGGACGATTACATAAAAGTTACGCAAGAGTGTTTCTGTCTCTTTCTAAATTATTATTTTTTGCAACACAGACAAGATCACCTGTTGTCGAGATCTGTGGTGTTCACGGTCTTGGCCCTGAGGCTTTCCAGCAGGGACCAAGAAGAGCAATATGGCAGAGGCTTCGGTTGCTGAGACGAGAAGATGAATCTGACGGACCGGCTAGTAAAGCAAATATAGCAATGTGGCCGATAGCTCGCGTTCTTCACCAGCCATTCTACATCTACCATGGAGAAGTCATGGAGATGTAGAGCTCCACCTGAAACCGTGAATAATAAAATTATAATGAAATAAAAACTGTGATACTCTGCATAAATATTTTGCAACATTTCCTAAATGAGAATTTTGTTATTTTCCAATATCTTTTGAGAATACAATATTATTGTGTCAAAATTAGGTTCTATCCATGTTTCTGTCAGTAGCTACCTTTAGGCATTTTCTGCAGCAGCTTGAAGATGGGACTGTTCCTGATGAGTTCCCTGGCTTTGAAGAAGTGCATAGCAGGAGGGAATTCCTCTCTTTCCATCTCGTCTTGTTTCATTTTTAACAGGCGAGCATTCAGACGCTGTTCGGCGTCAGTCAACACCTGCTGCCCACCTGTCTGCATGGAGGACTCCTGCTTTATTAGAGCCTCTCTCTGCTTGGGGTCCGGGATGGACATGCCACCGGTCAAGTAGAGTATCGACAAACAGAGCACAGCCGCGTGGGGTCGCTGTAGCAGGGCTGCCATTTTAGGTAGAGAAGGTGGGAGCTGGTTTAAGACAGAAAACGCCACGAGTTAAAGCAAACTGCACTGAGAAAGCACGGCAGCCTCTTTGCGGAACAGAAAACAGTTGTTCTGGGGTAAAAATAAAACGCCAACCTATAACACCGGCGAAACAGAGAAAACAACCAGGTGCCGCTTCCTCAGCGGTTATTTCCCTTACAAAATTCTATCGTAATCAGAATTACTTTTTAGAAGACAAATTCACAACTTATCACAGCAGACTAAACACAGAAAAAGAAACAGGGGCTATCGTTAAGTTACCTTAGGCTAACAGAAGCCCGACTTACTCAGTGTTGGTGCACAGCGACTAGCTTAGCTGGTGAAGACGACTTTGTAAACAGTCCCGGCGAGAGTCGCTTTATGAACAGAGATCATCGGAAAACCTTGCACGACTATGTCAGCTAAAAACGTCCGCATTCTCTTTTAAGTTGCGCTTTTAAGACGACAGACTCACGAAAGTAAACACTCTGCGAGACGCAACAACCTCCGTTGTATGTTTTCTCTTTCTCACTCCGTCGCTTTGCTTAGAAGCCTAATGATTGGCTAAAGCTTTTCCCTGGAATAATTTGATTGGTTACTCTAACAGCGGAAACCAGTCGTCAAGAGAGAAAGAGAGAAAACAAAGTAACGATTAACCAAACAAGAACGAAAAAATATTTTTGCTGGTGACATCATAATTACCCTGCAAACAAACAAAAAAAGAGGAAAAATACGGAAAATTCATTTCACTGTTTGTAAAACAAAACAAAAACCTTATGGTTTTGTTGATAATAAAAACGAGCAGTGGGTGGGGCAAGAGATACACACAGAACTTGCCATCCTTGTTTCCTTTGTATAAAAGCAAAACAAACTTTGGTTATTGTTTCCACAGCTTCATCAAGTCAAGTTTTAGTACATTTTGATCATATAGTAGTTCTTTAGCATTACTGGCATGTTGCGTTTTGCATTTCCGTATTTTAAAAGCTAGTTGCACAACAATGTGCGTAATTGGGCTCAATTAAAGCGCCTTAATTACATGCCTCATTTGCATTTTCTTTCTAATGCCAATTTTGGCCTCATTAGGCCTAAACAAAAGAATATATTACTTTTTATTAGGAGGAGCCCTCTGACGTCACATCTGTGACTCCTGCTGACAGGAGAAGGGTCAGACAAAGCAGCATTCAATCTGTGGAGGGTGTTCATCACGAGGATAAACACTAATCAAAAGTGATGGTGTAAAGCCTCCAAATACATTAATGCATTGTCATGCATCAGCCGTCACATTGTGGACTTTTTCATTTCATTATTTTTAACGTTTCAGTTGCTCCAATAGTCATTTAAAAAAATAAATAAATAAACCCAACCCAGTGTTTATTTCTCAAAAAAAAGGCCAAAGTGATGTTTGAGAAACATTTTTTTTATTCCTAAGAAATGCACAGTAGAGAAAATACTCCATTCCATTTCCAAAATAATCTATGTCAGTCAGATAAGAACTTGTAAACGTCACTTCAAAATGAAAGACAGGTCTTTTCTTCTCCAATGGCTACTGAGGTAAAAGACGACTGCTTAAAAACATCAAAAACATTGAGAGAAAAAGAGACAGACGCCAGAATTATATTAAAACAAAGTCCAAAAATGTACAAAAATTCTTAAAACAGCAAATAAATATGATTCACATTTAATCACGCCTAACTGGGTTACAACTAGTGCAGAGATGACAGCAGAGTAAAGTGAAAGATGAACGCGCACTTCCAGTCATCTGGTGCCGATTGTATGCACCAGAAGAAAAGAGAAAAAAAAAAAAACCATCTGTACACACAAACACACACACCTGTACATCATAAGATAACATCACAACCTTACAGACCTTATTAAAAAAAATAAAACAAACTGCCCTTCATACATTAGACAGCACGAGTGAACACACTACCTCCTTAGTGGCCCCACTGAGCTCACCAATACTGCCTATTTTAACAAAATAGCAAATCATCTATGACAGGTCTTCTGTGATACATTTACAAAATTGTCTCATAGCGTCTAGCTTTCCCCGACCCAGCTTCTTTTCTTGAATATTTCATTACAACATCCTATAACTTAAGACATTCTAATGCTGCCAAACTGTATACAGCCCATTACAGACCTTAGACTGGACTACTGCCCACAACCTGTAGGTGGAATGGCGTTTGATCTGTAGAAGTTAAGACATAGTCCCATCTTAAAATACTAAATATTGTCCATCATTCTCTAATAATATTTTAAAAAAATGATGATAATGAAGGTGCAATACCATGGAACAGTGGACGCCTCAGCACCTGCAGACAGCCGAGTAATCACCTCTACTTGAGGTCGTCAGTGAGCACCATAATTAGTCACAGAGATCCGACACACAAGCTTTTTATTTCCCGCCAAAGATGGTAAAGCATTGTAAGGCAATTTCATTCTCAGTTCTACAGTCATGAGATCTAAAAGTGGTGCTAACATCAATTCATGCTGGTCACAGAACGTCACCCCACAGGAGTCTGGCAGAGTACGAGAAGAAGTGGATAGACTTTGTAGATGCCACAGACTGGCTAGATGAGGTAGATTATTCTTTTTTTCGCCATTGCTAAACTTCCCCAGTGGGGCTCGCAGACAAAGAACCAAAATTCATTGTGATGACAAATGATTTGACATCAAATTAAGTGGAATGTAGAGTAACAAATTAGATCCTATTAAAATCCAATTAACTCTGACGAAAGCAATATATTTAAAAAAAGAAAGAAAGAAAAAAAAGGGGGCAGTTATTTATTATTAAGGCCAATGACTCTCACAAGTCAACTTCTTCATGAGGTGGATTGATTTACCACAGCTGCAGTCTCATTTTCTTTATGCTGTTCCTCCTTCAAATAATTCAGAACAGTACCCGTATAAAGAAACTGTACACCCTGAGGATATGTTTAGTACTGACACGGGGAAGGAACCGTAAAGGAACAAAGAACTAAAACAAACTTGTTGGAGGACACTCGAATAGCCAAATAATTTTTTTTGTGTATGCATTTGCTCTGTGCACGTATATACACCAGTGAGTATATCGTCCGAAATAAGTCTGTGCAGTGAAGGGCGGTGATTAATATAGTATACACTCTTAGATACATTTACGCATTAATAAGTATCGACTAAAATACGACTATCCAAGGCCACTTGGTTCCAGGATGTCCAGACTAACAGAAATCCATAGTGCACAACAGAGAATCACACATATTTAGATAATAATGACACCACCCTTGCCGGTCCCTCTCTGCTACTCAAAGACATTCAAACAAATGAAGGCAGCTTTGAATGATGCATATACTGTGTGTGTGCTCCAGAGAAAGAAAAACATTAGAGATTGGGTGGAAATGAACAAGAAATGGGTGGGATGACTTGTGCTTCAGATGGATGATCAGTGTTGTTTGTTCTTTCACAAGCAGCTGCTGCACTGCATTTCCTGTCTACACATTCACTCATACATTCATAAAAACAAACCAAGGCAACTACCAGGGGCTTTTGAGTTGACTAGGTTAGGGTGACAGTCTCATAGTACCTCCTTTTGTACACCTGAGTTTAGATATGGTTGGAGAAGAAAATCGTGGTCAAAAAGAAAACAAACAACCAACCCCAGTCCATCTCCTCTTTTTCACAGTCCTGTCAGTAGGTGCAGTATCCTGCCCTACAGTCAATAGACAGGATAAGAACATTATGTTCAGTGGTCACTAATCCGTCCTTTTACAATCTGACGGCTCACGTCGAAGAGTGCTGTCCAGTGTTCTTGAAGGCAATGTCTCCTGTGTTTAACAGGTTGACATAGTGGTTAAAAGGGGCGCCCCTTCTGCAGGAGGTTTAAAGTTCAAATGCTCACGCTGGGAAGCAATCATGCTACTGGAGTGTCCTCGAGCAAGTCGGTGAATTCCTAACAGTTTCACAGCTATTCTGTCAGTGACCTCCGTGAGCTCTTGCGGTGGAGGGCACACGAGAAAGAGAATTGTTCTCCAAGGCTCAGTAACATTTCACATTTTAAATTCTACTTTGTAGTACCAGCTGCCTGGCTGGATTTTTAATCCCACTGCTGAACAAAACTGTTGCACAGTGGCAGAATATCAGTAGGAAATATATTCGGAAAAAGTGTCTCTTCTTCTCAGAAGCGGTTTGGCTCACTGGTTTATCCAGATGTTCGTTGACAACATCATCTCTGAAAGGAGAACAACAACAATCAGTTAACAATGCCTCTGGCAGTATTCATCTTGCTGTTTCGACTGGAAACCTAAAAATCAACAGGATAAAACACAAGTTTTAACAATTTATGAAATGTCTTTATACTCACTTTAATCACAATCCCTGTTTACTGCCAAGGCCGCTTGGAGCAGCCATCTGTTGTCTGTAAATAAATAGACTTGTTAGCTCTTGCAGTCCGAGTGCCATTGGTAGGACAATAAGACTCTGCAACATTATGCTGCTTGGTTAAGACTGTGAGACTGATGTGGTCATTTTATTTTCTTATTATAGTGTTAGCCTTTAAAACAAGCAAACTAAATTACAGTAGTGATAAGGAATGCCCACCAGAGTTTGAGATCCAAGGGGACATTTTCACATTTTGTTTTGACATAAATATATCAGGTAATAAACAGAACATATTTAAGCCATCATAATTAACAACAGTCAAATACCCACTGACAATATAAACTTTGTAGGAATTTACCCTGGATGCATGAAGCGTTCTGGTCCCACACCTCGCTGCTGAATCATCATGCCCTGAAAGTGCCCCCCAGGTCGGGGGTGTCTGTACATGACCATGCGTGTTTGGCCAGGGGAATAGGGAAGCTGCTGGGGCCGCTGCAGAGCTTCCATCAGGTGTGAGTGGGGTCTTTGAGCAGCATAGTGTCGTGGATCAGGGTATGGTTGGCCAGCGTAAGGGGATCCATTTCCAGCTCCACGGGCCTGGGACATCATATGATGGACGACACCTTGCTGCATTCCTGGATGTAAGGCTCGAGGGTCGTACACAAAACCGGACGTCATGTGCGCCACAGACGCATGTGGATGCTGCATGCTACGGCGTTGAGCAGCAGCATTATGGCTGTCAAGGTCCAGGATTTCTTTTGGGCTTTCAGGTTGCTCTGAGCCCTCATTGTGGGGCCGCTTTGCTGGACTGCCATTAATGCTGCTGCCTCCACCAGCTTGCTGGTTTTCACACTTCCCTTCGTCTGTGCCTCCAGGATGAGTCCCTGTTCCTGGCATTGGGCCTGGGGAAACCAAACTTGTACCGCTGGAGCCTTCAGACCCCAGCGGTGAGACACTGCTCTCCTTTAGCTGACCATTAGCTCTGGCACTGGCTACAGGTAAGTAGGCATTGTGTGGCATTGCCTGGTGAGACTGATAATGAGGCCGATGCCACTCCTCTGGAGGGTAACCCCCTCTGCCCGTGGCTTGGTTATGGGCCTGAGTTTGGGGATGGGGTTGGGCATAGTAGCGCTGCTGCTGCTGCTGATACTGATGAGGTGGGTACACATTGCCATGACCATGAGGGTGCGGTTGACCTGGCACGTGGTAGGGGTAGGTTGACCCTCCCTGCTGCTGCTGGTAGTTGGTGTTGGGAGCAAGATTGTGGAGAGCATTAATGGACTGGTTATGATATGGGTGGTGAGCAGACGGAGGTATGGACCTATTCATATTAGCTCGGTTGTAGTGTGGAAGTGGAGGGTTCCCCATGCCGTAAGTACTCATAGTTGAATTTTCTGGGCCTTGCGAGTGAGGAGGTACGGCTGGATTGTGCCCATCTGATGGCCCGCTTGGAGCCTGTATTCCCACATTACTACCCACCAACTGAGTTTGATGGCGATTTGGACTAAAAGCCGGGTGTTTATAAACACTTGATGTCATCCTGGTGTGCTGTGGAGACATGGCAGTGCTTCTCGTGTCCAGCCTCGTAGGCTCGCTAGGCCTTTGATCTCCGAGATCAGCTGGACTGGGCTGAGAGGGTAATAGAGGGGCAGGATGGCTGGGTGGCAAAGAGGTCAGAGGGGCTGGGTGTGGGGGTCCAGGCTGGGCTCCTTGAGTAGCGCCGTGTGGCATCCCATGCATGGGACTGCTTTGTGTAGTGCAGTGTGGTGAGATGCTTTGGGGGACATGATGAGAGGTTAGCAGAGAATTGTGTTGCTGTGTGTTCTGGTTCAGTGGCTGAGGAGAGCTCTGAGAGTGGCTTTCAGGAGAGGTGCTGCCCGCCTCAGGTTGCTCATGTTTTTGAATGGCTTGCTGGGGTTTGCCTTCCTGATTTACACCATCTGCGAGTTTTAAGTTGTCTGGCATTTGCTGAGTGGAATTCTGAGCTGCTGCAACATCCAGTGGTGGGAAGTTCTGAGGAAGAAGTGCAAGGCTTGGAACATTTGGCTGTGGACTGTTTGGTTTAAGCTGTGGGGGATTGTGTAGAGCAGGATCAGTGTTACTCGAGTTGGGATGGGATGAAACAGGAATGGTACCATTACTTTCACTGGCAGAGTGTCCCCGACTATCCAACTGGCTTTCAGCTGAACTCTGTGCGGCCGCTGATCCAGAAGGATTCTGTTCTGATCTGGCCAAGGTTGGGGCTGGGGGGCTCTGCATTTTATCCGCAAGCCCACAGTATTGCCTTGTGGGGCTAGGGTTGGATGGGCTCTCTTGGTTAACTGGAAACATGTTTTTGTGTGATGGAGCTTCTTCGGAAATGTTGCTGGCAGCCATCTTGTTCTCTGACGTTGTGCCTGTTAACGTACAGGAGAAAACAATGTTGCAGGTTAGACTGTTTTACTATGACTAGAAGTACAATGCACGCGTTGTCCCCGTTTTATGCCACTTATCCAAAAGAAGCACAATACAAATCAAATTTTAAAAAACGTTCTGTTCCATTTCTTTACAATTAGGT
The DNA here is from genome assembly GCF_057381915.1 of Diplotaxodon limnothrissa. Classification (NCBI taxonomy): domain Eukaryota; kingdom Metazoa; phylum Chordata; class Actinopteri; order Cichliformes; family Cichlidae; genus Diplotaxodon; species Diplotaxodon limnothrissa. The sequence goes on from NC_140602.1 coordinate 2,985,427, forward strand.
TATAGAAACATTTAAAGGCGTCCCCGTGAGGCTGAAATGATGACATGTAATCTCTTTTATATTTTCAAAGATATCAGCAAAAATGTAACCAAACTGATGAATATTCAATTTGCTGCTTACTGGGAGAAATAATTAAAGTCAAATTGTAAGAAGTACTTGACAGAAGATGGGGGCTGTGCTGATTAACAAATGAGACACTAGAGTCTAGTGCTCTATCACGCAGACTGGTGAAATACAGCAAGAGAAGGTCAGGTCTACCTTTGGGGTGCAAGTTTGTCTGCTGGGGAGGCTGTCTATCTGGGCCTTTGTCTCTAGCAGGATGCAGCAGCTGAACCTCAGGGGCAGGGGGGAGCTGTTGAGAGGGGTGAGCTGGGATGCTGCCAATTCTTGATGGGGGCCCAGGCTGCTGAAAGTTGCCTGTGTGCTGATGAGGGGCACCAGCAGGGGGTCCAGAAGAGGCTGACAGCTGCTGCAGGGCCAGCATCTCTGGGCTTTCCAGCATGGAAGCCAAGCGTGTCCTGCCAGAGGAGTCTGAGTGGGGCACAGTGGGACGTGCAGACATGAGCCCAGGGGAGCTGGCTGCTGCAGTCATTTGAAACTGGGCATTGGAAGGATGGTTGGGATATCCGGCAGCTTCTGGCCACGGTTTATGACCCACAGGTGGGGGGATTCCACCATAACTAAAGTTGCGCTGGTTCACCATGTTTGGGTCTTGAATAGACATGCCGCTGGGCCTCTCCTGCCCCTGTTGATTCATACCACTCCACATAGTAGGTAGTGGCATGCCAGCAGGTCTCAAGCCTGGGTAGTTGTGCTGAGGTGATCCTTCCGGGCCTGAGAACCTGTTCCCCATAGGATGCACAGTGTGGCCCTCTGGACGGTGGTGGGATGGGTAGATGCTGGCCTCAGGAGGAGCTCCAGGCTGTAGGGTCATGGGACGTGGTCCTAAGCATGGGCCATGAGTCGGACCCATGTACGAGTGCTGCTGCTGGTTTGGATCTGGACCCACTGGATACCTAGGCCCCATGTGGTGTGGCTCAATCATGCGTTGCTTGGAGGAAAAAAGGAAAATAAAATATGAAATATCTGGCTTTGTCTGTTATAACAGCATCAAGATGCATCATACACACAATTAGGTGGTTGGTTGTGTGTAATAGGTCAAGCATACCTGAATGTTAAAGTTGTGAGGCAACTGGTTTAAGTTGGGGTCTCCTTGTCTAGAAAAGTGAACCTGGTAGGCAAAGCGGGGATCCATGGCCATTCTTTGGGCATACATGTGTGGACCATGAGGCCCAGGGGGACCAGGCTGACGGAGCTGTTAAAATAAAGAATTTATTATATTTTACCCCTCTTGCATTTCAGACAGGAATTAAGACTCCCAATAAATAAATATATTTAAAAAAAGGATTAAAGTCTTATCTGTGGATACCTGTTGCCCTGGGTAGTATAACCCCCTGATATCTCCTTCCCGGATATGCTGCTGGCCTGGAGGCAAGCTGTGCGGGTGAGGGGGGCCGTTAGCCCAATGAGGATGCAGCCGTGCCAGCCTGGCATCCTCCTCTGAAGTTGCGCTACTTTTGCCCTTTTGTGAGCTTCGCTTACGTTGTACTTGCTCAGTAGCCCTGATCAAGCTTTCAGGCCCGAAAGCTTTGCTGTTACGGTTGCGTTTTCTTTCCTTGCGCTCCTTGTCTTCTCGACTGATGTGGAACTCTTCGTCCGTGTCACCATCCTCAGATGGAAAATGTTTTAATAAGGCTCGGCTAAAACAACGCTCCAGAGACTCGGCCATGATAGTGTATTCTGAGGACAGGAAGACACCAACATCAGCGATTCTTTTGTGATAAAACCCTGAGAACTTTTTTTTTTTTTTTTACATAAACGCACATCTTCAGCAAAGGAACAAACATACATCACATGTCTATAGCATCTACTCATATACTCAAAGAATAACGCTTCATTTACATGCAGTCACTCCCACAAATAGCCACTCATGAAGTGACCATTAGGTGAGACACATACCAACAGAGCACAAAAATCCTGTCTTGTCCTGGCCCAGTGCTAACCAGCTGACCAAGTCAGAGGGCGTAAGTTTGACCCTTGCTCCTTCAACCCCTTCCCTCTACTCTTGCCCCACCCTGGGCCTCCTCACCACTCACCTCCCCCCATTCCCTGAGGAGAGTATTCAGTTGGATGGATGGCTCCAGACAGGGGGCTTAGGGGCTGGAATGTTTCTCTGGCACTGCAGGACTTGAATCCCCCAGAGCACTCGAGCACAACTCAATCACTCCTCATTAATCACTGTCAAGGCTGCCCCGGCCCCGGCCCCAACACAGTACTAAGACCGCCCCCCTTTCTTCTGCGATCTCTCCCACTCTCACCCCCTGCGTCTCAATGTCCATATGAAATTCTTTTTTCAAAATGCATCCATAACGCAACGGATTTTGATGCCTTTAACAAAGTTATTTTAAAAATGGTTTAGAATGCTTAATTTACCGCTGTCTTCTCCATTGTACTCGACACAGTTTTCAAACATCAGCTTCACGTCGGAAACAAACTCCTCCTTAGCGACATACTCCCCGTTATTGAGCTTTCTCTCAATTGTGGATAGGTCCATAGGAGTCTGAAATTAGAACGACAATAAAAATAAAGCAATTAAAATTATGAATCAATAAACTTTATATATGCATTAATGCACAAACCAGACTGATACAAACATGAAGCCAATGTCACACATTTGTAAAAACAACAACAGTATTCTGTACCTGGATGATCTCATGATAATTGGGAGCATAGGAGTCGTCAACGGGCTCCAAGAAAGGCCAAGAATCTTTATGGGCTTTCAGGGCTTCAAGCACTGAAGAACAGAGTAGAACAGACATTGACTGTAAATTGACATCGACATGTTTTAAACCCAGCAACTGCATTTAGTATGGAAAGGGAAGATGTAAGATTTTTGGAAATAATGTCACAGACCCCGACATTGGTTCTAAAAACAAAAATAAATATCAACCAACGGTATCACTAAACTCGTATACAGTTTGTGGCTTATTCCTGCTTGTTTGCCATTACAATGGTGTGTTATGACGAGGAGTAAAAAGCATGAAACATGTAAGCTGAACCATAATTAATACCTTAAAACTGCCAGCATTTGAAGTGGATAACATTAATTATTGTGTAGCAGTGTTGTTTTTCTGTTGAGGATATGCTGCTGGTAAATCTAAGGCCCTGGTATTCCTACAAAGACTAAAACTGCTCAGGTACAGTTAAGGAGCACAGCTCAATCCCCGCAGGCATCACCTCAAATCCACGGATAAAGCTCCAGCATCAGACACCAAAGAGATTTTGCATCTTTGCCTGATGGGTCAGAGCCATTCTCTTTACACAAAGACCAGCTGTTACTTGTGTGTTGCTTTGAGTAACAGTTCCACTTCATTGTCAACTAAGGAAAAGAAACCGCTGGTCTTACTTTCTGCAATAGCTGTTCTTCTTTTTACATACTTTCTATAAGCAGCCAACTTCTGCTTCCCGTTTACACTACCACACATCTGCCCAGATGACGTGAATTGTCATGTGACAGGTACATACATGTAAACATAGCAACAGGTAATAATTCTGCAGGCATACCTTTATAAAGAGCAGTGTAGTCATCATCAATTTCATAGCTGAAATGTTGAACATACGGCATGTTAGACGGGCTAAAATAACAGCAATCATGAGTCGCTAAAGCAGATAGTGAATCTGAAACTAAATGTGAACAACTTCCTACAATTCTTTATTCTTGCGTGTTCTCTGGACGGGAGAGGATGGCTCCAGATTCAGGAGTTCAGGTGGTAGATCTTTTCCTTGAGACAGCAGCCAGGCCTTTTCTTCTCGCATCTTACGCCTTTTTGCACGCTCTAATGGAAAATCGTGAACACAGGGGGCAATTAAAATCACAAATAATGAAAAACGCCGGTCTCAGAGTGCAGGTAAACAATGTTTGATTGCTTATTCAGACCCTACAGTTACAGTATTGATGTCTATTGAGACTGTCAGGAGCATTGATGAAAACCAGGCCTCAGATGTGACACGCAGCAGCAGCAGCTCAGATAAGTGAAGGAGAACGATTCATCGGCCATCTTTTCTTAGGCCAAGTTGATCAAAAGAGCAGAACAGAGCACAGAGAGTGCATATGCATAACCGCTTTATCTTTCAACATGAAAAGCACAGAGGCCTGGCAGCCCCCCTGCCGTTTGGATTAAAGATGTTTGAAGGAGGATTCCACATATGCAATACACAGAGTGTAGGGCCAGGTCCTGCTGTTCATCTATAATACAATAATGAGGCTCCTCTACTGAAGCACAATCAGCAGTTCATTAACCCTTGACAGATGACATCAGAGAAGAAGAAGAGTGATCCTGTGATTAAAGGCCCTGAGCATTCCCTTTCACAGTGTCTGTGTACTATACATAAATCTCAAGGCTTCAAATGCTGCTATGCTACTGCAGATTTTTCAGCTGGTGAGAGCCAAAGCACGGCAAAGAAGATGTGAAAGCCTGTGTGGGGAGTGCCCTTCATGATACATTCTGCCCTTGACAGAGCCGCCTACCTGCTGCTGATACATGACTGATGAGAGAATGTGAACTTACTGCTGCTTCTTAATATCTTACAACTTTCTGCATATACTAAAATTCTTGGAAAGAGATTTTTCAAACTTCTTTTAAACACAAACAACATCTTGGCAGTGTGCTACTTGTGTTCCATCTATATCGGTAACCATCTTACCCTCCACAGCTTTGATCTTCTCTAGCTTCTCTCTCTGCCGTTCTTCCTGCAGAAGCCTTTCCTCTTCTCGTCTCTGCTCGGCCAGCAGGACCTGCCTGTCCAGCTCTTCATCTTTTTTCTTCTCCTCCTCCTCCTCCTCCATTCCGGCCTTGAGATTGTCCTGGATGCACACACCCACAAAGTCTATTAGTCTACTCTTCTCTCACACCAGGAAAGCTAGATGTATAGAAAACTACACGTTTCTGTACATAAAAGAAACAATCAGGCCCTAAACCAACATATACAGCAGAGAGAATAAATGTACACAGTGCGTGTGCAAACATGTACTGTGCTGGAATGTCTTGCACTAAATATGTCTGTGGAGGTTCTCAGTCATCCAGGTCATAGTAGTCAAAGGAGCTTGCAAAGAAAAGCGTCTGGACTTCTTTAAGTTGCTTGAAGACGTTTCACCTCTCATCCGAGAAGCTTCTTCAGTTCTAAGGTCAAATGGTGGAGAGTGAACACACCCGAAACTCTGGCTGATTGGGACCCACACCCAGTTTCACACCTTGGCTCAGGCGATTAGAGGATCATCAGGGGTCCTTTTGTCCCTCTGTGGGGGGAAACTCCCACTAGGTTTATATCTGGGACTCTCCACCATTTGACCTTAGAACTGAAGAAGCTTCTCGGATGAGAAGTGAAACGTCTTCAAGCAACTTAAAGAAGTCCAGACGCTTTTCTTTGCAAGCTCCTTTGTCTTGCACTAAAAACCAGATAAGTGGATGACATGCCCGTTGTATTGCTAAATAAATCGGCACAGCTTATTCTGACATTGTTAGGTGTGTAACACTACCTAAAAAGCATAGCACAGACAAACACTCACCCTCTCCTCGTGTTTTATGTGATTTTGAGAGAACCGCTGGGAAACGCGAACTGGGTTTGGGTCCAGCAGCTTCTGCTTCTGCTCACGCTCCTGAAATAAAAGACATGTAGTTTGGTTCTGCTCCTCATGCCTCTCATGACACACAGGGACTCGTGAACTGGAAACTGTTGTGTCTGTAATGCTTTCTCGTCCACAAATGCAACTTTCTTTTAAAACATCACATACGGTTTGTGTAATTCATTTTGTCTAAAGCCAACACACTGACAGACACTCTGGTGTTGCAGTGCAGCAGTGACTATAGCGAAGTCATTGATTTATTTCTCCCATCCCCCAAGTGACTCTCTCACCTTTGCTCCCTACTCTTCCATCTCTGCTTGGGAAGAAAATTAACATACTTGCACCAAAAAATAAATCACAACCTGTGTGATATTATTGTTAGCTTGTGGTAGTGTACAATCTGTTCTACAATAGCCTATCTGGCAACTTTTGAGCAGGGAACTTCATCCAAAATATACAGTACAGAGCGTGGAGGGTTAATGAGCGCTGACGTGTCAGAGAACCAGTTAGAGCAAACAGAAAAGGAAGGAAACACCAGCCAACAGAGCGCCAAGTGGTTTCTGAAATCCTGTCTATATCAGGGACTGTCCCCTGCAGCTTATGTCAGAGTACATCCAGGATGTAGGACTATTAAGGGTTGCCACCCTGGCACAGGTAACACCTTGCTAGATAACAAGTAGAGAGTCCTAAATATGCATTTGCCGCTATATAAACAAAGTCAGACTGTCTGTGCGTGCAGGTAGGGAAGCAAACAAATGAGGAAGGAGCCCACTGCGGAGAAGATTAAAATGAAAAAATACTGTTAAAGGAGACAGATGTTTACAACCTAACGTGCTTTCTAAAACTAGATAATGTTTTCAAACACCATCTTTTCATAAAAAATGAAAATAAGATCATGTCTGCCGTTGTCTCAAGCGGTCCATCGTGACACGTACCTATCAACGGGTCCACTTTAGACATGCTCTTACTGGAAAAGATTCACCTGATGTGAGCAAGGTAGCAGCGCAAGCCCACGTGGTCACTATGAATCAATGGGACAATTAGCTGTGGAACTATCACATGGGCGCAATCAGAAAGCACACCGACTCTGTATCAGGGAGCTGGCAGGCTACAGACGTCTTACACCCAATCACACTGAACAATTGGGTTCTCACATTTGCCTCCGCCTGGTAATGTGTAGAAAAGTTCAGGGCGGCAGTCCACATGTGTGCTTGAGAGCCCCCGCGCCGCCTCTGTCTCGCCTCAATGGGAAACACTGACATCTCCCCAGGCTTCACAATTCTTCCCCGTATTACCGCAAGTCCATCATCTGACACGCACACACATGATCGAGTGCCTCTGGTGTCACCACTTAGAGAGGTCGACAGAATCCTGCAGCACAGCAAAGCTGTCACTCAAGAGTCTCCATTCTGCCCCAAGGTGAGCTCCTGCCAGCTGTCAGTGCCCCGTGAAATGGCTGATGACAGCAGACTGAGACATGTGGAAGATTTGGGAGAATATACACACTGACACTCTCATGTGAACACAGAGATATTTATAGCCACACATCAGGCACTAACACATACTTTGAGAGAGAGCAAGACAAACAATCCTACAAAATGGCCATGCAAAACAGATCACAGTGCAGGCTGCAAACTACATGTACGTACTACATGCAGCCTTGTAGAAGCTGTATATCACACAGACACTTTCCCCTTTGCTGTTATTTCAAAGTGCAAACAAGTATTTACAAAACTTTCATTTCATAGCACAGACTACCAAACAGAAAAAGTATACATGCACTATTTCTGAAAAGCTTTCATTTCTGGTTGTCTAATATAAATTTGGTCTATGCAGCAAATCAAGCACAGAATCTATACACCATCACAGCGGCAGTGTAATTAATATAATTACCAAGCACAGCATCCTAATGTGATCTCCTGCTGTGTGATCTATATTATAAATAAGAAGCTCACTATGGGAATGTGCATTCCTTTAATTGAATCTGTTATTTGAGCAAATTTAAATTAATCCGTTTTCACCCCATACTGTGATCGCGTTTGGCAGAGAGCCATCTCTTCAAGTCCAGAGGCGCAGAGGAAACGCCAACAAGCCAAAAACCCCTCATCCAGCTCTACTTATATTATGTAGAGAAGCTATAGACAGACTTTGAATGCCATAGAAATGTGCGCACAAGTAGAACAGCAGAGGGTGTGACTGATGAACGACTCAACCAAATTCACTCATTCATAACCATTTGCAATTACTGAGTGACCTCTCGGCTGACATTAACCTGCCTTCGGGATTCTTGACTTCAATGCTGATGACGGCAGAAAAAGGATCGTTCCTATAGCAACAGCCACGGCTGGTTATACATCACTGGAGTAGACAGCATCCACTGATCTTTATGCAATCAGGTGGGATCAAAACAGGAACCTAGGTTTTCTCGACTAGCTGTAGCCGTCAGTGACTCAAATTAATTCCTTTGCAAAGTAAAGAAAGCAGTGCTGGCTTAGACATGCTGGAGCAGAGTGTGCATATCATCTCCCATTAAAGCACTCAACACCAATTATACCTTAACCGACATATGACCAATCCCAAAAAGCTGACTAGGGACCAGCTTTCCTTGACTCCACCTATTGTGTAGCACAGTCGAGAGGTCCTACAAACAACTATTGTAAGACAACCAGAAGATAAAAGCAGCTGAACTGAGATGAAGGAATATCAGTAATCTTAAAACCCGAGATTAGATTAAGGAAACAGGAAGAAAGAAAAGACAGCAGTCAAGTGTACATCAATAAAATTCAATTTGCATATTCAAATGTCATCACTGTCACATTTGGGATGTCTCATTTAGCCGTTTATGAGCTGGTATTTCATCAAAATCGCCCTGGCGCTTGTGACTTGTCACACAAACGAGGACAAATTAAAGTCTGTGTATAATCGCTTTCATATTAACGAATCTACAGCCTATCAAAAACAGAGGACGCATAGAAGGCGTTGTATGCTGGTGTAATGGAGACTGATGGTGGTGTCTCTGGTGTCTGACCTTGTGCTCAATCATGTTGCTGATCTCAGGCAGGAAGTTTTGGCTAATGACACGGTAGAGGTGGCGATCCTGTGGGGAGGTTTTGTCCTTGATGCTTTCTGCCAGACTGAGCCACTGCTCCTCTGTATCACACACCAGCGACCAAGCGCCTCGCTTACGGCCTGCACAGGAAAGAAAGGAAAAACAACATCGGACCACTGATTCTAGGGAAAAATGCAAACAAAGGGAAAAAAATGTCAGGATATAAAGCACAAAGTTTCTTTACCTGTGGTTGGGGGAAGATCTTCCAATTCATGTTCCATCTTCATCTCTGGCACATCACTTTCCACCTCACTGTAAGAAATATAAAGCCATGAAGTCCCTACAAAAAAATGGCATGCTTAAAAGTAACTCTGGTATAAGAGCTGATCCTCCACAACTACTTTTTGGAATTAATTAAAATTCCTCGCTACACACATGGTGAGAATATGGTTAGAGAGCGTGTGCTCAAGAAATACTCCATTAATCATTTATTACATTTTGGGTCCAGCAGTAGGATAAAGGTCAAGTCAACAACTGACTGAGAGCAAAGGACATGAAGACCCAGATCATCAAAACCTGGGCGAGTATCGTTTTCACACGGGAAACAGACGAGCTCATCTGCACAGCACATGCCCAAATCTAAACGTCTGTGTCTCCGCCCTGTTAGTACTGACCGCAAAGTTTTTCTTGTTTTTGTTTACCTTGGTGAATCTTCCAGCTTTCTCTTCTTTGGTGGTCTTCCACGTTTCTTTTTCTCTGGTAATGTTAGTTCTGTTGTTTCATCACTGGGGAAAAAAAAAAAAAAAAAAGCAGGTTAAAAGGTTAAAAGTACAGCTTAGGTAGGAATAAAAGACAAGTAAATTAACCCTTAAGAGGACTCTAAACAAGTGGTAAAATTTTATTTCAACTGAACACTTCAACATTCAGCTAAGTGCAGATGATTCATTCTTGGTTGACAGAAAAAGAAGCATTACCTGTGTTTTCCTACTTTCTTTGTCACTGGCTCTTCTTTGTACATGCGAGTGCCGTAAAAGTACCAGTAGAGGGCTCCATTTCCATCCTGCCCCAGGGGTTCCACCCTCAGGCTGTCTGCATCCAGGCCCTGGAGGTGGCGGGGGTGGGGATATAACATTTCTTAAATAATATGCAGTGTGTCATCAGAGGGTGATGTCATTTTAGCTCTTTGATCGTACAGAGGCGTGAATCATGTGCTGACAATAAGTACTTTCGATATCTTGTTAAGAGTGTTCATGAATTATAGCAGTTTACAGTTTAAAAATTAGAAACCGATTGACAGTACAGGGGTAAAGCCTCAGATTATGATAACTCCACCTTAGTTCATGGCAGTAAATATACTTTTAAAGAACAGCAAAACTAAGATCTTGCACTCTTAGGACAAAGTTAAACGAGGCAGCTGCTCAGTGACAAATATATCTGACTATGCTTTAAAGCTGAACAGCTGGGTGAACGAAATCATTCATCATGTTGTCAAAAAAGCAAACTTTAACAGTACACATGTACACAACTCGGCAGCATTAATGGAGCATGGAACCTTTTATGTACAATTACTGACTCAATACTGAGTGAATGTTTAACTCTTTAATAAATTGTGAATACATTATTATGATCACATGTATTCTTTTAGTCACCTTAAGCAGGTCAAAGACATCAGCAGCATCCAGACGGTAGTCACACAGCCGGTGCAGCAGTTCCACCTGAGTGCGAGGGGGTAAGCTCTCAAAGGGCCCCTCTCGAAGTGGGTTGGGTTTCCCCTCTTCCAGCTCCCAGCGGTAGCTGATGATGTCGTCCAGGTAACTGCTAAATGCCTGGGGGCTAAACAGTAGAGCGGCCTTACTCATCTCTGCCGTATTGATTTTTAGATGTCACTCTACTGGGTTAGCTACACCTCGAGTAAATTTGTCCTTTTACGCATCTTAATCATGAAAGATTATTAAATCAGAATTAAGCACTAGCTGCATGTCAAAAATAACAATCCAACACAGGGCTTCACTTTTGTACTGAGATTTCTATGGATGGCTAGATTCAACCAATTCAGTTGCAAATCTTGGCACTGTAAACCCAACGCAGCATGCTTCAGTACAAACTAGCATCGCTTTCTAGGAAACAGGCAAGGTTCACACTATCATACAGGCTGGAAAAAGAGAGGAGGTGGGGCTGGTTTAAAAAAGAAGAAGAAAAGGACTAGTTTCTTTGAAGGGGAGTTGTGTTGTATCTATGAGTGAAAACTGGTAAATAAATGTTGGTTCCGGTTCAGGTCTAGCCGATTAATCTGTACCGTTCAGTTCCAGCTCACATGAACAGAACAAGAGCTTGGGGCAAGGGTGAGCATCTATGGAACAGCACAGAGAAAGAGGGAGAGAAAAAAAATGGCTTATCTTGAAAGAGCAGCGTGCACTTTTCACACAGCTGCAGGCTCGCCCCTCCTCACTACTACCCCATCTCTCTCCTCCTTTCTGTCCTTCGTTTTCTCCGACATCCTCCCTCCCTTCTTTCCCCCGCTCCGGCAGAGCGTTTAACGCGTGCGGATGAAAAGGGCAGCTCTGTGAAAGGCCAGGGCTGAGCAGCCACCCCCAGGATGCCAGAGCCTGTCCAGTCCAATAAAGCAGGCTGTCCTCTTGTTACCGGCTGCCTGGCTGGAAAAACTGGATCACTCCTGCTCTGTGCTTATCACTGTACTGTACCACTATGCTACTCTATAACGATGGGTTAGATTAACAGGCGTATCGAAGGGGAAGCCCCATGGGAGGTAGAAAACATTTGCGGATTTGAATAACAGCCTCTGCTTCGCGTTCACTTTCTCCCACCACTTTATAGAAAAGTTTCTGTGGCTACGCCGTTTTCGGATCACCGCGGTAGTAAACATGATGTCACCATACCACCTATCACTACTTTCAGCGCTCCTTATGGTGACTAAGTTCTGACTCCTCAGTGAGTTATTGCGCTCGTGACTCAGACTTCCTATGAAGCTTCCTGGGTATGACTAATTTGAAGAAGATGGAAAGACAAGTTTTATCTTGACACATTTAAGTAAAAATGGTAATTCTTTTCCATTGTGCCTCTGCTTCATTAAAAAAAAAAAAAAAAAACTCTAAATTTGAATTCCAACTTCCACCACTACTTAGACCTACAGTCAGCTACGAAGTAAATTTCCCACGCCACTTGGGGCAGTTTTAAGCAGCAGGAAAATGTGAATGTTCCTGCTTATATTCACCTATTTATTATCTTTCAGAACAAATGTAACTAAAAATATTAAACATACTATAAGAAAGCCAAACATCAGCCATCTACACGCTGCCTCATTTAACACGTTCAATTATGTAAAAGTAGCTAAAGTTGGACATGGTCCTACACTCAAGACTCCATGATTAGGAGAGTAAAACTGGGCTTAAAATTAAATGTTAATGTTCTTACCCTCATTGTTTAGAAAACTGTAATAAGTTTTGCTTTATTTCTAAAATGTGAAAAGATTTAAGGGGACCTTACTGTACTGGACAGCGATCTCAGCTCTGAAATGTGCACACCTCTATCTGCAACAAGTCAACTTGTTGCATTTTTATTATGTCCAAATAAACTTTGGTTCAACCCCGGGGTTCTATCATGAATCAAAACTTTTTCGGTCGTCCCCTTCAGACACGTGTTTCTTGCCAAAAGTGACCTACGTCACGATGCCAGCCGTGTTACGCATCCCACGTCTGAAAACGGCTTATGTGTTACAGGTGGTGTTACACAAGCAGACCTGATGTGACCTGGCAGCGTTTGCTATATGCCAGGTTCTTTTTCTATTCTTTACTTACGTGATGTCAGTGCGCTGGTAGCATCCCTGCAACAGACAGGCAACGAGATCCCCAAGGAAATCCAAGTCCTGTTCTGACAGGGCTTTCTCCAGCTCCTGGACACAGAGGACACAGTCAATCAACATGTGAAGAAACTACAAGTACTTAGCAAGCGATAACTGTGCAAACATGCCGATTTGCACAATAATGGAAGCAGAGAAATGCATCTCGCAAATGAAAACTATCTAAAAAAATAAATAAATAAATGGCAAAAGTATTGTGACTGGGAAATAAACAGGTGGCTTTCTGTGTGTTTAGACTGTTGGCCACTATAAAGGAAGTGGTATGTGATCAAAATGGAGAAACTGCTGGGATGAGTGTAAGGTAAGCTGGCAGATTTCGGTGGGAGGTGTAACAGCTAGAGCTCGCATCCTGTCTCATTAAGGCGTCTTGGTTTGCTGGTGCTTGTTGGGCTGTAGCTGAGGTTCAAGTTCAGTCATGACCCCTCTCCTGCCTGGCATTGTGTTATAGTCATTTAGGTTTTATGAAGCGGCAATAACCGGCAGAGCAAAATCTCAAAGATCTGAAAGCACCAAGAAAGGACAGCAGGCAGCAGAGACCGAGAGCTACAACACAGACATGCCCCTTCTCCTCTGCTGATCAACCAAGACACTGGACACCACACAGCTTCCCAGCATGCACAGCTCTCCTTGATCACACCCAAGGACTCTGAAGTTGAGCCAGAGGGAAGAGAAGGAAATGCAAATGAACAGTGTTCCATTAACCTAGTGTCCGTTTCATTTAAAAGCACCCTCCCGCAGGATACAGAGCAAACTCTTCAAAGCTCATACAGACGGCTCGCAGCTAACCACTCCCACCCCTAATAACCATTGCTTTCACACCAACAACTTCTGTTGTTGGTGTCACTCTTGCCCCTCTTTCACAAGTACTTCTGCACCTGTAGTACTTGTGAAAGTCCTATAAATGCTGATCGGTTCTCTCAGCTTTAACCAGGGAAAAGAAATGACGCATCAATTACTTAAGGTCCTTAAAGGTCAGTGTACACACCTCTTTGCTGTGGAAATGACAGAAGCCGGTACACAACAAGTTGGCTCAATGAAAAAACAAAAAGAGCCAAAAACAACAAGGTTGTGAAAGAAGTTGAAAAACAGGATAAGATCAACGTTTCTGCTCGAGGTTAGGAACGTAAAGAGCATGAAGGAAAAACGAAAGAAAAAATGCAAACCAGGAGGGCGAGTTTCATAAGAGCGGATAAGAATCACATCTCGTGATTGAGAAGAACAGCTCATTATGTTTACAAGCGCACTGAGGCTATTTTAAAAGCCTGAAGATTGACATGGTCACAGTGACCACAGTCAGACTGTAATGGATTTTAGGTGTACGGCTTAAACTGTAGGCTTTACGAGTGTGTGACTGCCAGGAGCAAATCAAAGTCTATTTTAAGTTCTGAAGTAGCCAGACATGCAAGATTTACCGACCACAACTTTTGCCTTGTTGTGGTTAAAAACGAGGCACAATTTCTTGTCAAGGCCAGTGCATACCAATAATTGGGTGATCATTACCAACCGTTTTAAATACTACAGAATTGCATTTGTATTTCTACAGCATTTTTGACAAGTTTAATAAATCTCCTGGTTGTGCAGCACATGCTACAAGACCAGGAGTAACAGTGATAGACAAACTCACAGTAATGTAAGCAAGACTGCATTTAAGGACATTATTTTGCCACTTTGCTTCGAGTTATGAAAATCAGGTTGGAATACCTTCCTAAACGGCAGTACTGTGTACTGTATATCAAGTATAGATCAGGTAGACCGAGGTTTAACAATAGAGACTCCTTAAAGTTCTTAACATGTGCTCAGGCTAGCTCACTCGTCATGGGGTGGTCACATATGCAGAAGAGCTCTTTCGCAGCGCGAGCTAACTCTGGATACAAAGACACACGTGGGCGTTTGTCTGTAAGCGCATGTGCATAGGACGCAGTGAGATCCTGTGTCATGCTCTTCCACTTCCAGGTCCCCTGTCAGGCAGCCTCTGGGCCAAAGTGAGCACATCCATCAGAGACAAACTGCACTTTGATCACACTTTGAAAAAAGCCAGGGCCAAGGCTGGGGAAAGAGTTCAGAGTTGAGTACAGAACAGCAAGTGGAGGGCTCGCTGCAGCCCACTGGATGAACAACTCTTCCCTAACTTTGAAGTGCCACACAGTCTGTCAGATGGCAAAGGGAGGGGAAATTACTGGGGTCTATTTGCTCTTTCTTCTCTCACCCATCCATTGACCAATCCCTCTGTGGCCTGTTGCTAACAAACAGTTAGCACGATAAAGGACTGCAAGGGACACCGCTGCAGCTGGAAGCGTCCTGTGGGAACCTTTTGCCTCGATAAGCACATGCACACACGCAACGCAGCACCCAAACTCACTGCACTGACACTATAGATAACAGGAAAAAAACACACCAATGACAATTCATTCAAACGTGTACTTTGACTGCCTAACATTAATGATCAATGGGGCCGAACGATAAAAAAGCTGAATAATTGATAAGATATAATTTGGCTATAATTTGCATAAATCAAGGTGAGCTGTCAGATTTATTGGCAAGATACTGCTGTGAAAAACCAGCTATTCATTTCAGATACTGGGACAAAGATTGGAGGGTGAGTCAAGGTTTAGTCAAAAGGTGTGTGTCATCACTTCACTCCCTCTGTAGGCCTGGCTTGCAATCAGCAATTCGCCCTGAAGGTATTTGCCACTTCTTTCACCAGACGCCCCTGCTGTTTCTCTCTCTGCTCCTCTCACTGGCTTAACCTCTTATTCCTCTCTTTCACACCATTTTCCTCCCCCTGCCCTGCTGCCCAGTGTCTACAGGGCCTCTGAGGCATTCTATTATTCCCCTGACAACACCCTTGCTCCACTCTCCACCCCGCATTTTCCTTTCTCCATCTTCCTTATCTGTCCTCTCCCTCCGCACATTATCCACACCCAAACCAGTTGTTGGCTTCACTGGAGCTGAGGGCAGAATAGCAAAGTAGAACTCATTTGGCAGGTATTCTCCGCACTACATCATCAGTGAGATGGACCGGCCACATCCACTGAAACAACTTAAACTGTTTGGGTCACTGCTTTGTCTATTCAGAGCAGCAGACAAGTGCGAAAAGTAACACCCATGGTGACAATGTGGCTAACCACTTGTTCTTTTCAAAAGGCCCAATCACACCTAACGAGTCTTCATTAACATTTGCAGAATAAAATGCCTACATTCTCAGTTCTGTTATTCAGCCCAGTTGACACTATTACTTCTGAATCTCATTTTTATAAACATGTACAAATTATTGTGTCTAAAAAGGTTCCAGTTACTACTCACAGCATGCCTGCCATGACTAAAGTCAGAACACCAGCAAAGCTTACAGATACAAACAAATGATTGTTTATTCTTCTTCTGTAAAAAAGAAATTCAATTTTGCTATTGAAACTTCTAAATGTATTATTCCATCATTTACACCAAGCTAAATTACTGCATTTTAATGAGACTGACTATAAAAATAGATTAATGATTGTATGTTTTGGCTCCAAGTATCTAACTATTTACAAATGTCCAGTCATCTGTGATAAGCACTTTCAGAGTCTTTGTCCACCTCATGCAGATAACGGTAAAAAGGTATCTTTTTTTATGCTTACGGCCAAGTAAGAAGTGGCAATATAGACATCTCAGGGGAAAGATTATTAAAGCTATACCTATTTAACTGCCAAAACACCCCAGAATTTACAGTCACTTCATTGATAAAACCTACTATTACTTGCAATGTCTTTAACAATATGATTTATACAGGCAACTCCTTATTCAAGAAGAAACCATGACAATAATGTGCTGTGTCTGACTATATCCGACTGTATCTGCCTGAGTCAACAAGTTTCAGTCATTTCTTAATTTCCTCCTCCAAACTTTGTCTAAACATAGACCACAGGCCTGGTTTGGTAACCACGCATCTGTATCAGGGCTGGATTTTGACAAAGAACTTTATACAAATGCCTCCTAGAGACGGTGAAAATAAACACTAAATTTGCAAAACACAAAAGATAAGGAGACATATGGACAAACCAGGACAACGCTTGATTTAAGCTCGATTAAGACTTCTGCAGGAAATAACTTATGTAGTAACTGAAAAACTCCTATGCTTACACCTCAATCTTCCACTCAAGTCGTGGTGGTATGAGTCGCCCCAACATCTCGGGAGGTGCACATCGTGCTACGTAGAAGGTTGTAGCATAGGATTAAAATGGGATTCTGGTTGTGGTGCAAGTTACAACGTAGCTCTGACGCAGAAGCATAATTTTCATGTTAGAAGTTAAATCTTACCCCATCTCTCCAGCTAGTATTGATCCAAAACACATGTGTGTGTTAACAGTTTACTGAGATGTAGACTGATAACTCTCCCAGCTGTATTTAGTACTAAAGGAGGCAGACACGTTCTATCCAGTCACAGCTGTCTCATAAGAGCGGGTCCATCATGGACTGACTGTGTATTCAATAAACCTGCATTATGTGCGGGCACATCTGCTGTTATAAGGGTTACAATGATACCACTGGGACAAAACACAGTCTGACTCTTTGATATGAGAATCAAAGTGGTAAATGTTATGAGACATGAATCAACTGAAAGGAGGAGAAGACCTGACTTTCTGAAAGAAACACTATCAAGGCTAAAAGCAGCCAACAGATTTCAATGCAAAGCAGAAACGCTGCATATCCACATAGAAGTGAAATGTGCTTTTGTCAGTGGATGCTAACGGACCCATCATGTGCCCCAATCCATATCTGCACAGAGAGAAAACCTGAGATAAAATGTGTGCATGTGTGTCTCTGGCCAGTACCACCTGTAGAGTGAAAAAGAAGGGGTTTAGATAAGTGGCATTTTGTATCAGCGGCTCCAAGGTTAAAGCAGATCCTCAAAGCCTTTAATATCTGGAGGTTGGCCTCTCCGGCTACCCTCACAGCAGACACTTTCCATGCCACTGCCGTTAACAGCTCCTCCGGGGTCTATATCACCAACAGTTGGAGGACGTGTGCATGGCTAGCTGGAGGGGGAAGGGATGTCTGTTTGTTGTGTAAAGGCTCCTCTCTTCCTCTCCTATACTTCTTTCTTCATTTCTTCCTCCACCACCCCCCTCCCACTTTCAGCTTACACATGGCTCCTCCAGGAGCCATCATCTGACAACACCCTCCACCCCCGCACGTAACCACCTCCTGCCACATGACAAACATGAACACATAGCCGTAACACCACAGGAAAACGCCCTCACATCCTCAGGATGTACGGTTCATCTGATCAGAGGAAAGCATCAACAACTTTTTGTTGGTGCCAAATGCATTTGACTGATTCATCAAAACAAGAACTTCTAAAAATATATATGTATATAATAAATTTAAAATAGTGAAAAAGTAATGCACTTTACACTCAAGATTCACACAAGGCATTCCTACAAGAATTAGATCTCTTCATGGACATATGTGACAAGGAAAACAAACAAAATGAACAAAAAACCCACCAAAAAAAATAAAATAAAAAATAATAATAGTTCCATGCAAATTAAACCACTCTTAGAATAGAGACAAAAACAAACATGATACACTCGCAGCTTCTGGGTCAGTTTAAACATTCTGCTAAGTTTTATTTTAGTATCAGTGTCATGGCCAGGTGGGACAGGTGGCTTGGCTACAGAGTAGGAGACCGCGGGAAGGGAGGAGAGGGATGGGCATTGCACAGATCTTTCCTCAGTTGAGCTCTCTCAGACAGACGGAAACCTTTTACACGAACTACCTCTCCGAGTATGTGGGAGAGGATCATTAAGCACAGGAGAAGGGGAGGCCACCCAGTACAGCGAGCGTTTTGTGTGTTCACTGCCAGCTTTAAGGACACATAGCATCAACTTTCTCATATAAAACTGAGCTTCCTGCTTCAGTTGACATCCCAGTAGAATCATACACACACACGCACGCACAGAGAAAACAGATGGTTCAAACACACACAAAAAATAAAAATCTCACATGTGTAGGGAGCCTAAAAAGATTATGTGAAATATGCGCTGCTAATTCACATAAATGTCAATTATGTGAATTAAAGATCAACTTTGGATCAATTCATTTTACTTAAGGAGATGTACATCTTTCAAACTATAATCTGGGCATGTTTTAAGGTGGGATGGCTGCTGAGTGTAGCACTGCCTTTAAATGGAACATTTCACAGGATAAGATGCGACACAGCACAGGGTCTTATAGCTCTTACAGTTATGCCAAGGTCCCGACTTTCACAAACAGCGACGCAAAAGCTCCTAGGGCCGTGTTCAAACCGACATTAGCCCCTGTGTGAAGGAACCCACCCCCCTAATTCATTTGAATGCTCTGTCGAGGCATCAGAATTGCTGGGGGAGAACAGCGGGCCTTCCAGTAAACACGTTGAACCAGGCCACGCTTTTGCTGTTACAAAATGAAACAACATAACTCGCTGGACCGGTTATTCAAATAAAATCTAACCCTACCCTGATAAACACCCCTCTTCTTTGTGCCAGCACAGCTCTAAAATACTTCCACTCCAACTATTGGAGCAATATTATGTAGATACGTAGGATGTGTTCTGGATTTGTTTTGCAGCTTGATACACTAGTGATCCTGCGACATCTGTCCAGGTACCAGGGATCCTTTAACTCTCATACCAATACTAGTTTCATGTTTCCTAGCCACCTCTTAAACAATTGTCAACATTACTGCATTGCTAAAATCTGTTGACACAAACATTCTCAAAACTGCCTGCATGGTTTTTCTACTACGGTAGCTGACTCCAGGATGTCATTGTGCCATTTTCTCACACAAACACACTCTCACACCTGATGAAAGCCACGCTGTCTGTAAAAACTGCCTCTAGGTCGTCTCCTTATCTGCTGACTTGAGTAACACCATCTCACTGGATGAGAACTTCTTATGTTGTTTCTTCGACACTTCTGATGTCTGCTTCACAACCGGCTGCAAAGACGCTGAGTGAAAATGCAAACTGAAGGGATGCTGTCCTGACTAGAGACAGAGGGAGGGAACCATGGGGTGCTGCAACAATGGAACTGTGAGGAAAAAACAGTATATGTGCCCTTCTACCTCCCCCTCTGTGCACATAGTCCCCATGTGAAACCATCTGATGCATGTACTGCTGCTCTCACTTGTCAATCACAACTGGGGGAGGGGCAGCAGACTATTACAAAGCCCCCCCCACCCACCCACCCACACACACACTGCATGGAAGAGAGGGCATTAAAAAGACATGCAAAAAGGTTCTTGATGTCACAGCAGCAGTTGCGGAGTGTGAAAACTCTTTAAGGGGTTACGATCTAGAAAGGAAGTTATTAGAGGCTGGCGTCTGCAAGGCAATAAGCAAGGTTGAGCTGGGATGTTTCCGTGGGTGGGACAGTAGCAAAGAAAGGCAATGGGATGCCAGGGATGACTGATCAGTATAGCTGTGGGAAGAGAATGGATCATTGTTAATGTGTGCAGGGATCCAATCTCCTGCCAGGAAATGACCAAAGAGGTAAAGCAGCCCAAGGTTGAAGGTAAACGTCAGGGATTCCCATCCCATTTGCTAGTAATGTCCTGCCATCTTCACAACAGCCATACTTGGCCCTCACATCACAACCTCTAACAGAGGCCAGGCCGGTATTATCCTAAATGGCTGCTATCTGCAGTTATAATGCAGGATAAGTGGGGAGCAGGAGAGAGTCTCACTCTGAAGTTGGGCCATGATGGAGCAACACTTAAGCCTTGATCCTACTCCCCCTGTTAATCCATTTGCTTTCTAGACAACAGAAACAAGGGCATGCTCACAGACAGCCTGCTCTCACTTATTTACCAGATCTAATGGGACGAAATCTTTTATAGTCATACAGGAGGCTATTACAAAAAACAGAAGCCCCCCTCCCTCAGAAAGGCTACAGCAGCAGCGACAAGCACCCAGAGAAGAGCCCTCTGGGGGGGAAGGGAGAGAAAGAACCACCATCTGGGGTTTAGTCATGGTGATGCCAGGGGTTCGTGCACAGTAACAGGCAAGGCAGACTGGGCCTCCAAAAACGAATAACACAGAGGAACGGTTGTTACGTATGAGGTAAGAGGACAAGTGGCAGTTAATTATATTAAAATGTGTATAATTCATGATTTACATAAAAATCAAGCCAAAGAGGGTTTTTTCAGTTCTTTAAATTAGGACTGAAGTTGGGTGTCAGTGTATTAGGACATATAAGATGTCACCAACTCCATGAAATGTTGACAGCGAGACCGTTTCGAAACAGGATTGGGGCAATGGGCAGCAGGAGAAACTGTAAACATTTTGCATTTCAACACTGAATATGTTGATCCAATCTTTTCAGGGGGACGTTGACTGTATTGCACTGAGCTAACCAAGAATACTTTTTCCATTGTTGTCCAAAACGTGAGCAGCGTGTCATGGTGGCAACTGTCTAAGCCAAGCCCTTGAGGATGTTTGGTTTTTTTTGTATGTTTTATGGTTGCTGAGAATGGACAAATATTTAACTTCGTACAAAGCGCTGCACTTGTCGCGGTTACTTTTTAGCCAGGTGCCCACAACATTATAAAAACTGTGCAAAATATAATCTAAACATAATTACACACAAGAAACAAACTCAGCAGAGATACGTGTCATTTCCCTGCATGTATTCTAATGTTGTTTGATAATGACATCAGCAGGTGCTCATAACATCATATATTTAAAGGGAAATTTATCAGAGATCAAAATGTCAGATATTGCCATTATAAAACGCACTTCCCTCCTAGAAGGTGGCAGTGTTCAAAAGCACTTTTATTAGTATGACCTCCCTGATGCTGTCAACTAGGAGAAGAAAAAAAAAAAAAACTTTAAGGAGCTACGTAGCTCCTTAAAGGAGCTACATAGCACTTCCAGAACTCTCAATAGAAATCAACAGTGACTCGTGTAATGCCAGTGGCAGCTGTAGTTCTGGCCCTGCCCTGAAAGAACCAATCATTAGCTGAATCAGGAAGCATATAAGTTAACGGTGTTGCTCCACCGATGAAAGCTAACAGTTAGTTAGAACTTTTTGGCTAACCGTATCCGTTATGCAATTTAGCATACTATTTGAAATGACAAATCAGCACTCTTGATTTAGCAAGAAATGGAGCTGCAATGCTGTGACACTTTTGAGTATTTGTGGTAGATGTATAACATGAAGTCTTTATACTCCGGGTTTGAAACTGCAGGTACTCTCGTATATTGCTGGCACACAAACTGCATTTGAGGTGTTACAAAGATGGCTATGAAGTGGGAATAATTTTGGTTTCAGTCACTATTAGAGAGTGGTTCCACTCTCTGCCATGTGTATTTTGCCCTGTTTCAGGATCTTGCTGATATTATTGAGTCCTTAAATTGATGATATATGATTATTATTTCTTATATTGATACAATGATTGGCATAGGAGGAATCAATGACACTGAAGGGACCAATCACAGTAGCTGCAGGCTGCACTGATGCGATGCATTGTTACATTTCAAGGGAGGTGCACGTCAGGGTACAATGTAGGGTTTCAAGTGGGATGCAGTTGTGATATAACTACGCAGTAGCTGAAGCATAAATCCCCAGTGAGGATTTTACTATTGTTTGGAAATATTGCCCCTAAAGACAAAAGTAATATTCAGTGCCTCAGATGCTGTTAGCGCACAGGGACTATTGTTTTTGATCTTACAATAAACCAACAGCTGCACAACCATTTCAAGTGATAATTTGAGATGAGCAGAAAAGCTTAACAGCTTTTTCACCACAGTAGCGATGAAATATTTGAGTTTTGCAAATTTCTGAAGTGACAGTACAATTTTTACTGAAAAGTAAAACAACACTACCACCGAGTGATCCACGCTACTAAAAAGCTGCACTCGCTGCCCATACTGCTCATTTTTAACCATGTCAAATAGGATCTGTAGTGTACAGACGTGCAGCAAAAGAGATTGGCTACCCTAACTAGACGTGTTTTTGTTGTTTGAGATGAAAAGGGATTGCAGAGGAGCTCTTATCATAGTGTGGGATATTGAAACTGCCTAAAAACATCAAGACTTATTGTTAGATTTGTCAACCCACTCCTGGGCAATCTCGTTTTCCTCTTATTACTCAAAGAAAAAGTACATGAAAGACTCTCGTTTAAGTTGTTTTCACACCAGCTATTAACTACGATGAAATACAACATCTCTAAATCTACATCTCAGTTAGAAGATGACAGGCAGCTAATGAAGACACATGGAACAAATGCATGATGATGTGCCAAACAGGCTGCCAGCAGAGCACCGACTTACATGAAGCCAGGGACAGAGGTCCTTGGCATGAAGGGCACATCATTGAGGGCTAAGCAACAGAAGACTACACTGTGGGATTTCAGGAATCATTTACCAGATAAACAGCCAAGGAACCTTTCACAAGCCGCAACACAAAAAGGCATGAAAAGAGGACGGCTACTCATACTAAAACACAAGTTGCTTCCTCACCTCTAAGACTCCTCTCAATCTCTCATCCACACACATGCACTGCTTTCCCGGTTTGCTGCCTGTAGTCTCGAGGAAAGTGGAAACCAGCGACAGTGAAGTGTATCAGTGCTGGAACAATGTGCAAGGGGCCGTTCTGTAAGGCTAGCCAAGGAGACTGGGAGTGCTCCATTATCACTGACCAGCACCATAGAAAGAATAGAGCTGCCACAACAGTACAACAGCAGCGAACTGGATCACAGTTTGTCAATATCCATTTTGGTGGTAGTCTCATATTGCTTTAAACACTGTGGTCTCACATGTGGCAGCCTTAGCAAAAGTATCCATTATGAGAAAAGGAAACAGGTGTTTAAGGAGGCGGCGGGATCTGTGGCCTGTCTGATCACCACAGTGGATAGAGTTGGAAATCCACTCTTTTTGATGTTATATTCACACGCTGTTTGCCATACTCAAAGTGACTTCGGATGAGATGTGAGTAACAAAGTGAACTCGTGTTTTTAATTCTCATTCCTTAACTTTCATATTCGCAAACCAACTCAGCTCTAATCTGGCAGAAAATCAGGGTAAGGCCGACAATGTGCCACAGACACCCACGTTTTTGCTGGGAATTCTCAGATTCATCTGTGATTTGTATGGAACGCCACTGTAAAATGCATGTTTTTTCAAGCTGTTTTCAGAGCTGCTTGAGGTCCTCTGCAGCATCAACACTGACCACTGCTCTCTAGAGGATGGCAAAAATGGACATTGGTCAATAAGAGCCAATTAAACATGCCATCTCCACAAGAGAAGACAGAAGGAATGCCAACGTTAAATCACTCAGTGGGCCCCACTCCGTCATGACCACTAACAGCCACTTCTGGACCCTACCCTGCCCCCTATTCCCCCCTTAATTCAACCTGCACAAGCTAACTGATGTTAGCCAATAAATCGTTTTCAGTCACCTCCCCTTATGAAGCACCTCTTGGAAGACAAAAGAAAATGAACCTCAAGTCAAAGGAATTAATCTGAGGCCAAAATTATCCTGATCATTAAATGTGGCGCAAAATGCCTCGTTGATTTTTTACTAACGTTGACTATACAAGTTTAAAACAAACAAGAAAAAGCAAAGGTAAATGACAGTAAGCCTAAACTGCTGCCTTCATGGGAGTGCCCGGGCCAGCTTGTCTTGTTGCTGCTATGTGGCATTAAAGCAAAACAAACACATCAGCCAAACAGTTTCTTCTTTCTACATTGCAAAGTCCTCAGAAAGTAAACATGCTGGATCCAAATGTCCAGACTCAAAGCCAGGGAGGATATTTGCAAACCCACAGTAACAAAACAGCATAAATCAGCCTGACAGAGGGCCGTGTCAGCTGATTGCTCATTATCATAATATCCAAAGTGCAGGGATTTGCAAGGAGTCTTCCAGTTGGTATCTGCACTGTAAAAGATTATTTGAATGTTGTGGTCTGAACTGCTTAATTTTTACAACTTATTAACTCTGGGGCCTGGCCGTTCACATGCTCTTACCTCTGTGCACACAGCAAGGTGTACACAGAGGTAAGAGCAAAGCTCCAAAGACTGAACACTTGTTGCAAAGATAAGAGGCGGTGTATTTTTTTTTTTATCAAAAAGACAAGTTGCAAGCGTCTGAAGTGCGCCGAATATTCGAGATATTGTAAAATTATTTTGAAAGCTCACCATCTTGGTCAGCTACTATAACAGCACAAGAAACCCTTTCATTTCAGTACGTGCAAATACTAAACATCACCTAACCCAACCAGAGCATTTGCAGCAATAAAGATTTAAATGAAGAGCATAAATTTACCTGGCAAATTTTTTGAATGGACGTGATTTACGCATTACTTTGAATATGAATGTAATGAAAGCCCCAATAAAACACAAGCAGCCAGATCACAAGACATACGCCGCCTGCTTCATTTAACTCACAAATAAACTACAGAAAAGAAAAAAAAATATTCACTTCAAGGAAAAAAAGTCTTTTGTATATCTTGTTTTGGGCACAAAGTCAGCAAATGTTAAAAAAATATTTTGACAGGTGATTCTATATATGGAATCATCTCCTACGGATCAGTGAAATATAAGGTAATTCCCACAATATTTCAAAATAACTGCACAAATCAGTGCCTAGGTAGATGCATTTCAAGATGGCTGCAAAGTGGGAAAGCCTGCCACCAGAGGGATTTTGACAACATTTGACAATGTGGGCTCTACTTGCATTTTCCCCACCTAAAACGGTTTCTTTTGAAGTTTTGGTGGGAGGGGGGTATTACCACTGTTGCTAATGTTGCTCATTTCCCCTTGAAAGACACGTACTTTCCACTAGCTTTCAATAAAAGTTATAAGCTTAACTACTTAGCTCTTATTGTAAATTCCCCAGTGGATCATTATAACGAGAACCAAAAGAGTTGTGACCTTGGACACTTCTGTGCCCAATTAAGATGTCAAAGTGTAAGACTACTACATCAATCTCAATATTTCCCCGAAATCCGGCTGAGTAATGGAGCCAAACACGTGATCTGCTTAAGTTATCCTTTTAAACAGGAATACATCATTGAAACATTACTTTGAAATCAAGCCCATCGGGCCTTTAAGGAGATCAACTTTCATGTAAACTAGGCGCAATGCTAGTCCCCCATCTGGCTGCCACTTCGTTCAACAACAAAGACGATGTCTACGTGATTCTCCCGAAGGGGGTGGGGATGACTGAGTGATGGAGACTGTTGATGCGCGATGTTGACCTCGCCGGTTTCTTTAAAGTGCAATTACTGCTCGACTAATTAAACAATCTCCGTGATCTCTGTCGTAAATGTTGCACATGTTAGGCGTCGTGAACTACGCTTTCCTATCGACTCTGAACACATTTCAAGGGAAAAGGGGGGTGGGAGGCCAAATCGAGTGATGAAGTTGAATTATGTAATCACAGTGTAATAAATAGTTTATTCTGCGACAGAACAGTTAGTGGAGTAAATAGTCCACCTACTAACTTGCCCTAGACAATTAATAACCTTAGAAAATCGTTAAACCCCTCGCTTCTTGCAACAAAACAGGACTTGGGCGAGCAAACAATGACTGAACAGCATCTGCGTCCCCTGGCTACACAAGCCAGATGGCCTCCAAGACAATAAACTCAAACCTCACGCCATGAACTTAACTTTATCTGACAGAAAAGGGAAACCAAAACACAGCGGCGCCGTACAGTAACTTAGCTCTTTCACTCACAATAAAATAAAATATTCACACAAGTAAAACCAACATAAATCTAATTGGCTGAAATATTCCCGTCACGTATCCTTGACCACTTTTCTAACTATATTTCCTAATCTTCCCGACCGTTCCTTAGTACCTTTAATTTAAATGACCTGGGGCACAGTTGCTCTGCAACATAAACACGGGCCTCGGGCCAAATAAAAACAAACGAGAGGCACATGGTTCAAGAGGACGTCTATGTAAAGTTTATCGAACATCTGAGCATCCTTGGATATAGACAAACACGTACAAGTCACTGTAAATACTGGACCACAAGCCGTGTCGTCAATGCTATATTCCGCTTAAAGTTTAACTTTGGAGAACAACATCAACGGGCAAAGCGAATACAGCTAGCTTGAGCTCTGCTAACGAGCTCGCTCCTTTAACAGGATTGCCTCAGTGTGAGAAGTTCAGAGAACATGCTAAGCTGGTTACCCAAATACTAAGTTACACAAAGTGCGCTCGCACCAGCACGTACGCAAAAAAGCTGACACAAACAACTTCTCATTTCCGCAATGAAACCCATTGGTGATACTACCAGCAATCACAATTCTTGTTTACCTCTATTTCAAAGTCTGGAAGGTTGAATGCTGTCCTGAACAGCGAGCAGAAGTGGGCTATGGCGGGGACTTCCCACCAAGACTGGATCTCTTCCACAGAAACGGTACATCCCTGGGACATTTTCGGGCTGAAGAAATTCTGTAACGTTTATTTCTCACATTAGAAAGTAGATTCTTCCGCGACGTATAGTGCCTCCGTAACATTAAAAACATGAAAAAAGTTGGTGTCGCCGTCCTGTTGGGACAGTTGCCATTGCGACCCGGAGAGCGCTACAATCTGTTTCAATCAGAGTCTCACCGGAGCTGAACAGATGGGAAGGGCGATACCACTGCAAGACGAATAGGGGTGTCCGACTACTTAGGTCGATATGTTAAACTTTCTGTGAACATAAATAGTAGCTACAGTGGCGAGCATATTTGCCTCTTTTGATAATAGCCTGTAACTGTTAAACCTCTTTTCAATTGTGTTTGACTGTTCGGTTTAATAGTAATCTCCCACAGTAAATAGTCCCCAACCGATTGATAATGGCCTCGCCGTTTAAAGGGAACCATTGTAAATGGTGAATAACTGAAAACTAAAACATTAAAACCAGGTATGGCCCTACAGCTTAAGTTCGTTTATGTAAGGTCTTGCTGTAGGTTTTAATTGAGTCCGTCGATATTACTTTAGGTAAAAATTCCTGACTGTGAAAGCTTTTTTCCCCCATTGTGAAACGAACACCCCTTTCACTTACAGCAGTCCGAAACTGTCGTTCAGTTTATTACTCAAGCGCAAGTTTCAGGTACATCGAGATTTTGTAAACACTTTAAGGGAAGGTTACTACACAAGGACTCCCTCTATCGTAATATTAGAGAAGTGCATGCTATGGCACAGCGGAGGCGCTGAGCGCACTCAGAGCAAGTTCATTTTATTCTGATGTCTAGTGTTTATTTGTGTGTGTTTTACTTTTATCTCTGCAAGACAATAAAATACAAGATGTATAATTTTAACGTAGTATAACAAACGTTTTCATTTGATGCGTAAAGCATGCGTAGGAAACCAGCATAAATTTTCAGGCATTACCGTACACTAAACTGCGAGATTTAACATAGTGGTCCCGTGTGCAGGCCCACACTTTGGTCTGAAGGTGGTGCTCCTGAATTTAAAAAGAAAGAAAAAAAAGGGGGGGGGAACATATATACAGACTTTACATGAACGTAAATGTATGGCACATAATACATCGCACTTTCTATTCTATAATGCGTGCACTAATTAAATGCAATAGCAAGCATTTTCCATAAACGGTGGCAGTGGACAGTAATTTAAATATCCTTACCTAAATATCTCCCCACCAGCCTACCAGTTTAAGTTCAAGCCCATCTTCTTTTTCTAAAGACAATCAGTGTGGTGCCAGTCTTTGCAATGAACAACTGACATTGACTGAAGTTTACAAAAGTTTTTCATGCTAACATATTACCTAAAGAAGCATTGTAGTAAAGTAAATCTCCAAAAGTTGATTCTGTTCATCTGGACGTAGCGTTTTGTGGGAGAAACGTTTGAATCGAGGAGGGGGCCTAAGGGTACATCTGTCACCATCTTACAATGCTGTGATTGCAGCCATTCCCCAACTCTCTGTGAATGGTACTCATGGCCATTGATCAGTGGGATTGGATCAATGGTTGTTGATCAATGGTCATGAGAATTTGCACAATTATGATTAAGGAACTGATCTCCCAGCCCTTTGTTCCTCAGTGGGCTGGTTTCAGTCATTATGCAAATTTACTGTTTATAAGATTGAAACCTGCAGTCAGCTGAGACTGAAGACGTCACCTGGATGAGTGACGAAACGTTTCTCCCACAACACGCTACGTCCAGATGAACAGAATCAACTTTTGGAGATACCAACACCACACACAAACTGAGTAACATGGAGTTTTAACAGGCCATGGTTAAAAGAACAGAACAGTCACTTGTCATGACAGTGCAATATATTGTGCTGTGAAGTGAAACCAACTAACCATCCAATTTACAAACATAAGATTATATTGTTAATGGGGCTACATAGCTGTTAAGGCACAATTTTGTTACAACTGCTGCACATCCCTCAATAAAGAGGGCAGAGTTTCATTGAAGACTAAAGACTAGTCTTTCGATAACCCTCAGGGAAATAAATAAGCTGATATAGGCTGGATCTTTTTAGCTCTTTGGGGTAATAAAGTGGTATAATGAGACAGCAGTACTCTGAAGAAATTGATGAGTCTAAGACAATGTTTAGGCAGTGTCAGGGCTCAAAATCTCCCAGCAAAGGGTTGGATTTTAAGAAGAGTTGAGCACATTTATTCACTTCACCTGTTCTCAGTGTGTCTGATCAATGTACACTGATGGTGCTGTAGTTCCAATCTCCAGTGAGATTGGAGATTGGAATCAAAAGGCTATAAAAACCACATGAAACATAGTGATTCCTACTTTTTCTGTTTGCTTTGTTGCTGGGGGGAGGCAAGGAAGAACATCAATACTGAGATGTAAGTAACCATATTTACTCACCCTTTGCAGCAAATATTTCCATGCCTTGTATGCATATAAAGGGGAAAATTCTAGTGCCTCTACCTACAAAGTGGAAGCACTGCACATTCACACAGGTGGTGTCATGGTTTGCCAACCAGACCGTGGGGATATGGGGAATGAGGACCCAGGCGCGGTGCTCTGTGTATAAACAGTGCATTTATTTACAGTGATGGAAAAACATGACAATAAATCCCGTGCTCTCCTGACTCCCATGACGTGTCCTCTTCCCAGTGTTAGTCCTCCTGTCTCCGCTTCTCCGTGATGAGCGCCCCATGCTCGCTGCCCTCTCGCTACTCCTGGGACATAAGAGAGAGGCAGCTGTCAAACACACAATAATGCAGGAGACTCAAACTAAGAACTGGTCGAGAGACTAACGTGAAGCCACGCAATGATCCAGCGTCAGAGAGAGCTCCACCACACTCTCAAGTAGCTCCTCCGACAGGCCTGATCAGCTACAGGTGTGTCAAGGTCTTCAGGTGTGGCCAATCACCTGCCAGGGCCACACCCACACATGCACATATGTCTACAAGCAGGGAGAACGAGGGACAGCAATACAAAATACATACATTATAATATTAGTCCATAACTGCTCAGGTTGTTTCAGTTTCCGTGGTTGATTAGACTTCCAGTCAGAAGTAAGCTGGTTAACTTAACAATCCATAGAAGCTTTCAATGTAGGTAAAATAAGCAAAACCCCTTTCACGGGTGAACTATGGGTGTTAAGACATACAATATCTATAAAGGATCACGTACTGTTGCACATATTGTTTTGATTTGCTTCCCCTTACTTTGCAACAGCATTTTAGTGCTGCATATACTTGATGACACCACTAATAACAAACAAATATATAATACAAGCATCCGTTTTCTCTGATGATCAGCACATACTTTATGTGGTTTTCAATACCACATAAAGTAGTGTTTGCGTGTGATTTTGCTAGTCTTATTCTAGTAAAACATATTTATTTCATTACTGAAGGATAAGAAATAGACCAACTTATTCCAAAAGAGTATGTGATGCCAAAAACATCAGAACTAGTCTGTTTGTTTGTTATGCACTTCATTATATCGTTACCATGGTCCCATATTTTACTGTTTTATTCAATACTAGCAGTATTTCAGCATGCCAAGGTATAATTAGAGGATAGAAAAAGTATTTCTTAACCACATATTATTGTTTTTTTGTTAACAAAAAGTAATTGCTCACATATCAACAGAGTTAAAGACAGTCATTGGGTCTGCTTTCTGTTCCTCACACCCACCTCCATACCTCTGTGGGCAGAGCCTTCAGTGTGGCACCCCCCTCTGTAACTCTAATCCCATCTGAATCTCTCCCACCTGAGCTTTGCAACATCCCATCATAAGAAACTTCTCAAATCTCACCTGTTCAAGAAGGCCTTCAATCTCTAGCCTTTTTGTTTATTTATGTTCTTTGTAAAGCATCATTGAGTTTCTTGAAATGCACAATAAAAATCAAAGTTATCATTATTATTGTTGTTTTTGCTGTTATCATAAATTGTACTTATTCATTTCTATTTTCTACAATAAGGTCTAGATTTCTAAAAACTGAAACCTCTCGTAATGATGTAATTTCTCTACTCTAACTGAAACTAAGTCTTTCCATACAAAAGTAAACACTACATATCTAGGCAATAATCAGTTTTCTATTTCCACCACATTTGTGCTCTTTTTTTCTAAACTGACGGCATAACCACAAGTTTTTTAAGAGTGAAAGCCGGGTTTGAAAATATGCACTGATGAGTGAACGTCATTGATAGTAACTGTTTTTCCATTAAGAACGATCAATATTTGAATCAATTCTCATGAAAAAATGGCGTAAGGGCAATGAGCAGTAGCTGCCATGATCACATGCTCCTTTTTTCTTTTTTAGAATCCTGTAATTGCTTTTTCCCCCAGATTTTTCAGTAATGGCACAAACTGTGTGCATTATGCCATTGGATACAGCTATTAGTAGTTTTTGTAAGTCTGTGAACATTAATTGCATTCAGTGCTCCTGGACGTATTATGTAATAGCAGGACTAATGAAAAAGGGAGCTCATTACTGGTGAGCAGCCTTTTTTGTTTCAGTTCACGTTCTGTGTCGTGTTTATTTATACAGTACGTAGAAGTAATACACACTGAGGTATAATTGTGAGTATTAGTCTCTGCAGTGTCTGTTGTGCGTCCTCTAACAGCAGCTCCACAGGCTTGAGTTTATGTCTAGTTGTGTTAGTGCAGAGCTGCGTTGCTGGGCTGTGTCAAGCAGAGAGTCACCATAAGAGGGAGGGATTTAGGCAGCAGGACAATACTCGTGTTTGTGCAACGGCCCCTGAGTGGCGGCTGGCTCTCTCAGATCGCTCTCGCTTGACTACCATTCCTGGATGCATTGTTGAAGTGAAAGGAAAGCGGACAGCCTGATCCTGCTTGTGGGATGCTGCACCAGAGGTAGGACCAGCGTTTCTTACTGCTGCGTCTCTGTGATGGAAGAAAAGTGAGTTTCTTGGAAGCTGTCTCGTGGGGCTTGTGCTTCTGAACTATGTGAGCTGGGTGCTCTAGTGCAGTTTCTGGGGGAAGTTGGCTGGGGTTGAGGCACCCTTCTCTGTGTTTTGGCAGGGTCACTACTGTTCGTGAATGGATCTAAAAGAAAGTTTCACAGAAAGAGGCTCAGTGAAAGGCATGTGTAGAATGTAGCTATGCGCCGGCAACGGAAAAAGACAGTGTTCAGAGACAGAAAGAAACACTTTGGGATGAAATTGCTGAGGTGACATCAAAAGATACAAAATGTTGTATCTCAAGGTTTTTTAAATCTTCGACAACGCGACAATGAAGGATATAGTTGAGGTTTACAGTGGTAAAAATAGAGATGGAGTGGAGGCGGAGAGATTATGAGAGAGATTAATTAGGGAGATGAGGAATTGGGGTATGCAGGGAGTGGAAAAGACAGAAAAAGGACGCCTAAAACTGAGAACACTGTAAAGGAAGACAAGAACTGGGTCCCCAGGTAAGGTTTCAGCAGCATTTGTACTATCTGTAATATACACCACTGAAGCTAGACTACAAACCACTGAACTAAAAGAAAGGGGGG
This sequence comes from Diplotaxodon limnothrissa, assembly GCF_057381915.1. Taxonomy (NCBI): domain Eukaryota; kingdom Metazoa; phylum Chordata; class Actinopteri; order Cichliformes; family Cichlidae; genus Diplotaxodon; species Diplotaxodon limnothrissa. The sequence continues at coordinate 3,017,952 of NC_140602.1, forward strand.
GGGAAAGCCTGTGAGATATTTTTCCAAACCACTCAAATCTCCTCTTCAGCCTTTTGTAGCTGGTGAACTGCAAAAGTAATACAGAGAATACTCCCATTTTCAGCTCTGCCCTCCTGGCCGGAAACAAATACTCTTTATCCCTTTTAGCTGGCAGATTAGAGAGACTCAAGATGTTCTGTCTTAGTGTGGTAGTCCCAGAATATGATACGATTCAACTTTATGACTGACTGGATTTTATGCAGCCTGACATTCAATGTGAGGTGTGTCAATCCCTCATTGTAACCATGCCCTCCTATTAGGATAAAACACCAAAGAAAAAGTTTCATCAGGAGGGCTTTGATATCTGGAAGGAAGATATTGGTCTTACTCTACATGAATCTGCATTTGTCTGTCCAGACAGTGGAAGAACGGCCGGGTTTTTGTGTGAAGTACAACACAGCACAACAACTGGCCAGAAGACACAGATTAAACTCTGGTGGGTCTGACCACAACAGGAAAGGAGGGCGTCCATCCCTGACATACCAGGGAGAGGAAGAAGAAAACGGTCCATTTCTACCACTTCAAAGGACACTGCGGGGTGCATTTGTGGCGTGAAAGGACAGGTGAGGGTTGAACTACAACGACAACTCTGGGCTGTGGACCGAAGTGTGGAAAAGCAGGGGGGAGAGGAAGACGACGAAGAGGTGGGATAAGAAGAGAGGCAGGTTAGGCGTGGAGCCCAAACACAAGCAGGATGGGAGAGAAGAAAGTTAGGTAAGTAATGAATCCTGTTTGTTTGGTCTAATAAAGAGGTTTTCACCAAATGGAAGCAACAGCTGTGGTAATATTTATCTTTTATGCTCTCTTTGTGTGTGGACTGGTTGGGAATCCCCTCCCCTCCCTCTGTGTGTCTACTTTGTGACTCTGATTTGTCGTTCGCACGGCTTGTTTTCGTGGCTGTGTGTAAATTGTTCTGTGTCTATGTTGATCCCTTCGCAGTCTCCCTGCTAAGCTGATTAATGGAGGCGTGGCAGGCCTGGTTGGTGTGACATGTGTATTTCCTATAGATCTGGCCAAGACCCGCCTACAGAACCAGCAGGGTATCCAAGTCTACAAAGGAATGTGAGTGGGGTTTCCTCAGCCGGGGGTTAATATGCTAATCTGATTGATCTGTCAGATATAAAGTTTTTTTGTTTTATGCTTTAAATTATTTTAGTTATTGGTACTAATTAAGAAAAAAACATACGAGCTGCTTACAGATAATTGTATTTTGTGGAAATCAGAATCAAAGTTAAATATTTTCCTCCTGATGTAATTCGAACTGCACGCAACCATGTCTGACATATTTCTCCACAGAATCTCAACGGGTGGAGCAGTAGAGTAAAATGTGCTCTCTCCATATTTGCGTCTATGTTTTGATGAGTTTGAACAGAGCTCATTGGGGTCATGGTCGTGCACACTGATGGACTCTAAACATCTATTTAGTAGATCAAGAGATCAAGATGAAAAGGGAGTTTGGTGTCCTTAAAAAACACATTGACCCTAAACAGTTAGCTGCACACATCTGGTGGGCATCAATACTGCTGGCTGGTGGGGCGTGCCTTTCCTGTGTTTAGTGGCTTGTGATTTTCCAGAGTGAGTCAGACATGTAAAAATAGCTTGAAATATTCCTTTAAAGGGACAGTTACAAAGTTGGCATTTGGAAATAAAACAGAGAATCTGAATATAATCACTTTCTGTAGCCGTATTTGTTGTAAAGCCAGAGTAGAGGGCTGGGTTATAGGACAAAGGCAACATGTATGACTGTAGAGTCCGTTGTGAAAGATCTGGATACTGCTATGGCTATTTAATTAAGAGTGATTTTCACTTCTTCTTTGTTGTCTTTAAAGGCTTGACTGTTTGGCCAAGACGGTGCGCTCAGAAGGCTATTTTGGATGCTACAGAGGTATTCTTTGCATTTCTAAGTACTGTGATAAACAACACTGTAACTGTAAAAGAAATCTCACCACCTACGCCATTGTTTCTCCTGCATGCTCTAAATCGTTTTATCATTATAGCGATTACCTACTACCCCAGTTGGAAAGCCATAAGCTGTTTTTTAGTTTTGTTCTATTTTTGTACCTTAAGCATTGCTGTTAATAGTCAGTTTGTTTACCTCCAGGTGCAGCGGTAAACCTCACTCTAGTTACACCTGAAAAAGCCATCAAACTGGCTGCCAATGATGTCTTCAGACAGAAGCTCTCTAAGGATGGGTAATGTAGCTTTTGTTGCTCACTGAAGTTATGTGATGTAAAGCTTAAGCATAAGTACGGCTTTCAGTGTCTTATACTATTGTATATTGACCATTTAATTTGTGCACCATGTAATAAAGTAGGATTTTCTTCAACATGAAATAGTCTGTTGCCTCTGTTACATTCTAGCATTGATACACGGATACGTTCTAGCATGGATACATTCTAGCATGGGTACATTCTAGCATGGATACATGGATACATTCTAGCATGGGTACATTCTAGCATGGATACATTCTAGCATAGATACATGGATACATTCTAGCATGGGTACATTCTAGCATGGATACATTCTAGCATGGATACATTCTAGCATGGGTACATTCTAGCATGGGTACATTCTAGCATAGATACATGGGTACATTCTAGCATGGATACATGGGTACATTCTAGCATGGGTACATTCTAGCATGGGTACATTCTAGCATGGGTACATTCTAGCATAGATACATGGATACATTCTAGCATGGGTACATTCTAGCATGGATACATGGGTACATTCTAGCATAGATACATGGATACATTCTAGCATGGGTACATTCTAGCATGGATACATTCTAGCATGGGTACATTCTAGCATGGATACATTCTAGCATGGGTACATTCTAGCATAGATACATGGATACATTCTAGCATGGGTACATTCTAGCATGGATACATTCTAGCATGGGTACATTCTAGCATGGGTACATTCTAGCATTGATACATGGATACATTCTAGCATGGGTACATTCTAGCATGGGTACATTCTAGCATGGATACACTCTAGCATTGATACATGGGTACATTCTAGCATGGGTATATTCTAGCATGGGTACATTCTAGCATGGGTACATGGGTACATTCTAGCATGGATACATTCTAGCATGGGTACATTCTAGCATGGGTACATTCTAGCATGGGTACATGGATACATTCTAGCATGGATACATTCTAGCATGGGTACATTCTAGCATGGATACACTCTAGCATTGATACATGGGTACATTCTAGCATGGGTATATTCTAGCATGGGTACATTCTAGCATGGGTACATGGGTACATTCTAGCATGGATACATTCTAGCATGGGTACATTCTAGCATGGGTACATTCTAGCATTGATACATGGATACATTCTAGCATTGATACATGGATACATTCTAGCATGGGTACATTCTAGCATTGATACATGGGTACATTCTAGCATGGGTACATTCTAGCATGGGTACATGGATACATTCTAGCATGGATACATTCTAGCATGGGTACATTCTAGCATTGATACATGGATACATTCTAGCATGGATACATGGATACATTCTAGCATGGGTACATTCTAGCATGGATACATATTTAAATATATATATGCGTGTGTGTATCAGAATCAGAATCAGAAAGGGTTCTATTGCCAAATGTTGAGCAGGTTTACAACATTAGGAAATTGCTGCGGTAGTTAGTGCAAAACATTCTGTCAGACAAGTAAATATAAAAATAAGAATTAAAAGTGCTAAGTAAATAGTAGACACACACACACACACACACATATATATTAGGGGTGCAACGATACACAAAATTCACGGTTCGGTTCGGTTCGATCCTTTGGTGTCACGGTTCGATATTTTTTCGATACAAAAAAAATGTTCATGCCTTTTTAATTTGTCATTTATTAAAATTATAAATATATATTTTAACTCAAAAGTACAGTTTTTAAATTTAACCCTAACCCTTGTGCGTGTTTTTTATTTTGACAGCGAATGCGCACCTGCGGACCACTTATGTGCAGCCCTAGTTATTTAGCTCGTCATATTGCAGCCACAGAAATTATTTTGTCCATGAAACCATAAAGCTGCACTTTCTTTTTGCCTTATAGTCTGATTTGTCATAACTTCTCTGTTTTGTGGTAAGCTTTTCTTTGGCTGTCACTTCTTCACCCTGACCTGTCTTATTTGGCTCAGCAGAACTAAAATATAAATCCTGCTGCTTTTACACGCGCACTCACATAAGCTCAGCGATTCTCTGCGCGATCAACCTCTCACATGTTTAAGCTTGCTGCGGGAGATTTCACTTGTCATGTTTGCATATAAGCTAACGATTAATAAGACGATGTCAGAGGAATTGGTGCGCAAATTATCATCACTCACAGATCAGTGCTGTCGCTCTCTATACACAGTTCGCACGATTGCAAAGTGAAAGCAAAAAAACAAGCGCAAATTCAAACGCGATTTCAATATGTCACATATTGACAGTGGCTCACCGATGCCAATGACATAATTACCCAGCTACATTTCTGAAAGAATGCAAAAGCATTGACATATATTTTTCCTTCCTACAATAGCCCAACGGGCAGGGAAGAGATAGATTTTGGTAGCCCGACTGAAAAAATCGCTAGCTCCGGGACGTCGGGCTAGCGATTTTGCAAGCCCTGTATCTGATTGAGGAATCATGCATCTTTGGAAAAGAGAGTTTATTACAGAGAAATGTCTCTTTCCAAAATAAAAGCTATACTATCCGCTTCTTCTGGGCTATATTCTCAGCAGCATAAGGAGAATCATGTGCTAACAGCTGTCTAAATGACTCGGCTAAAGTTAGTAGCATGCTTGTTGTTTTTGTCTTTGCACTAGGATGATGTCGGTGTAAATGTGCAGTCATATTCGTTGTGTTCCCACTAGTGCTTTCAGGTTAATCTCGTTGAAATGACGTTAACGCCACAACACGGCAAATCTCCGTTAACGAGCTACCGCCGATCGCTCCGTGCATGGGGCTAGACGGCCAACACGTTAACGAGCTAACTGCGCTAACACACTAGTTCCCACCCATGTAATTGAGCATTGCATGGCACATCCAACATACTGTTTTACTTTAGTCCATGACTCGCTTACCTTCAGGGTCATACGTCACATGAAAACCAAAATAATTCCAAACGCCAGATCTGAATGAGGGTGGGGGAGGTGCCCTGCGCTCTTCCTTCTGACTATGCTGTCTGTGTGGAGCGCTCAGTGGATCTGCGCTCGACAGTGCAGCCTAGGCGGAGTAGTCGAACGCAGATTCACTGAGCGCTCCACACAGACAGCATCGTCAGAAGGAAAGTTGATAAAATAAATTACAAATGTTGTATTGTTCGATACATATGCGTACCGAACCGAAAGCACTGTATCGAACGGTTCAATATCGATACGAATATTGTTGCACCCCTAATATATATATACATATATATATATATATATATATATATATATATATATATATATATATATATATGTGTGTGTGTGTATGTGTATATATATGTATATGTATGTATGTTCTAGTATGGATACATAATATCCACAGTCTTTGGCAACATCTGGCCAAACTCAGGCTTGTATATAAAGGGCAACTACAAAAACAACCAACAATGCACATCAAAATGCTAAATTTATTAAAGTACGGCCCTTACGCTATTACACCACAGAGACTCACTGGACATACGCCTGCATATTTCTGTTACCGACACTATTCTCTGTCTGCAGGAAGTTGCCGCTATGGGGGGAGGTACTGGCAGGGTGTGGGGCTGGAACCTGCCAGGTGGTGGTAACCACACCAATGGAGATGCTAAAGATCCAGTTACAAGATGCAGGAAGGCTCGGTGAGGTCTTTACTGGATTTAATATTAAACTAGCGGGAAACATTTCTCAGAGATTATTATATATAACCAAATACAACTGGACTATACATTGGAACAAAGTCTATATGGAGAGCATCACGCAGTTGTTGCAGATTTATTAGCTGCACATACATGATGCAACACCCCCCATTCCTCTAAATCCTAAAGTGGCTCTATTGGAATGAGAGCTGATGACTTATGGAGGCCATTTGAACACATGTAGTGTTGTACTGCTTGAAGAAGCCATCAGAAGATATGTATATTGTTATCAAAAAGGGATGTACATGTTCAGCAGAAATACTCAGGTAGGGTGCAGGACTTAAAATATGCTCAATTGTTGCTAAGGCAACATTTTTCCAATCTTCTGCTCTCCAATTCTGGTGAGTCTATGTGTAGTGCAGCCTAAGATTCAGGTGTTCTTGGTTGTACCTAGCAGATTTAAGTTACTGTTGCTTGAAACAGCCTGACCATTCTGCAGACCATGTCTACATCCCATAATGCACTGAGCTGCTGTTATGTGACTGGCTCATTAGAAATTGACATAATAAAGTGTCTGGTAAGTGTAAGAGGATGTGATGAGGATACAGTAAAGCATGTCATGTCATTTCAGATATTGTTTGTTGATTGATGAATTGTGCATTCAATGACAAACCCAAAGATGTGCTTATTAACAAAAATCATTTACAGCATCACTGTTGCAGCATTACAGTAGCCTCCATGTGTTTTCTTAACTGGGGAAATCTGTTTATCCATTAGCTGCACAAAGGCCAATGGCAGCTCCAGCACAGGCTGCTGCTCCTGGGCCAGCCCCATCGCTGGTGGCCCCCTCTTCACAAGCCCAATCAACCCCACCACCACGACCCTCAGCCACAGGCATCACCATGGAGCTGCTGAAGACTCGTGGCCTAGCTGGTCTCTACAGAGGGGTAGGAGCCACCTTAATGAGGTAACGCACACCCATAAATAAGTAAATGAAGTAGTCACTGTGACCATTTTAACAACATTCTGTTCACATTAAATATCAATTCAAAAAAGTCATTTTCCAACTTTTCAATTACTTTGAATAAGGAAAAGACTTCTATTGCATTTTTTCATATATATCCATTACCCTATGCTTCATGTTGAAGGCTGCCATACACAAATGTTTAAAGGACACAGTCTCTTCCTTTTAAAGTGTTCAAATGAACTGCTTTTAGTTTTTAGATTTTGCATAACTCGTCACAGACAACAACCGCAGTACATCTCTGCTAATCAACACTAATCAATAGATTCCTGCAGCTATGTCTGTCTGCTATGCTGCAGTTTAACAGGTTCATGTGTCTCCCGTGACCCAGTCATATTTTTTCCCCACTTATCCTCTTATCTTTCAGGGATGTCCCCTTCTCTATGATCTACTTCCCCCTGTTTGCCAACCTTAATGCCCTGGGCCGGGAAAGTGCAAGTGGGCAGGCTGATGTGCAGGCCCGGGCGCCGTTCTGGCAGTCCTTTGTGGCAGGCTGCTCCGCTGGCTCAGTGGCAGCTGTGGCAGTTACACCGCTGGATGGTGAGTGGGAGTCAGATACGAGTATATACCTTCTTCATGTTGCAATACTTCACTCCAATATAATATTTATCTTATTAGACAAGACTATTTTACTTACATTATAATTATTTATGTTAATGCAAGTGTGCAACAGATTCACATAATAAAGTTTATAAGAAATCAAATACAACCTTGTTAATTTGAACACATTCAGAGTTTGGCTGCCTCATTTGTTCTGGTATCAGCACCGGCTTATAAATGCCAAATTTTAGCCAATTATCTATGCTGTAAACTCAGCATCAGATCTGTATGTCTATCACTCTATCTATAAAATGTCATGTTAGTCTAATTAGTTAAATACTTCTACTAAACTTAAGTTTCTTCCAAACACCCAAACAGTAATAAAGACCCGTCTGCAGACCTTGCAGAAAGGTGCCGGGGAGGATACATACAGAGGAATTCTTGACTGCACAACGTAAGCTTATAATGCCACATCTGCTTCCACAATAGAGTTTTTATAAGCGTAACCAGCCCAGTAACACTGCCTTTCTTGTATTTCTTGCCTTTTCCTCTCTGATCCCTTCGCAGGCGCATCATGAGGCGAGAGGGTCCATCAGCATTCCTGAAGGGTGCGACCTGTCGTGCTTTAGTCATTGCTCCTCTTTTTGGCATTGCCCAGGGTGTCTACTTTCTTGGGGTAGGGGAGACAGTACTAGGGTTGTTGGGATAGCAATGCTAAGTACCAGTGGCAGCAGTCATGTTGTTTCTGTGCAGATAATATGCTGCTTTTGTTACTCAGTGAGCAGAGAAAACAGAGACAGAGGAGAAATACAGCCACAATCCACTAACCAAAGGAAGAGCAATAGTCAGAATATGCATGAAAGAAGCTTCATTTACTAATATGTGGACTACCAGGTTCACACTAATGTTTCTCTAGGTTTTCACTTGCCGTAAGCAGGATTCTGTAGGTTAAGCAAGGTCCTTTGTATGTGTATGATTAATGTGAGGATTGTGTCCCAAGCTGGCCTGGTTATCCCAGGGTAGTTCCTGCCAATATGCCTGGGCTTAGTCCTTTCACCTGAGAGAGATCTGTTCTTTTCTGGGACAATTGGTGCATGTTGTTTGAGCCTGCTAACTCAAATGCCAGCCAATCCAACAGTTTCTTTGGCCTGTGCATCAACTTTTTAAGAATGTCTCCTTTCAAGCTTCATCTAAAAACCCTTTACAGACATGGAATATACAACATCGCTGGCCTCACTCTTTTTTTTAAAGAGAGTGCATTACCATATGGTTTTATAGTCATGTTTCTCATGGGTTCACATACTCACAGAGATGGCAGAGAAATCCTGTAGTACATCCCAGTACGTACAAATGGATGAAGGGGAAATGAGTACATAATTTCTGTATTATCTTAAAGGAAGTCTAATTACACTTTTGAATATTCTCACCATTTGTTTTGACATAAAGCAGGGCCCCTTGCACACACACTTGGCGACGGAGATTTTTCATTGATTGGAGAAAATTTAAACAAAATAAATCAATTAAAAAAACAGTTTTAAAGGGCATTGTCCAGTGAACTAAGGAACTCACAAACTCTTAATGTGACAGCATGTATTTGCAGTTGTGCTTTATTGAAATTAATATAAAAATGCAATAAATCCCACAACTTTTCAGGAATAACCCACTAGGATGCTTAATCAGGCATCATGTGGTCAGACTGATGAAAAGCAGCACCTGTCTTAACAGGGTCTTAATGATATATGATGTCAGAGTCTAAACTGCCAATCACTCAGACATCAATGTTTTTCTCTTAAAACGGGGCTCCATATCCTTCTTCCTACTGTTAAGTATCCCTTGTACTCGAGTAATCTTGGAATCTTTCACTGGACTTAAAGGTGCTGCCTGCCAGTGTCTCTGAGGTCATTACTTAATCTGATGGTAATGCTTTAATCGCCGCATTAGCATACAATATACACTAACAGACTGCTCACTTCCTGCTCGACAGCAACCGCAAAACCACGATTCCACAGGCTTAACGTCCTCTTCTCCGCAGCTTGCAACGGTTTAAATAAAACCTTGCTGTCGCCTTGGATTCCTTTTACCGCTTAGTTAGTTATACATAAGACGCTTCAGTGTACGCACAATAACTAAAGAAAATGCAATTAAGGCCTTATGACAGCTGGTTGTTTCGAAAGCATAAAAACTTTAAGTCTTAAATAAGTGGAACTGGTTGTGTTGAAATATTGTTTTGGTACTCGAGTCCAATTTTAGCAAAAGACAGCTGTAATCGTTAGACCCATGGAGGGAGTATGGCAACTTGTCTGGCCAACAGTTTGCCATTACTGAATCCCACTGGATGCCACTAAAAGGTTTTGTTTTTTACATTTTTAATGCAAGACACATTTTGATGTGGATACTCTATATAGGTTCCTACATTTTCCTCATTGTAGAGTGAACATAGCCTGAGTAAAGTGTATGTTTACAAGCTGTAAATAAAGATATCTCATACATGTTCCTTTCTCATGTCACTTTAATTGATACCTTGGTATATTATTACCTTGAGAACAATGCTAAGCAACTCTGTGTACGCACGCACACGCACGCACACGCCTGTATCTTTGGTTTAAATATGCAGCTTGCTCAGTTTACTCAAACTGAAACGACTGAAGACAAACATCTGTAATGTCATTAGAACATTGAGTCCTTTTAAGAGAAGATGAATAGAGGACATTTCAAAGTAAGAGCACTTGCTGAATTGTTATTTAGTCCATTAGTATTTAGAACTATATAAACACTCCCTTTGGATCTCAGTAACGGCAGATGGTTGGAGACTCTTGGGTTTTATGGTGATGCTCTGTCATCACCATAAACGTTCCACCTGTGCCCTCTTCATGTCCACAGTTAATCCAAGAACTTGCGATTGGGGTTGGCACCAAACAGATTCATTCTGACTTCAGGCATCATCTGTCAAGAGTAGAATCAAGATAGTAAGGATATAAATCACAACCATGTTTTTTTGGCCACAGCATTCAAACATTGTTACAATTGTTACAGTTCAGTATTTGATATTCCTTTCCAGCTGTAAGAACACAAAGTTTGTCATTTGATTTTTTTGCCACTGTCTAAACATGTTAAATCTCGTTTCTGGCATATATACTCATTTTGAATTCAATCAATTTTTCCTATTTCAATCCCTGATATGTTGCTCTTCTACCAAAAAGGCTTTAAATGACCTGCAAATAAATGCACTCTGTCATTGTTTGCATTTTAAACAGCATCCCAAGTTTCTAAGTAACTATGTAATTTCTTAAAAACATCATTGCACATTCATTCATTGCACTCTTTGTTTATATTTTACACAGGATGCCAGATTTCTAAGTATCCATGTAGTTTCCTAAAAACATCCAATGACAGAGTGGAATAATATGCACTCTGTCATTGCTTACATTTTACACAGCATCCCAAATTTCTATGTAACTATGTCATTTCTGTGGCTCCTGTTCTGATCAAGGCCAACAAGTGCGAGTGCACATCCCGTTTATCTTTAAGCTTTTTCCACCTGGATGTGTAAGATCATTTGTACTGAATCTCTGTGAAAAGACAAAGGACTGCTCTAGCCCACCCACGTCTCATTCCACAGCCCACTTTGATCTTAAGTGGGTCAGACCAGTGAAATTCTCCTTTCTGTGATTTTAAAGAAGTTTAACTACATATATTGAGATATTTTAGGGACTAAATAAAGGTTAGGGGAGGTCAGCTTTTAAAACTCCAAAGCCATGGGCTGATTCCGGCTCTCCGGGTCTTACATTTGATGCTTCTGGTCTAGACCATTTGGGCCTTTAGAGAATCTTAAAATTATTTTTCTAATACCTATACATTAATAATACAATTGTTGCAGAAAATACTCAAAAGACCTTACTCCTGAACAAAGCTGAATAATTTACGAACATAAATCAGCAGTGACTGTAATTACTACACATTTGATTTCACAGCTTTACTCTAAAAAAAATGAACCAGTTTTTGCGTTATTGACACGATGGCAACATTGAATAGTCAAAGCAAGTTTAAATATAGTAAATCCGTTGTTAGCATGACAGTATAGTCTTAATGATTAAATTGATTTTTCTCTGTCAGCTCTCCACCCTTCAGCGAATTAGATCCACTGGAAAGCAAGTTGGGCTCTGCTGCCCTCCACAGGCAAACAGCAGCTACTGCAGTGAGCAGCAGAAGATTTGGATGTGAGGTATATCATCGAAGTTACTTTACCTGTTGTGCAATGAGTTCTAGCCTGTTCTCCAACGTGTTGGAAACCTTGATCTTCCCATTCTCATTATACACCTCGATTCCTCCACAGCTGTTAAGATAAAATGAAATGTCTAGTTTAAGTCTTGATGCATGCTCAATCATCCAGGTAAGTAAATCCCAAAAGGTTGATTCTGTTCTGTTCATCACAGCCTATTGCTCATTCAGTGGTGCGAGTTTCAGTCATTGTGCAAATGTCCTGTTTATAAGGTTGGGGAAACCTGCAGTCAGCTGAGACTGAAGAAGTCACCTGGATGAGTGACGAAACGTTTCTCCCACTGAAAACGTCCAGATGAACAGAATCAACCTTTTGGGATGTCTAGTGTAAGGTTCAAAGTTCAAACCAAGCATCAGAATGTGGTGTGGTTGTGGTGCCAGGCATGCTGGACTGAGCATTTCACAAATGTCTGATCTACTGATCAGAAATTGAGTAGTATGTGGATCTTTCCACATAACCATCTGTAGGGTTTATAGATCCAATGAGCAGCAGTTCTCTGGGTGATAGTATGTTGCTGATGCCAGAGGTAGGACGAGAACTGATTTGAGGTGATAGGAAGGCAACAGTAACTCAAATAACCACTAGTTAACAAAAAGAGCACCTCCAAACACACAACATGTCAAACCTTGAAGCAGATGGTTTACACACCAGGGCCCCTCCTGTCAGCTAAGAACAGTAGACTGAGGCTATAATTTGAGTGGGCTCACAAAATTAGATAACAGAGGTTTGTGAAATGTTGCCTGGTTTGATAGGGTCACAGTGCGGTAAAAACAACATGAAAGCATGGCCACGCATCAGTGCTTCAGGCTGCTGGTGGTGCAACGGTGTGGAGGACATTTTCTATAAATGAGCCACAGTATACGCCTGAGCATCTTTGCTGAGCATGTCCATGCCTTTATGACCACAGTAACTGCTGCTCGCAGCAGGACATTGTGCGATGTCACAAAGCTCATATCCTCTAAGAATGTGTCCACGGTACTCAAATGGCTCCGACAGTCACTAGATTATAATCCACTGAAATACGGTTAAACGGGAAGTTTGCATCATATGATCTGCAACAACTATGTGACGACATCATGTCAACGTGGACCAAAAAGTCTGAGGAATGTTCCAACACCTTGTGGAGACTACTCCACAAAGACAAAGTTGTTCCAACCCCCAAAGTCAAACTAAAGCTGAGCAGTGACTACAGTGTGTTTGTCATATTTGATTAAAAATGCAAAAATTCCTGCATCTCAATCTTGACAATACAAAATAGATAATCTGTAACAATCACATGACCTCCTTCTTTCTGAAGAACTGAATCATCTTACATCTGAGCTGGAAGAAAACGTTCCTTGTCGATTTTGACAGTTATATTACTCTTCACCGCCTCTTTGTAGATCGGGATGTTCTTATTGACTGCAGCCTGTTTGGTAATAAAGAGAGAAAACAACTCTATGTTTTATTGTGCATTCGACAAAAGAGGCAGATGGCCTGTTCCTTCTTTTCTAAATAACTAGTCAGAACAGCTTCACCTGAACAAATTCAACATCCTGCGGTCGGCAGCGAATGGTAACCTTAGGCTCCAGCAGTCGGTAGAATCCCTGAAACATTAAAAAAAGCTCACTTTTTAAATATAGAAAACTGAATAATATATTAACAGTTGGTTTGCAATCATAGATCACAATGGTAGATTATACCTGAAGCACTAGGCCCTCCAACAGACTGGAGTACTTAGCAGGGTCCTTAGCAATCTCTGCAAGTCTCCGACGGGCCTCGTTTAACAGATCCTGCGACAAAAACAGGCAACTGGATACATTAGAAATTGATATATGACTCATGAATTATGGTACGCAAAATCATATTTATCTTGCATCTGAGCAGTTTTTACAAATATTTAACTGGAACGTGTCTTTTTCACTGTACTGGAGTAGTGAAGGTCAAGTAGAGGACACAACATTTACACATTATTTCCATGTGTAAATATGTGCACAACAATTTAGTGCAAGAATGAAAGCTAATCATGGAAACAAATTCAAATTCATCATTAAAGTTATGATGAATTTGAATAGAGGAGGTTTCCAGTGGACACAGAAATGAGCATTCATCGCTCACCGTGATCATGTCGTCTCGGGCCTTCAGCACCTTCAGCCTGGCTTGGTTCATCATGTTGGATCTCTGGCTGTGGGGGGCGTTGATTATACCGATTAATTCCTTTTATCAGAGATATTCTTCAAGCAAAATTTCTGCCTGAACCAAATATGATTTTATTTTGAACTTTTTAGAGTTGTCATTTTCTCTTCTTCAGAGTTGTTGGCCCAGAATTGATTAAATCTGTTTATGCTGCTTCCTCGTTGGTTAGTTCAATGGATGCCTAACAAGCTATCAGAAGATCAGTCACTGCCTCAGAAAGACAGCGTTTACTCATGAGATGTGAGATTGCAGAGTGTCAGATCTGTAAGTGTTTGAAGTGTGGGATAAACAGCGACAAAAAGCATCTTACAGAAACAGTCAAACCGATGGGACAGCGGAGCTAAAAACAAGAACGTAAGGCGTGCTGTGGTGTACCATTTCCAAAGGCTAACTAAATTTTCTTTTGATGAATGCATTCCTATTTGTGCAGTTTGAGTGACCACTCTTTCTCACATCTTCTTATGCTGCTCAATTTGCTTTTCCTTCTTCTCATAGTACTCCATGATTTTCAGCCGCTGAGTCTGCACCAGACGACCTTTCTCAATGTTGAACTCTTCCTCCGCCTGTGTAAGAGAAGATTCATTAAATCAGTGGTCACTATGACAAAACACAAGACTGACAGGCAGAAGAGCTTCCGTTACCTTTGCATCAATTTCCTCAACTTTCTCATTGGCCTCTTGCTCAATGAAGGCCATCATGTGCTTAATCTGCCATAAGAAACACAAAAAGCAGCTGGTTCAAGTTTAGATCTCTGACAATGTGCGTCCTTTATGTGTCTGTCTGTTTTTTTCTGAATGATACAAAAACATGCGCACACACTTTTACAGTTTTACTAAAACTGATAGTTTAGCATTAGAAAGTGACCAAATTTCATTATTTACTGCAATGAGACCAACTTGACTTGCATTAATGGCAATGTTAGCATTTAGGCATTAACTTTAACTTTGCACCCGTCATAATGTAAACTGCCACCGACAACCAGAACTAAATGAATTGCGGCGTTGCCTTAAATGTTAAACATAGTGCGAAATAATGATTAACAGCGGGACTGTGCTGCAGTCCACGTATCGGCCCGTTAACTGAGATTATGTATGTTTACCGTAACGTCAGTGGGATTGACGTGCTTTAACTTGTCCATAAAGTTTACCTGTTTCTGTACGTCAGCGTCGGTGAGCGCCATGGCTTTTCTCAGTTATGTTTATTGTCTCTTTGGAGTCTGTCAAACTAACTGTCTCCGTCACTTTTACCGTCCACTGAAGCACAAACAGTTTGGGGTGAACACACGGTTTGGCTTTCGTGGTCGAGCTGACCACTGGAGGTAAAATAGAACTTCCGGTCTGCACTTTCAAAATAACATTTCGCGTTCCAGTTAAATATTTGTAACGAGGGCGGGGTGCTAAGGTTGGATGCTCTCCCCTCGAAATTCTTATAGCTACAGAAAATCAAGGATTATCTCCACCAATAACAGACACGACGTGTTTGTAAATTCCGTAAGTTTCCTCTTGTGACCACAGGTTGAACGGTGTCCGGTAGCAGAGGTGAGTATTATTATGAAGGCTCTGACAGGAAGACTGGTGCCGGTTTTGTACGCTAACATCCAGAGCACCCTGAGTACTAACGGCTACCTGCCATTGGTGGGCTACCCTCTCCGGCTTCTGCTACAGTAGTGTGTGTGTGTGTGTGTGTGTGTTCATAATTCTGTTCAGCTTGTCGTCTGTCCACATCTGGTTGCCTTTGGACAAGGACGGTAAGAAACGGACACCCGCTGAGCTTAAGTTAAAATGAAGTTTTGAGTCTCCAGCACGTAAAACGTGTAACGTCAAGCTAGCTAACAGTAGCTTGCATGTGAGTTTGGGTGTTCCAGCGAGGGGTGCAGCGGACTCTTATGTAATTAGTCAGGTAATTAATTAGCAAAGCTACATGTCTGGTTAGTAAAGCGAATGGTTATGTTATTTGGTAGATTATTTTTTGCAGACATACTGAAATCTTTTGAGGATAGTTGTGTTTATTTAATTTACTGTAATTATCGTAGCCGCTTTGTTATTTGATGATTGAACTTTTTAATTACTCGGTTATACACATTATTTTATTTTGATAGTTAAACCCGGAAGTATTTTGTTTAATTTGGCAGACTTGACATGAATGGAATTTTTGGTCCGCTTGGTGTCACCTCGTCTCTGGAGGACCATGTGGGGCGATTAACTTAGAAGTTACAGGGGGTTAAAGTCGTGTTTCATATTTGTGCAGTGATCATTTTATTTGAAAATTGTTTTGGGGGTTTTTGGGGGGATTTTTAAAACGACCATCTGTTTGCCACATGTGTTGTGTAAATCATGATCTAGACACAAAAAAAGTACCCAAATATGTCCTGTCCCATTCTTCTGTCCTCAGTTGGGATCCATGCAGTCACATAAGTCTAAAATCACTCAATTTGTCCCCTTAGTGCACGCAGTGGGGGCAGGACACTGTAAACCTGAGGGCGGCATCTGTTTATGTCATTCATATAACAGCTTTTTCTTTTTTCTTTTTTCTTTAAGATTAAATAACATATTGTATGATACAATGCCAGAGTTTAGATATAGATTTTCTTAGCTTTTATTAATGGCTGCCTCAGCCTCAGCCAGCCCATCCTTCAGGCTGTAACGATTGTGCCTCTAACGAGATATTATTCTTCCTCTGGTTGTTATTTTCCCTAGGTGAGACGTCCAGCTTTGACTGTATGAATTAATGTGCCTGAGAGTCTGATACACATCTGTTCGATGGCTACCTCAGGCTCCACCGCCTCTGCCTCAATCCCAGCCACTGTGCCTGAGGGTTTCCATTTTGAAACCAAATATATTTTGCTTAACTACCTAGGAATGGTGCCTGCAGGTAGATCAGACCAACCAGCTGCAGCTCAAGGTGAGAGGAAATGCTTTGCATTTGTGGCAAACCTCTTATTAAAAATTGCTGATGAGACGAGCAACAGTTGTTTTTTTTTCTTCCCATTTTGCACACTGTGCACGTACACAACCCTCACACACTTTCATTCAGAGAGCACACAAATAGTGGCGTTCACATGCACACATGGTTGTAACATAAAATATCTGGGGTGTGTAGGCACGTAGCCACCTGTTTTGCCAGCTTAATTTGGCTCTGACTGGAATCTGACTTTAGCAGGAGAACACATTCAGAAGACCTGTATGGACACTTTAACGTGATAGCTGAAGCCAGTGTCTGTAAACCAATAGATTTAGTGGATTCTCATCTAAAGCCCAGCTAGAATCCTTTCAATAACCCAATATGGTGACCAGAGTGCATAAAGCTGTCGTGTCTTCACAGAGGTCTTTGCAACAACCCTGTTACATGGCTTCAGGCATGCTGGCTCACATTTTTCTTCCTGTTCCCTTTTATGCCCGGCATACCAAAAGAGGTGTTGTGGAACAAATGTACAGTATAGTAATGATTTTCTGTGTCTGCTATGTGAGACTAGAGAAAGGATGTGTGAAGGTAAATGCCAGCAGCTGTTCGTTTCTTTTAGTTTGTGAAACCAAGTTATGACCTCACAGCGTTAATCCTGAAATAAATCTTAGTGATTAAAGAGAGCACAAGACTGCTGGAGAGCCTCTTTGGATGATGCATGGAAGTAAAGGAGCAGAGGTATCTGAAAAATGTATTTGGAGCAAGGAAAAGAAGACGAGAGAGAGGGGGAGTTCTTTTTATTTCCTGTCCATTTTATTGTTGTGTGCATGCTTGGAATGGGCGGAGATGGCAGATGAGTGGCTGATCCCTGCTTTCCGCTTGACCCGGTCCAATTTCTGACAGCCTGTCATGTGCAATCACTGTAGCATTACTCACACACCAGTGGACCAAAGCAAAATAGTTGTCTGGCTAGCTGTCTGTCTAAATGCTGACACAGCACCAAGGCCAGGAAAAGCCAACACTGGTCCTCATGGCACCCATGCAGGGACCTGAGAGAACAAGATCCCAGTTGTCAGAGTGTCTTCTTGCTTTTTGTTAAAAAATGTCAGTATTTGATTTCATAAACTGAGAAAAGTCAGCTACTAAAACTGAACCAATGGAGTCCAGTCACACTGGAAATAACCAGTGCCTCTGGGTTGCATGTATGAACATTATAAAATGATCCCTGCATCTCTCCGGGGTGAGAGGTCAAATGTAAAAGTTGATTTTTTTGAGGGTTTATTGTATTTTTGTGTAAATTCAGTGCAGCCCCACTTGGCGCCTTTGTGTTGCGTGGTTCATTACACCCTGAGCAGTGTAGACTCGGTGCTGTAAATAATTGACCTCTGCCTTGATAGCCTTCGTGCACACGATGACTGAGAACCATTAACAGTTTTTTGCTTTGAATTCAAGCTCGTCAGGCTGAGGAGGAGCGGCTGCCTGCAAAGGTGGTTCTCTCCTCCAGGAAAGTTGGTGTGCGCGGCATCAACCGCTCATCCTTATAGTGGAGTCAAGATCTGGCCCAATTTCCACTTTGATGTTGATCCTAGCCTGTTAAATATTTCATGATTTAATAAAAGGTCAGATCCCATATTTGTTGTGTTAGCAACTTAACCCATTCTTTGTCAGATCCTCTAATTAATTTATCAGATTATATCACAAACTAGTGAGTGCATAACTCTTATGAATCAAAAAAAGACAATGAACCTTTTCGAAAAAGCCACATGACCAACTTTATTATAAGTTGTTAGAATAGTTACATAAAGAAAACTAAACACATGCATAAAACAATAACAAAATAGCTGTTGACATCAGTGTAAATGACCTTTTCTGAAATATGTTCATGGTTCCTAAAATGATTATTGAGGCGCTGAAAGAAGGACTGCTTTAAAAAGCGACCATGCAAATGCAACAAAAACAGCTGGCACACACTGAAATGACCGTCCAACCACAATATCCTGTTAAAATGCAGTCAAAGCAATTCAGAATTTCCAGAACAGCTTTTCTTTAGTCGTGTTTTAAGACATTTGGGGAAGTTTTGCATGAAAACTAGGGCGACTGTATGGGAGAGAGCCAGAAAGAATGAAGGATGGAGCGACAGTGGTTCATATTTCATGTTTGTTTATCTCTTTCAGGAGATGCAGAGGCTGAGAAAACAAGATCCAGAGTGATAAAGGAGCAAATAGAGGAAGGGCTGAGAGAACTGGATGGCGAAATTGCCGCCTGTAAGTGATCACAAACATACACAGCTACAGTTAGGTCCATATATATTTGTTTACTGAAACTAGTTACATAATGGAGATAATGTGTAGAATTTCATCTTTCATTTGAGGGCATCTACACTCAAATTGGATGAAGGGTTTAGGAGTTTCAGCTCCTCAACATTTGCCAGCCTCTTTTTAAAGGGACAAAAAGTAATTGGACAATTGACTTGAAGGCTATTTCATTGGCAGGTGTGGGCAATTCCTTCATTATGTTGTTTTCAAAAAAGCAGATAAAATGCCTGGATTTGTTTTGAGGTGTGGTGCTTGTATTTGGAAGATTTTGCTGTGAACAGACAACATGCGGTCAAAGGAGCTCTCCAGGAAGGTGAAACGAGCCATCCTTAAGCTGCGAAAACAGAAAATAAACACATCTGAGAAACTGTTACAATATTAAGAGTGGCAAAATGTACAGTTTGGTACATCCTGAGAAAGAAAGAAAGCACCGGTGAACTCAGAAATACAAAAAGACCAAGATCAACCTCTATCAGAATGAGGGCAAGAAAAAAAGTGTGGCGATGGCGTGAAACAGGTCACGATCGAAAGCATCCACATCGTCTGTAAAACATAGTGGAGAGAGTGTGATGGCTTGGGTGTGTACGGCTGCCAGTGGCTCTGGGACGCTGGTGTTTATTGATGATGTGATATACAGGACAGAAGGAGCTGAATGACCTCTGAGGTGTTCAGAGACAGACTGTCTGCTCACATCCAGCTAAATGCAGTCAAACTGACTGGGCGGCGTTTGATAATACAAACGGACAATGACCCAAAACGTACAGCCAAAGCAACCTAGGAGTTTATTAAAGCAAAGAAGGGGAATATTCATGAATGGCCAAGTCGGACACCCGATCTTAACCCAGTTGAGCATTTCACTTGATGGAAACTAAACTTTGGACAGAAAAGCCCAAAAACAAACAGCGACTGAAAGCTGCTGCAGTAAAGGTCTGGCAGAGGATTAAAAAGGAGGAAACCCAGCATCTGGTGATGCTCATGAATTCAAGACTTCAGGCTGTCATTGCCAGCAAAGGGTTTTCAACAAAGTATTAGGAATTGACAATTTTATTTTCAGTTATTTAATTTTCCCATTTACTTTTGAGCCCCTGAAATGAAGGGATTGAGTTAAAAATGCTTTAGTTTTAGACATTCTCATGCAATCCTTTTGTTCAGACCACTTAATTAAAGCTAAAAGTCTGCACTTTAACTACATCTGAGTTGTTTAATTTAAAATTCATTGTGGTAAAAACCAAAATTAAAAAACGTTGTCTCTGTCCAAATATTTATGGACCTAACTGTAGTTCCAGAGATTAGCCTTCAAAAGCACTGAACACCATCACTAGTCTGGTCTTAAGTTTTTAAACTGAAGTTGATCAAAATTAAGTTCAGTGTGCAAGTATGACACATGTACAGTTAAAGCTCTTTGGTTTCTTTCCAAAAAGCATGAATATTGCTGCAGATCGCTGTGGTTGGTCACAGAAAAGCTGATTTTGATTTTAAGTGAATGATTGTTTTGTCTCACTCTGGTTTAAAAATGAGGATTTTTGTCTTTCTTTCACAGCTCACACACGTGGGTGGTTGCTTCATCGTGTTTCACTAGTCTAAGATGCTTTAATGTTATTCTTAAGTAAATATGATTTATGAGTCTCATTAACAGGATCTCAGACATTAGTTCAGTTACAATAATACATACAGACCATATACGGAGTCATACATACAGTCATCAGCAATCATATGACCCCCTATGAGCAGCACTTTGGCGACAGTGGGAAGGAAAAACTTCCTTTTAACAGGAAGAAACCTCCGACAGAACCAGGCTCAGGGAGGGGCGGGGCCATCTGCTGCTGTTGGGGTGAGAGAAGGAAGACAGGATAAAGACATGCTGTGGAAGAGAGACGGAGATTAATAACAAGTATGATTCAGTGCAGAGAGGTCTGTTAACACATAGTGAGTGAAGGAGAAACACCCAGTGCATCATGGGAATCCCCAGCTGCCTATTGCAGCATAACTAAGGGAGGATTCAGGGTCACCTGGTCCAGCCCTAACTATATGCTTTAGCAAAAAGGAAAGTTTGAAGCCTAATCTTAAAAGTAGAGATAGTGTCTGTCTCCTGAATCTAAACTGGAAGCTGGTTCCACAGAAGAGGGGCCTGAAAACTGAAGGCTCTCCCTCCCATTCTACTTTTAAATACTCTAGGAACAACAAGTAGGCCTGCAGAGCGAGAGCGAAGTGCTCTAATAGGGTGATATGGTACTACAAGGTCATTAAGATGAGATGGGGCCTGATTGTTTAAGACCTTGTATGTGAGGAGCAGGATTTTGAATTCTGGATTCAACAGGAAGCCAATACAGGAGAAATCTGCTCTCTCTTTCTAGTCCCTGTCAGGACTCTTGCTGCAGCATTTTGGATTAGCTGAAGGCTTTTCAGGGAGTTTTTAGGACTTCCTGATAATAATGAATTACAGTCGTCCAGCCTGGAAGTAATAAATGCATGAACTAGTTTTTCAGCGTCACTCTGAGACAGGATATTTCTAACTTTAGAGATGTTGCACAAATGGAAGAATGCAGTCTTACATATTTGTTTAATGATATGTAGGACTGCTTATTATTAGAGGTTTAATAAAAAGAAAAGTTAGTCAGAAGTGCCGCACTAATTAAAACAAACACTCTTTATGTTTCGTGTTCTTCCCTTTCTTTGACTACCTCCTTTAAACGAGCTGCACTTCTGTCAGCGATATCACTCTGTCCTGTGACCTGTGTTGCTTGCAGCCTTTTCCAGGACGGGATTCGACCGACACAATTCACTGGTGTTCGCTCCAGCCAACCCGGAGAACTCCATTGAGGACTGCCTGGCTGCAGTGGGAGACAGGCTGGCCCAAGAGCTCGACACACACCTGTCAGCAGCCGTACACACACTCCTCACAGGGTGAGTTTGTAGAGTTGTGGCTGTGTGTTTGCAAAAAGCAGCCTGCACGATAGTAACACTGGCGTCAATAAGTAACGGAGACCCTTTTGACAAAAGTGAAGCTAAATCAGCAGCTTTTTTTTTTTTGCTTTAAGTTTATTGGTGCTTCTCTGGACTGCATACAACTCCGACAGCTATGTTTATTGAAGTTATGCATAAAATAAAATGTACAGTATTTGATGGCTTCCTTTGTTCTCATATATGTACAGTAGTCTGGATGACCGCCATCACTTCAAATACTTTTCCTTCACGCAGGTATGAAAAAAGAGAAAGAAAAGGGAAAAAACCAAAACAAAGAAACATGTACAGACAGACACCGTTTGTAACTATATACATCCAGAGAGGGCAATTGAAAAGCCAACACACTCAGTAGCAGATGGTGACATAGCATTAGTACATGTTATTATAAAAAACAGACAAAAATGTAAACAACCATTCCTTCAGTGATGAATATCAGCGATATCTGGCCTTGTAGAACTCGCATAGCGGAGCCATTTTCCCCAGTGTTTTACAAATTTCTCATACTCAAAATTCACTAATCTTATAAATCTCAAAAGTTACATCAGTCCAGCTGTTTAATGTTGGTGGATCCTGTGTCAGACACCTTTTGGTCAGTTGCAGCTAGCAGCACACCAAGTAAGTATTTCTCTCTTATGTCTGAGGGTTTGTATCCTAAAAATCTGGATTTGAAATCAAAGGGTAAATATGTACTAAATATGTTGTGCATCACTTTATGGACTTCTCTCCAGTAGTTCTTAATATTCTTACAATCACAAAACATATGGTAGTGGTGTGCTGTTTCATTTCCTCCAACATTCACAACTTCCATCATCATAATGCGCCTTTAAAGCTGGGGTAATGAAAAAACGAAAAAGCTTTTCCAGCAGAACTCCTTCCATATATGTGATGTTCTACTTTTCCAATGAAAAGAACAAATGTATCGCCATTCCTCTTCTGTGATTGTCTGACCTCCCTCTTTCTCCCATCTTTCTTTTATATACTTTGTTGAATAATTGTTGAGATCATGAAGACTTTTGTATATTTGTGAGATTACACCTTTCTTCATTTCTGACTTATAAGCATTTACAAAGAGTTGGGTAAATGGCCTCGCTGTAGTGGGTATTTGGTTTTTAATGTTTCGAGTATAAACGTTTCTTAACTGTACGTATCTATCGTGGTCTTGGTTTTCTAAATGAAACATTTGCTTTAAAGTTTGGAAACTCATAATTTCATCTTCCTTTACAATACCGCATATCGACGTGATTCCTTTATCTCTCCAGTTTTTAAAACTAGGGTCTATTTGATTTGCTCATATGCTCATATCCGACTCATATGCACACCATTTTAATATTTTTATATCCTTCTCCAGCTTTTTTTTCTTTTACCACCACTTTCCAAACCCCTACTGTGGCCTTTACCCAAGGATTTCTTAATTTGGAAATGTAGTCCTGTAGATTTTTATCTGCTAGAACTGCCTGTATATGCATATGGTTATTGTTTTGCATTCCATTTCTTTCCATGCTGCTACATATGAGGGATCACACCAGTGCAACACTGCCCTGATCATTGCTGAAGTATAGTGTTTTTTTTTAAACATGGTAGTCCCCAGCCGCCGTTCTCTTTGGGCAGTTGTGATGTTTTGTATCGTATTCTGGGTCGTCTGCCTTGCCATATGAATCTAGAGATCGTTTTGACTCATTCAGTAAAATCCATTTGATTAATCTGGAGTGGGAGGGTCAGAAACAAATATAAAAATCTCGGTAAAACATTAATTTTGATGGTTTCTATTCTAGAGCTTATGCTCAGACATGGGATATGATTCCAATTTGTAAGGTCCTCTTTGACTCTTTGATATAAATGGTTGTAATTTCTGTCTTACACCCAGGTATTTAATTGAGTCTGTGTTCCATTTCAGTGGATGTGCTTGTCTGAGCTTTTCAGAAGGACTATAATTGTAGGGAAGGGCTTCAGTTTTATTTAAATTCAGTTTATATCCTGTTATTGAGCCAATGTTTTTAAGACAGTTCATTACCTCTGGCAGAGACTCCTCGGGTGTTTTTGGGAATAAGAGTACATCATCGGCGTAGCATGCTATTTTATGTTCCACATCATTTAGTGTAACACCTGCGACTTTTCTGTTTTGCCTTATATGTTGGGCTAGTGGCTCCAGAAATATGGCAAAGACAAGAGGAGAGCAGGCACAGCCTTGTCTCACTCCCCTCTCCAATGTTAGAGGTTGACTTAGGTGACCATTAATCCTAAGCCTTGCAGTCGGGTTATCATATAATGCCTTTACATTATTTGTTACCGGCTCATTAAAACCAAATTTATGCAAGACTCTATATAGGTATACATACATAGGCCAACAAACAGAGTCAAATGCCTTTTCAGCTTCAAGACTGAGGATCACAGCCTGCTCTGTATGTTGTATATAGTTCATTATGTGTAAAGTGCGTCTTGTGTTATCCTGGGTTTGAGGTTAGGGAGTATTTTTTCCATTCGTTTTGCCATTATGGATGTATAGGTACGGTAATCTACATTAAGTACAGCAGCCATGTTTCTACTGCAGTTGTTACTGTGTGAGAAAAGTGTTATTATCTCGAAGGACTGACACAGTCACTGTTGATACACTGCAGGTATTTGCTCGCTATCAAGGTAATGCACTTTTGAACTTTAACATTTATTGACAGTCCTTTTAATTCTGAATGTTTGGGGTTTTTTTAGAGTAAAGGTAGTGTGAACTAAGTGGACACAAAACAGTGTCATACAGACACAGTTTTCTTTTAGATCTTTTGGTTTTGACTTGCATTACATTGTTACTTCTGTACTTTCCTAAACTAGTAAACCATAAAATCCTGAAGCCACTGGAGCACATACAGCGTTCAGTATCAACTCAGATATGCTGGAAATGTCTACGAGCTTTTATGTTCCCAGGGTTAGCCTGTATACTGATGATAAAAGTGAAACCAAAACACTGCACATCTCATGAATCCTACTGAAATGATTCATGAGAGAACTTTTATCGAGGAAAATAAAAAAATTACGAGCTGCTCAGGTCGTAGAGTTCAGTGGCTGACTGATAAAGACTGCTGATCCAAGTGCACATTCATTAAACTGCCATCATAAGTAAAACAACCAACATACTTTTGACCTAACATTAGCTCATTATTCTACTCTTGCCCCAGGGTAGAGCTAGTTTAGTTTTGTGCAGTGTTGTAATTTAGTTTTTAATCTGAGATGGTAATGCTTCATGTTTTAAATAACAGCTTAAACTCTATCGTGTTAGGTTTGTGTGGTCTTCGCCATAGTTTGTCTTGTTGTTCCCCCTGTGAGGTTGCCTGTAGTAGAAAACGGAAATAAAAACTCTTCTGCTATTTTAATGATGAATCAGTGTAGCCCCACCCCACGCAGACAGCAGAGGCATTAGCACCTTGTTCTTACAGGAGCTGGCTATAAGTAAAGATAATGACATGAAACTGTAGCAAAGAAGATTAAATATCTATAAGATAATAATAGTTATTTGGTGCTAAAATGTGATCTAGGTTGATAACTGGTGTTGCTGCTACTTCCTCAGTTGTTGTAATCAATTTACCTAAGGTAAAAGTAGTCCTGGTAAACAGTTACATGTGGTAGGTAAAGTACAAAACCTTTAACCTCCTCAACATGAAGATCACGTGTTTAATACTAATGGTAATGTCTGTGTTTTCAGACCTCTGGACTATCAGAGATTCAGATGCACAACACTGGAGCTCTCAACACACACACCGGGAGGCTGGAGCAAGGTGAGTGAGCCGTGAGTTCTGCTTCACTGATTAGAAGTGAGACATAATTTGCAAAAGGTGCAATGTTTCCAGTTAGATTTTCTCCTAGTAACAAGAGAGAGGTGTCAGATTTATGTCTCTTATCCTTGTGAATGAACTGCTTTCTGTCTCTCGTCACCACTGCCACCAGGTGCTTGTTCCGTTAGTGCTGCTCCAGGCTCTACAAAGTGAAGGCCAGTCTGTGATGACTCTGTTGGACCTGGGGCTTCACTTCCTAGAGGAGAACGAGGCAGACTACATCACTCAGCTTGGGGGATGGGTGAGTTTTTAAATAAAGGGGAAAATACATTATAAATAAGTCTAATTACCTGAAAGTCCAATCTAACAATCTAATACAATTTTAAGATGGCCTGCATTTGTATAGGACCCCAAAGCGCTTTACACTACATTCAGTCATTCACACACTGGTGATGGCAGCTACATTGTAGCCACGGCTGCCCTGGGGCGCACTGACAGAGGCGAAGCTGCCGGACACAGGCGCCACCGGGCCCTCTGACCACCACCAGTAGGCAAACATGGGGTTAGTATCTTGCCCAAAGATATTTGGGATCGAACCACCGACCTTCTGGTTAGTGGCTGACCTGCTCTGCCACCTGAGCTACCCCAGTAAAAACTAAGAAAACTATATTCCCAGTTTAGAAATACTTAAAAACTATCTTAGATTGCAGGTGTGGTGACTAATTTTAGAATAATCAAGGACAGAGCCTACTGAGACTTAAGTTTTATTAAGGAGTAAATATTATTAGGACTGTGCAGAGCATGCGTACATAAAACAGGAAGAAAAGATGCTGCGTAGTGGAAAACTTTATTGCACCAGCCTAGAAAGATGTACACACCTCTTGATAGCCAGATGAGGGCATCAGTGAGCTACAAGAAATGCATTGGTTTGCTAGATTAAAATGAGCATCATAATACCCATGGCTATAAATTCTCTGCTTCTATATAAATAACCACACTGTTATGTATACAGTGTATTTACTGCTACGTTTCTTTGGGCCAATAACCATAAACTCTGAAAATTGTCAGGCAAAAATAGGACAGTACTTCTGTTCTGTGGAGTGTTTTCATATTAAATATAAACCCTGTTCATGTAAACTGTCGCTGTTGATGAATGAAAGTCTAGCAAATACTCCTTTAGCCGTGCAAGTTGTCCTTCCACATCTAAGTCACGATGCTTGGCTGCAGGCTCACTCTCTCCATGGCTTCTTATTATCATAGATAAGCAACTTGTGCAACTTTGTTTCTAGGTTTACATTTTTGCAGAGATAGTATTTGCCAGAATGCAGCCCTTCGCCGTTGTACTTAGGGAGTCTGTGCGGTGCTCTGCTATTAACGAGGCCACGTTGACGAACGTTCACGTGACTTGACATGTTAACTGCTGCTCTGGTCGCCATTACATCATTGTCGTGCTCTGGCTGGTCTCACACAGCGTTATGTGAACACAGTACGCTGGCTTCAAACAAAGCTACATTCTTGCTCTGTGTTATGTCATAGTTGATGAACGGATGATAGGCTCGGGCACGATCGGCAATGGAGTGATGAACTGAAAAGAGAGAGGGAGTGCACGAAGAGGCTGTGGAAAGGAGAGGGCACGAAGGAGGGAGGGATGAGCGCAGTCAGGGCAAAGTGAAATCTCCATTAGTTTGACAGCTGTCTGCATGCACAGCTCCAGCTGGCTTTCTACCTGCACTCCATCTCAAACCGTCTTTTTTGACTCTCTGGGGCTTTGTGCGTTCACACTTACATTTCACAACTTTCACGCTCAGGTAAGATGGTTTACTTGTGATGCGTGTTTGTCTGCATGCGTGCATGTGTGGCTGTGTGCAGCAGTGACAGATTTTAAGAAGCTAAAAAGGTCTTTACTTCCTACCAGTACTCTGCTTACTGTTGTTAACATTTGACATATGAGGCCGTGAGATGTAAATTTCCACAACAAGGAGGAGAGTAAATGAAGTTTTTTTTATTGCATCTATCAAAGTTGTATATTAATCAACAAAAAGGGTCTTTGTTGTTTTTGTACTTTACAGGATATTGGAAAAAGTTTCTGTTGTGTCTGCCGAGTTCTCTTTAGGACACTGAAATGCAAGTTAGGTATGGGCTGCTCGATTAATGGCTTTGTTAGTTACATCAGAATACACAAAGGATTTGTATGGCCCTAATGTGGCGTACACTTCATTTGGCAAGGACAAAAGTAGCTGTCAGACAGTCAGGGGGGGACGATGGGTGAGGTGATAAAAACAAAAAAACCTTGAGGAGATGTTGAAGCTTGTCGTCGTTGTGCTCGCATGATGTTGGTGTCCTGCTGTCCATCTGAAAGTAAAAATGCTGCATAAGAACTGAGTGTTCAGTATTCATATTGCCATCCTTGAGAGTATAATGGAACATGAAGCCCAAAACTTGAAGGTGCCAAACAGATAATTGCACCTCTACACTCGGAGAAAAAGATATTAAAGACATACATTACTTTATTGCTGCATATTTGATATTCAAAACACCATATCTTTAAAGGCAGTAAAGAAATATATAGTCCTCTGTTTTGTATACTGGAACAAGCTGCCCTGCTTAGAAACAATGATGATATTTTAAGGCTGAGGTGCTTTAAAGGCCCGAGTCTTTGTCCTGTCAGGCCATATCACGCTACACCCTGTGCAGTGTAACTGTGCTTCCCGTGTTATGTAAGCATCCTCTGGCCTGCTCTGGGCTTTAATATGTGCATCACTGTGACACTGCATCAGCATGAATGTGGACCAACAGAGTGTCTGCGCAGGCTGAGGAAGCCCCCAAAATAACTAATAATCCCCTAAAAACATCATCACCAGGTGCTTGACTGACCCGCTTGTCCTTTGCTGTAAAAAGCTGCTGAAGCAGCAGGACACTGGCTGATTGGCAGTGATGAAGCAGGACAGACATTCATTTTTTTTCTGCTCCCCCAGCTACCCACAACACTAACACTGTCAGCGATGTTTGGCTAAAACCCAATATTTACTGATTGCAGATTGTGTAGCTGCACACAACAAGACACTCTGTTGCAATAAGATTTTTATTTTATTTTTAAAAGGTGCTTCCCCAGAAGTGGTGTGGAGACGTGTGATTCCATAAACACTTTCAAATCTCAGACAGTCAAGCATGTCACACCCTGCATGTGGTGGTCAGTTTCACAATGCTGCATCTGTAGGGATTATTTATGGGGTGGGGATGAAGTGTGCTAATGAAAGCCAGGGTAATGTGAAATGCTAAAACTGGATTACACAATGTAAAATAATAGCAATGTGTCTGTTTTTCTGTCAGTAATAAAGATGTTGCAGAAGAGAAGCTGATAAATAGTGTGTTGTTGGCCAAAAGCGAGGATGCGTTCATGGTGATGAACATTCCTTCTGTGAAAAGGGAAGCGTCGCCTGAAACGATGCGAAAGAAGCCTCCACAGCAGTTCTGAGGGATAAGTTAGTTTAAAAATAGGGATGTGGGGACCTGTGGTGAAATTTGTGTCTGTTTGCTTATTTTGTTGCTGTTAATTATTTCCCATTTGTGAAAACAAAGAAGTCTTTAATGTAAAACAATAAATAAATAACCGTGCTGTGTTAAAATCTTATCCCCAGTAAAGAACTGGTGTTACATAGCAGATGAACGATGGCCCCTGACGTTGGTAAATGTTGTCACACATTTCAACTTTAGGTTTTCCTTTTTAAAGCTGGCTCCTGGTTTTTCTTGTCTTTCTCAGCACTTTGTTTTATTCAGCTCGATCAGCTGTGTGACCCCTTGCAGGACCAGTGATTACATAATGCTCATATAAATGCCAAGGGTGCATACTAACCAGTGACCGTTACACTGACTAATCCCCAAACTGAATATTAGTAATTCACTTGTTGATGTGGAGCGTTTGCTTTTTGTGACAACTCTGTCAGATCTGATGTTTGGATTTGCAGCATTTGTAGGATTTTGACTGTATGCGACGGCCATGCCAGTGTAACTAATGTTGATTTATCAGCAGAAATGAGTCACCAGGGCAGTGGCTATGTTACTCTTACTCTTACCCTCAGTGATAGCTTTCTGCTTCAGTGTTTAATTACAATGTTATTTAACCTTGGGTTGCAGAGAGCCAGTTAAAAAGCAGAGTAGTAACAGGTAGGCTGTACACCTTTGGCTCTGCAACAAGAATGTGCAGTGGTTTTATATAGTTTGTCTTAGGGCAAGGGTGGAGAACTGAGCCTGAGAACAGAGCAACAAAGCCTAGAGTTTTCCCACTCTGCGTTTCTGAGGGACAACCTGAAGCATTGAAGAAAGTTTAGTTTGCATGTCTTCTCAGGTATGTTTGTATGTAAGTTTTTCATCGTGTTTCTTAGTTTAATCCTAAACTTTATAAGCTTTATATTCAAGCTTTATTACTGGTACTCTAACTTTAAAATATGTGGTCATATAGTTGGTCAGTAATAGTCTTTGTATTACTATAGTTCATAGGTGTGGTCTCCAGTGCAGTCATAGCTATTGCTGAAAACACAAACCATAAACTAAATAGAATTTTAAAGAATACCAGTGTCTCTTTGGCTGTGGATTTTTTATTTTTTTACCACACGGCAACATTAACCTGCTGTGTCGAGCTGATGTGCAGGCTGTGTCCTGAGAGGGGAGGATTTTGTGAAACACTCCTGCTCTTCTACATTCAAATCAGCTTATGCAGAAAGCAAATGTTGGATAACGATGAAACGCTGTTGGATTTAATCTCTGTCCTGCTTCCCAGGATGCAGCTGCCGCGCACAGCACTGAGTCTCTTTGTAAGGAAAATGACCTTCACGGCTTGTAGGTTTTCTAAAAAAACAAAACATGTTTAAATACATGTTCAGACGTTGACGTGTGAGTTGATCAGATCCAACTGTGTGGTCAGGGGCACCATGAAGAACATGCTGACATATTCTGCTTATTTCAGATGAAGCTGCTGGCGGCTGTCTGAACCCCTCTATCTGATGCTCACACAAACACTCACCCTCCCTGTTTGACTAACACTGCGTGCCTGAACTGTCTGTTTGAATCTCATCAGCTCAGGTCACACCTATGTGACATGCAACACAGCAGAAAAGCCTGGCCATGTCAGATACAAGCTTAACTTCCTCAGTCAAGCACAGTTTAGTATCTCTAATTGTTTTAGCCAACATCCAGACTTTTCGTTTCACATTATGTGTTTATTTATTTTTTTTGCACGCATCATTTGCAAGATCTACCTGCTCGGCATGCTGTGCAACAAGGTGGTTTGTATGTTGCTCTTTTGGTTAGTCAGCCTATTACTTTCTAAGCTAAATCTTTTCATCTTGTGTTGGTTGGATTGCCAAAAGCTTTAGAAATAAATGACTCCCAGAGGATCGGTCCTACTGACTCTAGTGATTTCCTTAGATTTCCCTCTTGTGTTGCCATGAGGTTGGATTTCATTTATGAATACTAACAAAGTATAGTATTGGCATATATGTTCCTCTTGCATAAACTGGAGTTGGAGCCGTAGCAATCACGATTTTCTGTAGCAAGTTCTGTTTTATATTATTGCAACAGATCCAATGGGGAGTGATTTTTGTTGTGATAGAGAAATGTTAATGTGCAAAGTCCAAAGTTGACGCCTTGGAGCTACAGGACTGTTGTGATGTTTGATTTCACTGCTTGTCTTGGTCAGTTGCCTATTTTGAACCACAAATTGTAAGTTAAGCGTCACATCACTGCATGGTCAGTGCAGTGATGTGCATTCATATTAAAAAAAATTTTTTTTTCTTTGCTAAATGTTTGCATGATAAAACTTACTTTAATATATTAAGCTTCGATATATTGATTTATGAAACTTATTTAAATGGATTTTCTTCCAGCAAACTCAGCCCTGTGTTATTCTCACTCACATGGTTATATTTGCATGTTACATATCAAGACCTCAGCTTACAGATGCTTCCTTCCTCTGTTGTTTACCACTAGGTGGCGTAGAAGATAAAACAAGTGTGGATTTAGTCTGCAAAAGCCCCCCCCCCCCCCCCCCCCCCCCCCCCCCCATATAGCAGTCCTATTCTGAATTCCTATTATGTAACCTTATAACTTATTCTTGGTTATAATTTTATGACTACTGAGAAACTTTTACATGTTGCTAAAATTGTTGTTTTATTTCATTTCATATTTCTTAAGCTGGTTTTCTTGGGAGAAGGTGGCCTCTGATGTTGCAACCAGAGACTAAACTTTAACAAAACACAGAGATTGTAACAAATTCAACTAATGAATTGAATGTAAGTGTCATGTTTGTTTCTGTGTGCCACAGGGTGAAGTATTCAGCCTCGTGTTGGATGAAGAGCGAGGTGTGACTATTGCCGAAGACAGCAACGACATTTACATCCTCTCAGGAGACCAGGATCACGACCAGATCAGCCCTCCCTCGTCACTGCTGTGCACCGGAGACAACAGCAGCGAGCAGAGCTCCTGGCAGACAGAAAGCTTACCTGTGTCTCTGGCTGGCCACGAGTCGTGGGCACAGGTTGGTGCGATGGACCCTGAAGACATCAAGAGCCTGGACAGCAACGAGGGTGTTGCTCTGGTCGAGGAGCGTAGTGAAAACAACTCCTCAAACTCGGACATCGTCCATGTGGAGCGCGAGGAAGCCGAGCTGTTGGAGGAAGGCAGTGAAGGCGGAGTGATAGAAGAAAGCATGATGAGTGTTTTAGGCACTGACAGTGAGCTAGCTGAGCTCAGGGAGGAATTAAGAGTCCAGACCGCACCTGCACCAGTGACAGCTGAGGCAGACCCCACACCTCCAGCTTCCCTGATTTCATTAGAAGAGCCAGTTGTGATAGAAACACCTGCAAGCTTGTCTGCAGAACCTTCATTCATTTCCTCAGAACCAGAGCTGCTTCCCTCTGCCTCTGAACCTGCTGAAGCCCTTCCCACTGAAGCTGAACCTGCAGTACCTTTGTCTGTTCCTGCAGTGGAACCAGAGCCTGAGCCAGAACCAGCTGCTGTCACTGCCCCAGTGACCGATCCAGTGCCTGCTGAAATGGCAGTCCCATCTCCAGCCAAGGAAATCCCGACAACACCAGCAGAGCCTGATTACACATTAGAACTAGCGTCCGAACCAGAGCTGAACCCAGAGTCCATCACTGTGTTTCACCAGCCAAAGGAATCGCAGCCAGAACCAGAGACTGTGGCAGAGCTAGACGATACGGTCGCTGCACCTCCAGTTCCAGAGGCTGTGGAGGCCCCTGTCAAAGCACCAGCTGAGGAGGCCCCAGTGCAGCCGGAGCCAGAATCAGAGCTCCCAGTGTTGCTTTATGGAGGGGCTGCTCTGGCAGTCCTTGCAGCTGTTATAGCCTTTGTTCTCATACGCTTTCAGAGGAAATAGCGTAAAAAAGTGTTATCCTCAGCAGCGGGGAGTGTAGAATGCTAAGGTAGAATAAAGGTATTTGCATACATACGGTGAGACTCTCCTTAAAAGTAGTTTTTAAAAATCTTCCAGGTATAAAATGTGTGAAAGTGTCCCCCAGAAAACCAGAATGTCTTGTCATCCACAACCTTAGTGCTGGGAGTCCCTCGCTGCTTCTTTCAACCAGGTGCAAACACAGAAATGTGAAAACGGTGCACTCCACTCTACTTCTTATTTTCTCTGTTTTTCTTTT
Organism: Diplotaxodon limnothrissa; assembly: GCF_057381915.1. Lineage (NCBI taxonomy): Eukaryota > Metazoa > Chordata > Actinopteri > Cichliformes > Cichlidae > Diplotaxodon > Diplotaxodon limnothrissa. The sequence continues at coordinate 3,051,445 of NC_140602.1, forward strand.
GGGGGTGAGTTGCAATTTTGTTTCCAATTTCTTTTTGCCTCCAATCTTTTGTACTTATTACTGAGTACAAAAGCGTGTGTGAACTTTTATCCCTCTTCGCTTAGATTCAGCTTCTGTCGTGTCTCTTGGTTTGCTATTTGCATTGTTTCTTTCATTGGAGTCAGCGACGCTGGATTGAAAATTGACAGTGCTCTCACAGGAAACATAAACCTCAAGTATAAGTTGTGATGTTGTGCGACATATGGGTTTCTTGCTCTTCCGCCTCCTACGCAACAAAGGGTTATTTATATTTTTCTCCCTGTGAGTAAATCTGATACTTTCATAAACAGACTTCTATAGAAGTGAATGGTATTTTTGATATTTTCGATTGAAACCAAAAATGAATCTAACGTGTCCATATTGCACAATAAATTTGTGATATCAGTACATAAATTTAAATATAGTGTGGTTTTAAAACATTTAAAAAAAATCTTGATGCATATTGTTTCAGAAACCAGATGTTTTTTTTAAATCTACTATATTTGGTTGCATTAGCCAAACAAGAACCACTGATTACTTTCAGTGAAAAGTGAGCTATAATTACTCCAGAAAAGTAGGGCATGAATGCAGCACATTGAATCAATCTAGTTTATTTATTTGACATTTTTTTTAGGGTTGAATTTGACTGGATCTCTATTCCCACCTATCCCAGTTACTCTCACCCTCATTTCAGTTACTTTGCTTTCGTGCTTTTGCGCCCCAGCATCTTTATTTGGTCCTCTGTACTTTGCCTTGTCCCCTTTTCCCTTATTGCGGCACTGCTCATAATACCAGACTAGTTCCACAAAGGTTCATTTGTAAGTGTCTGCCCCAGTGACAACATAATACTTCCCTCCCCAAGTAGAAAGAAAAGCAGTAGCATGCTGAGAGTTATTGAAAGCAAAATCAGGTTGCCAAAAGACAATCAAAACCACTTGGAACCATTTCAAATATGATTTGTAGGAAAGTCTTCAGAACAAACAATAAACTCAACCTCTTACGTAGCTGTAATTTTGGATTTTGCGTTCACACTACATTAAAGAAATCACTGAACATTCTAGTAAACCAGCAGAGCACAAGAAACCAAAATAATATACTGAACAGGAAGTGGAAACAAATAGTGTGGAATCTCCCTTTGATTCCCTCAGAGGGAAAACAGCTGGGAAATTTATGAGGAACTCATGTAATCTGTTAGCCTGGTCCTTAACACACCCTCACTGCTGCTATCACGCAAAATCATTTGAGTTTAAAGATATTATAGGAATTTGTATGAATGTTCATGTCACCTTCAGTACTGCAAATGTAGTTTAAGTTGATGAGTGTAACATCTACTTTTCAAAGGGAAACTTTACAAGTCCAGAGCAGGATGGATGTCAAAAACAATACCCAACATGGCATTTTGTACCTCGAGTTTCCTACAGAACATTGTTTGAAGCAAAAAACAATAAAGAGATTAAACTACTTCAGCTGTGATTTATTGTTTTTGTGTATATACAATGAAATTAAACTGAAGGAAAAAACTTTAATCATGCTACTTATAAGCAACATAAAGTAAACATTTTAAGTAATAAAGACAAATAACACTTAAGCAATAGTAAACAAAAGGAATAATGAAATTCAAGTGTCATGTTTAACGCTTTCATTTTGATCTTCAGAAGTGTTCGGCACTGGCACATCAACAAACTCCTTTCACAGTTGGCTAATCATGAGACGCAAACTGCAGTTTCAGATGTAACTGTCATTTCCTTAGAGACAGCTTTTCTTCGGTCACAGAGCCCATGCAGTGTTGATGTACTGCAGGGCGGTGTGGAAAAGGTTTCTCAACCTCTGTGGGGTCTGCACACACACCCTCTTCACCAGTGTAAGTGCAAGGGCTATGATGACTCTCTCCCGGGGTAGGTCAGGACCTACCCAACGCATCATCACCCTCTCTACCTCAAAGGCAAGGTAATCCTTCCATTTCTGGAAAGCAGAAACAAATAGATCAGTCCATACACTTGGGCTCAAAATAAAAACAACCTGGTGTGGCATCACTAGGGTAATCTCAATATATCCACATTAGTTTTTCACTGGCATATTTAAAACTAGCTCTCGTTTACACCTAGTTTGTGCACTGAGTAGTCCTCTAGCTGAACCCATACTCACTTGAAGAGGGGAGGTTGATATGTTGTTGCTCAGGTTCCTGGTAGCTTCAGTAACAATTCTGTCTTCAAACTGAGCAGCGATTTCTCCCAATGCTCGTGCAACCTCAAGAACAGCTGCAGCCTGTTCATGATTTCCTGCAGCAAAAAAAATACAATTGCATTAGTCAGAGTAAAGTTTAACATTTATGGCTGAAGTCGTGTTTCTATAGTTTCCATTAAGACAATTTTAACATTCTGGACTACTGCTAATTAACTTCAGCTCTGTAGCATAAACAACAGAGTCAGGGTCATTTCCTGGTTTCACTTTCAGTTGTTTTGTTATTAACTGGAAACAACTCAGTCAATTGTGATTTAGTGGCATAACTTTTAGAAAATATGGCACTATTTGCAAACATCTGGGTCAAACTATATATTTGATCAGGTCTCTTAACTCGACATGTTTATAAAACATTTATTTTATTACACTGTCTCAAAAACTGCCACACACAGCTCATTGTTGATTAAAAATAAATAAATAAACAGCTGATGACTGTGGCACCAAACTTGACTGTAGACAGTACAGTTTACATCGTTTTACTTTACTTACCCCGGATCTGTAGATCCACTATGGGGTGAAGATCCTGCATAGAGACTCCGATGTTGCTTGGATGATAACCATCAGTTTCAAGCTCTCCATTATCCAGGTTACGTGCGTCGTGCCCGTTGCTGTTGATGTCCCAAGAAAACTTGTACTGTTCGCCTAGCGAGTGAAGCTCCTTCATGTAGCTTGCGCTTTCATGGCCCTCTTGAAGGAAGGCGAAAATGAGCTCACTCGCCGTAACCCGAGTAGTCGAGAGGTCCATCTACAACCAGCCTGAGCCCTTAGATAAAAATAACGATATTAAATAATATAATAGCAGTGAAGATGCCACAACCGGACACTTTAACATTACATCGAAATTTGTTTCTGACAGTCGCTGAGAGAGAGGAAAAAGTCAGTTCCCAACCGATATTTAAGCGATGTCAGTCAAAACAGAGGAAGTTTAGGAATTTTGTATTTTAATAACTGGATTTCAAGTGGATAAAGAAAAAAATAGTTTAAGCTAATGCTAACGTTAGCTTACCTTGGGCTCGGCTCGTCAAAGTTGTTTAACGTCGAACAAACTAAAAGTATAACAGGCAGCTAAAGTATACCTAACACCAAAATGACATCAAATATCGATTCGTTTCGCTTACACGCTTTTACGTCACCTACGTTAACTTATTTGCGTGAAGTGAAAACTTATGTATGCGGCAGACTGCCAACTAGCTTCAGTCTTTAAAACAGTTTCCGCTACTGCGTCATGACGCCTTTAAATACCGTCTGAATTTTGCCTGCTTATGTATCTTTTGACTGGCATACACGGTGTTGACTCCAAACTACCCGGAAGGCGTCAAAAACGCATATACGTTTAATCATGGTCATTTTTGACTGAATATGTTACATTAAAATAGTCCCACAGCTATATTTCTTCTGGACATGTTTTCACAAGCTTAAGAAAGCGAATATTGTAAGTCCCATTTGACTTATCCACCTACTTTGACTATTTAAATAACATATTTGCCATTTAATGCCTCTAGAAATTGTGACAGGAAAATATTTATATATTATACTATTATTAGAATTTATGCAGTTATGCAAGTATTGTGTTAAGAATCAGTGGCAGTGCTAATGTGGCCTCGTAAAAAAGAAAAAAAAGAGGAAAAGTGTGTGTGTGTGTGTGGGGGGGGAGGTAAATAAATTTAATTGGATCTGTCTTGGGGAAGCCTATACTCCAGTTGGTATTCATGATTATGACAAACAGAGCCTTTCAAATAACTTTCACAGTATGGTGGCTCATGCTTTTCAAGCCCAAAATACAGTTGGCTGTAGTTATAGATAAGAGCAACACTACACTGGAAAGTCCCTGTTCATCTTCTGGATTACAAAGGTCACCACAGAGACACAGGAAAACAAAATAAAACAGTCTACTCAAAACACAAAATAAAATGCTGATAAGATGCTTAAAATGTTTATTTACAGGTTTTAAAAGAAAAAAAAAAAAAAACAACCAAGTGCCTGACTTGTTAAGCATACTGGTCTTCACTTGTTATGAGATGTTAAAATTATCACCTGGAACATGTTTGAGTCAAGAATATAATTAAAACAGTTCTGCCCGATGCTTTAAGTCTGAGTCACAACGTAAAATAAGATTATGTAGCGATCGTCTCTGTTACGGTTGCTGCTGGAGTCACGCTACATTGCCTTCTGCTGCATTCTTTACCACAACTTCTTGGCAGAGTGTCACAGTAAACACCACAGCAAAAAACAGAAAATTAGGCTTCACGTCATCTCAGACTTCATAACCTGGGCAATCAAAGCTCATGGATCTTGCAGTCTTTCTACCAACAAGCCTCCTCCCTGGTTTGGGGAGGGAGCCCATCTTGACAGGTGGTCTGTGCCCCTGTAGGTTGTTCTGCTTGGGTGACAAAGCTGCCTGACGGGCCTCCTGGAGTTCTCTGAAAGGGGAAATGAAAGTGTTTTCGACTATAATTAGTCATTAAGATACCAAAACCAGCCTGTTAAATATGAACATAGGAATGAGAGGTTACTACAGGCTGTCACAGGCGACTACTACAGCATTGCTGAGATGAAACAGCACCACCTGCTGGTACGATTCGTGCATTTTTTTGCATTGTCACCGCTTCAGAAGCAACACTTGGGCCTATAACTTCTCTTGGGGGTTCACTTCCTTAACAATGCATTTATTTATTATAAGTGATTTATAAGTACTCTGAAAGTCTCCCATCATCTCCATTAATTACTGCAATACTTCAAGTGCGACTTGGGTCTGAAACCTTCGAACTGGGGACTGCAGCTTAAATTATTTTCAGTTTTCTTCTTACTTCTCAAGCATGGCGGTCCTGAACCTCTCTACAGTCAACTCTCTTCGCAGCTGAGCAGCCAGCCTCTCAGTCCTCTTCTCCCTCAAGACTGTGTGCTTGCAAAGCTCCCTAGCAGATGGCCGCCTTGTTGGGTCTGGTTCCAGCAACAACTGACAGAGAAAAAGTGCTAAAGATAAGCTATTCCAGCTATAACAAGTAAAAATGATATTTAGACAGGTGGCAACTAAGAATTAGTGTTTAAATAGCATTAAATCTAAATATTTTTAAAACAACAAGGTTACAGAATTACCTGAAGTAAACATCTAAAGGGAGGCGAGAGCTCCTGTGGCAGCTTGGGGAGACGCCCCTCTCTAAGACTGTGCCACTGATCTCCATTTAGCGGCAGAGGAGAAGCCCCGGCAGCCAGCAGCACCGTGAGGCCCAGGGCAAATATGTCCGCCTTGGGGAGGTGACTGTAATCCTGGGGAGCAGTGAGACAACTGAAATGTGAAATTACCACAAAACAGGAAAGTGCAACTAGCCAGTTTTCCTCTAATGCGAATGAGCATTCAGAACAGTTACCTCATGCAGGACTTCACTGGCCAGAAAGCGGCTGTCCCCCTCCTCAACTTGAGGACTGGTGGCTGATGTCACGTGACCCAGATCACCTGCAGAAAACTCAAAGTCAGCCGACGGTAACAAAAATAAATCGGTCAAAAAGGTAGCACTTTATTCAACATCAATACCAATTTTGTAAATGATTCTGGTTGAAGGGTTTCCATCTTCTTCCTCTTCACTCTCACCCGTCACAATTGCGCTGGGGCGGTGGCAAATGAATATATTACCTAAAAAGAAAAAACTGTTAGGAACGAGGCAGTGAATGAACGTCCAAAGGGAGAAGTGGTCAAACAGACGCACTTGGTTTGATGTCCAAGTGAACGAGGCCTGAGCCGTGGATGTATTTTAGACCCACAGACACTTGCAGAAGCAGATCTTTCAACTCTGCCTCTGTGAACAGCTCTCCCTTTGCCTCCCTCTTTACAATAGCGCCATTAAGACTTCCACCTGAGGGACACACACGGGAAGACAAAAATCAACGCCGTCCTTCATTTTATATTCTACTTTAGATGCCGATTTGAAACCTACCGTCACAGTATTCATTCTGAATAATCATGTGATCATCCTCAGCCCATGCTGAGTAATATCGGACAACATGTGGGTGGTGCCCAAGCACAGCATGTGCATACACTTCCTTTAGGGCCAGCTGCCTAATAAAAGAACAAAAAAAAAAAAATCTTATCAGTGAAGGTGTTTAAACGATAGGGAGGGCTGATGTGTGTTAGCCAAACAGAAACGGTGCTGACTCACTCATTGGCAGAGCCTGCCAGGGGTCGTCTGGAGCGCTTGATGGCGTACAAGCAACCATCCAGCCTCTTCACACACTTATAAACTGCACCAAACTCACCCACACCAATGCACTCTAGCTCCAGGAATTCGCTCTCATAGCGTGACAGCATAAAGGCTTGGACAGCTCGTCTCTGCCAGATTAAACAGACATGGTAAGAAGGAAAGATTTCTAAAGAAAGAGCACACGTCACTCCGCATGAGAGGAGAACTGGGGTTTCTTCTGTGATGATTCACCAAATATGGTAATAAGTCCACAAGGAAATCACTTTGTGAGGATTCTGACAGCAGTTTTCTTTCTGCTAGAGATTCCTTGTAGAAATTCCGGAAGTAGGGCTGGCAGGATGTCATTTTTGGACAAAACACAAAGTGAGGAGGCAGCTGAAGATGACAAAGCCCGATGATGAAATCATATCAGAAGCATCTGAAAGGGGAGGGCTACATTCAACACAAGTACTGGTAAAAATAGCTTTGTACCTTTGGTGGGAGAAAGGCGTCATCATCCTCTTCAGATGATGTTAGGCTGTGTTTAAACCTGGAATACAGAAAGGGCATTTAGCCCTTTATATACAGAACTACAAAAGTCCGGCCTGTGTATCAGGACACGTCTCTAAGTTTAGACCAAAACTAGTTCAATTTGAATCCTGAAAGCATTTTTGTCATCAGTTGGAGATTCTTATTGTGACAGCCGGCATGTAATAAGGTGGAATCGCATACCTGCGGCCAAAGTCATCATCATCGTCACTTCTACAACTGTTCCTCCACGGTTGCTCGCTGTTCCTGCGCACCGGGTCTGGGGTGAAAGGATTCACGTTGACGAGAGGTGCTGTGATTAGGTTTGCGGCAGCTGATGCAAAACGCAGAGTTCGCTGTTGACGACTTATCTTAAGACTGGAGTAAGGCTGGGAGGCCTTTGATAGCAAACTCTATAGAAAGAGAAAGACAAAGAAAAAACAAACATCATTCAAGCACACAGACGGGGAACAGAAGCATCTTTACTCTATATTCTTCCCCACCTTGGGTGTGCTGGGAGAGTCACACAGTCTCAGCTTCCTCCAGGAGGCGTAAGGTATGGGGCTGGTACAGTGCTGAGGGGAACATAAAGAGTTGCTTCTACTGAAGTGACGTTGCGCTCCGGGGGTCCTGCAGGCAGAGGTGGGACTGTAGACTCTGGAGGTGCTGTCATCAGAGTTGTCACCGCTGCTGCTGCTGCTGCTGCTCTCTTCTCCACAGCTAGAAAAATCTAGCTGCTGGCTGATTCCATCAAATAAAGTAGCCATGCTTGGGGCCTGAGTTTGGGAAATGGCTTCTTTTATAATGCCATATCCTTTTACACCTGAGAGCACAACAGTGCTGTGCTAAAATCTGGACCGATGTTATGCACAAAATGTGAAGCCTGCTTGTTCATAGAGGTAACAAGTTTACAGTTACACCCCCACACCTCTAAAGCCAGAGGCCTAGTGTAGGATAAAGGGTTACTATAAGCAGCCCACTAAAAGTCAAATGAATTAGTTCCCCGCCCAGTTGTTTTATTATTGCCAGCAAAAACATTAAGCTCGAAAGATGTTTCTCATATTGCTTATACCCCTAATAACGTGTGTTTATCACGTATACTTACAAACAAATGACCATCCACGCCAAAACGCTTGAATTTCGCGCCACATATGCATGACTTCCTGTTTAAATAAATGACGCCACCGGTTTCAGTCATCGAACCCTCTGATTGGTTGAGTTGTGGTAATTGAAGAAACACCTTGACGTAAAGCATTAGTAAAGAAATGTGATATTTCGTTAATGTTAGGGTAGTGTGGGGATATTACGAAAAGCTAACATTTGACATTGAAAGTAAGAATAAAAATTCATTAAAAGATTTTTTTAAATGAGCCTATTAAGTCGCTTTACAGTCATTATTAAGGACAGTTGCAAATATTCATTGTTGTAAGTAACTTAAAAGTTTGTGTATTTGACAGGGGAAATGTAAAAAAAAAAATAGGTCACTGTATTAAATAGTAATATAGACACGTGGGCGGAAGTGGGCTACGTCATCAAAACAGTGAGGCAGGAGGAGGAAAAGAAGCCCCGTCCGTGGATGTGACACGCTTACAAATACATAGAAAACAACTCCGCGAGCAGCAGGAAAGCATGATCCGTCTCTCACGCCGTGCTTAACCCGCTCGACACGTCGGCACGTCGGAGCTTTGTGTATTTTCTCCCCTTCTTTCTCGTGTCCTCGGAGGCAGCAGCAGCACCATGGTGGAACAGTCGGACCGAGCCCCGCTCCTGGACTGGGAGGAGATCCCACCGCCCGATCCGAACCAGGCGGCTCAACCTACGCCTCAGCCGCCGCGAGAAGAAGACTCCGCGGCGGAGAAAAGTGCGCCGACAGACACTGCGGCTGGTACTGGGTGGAGCAGCAGCACCACCATCGACGCCACCACCATCATCATCCCCCCCGGTCCGACACGCAATGTGACAGCTGCTGTTGTTGTCAAAGGGGACGGAAGCCCGGGCCGAACCGAGCTGTCCGGGCACGGCTGGGATCGCCCGCAGCCTCTCGGTACAGACCGTAACGCCCCTTTCCCCGGCCTCTCAGTGAAGGATCAGTGGGAGGAAAAAGACCAGATAGTGGCCGTGTTTGTGGTTACCTTTGATACAAGATCAGGTGAGCAAGCAGACTTTGGTCTCTTTATCCTTCGCATTTAAAATTCTCAGACATGGACTGCGTAACCGCAGAAATGATGATCATGTGATGTTTTGACATCTTTATCTGTGCAACCGTGCATTATGCTGAACGGTTTTCATAAAAGCCACAACGAAGAAATAACCTCAACTATTGTGAGGCAACCTTTCAACACGAGACAAAAGTCAAACATCCTTTAAAGCTCATGCAAAAATAAGTTACTGAAGTCCCAAATCGTCTAAAGGGGAAATCCTTCCACTTAGATCTTGTTTAGAATTGATCAGAACTCTCTAATTCCTAAGTTTCTTCACGTTTTACATAGTTGTGTTGGCTGAGTCACTGCTTTCTTACTCTCCCTGACCTCTGGCTAACACATGACTAACATGCAGGATTGGAGGAAGTTGCCAGGATGAAAGTAGACAGTGTAGGGAGTGACTTCATGGGTTATTGTGTGTGTGTATTTGTGAATGGCAGGGAATATGATAGAGTGGTGCCTGCCTCATGACATCAACTTGGATGGTGTTGAATTCAAGTCAATGGCCAGCGGTTCTCATCGGATCACCAGCGACTTCATGTACGTACTTCCACATGTCAGATTTTCAGCTCAATGAGGCTCAGAAATCTGTCAGTCTGATGGTCTCCTGCTCTCCGTTATGCCCACTGGACAGATATTTCCGTAAGGGTGGCTACTTCGGTCTGGCATGTTTTGCGAACATGCCCGTGGAGAGTGAGCTGGAACGAGGAGCGAGAATGAAGTCTGTGGGAATTCTGTCTCCGTCCTACACTCTGCTCTACCGTTACATGCACTTCCTGGAGAACCAAGTCAGGTCAGACATGTAGAGTTGCTGTTTTCTTCCTTCCTCTTCATACCCTGCCCACAGGTTCCTTTTTATATGCCTGCCTTTAATATAGGCTCATTTATTAAACATGAACTCAGGATCCCAGTTGCAGCTTTTGTCACAAGAACCCACTGACATGCAGTTTTTCTATGAAGTCTTAGCACAGGAGTGAAGAAAATACTGTTAACAGCATCTCTCCTCCTCTCTTCTGAAACACTGCTCTCCTTGTGATAAAATCCTGAGTCTCACTGACTGTAGAAATACAGTATGTGACACAACCACAGGTTTGGGTTACAGTTAAAGCAGATCTGCTGTAACTTGAAGGGAGTGTGGAACTCTTGGCTACATTTTATGTGTGACACTTTGCAGTAGCAAGCCTAAAATGTGTGATCTGTATGGCTTAAGTGGTTAAATCAAATAGAAAAGTTAAATTTATTTCATACAGCTGGCCTCAGATGATCTCACTGTGCAATTTATGGATAACTTCTGCTTTGCACAATCTGTGATCTTGCGTTAGGAGGACCAAACACTGGCTAATACTGAATACACAATTTAAAGTCCACGTAGTAACATGAGCTGTGAGCACCGGTGGGAATGTGCAGAAAGAAGTGAGTTCAAGCTTAATCTGCTCACATTCCTTCTTTTCCCCCTTGTCATCCCCTTGAAGACACCAGTTGCAGTGTCCTGGCCAGTATTCTCCACTAGAGGCCTTCTATGAGGATAAGAAGGCCATTCTTCCCCCTACAGGAAACGGACTAGTCACCGCCTGCCCAACCTGGAGTGTTACTAATATAAGCCGCTGCATGCACCCTGAAATGAAGGTCTGAAAGCACACACTTTGGTTACTGATGCTCCCTTGTCTTGAATGCTCTGAAACATCGAACGTAACCCCAAAAATGACCACATTTGCCACTACTTGCACCCTGTAGATCACCCACCCGGCTGGCTGCATGTCCCAGTTCATCCAGTTTTTCGGGGAGCAAATAATGGTGCTGTGGAAGTTCGCGCTGCTTCGGAAGCGCATACTCATCTTCTCGCCTCCACCTGTAGGAGTTGTCTGCTACAGGGGTGAGTTGCTTAATCATAGCTTGTGCACATTTCTCTATAGCTCTAGTAATATGTGATTTACTGCGTATGCACATTCTGTTTTCACAATAATGTGATGCAAAGGGATCAAGATGTAACGAATAGTCAAACAGAGAAGCATGTGTGGTGTTTTTTCCTCTTTTTGGAGGGTTTTCATTCAGTATTTTCATATTCCCTCAGTGTATTGCTGTTGCTGCCTGGCCAACGTTTCATTACCTGGCATTGGAGTTTCTGTGCCTGAATTACGGCCTTTCTTCTACATCAACATAGCCGACATCTCTGCCCTGGAAACAGAGCTGTCATACGTGGCCTGTGAGTGAAGTTTAACTGTAAATGTTTGATTTACAACATAAAGTGATGAGTTCTTTTATATAGACATGTTTTCCCACGTGATATGTTTGAAGGCACCACGGAGAAGATCTTTGAGGAGAAAAAGGAGCTGTATGACGTCTATATCGATAACCAGAATGTGAAAACTCACAGGAGCCATTTGCAGCAGCTGCTCAGGCTGACCGCAGCAGACAAGGAGAAATACAGGAAGCTGACTGAGCAGAGGTGCGTTAAAATTGTGTCGCTCCTCTTTCTTTTTGTTTAAATTTGCAAAATGCATTTGTTTTGTGGTCATAGAAATACGCTGCAAAATGAGCGTTTGTTATTTTTAGATTTTACAGTGACTGACTTTTTCTTTTCAAAGGCAACTGCTGCTGTACTCTCAGGAGGTGGGTGAAGACTGCACATCAAATGAAGAGGATCTTTTCATCCTGTGAGTCCTTGACAGCTGGTTGCATGGTTGATAATGGACTTGAGTCATACTCAGACAAGTGCAGTGTGGCCCACGTATTAATGCAGTTGCCTTTAATCTCATCTTAGGTTCTTTATGGAGCTTAATAACCGCATCTTCCAGACCCTGTCAGAGGTAGCAGGAAGCGCCGACCCCACTCTCACCGGTGAGCACGTGAGGGCCATGGGGCTGGATCCCCAGGGAGATCGAGCCTTCCTTGCCGACCTGCTGGAGGTTTATGGTTTCGATGTAACGCTGGTCATAGACAACCTCTGCTGCCCCTGAACCCCATTCAACCTGGGAAACTCGGAAGCCTGGATTATATGTGCCTACTAGGGTCACAAATACAAGACTCTGAAGACACTGCCTCCATCCTGGGACTTCATCTGCTCTCTTCTCTTCTGTGTGTGTGTCTCATCTTAACCTGAGGAGACTGTTTCCAACCACTGTGGAAGAAAAGGACACCTAACATTGTGCACTTCCTCACAGTGGGTGATAAACACCAATACTGCTGAGCAGACTTGTGGCCATTAACATCTTCTGCGAGTCACTCCTTGCTGTTTTTGTCTGAACCAGTTTTCTTGTGTGCATACTTGTTTGACTTTGATTAAGTGACCAGGACTGAAGCACTGGATGAAAATGTAAACTGTCTGATGATTGCACCTGCTACTGTAGTGAAGTCACCGGCACTTTGACGTCCACTTGTGGTTTGTCTAAAAAATGGATTTAAGGTTCCTCGAAATGAATTTGTGCACTTCAGATATCTTTCCTGGGGAATCACACAGACCTCAGAATAACAGCTGTAATTCTGTTCTTATGTTTTGTTTTTTTGTCTGACTATTCCTGAAATGGTTGAGGGGGGAAAAAAAGCTTTTGGACCACGTTAATTGCCTTTGAAAAAGGAAGCAATATGAATCTGAGTGATAAGGGAAAAGCTGTTCTAAGGACCTTGCTCACCTTCATGCACCTTAAACAATATTTAGATATCACAGAGTGCAGGAGATCGACGCATTCTGGAAACCTTTTGCATTGTTGTACGTCGAAGCTTCTCATTTGTCATAATCGGTGGAAGACTTTTCAATGAATGTGTAACTCTTATTGTGAATGCTGCACCACGTCCGCCACGGGACTGTTTCCCGATACACACAGTCACGCTTAAATTGAACTTTTTATATGCTGTTTTTATGATTTACAGTCTGAGCCATCTAGTTGTTCCAGAGCGGGAGCACCTGTAAATGAGCCGTCACATTTTCTTTTTCAAACTACTGCAGAGCCTTGTTCATGAGCAGAAGTTCATATGTCTCTTAGAATTCTGCTAACTAAAGCGTAATCGATGAAGCTGTTTGTTGATCAGCTCCTGTTCAGATGTGTTCATGACAAAGATCTCTTTGTGTGCGTTTAAAAAAAACCCTGTAACGTCCTGAGCCGAGCAGAAGCTTTAACTCCTCTGTGGGCAAATTCACGGAAAGGACTCGGTCTGTTCCGTCTGTTTTTCTCAGTCCTTTCATCAGTGAACCCAGCTTTAGAAATGGGCCAACTGTGTCTTTTGAATACTGCTGGCAGAGTGCTTTTATTTCAGCCACCCCTTTGCCAACCACGGTGATAATTTGTTCCATGTTGGAACACATAAGTCTGACGTTTGCCTTGTATAAAATTGAAGAAGTGGTTTTAACTTTCTTTCTGGCGTACTCCACCCCAAGCATATTTTTTCTGGCTTTGTTAAGAAAATAAAATGCACCAAGTGTTGTATATTTAAGAAAAGGGTAGTAAAGGAGACCTATTCTGCATTTCCTTAGTGGCTCATATACGCTCATACTAAACATGGCCAAAGTTTCAAATAACGAGGTCTGGGAAGCAGATTCTCTGAACAGTCATTTTTCACAGTGTTATATATTTAAGATGTTGCTTCTGTGTAGATGAGAAGCCCCACCTCCTGTTCGTGAGGGGCAGCCAATCAGAAAGGAAGAGAAACTAAAACGTCAAAGATCTGCACCACAGCCAAGTATTTAAGACAAATAAGGATTATTTTGAACTCTGAGTGATGCAAAGCAACTCTAGTAGTATCCATTCAAAAACATGACCTGGAAATGAGCATCGTAGGTCCCCTTTAAGCCCTGTTTTTTGAATGGGGCCTTATCATAATGTGACGTTTTTCAACTTACAAGAGCAAGGTGACTGATTTCTCTGAAAACATTACGTACACTGTCATGAGAACTTCAGAATGACCTTAGCTTTTCCACAATTGACTACCTAGTCTGTTCACTTATCAGCTGATATATCATCTTTCCTCTGACAGCGTTTGTTTTCCAGATGTATGTTTAATGTTTAAAAGAAAAAAAGGGAATGTGCACAACACAAACCACTGTATAAAATGCCTTCTTTGTGGAACTGTTCACAGATGTGTACCAGCATTAGCTAAATGATTCGTTTGTACAGCCTTCTCACATTACTGAATGTCACAGACGGCAAAAGTATTGCACACATGCAGCAACGTATCCAAATAGTGTGACTGTTTTTTTTCTTGATTGTAAGCGTAATCACACAATAACAAGTCTTCACCTCTACTAATGCGAAACACTGTAAGAGATGTCAGTAATGTACACGAGAACTCAATAGCATGAGCAACTGTCAGTTTCACTGTACTGCCATTGTAAAACAATAAAACACTGATACGGTTCAAGCGTTATCTAATCTTCTTCTAACACCGCATCATTTTCCTATTTCAATTTAATAGTCCTCCTCTGTAAAAAACAAACAAACTGTATTTAAAGTCAGTCGTTCTTTAGCAAAAACGTAGAAATTCCGTTTATATTCCGCCTGAAACCTTCAGATTTTTCAACCAAACCAAAATGAACCCACAGCATTCTCAACGGGCCCCACAAAGCAGCCACAAGCTTAATCCTGCAGATTTGCTGTCTTAACGCCATCTGTCCGATCAGACTCGGCATCTCCGTGCAGCGTGCCAAAACTCCAGGTCCAAGCTACTGCAAAACACTCAGGTCGGCACAACGTCCCCACATTGATCTTTACTCAGTCACTTGCTCCTTTCTCTTTAAATGAGCTCGACAATTTTTCCAAGAAGACCAGCAGAAGTGCAGCTTTGATGGCTTTATAACCTTGATATCGAACACATAAATATCACAAAGGGAGAAAAACTGCTTGCACCGAGGTGGGCAGACATTATTTTTATTGACCATGTTAATAGTGAACTTTTCAGTAAACATCCTGTAAGACAGCCTGTACATGGGTTACTGGCTTAGAAAAGAAGCCTTGGTCCTTTTACATACAGCAAACAGCCTGTAAGGTAGTTGTTTTTGTAACTGGTACTGAATATTTTATGTTTACATGGAGTAAAACAGCCCCCATCAGCACTTCATGATCATTTAAAAAACTGCTGGCGAAGCAAAAATCCATTTTGAGGGTGAACTCTGGGTTTGATGGCATCTGGTTCTTTGGCTTCCCTCGAATTCGGCTTCTGTCCCGCTGTTCTTGTCTTCTTTCGGCTTCTGTTTTCTCATCACTGGATCTGTGAGAGGAGCTGCTCTCTGCGCTCGGCACTGATGAAGAAGCGGAGTTTCCGTGGCAACAGCCTTACCTCCACAGGCATCGCCTCATACTCCTCATTGTCGATGTTGTAGAAGCCAGAGGCGCCCTGCGGGGACCGTGGCAAAGTTAAATGTCAGGGCAAAAACTCGCACGCTGATCTTCTGGAAGTAGACTGACTTATAGAATCACAGCCTTAAAGCAGGTTTGATTTTAAAGGATTTCTGACCTCTGGCAGCTGCAGCCAGCAAGCACCAGCCTCCAATTCTGTGGCATTTTCAGTGAATACAGTCGGGTCTGCTGCTTTTTTATTGCTATTATGAAGAAGGATTAAAATCATTGAATGCATTTTGCACAATCACACACTTTCAGAAATTTAGGAAAAAACACTACTGACCCTGCAGTAATGAACTCGCCCACGGTCAAGTTGTGAGGCTCTGCACTGATCCTGAGGGAGTCATTGATGCGCTGAAAATTAAAATAAAGAATGCAAAAACTTCCGAGAGGCACAGAGCACTTAAAAGGGGCAGTGACATGATGTTTTCTTTTGTTTTTCTAAGAATAGCAACACAGCTTTACATATATAATGGTTTTTAACTGACCCTCTCCACTGGGTTTTTGTTGTGTGTTTGAATAAAGAGCTCTAGCGTTGACAGCTGCTGCTCCTCCCACTTCTCTGGCTCTTCCACTTTTGGAAGCTCTGACCAAACACACAACCACCAAAGCAACAATTAGACAAACAGTGTCCTGGGCTGTTGTGCTACAAGTTGTTCAAGTTCAGTCACATTCGCTCACCTTCAGCTGGTGGGTTCCAGTAGTTCTTCAGCCTGTGGATGATGCGGTGGATCAGATTCGGCCTGGGGGCCTTCACAGGGGGCAGGTCGGGGGGCCGGAGCGTGGGAGCCAAATAGGACACAGAGACATCCCGGACCAGAGGCCACTCCTAAAACATAGTAGTGAATGAATAGTGTCATTACCGCTGCACCAACTGACTCGTTTCAAAATGTACCCCCAAGTTTTTTTAAGGATGTGAAACTTACAATACAACAGGTTAATGGAGTGAGATGTTTGCTGTTATTTTCAATGCAGGAGAAAATAAGGGGAAATTGACATATTAATCGCTTTGCCAGCATGTTTAAGGAAAGAGAACATCCTTACCCTCAGAGTGCTAAACCAATGCGCCGCATTTGTCTTCAGCGGTCCGAGGTACCAATATCTGTAGGGAAACGTTATGGTTAATTATTCTTATATGTGAAGAATCGTTGTCTTCCTCGTCTAGTTACAGTGTTGAGTAATCTTACTTGCTGATTTTTGAAGCCACATCTCTAAAAGCCCCCCAACGCAGTCCCATCAGAGCAAAGACTGGCTGCTCTTTCTCTCCCTGGGAAAACAAGCACATACACTTCAAAGTCAAACTCCTGTCCAAGTGTTAAAACAATGCAGTTTCTCCCAGTAGACATGTCACCTCGTTCTCACATTCACAAACGTGGGTACTGACAGCAATACTCCATCAGTCTTTTACAGCTGACGGCTAAAAACTACATTTGAACATGTCTCATGTTTAAATTCCCACTTTTATAGAACTGAGAATAGTTTCAGTGCATCATTAAATATCAAGGATAACAACATGTATATGTAAAGTACTTCTTTTTAAAATGATGCATTCAGCTTTGTATTTACTTCCTCACTTAGCTAGTTGTCAATTTATTTATGTATTTATTTATTTTTATTGTATTTTATATTCTAAGAGTCAAACACTGTCAGTTTGACTGAGTGTAGAATCAGAGCACCACACATCTCTACTTGTAATTACAGAAACAGTCACTAACTTGCCATTGCATACTTTATTTACTTTATTGAGTCGGCCATTATTGACCATTTGCAGGAAAAGGGATGGGTATATGATTCTCTATACCTCATATTTTCTACCTGGGATTTGGTGTCGTGGGTCGAGCTGCTTAAAGTCATGTTTTTCCACCACGTAACCACGCCAGTAATTTCCATCCACTGTTTGCTCATCCTATCATATGGCAGCGGTATGCAGTTGTGTCATCTGTTTACTTTTGGGTAGCACATCACCAGCTGCTAGTCTCTCCTCCTTCTTGACCTGGTTATACTCCACAGAGTTTCTTTGTTTGTTTTGATCTGTGCTTTTTTAGAGGTTGTTGAAGTAGCTCCTTATTTACTGAACCCTAATTGAAAACTGAAATTCAGCGCTTGCTGTCAGACAGTCTGGCTTGTCTTTCAGTTGTGTGCGCTAGGAAACATAAACAGGTGTCACTGAGATGGGACAGATACTGCAATATGACACTTTTATATCATGGAAAAATGTATATTGTTGCAGATGATATGATATGGCACAGCCCAAGTGCCAAGGATTCTGAAGTCTCTGGGAAGAACTTTTTTTAATTACTACACACCTTGGACATGAAATAATTTGCATGAAGACCTGAATTTAAATTTGCTTATTTCTTCTGCTGAATTTAAAGTCGACAACATGGCAAAAGAGAATATTAAATATTAAGAAGAACATAAAAAAATAATAGTTTATGTTTACGTTTAGGCCAACGTGTATTCAAAATATGAAAAGAAAGTCAATGAATAAATAAGTTTGAGTGGTACAAAAGGAGAATAACAGAAAATCATCAAAATAAATCAATGTATATATTTTTTAAACTTGAAAAATAATGTCACATGGAAAAATCAGAAAATACTCACAAAAACTGATAAAACGCATTTATTTTTTCTTGTAATTTTCTTTTATTATAATAAATATTCATATATGTTTTTTAAAATATATATATATATTTTACCTGATGGCTTTTAAAATAAATATTAAATAACTTTGGAAAATGTGCTTTATGAATCCAGTTTACCGGCTTACTGTTAAAAACAGCAACATGTTTTTAAATAAGTACAGACATTAGTTTGTAACTTTAAGGCTATGTCAGGGCTCTAGAGTGCGACCAATTTGGTCGCAAATGCGACCAAATTTTTCAGTGGTGCGACTAAAAATAAATATTTGGTCGCACAGGTGCGACCAACTGTTCCGGTAACAAAAAAAAAATCTCTGTAACTCTCCTTGTGGTCAACAACAGACACACATTATGCCCCTATCGTGGACTAAACCAATCAGAGATAGTCAGGGGCGGGACCTCTCTGATTGGCCGTGGTCCAGTTGAAAGTGCAAGTGGAAGAGAGAGGTGAGTAGCTTGAATAAAGCGATATCAATTCATTAACGGATTCCACACAAAGACCTAAACACGGAGCGGACCCAACACATCAGAATCAGCTTCGTCTTTCTCGTCTTTCTCACCCGACGGCCTGAACACGGACACGCTGTCGGAGCTTAGCGATTCTTCGGGTCCGCGCTGTGTTTACGTCTTTTTGCGCTGATTCTGAGCTGCAGGTTTTGCCTCTCTCCAACCAAAATTCACCGAGCCTGCAGCAAAAGAAGCAGCAAACTGCGCTTCACATTTGATCAATGTCGTCATGAATTCCCTCTGACTTTTGCTGTTTTGCTTCCACCACGATAAAAATCACACTTCCTGCACAGCTCTCTCTCTCTCTCTGTACTTCAGGAACAGTTTCCCGTCTCAAATCTGTTTTCTGCATTATTCATTCGCTTATTACCCACCAGTCTAGCGTTGTTTACAGCGCTTTTTCTTTTTTCACTTAAATGACCTCGGACAAGAAAGCCTAATTTCTGCTGTTCAATACTGAAGAAATTTAAATTTCTTAAAATTATGCAAAATTGCAGAATATTTTTGAGGTTATCTGCTATAAAAAGCCAGACCAGGAAAATCTCCTTCATGTTTTCCTGTGTTTTATTCTCAGTTACTTTCACACAAAGGCATCTGCTGTGATTTTCACAATTCTGATGAAGTCTCATGTGTATCAGTACTGATAAATGATCAGAATTATAATATTTCTGACTGTCTGAGGCTAAATTGAATCAAATCAGGACTTTGAGAACCGGAATTGAATGGATTATAGAAATCAGTGATGATACTCAGCCCTAGTGAGCAGCCTAGGCCTGAGAGAAGTGGATGTACTGTAGCTGTGGGTAATAAGAAAAGATGAAAAGAACTATTGATAACTTTTTTGTTAAGTTAAGGCCTGATCTGTCTGAAATTCATAGCCAGTGCTCTGACACGGTGCCATCAATATTTGAATGCTGAAAAAGCACAGTGTATCCAGAAAACACATTATATGCTGCAATAAATGCACTGCCCAAGTGTCCCCTCTCCCCACGGCCTTTCAGCAGCAGACAGCAGCAAACAGGTTGTCAGAGGAGGCCAAGATGATGATTAAGTTTTTAACATTTTCTACAATATTGACAAAGCACTTTAAGCACAAGTTTGTTAGTTAATAATTTAGAAATTAATATTGTCTGTATGGACTTCCCCCCCCAAAGAAAGTGCACATGTAAAACTGCGGTGTTAAGCGATGCGGTTGAAAAATTTGAGTGCGCCTAACTTTTGTGCCGGTACGCCTAAATTTTTAAAGTTAGGCGTACCGGTGCGCCCATGTCAAAAAGTTAGTCTAGAGCCCTGTATGTAGAGCAATATATAAGCAGTTTCTCACTTTGATTTGGAGCACATCCAGCGGTACAGTTTCTCCCTTCAGTATTGACAGTGCCGCTGATGTGATGTCCCTGGAAAATGAATGACGTTAAAAACATTCTAGTTAATGGAAGAAATCGGGAATTCTGTACTATAGATTTACTGAGTGACATGATAACAACCCAGTGAAGTTTGTCGTGGGAATATGTAATGATCTTTTTGTGTGTGATGCTGAAACATTACTTACTTGACCTTGTTGTCACTGAGGAGATGAAGACTTGGACTGAGGGAATTATGGGAGCCTAGTGGAATGAATCCAATTGGTGTCTTACTGAAGACGTCCTGTGGTCAGAAAACATCCACCAAAAGAAAGATTTAATTACGTATCAGACTGAGTATAGTTATTACAGACAACTGATGTCAGATTAACACAGTTACTATATTACATTACACCTACTTGGTCTGGCCTTCTCAGTAAACCTGTGATCACTTCCTGCAACGTGCCATCTCCTCCAGCCACGATCAGCATGTCTGTTTCTTCCATTAACTCGATCAGTTTTTTAGCCTGACCTTCATAGTCTGTCTGTAGAGGGATATGTAATATCTGGATGTGATGTCATGCTCTGTGACACTCTCAGAGACACTATTACCTGATAAATATCCAATTGAAATAGAAAACAATACCTTGACTACTGTAATCTGCACACCAGCCAGGTGTAAAATAGGAGCAGCATTCTTTTCAAATAGGTTGTTGGCTTTCCTGGAGAAAATTAACACAGGAAGCTGTAAATATTCTGAGAAAAATTAAACAAGACTCTCAGAGAGACGTCTGGAGATTATGCGTCTTACCCGTTGCAAGCTGCAGGGTTCAAAATCACAGTTGCTTTCCTGATTCGCTCCTGTGGTGCTATCTGCTGCTGTCCATATTCCTAACACAAATGATGATGTTAAGGATAACTGTCACAAAGAGGAAACTTGTGTTTTGGAGTAATAATTCAGTGACACCTTACCCTGGCTAATAGACACGCCTCTCTGCGCAGGACGCTGTCACTGATGAAACATTATACATAATTAGGACGCGAAAACGGGAATTTGTGCACTCTGTCTCATTCATAGCATGAAATACCCACCAGTGTTTTCCATACAGCCAGTATCCACCGTAGGACAAGACACACACAGCAAATGTGCTTTTCTTCCAATGATTTCGCAAAGTCCGAAACACTTTCACGACTCGAGCCATGACTGTGATTAAACTGTTTTCAAAACCTCAATTTTAGCGCAGTGGTACAGATCATTAAACGTCATAAACGACACATTTTCATCACAGCGGTCACAGACTCACAGATATAAGACTAGCATGGGCATTTTGGTGTACCGTCAAAACAGTCGGAAGCAAAACAAGAGCCTCAAACTCATGGTTCCGCTTGTGTTTTGATTTTTTTCGGAACTATTTCTAGTTGCATATTTTTTCAAGTATTGCTTTATATAAGTCTCCTAAAATATTTTATTTTTTAATCTTTTTTTTTTAAAGTTTACATATTGTAGATATAATTAAATGCCTTAAACGCTTTAACTTACAAGAACTACAATTCCCATAATTGCTAATGAGGACGGGGCCATCATTCGGAGGACCCCGCCTGAAAAGAGCCCACATAATCATGAAATAAGATATTTAATCTACTCAACTAACCAGCGGGGACATTAAATTAAGACTGATAGATTCGTTGTTCACTAAAAGCGACCAAAGCATTATAGAAGTTATCGTTTTAAATTTCACACCGGCACAAACCCAGAAGCTTCTGTCCAACTTAGTGAGCGTATCATGGCGGCGCAGATGGCGGTAAATTCGGGTAAGGTGTATATTTTATTAAATAATTGGATTTTGTTTAATTATTGCATCAAATCTCAACCTCTGTTATGCACTGAAGCGCAGATATATGCGCTTCTTGGCCGCAGATTTGTCGATTATGATATGTTTTGACCACATGTTGTTGGGTCTGTCAGGCTAACATAGCTTAGCCTTGCCCATAGCAAATAGACGTTAAGTTAGCTGAGGTTAAATAACAAATTAGTTTTACTCATTTACATCGAACTAATTCCCACACTCAACCTGAAATAGCAGGGAGGGATGACACGACTTGTCTGATAGATCAGCTTGAAATAAAAGTGAAACTAACAACTCCGGGGAGGCAAAGAAGTGTCTGTACTATACTTCTGGAATCTTTTAGTGTCTATAGGATAGGCAAAATGCCGCAGTGGTGTTAACAAGCATGGTTATAGCAAATTAACTCGAAATGACTAGAAATTAGTTGTTTGCATACTTGTGTGACGACCCAAAACATCTGAAGCGTGTTTACTCCGTCAGGAGCCAGTCTGTGGGGGCCACTGAAAGAGCTCTGGGAGACAGTGGACGGAGCTGTGTTAAGGAGACAGCCCGAGAGTGTTCACCTCCTAGACCTACAGCTGAAGAAACACAAACCTCACTTTCTGTCACTTTTTAAGAACCCGGTAAGATGGCATGAATAGGTCATTTAAAACACTGTAATTTCTCACACATGCAGGTCACGGGTGTTTGTTTTTTGTTTTTGTTTTTTCTCCAATGTGTAGCTTGTAGTTACAGTCTGTCCTCCGAGACTCTGATATTAACAGCGTCTTGTCTTCTCTTCATTTTTAGCCAAAAAGTGCAGAGCAAAGAGAGAAAGTGCGTAAAGCCAGCACAGAAGGCATCGCCATCCAAGGTCAGCAGGGGTCACGGCTCCTTCCAGAACAGCTTCTGACAGAGGCTTTCATCCTCAGTGATCTCTTTGACATTGGAGAGTTGGCAGCTTTGGAGCTTCTCTTGGCAGGTAACATGAAGGGAAAAAATCCCCAACTTTATCCAGCATAGATTAATTCCATTTCATCTTATAGGTAAAGTGTCACTGTAGTTAATTGTGTAGCAGGTTCTATGGATTGTCCTGATCAAACACTGAGATTGAGCTCTGTTTCTTTTATGTAATCATCTCTCTCCAGGTGAACAGCAGCAGCCCTATTTTCCAGGACTGACACGAGGCCTAGTGGCCGTGTTACTTTACTGGGATGGAAAACTTTGTATGGCCAACTCTCTGCGCACACTCATTCAGTCACGACAGGGCAAGACCTTCACCCTGGATCTTAGGTAATAACGGTGTCTAAAAGTAGTACAATGAAACAGTGATAGATGCTGTTAAGGTCCCGTATGATGAAGGTGTTTTTGTCCTGCTTGTATTTTTTTGGTGACCATTGTCCTTGATGTAAATATGTAAAAATTGTGTGTGTTTCTGTTCTGTGTCTTGTGTACTGTTTGTTTGTATATGTGTCTTTCTGACTGCTGTTACATCCAAATTTCCCCTTGTGGGACAATTAAAGGATTATTCTATTCTATTCTATTCTGTTCTATTTGAATCTTATGTTTGACAATGTCATTTGTTTTCTCCTTCAGTGGAGAGCTGGTGGCTTTGACAACACGATTTACAGATGAGCTCATGAGCCAAGGTCTGACCAAACGCATCCTAACTTTGGTGTCAGAGATAAGCGTGACGCGTGAGTTTGAACGCCTGCAGAAAGAACGCGGATTGGGCAACGAAAAGCACAGGAAGGAGGTGGGAAGTAATCTTTTGTATAAATTTTAACCAAAGATATAAATCTTCAAATTGCTTTGTTTTCTTTTTCCAGTGTTAAAGGAACAATACAGTGCCACTAATTCTCTCAACATAGAAACATAGAGTGTAGGAATGCAGAGTGGATTATGGAAAATATGGATTACATGTAGTTTCTGCATCTGTCACCAGGTTGCAGACCTCATCAAGGAATGCCGACAGGCGCTTGCAGACAGCCTGTTTTCATGGACCTGCCAATCACCCCTGTCAAAAGATGACACTCTGGCACTCATTGGCCACCTGGAGACAGTTACAGCTCAGGCTGATGGCTCACTGGACAGTGTTAGCCTGGCTCTGGTTATGGCACTGCTCTACTGCTTGGATGTCAGTTTCATAGAGCAGGGGACTGAAGATAGAGATGGTAAGTTCGTGTTGATGGTTTTGGTTTTCTTTCTTTTTTTCCTGTTGAAATCACTGATTCCAAAAATCATCTGCCTGCGTGTGTTTTCCTCCAGATTTGCTCCAGGCACTTCCATTGCTGACAGAAAGGCAGTATGTGTCTGCAGTGCACAGTCGCCTGATGGACAGCCAACCATGGAAGCTTCCGGGGCTGCAGGCCGTGTGTCGACTGGCGTGGGCTCTGTTGCTGAGAGTCCTTTCCCAGCTGCCACAGGGCTCAGGTAAGCACTGCATTCCCTGAGTCTCCATTAAAAATGCCCTTCTAATTCTTACGTTTTCTGAGATAACAGCCATTTCATCTTATTGTACGTGTATTTTTGTGCAGCACTGGTTGAGTTCACCGAGGCAGATGAGGCTCTGGCTGATCAGGCTCTCCTGGGCGATGTCTTCTTGTTTATGAAAGAGGGCATTCTGGGATGTGAGAGTTTTTCCCAGGAAGAGTTTTACATCCGCCGCGTCCATTCACTCATCACAGACTTTCTGGCTCTTATGCCAATGAAGGTAAGAGATGCTGCAGGTGCTTTTAACTTAAGACTGACATGTAAAACTATAATATGGATTTTAACTTATCAGATTCAACATTCTGTAATTATCACATTTCATTTATTTATCTATTTTTGCATCTTAATTTAAATATGTAACAAGCGTATTTTGGCTTTTTGCAGGTGAAGCAGCTTCGTAACCGTGCCGATGAGGATGCCCGCCTCGTGCACATGTCCTTACAGATGGACAGCGAGCTTCCGTCGTCATTGCGGAAGGACTTGGACCACCTCATGATCCTGGTTAGTGGTTTGTTTTTTTTTACATATCCATATATACATACGAGGCAGTATTACCTCTAACCTTTTATTACTGATCGATGAGAATTTTTGGTTTGTGTTTTCAGATAGGGGAGTTTTACAGCAAGGACCCATTTGGATTAGAGCTGGGTTTGGAGTTCTGGTGTCCCACGGAGTCTCTTCAACACAGCTCCCTGCAGGGTTCTTATCTGGGAATGGCCCTGCAAAGACCTCCACATAAACAGGTAGGGTTCGTGTTTTTGTGACTACTGTTACTGATTGTCCAATTGATTTAGATTTGGGGAGGAGGGGTGTGTGTGTCCGTGGCTTCTTTTTGTTTAAAGGTGTTTTTATATTTTGTGATTGTTGACACAGGTGGTTTTGTCCAAGTTTGTACGTCAGATGGGAGACCTTCTGCCATCCACCCTCTACATCTCCTATCTCCGTATGTTAAAAGGACTTGCCAATGGCCCTCAGTGTGCTCATTACTGCTTCAGCCTGCTTAAGACCAACGGGGCAGCACACAGTAAGACTAAATTTAGTCTTTATTTATTTTAGTGATATTTCAGTTGAAATCAACACATTCGATTTGAAGTTAAGCCTTTCCACAAAAGGAACTTTATTATGTTGTAATAATAATAATAATAATGTGTTTGTCTGTTTTTTTTTTTTTTTTTAAATAAAACAACATTTAAATTTTTATTTTATTTACACCATTAGAATACTGTCTGGGTTCATTATTATTTATAATTATTTAAATCAAAAACCTTACCAGCGTGTACTGCAGTGTTCTCTAATGCATACTAATCTTGTTCAGGTGACAACATCCAGGGAGTCTCAGGCAGTCCGGTGTCCTGGGAACATTTTTTTCACTCACTCATGCTGTACCATGAAAACCTGCGACGAGACCTCCCAAATCCAGATTCGGCTCACTACCGCCACCCGCCACTCAGGGGCATCACCCAAAGAGAGATGGAAGGACTTACCTCGTTTTTGCAGTTGCTCACCACCATCATCACATGGGTATGCCACAACAGGCATGGATTTGTGCTGCTATGTGGGTGTAAAATACCACAAAGTCAGATGTTAATTTCTATCTTCTCTAGAGTGAAAATGCTCGACTGGCCTTGTGCGAGCATCCCCAGTGGACCCCAGCTGTCGTGATGTTGGGATTGCTTCAGTGCAGCGTTCCTCCCGTCCTGAAAGCTGAGCTCCTGCACTGCCTGGCAGCGTTTGGAAAGTCACCGGAGATCGCTGCTTCACTCTGGCAGTCGCTGGAGTACACGCAGGTAAAACAGAACAATGTTTTATTTTTATTAAAAATGACAAGAGTTTACACTGATAGGGTCAACATTGTTTGTCATGTGCAAATAAAATATGAATTATGATAATATCAGAAAGTCACAGACTCCCTTTCTACTCTTACGATATTTCTCTACATGTTAAGCTTAATTTCTGCACTAAAGCTGTCAGCAGACACCAATGCTCTCACCACTGAAATGACTATAAGATGCTGTAAACATGCAAATGTCCAGTCCTCATGATTGCAGCCATTTCTTAAAACCTAATTTCCAGAAAATAAACATCGTCACTCTTGTGTTTCTATCTGTAACTTCGTGTTTTGAAGCTTCTCATTTTGTTGTCAAACAGATCCTTCAGACGGTGCGAGCCCCCGGACAGAGACAAGCAGCAGGGATAGAGGTGAGATTTTAGTTGTTTTTGTTTTTTCTCTTCAGCAAGCGTAATGGTCAGAGGGTGACATTTAAGCCTGTCTTGTTGTAAAGAAAAACAATGCAGACAGGTTATCGGTCTGATTTGTCTTTAAATGTTCTTCTGTTTGTAAAATTGGCGCTCTGAGCAGGTCTGCTGTAATTGGGCCGTTACAGATCTGCATCATAGATCAGTAAAACAGCTGGAGACTAAAAGTTTTACTTTAATTTGATCGATTGCTAAACATCCTGTAAAAAGAGGGACGTGACTCAAACTTTGAATTATTTTCATGGCCATCAGGTGGAGCTGAATGAGATCGAGTCGAGCTGTGAGGAGTACCCACTGACACGATCTTTCTGCCACCTGATCAGCACCTTGGTGGAGGGAAGCCTGCCCGTTAATTTAGGAGCAGGGTTGCGTGTGCCCGGCTTTCAGCCCTACTTGAACTTCTTGCGTGACTCTGTGTTCCTCCCCTTCCCCACCAGAGCGTATCGTCGCCCTGCTGAGAAGGTAATGCTCCCTCCTAGCGTCAAGGTGTAGACACGAAACATAGATTCACTTTTAACTGTGTAAATCTGCTCATTTTGTCCCCCCCCCCCCCCCCCCCCCCCTTTCATTTCGTTGCCGTCTCCCAGTGGGAGGTAGCCGACTCTGTCCTCGAGGTGTTCCACAAGCTGCTGCGGGACTACGAGCCCCAGCCGTCTGACTTTGTCCAGGAGATTGTGGAACTGCAGGGTGAGCAGGTCCCGGCCCATAAGCCTCCGGGCCACAGCATCATGTTCCACCTGCTCAATGACTCGCCCATGCTGGCACTCTGCCTCAGCCTGCTGGAGGAGGGGGTCCGCCAGCTGGACACCTATGCACCTTTCCCCGGTGAGAAAGCATGCACCGCTGTTAGGCAAATGGAGAGAACTTGTGTCTTTGTTCTGACAGAAGAGTGCATCACTCTGCCCTTACAGGTAAAAAGCACTTGCAGTCTGCAGTATTGCACTGCTTGTGCCTTTTGGACTTGGCTCTGCAGAAGGAAGCAGTGTTCATGGATCTTCTTAGGGAGAGCCAGGCCTCTCTGCTGGTTTCTCCCCTGGAGCAGCTCCTCCAAGGCGTCAGCCCTCAAACCAGAAGGGCTGATCACATTGTCAACATTGCGAGGTAAACACATCCTTTTTTAATTTTTTAAAATAATGTTTGAACTGTAATGTATTTTTGTTCACTTTTTATTAATGTTGGCTATTCAGTAAAGCTTATAACTCAGTCTTTGCAGCACAGTTCTGAACTCTGCCGTTTGTCTTTGGCAGGTATCTTTACCACAGCAGCTCAAACCCAGAGGCCGCCTTCCAGAGCGCCAAGATTCTGCGTCGCATCGCCAACTACCCAAACATTCAGATCAGGCTGGTGGGAGACTTCACACATGACCAGGTACGTCCAAGTCGGAACAGTCTGGAAACGCGTGTCATACTTTGAATTGGATGGAACAGTTGCCTCGATATAAACTCGTTTGTCTTTCAGTATATATTAGTAAATTAGATCTGTGTAAGAAAACGGCTTGAACAGTATTGAAATTTTCAAGGTGACTTGGAACAGGTTTCATGAAACCTTGGGGTGTTTTTGCTGTGTGCATGTAAGCGTTAGCTGTGTTAAAGCAGGCATTAATTTAAACGTCTCCACTTCAGGCTGTAAGTGACAAGCTCATGGCAGGCTTTGTGGAGTGTCTGGACAATGAAGACGCAGAGGAGGGCACAGAGAAAGATGGTGAGACGATCTTCACCTATCAATTATTAAACCTGTCACACTCAGACTTACTAATTTACACCTTAAATACTAACTTTCAGACGTAGACTCACAAAAGAAGGTGGCAAGGATCCGGCACGAAACCCAGATCCATATTTTGAACCTGCTCATTACGTCTTTGGAGTTGAAGGCACCAAATCTGGCCCTTTATCTTTTGGGCTATGAAGTGAAGAAGCCTGTGTCGTCAACCAATCTCCAGGACCCGGGTGAGAGTTTGGCCTTTACAGTGAATATGTTCATTTTAGTAGCAGTTATGATGTTTAACACCGTTTGAACCTTTTATGGATTAAGTGGAAAGAAAATCAGATGATTTAAGTGTGTTTGTCTTACAGGTGTGTTAGGGTGCCCGCGTAGCTGCCTGCACGCCATCCTGAGTCGGCTGCAGAGAGGCACAGAGAAAAGATCGGGACCTGCACTCACACAGCAGGCCCCGCACCTGGCTGAGCTCTGCTACCAGGTAATATTTAACAGCGCTCGCAAAATTCAAAATCTCTGGTAGCCCTTCCGGCAGACACTCTTCAGTTTTTGGTAGCCCAAAATAAATTTAAGTAGCCTGAAAAAAAAGAAAGGACAATTTTTTGATTGACTTAAAAAATTGTTAAAACACAAATTACAACAACTGTAAAAAAAAATAAAATACAATCATCAACTCAAATACTTGGTTCTAATTGAACAGAAATTTCTATGAACTTGTAAGAACTGTGTAGAACATGGATCAGTCTGTGTCAGATCCTGAATCTGACATTTCCACTGAAGTCACGTTTAAGAGGTAAGTGGAACCAAGATCATTTGCTTTGTTTGCAAAGGCTGCTAAATTGTGCCAAAGGTAGTTCACTCTTTGCAGCATCGCGCTGTTCTAAACAGCTTTTTCTTCTGCGTTTCTTCTGGACTTCTTGTTGTGCTTGGTTTATTTTTAGTAGTTTTTTGCAATTGGCGTTTGTTCTGGGAAAGATACTGCAGACTGAGCAATAATGCATTTCTTGCATTTCTCATGGGTTCTAATGGGGTCTTTCTTAAAATTACTGGTCCCAGTAACAAAGGTGCTTGTTATGGAAGCCCGTTTCTGCCACTAAAAAAAAAAAAAAAAAAAAAGGATCCACAACTCAAAATTTCGAGTTATTAACTCAAAATTTTGAGAAAAGTAATGGATACTAGCTGTTTTGTTTTTATTTAGTGGTAGGAACGGGCTTCCATAGCTTGTTGACTCAGAAATCGAAGGAAAGAAGACACACCCGGCAGAACATGATGTTATTTAGCTCGTCATATTCCAGCCACAGAAATTCTTTTGTCCATGAAACCAAAAAAAAGCTGCGCTTTTGTTTTTGCCTCATAGCCTGATTTGTCATATCTTTTCCGTTTTGTGATCGGCTTTCTGATTGGCGGTCCCTTCTTCACACTGACCTGTCTTATTTGGCTCTGCAGAACTAAAATACCTGCGTAAATCCATCTGCTTTTACACAGGCACTTGCATAATGGCCTGTATTTATATAGCGCTTTACTAGTCCCTAAGGACCCCAAAGCGCTTTACATATCCAGTCATCCACCCATTCACTCACACATTCACACACTGGTGATGGCAAGCTACATTGTAGCCACAGCCACCCTGGGGCGCACTGACAGAGGCGAGGCTGCCGGACACTGGCGCCACCGATCAGCCAATGATCAGCGATTCTCTGCGCAATCAACCTGCATCACAGGTTTAAGCTTGCTGCGGGAGATTTCACTTGTCACGTTTGAATAGTAAGCTAATGAGTGATAAGACGATGTCAGAGGAACTGGTGCGCAACTAATCTGTCACTCACCAGTCAGTAGCTGCCGCTCTCTATTCACAGTTTGCGCCATCGCAAAGTGAAAGTGAAGCAAAAAACAAGCGGAAATTCAAACGCGATTTCAATATGTCACATACTGACAGCTACGTTTGCCAAAGAATGCAAAAGCATTGACATATTTTTTTCTTCCTATGACAGCCTGACGGGCAGGGCTGAGATGGACTTTGGTAGCCCGACCAGAAAAATCGCTAGCCCCGGGACATCGGGCTAGCGATTTTGCGAGCCCTGTTTAAACGAGGCCCAATCTCTGCAGTGAGAGATGTATCTCAGCTAGCAGGAGGATTTTATGTTACAGAATATTTCAAATTTCTTTGTGTTTGTCTGGTTTTCTTTTTCTCTCAGGTGATCTACCAGCTGTGTGCTTGTCCAGACACATCTGGACCCACAATGCGCTACTTGAGGACCAGTCAGGATTTCCTGTTCTCACACCTGCAACACCTGCCCTTCATCCTGCCAAGTGAGCTCAGAATCCCTGCTAACCTTGTTAAATAAAAGGCGTTTTACCAACAAAGCAGTAGCATTAATTTGAAACGAGTTGTTGTGTATCCATGCAAGGAGGAAATAATGGGCAGAAAACACTGCAGGATTCTTTTCTCTCTTCCTTCTTCTCCTCAGGTAACCAGATTGCTGCCCTCTCCCAGATGTCTTGGCTCATGAAAACGGCTGCAATCGAGCTGAGAGTGACCTCACTCAACCGCCAGCGTTCCCATACACAGCGCCTCGTCAGCCTCCTGCTGGATGACCAGCCACACGCTCAGCATGCAGGTAAAGGAAAGTTGCTCTATACTTTCCATGGCTGTAAATAAAAGCTTAAAGGATCTTTTTAGAAAACTTTCAAGCCCTCACAGCTGACAGTCCTGTTTATTGCAAAGGAAATTTACAATATGCACCTAAAACCTTTTTATTTTTTAGCAGATGGGGAATCTGGCATGGAAGACGAGACTAGATCAGTCAGCGGTTTTCTGCATTTTGACACAGTTTCTAAAGGTTCGTGTCACAAGTCCACCTTCAAATTTAGAAAGATATTAGAAGAATACATGTGAGGAGTTTTTAAGAATGACCCCAGATCGTCTCGCTTTTCATCATCAGTGCGCAGGAAGTTACTGAGCGTGCTGGATGCCATCGAATTCAGCCAGGATATGCCTGAGCTGCTGCAGCTGGACTTCTTTGAACGCACTCAGATAGAGCAGGTGATCTCCAACTGTGAGCACGTCAATGAGCAGGGACATACTGTGTGCAACGTTAAGGTACGTTTCCGGATACGATGTCTAATGTATTTTCTTGATCTGATGTGTTGTTTCAGCCTCTGAAGTTGGTTTTCATTTTCCTCACAGTTGCTTCACAGAGTGCTGGTCGCCGAGGTGAACGCGCTGCAGGGAATGGCAGCGATTGGACAGAGGCCCCTGTTAATGGAAGTGAGTGAAACTCACAAACTGACGTCCTGTAATTTTAGCTGAAAGCTGTAATTAAATTCCATTACTGTTTACTTTGCCTTAGGAGGTGAACTCAATCCTGCAGCAAGTGGTGGAACGTAACCGTGTCCGTCGGAGCCTGAGTGCAAAGCGGCATGCGCTGCAGTCCTGGAGGAGTCTGGTGGAGACGCTGCTGACTGCCTGCCCAGCTGATCTGATACCTGCTGATGAGCGGCAGCTCATCATCAGGGATCTGCTGCTGGACCTGCACGATAAGGTCAGTGATCACGTCAGCGTAGCAGTAATATCCAGTCCTGTCCAATAAGGAACTGGTCTCAGTGTTCAATACTCAAGTTTTTGTAACTGTGCTTTGTCTAGGTGTTATCAGAGGATGCAGCAGGGGAGTTGATGCCCATTGTTGCCGGAGCGGTCTTCACACTGACAGCTCACCTCAGCCAATCAGTGCTGTCTGAGCAGCAGCAGGGGGTGGGATTAGAAGCATCCTCTGGCTTTGCGTCAATCGCCAACTCTGCGCTGCACCTGATCCTGCGCAAGCTGCTGGACTTTATACTTTCTACTGGTTAGTGACTCATAAACCCACATTTCTCACATGGGGAAACTTTTCAGGATATACTTTGATCCCAGTACGTTTTTGTAATGTCTTTCACACCTTAAGGAGGCGGATATCAGCGTCTGCGTGCTCACCTGTATGGCTCTCTGCTGTATTATCTGCAAATTGCCCAGAAACCTGAAGAACCGGACACTCTGCAGACAGGTACACAGAAGCAATCACACACTGCAGGTTATAATAAGAGAGTCCTTTTGGACCTCTCTTTATTTGACAAAAAAGTCATTGTTAGTGTTTTCTGACATATACTGTCTGTTAGTATCATTTCAAAGGAACGGTGGGTTTGTCTGAGAAAATGTCTTTGTGTTTGCAGCAGGCAAAGCAATGTGGGAACGTCTCACAGCTCCTGAAGATGGTTTCTCCAAACTGCAGCGGGAGAACCTTGCGATCATCGAGAGCTACGGCAAGGCCCTCATGGAGGTTGTGTGCCGAGATGCCTGTGACGGCCATGAAATTAGCAGAGTAAGGGTTAAACCTACATGAAGCTTTCTCTGCCTATTTCAGCCTCTTGGTGATTTTTTTTCTTTGCCCCCAATCTTGAAGCATCCTAACATGCTTTTCTGGAATGCCAAGTATCTTTTGCTTCTATCAACACCTCTCTGTTTTAATGTTAACCAAGCCTAACAAGTATTCTGCCTCCCCCCGCCCTGTTAGATGCTGGCCATGGCCGTGCTGGACCGTATCCTGTCAATTGACCGTCAGAATCAGTGGCTGCTGTATATTTGCAACAGTGGCTACCTGCGGTCGTTGGTGGAGAGCTTGAGGCAGGATGATGTGGCGCTACAGAGCCTGCTCACACCACAGCCACCTCTCCTCAAACCACTCTACATCTTTGAAAGCAAGATGGTGAGGAGACAGTTTTCAGTATTTAGTTTCTAAAATTGAACACAGCAGCCTCAATGAGTGGAAGATTGTGAAGCTACAAGCTTGTTTGCGTGTTTAGGCTCTGCTGACTCGTGTGGCTAAGACGGGGCAGGGAGCCGTGGAGCTGTTGCGCTGTGGGCTGGTGGCACAGCTGATGGAGTGTCAGGTGTTTGACATGGTGCCCGACAGCGACGCACACAGGTATGGATGTGGGGATAGGAGGAGAGAGTGAGAGGACTAGCTGTCTTTTTAAAAAGTTCTTATATTTGATATGTAAACATCTTCTATCCCTTTTTAAAACAACTCTGCCCTTTATTCAGAGCTGTTGAAATCTATATTTCTAGTTTCCCTTGTGTTTGCATCTGTTCCTCTATGGTTTGCAGGGTGATGAGGGACCCATCAGGCTTCATCCCCAGCCCTATGGACCGTTACAGACAGATTCTTTTACCAACCTTAAGGCTCTTTCAAGTGATTCTGACTTCCACCTCCATAAATCACCAGCAGGGGGCAGCACAAGTAAGTGTGTAATGTTGTTAGACCTGAGCTTTGTCATTTCAAATATTGTCACGTGTCTGAGTTTATTATTTTATTTCCTGTTCTGGTTTGGTTGATTTTTTTTTTTTTTTGCTCGGCTGAATGTAGGGCTGTAATAATCCAAATTTTAGTAATTGATTATTCGATCAGTTATTGAGTTATCAGGTAAGAAATCCTATGTTATGTCAAAATGAATTGCTCATTGGTTTCTTGCAATAGTTGTAATTTTTATTTTCTTTTTTTCTTCTTTTTTTTCAAAAATGCACAAAAAAATAATAATACATGTTATTTGAAAGCGCCTTTCAGAACACCCAAGGACACTGTACACAGCAGAAACATTAAAAGCAGGCAATTTACAAAATCATAAAACATTAAAGATAAAACAGATTTAAAATAGCAGAATGGAAAAAGTTATGTGGGATTAGCTTTTCTGAACAGGTGAGTTTTGAGTCTAGCCTTGAAAAGAGAAAAGGAAGTGGTATTTCTTATATCAGGAGGTAGGGAATTCCAGAGCAGCTGAAAGCACTGCTGCCCATGGTGGCGGGGGGGCAGAGTGGTGATCTGAACCATATCAGAGAGATATGGAGGGGAGAGTTGATGAATAGCCTTAAATGTTTACAAAAGTATTTTAAAATTGGTGCGATATTTGACTGGGAGCCAATGATGCTGCTGCAGGACGGAGGGGGTGATGTGGTGATAATACGGGCAGCAGAGTTCTGGACACGTTGAAGCTTAGATGTATAATCTCTAGAACAGCTGAATCCAAATAAGGCATACATGCAGCTTAAACTAAAGCCTAAAATAAAATGGCAAAAAGAGAGAAAATGACGTCTTCTCAGGTTGATTTTGTATATGATCATGTGTATGCGTTTTTGTGTGTGTCTGTTTGCTTAATCGTGTTAATGACACATGTGCACGTGGGAGTGTGAGGTTTTAAAGAAATATCTCATGACTACAATGATGAAATTCGAGCATGTGGATATTCTCTGTGGTTTGTCCTATTTTGATGCAACGTTTCCTGCTGCAGGAAAAAAAACAACAACTTTGTGGTGGTTTAGATGTCAACAATGATTCAGTGTCCAGCCTAGAAAGTCCCGGGCTAGTGGCTCAGTTTTTACTAGCCTATGTGTATTTTACTTCGCTGTGGAGAGAGGGGGGGGTGAGCTTTCATTTTTATCTGCTTAAATATTAATGTCATGAACTTAATATCACATTTTTCCTGTTTTGTATATTTTACATAAATCTGTAAAATAATGGTATTAAAGCCTTGAAATGAAATATGGTCTAGTACACCCCACACCCCCCTTTAGATTCACCCCTGCTGCAGCCTTCAGCAAACTGCCAAAGTCAAACATTGCATCAGACTAAGCTAACAGTTCATCTTCATACGCATGCTTTTATTTAACTTCTGTAGCTTTACTGTAGATGTTGGATGGGAGCAGCTTCAAAGCTTTCCTTTGGTGTGACACACGATGGTTTGCTTGAGGACTCCTGCCAGTTTTTTCCCAAGTAAAGGTTTTAACAGTGATTACAGGAGCAGGCGGCCCTAAACCTGAGCTCATGGTCTCCTTAACGTCGCCCCCTCTTTGCTCTTTGCCGCGTAGACAGACTCTTGATTCATGTTAAACCATGACGTGTCATCTTCACCCCTGCTGATGCGTTATCAGTGTTTTTGTTGAAAGCCTGGGGGCTGCATGGGCTTAATGATGTGGTACGTTTGATGCACGTGTGTGCCTTTAGAGAAGTTTCAGTTGCAGGTCTATTTCTAGTTGCAAATGTGGGTGAAACACTCACGCTTATATGGGGACGAATGAGCCCCACTGAGTCGTGGAATAAACAAAGCATCAAAGCAGAAAGTGATCAAAGTGGTTTTTTTCTTTTTAAATAATGGAGTTATTTGAGTTACTCAATGAATCGTTGAGTTTGATTTTTGATTTGAAAGCGAGTAATAAGTAACAACAAATATCTGTGTGCAGGTTCTCCAGTGGCTGATAGTCCATGCAGACACCATTCAGTCCCTGCTGCGCTGCCAGGAGCTCAGTATGGGAGCTTTGCAGGAACTTTCTCTGCTTACTGGCATCATCAGTAAAACAGCTCTGCCAGGTACAAAGATGAGCAGTCACCCTGAACTGAAAGCACAAAGCTCTTTTAATGTTATATCAGCCTTATGCGAACCATGTGTTTATAATCAGTGACTCAGTAACTACTTGATGTCTCAGGTGCCCTTGAGATGGGTGGAGAAGTCAACAGCGCTGCGCTCATGGAGTTCCAAGGTCACATTAACAGATTCCAGGTCAGATGATGCCCTTAGTTTTTATTACATACCAACCTGTTCTAACTTTCACTTTTATCTTGTTCAACCCTCTTTAACCTCTGCGTCTACTGTTCAGTGTGAGATTTGCATAAGTGGCAATGTCTCTCTCTCTCTCTTTTTTTTAGCGCCTATGTCTGTCTCTGCTCGGCCGTCTGGCAGGAAGTGAGCGGGACAGGTTGCTAAAACAGGCTGAGATCTCTGCACCTGGAGACTCAGCAGAACGGCGAGAAGAGATGGAGGTGGCCATGCAACAGGTTTGACGGTTATTCTGTAAATGGTAAAACTGGAGATGCAAAGTGTATTCTCAGTGCCAGCTTCCCCGTTAGCATATTTATATTTTACGTATTCCAAGTGTGGAGTGGACACTTTGGGGCAAAATCCACAAGAGAGGCACTGAAATGTCTGGAGTTTTCTCTCTGTAATCAGGGTTATCAGTTCTGCATCGTCAATGACTTGAACCTGCTGTCCTTTGTCCCAAGGTGTGTGCTAACATCATGGAGTACTGCCAGGCCCTCCTGCTGCAGAGCTCAGCCCAGGCTCAGTTCAGCATCTGCCTCTTCAGCCCGTCAGGCAGCGAGCCAGCTGGCAGGGACGGAGCACGCACTGGTCAGTGATATTCTACCCCAACTTATGAAGAATAAGGATTTGGCTCATGCTAATCGTTAATGTGGCTTAGCCTATGGTTATGGAATGTTTTTGGAGCTTGTGGTGTTCCTGAAGTTTCTGGTTTATGGAAACACTTTCAGTTTAACGATAGACTCTTCCTCCTCTTTTCAAGACCTTTCATCCACTGTGCCATCGATGGCTTACTCTCGGGTCCCTAGTCTTGGTTTGGTCTTGTACCTGCTCAAGAATAGTGCTGCTGATTTCTTCCGGTTCCACCAAAGTCACAGGCAGAGCCTGGGAAAGCTTCAGAGCCTGGATCAGCTCCCACCTGAGGAGCTCAAGGAGGTAATAGATAGATGCAACAGTGTATATAGAGATATAACTTCACCACCGTCAGTTTACCAAATAAACTTGCAAACTTGCACATCCTGCATACGTTTTGATTGTTAGCGTTGTTTCCCGTCAGTTCTAACCACCTTTTCTCTGTAGTTGTGCCAAGGCCTGGTTTCAGGCCCAGGAGCAGTGGAGAAAATCTCATCAGTGCAGAGGAGCTTGCTGGCCAAGAGACGACTGGTCCAGCTCATCAACAACAGAGCCAAGCTGCTGGCCTTGTGCTCCTGTATCCTTTGCCCCTCGCAGACACATTTGTAGAAATGGGATTAACAAGATTAAACCAGGAATGATAAATGCTACGCTGAAACTGCCTCTGCCCATCATGTCTGTGCCATATAGTGTTTGATTATCTTACACTGATAAGAGTTATTAAAAAAAATGCCACATGAGAAGCTGTGGACAGCCTTGACCTGACTCCTGCTTAGATGTGATTGAGACATGCTTATTCGTGCTGTGGCGTCACCTGGAGTACTACTTGTTGCATTGTATACCCACTGACCCCAAAGACTCGCTGCTGCCTGGATCCACTTTATACAGATCACGCCTCGCAGATGGTAGGGGCACATGTTACAGAGAATACATGCCAATAATAGGTTCATTGCACTTTTTGGTTATTGAGAGCAGATGTGGCATAGACACTGTATCATCCCTGGTTGAGTAAACATGAACATTTCTGTATGTTCAAATTCTTTAGACTCATTCAGCGGGCTGCAGGCCAGCGGAGGCCGAGGACTAAGCCTATCCAGAGTCAGCCAACAAGATCTAGATCTGGTAAGAAATTTCTGTAAACTGGTATGAGTCTGCAAACTAAGATGTGTTGTACCTCTTGTACACAGTTGTACATTCTGGGGCAGTTTCCTAGCCATGCATTAAGCCTCGGCCTAAACCATAAGCATTTGGAGATTTTCATCAGGTTTTTCCTTTAGCCTGGAATTAATCTCTTTCTCTTGTCTGTGTGATTGCAGCTGAAAAGCGACATGGCTGCAGGATTTGGGGAGGCCCTGCAGAGGAAGCTGCTGGAGGTGGAGGGCTTGTACAGCCAGGTCCGCTCTCGCTATACTTTTATCCAGGCTCTGGTCCGCAGGATCCGCGGCCTGCTGCGACAGCCCAAAAGCTGAGACTGGCCAAGATCCGATTACCTTCTCTGTCAGTTTGAACTTCTGCCTTCATAACAGGCAAAACCAGGACACTGCTAAGGACTTCATGTCTGGCAACATCACTCCTTTCTACTGACCCGACCTTCCTCTTCTATAACTCGTAGTGTCAATTTCGATCATGCTTACGTTCACAGTGCAAGTAGCACCATTTGAGGAATTGAGAATGTGGAGAAGAAAAAGCAGAAGAAATTTTTACTTGTTAAACTGTATTTGATATTCTTGTTTGTTCGGATGATTTTTGTGAAAATAAACTTCTTTTTCTAAATCGGTTAAATGTCCAGTTCTCACCTTCCTCGCTCCATAAATGGCCTGAACGACAGTGGCTACGGGCACCTTTCATTTTTAACGGGTAAAGACGAGGTTACCGTCTGCTGACATTTGATTAGCCTGTATTAATAGAAATGTTTTTCAAGCTTCTGACTCTCACAGTGACATTTTCACGCTGCTTTTTTTTGTTTTTTTCTAACAGCTTATCACACACATCACAAAGACGTCGACCACTGCTGTGCTGAACACCAGTGACTGATTTCACCTATTTTTACATGCATGTCTGGGTTTACTCATTTCAAACTTCTTATCAGGAGAAGCAAAACCAGGAACCAAAACAACAAGATGCTCTTTGTGAAAG
The DNA here is from genome assembly GCF_057381915.1 of Diplotaxodon limnothrissa. Lineage (NCBI taxonomy): Eukaryota > Metazoa > Chordata > Actinopteri > Cichliformes > Cichlidae > Diplotaxodon > Diplotaxodon limnothrissa. The sequence continues at coordinate 3,090,106 of NC_140602.1, forward strand.
TAGCATCACAATAGCTGACAGAAGTGGGCAAGTGTCACACTGAAACACACTGTACACCAGGCATTCTAGCGCCACGAGTCATTTAATCTCCCTTTTATTTTCTTTGAAGGTACACTTTATAAGACCGTAAAGTGCGTAGATTCTTAAACCTTTGGGAAAGGGACGAGAGGACGCATAAAAATCTAGCTTTTACATTCAGATCTAGCAGACAGAAGTTTTGTGCTCTTAGTTTTTATTTGAATACAGGCGACTGGGGGCGGGCGGAAATAGTTCAGAGAGGTGAGCACCAGCATTGAGCACGGGGGGAGGGGGGAAACGCCGTGGAAAATATAGGCACATTTCCTCACCACAGTCCATCGTGGACTGTGACTGATCTCTGTGACACATTTCATGGGTTGGTGGTGGAAAAAGAAAAAAATAATCTTAAAATAAGGGATGTACCGAATGCTCTTCTCAGCTGACACACGGAAACATTTGTCCCAGGTTTAACAGATCATGCTCGCGTAGTCTATAAATTACTTTAAATAATAAAATTAATTACAGCATTAAAAACACATTTACAGTTGTTGCACCAGCTTGCTATACCGATTGTGCTGCATATGCATCCGAACAGAAACCCTGACACGTGGATAATGATGATCCCTGCTCCTCTCTCTGTGAACACGCTGACGTGTACAAAGCTGTCATTTCAGATTCAGCCAACTCTGGGACTGACTGGTGTTTTCGCCCATCACAGCTACGTAACCGCAGGATGAGAACTAAATTTACATTTGCAGATAACGTTGCTCGGGGGAGGTTTAGAAATGCATCGAACTGCATGTTGAACGGAGTCTTCACAGTAGGTTGTAACTATTTTGTGAAAAAACACTGCTGTAACTGGACATATATAAAAATATCATCTTATATATCAACACTGGAATTATACACTCCATTAAAAAATTGGCATAGGATTAAAAATCGCATCCACCGGGCTCTACTTCTAACAGAATCCATCTTTACGTGTTAATGTTGCTTCATCTGTAAGTTTGTTTCAGATTAAAAGGTTGAAACTTTCTTTTGCTTTTAAGAGGAGAGATGAGACCATCATTATCCAACCACATGATCACTGTTACAGATTTGGAACAATCTCAACCAAAGAAAAGGGGAAATACTGTAAATTCTTTATAGCACATTTAGAGGTTTTTCTATTTAATAGAAACCAAGTCTGACTAATGTCTGTACATAAAAACAAAACTGTTCATTTAGGGAAAAAAACAAACATTTATACTGTACATGTACAGAGAAATACAGCACCAGCAGACTTAGTTGGACCACCTTTCCTGCTGTGATTCACATCCTCACAGGGTACTTTGTTAAGTCTGCGGTAGTCCACTGGCTCAAGTCCACGGAGAGTGATTTTGCACTTTCATTAATAGTGCCTGTTTGAGGGAAGGCGATCTATCCTGAGGCCCCTCTGTTCTAGTGTTGATTGTATCAGAAGTGTCTGTTAGTAATCCAGCACAGCTCTAGCAGTGAATCTTGCAGGAGAAAATCCAGACGTTAACAAAGACACACGAGAGACACGAGGAGAGGCAGCTTATCCAGCACTTTGTTTCCCATGCTGTCTTTAAGATAAAGATTCGACGACAGAACGGATAGCAAGTGTTCGTATTTTGTGCATGCAGAATAAATCTGCACATCCCATCTTTTTATTTGAACAATCCAACTGCAGTTTGCATGTTTGCAAGTGCAAAAGCAGTTTGTTTGTAGAAAACAAGCCCTTATGTGTTATCAGTGCTGGCTTCCTCCGTGTTGTTGTTATCCGACACGCCGCTGCCATTGGTCTCGGGACGTTCCGGTATCTCTCCCTTCACCGCCACTCGAATTACTTTCAACCAGCGCTGCTTAAGTTCCTCGGTCTCAGCAGCAAAGTTGTGGGTGGACTTGGACTGGGAGATGTGGAAGCTTGCCGGTGGGTCTGTGGGCCGGGTGGTGTCGTCCACAGAATAACCCACCAGGGGTATGGTGCACTGTGCCTTTACATCCTGAGAGGAAAGTCAAAGAAGAGATCGTCTTCACTGTGAATGATCTGCTAAATGAACATATCCAATCATATTTTTGGCTTGAAGTAGTTGTTTTACCTGTGGAGCTCCATAGAGGTAAAGCACCAGACTCTCCTTCTCAGGGATGACACACCAACACTTCTGCCAAATTTTGCTCTTCTCAGAGTGCTGCAGGAAGCCACACATGATGCTGCTGTCTGCAAACTGACCGGCTTCAATCTGCAAAAATGCGCACAGATCAGCAAAAGAAAAAAACAAAACAGGAACGCCAGCTGATGTTATTTCTGTCACATGACGGTTTACTCGCATTACCACTTTAACTTTCAAGTGCACAGTCACTTGTTTTAAGTAAGTTAGCTACAACTATTGTAGTCTAATCCATCAGCCATACAATATATTCACCCTTCAACAAGCTTAGAATTTTAAAATTGTTGAAGCTGTTTCACTGAAATGTCTTGTTTTTGTTGTTTTTGTTATTCATCTTATCTTCGCTGATATAAATGAGGGTTCGCATTAGACAACATCAGGTTTATTCACTGAAAAGTCACCTCGAGAATGCCCTTTTTCTTGCCCTCCGCTATCGCCTCTCCAGTCAGGATGCAGTGGCAGTCCTTGCACACTTTGTTCATTTTGTTGCCATCGTATTCAAGCGGCGCTTTATAGTCTGAGCATTTCCAGCACACCACCTGTAAGAGACAGGCAGCAATATTGTTATCAATGATGATAACAATTTAGCAAGAGGAGGAGAGGAGAGAGGAGGAGAGGAGGTTTGGAACTCTGCAGTCACTGAGTTAGCAGAGCGGCAGCAGCTTTTACTCCCTATATTGCTCAACACTCTATTCTGTGAGTTTTTAGAGCAACTCATTTGTTCACAGATTTTTGTGGCTGAGCGTTTGATTCGATACACTTATGGCAACAGGACTGAAAACACCTGAATTCAAAGATTCAGAGGGGTGATCCACACATTTTGTGGTTTAAAACGTCATTAAATCATCATTCGACATATTTGGTGGAATAAAACATCACATAGGCGGTATCTGGGTATTCCCAATTCAACTAATGGGGTCTAACCCAGGGGTGGGCAATCTCAGTCCACGAGGGCCGGTGTCCCTGCAGGTTTTAGATGTGTCCTTGAACCAACGCAGCTGATTTAAATGGCTAAATCAGCTCCTCAACATGTCCCGAAGTTCTCCAGAGGCCTGGTAACGAACTAATCATGTGATTCAGGTGTGTTGACCCAAGGTGAGATCTAAAACCTGCAGGACACCGGCCCTCGTGGACTGAGATTGCCCACCCCTGGTCTAACCTCTCTACCCTGTAGTGTGCATACACATGCATGGCACCCACAACAGAAACATTACTCACGTAGCCGCAGGCTCTGCAGTGGTGTCTCCGACGTGTAATAGCATTGAAAGACTCCTTACACTTCATACACATTGTCACTTCGTTGTCACGGATCCAGCGCGGCGCGCGCTTTCCCAGCTCAGCTTTCTGCCATTAAAAGAAAAAAAGCCCACTCACTGTGGCAGCACAGACATGTGTGGGCAATTCAACTCTGTGCAATTTGATCCAACACTGACCGACACTTCGTCCATGTCTTTTAGTGCATTCTTGAATGACTCGTTTTTCTGCTGGAAGATCTCGATGATCGCCTGGAAAGCCTGGAAAAGAATAAGCACGACAGGGGGTGTCACTTTAAATTTGTTTGAAAAAACGAAGAGTTAAATAGGAAAATCACCTGGAAATTACGTACCTTGATCCAGTCAGCCTTGTCTTGCTCTGAGCTGATGAGGTGGAGAAAACAGAAACAGAATTCAGTTTAACACATAAAAGACAAGGATGCGTTCAAATTAATCTGTCACACAACAGCAAAAGGGCTGAGAGCCACTGATTTACAGGATCTGAAAATGAACACCGGGTGTAGTCATTTAGCAGCCGTTTCATACATATAACATTGTTTTTGCACTTTTAACAGAGTGCTTAACACTTGGGTGCTGAATGGAGAATTTAACTTTTGCATATTGTGTGTTAATGCTCGAAAAAGAGTACCTGGCCTGGAGTTCAAGTGTCCTCTCCTTCCCAGACACTTGGAAGGTATGAGGGTAGTCCTCATTGATTGTTTCCAGGACCTTCATCCCATCGATGCCGATTCGAGTCCTCACCGTATATTTAGGACCTCCCAGGCTGAATTTCGGGACGCAGTATAACAGCATATTGTTGAACTAGGAGAAAAGGGGGAAAAACCACTTTGCAGTTGAGTTATGCAACCATGTAAGCTGGATGCATCAGCACTATTGTAGTTTAGATTTCTGGGCACAGTTTCCTTCCTGAGGGTGAAAACCTAAAACTCTGCAGGTAACCCGAATCACGCACACGGGGCACATTCTATGTTCAGCTAATTAGAAACAGACACAAGTTAATCACATCATCTGGCAATCTCAGTAATTGAGAGACTTCTTCATGTGCCTCTGATGTATCCTTACACAGAGGTGGTCCTAGCAAGAAATGATTCACTTGTTTCAATTGACTGATGCGGGCAAAGTCTCGCCTCAGCATATTTCCCCGCAGTGTCCTTCATTATACAAGAAGGTGTTTCTCTCACCAGGAAGAGGTATCGCTCCATTGCTGACGTGTTCCTGGCCGCCAGCTTCAAGATGTGGCCCTCTTTGATGAACTCGTTGGAAGGATTAACAATGTCCTCCTCTTCACCCAGCATCTCGTAAATTTCCAGCAGTTTCTTTAGATTTTCCTAAAAGATGAAGTTATGTTCATCTTAGTAAATGAGAAACTGTTAGAGAGGATCTGTATCAGCTGGCTAAAGCCAATCTTTACTTACAGACTTTCTTATGGCACTGTTGGAGTGAGTAGCTGCTGTTCCAATAATCTCTAATGATCCTGAAAAAAAGGGCAGATAATCCAGAAACTTAACAGAATAATTTTAGACACCCTCAGTGAAATGAACCCGATTCCTCACTGTGCAGCGTTCAGGTGCCGTTCCTACTTACTTTCTGCATCTCTTCGATCGGGGTCGTCCTGAGGCAGCTTCTTCAGGTAGTCTTTAAGCAACATCTCATATCGAGGGACGCGCTGCACTGGCTCCAACATGTGATGCTGAAGCGTTAGACACCCACAGATCTCTTGACTCTGTCCAGACAGAACAAGAAAGCTTTGATTTTCCTTTATCATACAAATGCTTCGTAACACAACAGACGCTTAAGCATAAAAGCCACAACACGGTATGAAAATGCATTTTTTCCTTTACTGGACTCTGTTACACAGTGCATACCTGTATCTCCTGAATTATAGCCTTAAACTGAGGTGAACGGTCTGTCCACTGCTTCAGCAACTCCATGGCTTTATCGAAATTCTTCACATATTCTGCATACATTTTGAGGAAGGGTGTGAGTTTCTGCAGGATGTCCCCAATGCGAGGTTTAGAGTCCCTGCAGGAAAGATGTGGGTGGGGTTGTAAAAGTAAAAGATCTAATTTAGTACAAAGACAGTTTCTTTGTAGCTTGCACTGGCTGAACCGTCCATTTTTATTCCTTGTACGTGTACATGTATTAAAATAGCTCCAAAACTGCTGATCTTGACCTCATGCATCATCAGCGCAGCGGTACAAGCAGCTGCATCAGCACATGTAAGAGCACTAGTTCGAGTAGCTGAATCTCACCATTCTCCCATCCGTTTCTCCAGGTCGGGAAGCAGAAACTGGCTGTGAAAGGCGTGGATGGAGGAGATATTGGAGAAGATGTTCTTTACTACGTCCACAGGGAATGTTCCCTTATTGGCCTCCTCCATTAGCTTAGCACAAAACTCCTGAAGAGACATATACAGTGGCTACAAATTAGGGTTTCTGTTCTGCGCAATGTTAAACCTTTTACAATGGAAAATGGTCAAGAAAACAGAAGTGGCCTCTCGCTGGGTTCCTCACCTGGTCCAGCAGGTTCAGTCGAGCCACGTAAGCCTTCTCTGTGTGCAAGAGCTCGCTGGCGATTTTAAATAGTTTCTGTTCGTTTGTCTCCTGAAAAGAGAGAACACACACACACACACACATGTGAATTCGTGCATTTCTGGCTATAGCACATGAAAGTCTTGCCATTGCCATGTAAAGTACCTGCATGCCGATTTGCAGTAAAATTGAACTGAGATTATTCTGGGAATTATTCAGTTACTAATGTGTGAAAGTGCTATTCTGCTGAGAGACGAACACATACAGAGTCACATCATTTACTGGCAACTTAACAGCGTCTGATACTTCTCTAACAATGGCTTTGTCAATTCCCACATCTTTTTTTGAAAGCGTAGCTTCCCGTCCCTTTGCTAGTTCCCTTTGCAAGATTTCGTTCACAACTGAATTGAAACTACAAGAACTGTGTGACCAGTGAGCGAGACAACGTTTATAGCTGTACATCTACCAATGTGGGTTCAACGCACTGCTGTTCACTGCAGCCTTGTATTCAGCACAGCTTTGCTGTTGTTACACACACCGGCAAGCAGCACCTGTGTGTGTTTCATTAACATGACGCTAACAGTGAACTGATGTGGTGCTCGAGGACCTTCGAATGGGAAATGAAAATGTGGAAGAAGGGAAACGACACCAAATCCAACAAAGTTACACGTCTGTATAAAACTAAGCCTCAGGCGAGTGGTTAGTAAAGCCACGAAGCCGTGACAATAGCACACTGACGCTCACCTGAAAGGTTCCAGAACAAACTTTAGGTACACTCATTATTAATGCATCCACATGCCGATCATTGTTTTTTTTTTTTATCAAGTTCTTTGTTTCCCAAAAATACAACTTTCACAATAAAAAGACATTATAGATAGCAAAGTGCACTGGCCAGTAGAATCACTCGGATCGAGACATATATATATATATATATATATATATATATATATATATATATATATATATTAATATTAGGGGTGCAACGATACTCGTATCGATATTGAACCGTTCGATACAGTGCTTTCGGTTCGGTACCCATAAGTATCGAACAATACAACATTTTTAATTTATTTTATCAACTTTCCTTCTGACGATGCTGTCTGTGTGGAGCACTCAGTTGATCTGCGCTCGACAGTGCAGCCTAGGCGGAGTAATCGAACGGAGATTCACTGAGTGCAGCACAAGCTAGCGAGACAGAAGTTAAGCTCTCCTTGCAACATGGACCTCCCCCACCCTCATTCAGATCTGGCCTTTGGAACTATTTTGGTTTTCATGTGACGTATGACCCTGAAGGTAAGCGCGTCATGGACTAAAGTAAAACAGTATGTTGGATGTGCCACGCAATGCTCAATTACATGGGTGGGAACTAGTGAGTTAGCGCAGTTAGCTCGTTAACGTGTTGGCCGTCCAGCCCCACGCACGGGGTGATCCGCGGTAGCTCGTTAACGGAGATTTCCCGTGTTGTGGCGTTAACGTCATTTCAGATTAACGCTGACAGCACTAGTGGGAACACAACGAATATGACTGCACATTTACTCCGACAGCATCCTAGTGCAAAGACAAGTGGAAGCAGACAAAAACAACAAGCACGCATGCTACAAACTTTACCCGAGTCATTTAGACAGCCGTTAGCACAGGATTCTCCTTATGGGGACCTGATATGTTTAATGTGCTGCTGAGAATATAGCCCAGAAGAAGCGTATAGTATAGCTTTTACTTTGGAAAGAGCCATTTCTCTGTAATAAACTCTTTTCCAAACATGAGTGATTTCTCCATCAGATAGATTTATTATTTTATCCCTTTGTTGTTTCAGCAACATTAAATTTAAAAACTGTACTTTTGAGTTAATATATATACTTATAATTTTAATAAATGACAAATTAAAAAGGCATGAACATTTCTTTTTGTATCGAAAAAATATCGAACCGTGACACCAAAGTATTGAACCGAACCGTGAATTTTGTGTATCGTTGCACCCCTAATAAATAAATATATATATATATATATAAATATATATATATATATATATATATATATATAAATATATATATATATATATATATATATATATATATAATATATATATATATATATATTTTATATATATATATATATATATATATATATATATATATATATATATATATATATATATATATATATATATATATATATATATATATATATATATATATATATATATATATATATATATATGTCTCGTATGTATATATATATACACACACACACACCATTAAATTGCACGTTCTGACCAGCAGTAATCACTTTACTCGAAAGTACAGTACCTATACAGTATAGTACAGTACTTGGGTAGGCTTCTGTAAATATGCTACTTTAACTTTAAAACACAACAGCTATGTTTTACACTTTCAGATTAACAGTTTACATTCTATTTCTAAAGATCGCACTTCTCCTGCCTTGGAAAAAACTTGGCGGCTCAAAGTTACAACTTGTTATTTGCATCACTCACAAAACATGAATTCAGTTTGTTTAGCAGAAACGTATATTGCAGACTAAGTATTCAACTTGTGGTCTGTGGCCCATTTTGCCATTGTAATGCTTTTGCTTTGAATGGTTTGAACAGAAACTACATTGAATTTATCCACCCAAATACCAGTCCCATTAAGTGTCCCGGTGAGTCATGACAGCAGAGCAGCATTAACAATGGCAGGACTTCCTCTAAATCAACAGGAGCTTGTTAAAACACCTGTCACTTCCCTGTCACAGGTCACGTCAAACTGTAGCTCCATTAGCAGCTATTAACGCAACAAAACCAAATCTGAATTGTGGGTAATGTTTGTAAAATGAATCACTGTAACAAGTAAAATAAGTACAATGTTAGTCTGGGTTTATTTGCACTTGTTGTTTCAAGAGTACGGAAGAAACTAGAAGACATCACTTAAAATATGTTTCTGACTTTTATTTAGTTCGTTTTTAAATGGTAGGACTTGTAGCAGTGATGAATATCTTTTGCACAGCAGAGAGGCTTTTCCTTTCCCACAACGCGAGATTACCCAGCTGTCTTTGTCACTGTGAAGACTGAGATTGATCTGAACCTGAGATATCTATAATCACCAGACAACAGCAGGCAAAATGGGTTCCCATGGGAGAGATTACTGAAGCACGGAGTCAGCTGCTTAAATGTTGACATCTGTTTGCCCTTCACAGAAAAATACCCCACTGAGACACACACACACGCACAAAGTGCTGAAAGAAATGCATACACTTCCCCTGTAACTCTATCCTTACAACGTTACAGTCACCCAGAGATGAAGTAGTTCACATGATTTAATCATACTGAAAGCTGAGAAAATAAATAAATGCTGAGAGTTTGTCTATCAGAGATGAGTCAGTGCAGCAAGGCAGCTTTAATGTATTACATAGCAGGTAGAAATGCGCAACACTTGGGTCCCAGGAGCACAAAGCAAATGCTTAAACTCAATACGTACCTTGTGGTCTGTGCTCCCTTCTTCATTCTTGTGCTCGCCTTCTGTCTTAGCATCAGTCTCCTCATTCTCAGTCTCGTTACCAGTCCTGTCCACGTGTGAAGGCGAATGATCATCGCTCTGTTCCGAGCTCCCCATATCTCCATTTACAAGCTCAGCAGTCTCTGTCCTCACACTTTCATGCTTCTCCTCTGTATCCTCCTTCTCCTTCTCGTTGTCCTTGTCCATCTGCACTAGCACCCCGTTTGCTGCTTGCCTGTTGGCATCTTGTGTCGTGGCCGCCGCAGAGGTGTTCCTGCTGGTCTCCGTCTTTGGACATGCACGGTGAGCTGGACTGCAGTTGGCAGACTTGTTGATGTGTTTGAGCGGTGAGCTGTCTCTCTTGTTTTCTGTGTTGCTGGAGGAACAGAAGAAAAAGCAAAGGAGGAAGTGGCTCAGTCTGGGTAAGAGTGTATAAAGGGCTAACTAACAAACCTTCCCAGAATAAGAAAATAAGGGAGGGGAAAAAAAAACGAGAAATTTAGAGTAGGCTGGTCCATACCTTCTCAAGGTGACATATTGACAGAGTGTGGTGCACAACAGCAAGCAGAGAGCTTTTGCACATGAGTGTGAGAGTTAAAAATAAACCAGTAGAGATGCACAAACTTCCTGCTGTCTTATTAGGTTGCTGACTGAGAGCTGAGAGGAAGTGTGAGTAAAGCAAAGGGGCACAGTAACGAGGAGCAACAGAGCAATAGGAGGAGCAGAAAAGTAAATCACCACTACTCCCGAGAGGTAGATGCTGCACTACTTCCCCACACATGGAAAACCTACTTTATACATTCTGCTGCGAGGCCTCTTTTATGCTTAGCATCCAAATGAATGAAATGAAAAAACAATTTGCAGAAGACAACTGACACGCAGCACAGAAATGGAAACTAGATTGACAACAATGTGTGTGTGTGTACAATGTCACCATTCAGCTGCTCGACATCCTGTACCGGCAGTCGGTGCAGCTGTTTCCCAGCAAATGATACTCCACACGTTCAGCCAAACAAGAAGCAGCAACAGTAGCCACTGTGTCTCAGCTAAGATTATCTGAACTCAGTACAGTACATTAAAGGCAAAACTGTTAGCAGATTAAAAAAAGTTACCATGTCTATATCTGGAATCTAACGTTTACCGATGCAAAAAACAATCAACCAACAGATGACTTTTTTCTCCCTGCCCAGTAGAAACAGGAAGTATCAATAAATAGAGGAAGAACAAACAGCTGGTGAAACACCCGACAGATGAATGTGTCGGGGGCCGTCACCCACCTGTGGTGTGGGAACATGAAACTATCTTTTCACCACTCAGAGTAAGACTGACAGTACCACAACTAGTGGGCGAGATACTATTTAATACAGTATTCAGAAACAATACAGCCGCATCACTTTGTAGGTGCACACATCACTTCCTCCTTCCACACAAATAGCACAGCAAGTGTTCCAGGACATGACAGTGTTTCAAAACAGGCTCAAACAGACACGAATTAAGAGCAGCTTCAGTTGCAGTGTGGTCGTCGCCTAGCTGCCTTTAAGGCAGCCAAACCTTGTGAACCAGATTAGTACATTAGTAGGTTAATTCTGTTCACAGAATCTGTGTGAAGCGTTTCTCTTCTTTGAGCTCCAGGGCCACTGGAGGGATAATCCTCACTGCCCAGGAGTGGCTGAATGAAATAGATGCACCAGATTCCTCTGATTAACCTCATTTCACACCAGAAAATGCGATGAAAGGTGCAAAGAAAGCCTGTAGACCCGGGAGATTTTTAGAGATCCAGGCCAGAGATGAGACAGATTTTAGTGGGCTGCTACTGCTGCAGATTGCATATTTTAGGGGTGCAACTGTACGAACAGACAAGGGCACCATTGTTGTGCCTCTCACCGCTTGCAATGGGCCTCCCTCAGAGACACAAGGCTGCAGCTACAGTGCAAACTTGCACGAGTAAAGCACAACAAGTTAGACACAGATCAACACTGGAAAAATCTTACAGAATCTAACTCACAATTTAACTATGAGGCAACAATATCAAAGTATACACATTCGTCAAAGATTTCCTACCTCATCCTCCTCTCGCAGCACCGAGTTCTGTCCCACAAATGTGGACCCGTGTTTCCCCTCGCCTGTACAAATCTCCTTTCATCCCCTTGCTAACACTTGGCTCAGCAGCCACAGACTAATCTCCACTTACTCTCTCTAATGACTCTCGTCCGACGTACAATCAATGAGTCGCGGCTGAAAACTTTGAAACTTCTGCTTTTTTATCCTTGAAATAGTTGGTGTAGAAAAGTTGGGAAAGACCAATTTCTGTCACTGTGATTACAACAAGCCAGAGATTTATTACAAAAGCCAAGAAGTTACAAAGATGAAATCTTTCAACCACATCAAGGCAAAAGCTGCTAATTCAATCACACATTGTGACGGAGTTTTAAATCAGCAAAAGCAATAACAGAGGCTTACATTTCCTAAACATTATTAGGAAAATAACAGAATGAGCAATTCATCCACGGATCAAGTAACTGCTCATTTCTGCAGATATCGAGGCAGAGAAAGTTAAGAGGCCGAACCTGTTCTCCTCAAAGCGGCTGATCAGGTCTAAGACTTTGGAGGGTTTCTCTCTGGGTCTCTCCCGGCTGACAGCCCCCGTTTTTCCTCCTCCACTTCCGTCCTCCATCCTGCTTATAAGTGGGGGTTTCTGGATGTGGCCCAATGGGGATGGGATATCTGTCACTGGGCTTTGGAGGTGCAGTGGCTTTGGAGGCACTGGATATAAAACAGAGGAATTTACAACATGAGAAATGTCCTGAATACTAATCACAGCTTCAATTCATTTTCTTACTGCAATCTCAGTTTGAAGCTGAAGGTGGCAGCATCAGCTGTCACAAGTGACACCACCTGTAGGACACTGAACTGTAATAAACGTCCTAAATGTAATAAAGAAATAATCGGGCTTGGCAAAAACTAACTGCGCATGGCTTTGCAACTAAATATCCTGCCTGACTTACAGCAGCAGGAAGAATGGAGCTCTGTTCCCTGCATTATCTGTGTAGAATGATTTACCCAACGCAAACACAAGAGGAACGAGTCTCTCGGTTCACTGAACCCAAGCCAGCTTACATAACTCTTCTTCTGGTTTGACCATTTCGTGGATGTTAACAGTGTCAAACAGCGTCCATAAGCACTGATTCATTCAGTGTTTTTCTGCAGATTTACAGAGTAAACAAAGACGAAGTGAAAAACAGCAGTAGAAAGGTCACTGAGACCACATGTTGTGAATCAGACACCGAAATGCTATAATAATTTGTGTCTCCTAAGATTCTCACTTTGTGGCGTCTGGCTGAATTTTTTCCCACATGCTATTATGTACCTGGTGGTTTAGACTGCAGCCGAGGCCTGCCGCCAGGGACTCTTCCATTGACCCCTCCCCGGCTCTTGTCGGTCGTCCTTGCAGTCACCCGATTCAGACACGCCTGCACACTCGGCAATTCGCTGCGTTCTGACCCTGGGCTGCTGCCTAGAGCTAAAGGACACAAAGAGAGGGCGCACAAGCTTAAAAACAAAATCGATAATGGAATCAAAACCATTTTTATACAAAGAAGTGAGAGTGAAGAAACCAAAAGCATACGTATTTAACTGTTTTATCACTACAGGCATTATCGGCATGACTAATATTTACGATAGGTGACACTGATATATGCCCCACTCATCCTGCAGTGACATTTGAAGCCGTCACTCTGTGGTAGTACATGACTTACGTCGGTGCAATGTTTTACATCAACTACTTTCAAAGGTGAACTATGCTAAAACACATGTTTCTTATTAAGAATGGATTATTTTGAAATATAATATCTGAGTCAGAACTTTTATTTTACACCTTAATTTTCACAACAACCTCTGTCTTGTTTTATTCAGTATTGCAGGTGGCCTGAAAAACCAACGTGCCATTCCAGAAACAGATGTGCAAACATATTCTCCTCCAATTCGCCCTGTAAAGGAAAAAATCATTCCCATCATATATTAAGTGCCATAAACAGCTGAAGACCACACATTAGAGGGTGTCATACACTTCAGTTGATTATCCCAGTTAATCATCCAGCTGATGATCAGCACCAGTGAGACTTTTTACCCAACCAGCTGGCCACAGATGGCGCAGCATCAGTGTTTAGATAGAGCTGGCAGACCGACTTAATGGAGCAGGCGACACAGACTGGCAGTGTTTACAGTAGCCTAACTCGACCTCTCTCTAACCTCGCCAAGCACACACACACACACACACACACACACACACACACACACACACACACACACACACACACACACACACGTCAGTAAAAAGTATGAAGCCTGTTAAAGCAAATGTCCAAACATGGAGTTACACTGCTGAGAGAGTGAAGACCCTCATTATTCTATAAGCTATTAGTACATTAGCTTCCATTTAACGTTGCCATTTAACGGGTGTGTGTGATTTAGCAAAGGCAAACCAGCTGATGTATAGCTTGGATGTAGCTTCCATATAGCTTTGACACTGGTAAACTACAATCTAGTCCAGAAGTTGTAGAGTTAAGCACATCCAAGGATGCCTGCTTTACCTGAAAACAACAAAAACAGTGGACTTCTTATAATTTGTGCTTGTTCTGGTTTCGGTCAGTCTGTTATTACCGAAAGTGAAGAAGGGACTTCATGTTTCTGGCACTCAGGGATGCTAACATGCACAGAGAAATGTTTCATCTTTGAAATGAATCATTGAGGAAGGACCTTCATTTCTTTACAGACTCAGTCCCATCATGTCTAAAAATAGATAAAGATATATTTCTCTTTTTTAGAAATATATCTGCCACTCGAATAATCACACACGTAAAGTAAAGTGGCTGTAATGATCAGCCAATGAAGAGAGCAAAAGATAAACTGAAAATTACTATATCTAAGAACACACAGTCACTGGACATTTTATTAAGAACACCCTGCTAGGGCTTGATTGGATGGGATTGTTTGTGGTATAGAGTCAACAATGTGCTGAAAACATTCCTCACAGATGATGGCATCATGAGGTTGTGCTGATCAACTGCCTGTAAGTGCATGTCGGCTGTGCATCCATGATATGAATCTTTGTCACATCCCAAAAGTGATGTGTGGTGACTGTGGAAGCCATTGGAGTGCAGTAAGCTAATCGTCACGTTCAAGCAACCAGTTTGAGATTTTCTGAGCTTTGCCACACGGTGCATTATCCTGCTGGAAGTAGCCATCAACAGATAGGAACACTGTAGTCAGAAAGGGATTGATGTGGCCGGCAACAACACTCTCCCACACATTACACCACTGCCACCAGCTTAAACCGCTGGTGTATGGTAAGATGGATCCATGTTGTGACCCCACCGTTTCTGCATACCTTTACTGTAATTAGTGGGTATTTGAGTTACTCTTGTGTTCCTATCAGCTCGAATCATTCTCCTTTGACCTCTGATATATCAACAAGCCATTTTCGTGCAGAGAACTGCTACTCACTGGGCAGTTTCCCTTTTTTCATACTATTCTCTCTAAACTCCAGAGATGGATGTGTGGGAAAATCCCAGTTTCTTAAATACTCAGACCAGCCCCTCTGACAGCCATGCTGCAGTCAACGTCACTGAAGTCATCTCTCATCCCCACTCTGATGCTGGGTTTAAACTTCAGCAGGTCTAAATCTTTTGAGAAGCTGCCATGGGATCGGCTGATTAGATATTTGCATTGACAAGCAACTGAACAGGTATACCTGTTGACCTGGGTGTTGGCTGTATTGGGATGGCTCGGTTCTGGGATACTGGGTTCTGTTGTATATGCAAAGTCTGAGGTGGACAGAACGACAGCCAGGAGACAGCACTGAATAAGGTAGATGTCAGCGATGACAATCATGATACTGATTAAGACACAAAAAACATGAAAAGGAGGAGATGGGTTGGAGGTGGGTTGCACAGGGGCTTGCAGCTGCACCAATTTTCAAGCAAAAAGATATAAGTTCATCTTTTTTTCTATGTTATAACTACATTTGATTAATCAGACATACAGTACATAGTTGATAAGCTGATGATGGAAATAAGTGTTGTTTGTATCCTTAGGGTAAGTAACCTGGTCTTTGAGTGAGAGCTTAATGTACTATATACTTTGGAGTACCTCTCCAAATGCAGCTTGTTTACAAAAACATTGTTACTATGTGCCAACTTGGTTCCTGGAGCCCCAGATTTGTCTTTACTAGAGTAATCTTTATCTTACCAATCTTAAAGGGAAAGAGAAAAAGAGTAACCACAAAATCATACAGTCACAATTTCTATTTTAAAGGGTGGACCGTAATTAAAGACAACAAGTCTGGCAACTGTCTGACTGGAAGCGGTCCCACGCTGTGTTTGGGAGGGCTTTCTTTCTAAACATGGCCCCAAAAAATACCAATCAGTTATGAAGGCAGGCCGCAGGAATTTTTCATGATTAGGTGCCTGACTTCCACTCTCAGCCACATTAGAGGTCATAAAAAACATCTTGCAAAACATTATGCACCACATTATAAGTACATGTTCTAAAACGAAGTCTGCCTGCAAATTGCATTTCACATGTGGCATTTATCCTGACTCCTGAGTACAGGAGGTCCAGTGTCCACAGCCCAGCTTTGCTTTCTGGGGTTGTCAGTAACCACGTCAAACACAGCGGCTCACGTCTGAATCACCTTTATATTGCAGCCTTTAACCTGAATAGCAACACTTAATATATCTGTAGGCTGTGTCAAGACAAGAGAGATGTAAACAAAGATATAGATCTGAAAATGCTTCGATGTTTTGCTGTCAGTTATGTAGAAGAAGATTAGATGTCGAGATTTTATGTCACATCATTTATTTTTAACCTCTTATCTTGATCAGTAGATTAAGGAAACGCAACCAGAGCCGTTACACTGAAAAGGAAGTTTTTTCAAAACTACAGTGTTTGGGAAGAAAGTCCTGCTCCTGGTAACGCACTCATTCTGGCACCTTCTCATTAAAACTGTCTTGGCACAACAGACAGCCATGTGCAGTAAATTAGAAGCAGCCAGACAGCGTGCTGCGAAAACACTTTGATTCTAATCCTCATCTGTGTGACGGAGAAGGAGGCGGTCTGCTGTCTGGAGTACGAGATGGATCGGGTGGATGCGAACACAAAATACAACTTAAATGTGTTGCACAGAAAGGAAGGACGAACTCTACCTTCTTTTCATAACTTTTGTGTTTTGGCAAGAAATTTCCTGCCACTCAGTTCTGTTGTGCTTTTACAGTAAACAGATAATCTACTTTTACTAGAAACTGAAAACACTGCTGGATCACTACTCCAATCCAGGAAGTGAAGACTTGACTAGTCAAACCGAGACTTGACTTTTTTCTTTGTTGCAGGATTGTGAGGCTTGTAACCATGGTAACTATCCTTTTACCTTGTGAAAATGTAAAATTTCACTGCATACTCCACGGAGCCCAAAGGACCAATATTAATAAATTCAAAGCGACTTAACAAATGCTCATGCAAAGGGTAAGTACACATGAGAGGTAGAGCGGAGAAAACTTTCTGGTTTTACAAAGTACAACAAATCCTTGATTTCAGAAGTTTCCCCAGTAACAGCACCTTTCTTCACAGTGTGATCAACTGGTTCCCCAACATTAGATTAACTGTGGAAAATCCCATTTTAACAAATCACTATTTGTTAAAATGGGTGAATTAAGTTTACTACACGTTGAAATAAATCCATCTCTTCAGCGCAAGTATCTTACTCTGCAACAAGAAAACAAGCAAAGTCCGAAAATAGTGAAATCCAAACTAATTCCCAAAATAGCTCCAGGCACACTACATTCTTCCAGTTTGTTGTTGTCACAATGATTTGTTTTATTAAAATTTTTTTTGTCTTAATAATGTTTCAAGTAGACTTACAACACTCAATACAAGATTTGAGGAAACACTGGACATAAATGATAAAAAAGACATACAGATCACAGGTACCAAAATCACCATGCCAACACGGCCATGATGGCAGATGATACCAAAGGTATATTTTCACCCTCTTAGTTTAGAAGGATAACAAGTCGAAATACAGACTGTAGTCGAGGCTAATGGGCATGGCATCAGGTTTGCAGGCATGAATGAAAACTGAGAAGATGATGGATTATCAAAGGTGCCAGTTGGTACAAAGTTTCACCATACAACAAATGTTTAACTCAAAACCTCAAATTTCAACTTTAGAGCGCAGCTGCAGAAGTCACAAACCTCTGTAACCATGCCGCTGTATCAAGACTAAAAGCTGCTCCCAGGGAATCAACACGGGAATGTTAATACAGCAAAGATGAGCCGCTTTTCTAGTTTTTCTTTTTAAAGGTTTTTACAGAGAAAACGTACATCTTGCTTATTTACAGGTAGGCATCTGACCTAATTGTTCTTATGTGAATGTTCAAGATATTTGTACCTCCTGACTCCACCTTGTTTGAGAACTGTCACCTGACAGCACACCTGTCCGACCTGACTTTTATGTTTTCCGCGTCTCTTCTTGTGTGTCATGTTCTTTTTGGCTCTCTTGAGGCAAAATATATCCTGATACTTAGGTGTGAGAGCTCGAGGTGAAAAACAAAAGGCACACCCGACTGTGCGCAAGCAGAGGAGTGGTTGACATAGCTTGAAACTGAGGCTTCGTCTTCTGCCGTTACCGCAAGGGTGTGACAGAATTTCCTTGTGATCAACAAGGAAATTCTGAGTATTTTTTATTTTGATATATTCTGCTTCATCTTTGTAAACTCTGTGGCATTTAAAAGACAGTTTGGGCTTCCACACAGTCACACCAAAGTCAAGGAACATGAGGGAAGAATGAGGATAAAAAACGAGTTGAGGTGAACAGCAGCCTTTAGAAACATCTGTCAAGCTTCAGTCCTTACGTGGCTATGATGAAGTTTGCAACTGCAAATTTATGTGTAAAGTGCGTTTGTAGGCCACTCCTATGTTATTTGTATGAAAGGCTCAGACAGTTTGGAGTGTAAACACTGCAACACTCCCGTAAAAGATAAAAGAGCAGCATGGGCATGAAAACATGAAAGACTGCTGTCACTAAAGTGTGATCACACAATTTTATTTAACACCGCAAACTGAACAAAGCAGATGACACAAAACGTGAGAAGAAAACTGTATCTCGATAACTACACTCTAGACTCAGCAGAGACAATCCAAGGATGAACTATTCTGCCAAGCTTGGAAAAAACAAAATCCCAGTGAATGAACTCACCCTGTGTTTGAGATAGACCGGAAAACAGCTGCAATGTCGATCTCTACTGTTGTGTGTTTGAGTGTGTGTGTGTGTGTATCCCAGAAGAGCTGAAAGTTTAGCATCCGTGTAATCTTCCCAGGCGGTGCTGTTGAGAATGACTCAGCTCAGGAGGGAGATTTACAGGGCAGCAAAAGACTCCTCCTTCACTCTCGCTCACACACCCCTTATTTAAGTGGCTTTTAAAAAGTACTGATTCGCACAAACCGAGAGTTGCACGCACACACGCGCGCAAACAAAGACACCTTCAAATGAACTCTGTACCTTTAAGCTCACAGGAACTGCACCTTTAGACCTTAAAAGGTTCAAATCCATAGAAAGAAAGAGAACAGACACAAATGCCTGTCAGAGCAACATTTTTCCAGAAAAATAACAAATTTCGGAGAATAGAAATAAATGTAGTTTAAAGTTATGGAATAATAAATTATCCTGCAATTCTCAGGTACACTGAAGGGTTTTCCAGCTTCCTCTCACTTGTGAAACCCATTTGTTACAATCACACAATGAAGCAAACAGCAGAAAGCGAAACAGGACCACTAGCAGAGGACAAACTTGTTTGCCACAGCACTTCTTCCTCCATCAGCGTCTCTTATTAGTGAAGCACCTGATCAATGATTGACAGCCACCACAGAAAAAGCAGCCTAAACAGCTTCACTGCAGTTCTGTCATCCTCAAATCTAATCGAAGCCCCCAAAATAAATTTTTTATTTAAATCAGCTCGTCCTCCTGAGCCCTGTTATTTATGCTAACATATAAAATGGTAAAAACTTTGACGCAACGACACGAACACAAACCAAATCCTCCCGATTAATCGTGAAATATCAAAATGAGGCTACATTAAAATGAAGCAAGAGCATCACAAAAGGAATTATGGGAATAAACTAAATGTACCTTTTACAGAAGTCTCCACTGGGAAGTGCAACTCAGTCTTCTCCATGTTCTGCATCTAACGTGTGCTGCACAGCTGCTCCCTGGTGTCTATGTGGTGGAAAGGTCTTGGTCTGATCTACGTTGCTATGTATCAGCTTTGAACCATCACATGGTTTCAGATAAAAAAAACCAACAAACAACAACAACACAGGAAGCTTTAATTTAAGTCACGATGACACCTCTGACAGAAACAAGTCTTGAGGTCTTGCTTACTGCGACATGTAAACGCACTGCAGAGCAGCACTGCAGGGAGTGATGAGCATTATTTTGTTCCTTCATTAATAAACTAGTTGGACCAGTATAAATTCAACTCCTGTTAAATTATCTGTCTTTACAAGACTGCAAACCACAACTCCCATCATGCTCACCTTACTTTGTTTGGTTTTTTTTTACTTTTGTACGTTTTGTAGAAAACTGAGAAAAAACAAAGTTGGTGGTTTTTTTAATGAATGCTGTGACTACTCAGAAATATATATTTTTTTATTAACAATTGAAAGTTTTCTCGCTTTAAATTTCCACCCTGATATGTTTTGTGATGTTTAATATGGAGTCCTGGTGATTTTTTTGAGGTTTGCACAAATATTTCAGTGATAAATGCGACTGTATTTTTTATTTTAGCGCGACTTTCAATATAATTATTTTGCTCAAGAACCTGTCTCATCCACTATCCATCCTGTCAGTCACGTATGCAAATCCCTCCAAGCAAGAAACAAAAGCATCCAGTGATGAGCCACAACAATAAAACTCCAAAAAACTTGTCTGTTGGGAACCTTTTGGTTCAGGCATTCGTGTGGATGTTACTTTGATACATACCGCCCACCTAAACATTTCTGCAGCAGAAACACATCTCCCCTTGTTATCACCATGACAAAGCTCCTCTGCACTGCAAAAAATGTGGCTTGAATGGCTGGAGGAAAATTACCTGAAGTTGTTACCTGGTCTTAAATTCCCCACATGCCAATCCAACGAGCCAGCACCTTGTTGAGAACAGGTCCTGTGTCTTAGGTCACAGCTGTTTTGGCAACACAACAGGACAACTTTCACTATATTAGGCTGATCAGTGTACAAATTGGAAGGAAACATCTCCTTTTGTTTACTTGGTTTCAAAGAGTCAGTGAGACAAGCATACCCTGGTTACTTAGTGCATGTAAACATCCTTTGTAAGGACAAAGGCGTTCTGCATGATCGTTATGGTTACATTTATTTGATGAAAAACTGAGCTGTGAAACGAAAGCTTTTGAGACAAAGTCACACAAACTGCTTCAAAGCCACAAACATACATGCACACATGTACGCACACACTCCAAATAGCACTACCTCAACCAGTCAGCTTGAGAGTGCGTTGTTGCTGTGCACGTTTGGCTCCACTTTTACAGACGAGGCTTTGAATGATCCAATCATGCTAACGCACACCGTGTGAGAGAACATGACAGACAGAATGACACGTAACAATTACAGCCAGTCCTGTGAGCTTGGAGTTGGGTGGGGGGCTTTCAACTGCCCGGACTTTCTTCAGATTAAGCTTGCATCATCCTCTAATCTGAGGGCCGTTGTGAGATTACCCCACGAGTCTGCTTCGAAAGACTAGATAATATAACAAAGAAAGAAAGAGACACGGATGAAAACCCAGGTGCAAAAAGGAGAGGGACTTACAGGCGTGAACTAGAAAGAAGAGAAAACGAGGAAAATGAAGAATAGGAAGACACAGAGGGCCAGAGGTAAGCGCCCATTCATCAAAAGAAGCAGACCATGAGACACAAGCATGTTTGCGAGCGTGAGCGCACACACGAGTTTGATATAAAAATAGAGCAGCGACCCGCAGCGTTTTTCACACCCCTGCATAGCAGAGAGTCACAGGAAGGCGTGTTCATAGTGTCCTTCACAGTATCATCCTCTGTCCTCACTGTGCATGTTAACTGATTTTACTCCGATCCAGAAGGTCTGGCAAAGCTGAAAAATCCATGCATTCTATTGATTTTGAATGCAAATGTGTGTAAATCAGAGGTGTTGATTGAAAAGAGACGATGGACATGTGAACATGGCAATGAAAATCAAGATGATGCACAAAGTGGACGAAAAATGGGAGACTAAGATATGAATAATAACACATCTAAAGAGTTTTTCAAAAAGTCTGCGTGCAAGCACTTGAGAGAAAGACCGTAAAGATAAATGGAGGTGATGCAACCTACCTATGGACTGTTCGATCTTCACCGCCACACAGGTCTGCTCTTCAGTGTTCTCCGACTGGAAACAGGTAGCTTTGCCCTTCCTCTCTACAACACAATATGCGCAGATTTCAAGATTTAGAATAAAAATAAGTTGACAGAATTTGTGTAGATTAAGAGGCTATTTTAAAGGTTGACCTGCATATCAGACAGAAGCTTTAAACAGTTTGAGGCTTCCCCAGATTTTATGTAAAAGGTCCACCAACTCAGATCAAACCCCGCCCCCAATAAACTTATACAATGAACAGGAGAGATTGTGAGATCTGAAGCACTGTTGTGGTAGCTGCATTTATCAAGATCTGGAGTACACTCATGTTTGTTTTGAGAATGAAAGGGAGTATATAAGCCCTTGGAGAGAGAAACCCTAATTAGTCTGTCTGTGATATGTAGGCCATCGTCAGCAGGGAGAGCAAACGCTCTTTCAAAACAGCCGTTTAATATGCACATAAAAGATTAAAGAGAAAATAGCTAGTCGTAAAAACAATGAAGACCTCGTGAGCGTTCCAAAACCTCCAAACACAAACACACACACACACACACACACACACACACACACACACACACACACACACAGAGTAGCACAAACCTATGCCCTCAGTCAGATGTAATCATCGCCTCTACAGGCACCCTGTTCTGTCACACCAACCTCCTCTTTCACTACATCATTAAATTTTCACTGTGGTCTTTCTGTCTGGCAGCTCCATGTTCAAAATCCACTGCCAAACATATCCACTAGCCTCCTCTGCACATCCAGCCCAGCTAAGCCCCGCCTCCCTAACTTTGTCCAACCTGGGTTTTCCTCCCGATCGACTAGAGTTGGGCGATAGAACGATAACGATATGTATCGCGATATAACTTTTACTGATAGAGAAATTAAGCTATCGCGATAGACCTCGCCGCTCTTGTCCTCTTTTTAAAAAAAAAAAAAAAAAAAAAAAAGGTCAGCCAATCCAAATTAAATAACGCAGAGCCGAACCAATCACAGCCGCAGCGTCACGTCGCGTGACTTGTTACGTACAGCACAAGTGCCAAGCCACACGTGTGTTTGTTTGGGAGCCAGCGCGTAATGGAGGAAATGAGTGTGCCGACTAGGAAAATCAACCGAGCGTGACCGAAGAGAAAACAGATGACGGTTCCAATGCCGGAGAGATTGTCGAACGGAAGAGCCATAGAAGTTCCGTAGTGTGAAGGTATTTCGGCTATTTCAAGTCTGACAAAAAACAGAGTAGCGTGCACTGTAAATTGTGCCGAAAGCAAGTCTGGAAATACAATAAACTGGTGCATGCGTCACACTGCGCCACGTTATTGTTTCAGTGAAATGAATTTCTACAAGACTGTTACTGTTAATTCTACTCTCTGCAGTGTTTAAATGCTTACATATACACACAGTTACTGTCCGTCCACACATACGACTCGGTTCTGCTTCTATGCCCCAGCTTTGTTTACTTTTTCCCACCGAGGCTTCTAGACTTCTGATTGGCCAACATTTCTGCACGGTTAGGAATCTAGCGCCACCTGCTGCTTTGGCATGTTCATAGCAGCGTTTTCCTTCATTTCTGCCTTTATGTGTGGACGGGATTATTTTTTAAAACGAAAACGGAAAATCTCAGTTTTCAAAAATACCCGTGTACGTGTGGACGTAGCCTCAGTCTCTGACTGGAAGCGCTAATTCGTCATTCGGCTTTTGTCAGACTAAAGTAACTGTTAAAACTGTTTGAAAAGCTCAGCTATACAACAAGGAGAGATTGAGAATTTCCTTTTAGTTCTCAGTTTATTTGATATTGACAAAAGTTAGTCAGTTTTGTCTGTTCTTCTGTAAAACAAACTAAGATTTATTTTTAGAATTAATATTTTGTTTCTAAGTGGAATTGACAATTTAGTCTGTTTCGTTTGTTCTATTTTGAAACTTAAACGCTTTAGCGGCTGCCTTTTGTGTAGTTTGCAATATTTGCCTTTATCTATCTGAAAAAGTCTCATGTTCCTTAAGTACATCTGCCCTGTTGAACTTATTATGGGAAATAAATATTTAAATAAAAACAAGCTGCTGATTATTTCACATTTTACTTGTGAGCAACGGCACATTTAAATCTTACAAATATAGTTATTTGGCTTATATCGTGATAGATATCGTTATCGCCTGAAATGAAAAAAACATATCGTGATATGAAAAAATCTTATATCGCCCAGCTCTACGATCGACTCGTTCCTAATCTTGCCTATCCAGGTAACTCTCAATGAAAATCGTACAATATTCAACCCTCCAGCCACCTCCAGCTTCACCTATGTGTCAACATTAACCACACAGAAACGAAGCCAATCAGTCGGGTTTGTTGTTCCGCATTCTTTCGAGAAATGTTTTTGAGAAATACTAAAAAGAAAGCATCAGTGTGTATTTTGTAAACGGCACTACAGCGGAACAATTTGACTGATTGAAAACAAGTCACGTACCATCAGCATGCAACAAACTGATAATGATTTTAAACATTTGGGAATTAAAAGAACTGCATGTTTGCTCAGAGGTTGTGGAGAAAACTGCATTTCCTTGAATGACACCACTGTTAAAATAAAGCTACAGAAGCACTAACATAATAACAACCTGGGGAAAAGTTATCCCTTTATTGAGCAGTATGGGTGTTAATATAGTATTTATAAAACTTGCCTGTTTAAAATGATTATCTCACCAATGTTTGTGGGCAAGATAATAAATCGGAGAATTTTTAAAGCAACTGTCATTATAATATGACTTGTTGTGCATTTAATTAATTCATTATCAGCTGCAATCATATTGTTAATGGATGCATCTTGCTAAGTAAGGCTTAGCACTCAACCCTTTTCAATTGTGGTCACTTCTGACCTGCGAGACTAAGAAGACAAAAGAAGGCAAAGAAGGCAATCTACACTTATGAACAGGTTATAGTTTTGTGGTAAATCATCTTCTATTTCATTTCAGTTGAAAAAAACGGTGTTGACATCATCCTGCAATGTTTTCAGCCTGTCAGGAAACTACACAGATTAAAAAAATAAAAGAAATCATATCCCTCCAAAATACATGACAGGGTAACATAATGAGTCCTCTTACTCAAGTGAATTGAATTGTATTACAACGTTCATGCCTCGCTTATCGTTTCTCAAACTCAATTCTGTACAAGCATTTAGTGCTGCGTCAGTCAGGATATACAACACAGCAGTGAGTGGACCGAGCTGACATAATGGAGCGTGGATAATGGTACGTAAACCAATAGTAGAGTAGCTCAATGGGGGGTCGTGCAAACGGTGGAAATACAGATGACGGTGTGTGTGTGTGTGTGTGTGTGTGTGTGTGTGTGTGTGTGTGTGTGTGTGTGAGGGAGAGAGAGTGAAGGGGGGTATAATATCCTGGCGCATGGATTAAAGGAGGGCTTTCTCCACCCACCATCTGGACTCCTCATGACAGGCCTGCCTGCTGTTCAAAGACACACACACACACACACACACACACACACACACACACACACACACACACAACTTACTTAACAGTATACAAGTTAAACCCCAGTCGAGTTCCCTACTGAAAATATAACAAATGTAAGCAGCTTATGAAAAGCATTATGTACACATCTTCTCTACAGAGTCGGCCTATGGAGGCCTCTCCTCCGGCCAGCTCTTAGCCGTGTGACCAGAGTCACTGCGTGCCCATTGTTTCCTTAAGTGGGGGGATGTGTTCTGATGTCAATACTGAGAATAAACTCAACAGAGAAAATGCTTCACACTTTGGCGACTACACGCAGCCACAAAGGTCAGAGAAATAGCTTTCTGAGATGTGGCTGATGACTGATGGAGGAAAGTGTACCAGCCCTTCTACTGACGTACTCATCATGCAACTGGCCTGACACTAAAGCTTCCCCTCCCTGTTCATTAACATCCTGTTGTTTTTGTTTTTATGTGATGATCTTTTTGTTAGAAGTCCGAGCATAACACAACTGATAACCTCAGAGACCCGGAAACAGCACAATCCACACACAAAGTGAACACTGGTCACCGGCCAGGTAGGATCTGGGAAGTGATGTGGGATGAGAGTCGCCATAAAGTCTCAATAGTGACAATGAAACCAGAAGTCATATTTATAGTCTCCTGTTACGGCAGCGATAACGACAAGTTTACTGAGAGGAGCTGAGAAAGAGAATTGGCCAGTGAGAAGGAATCAGATTTACAATAACAGGAACTCAGGCATTTATTAAAATTACTGATTGAGGAAGTGAGAACGCTGAGCAGACCTCGTCTGTGGTTCTTGGAAGAAAGCTGCCAGTTACAGTAAACATAAACTACACAGGTGTGAGGGAGTAAATACTGCTACTGACACATTTTGATTGTTTTACAGTTACATGGAATCACAGTTGTGCCTTTGATGTTCAACAACATAGGTGGCAAACTGCTACAAATTGTTCTCTTGGCAGTCGAAGTAAATAAAAAGAAAATTTAAAGGGTTATGTTCTAAGCAGCTCTCTGCGCTACCAAACTTTAATGCTACCATATTGGCACCTCGTCCTTGACAGCTACAGTAACCTTTGCTCAGAGTGAATGGTCAGTGAGTCGTGGCATTTATCTGAACTTCAGAAATGTGCATCTGCGTATGCGACATGTCGTATCTAACGATAAAAAAGTGGTGCAAACAAATCTTTTATCAGGTCAGTCCTTTGGTTTGTGGTGCTTACGTTTACTTGCTGTAGAGCAGCACAAGAACTCTGATAGACGTCTGTGACTGAAAAC
The DNA here is from genome assembly GCF_057381915.1 of Diplotaxodon limnothrissa. Taxonomy (NCBI): domain Eukaryota; kingdom Metazoa; phylum Chordata; class Actinopteri; order Cichliformes; family Cichlidae; genus Diplotaxodon; species Diplotaxodon limnothrissa. Next base: position 3,116,778 of record NC_140602.1, read on the forward strand.
ACCAAATGAGCTCCAACCCAAGTCTGACCAGCAGTCAAACTGAAAACACAGTCACCACCTGTGTTTTCGCCAGCCTTCAACACTGTAGGTTGCAGTTGTATAATTCACATAAGGACATGTGTTATAAACTATAGATGGTTTAAAAAATGCTTAACTAAAAATGAGGGTATTCTATCTTTCTCCATCTTTAAACATTATTGCAAGAACAGCAAAGTTAACTGATGCTGCTGACAAATATGGTGTAGCTGAAAAAATCTGCCACAAGTTCATTCTTGTGTGCTACACCTCTCCGATTACAGCACAACAAACATTTAAAGCTCTGCAGCACCAGGTAAGATTATGAGCAAGAAATAAATGCCACTGCTTCACCATTCACACGAAAGCTCTGAAAGGTCATTGAAAAAGTTCTTGCATAATTTCCCTTGACAGGCAGGCTGTGTGTCTAAAATGTTTCTTAGGTGACTGTTCTCACACTCGCTTATCTAACAGTCACCTGTGTGTTTGGGTTTCTGTGGTAAAGGCAGCGCTTCCTCTAGAGCTTTTTTTAATCCGTAGTTCAACAACACTTTTTCATTTTTAGACCCTTTATTTATTTTGCGTGTCTGAAAATATGACAAAAAAACAAAAAGTAAATTTTTTACACTACCTGCCAGCACTCCTCCCAAAAAGAGTTGTGTTTTCCCCGGCCGGGTAAACACAGAATGGTTATCAATCCTATAGTGTCTTTTCCATTCAGGAGTATCCATATTTATGAGAAATTACAGTCCGTTCTTCACACACACGTTTCCTTCTTGGCTGGTAAGCTCGTGTGTGTGTACCCGTGAGAGCTTTGGAGTCTCTGTATCACTGCACAAACCGGTTCCCTGGAAACTAGAGTCACCTGGTGAAGCAGACAATTGCAGGAAGGGAGGAGGGACAGGTCGCCCTACAAGATATTTATTCACGGTCACTTTCATGACTCCCTTAGAATGCTTTGAGAGCTGGCGAGGAGGGAGGAGAAAGTGAGAAGGCAGGAAAAAGCAAAGGAGGAGTTAAAGAAATGCAATAAATCACTGGTGAAGAAAGGTGGAAAAAGGAGTGACTATGATATGGAGAAGTGAGAGATAAAAATTAACCAACTGTAACAGTTCACATTTAGTCATCTGTGGTCATGCAAATTTGTTTTAAAACCCATTATTTAACCCATTTTACATTATAATGAACATTTGATCCACCCTGCTAATTTCTCTAAAATGTTATTCACCTTAAACTGACTGCACGGAGCTGAACCTTAACCTAGTCTCAGTCCTGATATAAATAAGTGTAAAGAGAGGATGCTGCTGATGTAATTCTATAATGGTGAGATAAAGAGATTATTATTCAAAAGAAAATCCACCAAAAAGACACAAAGAAAGCAAAGTAAGCTAAGTTTAATATGCAAGGCTGCCCTAGATTGAGATAACTGCTATTCAGATGTAACTCATAAATAATGGAAAAGCGTGAATGTATTAGCATGCCAAGTCACACCCCTTTAATCATATGTTCACGGTGGTGATAAAATGTGTGCGAGCTTTTCTTGCTTGACTCAGAGGCTACTGAAAGAGACCAGATGCGTCTGCCTCTGTTCAATCTCGTTCTTCCATTATGGACAATTACCAGAGAGTGATGGCTTTCTGTCGCAGGCATAATAGAGTGAAAATTAAAAGGCCTTGTAAGCGTTTTGTGTATTCAAGACAACCAGATGAGACCCTGCGTCTCCAGCTCACGGAGCAAACGTGGGAAATTGACGTAGTTCGTTGTCCATATAACACTTAAAAGAATAAGCTGGTTTTTCTGGTACCTGAATTTAATGCCAGTTTGTTGAGCTTTCATTTACCCCTGACACAAAGTAGCTGCAAAGTAGCTGCAGAATGCATCATCCATGTTCAGGCTTGGTTTCATCTTCGTCATTCACTGCTTTAGCAGTTACCTATTTGCAATACTGGGATTGTAAGCTGGGATTCCCTCTTGTTTTTAGCTTCTCTTTCAGCGCAGACTCTTCGGCTGCTAGATGCTATCTATGCAGATTGTTTTATATGGTGAGCAGTATCCTGTGCTGTTTTTGCTGAGATCACAGACCTGTGACAGTCTTTGTTTTCAGCTACAAAATGCCACACTTCTTGCCTCATAAAATCTGCACATCACTGTGCCTCTTTGTTTACCACCAGGCACCCTACAAAGCTCCAGCATGTGAAGATAAGCATGATCTGAACATGCTCTCCGGCCCATGTCTAATGAGGGCAGGCCAACTGGGTGACTGGATGTGCTACAATCCTCGAGCTGAACAACACTACGGACCCTTCCCCCCGCCCCATAGAGACAGGAAGAGATGGAAACTATAGGCTTCCTGTTTGCTGTTGCAGGGATAATCATTCTCTGGAGAAGAATGACTATAACAGACCATTTAAACATGTTTGTCATGCCAGATGGCAGACGCTAAGTTCCACAACTGATCCAAATACTGTAGCTCTACCACAACCAGGGATACTAAGAAAAATAAAGTTAGTATCAGAGGGCTATGAGAGCACATAGCTGAGATCCAAACAGCAGTGTACGCTACAATCACTGAGACCTAAGGCAGAGCTTGACTGTTGCAGTCTGTGATAACATCAACATGCCACAGTCTTTTCCTCTGTGTGCCTTTTTTCACAGCATCTTGCTCATCACAGTCATCTCATTTTTCTTGTCATCTCCTCCTTCATCCACATGACCTGCAGGTCTACCTTAAAAAACCCCCAGAAAGATCACAGCTGGTGTGGCAGAAGCTCCCAAATGTGCCAATCAATAGCATGTCTGCCCGATTACCATGCCTGACCGAGTCCTGGGAGACCTGTATGTTCATAAATGAACAACAATGCTTATTTATGATGAGCCTAAATCAACTGGATCTCAAGGGTCCAACAGATTAACTGGAGATTTGTGAAAGAGGAAACCTCTGTGCAGCATATCAGCCTGGGTATAAAAAGGCAAAAATGTCTATACAATAGTGCGTACACTATTTGCGTGAGTTCAGTGTTTGTGCCACAGAGTCCTTTAACTAGTTCTTCAACTAAAGCAGCTCTGTTTAAATTCCTTGCAAATCGCTCCTTTATAAAAAAGATTGCTATTAATAACCATTTATATTTACAACACTTTGGCAAAAATCTCACGACTTCCTGAACCTAATTGTAGCTCCAGATCCAAAAATAACCACATGAGAAATTCCCACAAACTGCCGCTAACGACTAAGTTGCTATTGCTCTTCTGATGCTGGCTTCAGTTCACGACGATTAAATCAGTGAAATGTGCCTGTTGTTCTTACGCACCGAGAAGCCGGAGGTGACAGACTGTACGGATGCCGTGTACAGAAGGTGAGCGACAGCACACGGCATTTCTGGAAGGTCGTGCCAGCAACAGTTCAGAGCTTCTCACAGTAATGCAATAGACGTGATTAATTTTAATCTGGAAATAAAGTCGTGAGGTTACAATGTGACCAACTACTACTAGAATCTACTATGAAGTGTGGGACAAGCTAACATCAGCAGTTTTCTTCTTGTTCTTTGTTAGCCAATATTTTGGGAGCAAATGTGCCCAGCTCTATAGATCTGCACATTTCTGTTCTATACTCCAAACAATTTCTTCATTCGTTAAATATCTTTGTTTGTCTCAGTTTTTTTTATTCTTATGCATCAAGTAGAGAGTAAACAAGAGAGAATCATTAATGCCAAACAGATCTGACTCAATGCATAATGGATGAAGTAAATAGATGCTGAATATAATGCCAATCAAACAGCGTGGGTAAGGACTTGTGCCTCAAACGGGATCATTGTGCTCAGCATGAATGAGCCATTCTGACTGGCAGCAGAGCCCATATTCCCAGCACAGACTTGGAATGCACAGAAAACCCCTGCAATCCTGAAAGCAAGCCTGCAGCCGAGCCCAGAGCCAAGGCTGGTGCTGTAACGAGGCAGAAAGAGAAAGATAGAAAGCAATGGATAAGATTTAACGTGACTAACTTCCTCTATAACCAAGCTGACTATGCTACTAATTTTCTGTCCTCCTCTTTCTTCCTCATTCTGCACACTCCATTTTTAAACCCACAGATCAAATGAGCTTGGTCATCTGCTTTTCTGCTCGTCTGCATTCACAAGCGCACAACACCTAACCTGACGCTTTGTAATAAAGTGTCAAACAGCATCAGCATTTGTGGTTTGTGTCATAAGAGTCTTAACAGAAGGACAAACTGCTCCACAAAAAGAGGATAAAATGACAAGGCAACCAGCTTTATTACAGCAGAGGTAGCACTGCGTCCCAAGGACAGTGACACAGCACATTTAGTTTGAGACCAGAACAAGCTTTGATCACGCAAACGTGATCAAAGTAAGCCATATTTGTAGAGTTATGCACATTTTATTCACTGTGACGCGGCTCGTTATTCTCCTTCCTCTTTTTTACTTCTCTTAAAAAAACAAAAACAAAAATGCTCTCTTCAGTTTGGTGCTATTTTTGGTCACATTACATATCTCTTCTCTTCTTTTGACGAGTTAAGATCTAACTCGGTTTTAATGCGTCTACTATTTTAGATAACATGCAAGTAGAGGGAGAAGAGTTACGAATGAAATGAACTCCTGGATTTACTCGTTGATCTTGGAGGATCCCTCTTACTGGGACCACACAGACACACTGAAGAGCCCGGCTAGTATAGAGACCAATCAATGCACAGGATTTGACAACCCCCCTGCCTCTTCTCGGCTGGAATGGCAGCCATGCTCAGAGTGTAGCTTGGTGTAGCTGACTTTAATAGTTTTAACTGTAAAGACAGTTAGCTAAAGAGTAACGCTGATAGCACCCAGCACACGAATGAAGAGAGGCGACTCAGGTCAAAGCATGAGTGTCATCCTTAGTCCAACAGTTTTATTGGTTAAAAAGCTATTGTGACTTTGCTGTTTTCAGGAAGTTTAGAGTGAACTACATGCAGTTCAGACTACATAAACTTTTATAGGATCAGAGTACAGCTGACAAGACAGGACGACTATAAATCAGAGCTGTGTTTGTACGAGGTGACACAAAATCCACACACACACTGCCTCACCTATTTTCCCACAGCTCAAATGGGAAGCAGCGTTTACCGACTTTAACAGTCTTTATATGTGTGCACGTCTAAAGAGGCTCAGTTGGCACTGCCTTAAAGAAAATTAATAGTCCTCTCCAGCTAACACAGGTCATAGCACACACACACACACACACACTGAGCTACAGCACCCACCAGAGCAGCATCCTGTGGTGAGAGCTCAGGTTTGTCTTTTGTGATGTGTGCTCCTCCCATTGTTAACCATCACCCTCAGCAGGCGTTTAATGTGTAAGTGTGCAGAATAGAGAACAGCATTTCATACTCTCTGTGGTTATGAACCACACACACTTTGTCTGTCAGCTCTGTGAACCTACCGCCCTATGGCTACAGTGTGAGCTCGACGGATGCGGGGTGCCGGTGCTGCTTGGTAAACCAGGGTAAAAATAAAAGAGACAGAAAGAGAGAGAGAAACACTGACCTTAGAGGAGGCTGTGTCCAGTGAGAATAAAAAGGTGCCTTGTGCCTCTCCCTGTGCTCTGTCGCTCACAGTAGCAGGTTGAGGCTGGTGTTAAACTGCTGCCTCACTGCATCGGTTGCATCCTCCCTTCCTTTTCACGGTCTCTCTCTCTCTCTCTCTCTCTCTCTCTCCCTCACACAGATACGTTTCAACACCCAGTCGCCCTTTAGCCTAACCTAGTCACGCTTTCCTTCTTCTTTTACCTCATGCTCCGCTCTCTCTACAGCAAATGAGGATAATAACATTCCAGCGGAGACGGAGCATATGGTGGGGAAGCGATACTCAGCCCCAGAGTAAAGCCCCCTCTGTGTGTGTGAATGTGTTTCTGCATATGCCTGTGCGTGTTGCATGGACAAGCGAACCCATTGTGTCGGGTAAGGGGAGGGCCGGTGAGAGGGGAAGAAGCCAATGGCCATACTCATCTGCCGCCCCTGCTGCTGGTGGCTATAGCACAATATAGGTGGAGAGTGTGACATGCAACAACCCCCCGCCGTGAAGAAAGAGGAGGGTGGGGTTGGGTGGAAGGCGTAAGAAAGACAATCTGAAGAGAGAGCTGATGAAGAACTGATCTCTGTGTAAAGAAAGTAGAAGCCTGACATAGCGGTTTAAAAAAATCCAGCTGTCAACTTCAGCAGCTTTCAGACTGACAGCGAGACACAAAATGCAGGTTTGAGGTAAAATAAGGGTGACTCAGTTCATAGACGTGCCAAATAAATCAGTGTCTATGGTGCCTCAAGAGGAAGCGTGTTACAAAAAGATTAGAAAATTTCAGGGCTCGCAAAATTTCAAAATCTCTGGTAGCCCTTCCGGCAGACACTCTTCAGTTTTTGGTAGCCCAAAATAAATTTAAGTAGCCTGAAAAAAAAGAGGACAATTTTTTGATTGACTTAAAAAATTGTTAAAACACAAATTACAACAACTGTAAAAGAATACAATCATCAACTCAAATATTTGGTTCTAATTGAGCAGAAATTTCTATGAACTTGTAAGAACTGTGTAGAACATGGATCAGTCTGTGTCAGATCCTGAATCTGACATTTCCACTGAAGTCACGGGTAAGAGGTAAGTGGAACCAAGATCATTTGCTTTGTTTGCAAAGGCTGCTACATTGTGCCAAAGGTAGTTCACTCTTTGCAACATCGCGCTGTTCTAAACAGCTTTTTCTTCTGCGTTTCTTCTGGACTTCTTGCTGTGCTTGGTTTATTTTTAGTAGTTTTTTTGCAATTGGCGTTTGTTCTGGGAAAGATACTGCAGACTGAGCAATAATGCATTTCTTGCATTTCTCATGGGTTCTAATGGGGTCTTTCTTAAAATTACTGGTCCCAGTAACAAAGGTGCTTGTTGACTCAGAAATCGAGGGAAAGAAGACACACCCGGCAGAACATGATGTTATTTAGCTCGTCATATTCCAGCCACAGAAATTCTTTTGTCCATGAAACCAAAAAAAGCTGCGCTTTTGTTTTTGCCTCATAGCCTGATTTGTCATATCTTTTCCGTTTTGTGATCGGCTTTTCTTTGGTGGTCCCTTCTTCACCCTGACCTGTCTTATTTGGCTCTGCAGAACTAAAATACCTGCGTAAATCCATCTGCTTTTACACAGGCACTTGCATAATGATCAGCGATTCTCTGCGCAATCAACCTGCATCACAGGTTGAAGCTTGCTGCGGGAGATTTCACTTGTCACGTTTGAATAGTAAGCTAATGAGTGATAAGACGATGTCAGAGGAACTGGTGCGCAACTAATCTGTCACTCACCAGTCAGTAGCTGCCGCTCTCTATTCACAGTTTGCGCCATCGCAAAGTGAAAGTGAAGCAAAAAACAAGCGGAAATTCAAACGCGATTTCAATATGTCACATACTGACAGCTACGTTTGCGAAATAATGCAAAAGCATTGACATATTCTTTCTTCCTATGACAGCCTGACGGGCAGGGCTGAGATGGATTTTGTTAGCCCGAACAGAAAAATCACTAGCCCCTGGACGTCGGGCTAGCGACTTTGTGAGCCCTGGAAAAAGAAACGCTTTATCAAAGGCATTCATTTACACCTTTTTAGAAGCATTTAATTCTCTCCTACAGAGTGTGCAAAGACTTCATAAAACCTGTGCGACAAGCAGCGCAAAGCTTTTAAAACCAAGGTCGTTTATGGCCAGTAATACACCTTTGAGATAAACACGCACTCTGGCTATGAAAGGTCCACCTAACATTTATTATTAACTATAAATTCCCCTGATAAGTATTTTTTTGTAACCTTCTCACTTATTTATTCCCGTATCATTATCAGTGAAAGAGGGACCCAAACAGCTAAAGCCATACCTCAATGTATTTCAATGGTTTTCATTGTCAAGTTCACTCTTAATTTTGTGACCTCTTCCAGAGTGAAACCCAACCAGAATGAAGGTAACTTTAGTTTTGGAAAGTGTCTGTTAAAAAGCCTTTTTATTACTGGTTTTTGTGGAATTTGGGTTCAAATGGAAATATGAACAGTTTTAGAGATAAAAGCTCAAAGTTAACAGTAAAGGGAAGGTTTTCATGTTTACAGTTCAGTCTCACAAAATTATCCCTCAACCTCTTGTGAAAGTTGAAATACAGGAACTAACAGGGTTTTTTTTAGCTTGATGACATGCACACACTCACACAAAAAATTCTGAGCTGGTTTTATAATCCCATAAATTCAGATGTCATCACAAACCCTTAAAGAACCACGTCAGGATTAAAACCTTCAACTGAAGACCAAGAGTGAAACAAAAAAGCATTCGTGGTGAGATCAGACTCTTTCCATCGGCGTGAGGTGGGCTTCTCTCAAACAGAAGCTCGACATGTGCCAGTATTAGACATCTTGTCACTTTGATCTCAGAAGTTACAGAAAAGTGCAGAGCAGACAGATATATGTTGTGGTCGGGGTGACTGGAGTGTTGACACGTTGAGAAAGAACACTTCTCAGAATGTCATTGCTGTCTGACAAAATGACCTTCCGGCCATGCTAAGTGCTACAGACGCACGTATAGAGAACTGTTTGCTTTCACAAACAGTTTCCTCCTCGTGGCAGTTCCCCCTATTAAGAAATGTGTGATGCACACACAATATTGCACTGTGGGTGTTCAGTACCCACGGTAAAGCATTGTGCACCGTGGGCACTTTTCCGTATTTGTTGTAAGCTTCCTTCTTGTGGTGTCTTTATTAATTCAGACTGGCAGTCACGGCGCTTCTGGCCCATTTTCTGTTCTCCTGTCCGCTCCTGTTTTCATCTCCCTTTGCCCAGTGTGTCTTACTAATGTCATTTTCTTTCAGGTCTTGTATAATTTCTTCACAGCCAGTGCCTGACATGAAGACCCATTAAAATTAAATACTTTCACGTTTTCCATGAAATGACCTGCTCACGCTGTTAGTCTCAGACACACCTTGAAACACACAGTCTGGCTGGGCCTTATTAAACAACACAGTAATTAGTGACTGAAAGGCCTAGAGAGTAATAACTACATCCAGACCTCAATATACGCAGTGTGTAGTGCTTCCTGCGGATTCTGTGTGTCCGTGAACCACATTCAGGAAATCACGGTGCTACAGAGATAATTGTATTCTCGTTTACTGCCTGGCCATTTACTGCAGAAGCCATTACAGGTCAGTTTAATCAGCACTCTCACACACAAAAATACAAAGACACATGCAGATTCAAAGGCAAGGAAGTCTTTGCTCCCAATTTTAAGAACCATAAAAATTGCAAGTAAAAGCTACGGGACAGTAATGTCAAATCTAAAAAGGTACTTAATTTAAACAGCGAGTATTTTAAAACAAGCCTCATGTTTCTTCTATGATTAGCACAGACGTGCAGGACTTCAGGCCCGCAGCGGCAGCGTTTTGTGCATGATGTAGACAATCCAAGGAGAGTTATTTAAACAAAAGGGGAATAGATTTGCTTAGCTTCCGAGATCAGACGATAGATTTGCCTCTCCGTGAATCGCTACCTTATCGTGGTGGAGGGGTTTTTGTTTATACCAGGGATCCCAGGGGCTATGTTGTCTGGGGGCTTTTGCCCCCTGGTAGGGTCTCCCATGGCAAATTGGTCCTGGGTGAGGGACCAGACAAAGAGCGATTCAGAAGACCCTTATGAAGAAAACATCGAGGGAACAGTTTACCCTGCCCGGGATAGGGTTACCGGGGCCCCGCCCCGGAGCCAGGCCCGGGGAGGGTGCCAGAGGAGACATGGGCCCATTCTCCCGCAGGCCCACCACCCACAGGAGGCGCCATAGGGGTCGGGTGCATTGTGTGCCGGGCGGTGGCCAGGAGCAGAGGCCCTGGCGGACCGATCCCCGGCTGCCAAGACTGGCAATAGGGACATGGAATGGAGCCCGAGTTAGTGCGTGAGGTTGAGAGGTACCGGCTAGATATAGTCGGGCTCGCCTCTACGCATTGCTTGGGCTCTGGAACCAGTCTCCTGGAGAGGGGCTGGACTCTGTCTCAGTCTGGAGTTGCCCCTGGTGAGAGGCGGCGGACTGGAGTGGGTATTCTAATATTCCCTCGGCTTGCTGCTGGTACGTTGGGGTTTTTCCCGGTGGATGAGAGGGTTTGTTCCCTGCGCCTTAGGGTCGGGGAACGGGTCCTGACTGTCATCTGCGCTTATGCGCTGAGTGGCAGTTCAGCCGGGGGGGTGCTGGAAGGTGGAAGGAAGTCTGTTGTCCTGCTGGGAGACTTCAATGCTCACGTGGGTAACGACAGGGTGGGTGTTTTGTTATTGGACTTCTGTGCAAATCACAATTTGGCCATAACGAACACCTTGTTCGAACATAAGAGTGTCCATAAGTGCACGTGGCACCAGGACGCTCTAGGACGCAGGTCGATGATCGATTTTGTAATCGTATCCACCAGACCTGCGTCCATATGTTCTGGACACTCGGGTAAAGAGAGGGGCTGAGCTGTAAACTGATCACCACCTGGTGGTGAGTTGGATCAGGTGGCGGGGGAGGACGCTGGACAGACCCGATGCACCTAAACGCGTAGTGAGGGTGTGCTGGGAACGTCTAGCAGAGGCCCCAGTCCGCGAGATCTTCAACGCACACCTCCGGCAGAGCTTCAACAGCATTCCGAGGAAGACTGGGGACATTGAGTCCGAATGGACCATGTTCAGCGTCTCCATTGCCGAAGCTGCTGCATTGAGCTGCGGCCACAAGGTGGTTGGTGCCTGCCGTGGTGGTAATCCCCGAACCAAATGGTGGACACCAGAGGTGAAGGGAGCCACCAGGCTGAAGAAGGAGTCCTATCGTGCTTGGTTAGCCTGTGGGACTCCGGAGGCAGCTGACAGGTATCAACAGGCCAAGCGGAATGTGGCTCGGGCAGTGGCTGAAGCAAAAACTCGGGTGTGGGAGGAGTTCGGAGAGGCCATGGAAAAAGACTTTCGGACTGCCTCGAAGAGATTCTGGCAAACCGTCAGCAACTCAGAAGGGGAAAGCAGTGCTTTACCTGCACTGTGTATAGTGCTGGCGGAGCGCTGCTGACTTCGACTGAGAAAATTGTCAGGCGGTGGAAGGAATACTTTGAGGACCTCCTTAATCCCACTGACACGTCTTCCGAGGAGGAAGCAGAGTCTGGGGATGAGGGGAATGACCCGCCAATTTCCGGGGGCGAGGTTCCTGAAGGCTCTGGACGTAGGGCTGTCCTGGTTGACACGCCTCTAAAATGTTGCGTGGAGATCAGGGGCAGTACCCCTGGACTGGCAGACCGGGGTGGTGGTCCCCATCTTTAAGAAGGGAGACCGGAGGGTGTGTTTCAACTACAGGGGGATCACACTCCTCAGCCTCCCTGGGAAAGTCTATGCCAGGGTGCTGGAAAGGAGAGTTCGTCCTCTCAAGGATACTTGAGGGTGCATGGGAGTTTGCCCAACCAGTCTACATGTGTTTTGTGGACTTTGAGAAGGTATTCGACCGTGTGCCTCGGGGTGTCCTGTGGGAGGTGCTGCGGGAGTATGGGGTGTCTGGCCCATTGCTACGGGCCATTCGATCCCTGTACAACCGTTGCAGTAGCTTGGTTCACATTGCCGGCAATAAGTCAGACTCGTTCCCAGTGGGTGATGGGCTCCGCCAGGGCTGCCCTTTGTCTCCGATTCTGTTCATAATTTTTATGGACAGGATTTCTAGGCGCAGCCAAGTGGTGGAGGGCTTTCACTTCAGCGGCCTCAGAATCTCATCTCTGCTTTTCGCGGATGATGTGGTTCTGTTGGCTTCATCGGGTTAAGGCCTCCAGCTCGCACTGGAACGGTTCGCAGCCGATTGTGAAGCAGCGGGAATGAGGATCAGCACCTCCAAATCTGAGGCCATGGTTCTCAGCCGGAAAAGGGTGGAGTGCCCACTCCGGGTTGGGGACGAGTTCCTGCCCCAAGTGGAGGAGTTCAAGTATCTCGGGGTCTTGTTCGCGAGTGATTGGAGAAGGGAGCCGGAGATCGACAGACGGATTGGTGCTGCGGCTGCAGTGATGCGGACGCTGCACCGGTCCGTCGTGGTGAAGAGGGAGCTGAGTGTAAAAGCGAAGCTCTCAATTTACCGGTCGAGCTACATCCCTACCCTCACCTATGGCCACGAGCTGTGGGTAGTGAGCGAAAGAACGAGATCGCGGATACAAGCGGCAGAAATGAGCTTCCTCCGAAGGGTGGCTGGCCTCTCCCTTAGAGATAGGGTGAGAAGTTCGGCCATCCGGGAGGGGTCAGAGTAGAGCAGCTGCTGCTCCACATCGAAAGGAGCCAGCTGAGGTGGTTCGGGCATCTGACAAGGATGCCTCCTGGGTGAGGTGTTCTGGGCATGTCCCACCTGGAGGAGGCCCCGGGGCAGACCCAGGACACGCTGGAGAGATTATATCTCTCAGCTGGCCTAGGAACGCCTTGGTGTTCCCCCCGATAAGCTGGAGGAGGTGGCTGGGGAGAGGGAGGTCTGGGCTTCTCTGCTTAGGCTGCTGCCCCCGCGACCCGGCCCTGGATAAAGCGGATGAAGATGGATGGATGGATGGGAATAGATTTGAAGTTAAATAGCTTGAGTTTTAAGTTGTCTGTAAGCTTTCCGTAAGTATTTTGTCTGGTTTCCATCCATGGCTAATGGATGGAAACATGGCTATAAAGGCTGATACAACAATATAATTTCTCTGGAAATATCAAAACCACACACACACATCAGCTAAGTGTTTCTGGTAGAAGGGGGTTGGCTAAAGTTGGCTAAAGTACCGTATTTTCACGACCATAAGACGCACTGTACTAAAAGGCGCAGTCTCAGTTATGTGTGCTATTACTGTATTTAACACACACATAAGGCGCACTGGATCATAGGGTGCATACAAGTACCGTATGCGTATTTAAAAATAAAGCGGGAGCAAACCTGAGTTCGGTACCTTACTCACATTTCTATTACCGGTAATCGTCATCATCAACAACACACAAGCATACAAGTGTGCGTATTTAAAAATAAAGCAGGAGCAAAACAAAGTTTGGTACTCACATTTTTATCATCAATCAAACCCATCGAAGTCCTCATCCTCTGTGTCTGAATTGAACAGCTGCGCTAAATCTCCATCAAACATGCCAAGTTCACTTTCTTCACTGTCAGAGTCACTTTCCGTGCCGTGCGGCTCCTCGGAAATGGTGCCGGCTTTTGCGAAAGCTCGAACAACAGTGCCAGCAGACATGTTAGCCCAAGCATCTACAATCCATTGGCAAATTGTGGCGTAACTCGCCCGGCGCTGCCTTCCACTCTTGGTGAAACTGTGGTCTCCATCGGTCATCCATCGCTCCCAGGCCGCTCGCAGCCTTACTTTGAACGGGCGGTTCACACCGATGTCCAGCGGTTGGAGTTCCTTTGTCAGGCCTCCCGGAATGACAGCAAGCTCACAGTTCATTTGTTTCACTAGTTTTTTCACATCGGCTGTGAGATGGGCACGCATAGAGTCACAGATTAAGAGCAATGGTGATGCGTGGAAAAAACCACCTGGTCTCCTTACATACACCTCCCTCAGCCAGTCTTTCATCATTTCCTCATCCATCCAGCCCTTTTCATTTGCCTTAATGATGATTCCTGCTGGAAACTTCTCTTTAGGCAAAGTCTTTCGCTTAAAAATCACCATAGGCGGCAGTTTCTGTCCATTAGCATGGCAGCCAAGCATAGCTGGACTGGCCATCGGGCATACCCGGTGGGTCGCTGGCAATTTTTGTTTTTATAGGCCGATGGATTTTTTTTTTTTAGGAAGGGTATATATAATGAAAGGTGTTGGATTGACCAATTGGTCATGATCGACTCTGGGCTGGACCAATTACAGCCGAGGAGGCCGGATGCACCCGCCCCCTTGTTTAGCAATCACGTGATTTTCACGCATTGCATGCCGGGAACTCTTGGCAAAACAATCCAAGTACCGCATCAAATGCAAGCATTTGCAGTACCGCAAAACGTTCATTCTCCGGTTCCAATACCTTCTTGTTTTTTCTTTGCCGCACAAAAAAGGAATGTACAAAACAAAAGGAGAACAATGCCGGTCCGTACAAAGACAGACTCGATGAAAAGACAGAAAAGATACGAGGAAAAAAATCAAAGGAGTGAAAGGGTCAGACCCTTACGAGCACACAGAGTGGACAAAAGACCTTAGCGTGCTGCCCAACTTTCACCACGCTTACATTTAAAATTTATAATTATACGGTTCTTGGAGTGAGTGCATACACTCATGAAGTTTAGTAACTTCAGGTCACTGCAACAAGCCCAGGTACAGTTTACCGACGGATGGGTACAGGACCTTGAAATGCACCGTGTAGAACGAAAGACCATCATACGAACAAAGGTAAGTTTACCAGTCTCACAAATCGTCGTCATAAATACACATTCGTTAACCATTTATTAATATAACCTTTGAGCTCAACGGTAATTAATTAGTAGTGGAAATAATTTCTGGTTCATTACAGAAATGTAGCAGTGACAATAATAAGATAAGATAAGATAAGATAACCTTTATTAGTCCCACACGTGGGAAATTTGTTTTGTCACAGCAGGAAGTGGACAGTGCAAAAGTTATGAGGCAAAAATTAGAATACAATAAGAATAAATACAGTACACAACTGTACAGAATAGAATAAAATAAAATACTATATACAGTAGAATAAAATAAAATAAATATACAATAAGATAAAAATAGGATACAAATACAAATACTATATACAACTGAGTAAAAATACAACGATGACAGAAAGGATTATTGCACTTAGTATTATTGCATATGTATGGATGTGTGTGCTTGATCAGTTAAAGTCTTTATTATGGAGTCTGACAGCAGTGGGGAGGAAAGACCTGCGAAATCTCTCCGTCCCACACCGTGGGTGCCGCAGTCTCCCACTGAAGGAGCTGCTCAGTGCTGTCACAGTCTGCTGCATGGGGTGGGAGATGTTGTCCAACAGGGATGACAGCTTAGCCGCCATTCTCCTGTCACTCACCACCTCCACTGGGTCCAGAGTAGGGATGGGTACCGGTGTCCGGTGCCATGATGGCACCGGTTCTGACATAAACGGTAGTAACCAGACCGAAAAGCAGCGCACATTTCGATGCTTTATTTCGGTGCTTTTTTTTTCCTGAGCTGTGACACACTTCTAGCCAATCATTTTACGTTTCCCAGGATAGTAGGCGGGGCCAGGTACGTATGTTCTTTTAGAGCAGAGCTACAGATTAAAAATGTCCAAGGCGAAGCGGTCAAAAGTCTGGCTGTACTTCACAGCAAAATATGCAAACTCAGCAGCCTGCAACAAGTGCTTTAAGCTGATACTGTGATACTGTCAAAGGAGGTAACACCTCGAATCCGATGAAACACCTGGCGACGCATAGCGTTTTTTTTAAAAGCCGAGAAATGCGCCGTATTTGATAGCTTGCTGCGAGACCTCACACTGTGCACGTTGGGTGTGTTGCCAGTTATCGGACCGGAGCAACATCCCCCAAAAACCCGAAGAATAGAGTCCTGGCCCCTAGCCCTGCCAGTGTAGCAGAAATGATGAGGATGATGATGGCAGCAGAAGCCGTTCTTCTCTGCGTGAGTCGCTTAATGTTGTCCGTGTGTAATTTACGTTGAGTAGGCTAACCACGTTATTACATTAATGCATGTAAGGTGAACTAGCAAACATCATCATAGCTACATGCGGCTGTCCTCTTGTTTGATGGCAGATACTCCCTTCACCCTGGCCAAAAAGGCTAAAATGACCAAAGAAAAAGTGGGAAACAGCTAAACATGAGAGGATTTTGGACAAAGTTTGTGTTTTTTTTCCATTGTTTAAGCACTGCTTCCAGCCAAGAGTGATACCATATATGCCCCATAGCTGCAGAAAAGGCTAACATTGTTATCTTTTTACAAAAAAAAACCAAACAGCTGAACATGAGAGGTTTTTGGACAAAGTTTGTGTTCTCCATTCTTTAAGCACCGGTTTGAGCACCGTTTAAGCACCGGCACCGTTTCAAAAGTACCGATTTGGCACCGGTATCGGATAAAACCTAAACGATACCCATCCCTAGTCCAGAGGGCATCCTAGAACAGAGCTGGCCCTTCGGATCACCCTGTTCAGTCTCTTCCTGTCCCCAGCAGAGATGCTGCCGCCCCAGCAGACCACACCATAAAAGATAGCAGAAGCCACAACAGAGTCATAGAAGGTCTTCAGGAGTGGGCCCTCCACTCCAAACGACCTGAGTCTCCGCAGCAGGTACAGCCTGCTCTGCCCTTTCCTGTAGAGGGCGTCTGAGTTATGAGTCCAGTCCAGTCTATTGTTCAGATGAACACCAAGGTACCTGTAGCTGTCCACAGCCTCAATGTCCATACCTTGGATGTTCAGTGGTTGCAGTGGAGAATGCTTGTGCCTGCGGAAGTCTACCACCAGCTCCTTGGTTTTACTGGCGTTGATCTGGAGGTAGTTCAGCTGGCACCAGTCCACAAAGTCTTGGGTCAGACCTCTGTACTCCTTGTCGTCCCCATCAGTGATGAGGCCGACTATTGCAGAGTCATCAGAGAACTTCTGCAGGAAGCACTGGGTGGAATTGTGGGAGAAGTCTGCAGTGTAGATGGTGAAGAGGAACGGAGCCAGAACCGTTCCCTGTGGGGCCCCCGTACTGCAGACGACCCTGTCCGACACACAGCCCTGAGTCCTCACATACTGTGGTCGGTCGGTGAGGTAGTCCAGGATCCAGGTAGTGAGGTGATGGTCCACTCCAGAGTTCACCAGCTTGTCCTTTAGAACCGAGGGAAGAATGGTGTTGAAGGCACTGGAGAAATCAAAGAACATGATTCTCACAGTGCTTCCAGCGGTCTCCAGGTGAGCGAGGGAACGATGTAGGAGGTGAATGACGGCATCATCCGCTCCAATGCCAGGCTGGTAGGCAAACTGAAGTGGGTCCAGTGATGAGCTTATTAGGCGCCGAAGCTGAGCCAGGACCAACCGCTCCAGGGTCTTCATCAGGTGGGATGTCAGAGCCACCGGCCTGTAGCTGTTGAGGTCCTTGGGGCGTGAAGTCTTTGGCACTGGTACAACACAGGAGGTTTTCCAGAGCTGTGGGACTCTTCCCAACCTCAGGCTCAGGTTGAAGAGGTGCTCCATCACCCCACACAGTTGGTCCGCGCAGGACCTGACGACCCTCGAGCTGATGCCATCTGGACCCGCTGCCTTCTTGCCATTAATCCTCCTCAGTTCCCTCCTAACCTGGGTGGTTGAGAGAGACAGGCTGGAGCCTTGTGTTGAGTGTGTATAGGGCTTTGGAGTTGACGTCACGCCGCAATGCATTATGGGAGCGCAGCGCCATTTTCGGGGTCTACGAATCAAACCAAACACACTGTGTTGGAACGACGACTACAAGAAAGATGCTTAAAAGCAGCTCAAAAGAGAATGAACTGTATAGAGACCGATTTCATTCAGAGGCGAAGCAGCGGTACTTGCAGAAAATAGCGTGCATTGGAAATGTGGACCAGTATGAAATAGGGCCGTGGAGTAGAAACCCTGAAGACCAACTGCTACTGACATAGCCTGACATATTTTCGTACCTTATCTGTGGAATCAGCGCGTACAAGTCGTCATTCAAGCAAAGGTAAGTCAGCTGGAGTACTGCGAGTGAAATGCGTTTGATTTCCTTGCAAACATTCAGATTACTGCAGCATAAATTCATTCATGAGGGGAAATTACAGTGAGAACATGTGGAGGCTGTTAGGTGGATAACATAGCGAGTTCAGTGCATTGATGAGACATTCTCCTGAAGGATTGTTATTCTTTATGGTTAAAGAAATTGCACTAATTTATTAATGTTTATTATAAATAATCCTAATTAAACATCTTGCTTCCATGTTTGTATCTTGTGTCACTAAAAATACATTTTATTTTAATTTTATATATTGATCAATGACCTGCAGAATCTCCTTATCATATTAAGTGATTCATAATTGTCACTTTATGCTTTCTCCATCTCTAAAGTGATGACATCCTTGCATTACCGGTACATACTTTAGGTTCATTTTCTGCAGGCAGATTTACACTATAACATGCAGCGTTCTATAGATGGACACATAAAGAAATGAAAAATTACATGTATGTGCTAACTTTCTAAACACTTTGTTACATTTATGATAAAGTAGATAAAACACATTTACGTCGGCCTTGGCTCATAGTTCTTGTCTTTAAATGAACTTTGTCTGTGTGTGTTTCAGGTCCTGCACTCTCAAAGACTGAATGAACCAGCATTGCAGCCATGGGTCACTGTGAGCATCACAGGGAAGGTTGAAGCCGCCCACTGCAGCTGCATGGCCGGAGTCGCAGAGACCTGCAGCCATGTCGCTGCTCTTCTGTTTAATGTAGAAGCAACAGTGTTGATCCGTGGCACAAGGACTGTTACAGATGAACCTGCATACTGGGTTTTGCTGGGTAATGTGACCAAGATACAGCCAGAGGTTGGCCATAAGATAGACTTCTCCTCTTCAGCTGCCCAAAAAAAGGCTCTTGATCAAAACCTAAACAGACCATCTGTAGTGACGGGGAAAAGGAGCCGTCCTCAAAACAGAAAAATCCCACCTGCTACTGTGGAGGAGTCGTCACTGCTATTGGATACTTTGCTGGAACACAGTAAAGCTGTGGGTTGTGGGAATGACCCATAATGTTTTATCTAGGGGTCTAGATTTATGCCTGTAGTGCACTGCCGTGTAAATAATTTGCATTTACTGAATATGTACTGACTGAGTCCCACTGTTCAAAAGTTGAATAAAGAAACAAACTAATTTTTGCCTCTTTTTTTTTTTTTCATTGAAACCACCTTATAGAACATCACATCAGTTACAATGTAGAATCCATGTCATTTATAGTTTACAAATGACAAAATGTTTACACAAAATCATGAGTGTTTACATGACATCACCCACTACTAACATTATTTACTGTATCTTTTGAAAAAATACAGCAATTTTAACAGCACAAGACTTAAGAACATTTAACAGGAGCAGGTTTCATTCTTCTCTGGTTTTATTATCACACTGTTCACCAAAACGCAGCAAACCTTCACCATCTTATCCAGGAGGGTCACCTCTTCACCCTCACATGGAAGAAGTAATCTGATTGGCATGGTGGTATGTTTGCAGCAGGTCCCTTGTGTAGCGCTGGAACCCAGTCACGATGTTTCATCCATTTCATAGGCTGGTTTGCTGCAATAATGCCAAATAATTAGCATCTCTATAAATAGAAGGTAGTTCTGCAAAATCACTCAGTAGGATGTTTGTTCTAATTTGCTATGAGCTCAGAGCGCATAGAAAATAATACTAATAGGCTATAAAGAGTGATATGAACATATTTAGAACTTACCGTAATGAAAATGTCTGGAGCACCAACAGATATTTGGAGATGGAAGAGAACTGCACGTCAGCTCGTCTCACAGCTGCTATCCAGGCTACACGCCTTCGTTTGGTAACATCAATACACAAGCTGCTCATGTTGCTTCCAGGTTGGGAAAGAATGAAAAGATAAACCATTTTCAAGCTTATTCTCTTGCCGGTCGTGTGATCGAACATTGCAGCCGACCACACAGCAAATACGAACCATGGCTGTTGTGTGTGACTTCGCTCCCTTTTCACTTGCGCTAGACCCCCAAAATGGCGGATCGGGCCAAAATCCTTTCCACGCCCACCCCCCGTGACATCACGCTCCAAAGCCCTATTGGATGCTGCAGTTGGGGGTGGGGGGGAGTGAGCAGGGTGAATAGAGGAGGTGTGAAGTGTCTGAGGTGGAACAGCAGCAGTGGGGGTGGGTGAGTCTGCAGCCGATGTTGCAGACTGCCTCATGGCTGAATCAAATCTGTTGAAGTATATATTATATACTGTATATGAAGTAATATTGTATGCTGTAATCGTACTGGACAATTAGTGATACAAAACAACTGTTTTATCCTGTGAATAAAAGTATGTTTTTGTCAATGTACCATAATAACAGAAGCGAAACGCAATATTGTGTCAGGACAATTCACTATTTATGCACAATAAACACAATAAATAAAGGAGCATAGCGCGACAATTTCTGTTCAGCGCCAGACTTGCTTGTAACCTATATCACCAATTATGTTATGAAAATGACTATTAACTACTAAAAAACTCTGACCTTTGTGGAAATGCTTGGAGGAGACTAACCTGTGAGCTGGAGGGTTCTGAGACGTTATATTTGGTATATCCAGACCATCCGTCGGCTCTTAGGAAACATGGCTTAAAAAAAATTCTCTTCAACGACGTAATCTGATAAAAAAAAAAAACGATCTCTTTACCCGTCGGCTTCCCGTGGCTGTCATGCGACCGGCTATTGCAGTTAATAATACAACAGCTTCTTGACATTTTTGTGTTTCTTTTTATCGCTGTGTGACTGAGTTCAATTGAAAGCCTGCGTGCGCTAGTACCTCTTGCCACAAGTTCCCAGAATCCTTTGCGGTTTTACCCCTGAATGACGTCACATTTTCAATCTTTATCCTGGTGGGCCGATCTCTAGTCAAAATGCCCGGGCCGATTTTTTGTCCCAGTCCAGCTTTGCAGCCAAGCACAACAGTAAAAGAAGACTTTTCATACCCCGTTGTGCGTATCGCTACCGTGCTGGTCCCCTTCTTCTCTACAGTGTGACTCACCGGGATGTCAAAAGTGAGCGGGACCTCGTCCATGTTTGTGATGTGGCTGGGCTGGATGTGTTTGTCGCCGATGTGTTTGCTGCAGTAGGAGCGGAAGATGGCCAGCTTTTCCTTATAATCCGCTGGAAGTTGCTGCGCTACCGTAGTCCTGGTCCGGATGGAAAAATGGCACAGTTTCATAAAACGAAAGCACCAAGACGGACCTCCTTGGAAATGTTCAATGTTCATCTCTTCAGCTAGTGAAACCGCTTTTAGCCGAATGGTGACCGTCGAAACGCTTCTCCCGCTCGTTCTTTGCTCGATGATCCACCGCTCGAGTCTTTCCTCCAACTCGGGCCACCTCGCCTTATGTCCGCGGAAACTCAGCTGCTTCTTCTTGACCTGCCGGAGCTTGTTTTCCAGCTTCCTCCACTTGCGAACCATCGATTCATTAATCTTAAATTCTCTCGCGGCTGCTTGATTTCCATGTTCCTCCGCGTAGCTGATGGCCTTCAGTTTAAACTGTGCTTCATAAGCGTGTCTCTTTGCCATTTTCAGGGTTGTTAAAACAACGATGTTCCACATAATGCACATACCTGACCTTTTATACAGGTATGTGCGATTGTCCGGTATATACGATCAACGCCCACACTTCACCCTTTAGCGTTCTCATGGTGTTCTCTACTACGTCCTCCTTACAACACACAGGGCGCACTGCGCTATAGGGCGCGCCGTACTTTTTGAAGAAAATCTAAGACTTTTAAGTGCGCCTTATGGTCGTGAAAATACGGTACAAATCGTTTCAGTGGTTTCAGACTGGGCCAAAACAAAAACCACTGTCATAATGTCTATATCACAATGATACAGAAGAAAGTGCTCTAGCACAGCTGCATTATCTCGGCACGAGCTGTTAGTTTCAGCAGTATTGCATATGTAGACTTTTACTAATGGTGTAGCTTTAGAAGATCACCATAAGTCTGGTGGTGTTTGTACAGTGTACTCGTTGTACACTGGTTGTACTGGTTCAGGCTCTGTCGTGGTTTTTGGGCTGTCACCAGATAGCATATTCACTGATTTTTATCAGAAAGAGGGTGTGTTGTTTCTTTTGTGATGCTTTTCAGAAGTTTTGTTTTTCAGATGCCGAATAATGGACCTAGTTAAGTATTCACTGTACAACCTGCAGTGTGACGTGAGTGCAGGAATTACTGTCACGTAGGTACACATGCACACTTATAAGACGAGCTACAAATCCACAGGTCTTATTTACGTTGGGTTGATGAACACAACACACACACACACACACACACACGGAGAAGGTCACATCAATGCAACAACATGCTCTAACTCTGAGACACCGCAGGTATAAGAAATGCAATCAAATAGGTGAAGCACACTCTGCTTGGTGGTAGATAAGCCATCCCTCGCTGCTGTACAGCCAAAGATGAATCAGCTGTCACACCCTCTGGATGACAGCTTAAAGAACCACTTCTGAGCTGCCTCACAGAGTCAAACAGACACACACACACACACACACACACACACACACACACTCTAAATGTACCCAAATGAAGCCTTTCTTCTATTTAAATCCAAAAATAATACAACACAAAATGTAAGGTCAAAAATATTTTGCACAGCTTATTTCAAGTATTCTTATTAAAGAAAATATCACTATAAATAATAACACAAATAATATCTTCAGCTGACTTTTAAGACTCTGTCCCTCTATTTGGGCTCTACAATTTTGTTGTACATATACAATGACAGTGAAGGGCTCTTCTGTTCTATTATACGAGTGCTTACATTCAACCCATCAGCACTGCAGTCACTTTTCAGCAGACAGTTGTGTAAAGATGAAAAACCTGCCTTCATTTCAAACAGATTTTAAGGGAGTAGAATCTTATCATCCAGATGGCTTTTAAAATGTACATTTGTGTAAATTCAACAGTTTTGTGATGTTTTGTTACCTTGTAACAAGAGAATATATGTGCATACATTTTCTTCTGTCTAATGCCTCACTACCTTCCTCCCACTCATCACACATAGACACAGTCACACACACACACTTCACACTTTTTCCTCCCTCCTCATGGCTGCAGCTGGCAGTTCCCACTGCTCTTGCCATTTCCATACCTCTCTGTTACTCTGCATCCATCTCTCTTCTCTCTTTGGCCTGGGAGAAAAGGCGAGGGGAGGAGAGCACCATAGCTCCAGGCCATTACCCATCACATATAAGCTCAAAGCGGGCCTACCACACACACACATCATTAATTAAACCTGCACCACTTACCAACACGCCTGTTTTCTTGCACACACACACGCACACACACACACGCACACGCACATATTTGATCCCTCGCTGTTTTCATTGACTCAACCCTCCCCTCCTCCATGCACATTGTTGAAGGTCAATAATAAATGATGGGTATGGTCTGCAGACACGAGCACATTCAGAGACACACACACAAGAACAAAAGCTTCAAATACACAACAAACAAGGTACACAAACCAAAAGCTTGTCTCTACAGCAGTAGAGCACATCTGTCACAAAAGGAGGACAGGCAACGGGTCAGCATCCACCCCCGCCTCACAACTTGCCCTGGATTGGTTCCCACAATCATGCCATCCCTGCTGTCAATCTTCCCCTACAAAAAACCCCAACAACCAGCTGAAAATCGATGCAGACTGTGAAGCAACGACCCTAAAGCAAAGCTGTGCAAGAGATAATAACGCAGCCAGACTGTAGCGTTTATCTAAACATCAAATTGATTAAACAATTAGTTTACCGGGAGTGAGAAAAGGATCTCGGCACAGAAAATGCTTTTGTTATCCATCTCGTCTTTCCACACAGTAAACACGCAGAAGAAATCTCATTATAATCCAAGCTGTATAACAAAATGAGTTCAACGGGATCTTTAACACTGATAAACGCCTCATTATTTTCATGTTTGTGAGTGCAGCAGTGATAGCATACATGTAAACGCGCTCATTCGCTGATCTTATAAAAGGCCAGTTTATCAAGCCAAACATCATCTTGCTTAAAGACAGGCACAGGTTAAACATGAGGAGCGCTGTGTGAAATTCTGTCATATATACCCACCGATCGTCTGTGTCTGTTTGAATTACTATTCAGCAAATGCTTTGTAAATCACATTGTGGCTAACAGGATTTACTACGTTCCCCTCTGCACCATTTAACACTCTAACAAGGCAATCACAATTCAACTGACAAGGCTCATCAGGTGCTCCATACTGACTGATGACAGACAGTGTGGGAGGGTGAAATTTCATTTGGAGCCATAATCATAAATGTATGTTCGACATTTTTAACAGCAGTTCACAAATTTTGAGATTAGCACCTTAAAATCCGAAATACTAAAAACCCACACCTTTCTGATTTGGCGTTTCTGCCCAACATCTGCTGACATGCGTGTTGGCAGAAAGCCCTCTGGTGGTTACAGTCGAGACTGCACACCTGCCTGACAGCTGTTTTCGTGCTTAAACAACATCCAATACATCATCTTACTGTAAATTCCATTGTTTCAGCTTTTAAACCACTTATAGATTTAAAAAAAGACTCAAATGGAAACACCTGTTTATTTGCATTTCAGCAAATGAAATACCTGAGATCTAAATGTCCTCTATTGCATTAACAGATTGAAGATTTTTCCAACACCCACCCTGATTTAAATGAAACCGACAAGTTTGAAAGTTTAAAACTTGAGATGAATGTATGTAAATCTGAAGATGTCCATACATGTCGTGTCAAACTAATAATGTGAACAGAGAGATCAACAGGTAAAGAAAGAGTTTGCAATAAAGGAGGGAAAAAAGAAAGAAAAAAACATGTAGTTTTCCAGGAAGCACCTAGCAGAGGTTAACAACAACACTCTCAAGACTCTCACCAAGTGAAACGAACAATGGTGCTAAATTTAGCTCATCATTATCATCTGCACATGACTACCAGACACTTGCCCTTTGTCTACGCAGAACTTACTTTCTTGTTTAAGTTCTTTAAATACGACGTAAAAACAAGGAAGTAACATTGACGAATCAGCCGCCAACTACCAGTAAAGTCTCCAAAGACGTAAGTGTTAATTACACAATATTTCAGAATTTAATTTGAAAATGTCGACAACTGCACTGCAGCACAAACTAAAAGAGTGTGTCATCTTGGGAACACACACACGCAAATGGTCGCACGGACCATTAAGGGCTGGTCATTATGCCTCACACTCACACACACACACACACACACGCACACACACTTACACACACACACACACACTTACACACACACACACACACACACACGCACGCACACACACACACACACACGCACGTACACACACTTACACACACACTTACACACACACACACACACACACACACGCACGCACGCACGCACACACACGCACACACACGCACACACACGCACGCACACGCACGCACACGCACGCACACGCACGCACACTTACACACACACACACACGCACGCACGCACGCTTACACACACACACACACACACGCACACACACACACACACGCACGCACGCACGCACGCACGCACACTTACACACACACACACACGCACGCACGCACGCACGCACACTTACACACACACACACACACACACGCACGCACGCACACTTACACACACACACACACACACACACACACACGCACACACACGCACGCACGCACGCACACTTACACACACACACACGCACACACACGCACGCACGCACGCACGCACACTTACACACTTACACACACACACGCACACACACGCACACACACACACGCACGCACGCACACTTACACACACACACACACACACACACACATACACACTTCATGGCCTTGAGCTGAACAAAAACACAGTGAGCAGGATTAAATGCCCGAGGCCAACCCCGACACATCGAGCATTCTTTCATGAACGTAAGCATTTAAAAACAACAGACTGTAACTGTTGTTCACTATTATTTGTAGAACTTGGTGTAAGTATTTCTTAACATGATGCTACGTACCCCTAAAATAAGAGAGGGGATGTCTATATCATTCCTATTCCATTTCCATGCCATGATAATAGAATTTATTTATCATTACTGGTATAATTTTTCAAGTTTTCATGGCTACATTAAATTAAGAGAATCTTCTGATAGACTGGGCATTTGTTCCCACATTAGTATGATTAATGCTGCTTACAGAAGCTAATTTGACTTAAAGTAAACATTCACCATTAACCTTTTTTTAAGAGATGCTCAAATGTTCCCTGAACTAAAACCTCTCTTTTGAACACTAAAGTAAAAATAGAGAATGAATCCAACTGTGCATGTAGCAGTGCTGATAAGTTGGGTCTCCACTGCTTCTTAGACTCTCTCCCACATTAAAACAATGAGCATGGTGAAAGGAGCCGGGCTCGCTGGTGTTCCCAGCCTTTTCCTTCCTGCCAATGTGAATGAGAGCAGAATGTCTCACACCGCTTCTCCTGGTCTGCTTTTAACTGAGGGTGACTCAACCCCTCAACAACACACAGGAGCCGAAGAAAGGTGCGCATTTAAGGGGCTGCAATGTTACAGCACGCATACACTGTATTGCATGAACACAGTTGTAAAAGCTCATCAGGGACGTTGCCAAAAGGTCAGAGTGGTTGGAGGGTCTTAAGAGTGGGAGCCAGTTCCCAGGCCTCTGAGAACAAAACTTTTGGTTTTTTTCCACTGTGGTGGATTTAAAGCTCCCCTCACATGCTGCTGTGTTTCTCTGAGGCTGCAGGCAGGTCTGCAGGGAGGCCAACGCAGTAAATCAACAAGAACATTTAAAGCACTCACTGTACATGACAAGTAGTCGCTCTGTGTGAATTTACCAGTCATTCACGCAGACTGCTAACGAAACCCAACACAATTAGCAGTGCTGCAGAAGGCAAGGCTCTTTAAAGATAAGCAAGAACAAGCAAACACTTGATCGGAGGGAGCTGCAGCACAACAAAGATCTTTGAAGTACAGCAGGAGGACGGATATGTTAGAAATGGGACCTCTCTAACAGTTAGGAAACTAAAAGTTGCTAAATGCCATTTAAACACTGACAACAGAGCATCGAGGACATTTCACATGTAAGAAAATGATTCACACAGGACTTTTTAAAAGCATGAACAAGAAAACTCTCTTCCCTTTTCAACAACATTAACTCATTGCTGTGTAATTCATAATGACAGGTCTCTAAATCTTACCATAGCAGCAGAGCAGACACATCTTTGACTTTTTACCTTTCCGGCTCCAAAACCAGTACTTGCGTCGTCGTTTCATTATCCGTCCAGTGTCTTTTACTTTAAAATGATAACCCAAATGGTCCTTCTAAACATATATATTCAGCTAAAGATAGTATTCATCCTCACTGTGTCGTCCAGCCTGTGAGAATCACCTTACCCGAGGATATATCGCGTCTCAGACAGGATCTCAGGAAGTCCATCTCGTGCCCAAAAGTGAGGTGTATAAAAAGATTAGGAAAGGAAAAGTGTTACAAAGAAACACTAATGTTGCACTTCCCAAGTGTAAAAAAGTGTACCTTTCCAGTACACCTCTGGGTGCACACTATGCTGCGCTTTACCCTACGATCCTGCAGAGAAAGATAAAAGATGAATCAGCAAGCCACAAACACATTTTAATCCTGTTGCAGAAGGGATGTCCTCAGTTTCGCAAAGGTGAGAACCAAAAAGGCGGGCTGTACGTTTTCACAATATCATCCTTTGTTAAACTTCCTCAAAGTGGAAGGCTCCTTAGCTCATTGGTTCCTTGGTGTCTAGCAGGCCAACACAGCAAGGCTGATTCCTCCTTTTCTCAGTTCAAACTAAAGGTAACAGTGTTGTAGTGGTCTGGGAAGGACCTCTTAGGCTATAACAATGCTTGTCAGGACCGGGAAAAGACACACACACACACACACACACACACACACACACACACACACACACACACACACTGCAGTCAGGAAGCTCTGGTTGGCGCATGGAAAGAAAAACAGAATGTCCTGGCTGAAACATGGCAGCTATTTAAGCTTCTATTGATTGGGCAAACTGAATCTCAGACTCATTAACATTTAGAAATATATTACAACAACAGATTTACAATAAATTAAAAATCGCCTGAGAGGACAAGCTGACCTTGAATACAGATGAAGATATAAACACAGAAGTTTCAAAATAGCCATGAAATTTTTCACAGAACTGGTGTGTTTTATGATGAGTTTATGAAATTAAAAAAAAACAAATACTGAACACTAGTGTGTAAAAGTAAAGAACAATAGAATCAAGAGCTGCTCAGATGGGAGGTACGCCTGGTTTTGCAAAGAGAATCAAAAGCACCGAACACGATGATTACTCTTCTAATTGATGCGGGATCAGCTGCACAGTGTCATGCCACTCTAAAGTGCAGCTGATACAGGCTTCATTATAAAGGACTACATTTCTCTGAAAGGGCCCTGCCACACTGAGCAGTGACAACCATTTGTAAACATTCCTAAGCGTTTAATGCCTCCTACTGGAGCGTTTGTGAACTGCACCAGTACCTCAAAAATAATTCTACGGTGAATCCATCTGTTTGAGACAGTTTGTGTATGCAGATCCTGACATTACACAAACACACAGACACAAAAGCCATTTTAGTGCACTACACACCCACAGTGATTATTCCCTGAGTAAACCAAACCCCTCCTCCAGACTTCAATGAGCAATCATCTATAGTCTGGGTCGTTTCCAGCAGACAGTGTAAACTTTGGGAAGAAATTCCAATAAGGAAACAACCGCATTACTCAGTCTAATAAAGTTAAAGATTAACAAAAATACATACACACCTGGCAAGTGGTTAAATATTATTGTACAACATTTTCACGCCAATGTTAACATGCCAGTGAATATAACAAATGGAAAAACACATCTCAGACGATGTCCTGAAAGTCAAGTGATTAAAAAAAAAAAAAAAAAATCAATAAATTGATGAGATTCCTCCTGATTCTCGTGACTTTTTCCAAAGAACAAAGCGATAACGAACTTGTGAATGGAAAAATACCAGACAAAAGTATCCATGGAAACCAATTAAAAAGAACTTTTAAAAACACATTAATTCAACATTTGATCCCAGACCTCAGGACAGCTTGAGGGTGGATATTCATTTATTACGTTTCTAAAATATTTATCCTCAAACTGAAAGTCTGACATCACAGATCAGCTGTGAGGTGTTGAGTAGGCCACCAAACTATGCTTGGAGCTAAACAAATGTACTGTGACACCTGCACCGAAATCAGAATAATACTTTTTATTCAACAGTTTGTAGTCATCTCATAGCAATTCACGTTTTCCACATTTAAGTTCTTTGCGTTATCCTGAGGAAATGATCTTACTTGTTAGCAGGTATCGTAACTACTCCAAAAACAAAAAACAATTAATTTTTTTAGTTATTACAAAAACCTATTAGTTACATTTTCAATAAAATATTATTTTATAAATTAATAATCTGAGCTGCTGTTATAAAAATCGTAACTTTTGGAGTCGTGCACACATACAGTCCTGTGCAAAAGCTCAGGCACACCTCACTCCTTATACTGTAAACAGGAAATAGGTGAAGCGATTTATTAAAACATATGAAAATATACATGGAAATACAATAAATAAGACAAAAAACCTTTTTGTACAATTCTAACGAGCTTGAAAATCAGTATTTGGTATGATCACCTTTATTCTTTCGATGCAGCCTGAACCTGTGCAAGCCTTTGTCTCATTTCTTTAAGTAGTCTGCAGGAATAATTCTTCAGGGTTCTTGAAGAACATTCAAAGATCTTCTTTCGATGTTGGCTACCTTTTGTTCTGTCAAGATGACTCCTCATTGCTTCAGTAATGTTGAGGTCCGGGCTCTGGGGAGGCCGGTCCATGCGAGATGCTTTTACTGCACTGGCAGTGTGTTTAGGCTCATTGTTGCGCTAAACACGAAGCTCCTGCCATTTATAATTTAGTCTATTTTGATTTTGGCTGAAGTGCAGCCTCAAACCATGGCAGCGCCTCCACCATGTATTACAGATAGCTGTAGACACTGTTTCACATCTCTCCCGGCCTCTTGCATACATACTGTACCGACGACAATTTGAACCACAAATGTCAAATTTGGGCTCATGGAGGTTTTATCTCTTCGGTCCAGCTATTGTGTGATGTTGCATACCTCATCTTCTCCTTGTTTTGCTTATTAACTAGAACTACTCGACACTCTTTTATACTGCCGACACTTTATTCACTTTTAGTCACTTGCAGTTATTTATTCACCTATTCAGTCACTTTAATTTTAAAACTGTGTAATTTTATAACTGTGTATATACTGTATATTCTGTGTATTTATTATCTCACTCTTATTGTTTGTCCTTATCTTCAATGTCATGCTGCTTTGTTGTATCTTAATTACCCCTTGGGGATAAATAAAGTCTTTCTGATTCTGATTATTTAATGATGGCTTCTTGACAGCCATCATCCACTGAGAGCATTTCTGAAGAGGCTTTAGCGAACACTACATGGATCAACTGAAGGGCCAGATGGATCTCAGGGTCTGTGTCAGATCTTTGCTGGATGTTTTCCAGTTTGTCAATAATGTGACTTTCAGATAGTGTTCATCTGCTGTACATAGTTTTTTTTAGGGCTAACATTTCTTAATTAGTCCTCCATTGTCAGGTTTCCTTAAAATTTGTAAGGATGTAGTGCACAGCATGTCAAGATTGCATTTAATAGCTCTTTAGGAATCAGCTCGTTGAAACTTGTGAGGTATGAGGAAGGGGCTGAAAATGAGTAAACAAACAACAACAAAATAACCCAACAACCTTGAAAGACCTTCAGAAAGCAAGTCCAGCTTCTTGTTAGTTTAAATATAAAGAAATAAAGGCCATTATTTCAGACTCTTGCATGGTACATGTGGATTTTTCCTCCAATCTAAGCCGTTAAGACTCTTTAATCACATTTTATTTACAAGATTTTAACTATGGTGTAACCACAGAAGTGGGTGTGGTGGGGGGCTGCGACTGGCCGCTTTCATCATTCAAATAGCAATCACACATGAAGCAATGCTTCTCCATAACCACACATATGATTTATGAGCAGTGTTTACTTATGTGGTTCAGCAAAGCATGTCATAGAAAAAACTAATCACTGTTGAGCCACCGTGAACTCAACTGTACAAGAGAACCATTGCTGAAGAGAGTTAAAGCCAGCGGAGGACAGTAAGACAGTTCAGCTCAGCATGAATGACCATCAGTGCAGCAAAAACAATACCGGCAACAGCAGGCTAGCAGGCCACACAGCTGCTGATTCATACAGTCCCACTGCTTCTATCTTAGCACACAAAAAACAAACAGTCCCTTTGTTGGAGACTGATACGGCTGTGTTCACATCAGCATAAACCGACGTGCTGTGAAGCTATTTGGACTTCACTGAATTCATTTTACTGTGCGTGTAGATCATTGTGAGACATTTCTAAGACATGGGCCCACATACACAGATATATTCTGAAGGTTATGATGGTATCCAAAGATATTTACATGGTGCAATCCAACTCCGTTACACTGACACGACAAAAAAGGGCTGACATGGTAACAATGTGTTACAGGTTCAAAGGATAACAAACTTGCAGACCTAATAGTTTATTTCCTGACCTTTTGTCCCCAGTGACGTGATCAAAACTGACACAAACGACTGCAACATCTGTCCTTCAGAATAAAATAATGGCTTAGAATCCACATTCATACCAAAGCTAGTGAATCGTCTGGCCTGAGTGAATGGAAGTAGAGCGTAACAGATGATTAAAAGTTTAAAACCGTGTCTCTGCTGAAAGCCAGAAAATAACCGCAGTCAAAGAAATGCAGGCTCAGCCAGGCATAATAAAAATGCTGGATCATTAAGAGTCATATTGGATCAAGTTGAACAGAAGAAACAACTGCAGCAGGGGCAATTAAGTCATACGTATTAGTTCGATTCAGTGCTTTAACTCCCGAGAGCGATCACAGTTCATGTGCAGGTTAAATTTACTGTGACAGAACCAGCATGACAGATTTGTTGTTCGGTGCTAATAAACTGGCAGTGAGAATGACGGCTGGCTTTCATGGTAAGATGTTAAAGCCTCTTCTGATGGAAAATGACAAATCAAATCAATTCTTCCAGAAATTAGCCAAGACTTCACATTAACCACATCAGCAGCCTGCGTTGCTCAGTTCTCAGATTCAGTGCTGCATTTTGTTATTATCCTTTGGCATATTATCATAAAAGCAGTTTTACATAAAGCATAGACAACTTGGTATATGGCGACATTGTGCAATACAAAGGGAAGTGATTATAAACGTATAAAAGTGACTGCAAACACAAGGTGATTCAATGCTTGGTAATATTTTTGGGTATTTTAGGACTGAGCTCACTTCCTCACCTTAAAGGTGTGGACTTGTAACAGGAGCGGTCCACTGACAGGCAGATTTTATGATCTGAAGCCACCTTCCCTCTTCATACATGTAGTGATAATCACTGAACAAAGTTCACATCAAACTAGGAGTACTGTATTCTTAGCTGCATGTTTGCACAAGCATGCAGTAGGACTGCAAGATAAGGCGATAAGTCTAAGCTGATCTTGCCCAGTCATAATTGTAATAATCATTTGGATCCTTTTTCAGAGTAATTTCAAATGTAAAACTGGATTAGCGAGCCGGGCAAACTTTCAGTCACAAGTGCCAGGTCGGGGTTCTGCAAAGAGTCATCTGGAAGTTTGTTTGGTCACAGATCCCAAGATTTTTTTAATGCATTTGAAATGTTAAGCTGAGATACAAAGTGCACAGAAACCTTCTGAGGAACACCTGAGAGGTGTGTGTACAGGCAGTGTCATATGACTGCCTACTAATTTTTGTTCACTGTGGTTATTTGGAAGAAAAAAAGAAAAAACATGCCCTCCAGCCTGCAGATGGTTACACAACAGGTTGGGTCTTGCCTTTAAACCCTTCATACCTGCTGATCAGCCAGCACTTCAGCAGTGGTGTGTAAACACGGGGCTGTAACGGAGGTGTGCCGAGTGTCACGGCCTGGCCATTCCACGCTTACCCAACCGGACTGAGGAAAACACATCACGGCTATGTGACAACTAAAAAAGTCATAAGGTACGATCTGAGTCATTCGTACCTGCACATGAAAGCGTATTTAATGTTTCTAGTGGTTCCTGTGAAGACATATTAAATATTTAAGAAGTTGGATAAAAAAGTCGCACAAAATAAATAATAAAAATAATAGTTGAGAAATGAATCTCTCAGAGTGGCTTTGGGATTGTAGCCTACATCTAATCATCAAAATGTTCCCTACAATTTAAAAAACAAACCCTCACCTGCTTCTCGTCGCTGCGTGGCGTCCAGACTTCTCGGTTTCCTGCGAAAAGCCACTCTGTTAAAGCTCTCCATTTCCCCCCGAGACTCTGACCGCTCAAGCATTCGGATACTTAAGTGACAGGAATTTCAATCTTCAAGAATAACCACGAAAATGTTGAGCAACGCGATCCCCTCCTCGCTGCAAGTTCACAACCACGTCCAGCTTCGCAGCGCCACTTACAACTGTTTGCCCGGGTCAGTCAGCAGCACTGAAGACGCGCTGGATTTCGGTAAACAGACCTAATAATAATATTCATAAATATAGAAAACCTATGTGAAAGACTTTCGGTTTGATTCAGTGAGTTCCCTCCAATGGCACCTTGATTGGGTGCTTCCCGAGCCGCACCCGCCTCTCCAGTCAGCGGAGCAGAAGCCTGTTTTTTTTTAAACCACCTTACAGCGACTTGTGCGGTTTTTATTCCCTCACACACAAAAAACAGAGCAGTGTTGTGTGTGTATATCAGAGGTGTGGACTCGAGTCACATGACTTGGACTCGAGTCAGACTCGAGTCATTAATTTTATGACTTTAGACTTGACTTGAAAAAATGTTCTAAGACTTGTGACTTGACTTGGACTTTTACACCAATGACCTGGGACTTGAATTGGACTTGAACCGGTTTACTTGAAAAGACTTGATATTTCACCCCAAATATAAAATTTAACATGCATATTATATAGAGATTGAAAATGTGACGTCATTCACGGGTAAAACCGCAAAGGATTCTGGGAACTCGTGGCAAGAGGTACTAGCGCACGCAGGCTTTCAATTGAACTCAGTCACACAGCGATAAAAAGAAACACAAAAATGTCAAGAAGCTGTTGTATTATTAACTGCAATAGCCGGTCGCATGACAGCCACGGGAAGCCGACGGGTAAAGAGATCGGTTGTTATCGGATTACGTCGTTGAAGAGAAATTGTTCGAGCCATGTTTCCGAAGTAACAAAGACGCGACTGGATTGCAGCCATTCAAAGACCAAATATAACGTCCCAGAACACTCCAGCTCACAGGTTAGTCTGCTCCAAGCATTTACACAAAGGTCAGTCTGCTGTTGTAGTTAATGCGTCATTTTCATAACATAATTGGTGATATAGGTTACAAGCAAGTCTGGCGCTGAACAGAAATTGTGGCGCTATGCTCCTTTATTTATTGTGCATAAATAGTGAATTGTCCTGACACAATATTGTGTTTCGCTTCTGTTATTATGGTACATTGACAAAAACATATACTTTTATTCACAGGGTAAAACAGGTTTTTTGTATCACTAATTGCCCAGTACGATTACAGCATACAGTATTATTGTCACTGCTACATTTCTGTGATGCTACCAGAAATTATTTCCACTACTAATTAATTACCGTTGAGCTCAAAGGTCCTATTAATAAACGGTTAACGAATGTGTATTTATGAAGACGATTTGTGAGACTGGTAAACTTATGATACGTACGATGGTCTTTCGTTCTACACGGTGCATTTCAAGGTCCTGCACCCATCCGTCGGTAAACTGTACCTGGGCTTGTTGCAGTGACCGTAAGTTACTAAACTTCATGAGTGTGTGCACTCACTCCAAGAACCGTATAATTATAAATATGCATATAAATATGCTAAGATGAGATAGCTGACTTCATCTAACTAGCAAATGTTGTCCAGGCTACGTTGGTGATACAGTTTTTTTTAATGTGTATGATATTTTTGTCATGCGATTTTAATAAAGCCGGTCCTACAACCGCATCCAAGAATAACATGCAGCTTATCTCAGAACTGTCGGTGAAAATTATTCTTGGAGCTAGGTTTAATTGAGCTGCATTTTTAAAGAGGTGCAATTTTACAATTTGTGTATATTTTCTAAGTTCACTATTTTGTCATGTGTTGAGAAAAACACAGATTTTAAAATTACATGGTCTAATATTTACATTTAGCATAACTGCAACATTATTTTTTCATTTTTTTTTTAAAGACTCGAAAGGACTTGAAATTCAAAATTTCAGACTTGTGACTTTACTTGGACTTTTACACCAGTGACTTGAGACTCGACTCTGACTTGCCTGACATTACTTGAGACTTGACTTGAGACTTGACTTGAGACTTGAGGATAAAGACTTGAGACTTACTCGAGACTTGCAAAACAATGACTTGGTCCCACCTCTGGTGTATATGTACGGTCATTTTAGATCCTTTAAATAGCAACACAGTGTAAAATGGGCTACTCATACAGAACTAAAATAAAAAAGGGGAAAGTGCCCATTACGCAGAATAGGCCATTCATTTTCCTAATTATAGATTCGTGATTGCATATCACTTTAATGTCAAGCTAAAGCTAACTTTATTGATAGTTACAACAACAACAACAACAACAACAACAACAACAACAACAACAACAACAATAATAATAAACTAATAATGCATTTTTTAGCTGTTACCTTTTATATATTATTTTTTATAATAATATGCAATATTACCAGTGGCACTTACTAAACGGCAGACCGCATACTGCATTGGACTCTAGGAAATATTTGTCACCCCTTTAGGCATGACACTGGCTCACACTGATTTTGTCCTATAGTATAATTTAGCATTTTAACCTATTCTGTGTTGTCTGTAGGAGCACAGGAATACAGGCACCATCATTACAGGAAGTCTCGTGGAGTCTAGTTTTGTGTAGCTCATTAAAAATGGCAAGGCAGAGAAACAGACGCAGAAGCAAAGTCATACAAATCCAAGGGCATCTTTTATTTAGTTGTGAAGCCAATTGAACACCGTTTTAAGTGGTGGAGAAACTTTAAAACCCACCGCAGTACAGCATACTGCTAGCATTCCTTTTTAACCATGTTATATTTTTCCATTTTTAGATTAGTCTCTCTCCATCCATAGCTATGTTGTGCAAACAAACCAAGAGAGTTAGGTCACCGATGAGCCTGCATGAGTGCAGAAGCTACTTTTGGACCACAAATGTTTTCAACGCTCTATAGTTGCAAAAGTAACAATCTAACAATGATAAATCAAACAAATGTACACACACACACACACACACACACACACACACACACACACACACACACACACACACACACACACACACACACACACACACAGCATCCACTCAGTTGTTACTGTTGTAACAGAAGTTCTGTCATTACAAGATTAATACTGACTATGTAGTTTTAATTTATCCCTTCCATATCCATGTGACAAACAACTGTATCTAACATCAGAGACATTATGAGTGTACCAGACAAGTACGGTACAGAAATATGGGACTTCAATTATGCAACAAACTCCACAAACTGCCCATCTCAGTGTTTCAAAAGCAACAATGTCTCAATTTTTACACAGAAAATTGACAATAGTGCTCCTTCATCAAAATCGGCAACACTCCTCCTGCTGTTTTATCATTCTTATCCTGCTGGTTAGTTCATGATGACGGAAATGGTTAAAAGATTTGGTAAATCTTACCCAGATCAGTCTGAAACAGGGGCAACTGTATTGCTCTAATGCATAGTGCAGAATTGTGCTTGAACAGTACTCCATACTGTATGGAGTAAGCATGTAGAGAAAGCTGAACAAGGTGATGTTTTGAGAACAGCGTAAGCTCGGATATGGAAAATGTCAGCATGATTAACATTTTTCTTAATGTCATAATTAGGGGTATTAATGTGAATAATAAAAGTTTTCTGAAGAAAATGGTGAGATTACAATGATGAAGGTGACAGTTACTTAAGAGGAGGCACACCTTTGGGGAATCCTCTGTCCTTAGCTAATGTTAAAAAAGGAGGTCAGTTCACTCCACGGTCACTTAAACCTGTGCAATTCAAAGAGCAAAATAAAAACCTCAGCCCAACAGCCCTAGTCTTGATCTCAAACACCCAACCACTCACCTACCCCGGTCTCTGAGAGACCTGAGCTATGTAACAGACAAACAACACATCACCAGAGTCTGCTGCAAATCATTACAAAAATCAAAGCAAAGGGAGTTATAAAATAGTCCACAAGCATCCAGACTACTGATGATTCAAAACACAATTAAATTCGCCATCAT
This sequence comes from Diplotaxodon limnothrissa, assembly GCF_057381915.1. Taxonomy (NCBI): domain Eukaryota; kingdom Metazoa; phylum Chordata; class Actinopteri; order Cichliformes; family Cichlidae; genus Diplotaxodon; species Diplotaxodon limnothrissa. The sequence continues at coordinate 3,153,917 of NC_140602.1, forward strand.
AAAAACAACAACAAAATGAAAAATATTCTTATTCTTTGAATCTAGACCTTCATTAGCCTGTTTACAAAAACCATATTTGCTAACACCCCTTTGTAAAAATGATATATGTGAGTTTTTGGGGATTATTATGCTGGTAAAATCTAATATTTCAATTTCCTTAAGTTTTTCAAAAGAAGACGTTCTGCTTTTGTTTGTTTTCGTTTTTTGGGGAAACAAATATACATATACAGTAGTGAATGTGCTAAACTGTTTAAGTCTTCATCACAGCAGGAAAACTGTCTTTGAGCTCCATCTCGCAGAATGACAAAAAAGGAAAACACACAAAAATATACAAGTAATAAATATATCAGAAATAAATAATTGGCAGAGTGAATAAATTATAAATAAATACTAGGAGAAACAGGGCGGCAGATTTCAGTGTGTTGTCACTGGCATTTCTGCCTCAGGTCAGGTCTCTGTTTTGTGTTTCCAGGACAGTAGGTCACTTCCAGAGATGAAGGAAGCATCCTGCTCCTCTTCTACGACCCAGGTAACCAGGAGGCCGGCCACAGCTGGGCAGTGTAGTGCTCAGTGAGATCACAGAGCCCAGTAAGCACCCGGTTGGACTGCTTGGTGGAGGGGAGCTAAACTGAGGGAACCCCCGTCCAGTGTGTCTGTGTCTCTGCAGGACTGCTTCCAGACTGAGGTCTGAGCAGGACCAGCGTGGTTAGGTGCCAGGAGGATGGGGCTGCTGGGCCAGACAGTTACGAGGGTCGCAAGGGGAGAGAAGGCTTCTGCTGCTGGACAGGACTGCTCGGTGTTCCTGGTGGTCTGCCAGAAATTTAGGACTGAAAGGAGGCAAAGACACATGAGAAGAGAATAGTGTGAAAAAGGTTATTCCAAATATAAAATGCAAAAATGGAGCATGAGACGGTTTCCTTCCACATGTAAGCATGAAGAAAAAAACATGCTTAGATGTGGATTAATACCGATACCACTTACATCTGATACCCACTGCAGCATGTTAGCTTAGCTTAGCATAAATACTGGAAACAGCTATTCAGCTCTATCAAAAGCTAGAAAAATTAGTAGTACAGGTTACATCTGAACTTTACAGTTTGCATACTTAAACTCCTTTATTGTATCTATTAAACAAATTCATTTGCTAATGTCGTTCTTTTTCTTTGGCCGTGGCCAGGCCAGCTATTGTTTCCAGTTTTTATGTCAAGCTATTCTAACTAGTGCTAACTAACTGATAGTGACAACTTCATTTGTGGTGAACAGACAGAGTGGTGTCAGTCTTATTGTTTAAGTTAAGGAACAAAGGAAATATGTGCACTTTTAGAAAGTCAACTACTTAAACCAGGCCAGAAACAACATGGTGCACGGTGACATCGAGAAATCAAAACAGGGTTATAACGTGAGGTAATAACAACATCAGCCTAACTGAAAAAAGAAGACCCTCATATTCATCACTGGATCAGCTCTTCATTGGCCTGCTAGCAACATAGCATTGTGCAGAGCATACGTTAACAGACCCTCCTTCCAGTGAAAACCTCGCCTTGTCAGAAAAGCATGTATAGATACAAAATGGTCATGCAAAACTGCTCATGCAGAGTGACAAATAATTCATAGTGTGAACTATTAATTCCAGAATACAAGGGTTTGCATAATACTTAATGTAAAGGTTAATATTTGGATCATGCAGGTTCAGTTATCTTGATGCAGGTGTTGCTGCTACTAAACAAATCCAACTAAAAATGTGAAAAAGTCACTTTATATGACAAAGATGTGACATGTTACTGATAGAATTGTATGCAGATAGATAGATAGATATTAGTAAGTCTACTGCTAGCAGGTTCTACAGCTTGTTACCTGCGTACTAGGGAGGCTCTCCCTCGCCTTAGTTGTGGGGAGAGTAGCGGTACTGAGGCAGCAGGCTGCTGACAATCTACAAGAAACTGATAAATTAGACAAATATACAAAGTGGTGACACTCGGGGTTAGACAACAGGACAGAGATAACAGGGTGGACAAGACAAGGGAAGACCTCGTCAGAGACAAAGACACTGAATTCTACTGTTACCGTGACTTTTAGGGTGAAGCACCAGGCTGATCCCGGTCAGTTTTTCTCAGTACATTACTATAGATCAATAGCACACTGGAAACCAAACTGAGTATAGCTCAAGTGACTGCCCAGTCTCATCAGGACCGGCCACTGCACAGCTAGACAATCTGTGCTGGAAGCAGAAAACACAAAACCCCCAAAGAGACAGAGACATGGACACTTTTACACACACACACACACACACACACACACACACACACACACACACACACACACACACACTTGCCAATACAATATTATATTGATTTGCAAGGGCAAAAAAAGACAAGGACGCGTACAGTGAAACAAAAGCTAAAAATATAATCCTACTCTACCTCACCCGCTGCATATAGGCATTGTATTTTTGGACTACACCAGTTCTGCTGAGGTCTTGTTTACTCGCTCATTTAACACGTAGAAGATTACACATTGCTTTTTAAAAACATTTAGTTTAAATTGGCTTATTTATAATATATGTGACTGTAATTCGGAGTCAAAAGGAGGGAGAAAAAGGTCCAACAGCAATTGACTGCAGTTTCAAAAGGGAAACACATTTGATCAAACACCGCCATCTAGTGTTGAGAAATGGTTACGTCGCAAAGAGGATTGTGCTGTAGCAAAGAATTCTTTTGTTTACTTTCCCTTTTCCAAAGAGGGGTTAGGAATACACGGAGAACATGCTTGACTGGTTTTCCTACTAGTCTGAGCCTGTCAAAAACCTGGGACAACTTAAGTCATGGTGTAAATAAATTGTAAGGAAAAATCTCAGCTGTAATTCATTGAATCTGCCACAGTGAGGGGCTGTGAGTCATTAAAAATAAAGCCATTTTTGCTTTGTTGTCATTTTGAAACACTTCCTAGTATTGGGGAATGATGTCATATTTTATGGCAGCAGGATTTTAGATGGAAGAAAAGATATCTAATATCAGATTTGTTATCTGGTATTTCATAAAGAATCTTCCCTGTGATGTGTCATGGGCACAGATGTTGCATGATAGTGCACCGGGGTGCCTTATGCATTTCTAAACTAAAGACACGTGATACCACCTCTCCTATTCCACCTAATCTAGAGGCTTCTGGGAAGAAAATTGGTGTTGGGTGTGGAAATGATGATAAAAAACAGCGTAGGGCTAGGCATTTAGGATCTACCAACGACTTCGAACTCCAGAGAGAAACTGGAGTAACTGCAGTGACGCAGAGGTGAAGGTACGGCTGATATCCACAAAGCCACAAACAAACATGAGGTTAGCTCTACACAGGGAAGATTACAAAGGGTCACAGTGGTGTTCGGGGTGTGAGTGATGATGATGAAGTGGCTGTGGAGGCTGGTAGGGTTGGAAGAAATTGTGGGGACACCTCTGCGACTTACTTTGGGTGGGCTGCTTTTTATCTTGGGCACTTTAGCACCACGGGTACGGTGAATCTGCTCGTGGTCAAACTCCAGATCCTCCAAGCGTTGGGTCAAGGCCAGTTTCTGCTGGATGGCCATTCGGAGGAGGGAGTTCAGCGTCTTCTTTTCATCCTCTGCTGCCGCTAGCTGCCTCTGCATCTCATCCAGCTGTGTAACATATTCATCACACCTACAGGGAGATTAACAGACACACAGCAGGATTATGTGTAGCCACAAGTCAACATTTATACGCAAATTCTACGTTTTAACCGAACACTTTGCTTTCTCATCTTAGCTGTGCCACATTTCCTGAGCCCTTCTCACCTCGTTGCAAACATGGCCCTGAGAGAAGAGAAGGTGGCTGCATCTTCTTTCAGAGCCTTCAGTTCATTCCTTAGCTTCGTCATGGTCTCTGTCACCATCGCCTTTTCATTTTCATACTTGCTCTTCAGATTAGCCAGCGCAACTTCTGCTGTCTGCAAAGATGGGTGATTTGAATTGAATCATTTAATGTTAATAGAAAATGCATTTTAGGTTTTTTTTTAAAATGAAATAAGTGCCAGAATCCAACAAACAAAAGATTTTACCTGCTTATTGGCCTTGAGCACCAGCCTGAGTGTAGCTATTTGCTCTCTCTTAGTACTAAGCAGGGACTTGAGCTTTAGTATTTCTTCCATGCAGGACTCTTTGTCCTTGTCAAGCATGGGTGCTAACTCCCTAGCTGCAGCCCTTTGCCTGGACAGCTGCAGCGAGCGGTCAACAGCCCTCTGCAGGTGTTTGATCTGGTCTCTGATGATGGCGTTTAAGTTGTAGATATTCATCGGCTCCTTCCGCAGGTCCCCACTTGAGTCTGAAGGTACCGGAGATGGGCAAGGAGAGATGCCGATGACCGGGGAGCCGGTGTAGTTGCGGGTAGGGCTGCTGTGGCAGGAGTCTGCTGGGTTGTGAGTTGTTGTCTCGTTATGCTGGGCATCTTTGGATGGGGAGTCTGTGGAACTGCGCGGAGACTCCGAGGAGCAGGCTGCCGATGCTGCCGCAAGACGTCGCGCCAGGCGAGGCGAGAGCAAAGCTCGAGGATCCTCCGAGCCTTTGAGGCTGCCATTGCGTGTGATTCGGCTCTGGCGGTAGTAATCCAGCATGACACGGTTTGGTGTCTCGTTGTTGCACAGACAGACGTGGTGGTAGAGTTGCGCCAACTCCTCACTGAAGGTTACCAGCTCATCCTGGGCAGCGTTCAGCATGCCCTGGCTCTCTGAGGCAGTACTCGCAGTTGCTCGGAGCTCCGCCTCCAGGCTTACAACCCTTTCCCGGCTTTCACGATAACTTCGCTCCAACTGTGTTACCTGCTCAGAAAACAAACAAACAAACAAACAAACAAACAAACGGTGAGTACTAGGGGTGCAACGATACTCACATCGATATTGAACCGTTCGATACAGTGCTTTCGGTTCGGTACGCATATATATCGAACAATACAACATTTTTAATTTATTTCTTTTCTTCTGACGATGCTGTCTGTGTTGAGAGCTCAGTGGATCTGCGTTCGACTACTCCGCCTAGGCTGCACTGTCGAGCGCAGATCCACTGAGCACAGCGCAAGCTAGCAAGACAGAAGCTAAGCTCGTTGCAACATGGCAAATTGAACCTCCCCCACCCTCATTCAGATCTGGCCTTTGGAACTATTTTGGTTTTCATGTGAAGTATGACCCTGAAGGTAAGCGCGTCATGGACTAAAGTAAAACAGTATGTTGGATGTGCCACGCAATGCTCAATTACATGGGTGGGAACTACTGTGTTAGCGCAGTTAGCTCGTTAACGTGCTGACGCCGTCCAGCCCCACGCACGGGGCGATCCGCGGTAGCTCGTTAACGGAGATTTGCCGTGTTGTGGCGTTAACGTCATTTCAGATTTACGCTGACAGCACTAGTGGGAACATCCGACATCATCCCGAGTCATTTAGACAGCCGTTAGCACAGGATTCTCCTTATGGGGACCTGATATGTTTAATATGCTGCTGAGAATATAGCCCAGAAGAAGCGTATAGTAGAGCTTTTATTTTGGAAAGAGCCATTTCTCTGTAATAAACTCTCTTTTCCAAAGATGAGGGATTTCTCGATCAGATAGATTTATTATTTTATCCCTTTGTTGTTTCAGCAACGTTACATTTAAAAACTGTACTTTTGAGTTAAAATATATATTTATAATTTTAATAAACGACAAATTAAAAAAGCATGAACATTTTTTGTATCGAAAAAATATCGAACCGTGACACCAAAGTATCGAACCGAACCGTAAATTTTGTGTATCGTTGCACCCCTAGTGAGTACGTTTGCAGTTTTACTTTCAGCAAAACTGGATTAATATTGCACAAACCTGTTCAGTCAGTGCCTGGACCCGGTCATCATCATGGCTGTCTCCCTGTCCCTCCACCGCCTGATTGTACTTCTCCTTCAGGGCCTTGAGCTCTGCTTTTAGGTCGATCACCTCGGTCACCGCCACCTTGTACCGACACTCAAGAATCTTAAAACCGTGGATATCGAGATCATGATGGCTATTGGCCGTTGGGGATGAGGACCCCCCATTAGGTTTCTCACTCTCTTCTGGATCATCGAGCTCTTTGTCTCCATTGAGATGTTTCATGGCGTTGACGCGCTCTGTGAGACGATGGACGCGCTCATTCTGTTCAGTCAGGGCACCTTGTGTGTACTGCAACTGAGTCTGGGACTCCTGCAGGTTCTTGAGCAGTGCTGCCTTCTCACGCTCCACCTGCACGACAGAAATACAAAATTAAATTTGTTTCTTTTTGTACTTTCCAGTGCAATGTCATTTTTGTGTACGTCCTCCAGAACGACACGTTAAACTATATTAACTCATTCACTGCCATTGACGTCTATAGCCGTCAATTGCAGTGAATGAGTCAATGGGTTTAACTCATTCACTGCCAATGGCTGGCAGTGAATGAGTTAAAGCAATAAATCTGATTTTCAAGTTCTGAGATTGAACTATAAGAAACTCTGGACAACTCCAGAAGAAACACAATGAAAACTGGACTTCAGCTGGACATTATAAGGCTGATGGTCTTTCCCAGACAGATCAACTCAAAAGAGAAAATTAGCTAGTGAGTAATTGTGTTTACAGCGAGAGGCACACTGTGAATAGAGCAACCACTAATCTAGTTTTCTCCTCCCTGCTGGTGCCCAGCTAGATAAAAGATGTACAGTAATGACTTTATTTGCTTTTAGCACGAGTTTGATCTCTCTGTGGTTTCACTGTCACTTAACATTCTGTATACCATCCTCCACGATGAGTGTGTTTTGTACTCAAGTGGGTTTAAGTGAAAGCTAGTTCACCTATATATTTTATATTATATATATTTTGTATTTTTACATTCTTTGTATACAGTAGCAGCTTTTCACAGCGTTAAGCAGGAACTAATTACGTTGTAAATAAAAGTGTACAAAGCAGTTTCCTTCACTTTTGGCATAAATCTGTTGCCTTTCTCGGCCTTTGTCTTGCAGCTGCATTCTCGCATACTGAAAGCTACTCCCTCCATAACATGCGTGAAAGCATACATAATATATAATGCATGATACAGACACTGAATGTGCATTAGCATGCTTCTTAAAAAGCACTTACCAGATGGGCGCCCTGAGCGCTAGGGCCTCGATTTGAGTCTGAACATTTGTGATGTCATTCCTCTAGTCTTTCTCCACTTCTCATCTATCTCTAATGTCAGTACAGGGTTCAAATGACAATAACCTTAAATGAATGCCTTCAGACTCCATCAGTCTTCACACTAAAAACTAAAATATACTGTGGGAAGGGAGATCAATATGGTAGTCCTGCAATCTGCTCTTTGAAGCTAATTTCAACCCCCTTCAGCGCTGTTATTTAAACCCTCGGTGACGTTCAAGTGACGTCAGTGTCCTTGAAAATAAAGATTCGGTGACCCAACGATTTTCTGATTTCAAACTGGGCTCGGGGCTCATGTGGGACTTTAAACTTTCAGTGAAATTTCCAAGGCGCTCTCTCTTATGACCTACCTGCAGTAGCTGCTGTTTAAGCTTCTGCATCTCTGACAAGTTGAGCTCGCTGAACAGATCTGGCACGGGGTGAAGGCCATCTCCCTTTCGGCCGGGTCTGTAGTCCCCGTTCATCTTAGCCATCCCAGAGCCAGCGTGAAAGTGACCGTTGCAGCGGTTGTTATCCTCATTGTTGCCATTAGCAGCAGGGATGGTGCTGCCATTAGTGCCGTTGCTCTCCTCGGGGAACTTCAGGCCTTCAACTCCGGTGACGGTTAGCGCCAGATGGGCCCCTGCGCCGTAGACGCTGTCACCCAGGCTGATGTGATGGGCTAGTTCTTTCCTCAGATTGTTCTTCTGCTCGCGCTCAGTCTTGAGGGCATCCAGGGCTTCTTCTAACTGACCCTCAGAGATTTCCTTTAAGCGCAAAGCGTCTTCCAGCTGGCTGTTCAAAAGGACAGTCTCCTCCTCCAGCACCTTAATTTCATGTTTCAGTCCCTCGTACTCCACCTGAGGGACACAGAAAGGCCACGTGATAACAGGAAAAGAATTATTTTAACACATTTGTAAACAGCTGGTAAAAAACAAATCCTTTTGAAATTAATATAACCGTTAAGATCTCTATTCGACTTCATCTAACCACGTGTCTAGAGCTAGTTTAAACTAATACGACTTCGTGTTACTGTGCAGGAAACACTGTGAGATCACTGAGAGCACTGGTACATTTTGGTGACACGAGTGTGAGTCATTAAAATCAATTGAGCCACCGATTGCTGATGCATCACTGAAAGTGATGACAGATCTTTAATAGGCAATTTCACTGACACGCTTAAATCTGAGAAATACATTTAGAGAGTGAAACTCTACACGACAATGACACATAAATAAGAAGCTATTAGTGTGCAAACTGTTGATCTTCGTACCAACCTGGCTCTGCTTGAGTGTGGACACCAGTTTCTGAAGTGTGATGTTCTCCTCCTCCAGCTCTGTGTAGTCCTGAAGCAGCCGGGTCTCTCTGAACTTGTACTCTTTGATCTCCTCCCTCATTCTGCTCCGTTGCAGCTCGAGCATCTCGTTACTCTGGAGGAGGAAAAACAGCGGTGACATTTTTAACAGTTCCCATCACTCTTTCCGCTCATTGAGGTCTCATTGGTTGGGATAAATCTGCAACACGTCTTGAGCCGACTACAAGCCACTGTGGCCAAATTTATAATAGCTACATCAAATTAATTTAAGATGATATTTACTGGAATTAAGAATAGACTTCTCATAACCATCACAGATGCTAACCCAAACAACATGCAGTGATCAGTAACCAGGATAGCTAGCATGTAAATCCAATATGCTGAATATGATTAAACCCTAACAGGCAAAGTGGTGCCCACGTAAACAAGGTCAATATCAAATACAGTCCCGTCAGCTTAAGATTGCATGACATGCACAGACTCATAATGCTGATGCATGTAGACGTGACGTGACTTTGCACACTGAGGTAGGACTTTCTCAAAAGCTATTTTTTTTACATACCTCTACTGTACATGCGCTGAAACACTCTCTGCTGTTTCCCAAAAATTAACTAGATGATATTTACATATCAAGACAAAAATGAAAAAATATATTTTATATATCTTATTTTCACACACAGTTGTGTGTAAATGTTTGCAGCCCAATGCAACTAGTGGACAGAGTCTGTAGTATAGGCTACAAAATAATGTTACAGTGCATTTGCGCATGTGTGTACTCCTGCTGCTGCAGAGCTGCCTGCAGCTCCCCTGCAGTTCTCTGTACATATGGCAGAAGTGCTGACCCAGAGACTTTGTGGGTGGAGTGGGTGGCTACACGCATTGGCAGTGAATACGATGCTACTTTTAGAAGTGGCAAAAAACCTGAAACTGAAGACCTCAGGTCTACACTGAACCTCCTGATTTGTGCATTAGCTGACAGGAACTCCCATTATATAAAAGTTAATGGTGTAAATGGGGAAATCCCACAAAGGCACAATTGGACTGTTTTGCAAGTACATTGAAAGCACTTTTACGCTAAAACTGGCTAAAACACTGTAAAAAGAAAAAAATAGAGCAGACCAAAAACACACAAAATACATTTGCGGTTGATGTATGAACATGAATATAAGCTTTCTGTGATACATGTTGTCAAAATACATTTTATTAATAGTGTGCAGGATATTCAAGGCCAAATAATACTGGGGGCAATCAGACCCTACGGTCAGGGACAGATCGGCACACAACACTGGCACTGAGCCCGCCACAGGGCAGAGCTGTTCACAGCACGAAGTGCGGCTGTTAAAGTCATCATACAATGGTACCCACAACAGGGGCCCAGCCATGTTGTGTTCATTCATCCCTGCCATCACTGCTGTTGTGGCAAAGTTTTACAAATTTAAAGTTTAGGCCTGTGTTTCCTTTTTTGGGCTTTAAAGTGCACTTTGATTTTAACCCATGTGGCAATCTTTATCACTTCTCATGTTCTGACTTGTAACTCTAACAACAGACATCTATCTAAACTAACTCAGTGTCTTTTTCCCCAAACCTGTATATGTTAGGTTGCTTGAAATCTGTAAAACAAAAATCTTTTAATTAGATTTGCTCTGTGGTAAATGAAGCGCTCGATGCCACTGCAGCACCTGCCTCTCACGATGAAAGGAATCCTGTTCATTAACTGGCATCACATGTGCAAATGAGGACTTCAAAAAACAGCAGAAGGCACTTCATAAATATATCAAAGCGCCACACTCATGACTCAGACATGAGGCATTTGTGCATAGGAACAACTCATCGTGTGTAAAGGTTTATCAGGTAATTACAGCTGAGATGTTGATTTTGTTCCACATGCTCCAGCACCATCAATATCTTCACTTCTTGTGAACTTTGAGAATGAGCGAACATCACAGCACTGCCTGACCAAATTAGTGAATGAGAGTGTGTCCTGTGGGCGTAGTGCTGGTACTCTGTCCCTACACATGTGCCGAGCTCAGGGCATTTCACTTTATATCCCAGCTTAGCACTGGATTTGCCCCCCACAATGGGGTCGTGGCCGCAGTGTCTGACCCCTGCTCGAACTCCGGTACTGCCCAACACAGTTGCTGCAGACATATATACTTGCATAAATACACACTTTGCACATATGCATATCGTTTATTATTCTGTGTGAGGCATGACACCTTTTAGTTTGTCACAGTAACCTCTTGATCTTTGATAAACACATAGGTCTCATGTTAGTTAATGTAGAATAAAAGAAATACTAGTCAAACTGTGGAAAACAATCCGTTTGGACTCAAGAATTGATCATAAAAACTATAAGATGGCTTTACATGCAGTTAACTCTTACTGTATCTCGCTCAGTCAAGAGCCAGCTGCAAGCCAAATGCATTCAAGTTTCAAAACAACTAATGTGCACATCTCATAGAGAGAATTTTAGGTGTTGGTAACAAAATACTACTGACATAAGCAGAAATATATAAAAAAGTGAAATGCTGTTTTCTTACACACACAGTAGATTCAATTTCCTGTTTTTCTTTATTTAGGAAGTAATAAATCGTCTGCATGCTTTCCTCGTGTTGACAAACTCACCTCTCGTAGCTCCTGTACAAGTGCGTTGAGCCGCTCATTCTCTGACTGGGCGTTGGACGCCACAGAGCGGCTAAGCGTCACCTCCGACTGCAGCTCCAACAGGCGGCCCATATAGTAGGCCTCCTTGGAGGCGGACTCCTGCAGCAGTGTCTCCTCATTGGTCTCCCCATCCTCTGCCACCTTCCGTTGGTTGGTGTAAGCCTGGCCAAATGCCTGAAGAGATAAAAAAGGGAGGGAGGTAGGGTAAGAAGAAAAGGAAACCGGTATTTCTGTAAAGTCAAAATTAAAATCACACTGATCCAAATCCTGTCAAATAGCATCAGCATCATAATCCAAGCGATGGAAGGGATTAGCACACACTGCCTCGGAAATCTTACACATCTCTCCCAGCTGTGTGTGCTAGGCCGAGTGCTGCTGTACTTTTGACCACTGGCAGCACTGATGGGACACTTGCAGGGGCTGGCCCTTAAGAATACCTGCTGTCTGTCGATGTGGGTGATGTTTCACTCAGATCAATAGACACAGTGTTCCCATTTTCCTGACACAGGTTTTCACGACACTGAGAGCTGGCGTGTCATGATAAAATCAAAGCAGGTATCAACAGAAAAAACATGGCAACCACAGCGGGCCTGCTGGGTCAAAGTGGTAAACTAGCAAACACACATTCACTGTTAGGGGAAGACCAGTGTTTCCAGTTCAGCGCTATTTCTCGGTCAAGGTTTCCTGAATGCATGTGTGAGTTTCATGACTGGAACATCAGTAACTGTTTTAGTGATTCAATAAACCATGCTTCCCTTTTGCCCCTTTCCATCAGGAGAAATGACTTTGGCGCCTGCAGAAACCTCTGTGAGAGAAAATGGATCATCTGAAAAATATTTTATGGTTTACAATCGCCACAGGATGCTGTAGACCAGCGGTCCCCAACCTTTTTTGCGCCACGGACCGGTTTATGTCTGACAATATTTTCACGGGCTGACCTTTAAGGTGTCGCGGATAAATACAACAAAATAAAACCAGTACCGGCACCAAAAAAAGGAAGCTTTAGTCATAACACACGGGAAAAAACCCAGGGAAACCGAGTTAACGATAAAAACAATAAAAAAAATAAACTATAAAAACCCTGAAAACCATAAATTTCACACCCGAGCCTCAAATCTCGCTGCCCGATAACAAACGACTCACAGACCGGTCCGTGGCCCGGGGACCGCTGCTGTAGACGATACTGTATTGTATGGTTACTGACTCTTCAAACTGACCATGCAATTTAAATAGGAAGCCATTTATTTTGAACTACATGTTTTAATAATGTAAGCTTCCCAATCCCATCTCATCATCATAATATTTTCTCTGTTTGTCATGAATCATTTATTAGGCACAAGCATCCATTACTTTGAAAAGACATGAGCCTAAAGTGCAGCTGTCTTTTCTTTTCATTTGTGGCTAACGAGCTAAGCGGGCAGTCTCCTGCTGTGTTGAGGTGAAATTAATTTGTGCTTTTACATGTAAAAAATAAATAAATTATGAACCACATGTTTCTCTCTTTATGGATACTTATTATCAAGTAAGCAATAAAGTGGAATTAAAGGTTAAATTCAGTTCAGTTGCAGTTATGGCCAACAGGCACATTTTCCAATCTGTCAGTGTAACCCACTTTTAATCTACATGCTGTAAGTCTGTTAAATAGAAGCTTTTTCATTCACGCTCTCCTCAGAGAGCATGTTAATGCAAATTCAATAGACCTCTTTATTATGCCTTTGAATTACAAGTGTAGCAGTTAGCATATGAAGAAATGCCAGCAATAATCGGTCTGGCAAAATGCCCCGTAAACTAAAAAACACTCGGCAACATGTATCTATTAAAGAAAGGTTGTATTATATTTCTTTATTATTTTCCTTCTGTACACACCACTTTCTGTGTATTTCATCATTCTCTTTTCATACTCCTTTGTGCACTCACCCTGGTGCCCCCTCTCGGTCTCAAGAGAGCCACAGTGTGATTGTAGTGAATGATTAAGAGGAAGGGCCTCTGGAACAAAACAGACGATTAATTCTAGGCACAGTGTGACTGAATGAGCTTGCATTCTCTGCTCGGATGAGAGCCCGGCAATCTCGGAGCAGGCCTCACGGCAACAGCTGGGCTCTGCAGGACAGGAAGTAAAAATCTGGCCCGGACAAAACCCTTTATCACAGCATTTAGTTCCAAAGAAATTAGTAGGAGATTTCAGTTAAAGATTTTAAGAAAAGAGGTTCTGGTCCTCTGAGGCTTTCCCTCCAGGAAAATGCATCTCCCTGCATCACATTACAATCTTCTTGAGAAGCTCCTTTTAATTGCTTGAAAGTGCATCGTGCAGAATTGGATCAAAGACTCCCGGCCAAATGTTATTCTCTGCTACAGGGATCATTTTAACACCAAAAAAAGACCTGTTTCCATCTTTCGACATGTTTTAAATCTCATGATAATTACATGAGCTGTATGTATAAAGTGACGCCCCAGTATTTGTGTCCTAATTGGCAATCAAGTGGAGAAGATTAAAGTTTAATATCGTTTCCTCAGGATCACATTAATATGGAGTCACTCATGGGCAGCCATTTTGGATCTTTATACTGAAAATCACAGACTGCAAGAAGTGTTGAGGCTCCACACTCGTATGTGTCTCAGTGGACAAAGTCCAGACAATGGGTTCTATAGATATTCATCCCTGGGGCGACAGGAGGAGGAGCAGGCAAAGGGAACAAACCCACCACTGCAGCAGTGTGAGAGTTTGTGTAACCCGAAAATCCTTCCCTGTCTGCTGGAGTTCCTAATGAGAAGTCAGGGGAGGTGCTCTGGGTGTGTGATGTTGTATTTGTGTGTATATGCATACAGCAAGGATCTATTTTTACACCCAGGAGGTCAGAGGATGGAGCTATTTCTGCAGCAGCAATTAATCTTATGAAAACTTTCATCATTAACAGGGGGACTAATCTGTTGTACAGGAGCTGTTTAATTATAGATGGTAATGTAGCGTAAAGCTAATGCAGGATATACACTCGATTACATTTTCAGAGTCAAAAAGCAACCCTTGGAGGTAAATGAACATGCTCGAAACGTGCAGAAACACAGTCGAGAGGAACAACCAATAACCGAGTTGTATGAGTTATTTATGTCAGTCATTCTAATTAATGTGTATTTTTAATTAGATAATTTTAAGCACGAGTGCGGCATCCTCAATGTTTCTGTCAGTTATGGTTGAACAGAAATATGGTTATTAGCTAAGAAGCAATATTCTTATGAATAACATAAACACACAGATATATACACCAAATGCTGCGTCTCAGCCAGATGGGTGGCCTGGGCAGTCACATCAGGGATTTCAGTACCATGGAGAGAGACTTGCAGCAAATCCACTACCATGCAGCTGTCAGCGTGTGTGTGTGTGTTAGAGGGCAATCATTCACCACGGGATTGATACTGTAGCCAGACAAAGGGAGAGAAAAGACAAAGAGGACTGTTCAACATGTGCATCGTCAAAACAGCACATCGCAGCTGATGCATGGGACATTTCATTTATTTTTAGTTTCTCTACTTTTTTATCCAAAGTGTTTGAGAGCATGCCGAATAATTCATTCAATAAAAAAATCCCTCCACAACAGTACTCCCAGAAGGAATAAATAATAATCCCCAAAGCACAAAAATGCCCCAAATATGACATAAATAAGAAGCAGCATGCAGTGTCTCAACCTTCAGTCACCACGAGACCTCGCACACAAACACACGTTAGCTGGCAGTAAGTGAATGAGGCAAATATGCAAGATGCAGTCCTGACTCACTCGCTCCTTTTGACACACACAGCGTTTGACTGCTGTGCACGACTCAGAGAAGGAAAGAAAAGAAAAAGTGAAATATCGCATTTTATTTCAAATAAATATGGTGAAGAAAATTTCCCTGTTGTTGTTTCTGTTCAGTAAATAAGCTTTACATTATCTTGCAAACTGTCTGTAATTAATACTCTGTAATCTAGGAATTTAGTTTTAGTAGTTTTTGCTCTATATAATTGATATTTTTTAGTGGGGATAGGTTAATCGATTAATCTAAATTGCCCATAGGTATGAATGTGAGTGCGAATGGTTGTCTGTCTCTGTGTTAGCCCTGCGACAGACTGGCGACCTGTCCACGGTGTACCCCGCCTCTCGCCCTGTGACAGCTGGGATAGGCTCCAGCGACCCCCACGACCCTGAAAAGGATAAGTGGAAGCGAATGGATGGACGAAGTTTAGTGTTTATCGTCAATAAAATGTAAATTTTGTGACAAGTGAGACTGAGCGAGCCTCACTTTTATTCTCTAATATGATTGAAACTTAAATGTTCACTCTGATCTCTGAAGCACCATTTAAAAGCACCTCGATGCCTTCAAAGCTATATGATCAAAGTTATTTCTAAAGCTTACAATATCGTCTTCACAGCCACAGATAACATTAAAATGATTGTGAGTAGTTCTTACAATAAGTAACATTTATCCTTAGTCTAATATGACACCAAATGTAATATTTTCAGTTTAATATGCTGAATATCATAAACAGATACTGAAGAAGGTTCATGGAAAACACTGCTCTGCCATATTTTTGTCCTTCAACAAGGACGGAGACATGTCTTTGTTGGTTTCTAAGCAACAAGAAAAAATGCCAAGTCAAGAGATCTGTCAGACACACGAGCACATTTCCACAAGTAAGGGGAAAGTGTGTAATCACAGCCAAGTAAGAATGGAGGAAATCAATTAAAAGATGAAGAGTAATTGCAAATTTTAGCAAAACATGTTGAAAATCTGTTGTTTTTTGTTGTTGTCAGTGGACAAAATTAGAGTTTGCAGTGCGAGCATTCTACCGCAAGTGTTTGTTTGTGTGCTTTAGGTCATCAGGACTACTCTACTGAATCACGAGGGATATTTATAGCTTATAACTGTATTGTAGAGTGCACATGCATGCTCTGCAGAACCTGTTAAATTTCCCTAGAGAGAGCTCCTCTATCCCTGAATTACTGTCTGCACAAAAATTGAACTACATGAAATGAATGATTTATAGATAGTAATGAGGATAAATAGCTCGCTTTCTATTCCTCCTTACCAGAATGCTGTTTAGTGCAATAAAGCCTATTATTCCTCTTATGACAATATGCTATTATGCCCACAACTGAGGAATAAAAACATCTATAATGTAGGCTAACAGCTGAAAAATGCTTTCATGTGCTTTAAAGTGGAAAATCAATCCCAGAAATCCACAATGGTGTCACATCTGCTGCTCACCAACACAATGACCAGAGAACACGCTGTGTGAAGCCGAGGGTTCTGCCAGTGGGACAAGCGGTGCCTGGCTAAAATGATGCGGCTTGTTTGAGTGATTAAATTTGGCCCAAGTCTGCTCCTGATAAGAAAGATGGTTGGATACTTTCCCAGAATGCCTATCACTTATACGTGTTTAGTCTGAACCTGACTGAATGAACGGTGTGGTGGTAGTGTGGTGCTGTGCATTAGATTTCTTTGTTAGATTTTTTTCTTTATTTACTGCTTTTTCTCTTAAAATACATCCCTATGTTCGCCTTCTCCGCCTCCTTACTTCACCCTTATCGTCCCCAGATTTAAAATCAACCTTATTGGAGGGGGACTATGGTGTGAAGACGTGTCTCCCGGGGCTCCGCAAAGCAATGACAAAAATATTGGTTTAAGACGCATCCGCACTTACTATATCAGCCCTGTAGGCTCTAAATAACCGTTCTTGCCGCCGAGCATCTGCTCGTTTATTTATTTTTTTATTTTTTCACTCTCTGAGGTCGGGAAACCTATTTTTGACAACTTCTGGGAAAGGCCGTAGGAGCTTCTTTCCTGGTTGGCTGTGGTGACCGTAGCAGTTGCGTCCGGGCAATCAAGTTCTCTCACTAAAAGCCTCACCATTTGCTCTTTATTTTTCTTTTGGTACAATGGCAGATAAGAGGGAGCACCGTCGAAAACGGGGTCAAGCCGGCGCGGGTGGTTCTCAGAGCCCGGAGCTGGGCCGCGAATCCCAACGTGACGCGGCTATCACAGAGAGCAGCTACGAGCAGGGTGCGGGCGCACCGCTCGGTGAAGTCACATTTACGAGAGCATTGGAGGCTCTGAAACGGGACATCTGCGACAAGCTTGAATGCAAGATTGATACGGTTACCCATACACTGCGGTCAGAAATATCATCTGTGAAGGCTGAGTTTAAAGCTGCTATAACCACCCTACAGGCCACCGTTAATGCTCAAGGGACTACCATTAAAGATTTGGAGCTTTCAGCTACAACCTGCAGTGACGACCTGACTTCTCTTCAATCTGCTGTAAAGGTCCTAACGGAGGAGGTCAGACATCTCCAAGCTAAATGTGAGGACCTAGAAGGAAGATCAAGGCGTAACAATATTCGCCTTGTTGGCATCCCTGAGGGTTTGGAGTCTTCCAACCCTAGGGAGTTTATTTCCCATCTCCTGCAAGATCTTCTGAAACTGAATGAAGCACCTTTGTTAGATCGGGTTCACAGGTCCCTTGGGTCAAAGCCTAGAGAGGGAGCGCCTCCTCGCCCACTTCTCATTAGAGTCCATTACTTCCATGTCAAGGAACAGCTGCTACGTCTTGCAGGGGCAAATTCTCCTCTACTTTACCAGGGCAGAAGGATTTCCATTTTTCCAGACTTCACACCTGCAGTGGCTAAAAAACGTTCACAGTTTACTGGTGTCAAGCGCCTTCTGCATTCCTGTCCTGGGATTAAGTTCGGCCTGTTCTATCCTGCGGAACTGAGGGTGACACTTCCAGATGGAGCTATACGTAAGTTTACTGAACCTGCGTCTTCCACGGACTTTGCCAATAAGATCCTGGGGGGCCCAGCCTCTCAGGGTACATAAGTGTCTTAGTCCATGGGCTGATATGTCCATTTTGCTTAATTTCTTTGAAATAATTTTTTTTTTTTTTTTTGTGTTTGTTTGTTTGTTTTTGATTTATAGGATGTGTCTCGTTCTAATATATTCTCATATAATCCTTGATTTGTCTTTGCCTTGTAATGCATGGAGCTTGAACTCAACTGGGACTTCGAATTGTTGGGAGGAAGTGCTCAGGGGTGTGTTTAGCGAGGGGTGCGCGCATCTTGTTAGGGAAGATGCTTCAGCATTTAGGGGGAAGTTTGGGTGTTTTTTGTTTTTTATGTTGTACTGCTCTGTACACTGATTTTGTTTTTTGCGTTTTTTTCATTGGTCAGCTTTGGCTTTTCTCAACCTATGTTTTAACATGGTATCGCAATTAAATATTAATACTCAACAAGCAGGTTACTCATTTAAGTTCTGTAGCTGGAATTGTAAAGGCTTGAACCAACCTATTAAAAGGAGCAAGGTCCTTCATCATTTGCAATTTTTGGGCGCCCAGGTTGTGTTCTTACAAGAAACACACCTAAAAATTTCAGATCATTTTAGACTTCGCAAGGGGTGGGTGGGTCAACTCTATCACTCTACATTTAATTCCAAAGTTCGTGGTGTTGCTATTTTAATACACAAATCAGTGCCATTTGTTTCTTCTAAGGTTATAGCGGACCAGAATGGTAGATTTATTATTGTGAGTGGTAGTATTTGGAACACTAAATTCATTTTTGCCAATGTTTATGCTCCCAATTGGGACGATCCAAATTTTTTTAGTATTCTTTTCACTAAAATTTCTGATTTGTCTTCCCACTATTTGGTTCTTGGTGGCGATTTTAATTGCTGGCTCGGGCCGCTGGATCGATCCTCAAATAAGCCTGGTAGGCAATCCAACTCTTCCAAAATTATTAATACGTTCCTTAAAGAATTCTCTGTTATTGATGCCTGGCGTTTCCTCAACCCTACACGTAGAGAATACACCTTTTTCTCCCCTGTTCATCATACATACACTCGTATTGATTATTTCCTACTGGACAGTCGACTTACTTCACAGATTCGCTCTTGCTCTCATAGTGCTATTGTCATTTCAGATCATGCTCCGTTGACTTTAGATTTGGCAGTGGGCCAATGTTCTCCGCCAGCTCCATGGCGTTTGAATACACGCTTGCTGTCAGACGATAAGTTTACCACATTTCTGAATTCCAAGATAGACTTATTCATAGAGACAAATATTACACCCGGAATATCACCCTCTATTTTGTGGGAAACGTTTAAGGCTTTTATCAGGGGACATATTATATCTTATGCTGGTTTTGAGGCAAACCAAAGGAAAGCAAAATTGTCCGAGCTCATAATACGCATATCGCAATTAGACGAGTTGTATGCTGTTTGCCCGGCACCAGAGGTCTATAATGATAGGCTGTCTTTGCAGACTGAGTTTGATCACCTGTCCTCTGCTCGGGCTGAAGAGATGTTGCTGAAATGTCAGTACTCCCAGTATGAATATGGGGATAAGGCCAGTAAACTGCTCTCTCATCAGCTCGTAGTGCAGCAGCTGCACACTCCATTCCTCGGATTCAGACATTAAGTGGTGTCTCTACGGATCCTAGAATAATTAATGACCAATTTCGAGACTTTTATTCATCTCTCTATGCGTCTGAGTGTGCATTTAGTACGGAGGCTTTGGACTCATTTTTCAATCATCTTAAGCTCCCATCAATCGATCAGACACACAGCCTCCAGCTGGAGGGACCAGTAACTGTAGAAGAGATCATGCAAGCTATCAGCAAACTGCAGTGTTCTAAGTGCCCCGGACAGGACGGGTTTCTGGTTGAGTTCTATCGTAAATTTATGCCTAAACTGGCTCCGCTCATGATAAATATGTATAAGCACTCACTGGAAGTTGGATCCCTCCCAGCCTCTCTACTGCAGGCATCTATATCCCTGATCTTAAAAAAGGATAAGGATCCACTACAATGTGGCTCATACCGTCCCATTTCTTTGTTAAATGTGGATTATAAAATCCTTGCTAAACTTCTAGCGATGCGTGTAGAAGCAGTCTTACCATCTGCATGTGCATATGTTTTGGTCATGTTCATCCCTCAAACAATACTGGATTAATATTTTCTTGATTTTATCTAAGATCATTCAGCTAACCCTCCAACCTGTGCCCTTAACTGCTTTGTTTGGGGTTCTTCCTGATTCAGTTGCCTTGCCGACGCCTCAAGCGGATCTGGTCGCATTTCTCACCTTATTGGCAAGACGCAGAATATTGCTATGTTGGAAGTCCCCTTCTGCCCCATCCTGGGAAATCTGGATCAGAGACGTTCTGCATTTTAGCAAACTCGAAAAGATTAAATTCACCCTGCGCGGGTCTACGGCCAAATTTTTTAAGACCTGGCAACCCTTTTTTGATCATGTTCAGACTTTGCGGTCTCGCAATGCTCCCAATTAGCCAGCTCAGACTCTATCATATTTTATTTTTTCTTATCTTATGTTCAAGTAAGAGGCCTAAGTTTAAGTATATGGATTCTATTGTGCCTGCGTTCTATGATGGTATTTATTTAACTACTTTATACATATTTCTTTTCTCTAACAGAATTGATTTATCCCTATAACTAAGTTGACCATTTATCATGTGTGGGTTTTTTTTTTTTTTTTTTTTTTGTGTGTTTTGGTTTTTATGTGTCTGTGTGGAGGTGGGGGTTTTGGATACTCTCCACATCTCCCTTGTACACTCAGGAACTGTTGTCTTGTACCCTAGGGTTTGTTACTAGTATTATTAGATTGGATTTTTTCCTTTTTCTGTTTGTACACCCACTGGTACTGCTATAATTATGAGGTGGGAGTGTATGTCTTATATTGCTTTATGTTCTTTAAAAAGAAAACGGCATATTGTTCAATTTGTCTTTTGTAAAAGTGGATGCAAAAACTTTAATAAAAATATCAGGCTGAAAAAAATCAACCTTATTGACCCAGTGTGAAACTAAACAATGGCCTACATAACACTACATTACTACATTACTGATCTGATGACAAACCATTACATTCACCTAGAAAGCTGCGATTTCCCATTAGAAAGGAAGCAATGACCAGTGTAAGCCGACAGATAGGAAAGCTACTAGAGGACTGCACAGACTGTACCAGCTTTAGCTGTGTCATTCTCTTTGCTTGGTAATGTGCCCTACAGGAGATCCTGAGCTAGTGGACCACAAAAACACACAGTGGAACCTTCAAGCTATTCCAACACACAAATACGTATTCAGAAATACACATCGGTACAGGACAACTCGCACTCGTGCTAAGTCACTGTTCATTCCTGCCTTTCACAAAGAGGGAACAACAAAAGGGGAAAAACAATAAACTGGATAAAAATGAACACAGCAACTGTAACATCACCTGTTTGTTAGTAAAGCCTCAACCTGAGCATTTTGACCACGGCATCAAGATTTTTTGAAATAATGAGAATAATGAGAAAAAGAGGGACACGGCATGCTCATATGATTGTGACATATTTATCACAAAGGGGGGTTTGGCAGTTTTACTTTACTGTCACTTCTACAAAGTTAATACAGTGACGAATAGAAACCTGTGACTGAGACATAAATTCATCTTGTAAGTCATTATTTAGGCTGTGGACTGAGTGAGTTGCAGGGTCATGTTCTATTATGTTTGCATTCTCCTTGGTTCCTTAAGAGGAATTTACAAACCAATTGGCATCACAGCGGCTCCATAAAACCTCTCCGAGAGGACTTTTTCCGTGATGATGATTTTATTTCTTTTACTTGTGGTGTCCCGCAGGGTTCCGTATTAGGTCCAATTCTTTTTTCCATCTATATGTTACTGTGACGGAGTGACCCGTCTCAAGGCAGAGTCCGCTGAGTATGGCACCGCCACCATTAGATCGCCACCATTAGTTCGATTTGGCACCCGGGGCGGCGTATCTTTCTGACGACCGAGTAGAGGAATAAAAGGGGTGAGGAGCAAGTTGTGAGCCGCATCGGGGGTGGCTAGATTTTGGTTCCCACTTACTTGTTAAGGGCGTCGGTCGGGGAGACGTGCGGGGGATCGCCAATCGTGCAGGGTGACGCAAGCCGATGGTATGGGGGTGTGGGGTTTAAATAATGAGTTCACGTGTGTCTGGACCGTCATGAGAATGGCCTCATTACGTGGGCCGTTAATGTGTATATGAAGTCGGGTAGACTTCCGGGAAATAGTTGAGAGCCTGTATCAATGTATATGTTTTGTGAGTGTATAATGAAAAAGAAATTCTGGGGGAGGGAGACGGGGATTAAAGTTAGAATAAAGAATTGGTGGTGACGCCAAGGGGGAGGGGTTACGGGATATAAGAGACGGCGAGCCGGATATGAAGGGGAGTGTGTTGTAACATACAGGCTGTGTAGCGCGGATCTCAGTTTTATGTCTTTGCAACCATCTTTTTATGCACTGGGGAGGCCGTTTCAAATAAAGTATCCACACTAATACCTTACCGACTACGCCTGTGTTTGTCCGGGAGAGGTCTGGAAGGGGACCCCGTGACATATGGTGTCAGGAGTGGGATGGCTAGTCGGAAGAAGAAATCGCGTCTCCCCGCTAAGCGCACAGGGCTGCGGTCCCAGCAGCCTGAGGTTCTGACGGAGCGGACAGTAGAGGAGGAGGCTTGGGAAACGGTGCCGGCGTCGTCGTCGTCAGCGGAGGAGGAGGTGGTTTCCGTCCGGGGTGGCCCCGAGGTGGCCACGGGGTCGACCGCGGCACGGGACCCTAATGGGGAGCTGCTTCAGATGATGAGGGACTTCCTGGCGGGACAGCAAAGGAGAGAGGTGGATTTCCTGGCTGAACTCAGGGGGCTGAGGACCGTTCCCTCTCCTAATGCGCTGTTGCCGGCGGATTCAGCTAGTCAGCAAAGCTCAGGGCAAGTGTTAGCGGGAGCTAGCACTACGGCCGCTACGGCTACACCGAGCACGGTAACAGCGAGTAGCCCCAGGATGGTGCTGCCTACCCCGGCCCGGCAGCGAGAATACCGGCCGTCGTTACTGGAGGAACCGGCTCGCCAGTCCCTGGCAACGACAAGCAGCCTCGACCAGACGGGCGGAGAGTGGAGGCGATCGGAGGGGCCAAAGATTCCACCGTACCAGATGGGGGAAGATATTGAGAACTATTTGTTGCGCTTTGAGCGGGTGGCCAGAACCTGGAGATGGCCGGAGAATGAATGGGCCTGTCGGCTAGTTCCGTTGCTAGCGGGGAAGGCGTTGGAGGCCTATACCACAATGGATGAAGAAAGAGCCCACTGTTATGAGGATTTAAAAGCTGCCTTGTTAGTTAAATTTGACATTTCCCCGGAGACGTATCGGCAGCGGTTTCGCTCTAATATTATTCCACCTGGGGAGAGCCCCACCGAGACGTACTACCGGCTGAAAGGACTGTACTGGCGCTGGCTTCGACCAGAGCAGCATACGAAGGACAAGATGGGAGAAGCGATTATTTTGGAGCAGCTAATTCGAGTTCTTCCAGGGGAGGTGAGGACCTGGGTGAGGGAGCATGAGCCCGCGGACGGACTGGCCGCAGCCAAGTTGGTGACGTAGTATTTCAATGCGCAGAGAGGAGCGGCCCCGGTCCGCTCAGCTGGGACGCCACAGCGATCGTCCCCGCAATCCGCGGGTCTGCCGAAGCGGGAGAGTAACCCCGAGCCATCCGGGGCCCCCAAGGTATCCACTCTACGAGGAGCGGGTAAGGACTTTCTTTGTTATTACTGCCAGCAGCCAGGCCATAAAGCCTTGGTGTGCCCCATCCGGAAGGCCAAAGTCACTGGGGCCTGCTATGCACCTCGGCTGGAGGCGGAACCAACAAAGGTCCAGCCAGCTGAGGGGCAACGCTATAAAACTGTAATGGTAAATGGGCAGCGGGTTACTGCTTTGCTGGACACTGGTAGTTTTATGTCATTAATTAAGCAAAGCTTGGTACCAGTGAACTGTGTGGTAAATGGTAAATGGCCTGTATTTATATAGCGCTTTACTAGTCCCTAAGGACCCCAAAGCGCTTTACATATCCAGTCATCCACCCATTCACACACACATTCACACACTGGTGATGGCAAGCTACATTGTAGCCACAGCCACCCTGGGGCGCACTGACAGAGGCGAGGCTGCCGGACACTGGCGCCACCGGGCCCTCTGACCACCACCAGTAGGCAACGGGTGAAGTGTCTTGCCCAAGGACACAACGACCGAGACTGTCCAAGCCGGGGCTCGAACCGGCAACCTTCCGATTACAAGGTGAACTCCCAACTCTTGAGCCACGATCGCCCTTATAGTCGACTATAGTCGACAAGAAGAAGTGTTATGTGTGCATGGTGACAAACATCCCTACCCAAAGGTGGAAATAACAGTGACTATTAATGACCAGCCATATTTATTGTCTGTTGGGGTGGTACAGAATTTGCCGGTAGAGGTTATTCTGGGGATGGATGTGCCTGTGCTTATGGATTTGTTGCAAGAAAAAGAAGAGCGGGACACAGAGACAAAAGGGAGGGAAACGGGGAATGTTCAAATGAAGGTGTTAGGCCCAGTGGTCACTAGGGCCCAGGCGAAGGCGGGATGCCAACTCCTGCCAGACTTGGACAGTAGTCTGTGCGAGGGTGGCACGAAAGGGCCGAGAAAATCTCGTCGCCAACGCCGCTTTGAGAAGCAGCTATGGTCCCAGGGACCGGGCAATAAGAACATGAAATGGGATGTACCTGAAAATATTTCTGTGTTGCAAAGGGAGGATGAGACGTTGGAAGTGTTGTTTGCTAATGTGCCTGAAGGGGGAACAGGGAAATGGGGAGGAAAAGAGAAGTTTGTGGTTGAGAAAAATGTGTTGTATGCAGTTGATGGGGACCACCAGCGGCTTGTGATCCCTGCTAGTTGTAGACCTCTCATTCTGCATTTAGCTCATACCCTCCCCTGGGCAGGCCATTTGGGTCGCCAAAAAACCTATTTACGGGTTAGTACGCGTTTCTTTTGGCCGTCAATGTATACGGATGTACAGAAGTACTGTCGTGCATGCCCTGTGTGTCAGAAAACTTGCCCAGCGCGCAAATCGGATCGGGCTCTGCTACAACCCTTGCCGGTCATCTCTATCCCCTTCCGTAGGGTAGCTATGGACATTGTGGGTCCGTTAGTAAAAAGTGGTCGGGGTTATCAGTACATATTGGTGGTGTGTGATTACGCGACCCGTTTCCCAGAGGCGTTTCCGTTGCGAGCGATCACAGCCCCTAATGTTCTGCGCGCACTGATACAGTTGTTTTCTCGGGTGGGGATACCTGATGAGATTTTGACCGACCAAGGGACTAACTTTACGTCGAAGTTAATGCAGCTCTTCCACACTCAGTTAGGCGTTTCGGCCATCAAGACGTCACCGTACCATCCACAGACAGATGGGTTGGTGGAGAGGTTTAATCAGACTCTCAAACGGATGTTACAGAAGTTTGTGTCAGACACGGGAAAAGATTGGGACCAGTGGTTACCCTTTCTTTTGTTCGCGTATAGAGAGGTTCCACAGGCGTCCACGGGGTTCTCCCCCTTTGAGTTACTCTATGGGTGGGAGGTACAGGGGCCGCTTGATCTCGTTCGAAAGGGGTGGGAGTCTTCGACCGTGGCTCCAAATGAGAAAGGGGTGGTGCAGTTTGTGCTGGAGATGAGAGAGCGGTTGGAGCGGTACCAGGCCGAGGCCGAAGCCAATCTGCGGGATGCTCAACGAAGCCAGAAGATCTGGTATGACCAACAGGCCCGGCAACGTGAGTTTCAGCCCGGACAAAAGGTGCTGTTACTTCTCCCTTCTTCCAACAGTAAACTGCTGGCGAAATGGCAAGGGCCCTATATCGTGCTTCGCCGAATGGGACCAGTGATGTATGAGATCCATCATCCGGGAAAAAAGAAACCGAAACAAACCTACCATGTGAACCTCCTGAAGGAATGGGTGAAGCAGCCCCGTCCGGCTCCGAGGGAGGCACTGATGGCCAGGGTGGTGCACGGAGGAGGACAGAGTGAACCTGAGCAGGCTACGGATCCAAGGTCTCCGGTATTGACTCATCTGACCTCACAGCAGGCTGCGGAGCTACTGAAAATTCTGCAGGAGACGCCTTCGCTGTGTTCCGTTAACCCAGGTCGGACTACCTTGGTTGAACACGTGATCCGGCTAAAAGAGGGACAGCCCATCCGGCAACGGCCCTATCGGGTTCCGCAACACTTGGTGGAGAAGCTGCGACAGGAGTTGGAGAAGATGCTGGAGCTTGGAGTGATCGAGCCGTCCTGCTCCGAATGGTGCAGCCCGGTGGTCATTATCTTCAAAAAGGATGGCTCTTTACGCATCTGCATCGACTTTCGAAAGCTAAATGCCATCTCAGAGTTTGATGCGTACCCCATGCCGCGAATTGAGGATTTACTGGAGAAGATTGGGGCTGCCCAGTATATCACCACTTTGGACTTGTGCAAAGGCTACTGGCAGGTGCCACTGGAGGAGACGTCGAGGCCGTACACTGCTTTCAGGACCCCTGCCGGGCTCTTCCAGTTTACCGTGATGCCCTTTGGCCTACATGGGGCACCGGCTACCTTCCAAAGGCTGATGGACAAGTTGTTACAGGGCTGTGACGGTTATAGCGCCGCCTACCTGGATGATGTCGTCATCTTCAGCCACACGTGGGAGGAGCATATGCAGCATCTGTCGGAGGTCTTGGGAAGAATTCATAAGGCCGGGCTGACTCTGAACCCCTCGAAGTGTGAATGGGCGCGGCAGGAGACTTGCTACTTGGGCTACCAGGTGGGACGAGGAGAGGTGCGACCGCAGCTGGATAAGGTGGAAGCTATCCAGAATTGTCCTCGGCCTCGCACCAAGAAGGAGGTGCGGGCTTTCCTGGGACTGGTTGGTTGGTACCGAAGGTTTGTGCCCCAGTTTGCAACAATGGCGGCGCCGCTGACGACATTACTGGGGAAGAACCAACGAAATCCGGTCATATGGACCGCAGCATGTGAACAGGCGTTCCAGGGACTGAAAACTTGCCTGTGTTCGACCCCCGTGCTCTGGAGTCCGGACTTTAAGAAGCAGTTTTTGGTCCAGGTGGATGCCTCCAAGAGCGGCCTGGGAGCCGTGTTGGTTCAAGGGGACCCGGGCGAGGAGCACCCGATCCTATATCTGAGCCGCAAGCTGCTGCCGCGGGAGACCAATTACTCGACGGTGGAGAAGGAGGCTCTGGCGATTAAGTGGGCGCTGGAGAAACTCCGGTATTACTTACTGGGAAGAGAGTTTGTGTTGGAGACTGATCATCGGGCGCTTACCTGGATCCAGTCCATGAAGGATCATAATAGCCGACTTACACGCTGGTACCTCTCACTGCAACCTTTCAGGTTCGCCATCCGGCACAGACCAGGTACACTCAATGTGGTGGCGGATTACCTCTCTAGGTTGCCGCACATCGCCAACCTCCGGGGGGAAGGGGATGATGTGACGGAGTGACCCGTCTCAAGGCAGAGTCCGCTGAGTATGGCACCGCCACCATTAGATCGCCACCATTAGTTCGATTTGGCACCCGGGGCGGCGTATCTTTCTGACGACCGAGTAGAGGAATAAAAGGGGTGAGGAGCAAGTTGTGAGCCGCATCGGGGGTGGCTAGATTTTGGTTCCCACTTACTTGTTAAGGGCGTCGGTCGGGGAGACGTGCGGGGGATCGCCAATCGTGCAGGGTGACGCAAGCCGATGGTATGGGGGTGTGGGGTTTAAATAATGAGTTCACGTGTGTCTGGACCGTCATGAGAATGGCCTCATTACGTGGGCCGTTAATGTGTATATGAAGTCGGGTAGACTTCCGGGAAATAGTTGAGAGCCTGTATCAATGTATATGTTTTGTGAGTGTATAATGAAAAAGAAATTCTGGGGGAGGGAGACGGGGATTAAAGTTAGAATAAAGAATTGGTGGTGACGCCAAGGGGGAGGGGTTACGGGATATAAGAGATTTAATATCTTATTAAATTTCCATCTCCATTTATACCCCCCAATCCCGCCATAATTTTCATTAAGTAGTCAGGGGACGAAGACCACTAATGGAGTACGTGTCTTCTTTCTTTATGCAGTACCTCCCTCTATGCTGGTGTCCTTTATCCCCCTTTTCAGGTGGCGGAAGAAGAAACCGGAAACTTAAAACAACAACAGCGTCTGAACACTGAGGAATGTGTTACAACATCAAAAGACAGAAGTGACTGAAAACTCGCAGGCTCATTGATAATCTGTAATCGTTCCTGCAGACACACCCAGACAGGCAGCCAGACTCATAAAAACAGAGAGACACACAGAGCAGATTCATCTGATAAAACGCTCTCCTCTCTCTGCACTCGGTCTCTCCTGATAAAGAGGACTCAGCCAAGCCAGACAAATACAGACTACAATGGAGAGGCTAGCCTGCACACAGTGACCCTCTTGGTATTGCATGCATGGGGCCTCAGGGTGACTCAGTGCTTTTGTGCAGCCACACGAGACCCTCCATGCCAGAGTATGTAGAGTTTGATTTCTTGAAAAAGGTACTAATAAGGTGCAGTATGGCACATATTCACACCCATGAGAGTCTTAAATATCTCTCCATTGTGTATTATAAGCTGTTTTATCTGTTTCTGCTCCTTTTGTATGAAATGTTTTCCTTGTCAAAATGATTTGTTATCATGCTTGATGTGAGTCAGTGTTTGGACAAAAAGTTCGCACCCAAAACTGCCAAAAAACTTAATCCCACTAATTCCAATTAAGGCCCATCATCTCCATATTCACCCTGACATGGCATACTTCCTGTTTTAGTTTCCTGACCTTACTTGAAGTCATGACCAGTGTACTGAGAACATGGTTAATTAAACAGGTTGACTATGGAAAGTCTGTCTAATTCTATACATTCCCTAATAGGGCTGAAGTGACAAAGACGCATCTTTGACCCTATTCTGTATGGCACACCCATCACAAGCGCATGCTTGGGTGTGCATGTGCTCATGCCTGCCTTTGTGTGTGAGAATGGTGACAAGGCAGAGGACAGGGAGGATCATGCGCATTTCCAAGCGCCCTTTGCGGGATAAAATGGCCTCTGGATATGGAGATAAAAGGCTTCTCTTTATCGGGCATGCTGGGATGAGAAGCATAGAATAAGACTATACTGTAGATGAAACTCAATAGCTCTGTCTAGACAATAAGAAAGGCTTAACAACCACGTTCAGTGATGCATTAATGACTTAAGAGAAGTCCAATTTAATTCAGGCAAACAATAAGTTTTGACGACACATGGAATAATGTCTTTTTTTCCCTCCTTGTGAGAGGATGGACAGATTTTTCTGCTATGGTATCCGAGTTTGCAGCACACACAGCTAAAGTGGAAAACTAATCGATACAGCAGCCAGCAGGGAGGAGAGTCCTGTTCTTACTACATTTCACTGCAGCAAAAAGGAGCATTCTGAAAAAACTTAATCTATGCAGGGACGGGCAAACCTGAAGGGGCTCTGCAGGTTCATTAAGCCCCTTTCTCTGTGACAATAGAAAAGAACAATCGTTACACTGAAGCAACTGAACAAACTCTGTTCTGTGCTCTTCTATTCTGCTGACACAGTGTGTATACGATACGCACAGCACACTTTTGTGTCTCCTCCCCTTTTCTCCATTACGTCAATACAACCATAAAAACCTGAAACAACAAAGAGGGCCTGGTTGATAGGCTGAAATCACTCAACACCACTACAATATCCTGCCGCCCCTCACTCTGTGCTCTCCATCACAACATCCCCACCCGAGCCTCCCACCTTTCGTGTTGCACACGCACACAGGGGAAAAACAGAAAGGGGGAAGCTCTGTGCACATCAGCCCAGATGTGTGGCTCAAACACAAAGACCAATGATTTTCCCTTCAGGTGCTGGAAAAACACACACGGCAACTCTCCACAAAAACAACAGAGACCACGAGGGCATACAGGTCCTTATCTATATGCTTGACTGCATCCCTGAGCCTGTTGCAAGGGTCACAGGTCAGCATCAGCGAAAACTGCACAGTGCATTCCACTCTTGGCTTTATTTCCATCCAAGAGGCAAAGGTGCCAAAAACAGTTTGATTGCTCATAAAGCGCAGTGGGTTACTGATTAAAGAGCCAGTTTTTCTAAAATTCTTGAAGCTACTAAATAGAATCTCTCACACGTGTTTAGGCAGCATTCACCGATCTTTGCAATACACGCTACGCTACACACAATAGAGTCCAGCGTAGCTCAGACATGATACGTTTTCACCAAACAGAGCAGAAATCAATGCATAATTCCCACTTCAATCCAGGGGGGGACTGTAGGGGAATAATGAGATGAGGAGGGGCACGCTGAGCTGATGGTGTAGTGCACAGCTAAAAGATTGAAACACTACCATCTCATGAGATATTGATTCAGCCCTTCTGTCCATGTTTACTGCCTCTGCCAATGTAAAACAGGAGTCAAAGGAGGAGGTGGAAGGAGAAGCGAGAAAACCCTTTCTCCCCAGCTGCTGCTTTCTTGTTTGAGAAGGTCAAACACACCAGAAATGTTAATAAGTATTCAAGTTCTGCTAATCCTTTTAATCAATGTTCCTTTTTTCCTTCTACAGGGAGTGCAGAATTATTAGGCAAATGAGTATTTTGTCCACATCATCCTCTTCATGCATGTTGTCTTACTCCAAGCTGTATAGGCTCGAAAGCCTACTACCAATTAAGCATATTAGGTGATGTGCATCTCTGTAATGAGAAGGGGTGTGGTCTAATGACATCAACACCCTATATCAGGTGTGCATAATTATTAGGCAACTTCCTTTCCTTTGGCAAAATGGGTCAAAAGAAGGACTTGACAGGCTCAGAAAAGTCAAAAATAGTGAGATATCTTGCAGAGGGATGCAGCAGTCTCAAAATTGCAAAGCTTCTGAAGCGTGATCATCGAACAATCAAGCGTTTCATTCAAAATAGTCAACAGGGTCGCAAGAAGCGTGTGGAAAAACCAAGGCACAAAATAACTGCCCATGAACTGAGAAAAGTCAAGCGTGCAGCTGCCAAGATGCCACTTGCCACCAGTTTGGCCATATTTCAGAGCTGCAACATCACTGGAGTGCCCAAAAGCACAAGGTGTGCAATACTCAGAGACATGGCCAAGGTAAGAAAGGCTGAAAGACGACCACCACTGAACAAGACACACAAGCTGAAACGTCAAGACTGGGCCAAGAAGTATCCCAAGACTGGTTTTCCTAAGGTTTTATGGACTGATGAAATGAGAGTGAGTCTTGATGGGCCAGATGGATGGGCCCGTGGCTGGATTGGTAAAGGGCAGAGAGCTCCAGTCCGACTCAGACGGCAGCAAGGTGGAGGTGGAGTACTGGTTTGGGCTGGTATCATCAAAGATGAGCTTGTGGGGCCTTTTCGGGTTGAGGATGGAGTCAAGCTCAACTCCCAGTCCTACTGCCAGTTTCTGGAAGACACCTTCTTCAAGCAGTGGTACAGGAAGAAGTCTGCATCCTTCAAGAAAAACATGATTTTCATGCAGGACAATGCTCCATCACACGCGTCCAAGTACTCCACAGCGTGGCTGGCAAGAAAGGGTATAAAAGAAGAAAAACTAATGACATGGCCACCTTGTTCACCTGATCTGAACCCCATTGAGAACTTGTGGTCCATCATTAAATGTGAGATTTACAAGGAGGGAAAACAGTACACCTCTCTGAACAGTGTCTGGGAGGCTGTGGTTGCTGCTGCATGCAATGTTGATGGTGAACAGATCAAAACACTGATTTACTCCATTCATACAATCCCAACAGGGCACTTAGATCATCCAACCATAGGCTCCTAGCACAACCTAGGACTCGAATGAAGTCGAGAGGCGACCGGGCCTTTGCATCCGTGGCACCCAGACTCTGGAATAACCTCCCCGTTCATATTCGCACTGCCGAGTCTATCCAGTCTTTTAAATTACGTCTTAAAACTTATTTTTTTACTTTGGCTTTTGATTCTGTCTAGTTGGCTGTTTTAGCTTGTTGCGTTGTTACCTATTGTTTGTTGTCCTCTTCTATTGTTTGTTTTAACTGTCTCATGTGGGGCAGGGATAGCTCAGTAGGTAGAGAGTGGTGGCCCCATGATCGGAAGGTCGGGGTTCGATTCCCCTGAACAGCTACCCTGAGGTACCCCTGAGCAAGGTACCGTCCCTACACACTGCTCCCCGGGCGCCCAATGGCTGCCCACTGCTTCACTGAGTGAATGGGTTAAATGCAGAGAGGGATTTTCCCCACGGGGACCAATAAAGTACACTTTCTTTCTTCTTTCTCATGTTTTTATTGACTGTGAAGGACTATGGTCAACACTATTGTTTTTAATATGTGCTATATAAATAAATTTTGATTTGATTTGATTTGAGAATCCATGGATGGCAGGCTTTTGAGTGTCCTTGCAAAGAAAGGTGGCTATATTGGTCGCTGATTTGTTTTTGTTTTGTTTTTGAACGTCAGAAATGTATATTTGTGAATGTGGAGATGTTATATTGGTTTCACTGGTAAAAATAAATAATTGAAATGGGTATATATTTGTTTTTGGTTAAGTTGCCTAATAATTATGCACAGTAATAGTCACCTGCACACACAGATATCCCCCTAAAATAGCTAAAACTAAAAACAAACTAAAAACTACTTCCAAAAACATTCAGCTTTGATATTAATGAGTTTTTTGGGTTCATTGAGAACATGGTTGTTGTTCAATAATAAAATTATTCCTCAAAAATACAACTTGCCTAATAATTCTGCACTCCCTGTATAGAGTGACAGTACTAATTTAAAAAAAGCCAGATGTGCACAGCAGGGAAAAAGTGACTCTTCATCTTGAATGTAGTCAGATTACACTGTTCCATGTCTGCTTAAGAAACAGCACATTTGAAACTTGGTGGTGGTTGGTCATTCTAAAAAAAGTTTATCTAAAGCAATTTCTCACACACGATCATTGACTAACAGCATATCACATTAAGTTGGGCAAATCCTTCAAGAAACTGTTTCAGTCATCTAATGTGGAGCTAGGACTCAACTGCAGAGGAGAGAGTGAGATATTTATTCAGTCTGATGTACAAGTTCATCCAAAGGCACACAAACAGAAACACACAAGGAAGGTCAGCCAGTGCTGCAACAAAGAATGTGGGGAACACAACAACATTTATACACAACAGGAAACAGGACACAGCATGAGACACAGGTGATGGTAATCAAAGACAATTAGACAGATGGGGGAAGTAAAACTAAACACAAGGCACCAGAGACAAGTAAGTACCAAAATAAACTAAATCTAAACTAAACAAGTACAATCTATAGTACAGTATTCCCCCTTTCCCTCCTCTTATTCTCATCCTTGATTTCTTTCCCTTCTCCCTCTTCAAATGCTTTTTAGAAATTGGGACATTCTCCGAGATGGCACACTGAGCTCAATTTCCAGGTCACAGGCATGAAGATGGAGGAGAAAGGAGACGAGGCACAAATTATGGAAAGGAGACAATAAACTGTTTAATGACACATGTCCCTACCCAGATTCAAACTCGGGAAATTGCAGCTCAGTTTAGGTATCGTCCACTGCAAGCTACAGGAATCCATGCAAACACAAAGCTTGTGAATATTTAGAAATCACACGACACTTATAAAGCGCTTTGAGGTCAGGGTTAGCCCCGCCTACTATAGGTACAAATTAAGCAGGTGAGGAAGAGACACAAGGCGAAAGGATGAGGCAACAGTCCTACAGTGTTCTTATACTGACTTCTATATTAATTAGATTCAGTGTTCCATGATGTTAAAAGAAAATGGATATAATACTGTTTTTGTATTTATCACACATACAGTTGATCATCTTTGATAACAGCCAATAGGATTTCAAAAGAAACACATATAATTATACAGTCCAGCTCTTTCTCATGCTTCTTTGAAAAAGACAGATAAACCTGTGCATTCTTGTTCAGTAAGCTTGCTCTTCTTCAGCTTCTTTCCTCTGGATACAATTTATGAATTAAGAAATCCTTAAATATCCAAAGATTCCAGTCATAGTGAAATCATTCACGTGATTGTGGACTATGTTTTTGAAGCCTTGGGTTCAGGTTTTTGCCATCCTTTTCATCTTCTTCCTCTTTTCTTTAAACCAGACTTGACCATATGCACAAACTGTAGAGCTGGGGAGGTATCAGCTAACACTAGCACTGGTTAGATAACAAGATGAATCCATAATTCACTGACATATTAGATGGTATGCTAACGTTGGCAGATGATAAACAGGCTGTATACAAAGCTGAACAGCCCGTCCAGTAGAACAAGATGGAGGCTGAAGACGAAGAAACTACGCCAACCTTTAGTGGCCACACCCCTTATAATGAAATACAACTTAAATAGACGTTTTACCGATTTGAATACAATTTAAACAGGGCTGCTATAAAATCCCCCCTTACAGGTGTCATGGACAGGAAAGCTATAAACAGCTGTGTGTTCAGACCAAATGTAAAGCAAAGTTTCACCTTGTGTACCTTTGAAAAATGCACTAGCTGGAGTATTTTTGGACCATTTTGCAACCTACATATTATCACCCCCCCATTAGCTTAACAGCCAGTAGACATAACTGATAACTGGAGTAATTTAACAGTAACACACTTTTATAACATGCGAGCAACTGCTAAAATCTCACTCATTGTCTCCTTTTTTGTTCTGTCTAAAAGTAAAGTGCACATCATACAAAAGACTTCCTTTCATTTCTGTTTGTTGCTGGCTGTGGGAGAATCTCAGCTGACTGTGCTTGTGCAACACAATGCAAACAAGTTGTTAAAATGTCTGATGATGAAGCTTAAACCTTACAGGAGAAGGAAGTGCAGGGCCCGGTCTTTTAGCATTACGTTCTACTTATCTGATTAGGAAATTCCACGTTGATCTGATGAATCGTGACTCAGCTTTTCTTTTTTGGTCTTTCAGATTACCATGTGAAGTCTTTGACACAGATCTCAGCTGGCATTTTTCATGGCCCAAAGCAGAGGGAACAAACTGACCTGTGAACTGCCTGTTCCCAACTTATCACACATGTCATTTCTTCTGCAAGCTTCTGATCCGAAAGACCCAAAGATGACTTATGAAAGCAGCTGATATTGCTAACTTTTATTTCACATGCTTCCTCAGATCCAAGGTGTTCGAAACATGTCAAGCATTTTTATTCAACTAAACAAAATAAATAATTATATTATGAAATGATAGCAGAGCGATTCTCTTCCAATACTTCTTAAAGGTAAATTCAAGCTTTGCTGACAGCGTGAATCCCTAGAAAGCATATAACCTCACTAACATGATGGAACTTATTCTGCTCTGCAGTGGCATCCTCCTCCTTCTGCCTCCTACTATGTGTCCTTCCTGAGGTTGATCTGCCCAGAGATAGCGCTAACAAGCCAAAGCCACAGGGTAGTGATGTCTCTGTCACTGCTTAGGCAGCTATCCAGAGACATACAGTGCATACACACAGAGAAACAAGGAACGGCTGATTGGGTCGTGAGGCAAACACTGAGACGGGGAGGGAGAGACGGAGCTGGGTGAGGGAAACAATGTATAGGTAAACAGTGGACAAAAATAAAATAAAATATGTATTCAGTGCCAACACATGCTCTTGGACCCTGCAGATAGCAAAGAGATGCAATTGCAGTTATTTCTGAAGAAGCAAAAGTAGGATGAATACCACTGGAGCAACATCAATTTCTTACAAAGGACTGGGATCATCATCATCATCAAAAACAACAACAAAAAGCAAAAATGTCCAAAAAATACGTTTTTGTGCATGATTGTACACACAAAGACTGTTTGACTTATTTGCGTGGAGGATGCTGATGTGTCACGTCACATCATGACTTTCCATATCCAAGTCCTTGTGGTTCATTGCATAGCAGATACTCACACAGATACACACTTTTTGTAAAACAAGCCCAAATTAGTCCTGTGTTACAGTAGCTGAGGCACTTGTGTCTTGCATAGGTTTCTCCACGTGTTTAGTTTGTGAGCTGAATGTGCAGCACAAGCAGCGCTCTAACCAGCGTCTCCCCACCAGCTGGGACCTGGATTGAGGGCAAACAACCTGAGCACACGGGGAATACAGTGCTGCCGTATGTGTGCCTACAGAACGTATGCAAACGCAGTAGGAACATGCATGCAAATCTGGGCAGCTTGGACATACACACATGCAGACACAATGGCATATGATCTGTGTGGCATCTGGATAACAAATACACACTTCAGGCATTTGTTCTTTGTTTCTACAAGTATGATAAAGTAGCCTTTTGTCAGTTGTTGCTGAAAAATATAGAACAATGTAATACAAACAATACGACTGAAGAAAAACATTGTAATCTGAAACAAAAAAGGTGTCTACCTTTCGCTGTAATTATATATTCTATTCCACTTAATCCCAGAAGCAATTTCAGTTTCTATCTGGAATTTCTGCACCTTTTATTTTGCACCTCTCCCGAGTACGGGGAGAGCAGATGTGATGTTATTGAAGTGGCAGGTTTGCACTCTGCCATTTGGTCTCTTATTCATAGAAGTGTGCAGCAGACACACAGGATCCCAGAGGTGGGGTTTTTTCTGCTGAAGCAATATCACATACAGAAAATGTTGCCTCTGTCAAGCGAGAAGTCAATCATACAGGCAAGCAGATGTGAGCCGACCACAACACTGAGGAATGGTTGGTGTTTTTTTGCTGACCTGATGTTCTTTTTCAGTTAAAATCAAAGTTTTACTACAAATGTGAAAACTAAAAGGATGAATAATGTACGAGCAGCTGCCTACACTACTGCTTAAAAGCAGTTGACGTGCTTAATTTATTTTTTAGAGGTAGAGGCAACTTCCTCTAACAAAGTCAGTTCTTCCAGTATGCTTTAGTCTTATAATCGTCTCCCCTCTTAAAACACGGCCATGTCTTTATATTTCTTCTCCATTATCTTTTCTTTCTCAACATATTCTCACCATAGTCCATCATAATACCCATCCCTCTGTAATCCATAAGTGTGAGTTATCAGCTTGACACTGCTGAGCTGCTGGCTGTATCACGCTGTCTCCTCAGCTTTCTTGCTGTGCTGTTATCTGCACTAAGATCGTTCAGATTCTGCATGCGTGTCAAACCGAAATGTTAAGCTAAGCAGTGGAATAAAAGGGTACGAGGAACAAAGTATAAATACAATTAAGCATGCAAA
This sequence comes from Diplotaxodon limnothrissa, assembly GCF_057381915.1. Classification (NCBI taxonomy): domain Eukaryota; kingdom Metazoa; phylum Chordata; class Actinopteri; order Cichliformes; family Cichlidae; genus Diplotaxodon; species Diplotaxodon limnothrissa. The sequence continues at coordinate 3,191,120 of NC_140602.1, forward strand.
ATGTAATGTGATAAGTGATGCTTAATGTACTATGTGGATTCTTTTTTATTTGGCTATATTTGGTGAGCTAGTTGCACAAGAAAGAGTCACTGATGTGTAGGATGAATGTGGACTTTTAGAGGTTTATTTCAAATGGGCTACACGTGAACCAGAATCAAAATGATTCTTATGCGAAAAAGTGAAACAATAAAAAGAATAATTCAGAGAATTACTTTGACCAGGGCTGTTGGCTATCTTTGAAAGGTTTAGCTAACACCCTTAACATATCAAAAAGATCACCTGTAACACATGATGCATTCTGACAGTCCTCTATTATTTGCTTTCAGAAAAAATAAACAGGGTATTAAAAGTTTTCTTGTGACTCGATGACTTAAATGTTCGACCAAAGCAACTGATGTTCAAGTGATAATAGATGACTCCATGTAAATAATGACGGGGCCTATCTCGATGCCACGGACACTCACAAGCACTCACCGCACCAGTGTAACCAGCCTTCAACTCCTTCTTCCAATGGTCAGCAATTTCCATAGGCGACCTTGGACCAGGGAGCCCTGTCAGCATCTGCCTCTTGCAACATGTATGCACTGAGTAACTCGACACCCTGCAGTCATTAGCCAGGTCGACACCTACCTTAAAATATCTTGAATTTTAACGACATGTTTTGATGTGACTTTATCTCTTATAATTCAGACCAGTTGATTATTGAAGCACCATATGGCCTGCAGTGAAATACCCTCAAGAAACATCTAAGCAAAAAAAAAAAAAAAGGTCCTAAAAGAGTCCCTGAAATTCCCTAATGACTCTTCTTACTATGGAAAACAAAGACACTTCCTGTTGTGGGAGCTGAAGTGGACTGTTACTGTGTGCTTGCAATTCCGACACTGTAATGCTCAGTGCTGCTCGATATACCCACTGCACAAACAGCATTTTACATTATAATTTATTCATAAAGCAATTTATTCATACAGTGTTGCACATTTTCCAGCTGGAGGATCTTCAATTGCATCATATTTAAGTTGCATTAAACTATTGCTCTTTTTGAAAGCCCTGATAAATTGCCGCCCCCACTCTGCCTCTGGGCGTCAAACAGGTTTATAGATACCCGCTGAGCGTCACTCAATTGAGGTGCAAGCGAGTCACACACCTGACTGCAGTGCTTTCCCCTCCCTACAGAATGAAAACAAATAAATAAATAGAATCACTGCCCCATCCTCTCCTCTTACCTCTTGTAACTGCTCCAACTCCTTCCTGAGGATCTCTTGTTCGGTCTCTAGCTCTGTATACTTCTGCTTCAGCGCCTGATTCTCCTCCAGGACAGCTAAACCGCACTCCGCAGCCCTGATCTTTTCCCGGTTCGCCTCGGCCAGTTCCTGGGCGAGCCGCTCCACCTCGGCCCGGTACTGATCCACCGATTCCCCGCATCCTGCACCAGCGGCCATCGCCCCTCTCTCGCGCTTTCGCTTCGACTAAAAGCTTTATGTCCCCCTGTCTGTCTGCGGTTCCCCCCGTCTCTCCACCGCTTTGGACAGAGGCAGATGAGCCAGATAGGCGGGCGGAGGCTGCGAGATGATGAATATCCGCCCCCCACCCCTCCTCTCCACTGAGAGCCAGCTGCAGACTGGAAACGAAGCACAAAGTAAAAACAACAACAACAAAAATAAATCTGTTTTAGTGCTTCAGTATTCTGAACAACATTCAACAGCTGATAAAAAAAACGAGCTTTAAATAAATGACAGAATAAAATCAGGTCAGTGGTGTCTTCTGTTTGACACACAGCAAAACTGAGAGCATCAATTTTGCTTATTCATGGGTGCAGGGGCGCCATCTGTCGGTTACTCTGGTGTATCGCTTCCCATCTGAGCGTGTGCAAACATGTAAATGTTACTGAGTAAACGGATGCCTTCTGCTTTTTAAATGTTTTAATGATTACATTACGTTTTCTTATGGAAATAAATAATAATAAATTCGTATATGAAAAATTAAACCAAAAACTGGTGAATTTTGAAATCTTTATCAACCAGGTAGGTGCAATTTATAAGCTTTTATGTCATATAATCAGTTGTGGATTTTTATAATCTAATAAAAAGTTTAATCAAACTACTTGTATACATATAGTAAAGTCTCACTGCAGATATAACAGGAAACACTAATATATATATATAATTTAGTGTTTAATATCACTCTCAGGTTGTGTTTATACCATAAAAGTTATTTGTGTCCATTACATTTAAAAAATTGTTTTTACTGACATCAATATGCTTTTTATACCAGACAGGGGTCCTGATGCAAGTTAGTGCCTTAGTGAAAGAAGTTTTTCTTACAGTTGCAAAGACTGCGATATATTTAAGGTGAAAGGAAAATGGTGTACAACCCTGTATTGGGTAATCTCTTCCTGTGTTGATTCCTTTATGGCACTCGTGGCCAGTAAAGTCTCCGAACTATATGGAAAAGATCTTACTCTCAAAGTAAGCAGGTACAGCTAATCTATGTGGATCCTTTCTAACTGAGACAATAAAAGTTTAATGGAAGAATAGTGACAAAGTATAAAATAATAAATTAAGATCAAATGTGAACAATAAACTAACATTCGATGTAAAACATTGCAACAGCTATTTGGCATAAGATAACCTGTCTGGTATCAGTAACTAAGGTTTCCCAGGAATTATTTCAGCCTTTTAGGAAATGTAAGATGCCAGTTTGGAATTACAATAACAAAATCCAATAAAAGTACGATTATGAGGTTCTCAAGGTTGTTGTTTTTTCTCTTTCCAACAACTATTTTTGTCCTCTTACTGTAATCCCTCCCATTCAGCCACCAGTGTGGTTTATCTTACAGCAAACACATGCAATAAAGTAAGATAAGGCCAGGGTGAAAAGTTTAGCCATACTCAGAGCCCTGTTAAATGTAATCAGTTATGACCCTGTCAAGTAAATTATTGAATTGATAGCGAAGGCGACGGACGCTGTGTTATCTCTCTTATAATTGGTAATTATTTGGGAACTGGCCTATGTAACACTTCTCAGAAAAACCTGGAATTGTCGCACGCAGCAGGTTTCAAGGTGACTGGTGAGCACAAGTCATTAAAGGAAGGCCACGAACAATACTTAATATAAATATGTAACATTTGCTCGGCAAAGGAACAAGAATGAATCAAAACTTTTCACTCTTTAAGTTCGCCTAGAACACAATTATTTATATAGCTCTATAGCCCCAATATACAGTAATGATTCACCCTGTATTTCTCCTTTGATCCCACATGTTGTCTAAATCTGACCTGCCAATAACCTCAAGTTACAAGCCCAAATTAAGATAAGGAGAGGTTGTCAGAAAGTCAAACAGATGAACAGGTCATGGCAAAGCTGTATCTTATCTGTGACAAGGAAAAATCGTGTCATGAAAAAAAACACAGCCAAATGCTTTGCTGCACAGTAACAGTGACACGGCTCTCTCTACCAAGAAGTATATCACGGTACAGGACGCCCTCAAACCTTGATCTGTACAAATACATCAGTACAGACTAATCACGAGGACTTTTATTTCGAAGAAAGACATCAGAACGTTTGAAGCAATCAGCTTTATTGAGATAAAGAAAAAGATCAGTGCCTTTATTTCAGCTTCACACAGTGTGACACATTAAAAGCAAAATATACGGCTACAGTATTTTACAGATTCGTGTTTACGTTTGAGCATCATCTCAAACTTTTTTCTTTGCCTCGTGTAATTAAAAACAATGAAAAAAAAAGTGTTGTGCAGAATTGGTGAAGGTGCTATCGTTCTGTTCCTAGCATGTCAACATAGAGAGTCCTGTGACCAGGAGAATGTGCGGCGGTCAGCACAACCGGTGTTGTTGATGAGCTGAAATACAGCCTTGCTTGAAGAGGTTTTGGTAAACAGCAGGGCAGGCAGCACATTGCTTGCAGCTGGGGCTTCTGTGAGAGCAGAGAAAGATGTTTATCTCACAGGAATAACCAAGATATTCTACTTATGAACCTCATCAATGGCTCAGTTACTAAGAAAGTCACGCTGTATTCAAAGACTTTATAATATCATAAACATTTTATTGTTTAAATATGTCTAAGCTGTGTGCTTTATTTCTTAATTGTAAAGAGCTTCGAGCTGCGTTGGGAATATGAGGGAAGCCTCATAACAGAACATGTGAGAATAATAAATACACATTTTACAAAAATATATGTCAAATTACCTCATAATAAAGCCGGTGAAGATTGGTCGAAAGTAAGCGCTGCCTGCTGATCAGCTCTATGTCTCTGAGTGTTTCAACCTTCCTCCATTTGGCCCTGCGGTTTTGGAACCAAATCTGAACAACACACACAATGACCATTTATTTAGAACAATTAACTAAACTTCAATAATAGTAATACAAGCATGAAGAAATGTTAATGCAGTTAATTTACCTACAATGAACCAGTTCACAATAAAAGGAGTCTCGGGGTATTTTGCATTGTAATAAAAACGCCTGCATCACATCTAAAACTAACAATGATTCAAAACATTTTTATAAAAACCCCTAAACAGTGTTGCAGTTTGGAGCTAATGATTTTAAATGTGTGCTCCTATCCCGTCTCACCTTATCATTAATCATTTGAGGTTTTGGCTTGTGCAAGAATTCTGTCCAAAGACCATTATTGTCTCTGCACTAATGTGCAAAGACACACAGTTACTGGGATTAGGTTAACTGATGAGTCGCCCACAGGTGTGACTGTGAGTGCCGATGGTCGTGTCCAAATTCATGGGCTGCATCCTCCTGAGGACCCGGGCTTCGCGGTCTACGTGGGCCAGGTCCTCAGAAGGTCGGGTAGGCCGGAAGTAAACGGCTGGGGAAATTGGACGGTCTAGCCTTCTGATTAGCGTCACCGCTGTCTCAGCCGTCTGCTCCTTGCTATCTAAAATATAACAGGACACTGGCGTAAATTCTCGACCGTCTCATACGTCTGTTTAATCAGTTTTCTATTTGACGTTTAGTCAGCTGTGTAAAAACCAAGGAGGAACCCACCCGGGGGATTAATAAAGTTTTATTTTATCTAATTTAACAACTTTAATCTCAGCCAAGCCGATTTACTCACGAACAAACAAAACACTGAAAAAAGCCCAACAGTAACATTTTTAGGTTGTCTAAGTGACTTATATATTACGTTTAACCCGAGTAGCGAAAGTCCGCGGTGATGTGAAAATGATGTGCCGGGAGTTGTGCCGTTCTCGGCCGCATCAGTAACCCTCGAGCTCCCAGCTAGCTATCGAGCTGGTGGGTGGCAGACGTCTCCGAAAACGTCGAAGCATTTTTGCAAATATGCGATATCTTGGTAAACCGAGCAGATATTTGATGTTTACACAGCTACTTTCTCGCCTGAAAATGTGTTAAAAGTTTATTTTGTGACCCAGAAAGATTAGTAAGAGTAATTTTAAAACTTAGTAGCGGCCGCCATTGCTGGAAACTGGAGTCCTTCAACTTCGGGGAAAAGAGGGCGCATTTGTCGGCTGTATTCGGGGGAGTCTACAAATTTGAACAGCCTTCGGCGCGTCGCTGTGACGTAATCGGTCTACAAATGCGGCCTCTGGAGGATGCAGCCCATGAATTTGGACCTGGGTGTACATCGCCTTTCACCCTGAAACACCTGGGACAGGCTCCAGCCACCCCGCGACCCTGATAAGGATAAGCTGAAGAGAATGGATGGATGGACTCGTTAGTGCAATCAGTCAGACAGTTGGAGTGTTTGGAGCTTGCTGATTTGATCAAATGGAAATAAAGTAGTGACTGATACCAACGTAGCGCCAATAATAATATTACTCTGTTTATGTGGCCAGTATTAAAAATCTCACTATTTTAAGTTGAAAATAAAACCAAACCAAACAACATGTATCCCACCTGTATTCGGCTCTCTGTCAGCTGCAGGCGAGAGGCTAACTGGTCTCTGGTGCTAATATCTGGATAATGGGTTTGCTGGAAAACCTTCTCGAGCTCCTGCACCTGGAATGGTGTAAAAGTGACCCTGGTTTGCCTCTTTCTTCTTTGACCTGTGAGCAGACAGTTTGAAACATATGATAGTAAAGAAGTGGTTCAATTTCAAACTGATTCATTCTTGAATCATCCTTTTAATCGATTTTTCTACTCATATATAAATGTATTACGCACTCTTGCAGTCTCCTGCAGCTTTTGGAGCCTCTTCATGTAGTCCCATATTCTGAGTTTCTATTGACAGAGTAAAAATTTCAACATCAAAAGGAGAACACACATGTTCTGACAATATTTGAACCAATATTTTTTACAGTAAGGCTAAAAAACATACCTGTACATGGATGCTGGTTATATACTTGGCTGTTTTCTCTGATGACAGACCAGTTCCGATGTACTTCATTCTCTTTTCTGACACATGAGGGCCTTTTCAGAATTTCTTCAATTGAATGCAGTATTTTATTCCTCGGCTGAGATTCCATTCCTTTATCTATTTGGGATAACTCTTTTTTTGAGTCTCCTCTCTTCCATATTTCCATCATTTTATCGCCTACCGTCAGCTCATCTGTCATTATATGTTCCTTTTATAGTCAGTTCTTGGTCACCAGTATAAAAGATACAAAATATTCCTTGTGCTCTGTCAGGCTCTTTCAGTAAAAACAAAATGAATAGAAATAGAATAGAAATCTCTTGATGTCTGACTTCTTCTGTCTGGGATCTTTGTTACACTCAATGCTTTACAAGGTGAGAACACATGAGTGTCCTCCCACTGCTATGAGCAAATGTTTGACCTGCGTCACATGATCATAAAGAGGAGGAGCTACTGCATTATGCCACAGCATACTTTTGAAAAAGAAATACTGCATTCAGCATCCAGCATTCAAAGTTTTAATCTTTCATATATAAGCTATTAATTTAAGGTGTGTGCTCAATTAATTCTCCAGATAATGGCATCTGGTTGTTATCACGATGTTATCACGATAGAACTGAGTAGTTCAGTTTGCTCTGAGTCTTTATTTCCTTCAGCAGAATCAGCAGGACACCAGGTTCCTGTTTTGTAGGATAGATTTGTACTCTAAATCTGCAGCTTGATTATCACCTTGATAAAATTTCACCATAAACAAATTTAAAATCATTGCTTCTCTTTCTTATCGCCTGATTTATTGCACAGGTAATCTTTATCACCTTGGCCTCTGTATGCACTCTGACACTTTAGTTCAACTAAAAAAAAAAGCACTGAGCTGCAGAGTGTAGGAGAAAGTGGTCTGTCTCCATCTAGTGGTACCGGCCTCTCAGTGAACCTGCTTGTAATTCTCTGAATATAATAATGAACCCTCATGAACAGCATGAACCCTCTGAGCTTGGGGGGCTGAAGGTAAGCAATGCACATGTTTAAATACTTTATATTAACTCATTAACCACTTATGAGTCACAAAATGTGACGCACATGTGCCTCTTGTGATCTCTAGGTAATCCGGTATGCACCATTCCAAGTCAGAGCTAAGTAGGGCTGATAAAGACACGAACACAATACATCATATCCAAGAGAAGCTAATCAATTATAGCAAGCTCACACTTAATCGAAGGTATGGTGAGAAAACTATAAGGAGTAACAACATGCGCTTTCTTACCGGCAAACTCCGGTAAGTTCAAACCAAACTGCACGGCTCGTAAAACTATGAAGGTCACAGGATGCAATCAGACACAAGATAAGAGCCAAAACATTTAGACCGAGGCCGTAAAAGATTACAGTCAACGTTGTTATGTCTCATTTGCACCTCCCAGCATGTTACAAGAATAAGAGCTTCATTAAATCTTAGTGTCGTTCAGCAGTTTTGTTTGTTTCAGTGCTAAATCATTATTTGTATAGACTTCTTTTCCATTGGTATTTCAATCACTGACCAGATATTGCTACTCCACTGACCTTTGGCCTCCTATTGGTCTTCTTGGAAGAGAGCTGTCTTTCCCTCACTCTCTCTCTCTCTGTGTGTGTGTGTGTGTGTGTGTGTGTGTGTGTGTGTGTGTGTGTTCATTTCAGTCAGAATTCAGTTTTATTTGATAACACCAAATCACAACAAAGTAATAACAATAATAAACAGAACTGGCTCCAGGAGGAGCAGCCGTCTGCTGTGACCGTCCATTTGCTTCCTTTTCTTCATTTCACCTCTTCTTATACGCTTTAATTGTGTAAGTAAGATGCTGCAGAGCCAAGGCTTGTTCAATAGTTTTGGTTTAAGAGTCATTTTTTGCTGGTACCTTTTATGTTACACCCCGGCTGAGTGTTTGTATTTATTAGTTATCCTCTAATATTCACTTCTCTTTTTTGTTTTTGTTTCTTTTTTGCAAATGATATTAAGCCTTTAAAAATAACACTGTTTCTACAATCGGGCCTTTGCTCGCTGACATGTGAGTCACATGCACTCAGAGTAGACCGCATGATGCCCCACTCCTGCTACTCTCCTGGGTTTGTAAGTTTCATGTGACCTCAATTTTCTTCAGCTATTTTATTTGTTGGATACGTCCCAAGATTCCAGCTCAACTATTTAAATACTCCACAGCAGTCAGGATAAACCCTTTCTCAGGATTCTAGTTTAAAATTGTATTTTCTAATTTAGTTCTAACACTTCTGCTCTACCTGACAAGGAAACCTTCTCATTTTGGTGATCACCTGACTTTTCCTTCAGAAAACCTTTGCAGAATTCAAATGTCCAGGCAATGACAGAACGGAGAGTTCCACAGGCATTCGTATCCTTTAAGGATGAATGATATTGGTTGCTTTTCACTGGTGTCTTTGTGCTGCCAGCGTGTGCCTTAGATCCTGATTTTGGAATAAGAAGAGATGTGCACTAATAATCATATGACATGCACACAGAAATGGATGCAAGCAGTGTGAGGATGAGCTTCTGCTGCTTGTCCAGCACATTAATGAAGTGGTGGTGGGCTGTTATCAAACTCCTAACAATATAATCTGATTTACTATCATTTTACGGGAAGTAGAAATATACAGTAAATTAGGAAATTAAATTAACATCTACAGAACATTTTCTAGTCATCTATCAATACCAGCTTTGTGATTATTTGTCAACATGTGATCACTGCAGAAGTTTACCCTCCAAAACAAACATTTGGTGTTAAATTTAGAAAGAAACTCTGGGAGGGGGAAGTCTTTGTCAAACTAAAGGCTGTATTCTTTAACTGTTAAACATCTCTGACTGCAGAGCTGAGCACAGGTCACCACATACAGCAGACTTGCTGCTTCTTCAGCTTTAGAATTATATGACCTATGCTGAGGAATTAAATCTTTTAATACTTTCTTGCCTAAAGAGTTCTTGGTAAGAGATTTTATCTCCTGCCAGCCAAATGCCGGGCGGTCAGCTGCTGATTCTGTTGTAATTCGGTTCACATGAGCTGCAGGTGGGATCCATTTTGATCAACAAAAGCTGCAGTCTCATGTCTGAACTCTGCGCGTTCGTAATACTCTGCCTGCTCCGACCCGTCTGTACGCTCTCTCCCCTCTATCAGATGCTTCTCCTGATCCCTCCCCTCTGATTAATGGTTTTCATTCTGTTTTGTTTCTCGGCTCAGGAGACCACAAACTGGACCTATAGCCTGACATGGCTCCAGAAAAGGAAAGTAATGGACTTGACAACTATACCTTTGCGGTGAGTGTTGCTTTTAATTTTATATTAGGAAATGATTAGAGAGATTGCATAATCTCTACACAGTTGTAAGCACTGGATTCAGAATCACATCTTGGCATTCATAACTCTCAGGTGTCCATGTGGATTATAAATAATAACCCACATTCTTACCTGCAGTAACTGCAGTAACTAATATGATTAAACAGCCTCATATTAGTTTAAGATCAAACAGCTGCTTGCTGAGTGAAACAGAAGCATGAGTAGATTTTTTAAAGTATCTGTGAAATGAAGGTTTTCCTACCATCACATGATTATAGAAGGAATTCTTGATTCCTAGTGTTGAAAAATGGAACGACTTATCTGACTGCCCTGTTCTTTTCATCTTATTCTAATATTTTGGTTATGAGAAACATGAAATTAAGTTCTTTAATTATAGTTATTTACATACATTTTATAGATAACATGTAAAAACATATCAATACATGCTTCTTTTTTTAAACAAAGGGCAGTCAGTTGTGAATGATGCATACAGTGAACTGAGGATCACAAGTGTTGATAGATCCCTGCAGAATGTTCTAGTTTGACATGTCTGCTTATTCTTCTAATGAACTAAAGCTGGAAGGACGTTTCTGTGATCTGCCCGACAACGAAAAAGAACCAGCCTCCTCTACGGACGAGTGCAGTAACAAACTAGCATACTGTGTAACAGATGTTCCTCCCTGGTACCTGTGCATCATTTTAGGAATCCAGGTATGTCAACAAAGGTTTTTTCTTTGATTTGTTTCCCTTTGGTCATGTTTAACAATGATTAGGAGCCAGCTTTGCTGCATTGTTTCTAAAGTAACAATGTAAACATGACCAGCTTTCGCTTGACATTTCCTTGAGTGTTAGTTGCTTGGTTTTAGTTGTGTAAGCCAGATAGTGAAATTGGACTTTAATTGCACCGAACCTTCACTGTAATCTCTCAGGTGGTGTACAAACATCAACCATGTACCTTTTTTTTTTTAATGTGTAAATCCTACAACGATTAAATGAATCTCTGTTTTCCCCCAACTTTGCCCTCTCAGCACTGTTTGACTGCATTTGGAGGTATCATTGCCATCCCCCTGATTCTGTCCCAGGGACTGTGTCTGCAGCATGATGGCCTCACACAGAGCCATCTCATCAGTACAATCTTCTTGGTTTCTGGGGTCTGCACTCTGTTGCAAGTAGTCTTTGGCATTAGGTAAGGAAACAAGCAGGAACATTACTTATTGAAAACCAGGCTGTAAGGCTGCGTGGCTGTCTGTATCTGTGGGATGTCTCCTGGGGATATGCACTAGGAATTTTTGCAGTCATGAATTACATTGTGGGATTCTGGAGTGCTTTATATTTCTTTTATTTAATGTAAGATGATTTACATTAATTTATTGTTCATTCAGTGCTTTTTGATGTTCTGAGAGTATTTGTCCAACGCAGTGGTGCAGCAGGATGGAATTAACTAAGCTTCTTCTTCTTATTAAACAGCCAGAACAGAGAAGCCATTCTGCCTTTCTTCTTAACCTCTTTTGAACTATTATGTCTGCCAAAATGAATGTGCATGAACACCGAGTAGTATTTGAAAGCTTCATGGAGGTGAAATAAGTCCATTTGAGCTTTTATACTGTACAGAACTCAGCTTTTATTGTCAAATAAATAGTATTTAGTTGTTTTGCTAATTAATTTCTGCTTAAAATACCAGTATGGAAACTTCCTTGTAAACAGTGACACATGCACAGGAGAGCGAACATGATGTCACTGTTCTGGAGGCCTACAAACTTGTATGTTGTTGCTCTGAACTTCTGTTATGTGGTTGCAGACTCAGCCTGCCTGAATACTGGTGTCACAGATGGATTAACGGAGGAATTTCTATCTTATTATGTTTGGAATCTACTTCCTGCTAAGTCCACATTGTTCTGGCTTAGCACCACTCATGCTTTCTTGTCTTTCCCAAAATGTCTGCAAGTCAGCTGTGAGGGAAAACAAGCCTCGCACTTAGTGGTGCTTTTAGCGTCCCGACGACACAACGAAAACTTTCCGATGTTTCATCAAAAGAAATGTTTGCATGTTTTGTTTTTCACAAGAAAACTTCTCTTCTTCTGCGACGTGTGTGAATGATGCACTGCTTATGAGAATAGCATAATGAGGGTCATTACGTGGCAGATTATTTTAACTGACTTAACTTTCAGTCTAACAGTTTGCATAACAAGTCACACTCTCTTCACATGGTTTAAATTAACCATTTCCTTGTACACGATTCAAATAAATAGACTGCAGATGCCGTCAGAGAGGTCTTAAAAAACACATGCATGCACAGAAGACACTGTCTCAGTCAGTCTAAGCATTTCAATCACCCAAAGATACAGTAACTGATGGTTTGCTCTCTCGTATTGTGTTAATTATTTCCAGGCTGCCGATTCTCCAAGGTGGCACATTCACATTACTGGCTCCTTCCATGGCACTGCTCTCCATGCCAGAGTGGACGTGTCCTGCATGGACTCAAAATGCCAGCCTAGTCAACACCTCGTCCACACACTTCATAGAAGTGTGGCAAAGTCGAATGAGAGCAGTAAGTAAACTGTGACAGTCTGAACCTTCAGCACTTTGATCCCATTTTTGGTTACATTTTTCTAAAAACTCGTCTGACTTGCTCTCTCCAACTGCAAACTAGTTGAGCTTGTTAAAAAAAAAGTGCTTCCAGGGAGGCACAAAGATTTCAGATTAGCGTCTGTAGTGGTCCTAGTGCCTATGCTGGAAGCCTTCAAGTTCATGCATGATGCTGAGCCACAGACTGGAACCCTCTGGTGGAGGTTGCAGCTCCTGGCTTATAGACTTGTACATGTCCTGTTAAACAGAAACACTTAAGGGTGAGGCAGATAGAATTTTATCCCAAAAGTCTATGGAAGGCAATGGAAATGTTTGTCAGCAAATAACAACAGAAATGTTTTTTAGTACAAAAAGGTTAATGAGGTTACGAATTCCAAATTCTGACTGTCAACATTTTTGTGTTTTCTTAAGCTTCAGGGATCCATTATTGTGGGATCAGTCTTCCAAGTGCTGGTTGGTTTTTCAGGCCTCATTGGCCTCTTCATGCGCTTCATTGGGCCTCTCACCATCGCTCCTACTATTTCTCTCATTGGACTGTCCCTCTTTGACTCAGCGGGTAGCAGTGCTGGGAACCACTGGGGCATCTCTGCAATGTGGGTAAAACTTCTAAATAAAGTCCCTAAAAAGGCCCCATTTCTCTACATAACATAAAAATGACAAAACGAATATTTAAAGACTGCCAGAGAGATTTGTATAAAAAATATTTCATGCCACCTTAAAGCAGGTTTCTCAATAAAATGCGTGTTAGGTTGTGTTAAGCGTGCTCCCAGTCCTGCCTGGGCAAGACTTTAGAAAATAATACGCCTTCAACCCAGTAAAGCTTTAATCTTAAGGCTGCAGAGAAAAGCCTATTAAAACTTTCTTGCCCAACATCCAGTACAGCTGATCTACTTTCCTTTTTCTTCATTACATCTCAGCAATATTTACACGATGTTTTTCCCCTTTATGTCTGTGTCACACAGGACCACGGCACTCATCATCCTGTTCTCGCAGTACCTCCGTCACATACCAGTGCCCTTTCCAGCATATAACAAGGATAAAAGACTGCACACCTCTCCAGTCTACGTCTTTCAGATTCTTCCTGTACGTTGAAGACATTGAGTCTTTTCTTTTTTTCTATTAATTTTTTAATATTAAAGCCAAACAAAACAGATAACAAGGTGTTTTTGTTTTAATGCATCACAAGGTTTTGCTTGGAATCACGTTATCTTGGACCATTTGTTACATTTTGACTGTCTACAATGTACTTCCTGCTGAACCAGACAAGTATGGTTACCTTGCACGCACCGATCTAAAGGGAGATGTCATGAGTCAGGCTCCCTGGCTGGTTTTCCCGTACCCAGGTAAGATAGAAAAGCTCCGTTAAAACAACTTTGGTCATTTTCTTTGTTTCTGATTTTTAACTAAACTCAGACTGAATGGGATCATTGTTTCCACCCACATTTCTTTCTAATGACGAGGAATATCATCCAGTACCACAGTGTGGCTCAGTGATGTGTTGGAAGAAACTCACAGAGTCATCAAAGTTATCTTATTTTCAGAATAATATTTTGCAGATTATGCATTTGTGACATTTTCAACTTGCTTGCGTTTCCAAAATTAGGACAATGGGGGAGACCTACTGTCAGCCTGGCAGGGGTGATTGGCATCTTGGCTGGTGTAATTTCCTCTATGATAGAGTCTGTTGGGGACTACCACGCCTGTGCTAGGTTATCTGGAGCTCCACCACCCCCAAAACATGCCATCAACAGGGGTATCGGTATTGAGGGGATAGGCTGCCTGTTGGCAGGTGCCTGGGGTACTGGAAATGGTACCACCTCATACAGCGAAAACGTCGGAGCCCTTGGTATCACAAAGGTGAGATGACCTGCTGTTTTATGAAGTTTTTGCTACTGTTTGGATTTTTTGGTGTTTTGTGCAGTTTTTTGCATTGTTAGTTCTTTCCCTCCCTTAAATTTGGCATTTTAAGCACAAATTTCAGTGCACTCAGATCTCAGGAAAACTGAGAGAATTTCTATTTTTTGCAGGTGGGCAGTCGGATGGTGATTGTGGCCAGTGGAGTGTTGATGGTTGTCATGGGTATATTTGGTAAAGTGGGCGCTATATTCACCACTATCCCGTCACCTGTCATAGGAGGAATGTTCATGGTTATGTTTGGTGTCATCTCTGCAGCCGGAGTTTCAAATCTGCAGGTTTGTACTGAAGCTCAAACGTGTCGGCACATTTTCTTCTTTTGATTTGAGTCGGTTTTAACTAGACTTTGTTTCTGGGTCACATTTTCAGTACGCAGACATGAACTCGTCTCGAAACATCTTCATTTTCGGCTTCTCCATGTTCACTGGTCTGGTTATTCCAAATTGGATATTGAAGAATTCCAAAGCTATTTCTACAGGTGGACAGAAAATCTTTACTAATCTTAGAATTTTTTTTCAAAAAACCTGATCATTTAAACACAGGTCTAACTGTTTACATTGTGTCCAGGTGTGGTAGAACTTGATCAGGTCCTACAGGTACTTCTGACAACCAGCATGTTTGTCGGTGGCTTCTTTGGTTTCATACTGGACAACACCGTTCCAGGTATTGCTCTTTGTTACTGTTCTGCATGTATTTAATTCACCATGTTTAAAACACTGAAGCACAGAGCTGAGGTTATGATAAACATGGCAATTTAATGAAACTGATGAAAATGATTTTCAGAATGCTTTTAGGGTATTGAGTATTGTGGACATATTCATTTAGTTTAGTGATTATTCAATTAATTAAGAAAGGGTCAGAATGAAAAGTAATGTGAAAAAGAAAGTTTACACAAGACTCTATGACTCTACAGTGAGGACTATGAGAACTCTGAGGTGAAATAATCATTTCCTTTCTCACCCTCATCATTGTGGAGGAATGTTGACCCACTCTCCTTTACGGCATTGCTTGAGATTATTGAGGTTTGCAGGTATTTGTTTATGCACAGCCCTCTTATGGTCTGACTGTAAGGGAGCACTGAATTTCAATCTGCTCAAGCTCTAAAGTTTGATGGGTCTTTACAACACCTTGATTTTTTTTTTTTTTTACCTATTCTGGTTTAGATTTGGTGGCGTGCTTGGGATCATTATCATTGTCATTGTAGCGAGGGTCTACTTTCTCTTTCACAGGACTTTAAAAATGAAAACAGCAAAATAAGTAACATTTTTTAACCTTTCATTAGTGTCTTTCACTTCAGCTAAATTTAAAAGAACAATGTTTTAGAGATATTCTATTAGAGAATCAACAACACAGTGTTGTCAACATTTATGATAAACAAACCAAATCAGGAAATAGAGATAATCCAGAGTCAGGTTTTTTTAAAAACATTGAACATGTCCAACAGGATCGAAGCATGAACGAGGTATCCTTGCCTGGAACAAGGCTCATGAGGATGACTCCAGCAACACACTGGAGAGCGGAAAAGTCTACAGCCTTCCCTTTGGCATCAACTCTCATCTGTGTTCTTCCTCCTGGTTCCGGTACATCCCCTTTTGTCCTCCTACCATGCCCAACTCCTCAGATGGATGCGGGGCAGTTGCTAATTCCGTGGAACCTAAACAGCCATTGGGACAACAAGAGCCTGCACAAGTTATTACTGGAGCTGGCCTGTGAGCGGTGCACTCACTCCAGCGTGCCATTTTGGGGATTTTTCCAAAACCAGTTCCATCACAGGCAGCTCAGTTTGGACCTTGTAAAGGGCACTCTAATATAACAACACGGTGCAAAGTATTTAAAGGACCTTTTAAGGTGACGTTTGCAAATTATATCCTGCACTGGGAGGTACATGATCAGCCACAAAGTTACAACCACTTAGTGGGTAAGTGATCGTTTCATTACAGTGCAATGTTCTGCTGGGAAGCCTTCGTTTCTGGCATTCATGGGGAAGCGACTTTCGCTCGTTTCAACCAACTAAACATTGTTGTAGACGAGTAACACTTTCCTTTAAGGAGGAGACTGTTTTACCACAGCGTGAGAAGTGGTTTTAATGTTGTGGCTCATCTTTGACTGGGAAGGTAGTATAGATAGACTTTTTTGTAAACTGGTGATACTGGTGATATGATAATTGTTGATGATGTATATCTTAAAAAACCTGAGCAGTCATCTGAATCCAGACCTGCAGTTCTCATTGGTTCAAAACTTGATGTTTTATTCTTTCATATTAGTCTCGAAATGCCGTCACATCTGGGTGCTAGTGAACAAACGCTGAAATGACAGGAACATGATTAAATCCACAATGTTTAATGCTACATTCAAGATATGAATTTGTTTCATATACAGTACCTCATGTTTGGATGAACATTTGCTGTAACAGTTAATATTTTACAATGATTGTGTTTATTTTCTTTCTGTGCACTTTACGAATTCATGCTGACGTTTACTGACAGGACATTTCCATCAGGATCTGTCAGCCATCCAGCTGCAAGCTCCAACACTTCAGCTTTTCATCTGTGTGCATATTAAACAGTGAGTCATTGTGTCACAGCACCACTGCTTACTCAGTTTCTCAGTGTCAGATCCTTCTTGATGGATTTGTATAGGCTTACAAAGGACTCTGCCCACACGTCTCTTTGGTATTCAGTAGCGGAGCTGACCATCTGATGGGCAGTGTACACCAAAGTCAAGACAGTGCGCTCAAAATCGTGCTGATGCAGGTAGCCAGTATGATTTGAAAGACCGGATATGAGCCTCAATATGTCTGTTAGCTTTTTCGGAATGATCTCTTCGCAGATGAAATCCAGGTTTCTTGTCTTTTGAAGGGAAGCTAGTTCAGCATCTGTGACCGAAAACGCTCCACTGGATTCAAACTGTATGCCAGACATCAGTATCTGTATTTAGTGACAAGAAAAGAAGTAACTGTTAATAGTTACATTGTCAGTGTTTGCTTTTTACTCATAAAAACTCAAAGGTTTGTTCTTTTACCTCAAACAGCAGGTGAGCATCACTGATGGAGCTGATGAAAGTGGGGTTCACCGCAGCTGTCACTCCTCTTTTTATACTACTTGCAGCTGGAAATAAGGCTGGTGCACCAAGAGACACAGACAATGAGAATCAAGGGTGTTATGAAAGCATGCGCAGTTTCACATCTGGATTATTTCTATGCATCCAAAAGACAGTTTAAATCTTTTCAGCTGGAAATCCCTGTGACAAGTAAGCAATAATCCCTGCATGGTACAATGAAATGCAGATTTTACTGTGAGGTGAAGCCTGTGACAGATGTGAAATCCAGGTTCATCCAGCTCACAGCAGCAGATAATCTATAATAGGGGTTTTAAAGTCTGTGATCGGTAACCTTTCTTATGAATCCTATCAGCAGACAATGAGACATGACCTCAAACTTCAAAGGAAACAGAAATCAAAGGTGGAGTGGCACATGGATTGTACAACAAGTTCCAGATGATTGTACAGAGCTGTATATGGGATTCCTTATGCTTATGATTTAAGCCAGGATGTTAAAAACAAGTTGATGGGTCAAATGCAATTCAGAAGCTCTCGTTTTTTAACTTGAATATGAATTTTACAAAAGCAGAATTGTTCCTTTGCCTTACTTTTAACTGCTTTCCCTCAGAAAAGGCTCACTAATTAGGATTAAACTCAGCGAGTCTAATGGAAACATTAGGTATCTGACAAAACTCTGTCCAGGTGTTGGTGCCACATGTCAGTGTGTAAAACCACCAGAGTTCGAGAGCCTGCGTTGTAGGGTGATGTGAAAATCTCATGAAAAACAGAAAACAACATGAAAAGTCCAGGAGGTCACTGGATTAAAACACTGAAGAGCATGAATGACTACACAATAATTCTATCAATCTAGATTACATGGTCAAAGTGGTGGACCCAGTGAGCTGACAGTGATGGAACTAACATGTTTAAAAGGAACAAAGTTACAGTTTTCATTGTCCAGTCTCTCACATCCAATAATGGCGTGGTTTTATTAATGCCTAAAAGTGGAGTTTCTGCAATTCCGAGATCCAGGTGACAGAATTTCTTTTCCTAAAAGCATGAAAACAGGAGGGAACCGTGCAAAAAGACAGACAGCAAACTGCTCCGGCATGCAGTAATATCGGCAGAGTGGTGATTCAGTTCAAAAAATAAAAAAGGAAGCACATTAAGAAATTCATTGCTATTGATACGCCAGAGCCACTTACCCAGTGCCAGCACGTTCACAGCATGTGTTTATTTCAGCAGATGAAACGAGATGATATTTTAATAGACTTTAAATCAACCGAGCAAGTCGGTCATTATGTTAAGCTAACGATCTCCATTAATCTCAGTTCAATAAGGCCGGCGAGAGCTTGCATTATTGAACAGGATAGCGTTTCCTTTTTAGTAACTTCTCCAATTCACAGCGATTAAACATTTTCATGAAACATATTACTCTGAATTACATGTTTAGGTAATTACGATTATGTCAGGACATAATTCATAATTAGCTGCATAAAATAGTAATTAAACGCCAGCATATCCAAACCTGTTTTCACTTTTATGTTCTGCTGATAGAAGATATCACAGCAAACACTGTTTTCTCTTCCTTCTCTCTTATTGCACAGTTTTACATGAAATGTTTTCATGTACATACATCAAATCAAATCAAATCAAATCAAAATTTATTTATATAGCACATATTAAAAACAACAGTGTTGACCATAGTGCTTCACAGTCAATAAAAACATGAGACAGTTAAAACAAACAATAGAAGAGGACAACAAACAATAGGTAACAACGCAACAAGCTAAAACAGCCAACTAGACACATGTTCCTAGTTATTAAATAGCATATATTAAATGATATAATTATATATATATTATATTATATAAGCAAATTATTAAAATTAGCATTTTTTCAAGCACGTGAGGTTGGATGAGGTTCCACTTGCATGGTTTTTACTGGTGCTGCGCCATGGTAAGTTATTCATCTAAGACTTTAACTCCAAAAAAGATCCTGGACTTTAACTGCAGTCTTAAATCTCGATGACCAACTTTATTTCTGTGGCAGCTTCACATCGCAGCGGGAGGAAGTTGTTTGAAACACTGGGATAAATGCCCAAAGCGGTGTAACATCATAACACTAAAGTGCACATGGTGCCCATGTTTATCAGCTGATCTTAAAAAAGAGCCCAATAAATCTAATCCTGATGATTGCAGCTTCTCATCCCTACTTGCTTTCATCCTTGCCTTCATGTCAGTGACCCACACTCATCTCTGCTTTTTAATCGCTTTCCTAGAGTGGCGTACTTTTTTTTGAATTGCAATGAAATCAAGATTTACAAAAACACTCAAACTCCACAGGCAGAAAGAATCATCTGTCACAAGCTGATCTGATCATCTTTGCTGTAAGCTTTTTATTATTCACAGTGTTTCCTCCTTCTCCCAGAGCAGCCGCCAACATTAAAACATGCTTTGACTAAAAATAGACATTTAAAACTATTTAACTCACATATTAGGTGCTGGATTACAGAACAGGTGAGGAACGAGGATCACTCTGTGTTCAGCAAAGATTCCCAATACTCAAAAAGTATTTGCAGAAACTGAACTGTTTGCTTTTCTGTAGCAAACTTACATACATGCATTTTGAGTCTTACCATTAGCCCGATGTTGTGTGGCACCTGCCTCGATGCAGCAGCAGAAAAGAGCAACTATAAGCATCTTCCAGGGCAGCATGGTTGCCTGATGTTGGTTGCAAAACTGCACAGAGGTCTCTAAATTTACTGAGCATTTGGAGCCACACACAGCATCAGACGGCACGCTTTATTCATCACTCGTGTTCTCGGATTCGGTCTGTCTTCAGAACTGTGTTTTCTCTCCACCTCCTCTCTCTCTTTTGCTCTCATGAGCAGGATTACAATGCTTCCATCTGGTTATCATTAGGTTCAAAGGCACCCTCTTATTTTTGCACCATTTTTCTGGTCTCCCCTATTTCTTGTACATGTGGACAACTTTGATGTGTTTGTCTCGTGTCCTCTTCATGGATGCAGCAGCGATTTTCTTTGTTCAAATATGTTCTCACTGAAATGTCACAGAAAAACTTCGTATCAAATCTAAAATTCTCATCTGTATTTAGTGTAACCTTTGCAATTCATGTCATGATTTAGCTGCAACCAGAAAAACATATGCTGATTTCCAGTATGCACAGTGTTCACAGGCTCTTCAGCCTTAGAAACAACTTGCCATGTAACAAAGTTGTTGTCACTTGCTGTTAAATGAAGAGTTATTTGTTCATCCAACTGTCTCTAGAAAGAATGTGCTTACATACATATATTTTATAAAGTCATGAGCTATGTATTTACCACCAACAGTTGGTGTACCTCAGCTGGAGCCTATGTGACGGTGCCAGGATGAGCACTGAACAGCTTGGTCTCCGTTCTTCAGTATGAGAAATGTAAAAAGTTCACACTCCATGAACATGAAACTCGGCTACGTGATTATTTCTAACTGTATAATGTGTACACCCTGAAGTCCGCACTGAAAACATCTGCAGAAACCACAAAAAGGCACTTTGTTCACTGCCTGGCACCGTTCACCTTCTACACAAGCCTGAGGAACACGAACCAAAAATACAACCGTGTAAAATATCACTTATCTGTTGTAGCGCTATTTTAGTCCCAAATTGATGCCAACGCCTGAGCACAGCACAAAGTTCTGGTATGCGTCATGTTAGTGCAGTCGAATGTGTTTCAGTGGCAGAGATGTGGCGGTCGTGTTGCTGCAGAGGAATGCAGACGCAGGCTGTGCTGAAGCTGGTAGGAGAGCTATGACCTCTGTAAGACCTCCAAGAACCACAGCTCTAGAACTTGAACAAACATACGATTCTTTCACATTCAATAAAAAATGTTATTCTGGGCTGTACAGGACCCCAAATAATTTGCTTTCTTGCTGTACTCAGTGAGTGACTCAGAGGTAGATGTTTAGTGTTAAGACAAATTTGGCCTTTTAGATTATTAGGAATAAAACAGATAATTCTCTGCAATGGCAAAGAAAAGAAACAGGATTGCCAGACATGCCTGAGGACTGACGACATCCATCACACGACAGGGAAAGAGACTGTCCAGTGGTTGCGACTGCAGTATATTATGAACTGTGCACCAAGTGACTTCACATCTCTCCCAGTAGCATCGCACGTGAAGTAATACTGACCTTTCATGTTACCATTTTGAGCAACACAGATAAATACTTATCTGGAAAACAGTAAAAAAGCATTGCTGCAAGATGTAATTCTTGGAATTTTAATATCACAGTTATGCAGTGCTGTACCTGTTACTGGTGACTCGGGGATTTAAAACAGGGATTTGGCTTGCTCCCACAGCTTTTTAGGTTAACAGGTGATTATAAATGGCTCATGCATGTGAATGGTTGTCCTTCTCTATGTCCATGGTGAACTTTGCCGCCTGCCCTGTGGCAGCTGTGATAGGCTACAGGGCCCTGGATTGCTAAACTGGATAAATGGAAGAAAACGTGCAGGACTTTGGCTTGCATTGGAGTATTTTTCTTAGTCCAGGGGGATTCCTGCTATTACCAAAGTAAAATAGCTACGTGAGTCTTTTTCCATGGATAACAAGGCAATGAGGTCTCTGTGTACTATTACACAAAGGTGTCCATGAAATGTGTGAGCCTCAATAGTGGTAGATTCCTCATATGTTTAAAAGAGCCATCTTTGATTTTAACAAGGATTTGTTGTCTTCCTGCTATGAAAAGAAGAGTTTGTGTCAGTAGATATTTTTGAATTGTATTTATAATGTTTTAAAAATGATCATAGAAAACAGCTGTTTTCTAACACCACCAAGCGGTACACAGAGCGCAGCGGCATATCACAAGATGGTCAGATGAAAGAAGTCTCAACATTATATCTTATATTTGAGAACTAATAGATCAGCAGCTCTCTATAAGGAACGCCTCATTGACAAGAGAAGCCATGAAAATGGCCAATAGAAGGTCAGAAAACTGCTCATTACAGCTGTAGCGAGAAGAAATGACTCTTCGAATTCACAATCTGAGCCCGAAGTGATCAAAGAGTCAACATAACATTTGATACAGGAGTGTTTAATGCATGAGTGTATTACTTTGACTGAGGCTGCAGGTGGTGGAGTTTGGCTCTGATATCAGCAGACGTTGCTGGTGGTGTTTTCACGCTGTGGGGATTATTCCATTCAAACTCTTTGGGGCACAATCAAGTTTCGTGTACCATGTTGTGACCGCCATTCCAGTACTACTTCACGATTCGATGGCAGTAATCAGATTTGAACTGAGAAGACTACCTTTGGGATCTTGTATACTTACAGCACTAACAGCATGCTGACAAATCTGTCACCATGAACTGGAAAGTTTCCTGCACAAAATTCAGCCATACAAGAATAAATAAATATGTGTTTCCATCTGTCAGATCGTATGACACAAAATATTTACTTATATTCGTCTAAATGTCACTAAAGATTACACCGTAATCATAGCTGTACCAGCCATGTTTGTCCACTAGATGGCACCGTATGCCAGCATCAATTTCCAGCTAGCGTCCTGCCACAGAACGACGTCCAGATAAAACGTTGACCTGTTTCCTCTGTTTTTATTTTCAGTTATGTGAAAACATTTGCATTTGCAAATAATTTTTGCAACTTTCATTTTATTTGTTGTCACTTGCAACAAGATATTCGGTAAATTTCTTCTCAAGTCTTAAAAATGTACATTTGTAAAAATGTCTCTAAAAACACAGTGTTGATAATTTCACATTTTCACATCGACCCATCAGCATTTTCTCTTTTCGGTTACTATATTCAGCATATCACGGGCAGTTGCCACTTCACAGCCTGGCAGCAGACATCCCAGCTTTTTCACAGACCATCTGTCATCACTGTGCTGTATTGTATGCTGCTGTCCTCAAGCCAAACCCATTTTATGATCCGTTTAGCCACCCTCCTGTTTTTAAAGGGATACTGACTCCTCATCATTTCTGTCTTTTGGGACACTCTCCTGGCCTTTTGCTGCAACAGTAATACATCACCAGCCATTTAATTCAACTTCCATCTGTTTGTTATAGACACAGACCATAGGCACGACTGTAATTAGCTGTATGGAGAAGTTCAAAATCCCCTAAAATGCAGTTGAAATGTGACTTTTTGGGACAGTCTGCATCCAAACTACAAAAATAGCATTGTGGGAACAGAGCGGACTTTGGATTCCAGTGGGAACACAATTACCATACTTTGACAAATGACCTATGTTGTTGCATTTGGGTTTGGGTTGCAACAAATATCCACTCCCATCATGAACAACAGCTGGATTGTCTCAGAATAAAGAGAATACATGTGATAAATATGCTATCCTGGTATTCTTTCTCAAAGCTTAAATGCAATGGGAACAAACAGGAGACGTCTCTTGAATATAAAATAAAGTACAGATAGTAGAAATGTGTGTACTGTCTTCTTTACTAAAGCTGTGTCATTGTTTTGGGTTTCTGATAATAACTGCTTATTTTGTCTGTTAGTTTTCTTGGTTACTGAGCAATGACAATTTCACTTCTTTTTCATCCACCGTCATCACTCTCACATGATGAATTCTCCACACCAGCTCTCCCTCTCTTTATACAGTATTGTGTATTTTACCTGTTCATGCGAGCGCCTTTTTCTTTCCTTGAAACATGCGCATCAACACAGCCTCGATTAAAGAGCTAAACTTCAGATCCAACGTGATTTTTGGTGTCCCGCATTTTGGCTGTGGTCCCCGTGGTTCCTACAAGCTGAAGGTGTCCCATGGAACAAAGCTCATTGTATGCATATGAACATGTAATAAATCATGTACTATTTGCATATAATTTTATTTTTAGCAACAAAATTAGAGTTGCTTTACAAAATCATATATTTTCACATTGATGCTAAAAAAGTTACGCTTGTAACGCTTTCCTGACGTGTTGCCGCCACATGGACGCACTCTTGCACAAGCGCACTAAAACCATAAAATCATCAAACCGCTATAAAACCATCAGGTAATATTTTGGCATTTCAATAATCTAATAAAAATTTCAACTAGCTGCTAATAAATTAGAAATGTTCTGATCTTTTTTAAATCTCCAGTTTTTGTCAAGTCAAGTCAAGTCAAGTTTATTTATAGAGCACATTTAAAAACAACCAAGGCTGACCAAAGTGCTGTACAGTAAATACAGATAAAAATACAATAGAACACAATTTCGTAATAACACCTCGCTGATAAAAATAAAATAAAAATATATAAAACAAATAAATTAAACCTTTCTAAAAGCCAATGAAAAGAGGTGAGTTTTAAGAGCGGTTTTAAAAGTTTCTAGGCTTTTGGAGAGTCTGACGTGAGGAGGTAAACTGTTCCACAGTCTGGGTGCAGCCACAGCAAACGCCCTCTCTCCCTTTGTCTTTAATTTATACCTGGGAACATCTAAAAGCATCAGGTCGGCTGACCTCAAAGATCTCCTGGGGCGATAAGTACTAAGGAGTTCTGACAGGTAAGAAGGTGCAGTGCCATTTAAAACCTTAAAAGCCAGCAATAAGATTTTAAAATCAATCCTAAAGGCAACTGGGAGCCAGTGGAGAGAGCAGAGAACCGGAGTGATGTGGTCTCTTTTTTTTGAACCGGTCAACAGGCGAGCGGCAGCGTTCTGCACCAGTTGAAGGCGATGTAGACAGGAACGATCTAGGCCAGCATAGAGGGAATTGCAGTAGTCTAGCCGTGAAGTAATAAAAGCATGGGCCACTCTTTCTAGATCGTTCCTGCAAAGGTAAGACTTGACTTTGGCTAAAATCCGCAAATGATAAAAAGATCCCTTAACTACAGAGCTGATTTGTTTATCAAGTTTAAAAGCATTGTCAAAAATAACACCAAGACTCTTAATGGAAGAAGTGCAATCGGAGGTTAGGGGTCCCAAAAAGTCAAGAGAGAAGTTGGGATCTTTAGGAAGCCCAAACACAATGACTTCAGTTTTGTTTTCATTAAGGTGTAAGAAGTTAAGAGTCATCCAAGTCTTAATGTCAGACAAGCAGGAGAGTAGCGGCTGCAAAGAAACATTGCAGTTCAACCTCAGAGGGAGGTAGATCTGAATATCATCGGCAAAGATGTGGAAGGACACATTATGTTTACGGAGCACATCGCCCAGAGGGAGCAAGTACAGAATAAACAACAGGGGGCCTAGTATGGACCCCTGAGGTACGCCACAGGTTAAAGGAGCTCTGGGAGATGACAGTTCACCAAGGTGAACAGAAAAACTCCTATTATTCAAATAGGACTGGAAAAACTTTAAGACAGTGCCCTTTAAACCGACACAATGTTGAAGGCGGGATAGCAGTATGTTGTGATCTACAGTGTCGAAGGCTGCTGTCAGGTCCAGGGTTACTAAGACAGCAGCACAACCAGAGTCAACAGTTAAAAGCAAATCATTAAAAACTCTCAGAAGGGCGGTTTCTGTGCTATGCCGAGCTCTAAAACCAGACTGGAACTTCTCATAGAGATTGTTATTGTCAAGAAATAGCTGGAGCTGCGTGAGGGCGGCTCGTTCCAGTACTTTAGACAGAAAAGGGAGGTTGGAAATGGGCCTATAGTTAGAGAGTAGGGATGGATCTAGATTAGGCTTTTTAAGGAGAGGTTGAACAACAGCGTGCTTGAAGGGTGTTGGAAAACAACCAGAACTGAGGCAGGCATTGATCAGGACCAGAAGGAAAGGTCCGACTGAGTCCAGAACCTGCTTCAGAAGCCGAGAGGGGATAGCATCGGTGGAACAGTTGGTAGTCTTAACCTTGCAGACTATTTCATGCAGCTGAGAGAGAGAGATTGGTTCGAACTGATTAAAGGCAGAATGGCACAAAGACAAAACACAGGGATTGGAAGGTGAAGATGGAATGACAGACTGCAGGGAGGAAATCTTGTTTACAAAGAACTTTAGAAAGTCATTACAGAGGGTGGCAGAAGGTGTGAGGCTGGTGGATGTGTAAGGATTTACAATGGAATTTAAAACACGAAACAGAGTCTGAGGTTTATGGACACTACTGCTAACCAGGTTTGATATGTAGGAGGACTTGGCCTCTTTAACGGCTTTCTGATAGGTTGAAAGAGAGTCTCTGAGGATATTAAAAGAAATGTGCAGCTTGTCCTTTTTCCATTTTCTCTCAGCACACCTACAGGTGCGCCTGAGAGCACGAACAGAGTCTGTAATCCAGGGTTCAGCGTGAGCTTTGGGACGGAGTGTTTTTAGGGGAGCGATGAGGTCCAAAATAGAAGTACATGTTGAGATGAAAAGAGCAGTTAAATCTTCTGCACACAAGGAATCAATCCAGTCCACCGTGGAGAGCTCAGAGTTGCTAAAAGCAGCAGAAAACTGAGATGGTACATGGGTATTGATGATCCGGTGACGGCGTGAAGGAGGTTTAACTGCAGCATCAGAACAATGTGCAGTGGCAGAAAATAGAACAGGAAAATGATCGGAGATACACGCACTCTCACAAATTTCAGAGATGTGGATACCCAAGCCGTGAGACATGACAAGGTCCAAAGTGTGACCCTTCTCATGTGTGGAGCCAGACACACACTGAGTAAGGTTGAAGGAATCCAACAGTGAAACAAAGTCTCTAACCAGGGGTTTAGATGGACAGCACACATGAATATTCAGGTCACCAACAATAAGAAAATGATCGAAATCTACTGAAAGCCCTGAAAGGAATTCCCCAAACTCACTGATAAAGTCCTTGTTAAATTTGGGAGGACGATATACCACTGCAATCAGTAACGGAGTGGATGAGTTTAGTTTAAAAAGCTGTAGTTCAAAGCTGGAAAAAGAGGAAAAAGAAATCTGATGGCAGTCATAAACAGATTTAAAAACACAGGCGAGGCCTCCACCTTTGCCAGAGGACCTGGGAGTGTTTAAAAAACAACAGCCTGGAGGAAGAAGCTCAGAGAAAGCCACAGTCTCACCAGCGCGTAACCAGGTCTCCGTCAGGAACATAAAATCCAAGTCGTAAGAAGAGAAAAAATCCTTGAGCAGAAACGTCTTATTGGAGAGGGATCGAGTGTTGATCAAAGCCATAGATAAGGTGAGCTCAGTAGCTGTCATCGGGGTTGATATGCGGGTGAGTGGGCGTAGGTTAGAGTTTGTAGCACCAAATCTGCGGATCCGTGGCTGTAGGAGAGCCGATGACCGAGGACCCGGAACGGAAACAGCGAGCGACGGACCCGGAGAGTCACGCAGGAAGGGAGCAAACACCAGGCGTGGGCCGGAGATGGCAGAGAGTCGCCTACCAGAGGAGAACGCCGCCGCCGGCATGGCGAGGAGTGAGCCAGATGACCGAGGGAGGCGCGGGCCAAGAAGCGGGCCTACCGGTAAAGCCGGAGCAACAGCAGGCGGAGTTTGAGAGACGGTTTTCACCCAGGGTCCTCTGGGCTGGAGTGAGCCCCTCACCGCAGCAGAGTAGCAGAAACCCATCTGAGCGAGGGGAGGATCAGCCAGGCAGGAGAGTGATAGAAATGCCTTTGTGCGAGCCAGGAGACCACTTCGCTTCCCTCGTCTTCTCCAACGTTTTTTCCGGTGTAGCTTGGGAGGGAGGAACCAGGTGCGACGTAGGTAAGGTGGAATACCATCGAACAGTGGAGGCACACCGCTTGTTTGTCCATCAAAGACAGAGGACAAAGGTGCTGACACTGCTGAGTCTCGAATAATAAAGAGAGTTTGCCGGTCATAAGTCCGGAGCGAGTTGATTTCCACAGTTAAGGCAAAGAACAGCAAACAAAAAACCAAAAAACAGGAGGAGGAGTGACGGCGAGCCGAACATACTGGCGCCATCTTGTGATGAACTTGCAGTCGGTATATGTGGCACATTAACGCTTCCTGAACGCACCGACGTGTTATGGTCTCAGTCATGGAAGAAAGATGAAAGAAATATGTGCTATTTTTCATAGATATTTTAATGCGTACATATAATAACATGCATTTTACATTGACTGCATGACATCCATCTAACATTGTCAGATCTAAACTGCAAGAAAATCTTTGAATATGTAATTCTGCATAATGCCTGTTGTTTCATTCGAAGCTTTTATGCAACAACTTGCGTCTCGCATGCTCAGCCTGCAGACAGAAACAGTCTGAACCCATCGTGCCTGAATCCCTCTCTTATCTCAAGGACGACAGATGAGCCGTCTGCAGTGGCGAGGCCTCGCACCCCTCGTTGCTCACATTCAGTTCTTTGAGTCTTTGTTAGAGTTTGTGGGTGTGTGTACTTGTATTAGAATATCCCGTGTGTGTCTGTAAATCCTTAGCTATATCCACAGTCTTCACTTATGTAAATCCTAGGTCTTTCGTTTTTTTCCCTCTTCCTCGCCATCCTCTTATCCTCCTCTTCCCTCTTTATGCAGCTTCCCCCTCATTTGTCTCGACCTTGAAATTGAGAGCACTGACATATATGCAAAACTATTTTTTTATATTTTCACACTGCTTAGGGATGACAGTTTACAACCGCATCCCTTTGAAGTAAGTTCAGTTCCACTGCTTTCTTGTAGTTAAGCTGTAGTAATGGCTCAGTAATCTGAGCAAGTGACCGTAGGGCTCATTTTCAGGTTGCACAGACGCCTGCAGTTCAAGGCCATTACCTCACTTATGACTGCAGGTCCTGCTGGGAGCTGGGAGTCTGCATTTCACCCCACTGCCCATAATGGAAAAGATTTCTTTAATCGTTCTTTTAATCTTTTACTGCCCATAACAGAAGATATTGAACAAGAAAACTGAAGGAAAAACTTCTCACAGATGTCTGAGCACACACATTTTCTCGATTCCCTCCCTCAAGCTCACTTAAATGTCAGTAGGAGCTCATCAGACTATATGTTTACCAGTTTCTTTGACACTGTGATCAATCTTCGAATGGACCTTGATTCTACCATTAAGGCTACTGTCTTGCTGTATAAGGTCTTTCACAGGCTGATGGGGACTGTGTTAGCCCCTTCAGCTTTAATTGTTTTCTTCAGCCTGTCTTCTGCACTTTTCTCCACTTAACCTGAATTTTGCTTTCCAGCCTTTTTCATCCTTCTTAGCCATGCCAGAGCCATGGCTGCTGGGATGCAATATAGAGCCACTGCTTTGCACAAATACTATGTTGCAAAGATGTTTAAGAATTCAGATCCCATCTCACCAGAGGTTTAAGCCAACATTTCCACTACTGCCATTAGCCTGTTAATAATTTTGACTTTTCAGAAAGATTTATCAACAATAGCTAATGCTGACGGACGTGGGTTACTGACCTGGTAGCCTGGCTGGCCCTGGGTGGGTCCGGGATGGGCGTGAGGTTCTGGGGGCGCTCCGTCTCTGGGCTGGGGCCCGGGCCGGGCCTCGGGGGCTTGGGTCCTGGTTGGTGTGTTGCCGGGGTTGTGGGCGGGTGGGTGCATGGGGGCCCGGCCCTGGAGCGGGGTGCCGCCGGTGCGTCGAACCGCCTGGGGGGCTCTTCAACTGGTGGGGGAGATGGTCACATCTTGCTGGAGCTTTCCTCTCTTCAGGAACTCTCTGCAGGAGGGGGAGATACAGGAGAGGTGGAGGAAGATCTCAGCCTGGGCGTTTACTGTCTTATGTAGTCTGGAAGATGAGTGGATGGTGGGGTGGGTGCAGTTTTCTCTGTGGTGGGGTTGGGTGGACTGTCCCGGGCTCTGTGGGGCCGGGAGGCGCTGCTGCACTGGGCCCCGGTCTGGATGGGCCTGGGCCCCCTTTCCCTGGCGGGTCGCGGAGTGTGGGAGTGCCTACTGGGGTCAGCGGGGGAGCTGGCCCCAGGGAGGGGTTACCTGCCCCTCCCTTCCTTCCCTCCCCATCTCCAGCTGCCTCCCTCTTCCCGCTCCACCACAACCACCCACACATGCAGGGCCTTGGAGTAGGGGTATGTCACCAGGGTGCAGAGGAGGCTACCCCCCCCCTCTGTCCCCTTCTGGCTGCCTCTGCCTCAATTTTATCCCACAACTTAGACATTCACATTATTCACACTCTCATTACACATACATATAGGATCTTGGGGGTGGGCACGATACACGGAATCCAAAGTACCATCAGGGTGTACACCCAACCCCTGGCGTCGTTGCCCACCTCTCAATGTTAAATACACGTAGACATTGAGGGCTATCAGGAGGGACTATGCGCTTACCTGCTGCTCTCTGGCAGGTAGCTCCAAGCCCTCCTGGGTTTTAATTGCACCTTAGAACACACATGCATCAACACTACAATGAGCGGGTGGAGGGAGGTTTGGAGTCTTCTCTCACCCCCATTCTCTGCGGCCTGCTGGAGCGGGGGGGCTAGGAGGAGGAGTTGGCCGTCCGACTGCGGTCTGGGGTGTGGGGCCTCCCTGCTGCTACGGAGTCGGGGTG
Source organism: Diplotaxodon limnothrissa (assembly GCF_057381915.1). NCBI lineage: Eukaryota > Metazoa > Chordata > Actinopteri > Cichliformes > Cichlidae > Diplotaxodon > Diplotaxodon limnothrissa. The sequence continues at coordinate 3,221,702 of NC_140602.1, forward strand.
GTCTGCCTCTCCCCACCGCAGGGAAAAGGGTAACACCACCTGGGTCTGGGTGCAGTTCCCCCCTCCAGGGGCAAGGGTACCTAGACCCGGTTTGTAGAGTACGCTTGGGGAGTGTGATCGTGTGTACAGCGTCTCTTTATGTCTGTCTCCACGTTGGTTGAGTGTGGAGTGAGTGCATATGAGAGCATGAGGGTGGGAATGGATGTTTGTGTCTGTGTGTGCCTGTATGTCTGTGTCTATATGTCAGGTTGGGTATCAGACGCCACCTCTCTGGGGACATCTCAGGCCCTCCAAGGTTTGGAGGCCTATCTCCACCTACCACCACTTCCCCTGCCGGTGGCGGACTCCCTCAGGTGTCGGTGCGTTGGTGGTTCTTTGTGTTTGGGGGTGGGCGTCCAGGTACACACCGGCTCACTCCTTGGCGGCCGCTTATCGGGGCCTGGAGCCTGGGGCTCGCTCGGGCCCCTTCGGGGGTGGGGTGCCCCCGGCCTCTCGGCCTGGGGCTCGGTCACTCAGGCACAGCTGGCCGCCGGCGGAGCTCACGGGCGCGTCACTGCAACTCCCCCTGGCTTCTGCTCCGCGGCTGCTGAGTGAGCCCTCATCTGGGACTCTCCTCAGCTCTTTCCGGGACAGTGGCGCAGCTGCCCCTCTGTTGGTCTTCCATGGTCTCTTGTGTTCTGGGGGCCTCTGGATATCTGGAGTTTTGATCTCCTCCATACCTGCTTCACACCCTGGAGGACGGGGCTGTGGCCCCCCCACACTCCCTAGCAGATCGTTACATGGAGAAACCTTTGGAATACAAGCATGCTGATCCACAAAGGTATGCACACGGGTGTTCACTGCTCGTAGACCCAAATTACACCTTTCTTGGCTGCTACTTCGAAGCACATCTGTCCTGCGTGCTGCACAACAACATTGAATATTTAGTATTTACTGCTGTTTACACTTAGCTAGATTAATGCGATGGTGTTGTGTTTAGTATGTTGCTTTGTTTCTTTTTTTTTTTGTCTTTTTTGCTTGTTTTCTATTCTTCTCTCAACAGGTGATCCAGGAGATTTTTATTTTTTTTCTCTCCCTTTCTCACTGTCCCTCTCCCCTTCTGTTTTTCCTTTCTTTCCTCTTTCTTTCTCCCTTTCCTATCCCTCACTCATGTCTGTCCCGTCTGTAACATCTGAAAATAAAATATAATAAATAATAAAAACAAAGATCGACCAAATGGACCAATACGGCAATGCCACGATGATCCATTTGGCAAAGTAAATCCATTGGGTATCCTTGTTGGTCTTCAGACAACAATTCTGATGGCTAAAGAACCAAATGGGACAGGCGAAAAAAAACAAAAAAAAAAACAAAAAAAACAAACAAAAAAAACAACAATAGTTAATGAGCCGACTTTTCATTTATTTATTTATTTTTAAAAAGCCCTTCGTGGTTCCCAGATGAAATTGAAATTTGTGACAGGCATTAAGGCATCTCTAGCATGGTTGTAATCTCCGAGTCATGTTAGGTTATGTCTTCTTTCACTGTGTGTGTCCATCTGAACATCTTCCTGTGCGTCAGATACAGGCTGACCTTGGGTTATTAAAGGACAAGCCTGACTTTGTCCATCTGTTAACACAGACCTGCTGAAACACAAAAAACACAAATGATCCAACGCTAGAAGGACTGGGAAATAAATGTGAAATGATTGTTTTCAAAGCTGTGCCCTTGGCAACGAAGCTTTATGCTGGAGTGAGTGGTATATATCAACTTAAGATCAAAACCTGCAAGGAGAACTTGCAGTGTATTCTGACAGTGAACAGGACGTGAAATGAAGGTTAGTTGTAAGTGACTGATGGTGTTGCCCGCAGCGCTGTCATTGAGTAATTGACCTGAAGTCATTTGAGTTGTTAGTATTGAATTAAGCATCTGTAATGAAATCATAGACCCAGGCAGTGCTAAATGTAGGGATCCATCTCTAATGCAACGAGAGTGATGAGGTTACTGCTGCACTCGGGTTCCTGCTGTGTGTGCGAGCATCCAGGGTGGTTTCAGCGAAAGGCACAGATGCAGTTACAGATGACATCTTGAATATATTCTTTAAAAATAACTTCTGACTTTTATGCTGAAGAGCTGCAGATTAAGATGCTTTCACAGCCCAAAGGAATACAGTCATTTTTCATGACTTGGAGAAATCAGAGTCATCATAGACAATGTTAGAGTGCTTGTGTTGATGCCACTAATACAGAAATGCTCGACCTGCTTAGTTTTACAGTATTTAGCTGAAAGAGAGAGGGAGCATACACGCGTACAGCTGTCACTTCACAAACTTGTTCTAACTGTATATTCAGTGTTTTATCTTTAAATTCATTCAAGTTTTTCAAGGTGAATGACAACAATGATGAAAATGCTCTACTGGGATGACCGTGCTGGTCTTGTGGCATTGCTTTACTGGAATCAGATTTGTGCTGTCTTAGGGATAATTTCTCATTCACATGAAACTGGGTCAAAATAACTTTTCTGTCTACGGGAATGCCGGCTCACTCTTTCTGTGGTCTGACCTCTAACTGTGTCACGCAGTCAAAGGAGGGTTAGTTCACTCTGAGTCTGTATTTAGTTCTTTGGTTTACTTGCCAAAAATTACCATCTCGAGTAACCTGTTAAATTTCATATCCTCGGGGAGCCCCCGGTTGCACATTGAACCTTTACTTTGTCTGATTTAGCGAGGCAGAAATAGCGTGCTATAAACAATAACAGACGGACACCACGGACAGTGGGTCTCCTACTGAACGGACAGCAGTGTGACTAATGGTTTGTCGAGGGTAAAAACAAGGATGTGAGCAATACACTGACTGTAAAAAGTGGATTTTTACTGTTATTGGAGTGCTGACGAGAAACACATCAATGCCAAGTCAATGAAAAAGATATCCACCACAACTTTACATTTAAAAAGCACAATATTTGCTCTAATAAGGGATTTAATTAAAGTGCAATTGGAAGATCCAGATTAAAGCTGGAGCATTGCTGTTTAGTTGTAGGAAATACTAAAAGTATTTTGATACAGGTGGGCCGCAGGTCACCAACAACATGTGCAACATATACGTGACTAAAGTGTTACTGTCTGCAAAGCAATATTTCTTTGTGTAATTTCCTCATCTGCTGCAGTGTCTCATTAATCGTGCAGTCGGACCGGTTGATAGTTGCAATTTTAAGTGGATGGAATTTAAAGTAGGGAAAATGGTTGGGATTATGTTTGAAAAAAGGAATGCTACGTAAAATAAGGCCCAGATCGTCTAGGCTGCTGTAATCACGAGTGTTATGCTATTATAATACACTGCAGATGTGGATTAAAATAATAAATGAAACCAATTTAGCAGCGTCTGACTGTTCCAGAACAAAAACAGATCACTGTGCACGGTGTAATTACATTTTATGTTATTACTTTAATCACCCGATTTTTATACTTTTGAAGGAATACTGCTTTTCCAAACAAAAACGTGAAGAGGTTCATGTGTGTTTTTGTGGCTTTGATGGTATGCTTGATGAGCTCGATTAACATCCAGTGGGGAATTGTGACCTTTCCTCGCTTGCTGTGTCTACACGGATATTAGCAGGCCCAGAGAGTTCCTCCTTTGGTGTGGTAGGGAAAGGTGATATGTGAGAGCAGCTGGTTGGTCTTCACAGCCAGCGTGGACTCCAGCAGCTGATGAGAATCTGTGTATGAGAGTCACTGAGTGTCATAATCGCATAAATCCACCACACTGCTGGGGATCACCCTGTGTTACATCATTACTTCACACTTTCCCGTGAGATGTTTCCTAGCGTGTCTGATTAAAGGCACAAACACAAATATCTTTCTTTGAGGGCGTCTCTAAACACGTTAGCAGTACATTTAATGAAAGAGCAGAGTTAATAAGTATTTAAAAAGATTTAAGGACAGCGTCAGAGTGTGTATCCTGTTTGAAGTGCCAATCATCTGTTGCTAAATTACTATAAAATTGGTCTCTGAAGAGGTCTTGAGGAAGCAGTTACGCTGGTTTCACTGTCTGTTTGACACAGACAGCAATAAAACTCCAGACCTCACACTGCTTAAATCAAACGTTGCCACAACGTGACTTTTCACAGAGTGCATGCTGGGATTGATACCAGACCCCATGAAATGGAATAAGTGGGGAAGAGAATGGGTAAATAAAGGAATTAAATTTTGCCACATTTCTAAGGCAGCGGTGGTTTTTCTTTTGTCTGTTCACTTTAAACCTCAACACACTGGAGACAGCGCTGGTTAGGGAAACAACAACTTGAAATCTTACCTTAAATATAAACACACCTGCACTTTTGAGGTGAGATTTGCATAATTGGCCATATTACAAAGTGTTGGACAGGTTCACATCGATGCAACCCTCCTCCACCTGTTTCCTCTTGACATTGCCTCAGAATTAGTGTCCATGCTTCCTCCCACCACGTTTATCACCGGTTTCACATCACATTCATTCAGATCATAAGCATGTTTCTTCTTATAGGGGCGGTTGTAGCTCAGGAGATACTGCAGGTCGTTTACTAATCGGACTGTTGGTGGTTTGATCCCTGGCTCCAGTCTGCATGCTAAATATCCTTGCGCAAGATACTAACCTCAAGTTGCTCTCCGACGCATCCATCGGCGTATGAATGTGTGTGTGAATGTTAGTTAGAAAACACTTAAGTATGAATGAGGCATGTTGTATAAAGAAAGGCGCTATGTAAGAATCATTTACCATTCATTCCCTCATGACTCGGACTAATAGCCAAGGTCTTCTTCTTTTGCACATCATGTGAATTCATCCAGTTAATCTTAAAATATGTTTTTCATCTTAACTTCTCTACGATGTCAGAATCGACCCCAAAGCTGCTGAGTAACTTAAGACTTGTCAACTGCATCATGGCACTAAAGGAAAGGTTAGGGGATCATATATCCATCATTACAGCACTCCATCGAAAAGTTCTTGTGACCGACTGTATCACTGCTGCAGACTGACCAAAGGACAAACCCCATCACAACCACAGAGTGCCATGCAGTATTGAGCCATATAGAGAGCCAATGAAAGAAAGAAAACAAACCAAAGAAGGTGCACATTTGAGCAGCAGTGCAACATGAAGAAATAGTAATAGAGTAATAGAGTAATAGAGTAAGAAACAGAGTTAAATCAAATGGATCCGTCCCGCTCTTCCTCTCTAGTTTACCATGTAAAGTATTGTCAAATATTGCTGTTAAAGGCAGAAAATGTTAGAACTGACTCCTCTGAGATTAGTGCTTAGTCCATCTCAAACAAACAAGATAGTCCACTATGTATTTAGCTTGGTGCACTCCTTGTTATTTTATGTATGTCCAACATATATCACTTTAATATATGTGCTATTGCAACGCATATTTTGCAGTAAATTAAAAGTTACACAAACTGCACATAGGAAGGGAGGAACAGTATATCTGGTCATCTCACTGGCTCTTTAAACATAGTTCCACAAAGACAAATAAGACAAAAGTGCTCACTTTGTCTGCAGTCGTTTGCTGTGCATTCCCAGAGCAGTTAGTCTTTGCAAATGATTTTTTAGAGCGATGGTGACTTTGGTTTTTGTTGGCTTTACTTAGAGACAAATGTGGTGCATATCCATTACAATTTAAGGTCATTATATCATCATAACAATTTCCACATGTTTAAAAACAATGCAGTCTCACCCTTTCACCCTCACCCTCTAAATCGGCTCATTTAAAAACGGCAGACGATGCTTACGTGTTGGAAAAAGGCTTCACATGCATATTTGACATACACATATATTGCGAGTTCATTTATTGAAACAAATCTGTGCTTTTAAGTCTTAATTGTCCTCCGGTAAAGTTGCTTGACCTTCCCTTCCCGCTGGATGTGGCAAAACATGATCAACGCTGCAGGCAACAAACTCTTTATTACATCCAGCCATGCTTCATCTGTTGTGAAACTCTACTGTAACGTTCCCCTGCTGTGCTGAACTCTCCACACCATTTCTCCCCAAACATGATGAGTCTTACCCAAAGCACATTAGTCTTAATTAAGCTAAAGTGTTTTCTCTCATCTCACTGCATCCTTCCTCTGCTCACCCCCCCCTTTCACTCCTCCCCGTTCCGTCCCTTCCTTATTCACCCCCCTTTGTCCTTCCAGCAGAGCTTCATCACATTTAATGACTTGGTCTCATGGGAGGTACAACCAGTTTACATTCATTTATTCACAGAAAAAAAAAAAACCACTTTCAATTCACAACACATTGGGATTCTGCCAAAGCGTTTGCAGCGACTCTGATGTAAATCACTGGCTATGTATGTAAAGCCTGGTGCAGCTTTTTGGGCTCTTTGCAGAGCATCACAAATAAATACAGAAAACATGCAATGTAATTTTTTTTTACATTCCTAGTAGATACTTTCTGCATTGTAAGTAATGCAGGGGGAGTAACCTCTTTCACTGTAAGTATCATGACATATTTTGTTCAGTTATTACTTGGATTCCAAATAACTTGAATATAAACACTGATTTTTATTGTTAAAAGATCCTATATACATCGCGTTTCTGTAGAAAACAATAAATCCCATTGTCTGTAGTCTGTAGTTTAAAAACATTTCAGTGCTGTGTCTGCCAGCTTCCTTCCTGCCCCTGACCTCAGAGGTCAGAGCTGCATAATGAGCCTCGCTCTCCAGTTTCTCCCTCTGTGTTGTCCATCCTGTCACTGTGTCTCTTGCAAAATAGCACACTCTCAAAGTTGTTACTGTTATGCTGCTTGCATTTATAATTAGCAATAAAATCAGGCATGACGATGACTTGTAGCAAAGGGAAACGGCAGCAACGTCAGTAATTACGACGACCCGCACACACATTAAAGTAACATACCGAGCCGAGCGCGCTACCACTTCAGAAGAATGTTTGTAGCTTTAAGGCCATTTACCCAACAAACTATCACCAAGTCCTGTAAACATCTCAAAGGTTTTTTGAAATAATGAAATCATCTCGAGCATCAAAGAGACTGTTAGCTGTTTGGGAGACCGCGGTAACTTTGGGTTGCAAAGTTTGGCAAACCTCATTAATGCTGGCCAGATGGAAACCCTGTTTTTAAAGCCATAAACTGCGCCGGATCAATAGTGTCTTTATTTGTATGTACGTGGCCTGTCAGCAGGTTCTCTGTGTTGTTTTCTTGACAGTCACTTTTGATTTAACACATAATCCATTTTCATACAGTGGAGTGAATTTAAAACAGTGAAGCTTACATGTTATCCTGAAAAAAAGATTTGCAGGGGAAATTCAGGCAGTTTTAAAAGTCAGTGCACACAGTGTGATCAGATTCTGGAGGATTTTTTTTATTCACAGCGAAACCAGAGTTGTAGCTTCATGTAAGGTAATGATCAACCCTGCTTTTACTGTATTTCTTATGCTGTAATCTGCTAATTCTTATTGGTGGCTTCAGATTTCTTATTGTCTGAAAAAGAAAGAGAGGTTTGCAGTCCAGCCTTACTCTATAGTTTTTCAGGCTTCTGAGAATATTTCACAGCTACATGCAACATTGCATGATATGGTGCTTCACTGTGAGTGTTAGAATGAGATGTAAGGAAATTGCATTTGCCATCAAAATAAAATCCACAAAATAAAACGTGCAGAGGTTTTGTTTGACTGTGTTGTAAGCTTAGCAAAAGTATAAAAAGGAACCTGCACACTGGGTGGGAGAGCGGGTTTGTGGTGTGAGGGGACACAAACAAACAAACAAAAATTCAGACTGATAATGAAAAGATCAGACAAAGGAAGGGAGTGGGCAGTGTGTACACAGAAGGCTAATTGCAAAACTGAACAATGGCGAGGGCAGAACAGAGGACGAAAAGAAAGCAGCAAAACTAAAATGAGGTAACACAGAACAGCAGCTTTCAAATTAAAACAGGAAATGACCAAAAGAAAACTTACACTTAAGTAAGCTAGCACTGAACAAGAGGTCAGGGACAAGTACACAAAAAAAAGTACAAGCATATAAATGAAACATAGATTAAAACACAGTGAAGAGACTGAAACAGCAGTGGAGAATTCAAATAAAACAAGAATTGTTGCTCAGCATGAGTAGACGTGTGGTAACCACCACAGGGATCCATAACTCAACAATCAGCACGAAACCCTGGCACCGTGAATGTTTCACGGACTGTGAAAAAGGCCAAAAGAATTAAATAATTCGATTTAATTATAAAGGACAGACTACACGGTGGAAGACAATGACCATGTGAGCTGTCAGTCAGGATTATACCCATATGGAAAAGATATATATAAATCTTATAAAGTTTGTGTCTGTCTTGTGTGAAACTTGTATGAAAAGCATACAAGAGTGAAAACAGATATAAGATCCCTTGAAAAATTATATAATGAAACTTGTATGTTTTGGATACTTACTAAAACAATATATGAAAGTAATGAGAAAGTGGCCACTTTCATGAGTAAAGTTTTTACTATTTCTTTTCCATATGGCTAGACTTGCAGTTCTAAACATGATAAATATATGGGGGAGAAAATACTGATTAATCCAAAAAAAGAGTGTATTTGAAGATATCAGTGCGATTGTGTTTACAGTAGCATGAAACACACATGATGTGCAGTAATTTAAACAACTTTGATGCAACAAGGAGAAATCAAATCACCCAGATGAAGATGAAACTTCAAGAATAGGAAAGAACTCAGTGGTTTCTATAACAATGCATGCACATGTCTGGAATGTCTGTGGAACGTCCCACTGTGCTGTGGATCCTTGTGGCAGACAAACCCCTCCGTCCCTCAGTGGCCCTGCAGAGCCGCTTTTGTCTATAATAATTGTATTCCCTGCCCATGTTTTTCCCCCCCAGTAAAAATGCTTGGTGTAGCTGCACAACTCATCACAAGCTCACAGTGTAGGTTGAGGCCTGGTGAACGAGGGCAATAGTCTGCTGGTGGATGTATGCGCAGTTACAATGTGCAGCGTAACTGAAAAATGACAAAACCTTTGCCTTCAAGGTTGTGTGAGCGGTAGGGCAGATGCCTTTGTGGGACTCTATGAACAGCACGGCAGCTGAAGTCAGAGAGGTGCAGCACATGCTGAGATGTTAAGAGGAATAAGCTGCTGATGAGGATTATTCTAAAGGAGGTTTAGAGAAGTGGGTGGGCAGATGAATAAATACGTTGTTTGTATTTTTTGAAATAAAGGGGCTAGTGTTCTTTCTGAAACCCCTCCTGGTGGAAAACTATGAAAAGCCTAATCCAAAGCAGAGCTTTTAGTACCACAGTTGGCATTTCCCCTCATCTTAAAATGATCACATGCCACTTTCAGTTTTTTGTCTGCACTTTGTATATCATCTCTCACCTCAGCTGGATCAGGCTGGAGGTCTGGCACCAGCCATCTTGATAATGAGGAGAAAATGAGAAGAGCGGAAGCTATGAAAGGAAATATCCCTTCAAAATGCACCCCTTTCTTCTTCCCCCTCGCCTCCACTCCCTCCTTTCTGTCCCCACTCCAACCTCTCAACCTCTATTCCCGGGCTACACACCAAGCCGGGCCCTCCATGGAGATCAGGAAGCTGGTCTGGGAACTGGGAGCCTGCTGTCTCCAAGCCAAAGGCAAGTGGGTATGAGATGTCTGCCTAGGAGAACGTGGACACTTTCCCAGCTATGAGCCAGAGTTAAGCTGACAACCATGTTCAAGAGACCTGGGGGAAATTACAAAGTCTGAAACCCCGAGTGCAAAGGGGCACAACATGAAAATCAGCACCCAGTGGATGAGCATAATAACACACATTGTGCTCGCTGGTCCCGTCATTTGGGAAATAATTAAACAAATCTCTCTCTGGCGCACAGAAAATCTGGGAAAGATTTGTTGGGCTTATAAGTTATTTAGGAGAATTGGTAAACCACAATACAGAACTTTAAGAATCCAAGTTTTGCCATAATTACAAATGCAGATCATCGTTTGTTGTTACCCTCTTTATGCACAGTTATGAAATATGTTGCTCATAAAAGTCGCGTGAAAGTATTTATGTCTGTGGTGCCGATACACGATGTCAAATACTGCTGAATCTCCTTCTTTACACCAAGGAGTTGACTTACTGACATTATTCACTGCTTTTCCAGTGTAAAATAATACCATATGTAATGTGAAGATTTCGTAATTGTTACTGTGGCATTTTCTTTTCTTGGATCCCACAAAAATGTGCATTTTGCCTGAAGGAGGGAAAGTCTATTTTTGCGTGAAAGTCCAGTAATCCTCAGCCGGTTTGATCTGAAAATTAGAAGCTTGTGAGAAGTTTTTCTGTCTGATTAGCAACGAGGGAACAAAAGGTGTGTTTTATTTCTCAACTGTGATTCTGTGAGGAAAAAGAGCATTATGTGTACTCGGTAACAGGCAGCTAAATGAAGCAACCAATGGTTGAGCTGGTTTCATGTAATTGAAAACATACTGTTCACTCACATTCTTGTGGGTAGGAAGAGGCTGGTTTTTAAAAGGCCAACCTCTCTCTTTTGTCCTGTTTTTCTTATATGTCGAGTGTGGTGCAGATATAAGATTTAATAGCTTCCAGTCTGTTCTCACCCCGTAAGCCCCTTTAGGATGTTTTTAACCACACTGCCATTGCTGAACGTCTAAGAAATCAGTTTTGCATTGAAAATTATTCAAGTGCTATTATGATTTTGTTTTGTATTTAGTCCAAGGGTTTTCCATAAAACATCTTTTGGATTTGAGTTTTAACTTACCGTTAAAACTCAAATGTGAGCCCTGTGGGAATTTGGGGTTGATTTAGAAATAGCCCTCAGACTCATGACATTTGCAGATCATTTCAAAAATCATTCACATAACACAAGAGACTCTAACATTCACTGGATCTGACAATTTGTTGTATGGTTTTTGGTTTGTAATGGACGCTCTTCTTTTTCTCCTTCCTCGATTCTGGTCAGCTAGTCAAAAACAGCAGCGCACTCACATTGGCCTACTTAATTTAGTAATCTGTGGCTGTTATTGTTGATGTGTGGATGCCATGGAGAAACTAGTGCACAGTTAGTTGCTTGGTTACAGAACAGCATTTACACTTTTAGGTTTCGCTCGCTCCGTGTCGGATAACCTGTTGTGCAGTTTTCGTTTTGTGCCTCGGTGTTTTTGAAACCTACACTCTATTTGTCTTGTTTGAGAATTTTTGTGGCAAAGCTTCTCCATTTGTTTGCCTGTGTGGTTTCTGTGTGTTTTTTTTAATTCTGCCTTAAGCAAATAAAGCTTGTGTTGTGTTTGGCACACTTGCTTCCTGTCTCATGCATTTTGGTCCGTTCTTTGAAATGAACCTCAACAAATTGAATTATACTGATGTTTTAGCTCCCTGAAACTCACTGCCTCTGTCTCCAAGAAGCATCCAAGGAGATTTGATTTTAGATTAAGCATTGTCATTTATCTTTCAGTCCACCAGAGTCTATGATTGCTCTCCAAAGAAGTAACGGTAAGAAAATGTTACAAATGTTAAGGGTACATGCTGCTGATGACGCTATAAACCCTTTTAAAGCTTAAATGGATGATAATTTATGATAAAGTACAACTGGCTAAATACATTTTTGACAAAATTTATGATGCATAATTACACCTCTCTCTCTCCTGTCTAACTAGTGGCTAAACCTCAGCTGAAGTGGTCTGACAAACAAGACAAGACATCGAACAAGTAGACCTACAACAAGACAAGCCATCGCATGGCATCTGACTACATTATGTTCTGCTGCTGAACTATTATTCATACTCCAACATATGTTTTTGCTGGCATGCAGTATGTGGAGAGTTTCTTGGGAGTTTGTGTTCAAAAGGGTGCCATCAAGTTAAAACACTGACTATGCCAAGAGTTCCTTTTCCTCTTGCACTAGTTTTAGGTTTATTCAGTCTGCAAAGTTGGTTAGAAAAAGCAGAGATGGCTAATGTGATTGTGCTCGCCTTTAGCCGGAGGTTGGTCTGTCCTTCCCTTGGCGCAGGGCTTTGTGCCCTTGTTGACGTCATCTGATGAGCTCTGGAGATTGTACCCACACAGTCAAGCTACAAGGTTCTCCAAGCATTATTCTAGGGTAGTTGCAAATGAACGAGATTGCATTTGGTCTTTGTTTATGTACGGCAAGGTGGTTACATGTTAATGCATCAAACGTTTACTTCCCTAATTTCTCATTTTTTCTAAGTGCACTCTATTGTGTTATCCTCTCCCTTATTTTCCCCTCTAGCAGTCAAAAGAATTGACGGATTATCTCATTGTCCAGCGAACTGACACTTGCTCCCTTTTTTCCCTCTGTGGCCCGCTTACCCGAAAACTATAATCAGCTTTGACTGAAAAATATCAGTGCGAAGTGCAAGACGAGGGTAAGGTGTCACGGCTGTGTTATGGCAAAGATATTAAAGAAATCTGTCTTCATCTTTATCAAGGAAGAACTGCCAACCTTGCATGCCTTTGCTCTTATAGAATATTAGTGGTTGATTGATGAATATGAGAGTCTTGACACACACTCATAAAGCAAAAAGACGAGAAAACCATTTTTTGGTTTGAAATAATACAGTATTTCCAGAAGTGATGTGGAGCTCATGTAATATGTGCCGACATAAACTTTCAGATAGCTGAAGCAACAAAATCCCATTTCAACACTGATGGACTGGTGCAAGAGGAAGCTGGAATGAGGCCTTTTGACGTAGCCTGTCAGGCTGGAGTCTTCAGTTACTGTGATTTGCGAATTATCTGAATGTTCCTAATATTTCAAAGCGTCTTATTGAATGACAGTGACATCCAGGGACGGGTGCAGCGTCGGGAAGACTTCAGAGGAGATTATCGTATTAAATTCTTGATCTGCAGTGAGACTAAAACCAAAAGCTAAGACCCCACTGGAGCATGTGTACAAGATAGAGTTGAGTAAAAATGCTTGATTTGAACCTCAATAAGGGAATGTCTCAGTTTTACTACCAATCCAACACTTGACTCCATATCTCCATAACCTCTATGTGTCGAGATATATCTTTAGAGACTCGTAGTAATGTTTAAGCATAAGAAGCAACAGAGTTTCTCCTTATGTGTTGCTATAACAGAGGGAAGCTTTGAGGATAAATGAAGGCACTTTATTTGTATTTGACTTCTACAGGGTCATGGAAGTAGGGCAGTATTTATAATTATAAATGTCTTTTTATTTCGTTTATTGTATAGAGTCGGGCAACCATTCTTTCTTTTATATCCTTTTCTTGGGAAAACAGCTGCAAAACTGGACTATTACTTAGATCTACACAAGATTTACACAAATCTAAGATTGCAGTTTTTATTGGCTTTAAATAACGTATTACTTTGTATTATATTATATTACATTCAAAGTCCTTCTATCCATTTATTTGGTCCGTGGGTGAACCTCGGACAGGTCGCCAATCTGTCACAGAGCTCATCTCAGTACCGCAGCAGTACAATCTTCTCAGAGCATGTTATTATACTTAATAGATTAGCATTTATTATCCTCGTTGACCCTCTGCTGCTGGAAACTGTAACACCACTCACATCATTGTAAACCACATGACCCTTGGATGTAACGTTAGAATACAGAATGAGAAACTTTCCTCACCCACAAACATCGTAAAGGGACAGAAGAAAAACATGCTTAAAAGTTTAAGAGTTTTAATATAGACTGCAGGTTGAACCCCTCCCAAAACTGGAAATTCTGACAGACCGCAACATAATTGGGATTTGATGAGGGATATAATGCAATATTATTTAAGGAACATTACTGATTCAGGTTTTTAATCAATTTAATACCACGAGGAGGCTTATTCTTTAGCTTTTTTCATTGGGTGGTTCTGCTTTAGCTGCACAACAAATGTTGGCAACTTCATGGAGCCTGGATAAGTCATCTTTGAACAATTTAAGGGTAAAATCAGATAAGATGAAAGTTGTGGTGGTTGCAATGGATTTTTACAGCAACTGTATTAAGAAGAATTTCTGTGGGCCACTTTACTTCACTTCTAATTTCACATGACTGATTTAAATCCTTTACTGGTCTGCTTGATTGGATTTAAAAGATTGTAAGTAAAATTGTGCTCCAGGTAAGTATATTAGCACTTTAAAATATAATTTGATCACACGTGTAACCTAGGTTACGTACACAGACAGTATCAATGTTACATAATAGTTCTTACTTAGAAAAACTGTGCAAGTGTCACCAAATCTGCTGTTTTTTCTCAAAAGCAAATGTTCAGCAATATTTAGTCGATACCACAAACCCACTCAGCATTTATCCTACTTATCATCATTTTTCCATCTCAGCATTTTAACACAGTTACTTATTACTGTAAATGGCACTGACACAGACCACACTTAGAAATGGGGTTAATTCAATATTTATGAGGTATATGCAAAGATGGAGTATCTTTAAAGATAATGCGAGCCATGTGTTCTTCATAAAACATCATGCTCGAGATGATCCAGTAGACTTTCTCCTGTATCGGGGAATTTCTCGCTTCTTTTTCCTCGCCTGCAGCGAGCGCCTACCGTTCATCTTCTGTAAATGCGGCTATACGGGACACAAATATATGTGAATTTGCTGAAGGGGAACTTTCAGCTGCAGAGAATACTGCCACTAAGGTGTAATTACTCTTCTGGAGAGCTTTACAGCTTTGACTTCAATCAGGCCTTGAGGTGTTTGATGAGACTTCAAGCAGCTTCCAGTGAAAGCTTCACAAATGTGATGATACTCAGACTGCATGAAACGGAGGAGAGGAGCTTTGTGACACAGGTAGTTTGGCTCATTTCTTTTCATCCTGTCATCTTCTCTATTACAGGCATTTTCACTGTAATCTAAAAACACTGCCCTCTTCTTTTCTTTGCAACATTAAAAATAAGCCGACCGTGCTTTTAGTGCCAGTCATCCAAGGGTACCGCTGTGCCGTTTCACAGCTGCTGCCCATTTCCTCTTGTTTAGGACTCTTCCCACTTCACTTGGCAACAAAGATCTGCTGCATCGTCATTGGCTGATCGTTGAGTTATTATGTTGCATTTTGTACTTGTTAGAAAACTTTAATGATGAAGTATATACCTGCATATTTAGCTTGCTAAGGCCAAATGTCTTGAAGTTGGAATAATGGCATCGCTAAATGAATTAAAGGTAAATTCACAAATATTAAAACAAGCCCACATAGTCAGCCAGCAGCTCGTATAAAAATACTGCAGCAAGACACTTGTGGCAACATCTCTGCTGTATTTGAGAATCTAATATTACACTCACAGACACTGTGTGATAGCACCCGCAGGCTAAGACATGTTGAGAAGCTCATTAATAACCAACCTGCAGTCACTGCGATAGATTTCAGTGCTAAGACAAAGAGAAGTCTCAGTCACTGTGCTCGTGTGCTACCCGTGCAATGTTTTCTATGAGCACATTTAACCCTTTCCCTCATTATGAATAAACTGACAGCTCATGCCGTGACTGTGCACAAACAGGGCATGACTTACAGACCACCTCGAGGCAGATGGTGATTCTGTTAACATCTGCGTCAGGCTGCCCCTGCTGTAAAATATATTTCCCTTCAAGGCCTTAGACATGACTGTGCTCAGGAGCGCTAACATGCCATGTAATCACACGGAGTCTGTGAATGTCATTAGCCTCCCTTTGAAATGTTTGGGGAAGGAGGAAGCAGGTTTTAGTTTTTAAAAACAGGTGTGCGCTCGTTTACTCCTTCCTGCTCGAAAAACTAAAGAACCCAGAAAACGTACAGATTTTAAACTGCAGACTGCAGTGTGACCCGCCTCTTTGCAATACACACACTTAAACTCGGTCACAGGAATAAATCAGGAAGCACGAATCCAGCACTGTTTCTCATTTATTCATCCTGTGGTGAGGTCTTAATCAAACCGGGGCAGACGTATACCATACAGAATATGAAACAATCTATGATTGTATACTAATGAGCTGTAAAAAGAGTGTATTCCACAAATGTTTGACCTTAATTTATCAAATCAATGCTATTTTTCCTTTCCAACTACTTACGCATGCCACGAACGAAACAAACTTTGCTCCTCACTCTGGGCCAGTCTTCTCTTCTGTGGGCTTGAAATTTACGATGCTGAGGTGCAACAGGGGCGCTTTCCCTGAGTACTAAAGGGAGGACGGTGGAAAGGGCATTTTTGTGAGCTGTCCTCTGACACGCCACCCACACAGTCCTAAGAAGGGTGTTATCCTCTGCCATAAATCACTCGGTCATTAAATCACACCCCAGACACTCTTCTGCCCTTTCTCATCACAGTGGTTTCTCTTCATCTTTATTCAATTAGGAAGATTAATGGCCCAGTATACAGCGCCCAGGTTGACATTCTGTTATGGGGGACATGACTGAAATGTCACAGTGTGAGTGGGACACATTTTGAAAAGATGGGCAGGGGACACTCATTTACCTTGGTTACTCATCATTCTAAGCCAGAGATCTTTATCTCTGTGCATTAAGCCACCTGTTGCAGTGTTAGTGTTCCTGTTTATAACACAAAGACATTTTTTATTGTTCCTATTTGAACCCTGGATTCAGTTAAGGAGATTCCTTCTTTTCTGCCTAACGGCAAACAGACTAAAACTTCTGCCTCACACTGAGTCAAACGTCATCACACGCTGCAATCATGCTTTCAGTCTAAGCAGGAGCAGTGCTCTGTGAAGCTGTAATAGACCTGAAGACATGGAGCTCGCTCAGCGAGTCAGCCAGACAGCATTTCCCTACAATAGAAAAAGGAAATGGAGTGGGGATTGACCAGTGCTTCATCTGTCAAACAGTGGACCACATCTGAATAGAAGCCCTGGGCAAAGCCTTTGAAGGCTCCTTGTTAGTCTTTCTCCAAGAACTGCCACTGAAATGTAAATTAGGTGGTCAAAGAAACCCTGTTAGGGAAAAATATGAAAATGTGAAAAGGAAAGACATGAAGCAGGAGCACTCGGTTTCCTGATGTATTGTTCAGCTGCTAAGGAGAGCATAGCACCAGAAGGGTCTTTCATCCTGATTTTATCTCAATATAGATGTAAAATACGTATTTTATATAAGTCTTTTGGTAATGGTCTGGGTTTGAAGGACAAGCTACAGTTGAAGGGCTATAATGATAGAATAAAGCCTTTCATTTCCCATTAAGTGAAATTCTCAGCCAGCCATGTCATTGTGCAGTGTCTGTCATGTACACGATACACAGAGAAAATTGGATTTTTGTGGATGAATCACCAATGCTCGATTGCATGAGAGCAGCTTCTGTTTACTGTGGTTTTCAGCCATGCTGCTGGCAGAGATCCAGACGTGGCAAATCTGCCTGCTTGCTGGTCACTCGGTGCATCCACCAGAGGATCACTCTGACTGTGGAGATGACTGGGCTCTTTCCTTAATGCCACCATATGGCTGTTATTTGTAGTTTAAGGCACAGGAGCTATCGCATGAATGAGCATAAAATTTGATCTGAACACAATTTCCAGAACAAATGAATTCAATTCAATTTTATTTATATAGTGCCAAATAAAGACGACCTCCTATGAGCAAGCACTTTGGCAACAATGGGAAGGAAAAACTCCTTTTTAACAGGAAGAAACCTTTGGCAGAACAAGACTCAGGAAGGGGCGGGGCCATCTGCAGTGACTGGTTTAGGGGCCAGGAGAGGAAGACAGGACAAAGACACAGTGTGGGAGAGCCAGAAATACATGCAGAGCTTTATCAAAAAGGAAAGTTTAAGCATCTTCTTAAACGTAGAGAGGGTGTCTGTTCCCTCAATCTAAACTGGGAGGTGGCTCAACAGAAGAGGGGCCTGGAGGCTGAAGGCTCTGCCTCCCATTCTACTTTAAATTTGTATTCTTTATTTTTAATCACAGGCTTTGTGTGAAATGCGACCTAGCATGGTGAAGAGTAAACATCAAGTTTAATCATGGTAGTCCCCAAGTACAACTTCATGTAGATGACATTGCACTTTGTTCTTACAGAGCTGGTAATGAAATTATATAGTTTAACATTAAATTTAAAGTGAAATATACATTAATTGATTGAATGCATTTTTACCCGTATAGCCATTTTACTCCAAGATCTAAAAAAAAAAGGTCACAAGCCTTTTTGCTTTTGTATCACCTTGACAGAAGTGAGGCAGCTCAGTTGCTGCATGACTCGCCTCCCATCATAATCTGGTATTGATTCAAGCTGCTGCTGAATGTTTGGTCTGTGTTGTCGTCTGACAGGTGACTGACAAGAGCAAACACTGTGGCGGTCTTGCTATTGTTCATTGGAGGGAAATCTCATGGGAACCCCTCAGCAAACTCCCCCCAACATTTACAAGCTCTTACAAACACAGACGGGATTGTCTGCCATTAGTTAGTATTCATTTCTTCTCCTGACTGATTGTAAGGCTCTGGGTAGCTATTATTCTGTTTCTGTGACTTTGAAAGCTACAACTGGTTATTAAGACCGTTATTATTGAGCTTGGTCAATGGGTAAATGTGTCTGATAAAAAAATAAATAAATCACAAATTCTCTTTTATGAGGGAAAATGCTCTGCTTGCATTTTTCTGGTCAGTGAACAACATGGCCTCACTTTGCAAAGGCTTTATCAGCCTGGCAGTTCAATTCAGTTCACTTTTATTTATATAGTGCTAAAAAACAACAACAGCTACCTCAAGACACTTTTATTGTAAATGAAATGGTGAGAGAAAAACCCAACAATCAGGCGATCTCCTATGACCAAGCACTCGGTGACAGCGGGAAGGAAAAACTCCCTTTTAACAGGAAGAAACCTTTGGCAGCACCAGGCTCCGGGAGGGGCGGGGCCATCTGCTGCGACCGGTTGGGGGTCAGGGTAGCAGGACAGGACAAATGATGATGATGATTAATGAAAAGTGGCGTATAAACACACAGAGTGGAAAGATGTGAGCGAAGAAAAAATGCTCAGTGCATCATGGGAAGCTGTCAGCAGCCGAGGCCTATTGTAGCGTAACTGGATAGATTAAGATCACCTGATCCAAGCAAAGGAAAACACCACAGAGCCTCGTCAACAGCGAATGACACACAGGTGTGAGTAAGAAAAGGCAAAATCAATATTATTTTTCCAAGTCTAATTAATGGCAATGTTGCTTCAATATTGTGATGCTTGTGGTGATTCTGGGATAAAATTGCAGGGGTTTCCCGGATGATAAATTAGATTTAATTAAATGATGTACTGCAGGCCTAATAAATGTGTTTTTTTTTTACAGCTTTTGTTTCATGAAAAAATGACTCACTAATCTCAGAGAATATACATTTTTTCCATTTAAATGTATTACATTCCTGCTCCCTCTCCATATTTTATTTGCGTTACCTGGAATGTCCCTACTACGCTGTCACAGAATGAATAGCCAGTTAATTCAACATTTTAATGCTGCTGACAACTAGAAATCCCGTGTGCATTGTTTATATAATTAACCTTTACTCGCCCATATGAACCACAGCAAAACAATTATACAAACGTCTTCATGCGCACAAATAGTTTGGCTCTAATAACATGAGGAGGAGTAGAAAGATCTTCACATGGGGAATATGATTATGCAGGAACTCACAGGTGTAACATTTCCAATTACTGCTGTTCTCAGTTTAATCAAAACACAACCGCCCAAGAGAATCAGCACTGAAATGTTTCTGAATTATAGTTTACAGGCTTGGCTGCGCACTGTGTAGTTATTTTAATTTTGAATGGTACACTGTCAAAAATGCTTAAACAATTATTCTCAGTAAGTCTTGAGTTAGCATAAAAAAAATCACAAATTCCTTGTGTTCAGTCTGTCTTTGTAATGAAAAGAGCTGCTTAGTTTAAGTATTTAACAAATGTGTTGATTTGATTTTGCTGTTTAGTGGGCGTGGTCAGCAGTTTGGCACTAGCTGCTCGTATCCAAGCTGACTGTTTTGGCCATCGAACATTTCAGATGATTCCAAAGCCAAGACAGCAAACAATGGCAACTGACTGCAGCTTATGGTAATGAAGACAAACACTTGCACAGTACAGAAAAAAAAAATCTTCAACACTTTCACTCTGCAAAAGCTTGTGACTTCTAAACCGTGAAACTCACAAGCTTGTGAAACCAGGGGGGATTTTTGTATCTGTGCAAAGCCGTACTGATAATAAATAAATAAAAACAAACGTGAGAGAAAAAGAACATTTTTAAGGATTGCACAGCTTTACATTATTAATAAGATTAGCTTTTCAATGTGCTGTTTCCTTGTTTTCCTTGACATGAGGATATATTACGTTAAAAGCACGATAAGAAGCCCCCACCTGAGTTAGCGTTGCACACAAAAAAAACAAAACAAAGTGGCAAAACTTCAGCGAGGCATGTGAGAAATTGAAGCAAAAGTGCCAAATATTGCAGTTCTTTAAACGACTGCTTGATGGTTGCTCCAAATATGAGTCAGTCCCCGTAGGTCCCATATTAACATGACCACTTTACACCATAAATGAACTTGTTTACAGCCTGATGCAAAAGATAATGTCTTTACCTATTAACTGCATGGGGGATTTTTTTTTTGAATTTTATAAATTTCTCTGTCCAACTGTATTAAGGTCTTAACCTGTGCATAATTACGGCTGTGTCCAGTGAATAGCAAATAAAATGGAGAGACTGTTGTCTCCGGGAGGGTAGCTGATTTAGAGTAGCAAGGCATGGTGGGTGTGTTCCAGTTAAAGAACACGGAGGCAGATTCCAAGTTTGGTTGATTCATTCAGCTGTGGTCTGTAGTAATGATACATAAAGCACACCATGCGTCAAACATTCAGTGCATCCATCCATTCACTTCCACTTATCCTTTTCAGGGTCGCGGGGGGCGCTGGAGCCTATCCCAGCTGTCATAAGGCGAGAGGCGGGGTACACCCTGGACAGGTCGACAGTCTGTTGCAGGGCTAACACACACAGAGACAGACAACCATTCGCACTCACATTCACACCTATGGGCAATTTAGATAGATAAATTAACCTATCCCCACTAATTCAATGCAGCCAAACATAAGTCTAGAACCAAGATTACAGGAGGAAACTATCAGCCCCCACATCCATCAGCAACTTCAACAATCACCTCACACAAGGTTTATAACTAGCATCATTTAGCTTAATAGCTTGCATAGCGCATTAGCATAAGATAGCATTAGCATACTCACAAGTTAACAAATACACACAATATCATTCAACCTACACAACATAATGTAAGCAGAACCCACCTTCTCGCATTCACACACAGCAATAAACCAAGAAAACACAGGTTGCTGGTGAGAGGACAAAGGGGAATATACTGGCTATCAGTGAGAAGGCAGACCGGCAGCCATCGAGTCCCTATGTATTGTGTTCAAGGAGCGTCAGCATTAGCATAGAATAGAATAGAATAGAATAGAATAGAATAGAATGGTGAGTTCAATGATGGAGGACAGCGGTCCCCAACCGCCGGGCCACGGACTGAAGTCGTTTGGTCGTTTGAGGCTCGGGTGTGAAATTTATGGTTTTCAGGATTTTTATTGTTAACTCGGTTTCCCTGCGTCTTTTTTTCCGTGTATTTACATGTTACCATAGCAACCAGAAAGCATTAAGGCAGCGGTCCGGACCAGTTTATGCCCGACAATATTTTCACGGACTAGCCTTTAAGGTGTCGCTGATAAATACAACAAAATAAAACTAGTACCGGTACAGAAAAAAAGAAGATTTATTCATAACACACGTGAAAACGATAACGATAAAAACGATAAAAAAATAACGCTGAAAACCGATAAAAACCCTGAAAACCATACATTTCACACCTGAGCCTCAACTCTCGCGGCCCGGTACCAAACGAGTCACGGACCGGTACCGGTCCGAGGCCCGGGGGTTGGGGACCGCTGCATTAAGGGGCACAGAGGAGGATGTTACTCTCAATGTTGTAGGTGCATTTCAGGAGGACGCTGCTAATAAAGTTACACAGTTACACAGTGAATTCGCGTTTATTATTATATTTACAAAATACCACAGTTTTTGTCTTGGTCAGATCAGTTAATTTTATTGTGTTTATCCGAGACACCTTAAAGGACGGCCCTAAAAATATTGTCTGACATTAAACCGGTCCGTGGTGCAAAAAAGGTTGGGGACCGCTGATTTGGACATATCAATGTCTATGGCACAAATACTATCAATAAATGAACCATAACACTCTAGCCAACTAAACAACATGTAAACAGGGAGCTTTCTAACAGCAAAGGAGTGCCGTTTTGCGTTAGAGTGGAGTTTACTAAATGCTAACTTTTGGTTTGCTAGGTGACTTACTGATGCACCTTGCTAACCATGTCAGTGCTAGGCTTAGCCTACCCTTTGGAACAGGATAAGATTACACCAAAAAGAAAGAACCAAAATGCCAGACTCGTGGATTCAAACTTGGTACATATGCCAGTCACAATGAAACTCAGCTACCTACAATTTGTTTGACTAAATTAGCTGCTATGTAGCCCTGAATTAATAGTAAGTGTGGAAATTTGATCACTTCCTAAATTAGCTGCAATGCTGACTCAAATGATGCTACTTAAAACACTTAACAGGGTTAACACAGCTCCTTCTGGATCCATCCAAGTCTTTACATAACTTTTTTAATTAAGCTATACTACATATAGCGATGCTTAAAACCAAAAGAGCTCCTTTCTGAAGAAAACACATCTGAAGCACTTTCAGCATTGCTCTAAATTAATGTACTTTTACCAAATGTGTGAATAAAATCCAAGAGATGTTAAGTTTAGATGTTTTTCTTGAGACAGTTTCTACGCTTTTCAAAGTGTACAATGACAAGCGGGATTACTCTTTGAAAAAAAATGCTTTTAATAACAGTTTCCCTTGAAACTGTATTTCCTAAATGCTTGAAACAGTTTGCTGACTTGTCTGCTGTTGATACTGGCACATTTTTATGGTGCTATTTGGAAGGTTAACTCAACTGTGAACAAAATTAAGCGTTGGTTTTGAGTCGAAATAGAAGAAATAAACTGATTATAATTACGTGATAGTAGAGGTGCCAGTGAAAACATGGTTTACTCCCTTGGCTTTCCATCATGACCACCGTAATGGCGACATCACAAACAGCTGCTGGCCTCTTTTCATTAATTGGTCATTTGTCATTGAATAGGAAATTATGCATAATGGCGCATGCCTTTTATGAAGCCTTTTCACTTGCCTTTATGGCCAAGGTGGACACATATGGTCTGATGAAAAGCACAGTTTTTCCATGAATGACAAGAAAAAGTAAATCAGACATTCTCCAGAGGTGAATGCAAATTAAAGGTGGCTGGAAAAGTTTGGGCCTTGCTTAATAAAAGGAAAATGCAGTATCATGCAAGAATATTTGCTATGGCTATAGCAATATAGAACAATGTCACAGAGCAAATATGGAATATAGAAATCGTTCGAAATAAATTTCAGTACACCTACCTGGCGGACCATCTATGTTCATGTGAACTAAGCAATTTATTATCAGCATTGCACTACACCCCATCTCTCAATAAACTCATATATAGTCTAATATAAGGTCTATATGCTTGCGCTGTGCTATTCTTTCATAGCGTTGATACTTAGTAGGAGGAGAAGCAAACTAGTAGCTTGGCAACATCATTAGCATAATTGCATCATTAATTGTGAATCCTTTTCACTGTGAGAAATAGTAGCTGGTACCGGGTGTAGCTTGTAGTCAAGCGAAAGGGTCCACACACAGCGGTTTGTAGCGAGCCAAAGAAATGCCTGCTGCCTCATTAGTGCTAGATCCCTGCAGGCCTCCTTTTCTGAATACAGGGGGGGGTCTGATGCCTGTGAATGACAAACCCGTGGTGTTTGGTAGAGTGGAAGCATTCAGGTGAAAGTTATTACACTTTTCTTCCCACACTCAGCCGCATAACTCAGCTTTAGTGTTTCCCCCACAGGGACACTCCAAGGTTGATTGTATCTCTCCAAGTAAAGCAGCTACCAAACCTTTGTTTGAAGAAGTATTCCCAAACTGCTGTCTCCACTATAATGAGGACACTCTCCCAGCATTCCTGGCTGCTTTTGCAGCGAAACAGAATGGAAGAAAGACTGTGTGAAGAGGATGAATGAGTGAGTAATTAGGAGTGTAAGGCTGATCTTGAATTAGCAAAGGAATGACAAGTGTGAAAGCCAGCTCTTTATTTTAACACAGAGAGAAACTTAGTGAGTGGGCAGAACACGATTCACAGCGGGCAGCATCAGCTTCATTCAGGCAAACAAAGAAGAATGTGTAAAATTACCCCACAATTAAAGGTTGTTCACATCGCTACGATGCTTTAGCAAAATATTTAGTCCCTTGCTGAGAGTTAGCACAGGTTACAAACCTACTAATCGCACACAAAGGCAGCAAGCAATGCAAAGTTATATTTTTTATTAGACAGACATAATTAAACCAGCATAGTTAGAGTAAGGCTGTTTCCCTGTCTTTTTAAAGGAATTCTGACACCACTTTACATTTAAAAAAGAAAGTGATGGGCGAAATCTGACCGTTCAATGCAAACTCTCTTACATCTTGGAAGTATGTTTTAAAAAATAAAATAAAACTAACATTACGGTGCTGCAATTACCTTGTTTTAGTTGTGGTAGCTACCTGGCTTATATGTCACTTCAGTGTCTTCAACGTACTGTTGCTGTGTGATTTATTACTATTACTGAAGGCTGCATTAACACCTGCTAGCTGTAAATAATCATGTGCAATTCTGAAAGCAGACAGAAATGAAACATATTACTGATAGAAAAATAGATTTTCATACGAGATCACTGCAAAAAGTGCAGCCTTACCTAATGTGCACCCTACTGTTACTCATTTTATATTAAGATTCAAAAATCTAGTTGCTATTGCTTTCAAAGCTGCACATGATTATTTGCAGCTAGCAAGTTGTTAATGCTATCCATCAAGTCTGACAGCCTGCAGTCTATGAACTAACCTCAGCTAACGCTAACTAACAATGTTAGCTCAGTGGCGAGTAGCCTTCAGTAATAGTAATAAATCCCACAGCAATAGTACATTCATGTGGTTGTAAAGAGCATGACAATATATCAAATAATCCAAAGTATTCAGAATACGTTACTCACATTGAGTAACTTAACAGAATATATTACAAAATATTTTGGGGCATGCAATCTGTAATCTGTAGTGGAATACACTTTTAAGGTAACCTTCCCTATGCTGCAAATATTCAAGTTTGCATACTAGTACAATGAAGCAAAATGGCAAAGCAGCATTCCCAAAAGGACTTTTTGGTCTATTTCACTTCCCAATATTCTGAGCTAGTGAAGTGTGCACACACGAATACGGTCTATTGGGAGCGAGATGAACACAAACGTGTTTTGTTAAAATACTTTTGTCACAAAAGAAACGCAGTTCAAGAATTTAAAAAATAGACAATTGTTTAGTTTTGGCACAAATAGAAACTTTCTCTTGCTCCTCAGGGCATTTCACACACGTTCATCATTAAAATGTTAAATGAAATATTATTTACTTTCACAAGAAGCGTTTACGAGATGTTAATGGTCAATTTTTTTAACCTTTCATTGAAAGCATCCATGTATTGGCTGCAGTTTTTCACTTGAAGAAGAGTCACACAGAGAGAAATGAATAATCCTCTGGCTCCCTAAAATGAACTGTGCACATTTTTGTATCTGCTGTGTCAAAGGGTTACACAAGACTGCTGTGATGTTTGGTTCATTATTCACGAATAACAAATAATGCAACAAGTGTCAGACCGGGTCAGCTGCACATCGACTTGAGATTGGAACAGTATGCATTTAAGAACAGTACTTTTGTATTCCGTGTGGAATTAGACTTCTGCAAACTATCAAACATAAGAGAGAAACAAGAGGCTCGTGATTTAATTTTAAATACACAAACCTATTCATAATGAACCATGTCTGCATGAGAATGTGGTCTCCAAGTCTTGGAAAACCAAGCACACTATAGGTTTGTCTGTGCTTGTGTTGGATGAAGGCTGTGATGAAACACTAGGCAATCTGTGATTTTTGCCAGTTTGTAAGCACTCAGGTGTGGGTGAAAAGGAGCCTTTCAAACACGTCTCGCTATTCTACGGTGTAGATCTTCGCCTCTCGGAAAACCGGTGATATTCTTTCATGTTCCTACAAATGGAGCGTCATGCCTACTGGGAACCTTTTAAGAAATAAGCTGTATTTATTTCCCAAATGATTTTTTTTCTTGGAAGCCGTGGACATCTGTTAAAGCTGATTACTGAACCAGACCTTGTTCATGCATTTGTGCTTTTCTCCCCCGTGTTAACCTTTGGGATTGTTTATCCAAAAAACTGCGAGCAGTGATGGGAAAGGATGCCGATGATAAAACACAGATGGTGAAGCGTCAAATTCTTGTTGATGATCGTGCAGACAAGTGTGTTTAGTAAGTCAGGAGAGCAACTGGAAACTAATATATTTGATTCATGTGCAGAGGTGCATGCCACAGCCTTGAATCTGGGTGCAACTGTAAGTCATGCTTGATACCATCAGCTCTGAAGGTTAAGACAATTTGTTTTACGCTCTTACTGCTGCAAAGACATATGCCTTTTGTCAAAAAGTGTGATAATGATAGTAAATGCTAACACAAAACCTCAAACTACTTGAAGTAGACACAAAATATAGTTGCCTCTTATATTCAGCC
Organism: Diplotaxodon limnothrissa; assembly: GCF_057381915.1. Taxonomy (NCBI): domain Eukaryota; kingdom Metazoa; phylum Chordata; class Actinopteri; order Cichliformes; family Cichlidae; genus Diplotaxodon; species Diplotaxodon limnothrissa. The sequence goes on from NC_140602.1 coordinate 3,248,345, forward strand.
ATGCAAAATCCATCCATCCATCTGAGAGGCAGAGTCATGCAAAAAAAGAATGGTTAATGCCATTTCTGTCCTTGTTTGCATCCATTTTTTAATGCAGTTAATAATTTCTCTCCTCCACTGTACCTTTTCTTTCTACCAAATGAGTAGAACGTGTTTTTCTTTTGCCACGATCCTTCTAAAACACGACAGACTCTAAAAGCACAATCACCTTCTGGTAATATTTTCCTTCCTACCCTAAATTAAGCTTTTGCATGTGGCAAACTGTTGAAATTAGGGGTGGGTTTTAATAATCGTTTCATCGATTAAAATCGATTCTGGCTTGGATAACGTGATATTGATTCATTAAACTCCTGAATCAATTTTTTTATATAAATGTATTTTGCCCCAAATTCCAGAATCTCAGGTGAAACGTCACAAAATTTTGACAACCACCAAACATTTAAGACAGTAGATGAGAGCAGGTACACAGATTCTGCACAAAGACGTAAACACAAAGCGCAGACCCCGCGGATCAGAATCAGTGAGATGTCGCCTTTCTCACCCGACGGCAGGGACACGGTCGGGGCTGAAAGCCGACAGCTCGCTGATTCTGATGTTTCGGCGGGTCCGCGCTTTGTGTTCACGCCCTTTTTGCGCTGATTCTAAAGCTGTTAGTTTGATCTCCCTCCAAACAATATTGACCGAACCAGCAGCAAAAGAAGATCCAAACTACGCTTCACATAAACATCGTCATGGACTCACTCTGACTTTTGCTGTTTTGCTTCCACCACAAAAAAATCACACTTCATGCACAGCTCTCTCTCTCTCTCTCTGTACTTCAAGAACAGTTTCCCGTCTATCCCTAAAATCTGTTTTCTGCATTATTCGCTTGCTTGTTACGCACAAGTCTACCGTTGTTTACAGGCTGTCGGCAGATGTTTTTTTTCCCTTTTACTTACTTCCGAAAATAAAACCTAATTTCTGCCGTTCAACAGGCTTCTGAACAAATTTAAACGTTTTAAAATTATGCAAAAGGCAAAACGCTTAGCCGTGTCTCTAATAAAACCGCTGTAACTTCAGAGGTAATGTTCATAAGTTGATTAATGGTTTTCTTTCGTTTTTGATGTACTGCAGAATATTTTTATAAAATCCCAGGCCAGGAAAATCACCTTCATGTTTTTCTGTGTTTTATCTTCAGCTACTTTGACACAAAGACATCTTCTGTGATGCTCACACCTTTGATAAAGTCTTGCGAGTGTCAGCTTCCTTTTTATAGATACAAAAATATGTAAATGTACCAATCTGAATTATAATATTTCTGACTGTCTGAGGCAAAATTTCCCAGATTCAAATCGAATCGAATTGAATCGAATCGTGGATCAAATCGATTCTAGAAATCAGCGACGATACCCAGCCCTAGTTGAAATGCCTCTGCAGTATGCTAACGAAAGCTAAGCTCACATTTTGAGTGTCTAAACAAACTATGAAGGATTAACATTTGACCAGAAAAGAAGCACGCTTTCAAAAGTAGAGGTGTACATGGTTCTACAGTAGCGGTCTCCAACCTTTTTTCATGGACCGGCCTTTAAGGTGTGGCGGATAAATACAACAAAATAAAACCAGTACCAAAAAAAAGAAGATTTATTCATAACACACGGGAAAAAGACCTCGGGAAATCAAGTTAATGATAAAAACGCTAAAAAAATTATTTTAAAAAAATCAATAAAACCCCTGACAACCATAAATTTCACACCCGAGCCTCAACTGTCCCGGCCTGGTACCAAACGACTTACGGACTGGTACCGGTCCGGGAGTTGGGGACCGCTGTTCTACAGTATGGACAATCGCAGCATAGCAGCTGGGATCCACTTTGGTTTAGTGCAGAATGTGATAAGAAACTCGATCTTCGTTGGTTAATCCGGGCAAAGCTTCTCGGATCTCTGATGCTAAGCTTGCTTTGTTAGATTATCTTCCTTTGACTGGTTGTTTGTTCACTGATAACATCAGGCACATGTAAAGATCTGGCAGAGGAAGTTGACGTGATGGCAAAATGCTAAAAAAAAAACAAAACTTGTTTGCATGTTGGCTCTTTTTCATCTGCTATACATACAAATTATCCCCCCACGAAGATATTATGTACTCATGTGAGGCAGCAGGCACTGTTGAATGTTTGTGTTTACCTTACAGATTTATACAATCATCTTTCCTACAAAGTTCTAACAATTTCAGTTGGACCGGGAACAGAAAATGGTTTGAATCTTTTACTGATTGCAATAGTTTATTTCCATGAAAGCAAACAACAGAGACACACATCATTCCCCCACAGCACCGGTGTTTATGAAACAAAGCCTGTGAGCTGGTTCAGGCCGTCATTTCAAGGCTTTTGCTACTCTCATATAACATAATCTTATGCTATATCTCCAAACAAGAAGATCAAACTTCCAAAACCACAGAATGGAAGAGTGAAAGTTTGGGTGTGGGAAAACGATTCCGCTATTGTTCTCTTCAGCATCACGTGCCAGTACGACGGCACAAATACCGAAACCGTTCTTCAACACAAACCAGTCACGTTGTTGACGGTGCTTCAGCCTCACAGATGACCAGTTTGTTCTCCACACTGACACCTAATGCTTGGTGAAACACATCATCGGTTCTAAGCATTATTTCTCAGTCTTGGTCAGAGACTATTTTCTCGTATTTTAATATGAACAACATTTTCTGAGATACGGATTTTAACACAAAGGGCACCCTATTAGTGTAAATGGAAAATACTGTGGATTTTTCAAGATACAAGACACAATTACACAACCCTCAGAAGAGTCCGGGGCCTGTCTCTGGCTACTCGTTTGCAGCTCTTTTTCCTTTTATTTTTGACTTCTTTTTCTGTTGTTATTAGTTTGGATTGCAGAATTCAACTTGCAATAATGATGCTCCGTTAGGTTAAGGCGCTAGAACTGCTTGGGTGAGTGTAGACAAAAGGCTATTGTTTGGGTGGAAATGTTAAAAACATCTTCTTCCATTTGCCTTTCTCAGCATTTTCTTTGCTGCCACACACACACAGTCTTTCGTGGTCACCATGGTTACATGTTCAGCAATGATGATGGGCACAGTAACTCACTTTAGTGAATGAAGAATCTGAACAAATGGGTTTAAGGTGACTCTGACACAGCCTGACCGGATGAGGAGTTAGGATTTCCTTTAAATTATTGTTGACACTCTACAATTGAAAGTGCCCTAATACAGCGGTCTCCAACCTTTTTTGTGCCACGGATCGGTTTATGCCCGACAATATTTTCACGGACCGGCCTTTAAGGTGTCGCGGATAAATACAACAAAATAAAACTAGTACCGGTACCGAAAAAAAGAAGATTTATTCATAACACACGTGAAAAGACCCAGGAAAACAGAGTTAACGATAAAAACGATAACAAAATAACGCTGAAAACCGATAAAAACCCTGAAAACCATACATTTCACACCTGAGCCTCAACTCTCGCGGCCCGGTACCAAACGACTCACGGACCGGTACCGGTCCGAGGCCCGGGGGTTGGGGACCGCTGCTCTAATGTGATTATGAGAGATATGAAGTGGGGCTGTGGATAGTATCGTGCAAAGTTTGGACTGTCATTAAAGGACATCCCAAAGCTACTCTTTGTTGTGTTCTCTCTCAAGATGATCCAACACTGCTTCCGTAATGTTGAGGTCCGGGATCCGGAGAGGCCGATCCATGACTGATAGCGGTGGAGTGGCCGTTTGTTAGGGTGCACTGTCATGGTGTAAAAGGACACCACACTTTGGCTAAAATGCAGGCTCAAACCATGCCTCCACCGTGTTTTACTGATTGTTACAGACACTCACTGTTGTGCTTAACTATGCCGATTTAAGCCAAAGTTTGATTTATCGCTCCATTAGACTGATTTTCATTTCTTGTGTAATCTGACATATCCCAGCCTTTTCTTCCTGTTTCCTGACAGTTGCCCTTCCACTGAGACTATTTCTGATGAGGCTTTCAACCTAATAGCTCTTTCGCTATTGCCTCATTGGTGCTAATGATGCAGTTTTAATCCTGTTATTTTTAAGCCTCTTTTTTTTTTTTGGGTTCAACTAAAGAATTGGGAACAAAATGTGCCTAAAGACACAATTCAAAATTGGTTCTTTGCTAAGTTGTGCCTCAGTGTTAAATGACTTAACAAACAACCAAAACATTTCTCTAAAAACTGTCTGGTACAAGGACTAAACTGAAGAAGAGTGAAAAAGCAGACCAGTGCTCAAGGTCACTTTAGAAAAGCAAAAGAAAGTCTGACTCCTTGGTAGCAAAATCTAAAGGTGGCTCCCACACAGACCTTTGGACAGCACTGTAAATAAAATTAAAACAGATTGATTTCCACATTATCTGATTAGCTAAACTGCTGTAATTGTGGTGGCTAATCTGGTGTCTCAACAACTGTCATTGCATGAGCCTGTGTAGCCGCTGAGGAAAAGGCCAGCAAGAACAAAATATAACAACACCCTCGAGGCAGCTCCCACGGTGGCAGAATATAATTTTATTTTCATTTCACCTGCACATTAAATCTTTGTTTAGTCATTTGTGAATCACCATCACCTTTCACATATGGTGTCTAGCACTAAGAGCTTGGAAAGTCTGTCCAACATGGTCCACAGATGTTGATTTGAAGGGTCATTTGCTCTTGAGGTTCTATTAACACATCGTTTTAGTTGACTGACCCAGCAGTGATTTATGATCTTCTGGGAATTCCAGGAAATTGTGGTGAACATGTAATTGCTTGGGAACATTTTTAGCACCTCTCAGGTCACTGGACATCATTGTCGGGTCATAGGTCTGGCAAACCAAATGGCACTTGGATCAAAAGGGTTGTTGGATTCTAGTGAAGCCACACCTACTTACATGCTGTCTACTAATGTATTCAGTCTAAGCAGAGCCCTAAATCCAACAGTAAATCACACAGAGAAAAAAAGAAACCTCAGAGCGCAGAGCAGCTCTGCCTCTCCACCACCTCCATCCTCCCTATTTATATTTCCACCAGGTGTCCATCATACAAAGAGCTGCTCTGTGAAGCTGACCGTACCTGGGATAATTACACAGCAGCGCTTGCACAATGAACCTCTTTGTGCGGATGGTGTAGGTTTTGATGTATTCAAAGAAGTTTGAAATTAATGAAGAATAGATCACACTTAAATTCAATGCTCATAAATTCATTGGGGTGTGTCAGTTTCACGTGGAGAAAAAAGACAATTAGCAACATAACAGTGATAGTAGTGCACAGGGTGGCTGCAACTTCTAAACTGTGTGTTTGCTGCAATACTTGGTTCTTCTCTTGGTCACAGAGCTCGCTGTCCACAGTATCTTTCATAGGTTAAACCACATTTTGCAGAAGCACACAGAGCAAAATGTTTTACATCAAATACGTTGATGAGTGCACTCTGCGATGACAAAGTGTATTCTGTATGTAAAGAAATCAAAGAACCATCTTTAAAACATTGCTAAGATTAAAAAAAAAAGAGTTACTGTATGTTTCTAACTAACAGAGAATAAAAACTCCAAAGTTGTAAAACATAAATCAGTTTTCAATTTAGGGCCAGCAGTATGTTCCCCTAGAAAATCCTATTAAAGCAGGATTCAATTTTAAAATCCTATTAACTGGTTTAAAACACAAAACTGAACTCAGTGTGACCACTAGACATTACCTGATTCGCTCCTGTGCCCCTTCCTGGCCCACGCCAAGTTATCATCACGTCCAATGCCACATTGTGTCAGTTCATGTTATCATTGTGTTTGCATCTAGTAAAATAAAGGTTGTTGAAACTCTCTGCTGCCTCCACTCTGGGTTCTCTGCTCTTGGGATCGGTTTTGGTACTGGCCATCAGCAGTTTTGACAGATACAGGCATTTCCTAGGACACATGGATGTAATCCCTTTACAAATGTGTAGGCATAGAAATGTGCTTTTTAAGGTTCCTGGTAAACCGACTTAATCTAAATCCATGCAGTTAATTCTTTAGAAATAATTTTACCAGAAAAGATTGTAATTACCTCTTGTAGTGTATGTTGCACCACAAATAAGAATATTATAAAGGTGACTTCTAACCAAGAACAGTTTAATTGCCTGTGTATTAAATCATTGCATTTCTATAATATGCAACATGTAAGATATTGTTATACAGTCTTAAAGTTTGTTCATATAAAACAGGGATTATACTTTTCATGTCCATGATTCCAGTAGGTTCTACTTGGGTCTCAGTGATGTAAATGTCATCACGGGACTGTTAGTGTGAAGGTTTGTGTGGATGTGTACATACCTTCCTGGTCTGTGGTAAATTTACATTACAATGCACCAACTATGCAGCTACCTTGGCAGTGGACAAGCAGACATCAAGGAAACATAACAGCAATAACTACGGTACTCGGTTATCTGAGTGTAATCTAGGCTTGAGACTTTTTGTTGAATTCAAGTGCCTGTAAAGCTGCTGACAGCCTTAATGTCAATGATGGTAAGAAGTGAACCACCAGTTGTCTCAGTTCCAAAACAAATAAGCAAATATTATTTTACCAAACATCTTCTGATTGCTTCCACGGCAAGTCTTTCCTCCAGCATGGAATAACACATCAAATCCATTCATGTCATGACTGATACTATAAATGAATAATTGTTACTGTACACAACAACTGACTTTAGGAGAGGAAAATATGACATTACTCAAAAGAAGAAAAAGTGTTTTTCTGGTGTCTCATGACAGCAGACAGCTGGACCCCACATTGGATCTTATTATTTCAACCCCATTCAATATACAACAGGCATTTTTCACAAAACGTGGACTGTGTTTACAAGGCACCGCCTCATTAGTCTTGCGCTCATGCTGTAAATGACCACAATCTACAGCTTTTGCATTTGGTATCTTGTGTTTGACTGGTTTGACAACAGATGCAGTAGCACTCTCGTGATTAGCATCAAACTACTTGCATGGCTGTGAATGGTAAATGTCACACAATCAAAGGCAACAATTACAATCAGTCATGTAGCAAAAAAGAGCCGATGTTCAGTTTTTTTGATCTTTCCATGTGAGAAAAGAGGCTGCATGTGTGTGAAGCTAACTGATGTGAATCAGGTGTAATCTCAGCAAACAGGGAAGTGAAATGTGGTTTTGCATGTAAATCGGGTTACTCTTCATTGGCTCAAATATGAACTGTAATGGTTTCTTCATGCTCAAACGTTTAAAGGTCCAAATGCTTCATGGAGACTCTGTGATAAGCAGATTCCAAGTTTTCAAGAGAAACAATGATGGTCAAAACAATTACACAAGCGAATCTGCTGCAGGAAAGGTATTTGTAGTATTTTCTTCTCAAATGTTTTAACGTCTAAGTTGGTGGTCATGTCACTGATTTTAAGTTCCAGTGGTAAATAGTCATAATCATCAACACGTGAGAATTTCATGTTAAAAGTGTATCAGAAAAGGGAAACATATTGTTTGTATCAGAATTAACAGACCCCTGGATTTTTCTGGAGCTCAGGCAGGCCCACTGGTAGATGTCCAAACCGCAACTTTGAGAGATTTTCCATTGGAATTCATATCAGATCTGTCAGGAGGCCTCTAGACTGGAACCCCAGTGCTTAGCATCCTGAAGCCTATTTGCAAATTACCTCCTTCACCAGTCGAGTGTAGAATAACACATAGCGGCCAGCCATCTGTCCAAGACCAAGCTCCCTGGGTCAGCTACTGCAAAGAGGAGGGATACAGGGCAGGACTAAGGAGGGTGTCAAAGCTGCCTAACCAAACCCTATTGATATGAAACCTGTTGCTGCTTTGACATTCACCCATTGGTGTCCCATTTCTCTTATTATGGGTGTTTTTTGAAGGAAGTGTCCAGAGTTGTTAGCAGTATACTCTTTTTTACTGGTTTTTGACATCCGGGTATAATAAAGCAGACCATAGCAGACTTGAGTGTAGTGTCCGTGTTCTAAATTTGCATGATGAATGGTGGCAGTGGCTGAGTGTGACAGGTTGCCTGCTATAATGGGTCTCTGAGGAACCTAATCAGCCATTTCCACTGCACTAAGGATGAATAAGCTGGGCAACTCTACTCTAAGGGGGTCCAGCCACGAAACAGCTGACTGATGGCACTTTTGCAAAAAATACTAAGAACACTAAAGAATTACATTGATAAAAAAAAAAAACACCCAGCACGCCCCTGCGGGCGGTTTATCCTTCAAGCTCGGGTCCTCTACCAGAGGCCTGGGAGCTTGAGGGTCCTGCGCAGTATCTTAGCTGTTCCCAGGACTGCGCTCTTCTGGACAGAGATCTCCGATGTTGTTCCCGGGATCTGCTGGAGCCACTCGCCTAGCTTGGGAGTCACCGCACCTAGTGCTCCGATTACCACGGGGACCACCATTACCTTCACCCTCCACATCCTCTCGAGCTCTTCTCTGAGCCCTTGGTATTTCTCCAGCTTCTCGTGTTCCTTCTTCCTGATATTGCTGTCATTCGGAACCGCTACATCGATCACTACGGCCGTCTTCTTCTGTTTGTCTACCACCACTATGTCCGGTTGGTTAGCCACCACCATTTTGTCCGTCTGTATCTGGAAGTCCCACAGGATCTTAGCTCGGTCATTCTTCACCACCCTTGGGGGCATCTCCCATTTTGACCTCGGGACTTCCAGGTTATACTCGGCACAGATGTTCCTGTACACTATGCCGGCCACTTGGTTATGGCGTTCCATGTATGCCTTGCCTGCTAGCATCTTGCACCCTGCTGTTATGTGCTGGATTGTCTCTGGGGCATCTTTACACAGCCTGCACCTGGGGTCTTGCCTGGTGTGATAGACCCCAGCCTCTATGGATCTTGTACTCAGAGCTTGTTCTTGTGCTGCCATGATTAGTGCCTCTGTGCTGTCTTTCAGTCCAGCTTTGTCCAGCCACTGGTAGGATTTCTGGATATCAGCCACCTCCTCTATCTGCCGGTGGTACATACCGTGCAGGGGCCTGTCCTTCCATGATGGTTCCTCGTTTCCCTCCTCTTTCTTGGGTTTCTGCTGCCTGAGGTATTCACTGAGCACTCGGTCAGTTGGGGCCATCTTCCCAATGTATTCTTGGATGTTCGTTGTCTCATCCTGGACTGTGGTGCTGACACTCACCAGTCCCCGGCCCCCTTCCTTCCGCTTAGCGTACAGCCTCAGGGTGCTGGACTTGGGGTGAAACCCTCCATGCATGGTAAGGAGCTTTCTTGTCTTTATGTCAGTGGCTTCTATCTCCTCCTTTGGCCAGCCTATTACCCCAGCAGGGTACCTGATCACGGGCAGGGCGTACGTGTTGATGGCCCGGATCTTGTTCTTACCATTCAGCTGACTCCTCAGGACTTGCCTGACCCTCTGCAGGTACTTGGTGGTTGCAGCCTTTCTAGCGGCCTCTTCATGGTTCCCATTTGCCTGCGGGATCCCCAGGTACTTGTAACTGTCCTCTATGTCTGCAATGTTGCCTTCTGGTAGTTCAATCCCCTCAGTTCTGACTACCTTCCCTCTCTTTGATACCATCCGACTACACTTCTCCAGTCCGAACGACATTCCAATGTCATTGCTGTATAGCCTGGTAGTGTGGATCAGTGAATCGATGTCTCGTTCACTCTTGGCATACAGCTTGATGTCATCCATGTACAGGAGGTGGCTGACAACTGCTCCGTTCCGTAGTCGGTATCCGTAGCCAGTCTTGTTAATGATCTCACTGAGGGGGTTCAGGCCTATGCAGAACAGCAGTGGGGACAGAGCATCTCCTTGGTAGATCCCGCACTTGATGGTGACTTGTGCTATGGGCTTGGAGTTGGCCTCTAGTGTTGTACGCCACATCCCCATTGAGTTCCTGATGAAGGCTCTTAGGGTCCCATTGATCTTGTACAATTCTAGGCATTCCAGTATCCAGCTGTGGGGCATTGAGTCATAGGCCTTCTTGTAATCAATCCAGGCAGTGCACAGGTTGGTCAGTCTGGTCTTGCAGTCTCGGCTGATTGTTCTGTCTACCAGTAGCTGGTGTTTTGCGCCTCTGGTATTCTTGCCAATTCCTTTCTGTGTCCCGCTCATGTATTGACCCATGTGCCTGTTCATCTTAGCCGATATATATATATATATATATATATATATATATATATATATACACATATATATATATATATATATATATATAGAGAGAGAGAGAGAGAGAGAGAGAGAGAGCACAGAAACAAAGACCTCAATTCAGTTTGCAAGTCAACATTTTAGAGTACACATGCATGGATTTGCAAGCACAGAAATAGACTTCAGCAGAAAGGAAGACAGAATCATGAGGGTAATTATTTAAGTGAGAGAATGCTGTGCTGTGTTGCTTAAAGTATGGCTGCAGTAAACTGCAGAGGAAGGAAGCCAGTTTCTACTGCCCAACATATCTAATTAATTCACTTGTCAAGTATATCTACAATATGAGCTAATAAAATGAGAAACAGCACAACTGAAAAAAAAAACTATTAAAGCTTTTTATTAGCTCATTGAGGTCTGAGGTCAAAGCTCTATGGCTGCAGACCCCTTGTACTAAAGCTTCTTCCGACCTTCTCCGTGCATCTCCATCAACACTCTCAAACCAAACATTTCATCTGTAGTGCACTTTCTTGGCATGAAGTCATACCAGCAGTAACAGTTACTACAGCTTCTCACAGGACCCTTGTTCTTGACAACTTTTCTTTCTTAGGCATCCTCTCACTTTTGATGAGTGCATGAAACAGTCTAAAAAGTTCATTGCCCTCTCTCACAGACAAACCGGTCACCTTTCCACTCTTCACGTTCTTCGTGGTTGGCCTCACTTCTTTCTTACTAATTCTCTGCCTCTGCACTTACTAACTCACTAATTTTCCTCCATCTGTTCTGTTCTCTTCTCTAACATACTCTTTCCATGTTCTGAACACATTCTCTTCACTCATGATTACATTTCCATCTCTATCCTTAATCACCCTATCCTGCTGCTCATCCTTTCCATTGCGATCTCTCCTAGCCAATTAATTCAAGCCCGTTTCTCCTTCCTTAGTGGTCTTGCATACAACTCATTATGAGCCTTTTCCTTTGCCACCTCTCTCTTTGCTGTATGTCCAGCTTCCAGTACTCCTGTCTACTTTCTTCATCTCCCTGACTATCAAACTTTTTCTTTATCATCCTCTTCCTTTGAGTGCTTTCCTGTATTTTGTCATTCCATCGCTACGTCCACCTGTCATCTTTGCTTTGGCCAGAGAATACACCAAACACCTTCTTGGCAGCATCCCTCACCATTTCATTTCATTTCCCAGTCATCTGGTAACGCTCCACTTCATCCCAGAGCCTGTCTCAAAAGCACACGTCATGTTGGCAGAAGCTTCTGGAGATAAATTGCGACATATAATTGTAAGTGTCCCGTCAACAGCGATTATTATAAATACCCAAACTTCAGGGGATGAAAATGTGCTTTATGATTTGTTGTTCAGCATAAGAAAACTATGTTTTTGCTTTTCAGATAACAAGGTACACTTCGTCTAAGACTGTTACAGCCCTAGCAGGGCCTCCTCCTGTAGTTGCCCTTGTGTGGGTGTGTCCTGCTGTCTCTCCTGCCTCAAGTGCCACCTTTTTTTTTGTACAGCTGACTCCCATCAGCAATTAGAAGTATTTAAGGCCAGGGAGAGGTGAGCTCCAGGGCCATATCTCATTATGTAATAGATGTGGAAAAAAATTGGTGGACAAAGCATAACAATATTTCTTTTTCTGAGACTGTGGCTTATTTAACTTTAGTTTCTTATATGCTCTAGTCAAGTCAAACATTGATCATCAGTTATGTGTCTTCATGCTCTCTAGTTCTACAGCCTTCACCAAAGCATACATGTGCATATATGTCACTTTCTATTTGAACTGTCAGCAGTCATCCTGCATGTCGTGATGCTCCAGCTCCAGTGAACATCTTTTGCACCCAATCTCAAACTAGCTTGCCACCAACAGCTTAAAACGTAAAAAAACATAGCTGTGACTGAAAGTTACAGATTCTCCATTGACAGTTACCAAGTGGGTGTTTATTGGTGTTTATATACTGTGATTACCTTGTAATGTTTGATTCATTAGGACCACATTATGTAATGGAGGAAGGAGAAATCAGGAGATCAGTGGAGCCTTTGTTTAAGTGAGGTGGCTGTACTCCAGTGACAAGGCTACACTACGCTGACAGATGGGAGACCTGCCCAGTTGTAGAGGCTTAGCCATTTGCGTCATGAATCACTCGGTGAAAGAACTTCTGTTTCATGACTCAGATACTGGACAGAAATGCACGATGCTAAGGCAGTCAGATACAAAAGGATGACGCATAAGACTGGTTGCAGGTTGGCAGGCAGATTTAAATAAAATATGCACAAATAAAGAGACTTGGAACAAGAAAAAACAATGACAGAAGAATAAAGCCAATCTGGCAAAACATTAGTTAAGAGGAGCTTGTAAATATATTGAGGCTGATTAGGTGGAAACAGGTGAGATGGAAAGTAATTAAGATCAGTTGATCTTACTGGAAGGAAAGCAGCTCAAGGGTATTGGCAGGGTTGGAAATAACAATGAAGTAATGAAGTGAAAAGACAAAGGCATAGCAGAATGACTGAGTGCAAGAAAATCACTAAATTAAGACTCAAGCTGCATTCTGAAACTCTATTAATATTACTTAGTTTGTTCTGATGCGCTGCTGAGCCGGAGGAAAGACACCACTTTTTATCTATGAATACACAAAACTATCACCTGTCAGTGCAAATTACTACAATGTGTTTTGGCACAAACGCAAATGATGGCAAATGAAGATACAATACATTTGGACTTATCCTGCAGAATGTGCAGCAGAATGTAAAAAAAAGAATAACTTGCAAATCACCTCTCAGTTGATATTAGGTAGAATAAACAAAGTCTAGGGTGCATATAAGCAAAAGCCATTCCAGGTAAAGAGCTTCTGGCAGCAGCAGCAGTGGCATAAATAAGAAACACATCTGCATTCAGATTGGATGTGAGCATAAAGACGTCAAACTGGCTTCCAAATCACTGCAATTAAATGTGATGTTTGTGGTGAACTGGCTGACAGTTAATACAGCAGAAAGACGCGTGACTCTGAATATCCTTCCAGAAAAAAATCACAATAGTTATTAAGAGCGAGTCACTGTGTGGTTACCGTGTCCTGTTACACCCTTCTGAACAGAATCTCATCCGTCACTAAAAATAGTACTGCCTCCATACAGCATCCTTATTCAACTATGGAAGAGCAGAAAGGGAAGTTACATGTATGACATAACTGTGACAAAAGTACCCAAAAAGAAAATAGATGATAAGGCAAGCTTGCACATTTGGATCTGCAGCCTTTTCTTCAAAGGTACAGTATCAACAGTGGACCCTTTTGTAATTGACTCTAAATTAAACTTGTGCCAAGAATCAAGTAATGAAAGTGTTTTGTAATGCAATACAGAAAAGAAAACAGTCAATAAAACAGAATCCTCCCAGTTTTGTTAACCTATTGATCTCCTATCTCACGAGCGCTGCAGTGGATTAGTAGCGCTGTTGGTTTAAGCGACCGAGGACCGCCGCTATAGCTATCAGCATGTGTTAAATCACCTGGAATCACCCGGGTCAGATGAGTAATTTCTTTTTATCATGCTGCTGCACAGCAATGAGTTTAGAGCCCACACTGGCTCGCACACCATTCACCGATAAATATTATCCCACGGATCCTCTAAGCCTGTGAGCCGTACATGTGACGGTCTGAGTGGAAATCCAGCTGTGTGGGGAAGAGCCTGTTGTTTTGACAATACACTACTGGATCTTCCCATCTTGTCTCTTTCTCTGGAACTAATCAATCCTGACATCTCGATATGCACAGACCGCACCTGCTTCCTCCTTCGCCTCAACACACACAACATACGCACACATTTGTGCGGTCATAGCTCTACAAAAAAATGGTATTATTCCAGCTTGAGCATTTGGGGAAGAAGTAAGACAAAGTACATTGTGTCAGTGTAGAAATAAAAAACGATACCGTTTCCTGAGATGTGTGAGTTTAGAAAGCCTCTGGGATTTCTTTGTTAATAGCTCTCTGTATGTCTTCAGGGGTGGCCATTTGCGGGACATGGGGATCTGGGTTGTGTCTCAGACTCCTTTTTTCTGCAAACCATGTCCACCTGCACAAGCACACATAACTAGCCATGCAAGATCGTGTACACGCAGGCATGAATGTGTGTTCGCTGCAGTAGCTGGTATCTACAGGGATAAAGTGTATGCCCTGTTGGAGTGGATCAACAACTATTAGTTATTAGTTACAACTCCTTAGGGTTTTGGAGGATTGTGTGAGACGTGGCACTGAAAATTTAAATCTGATTTGTGGGAATCACACGCATCAGCAACTTCAGTTTTAAACTTTTAATAACACATAGTGTCATAGTGCCTTGTCAGTTTGCTTGTGTGAAAGCTAAAGCCGAATGTCAAGCGCTGTAAGTGTTGAAAAGAAGATTTATGGCGTGGACGACAGAGAGCCACCCGATGTGCTCATTTCCTGCGGTGTGCCAGAGCACTCTGTACGCTAATTTCAATGATAACATCAAAAACTCATTCCACTTGGGTATTATTACACTGCACGCAAACATGCATGAAATCCTAAAAGTGAAGGATTTGACAGTGTCACTTTGATGAATGTTTTCTCATTTAATACTAAATGAATGTAGTCGGGATTCATGAGAAAGAATAGTTTGGAGACAAACTTGCAATGTTGTGTGAGGAGAATATTAATTGATTGTTTTATAGAATTATGTTCTTATGTGGCAAAGAGAAAAGAACAAATCATCGCTGAATAATATACGTCTTCGAGCATGCGGTGCACTCATGGTCTGCTCACTTGGTGCTTTCTGGACACATTAGAGAAAAACCAAGTATCGTATTTTCTGCACTATAAGGAGCACTTAAAATCCTTAAATTTTCTCAAAAATCGAGAGTGCGCCTTATGTGTGAATCCTGGTTGTGCTCAGTGGCGGTCCTAGCCTGTTTGGCGCCCTGGGCGAACACTCCCTCTGCCCCCCCCCCCCCCCCCCCCTCCCCTCCCACACACAAAACATATTAAGGATTGTACATTAACAAAAAACTGTTGTACACACACACACATGTGAAGAGAGAGAGAGTATGCATAGTATGCAAATGGCCACCAAACAGCCATCATAATTCGTCATACAATTAGAACAGGGCAAATCAACAATTAACAATGACTAATTAATATTAAAATCTGTAATATAATGTTTTCTTTGGAGTTTAGTCTGTTACTGTTGCTATTTTTACCATTTCTTCTCGGAGCAACTGTAACCCACATAACTTCCTTAGGGATTAATAAAGTATTCTGATTCTGATTGTTTCAGGATGACCTGCCATTATCCAATGACACATCTGCTTACCTGTATCTTTTGCTCGTTTCTCCTCCTCTTCTATTTTTTCTAAACTGAGGACCTGATGGCTTTGAACTTTTCTTGTCCATCTTCCATTGGTTTTAATTTTGCACTCCAGTATGAACACCCATCCCTCAACCCGAGGATCACCACAACATGATCTAACAGACCTACACCTTAGTTCACAGATTCACTTTGTCTAAGGTTTATTTCTGGGATTTCACACAACCCAAGGTTCAAATCATGAATACATAACGGGCTTGGATTTACAACATTATAAATGAAATGCGCTCTATTTGGAAGTAGCAGGTCTCCCTCCCCTTTTGACGGGTTGTGTGTGAGACTTTAAATCATCAAACTGTAAATTTTAAATTGTTATTGATCCCTTTACCCCGAGTCCTAAAGTGTATATTTATTTTCTTACTCTTCTTATATATATTGTTTGTTTACTTGCACTGCTGTAACTGGAACCTCGTCGTCTCGTCTCTATATACTGGACTGTATGTAGTGGACAATAAAGTTTACTTTGACTTCAGCAGCGAGCAGGCGCACCGAGGGTTCTCGCGCTCACTTTTTGTGTACAGAATTTTGAAAAAACATCGGTGCAAATTATAAGTCTGTATTATAATGTCTGGTGTTTTCGTGTTTGTTGGTTTGTTTTTATTTTGTTTTATTTTGCGAGTTGATTATTATTAGATGCTGCTCCAGCCAGAGAATCCCCCGCCGCCCCGCCCTCTCCTCCCCCTGCCGGAAGCAGCAGGAGGGCGCCCTTACTCCCAGCAAATGGGCGATAGAAAACCGATCGGTGCCTGTGCCATTCCCTCGCTGACGTCGGAGCAGCATGAGTACGAGCATTTTTATTTTTATTTTTTTTGCCGATGCCCGTGATGCCACCCCCCACCACGATGCCGCCCCGGGCAACCGCCCGTGTCGCCCGTATCTAAAACCGCTACTGGTTGTGCTTACTGACCTCAAACCGATTTTATGTGGTACACGCCGCTCAAAACTCTGTCAAAAATGTTTTGGTACGACTTTGGTAAGCTACCGCTTGATGGATTGTTGGAACATAGTCAGGGGCCTCGCGGAGTAATCTGGGTCCTAAACTCTGACCCTTTCAGGTCCCAAAGTCAAACGAACACTGCTGTAGTGATGGGATTTCCGGCTCTTTTTAGAGAACAGGCTCTTTCGGCTCGGCTCACTAAAAAGAGCCGGCTCTTTCGGCTCCGAACCGGCTCTTCAGGTTGTTTTGTTGCTTTAATTAATTAATTATTAACAATAATATAAAATTATGCACAAAAGGAATTATTAATGTAAAAAAAAGTGGTTTTATTTATATATGTTTATATATAAATATATGTGGTGGCCCCTAGAGACAAAGCATGTACAAACTCCAAAACACATTCCTAGAGTTAACTGAACTTCAAAACAGAGCTACTAGATCACTTAAATTAAACAATTGAAAGCATATGTGTGTTGTTTGTGTATTTATACACAAGCACTCATATATATTCAAATAATAAAAAAAAAAAAAGTTCATTTACCTGTTACTACCACACACCAAATCCGGTCGTTGGTACTTGCTGACTTGTGTAGCCACTAAGTAACAAAAGCTCAACACTGGGCCTAGCATCCTGGAGCACTTCTGTTGTCTTTTGTGCGTGTTTTGGAGTTTTTACATGCTTCTGAGTTTTTACGTGTTTTGGAGTTTGTACGTCCTTTGTCTCTAGGGGCCACCGTAAATATACTTTTATTTATTCACTCCACATAAAATGTAATAAATAAATCATATAATACAAAAACCAACTAGTCACAGTTCAAATTTTAACTATTTAAATTTTCAGCTTTTTCCTTGAAAAAATGAAACAACACAAAACACTACAAACCACAACACAATTAAATATAAATTAAAATATGAAAACAAAAAGAAGATGCATATTCTCTGTCATATGGGCCTGCATGAATAATCCTTTATCATCCGCAACTGAAAATAGTTGTGGATGATTACTATACCTTTCTAATGTGATGTTGTTGTCCCTGGCTCTCTTTCTCTCTCTCTCCCTCCCGCTCTGTTGAGAGAAAGAAAAAAAAAAACGCAGCTAGCGATAAGGAGCCGGCTCGCGTCGTTCACATCTAAGAGCCATTTCGTTCGCGACCGACACATCACTACACTGCAGCATCACTGAGAGTGAAAAACTGTCTAAATTCTTTCATCTTTAATAAAATGATCAGTGTTGCTGCTTTACCAGGTGTAACAATTAAGTTTAACATTCAGGCATCGATGAAAACAGAATTTATTAAATTTAACAGAGTTAGAAGTTAGCAGGAAGTTAGCTTGCTAGTTTCCACCTAAACATGATATAGCATGTTCTGACTGAGAGATTTCTGAAAAATTCAAACGTACAGCTCTGCTCTCACTTCCAACATAAATGAAGACAGAAAACTAAACAGCAGTGACGTTTGTAGGGTTACTGAAGTTGAGCTAGCTGGTATATAATGATGTGCTACGTGGTAGCTAGCTACACAGCTATGTTAGCATAGCATAAACACAGAAAAGTTGGAGGATGAACGCCAACTTTTTTACGCTCGATAAAAGTTAACGTGAGGGTTCCCGATGGTTAGGGACAAATGTAATTGCATGGCAGGATGCTGTAAACGGACCAAACTTCAGTCAGGAGAACAACTGAGATAATTCATCCACAATACGAGGTTAGTCATTAATATACTGCAACAACATGGGAATAGTCCAGCTGACTGAGAATTCAGCATTAACGAATCAATGGTACGGAAGTGGAGGAAGCAAGAAGAATGAGTTGAGTAAAGTTTGACTTATCTGACTGTTTTGTTTCGCTTAATGTGCCTTATAATTGGGTGCACCTTATGGTCTGAAAAATACGGTAAATAAAACTACAGCCGACAGAGTCTACAGACATGCTGGGTTCTCTGTATGGCTGTGCATATGCTGTAATCAATATATCAGCAGAATGCAAAAACCAGAAAAATTGTGGTTTTAGTGCCAATTAGCCTTTATTAACTCTTTTTGTTCTACAAATTATAAAAACTCAGGTAAAGAAGTTTTTAAAAGGAATCTGCATACTTTACCATATCTCATTTTACCTCTTTGCATTTAGGAACAGTAGCTCCTGTATAAACAGCTGCAGTACAACATGTGCTGTAAAATGCCAAAGAAAGACAATTTCCTTTCTGGACATCAAAACGCTTCAATAATATGAGGCAAAATCTAGATCTCATGGAGGAGCTTCATCCTAATGCCTCTTTTATCAAATAATAACAGTGGGTATTGGGTCCAGAGGGGAAGACTTCTCTGCATCACGCACAGTGAACCACTCCAAACAAGCTTGGTCGGGTGCTGTGAGCGCCTGGCTCAGGTGCTTGAGATCAAAGTAGCGATAGTCCATCGGTACATACCACGAAATGTTTGATTGATAACAGCAGGCAGATTTGCCAGATCACAGCATAATAAAATGAATTCCTTTCTCCCAGTTTGAACAGTTGGAGAGTGCGAGAGGTCATATCAAGCAATGAAGCGCACTAAAGTCATAAGAGCAGAAGTCATATGACTCTGATTTCCTTGGGGCCTGGCTTCAGACAATCCTTTATCTCTTACAATGAGAGAAATGTGGAGCGTATAAAAGAAGCAGGGAAACCATTTTTACATCTAATTAAATATAAAAGCAATTCTGACATACATTGTTAAAGAAATGTCGCTTTTAGCATGAAATATAAATCAGTTCTGTATAATTTATGGTACGGCCATGTCACTTTATATCAGTCTAAAACTCTTAATTGAAATCAATTTGCAGGGTTTCTGCACCGCATAATGACATTGTCAGTGATTTGGCCTTGTTGGTGCCACAGTCATCCAAGCTGCGAAGTACTAATGAGAACTCGCAGTATTATGTGCTTGCATAAACACCCACGTGTTGAGAGCTTTAAAGGCAGATGAGAACCCAGAAACACTACTGTTTGCTTAAAGGCCACTGACACAGAAATCCAAAGTTATGTGCTCACTGTGTGTCTTCTTACCTCATTTTAGGAACACTAGCTTAAGTGTTTTGGCAACACTAACAGACAAGCGAGGAGAGTATTGTACAGTGCAGGTGCACAACCTGGATTCAGGTGCATTACTGCAGTGAACATGTGTTAACCTGCTTTAACTCTAGACTTTTACATCTTTCCTACATGTGCACGGGTTTACTCTTAAGTATTTTGAGACAAAAACAACTATGACTAAAAAAATGGGATGAAATAATTAATAAGCAGATTTAAACAATTATTAAACATTATTTATTTTAGTCAGCTCACTTGTTCAAACCTCCTGAAAATTCAGTGCCTTGTCATAATCTGTCCATTTCCCTTCTTTCCATCTGCTTATCCTTGTCAGGATCGTGGGGGGTGGAGCCTTTCCCAGCTACCACAGCTACACCCTGGACAGGTCGCCAGTCTGTCACAGGGCTAAAACATAGAGACAGACCCACATTCACACCTATGGACAATATAGAATTACCAATTAACCTAACCACACTAAGTGCACGTCTCGGAGAGAACCCACGCAAACACGGGGGAGAACGTGTACACACCCTGGCCAGGTGTGAGGCGACAGTGCTAATCACCGCGCCACCATGTCTCCCTTTTTTTATTATTATTCCCTTTCCTTATTACCAGTGCTATGATCAGAAGTTCATGTTTGCCTTGTTTTAATAACTGCATAAAAATCTACTTGTCTGGTTGCAGACTCCACTGGAAACATGACATTCCCTATTTTAGGGAATGGTAACTATGTGAGCTGACGTGTAATTTCACAGTTAGCAAGCTATGGGAAGACAGTCAAATGCCTACTGTTTCATATAGCAATAAATAAAACTACGTCGCATTTGCGGCGTGACTCCACAACCCAACAAACTGTCAACTTTCGCTATTTGATGCAGAGATTAAGTGAAGCGCACCTGTGTTATGAGAAGAAGAGCCAAACTGGACTGTGAGTGCAAGCAGCGCCCATGCATTCCAGCTCGATAAGGAAATCTGGGCACCATGGTGAGCTCGGTTCATGGACGCAGACCTTCCAAGCAGAACATGTGAGAAACATCACAAGGCAGACTGCTTCGTTCACAGGGAAAGGCCCTTTACTTGTCAACGGGGTCTGAATTGTGGGACGGGTGGAATCGAAACACACCGACCATATGTGGCTCCACACTGCTACCCCTTCCATATGGCAATATTTACATGTCTCCTTTGTTGTACAAAGATCAAAGCAGAGGAAATTCATTTGAGTTGATTTTATGATACATTTTAGCAAATTTACAGGGGGCAACTTTATATACCCTGTAAAAGCTGTTCCACAGCATGGAAGATCACCCCATTAACGCTTAATACAACGGAAATTTGATGTAAAACTCAAGCTGTTGCTCCAAAGTGTGACTGGCAAAACCTTAATATCAATCTGTGACCTACACTATCAGCAATAGGGATGGGTACCGGTGTCCGGTGCTATGATGGCACCGGTTCTGACATAAACGGTAGTAACCAGACCGAAAAGCAGCGCACATTTCGGTGCTTTATTTTCCTGAGCTGTGACACACTTCTAGCCAATCATTTTACGTTTCCGAGGATAGTAGGCGGGGCCAGGTACGTACGTTCTTCTAGAGCAGAGCTACAGATTAAAAATGCCCAAGGCGAAGCGGTCAGAAGTCTGGCTGTACTTCACAGCAAAATATGCAAACTCAGCAGCAACAAGTGCTTTAAGCTGATACTGTGATACTGTCAAAGGAGGTAACACCTCAAATCCGATGAAACACCTGGCGACGCATAGCGTTTTTTTTAAAGCCGAGAAATGCGCCGTATGATAGCTTGCTGCGAGACCTCACACCGAGCGCATCTACTGTGCGTGGGTTGCCTGTTATCTGACCCGGAGTTAGCAACATCCCCCAAAAACCCGAAGGGGAGAGTCCTGGCCCCTAGCCCTGCCAGTGTAGCAGAAATGATGAGGATGATGATGCAGCAGCAGCCGTTCTTCTCTGCGTGAGTCGCTTAATGTTGTCCGTGTGTAATTTACGTTGAGTAGGCTAACCACGTTATTACATTAATGCAGTAAGGTGAACTAGCAAACGCCGTCGTAGTTACATGCGGCTGTCTTCTTGTTTGATGGCAGATGCTCCCTTCACCCTGGACAAAAAGGCTAAAATGACCAAAGAAAAAGTGGAAAACAGGTAAACATGAGAGGTTTTTGGATAAAGTTTGTGTTTTTTCCATTGTTTAAGCCCCTGCTTCCAGCCAAGAGTGATACCATATATGCCCCATAGCTGCAGAAAAGGCTAACATTGTTATCTTTTTACAAAAAACCAGCTGAACATGAGAGGTTTTTGGACAAAGTTTGTGTTCTCCATTCTTTAAGCACCGGTTTGAGCACCGTTTGAGCATCGGCACCGTTTCAAAAGTACCGGTTTGGCACCGGTATCGGATAAAACCTAAACGATACCCATCCCTAATCAGCAATAATGGCTGCACAGGCACTCGTCAAAGCAGAACACCATCAATTTATTGTGGAAAAACAAACAAACAGATAAGCAGACAAACAAAACAAAGAGAAACACCACTGGGAAGAAAGGTCTACTCTGGCACATTGTTCATTTTATAATACAAAAAGGAGAAAAAATGGGGCTACAAAGCTCGATAATTTATACAAATACAACAACTTTCAAAAATAAATTTTAATTTAGTAAACGCTCCGTGAACAAGTTTCTGCAATAGCCCACCGCTTGAGATCCCTGAGCAGAGACACAGAGTGAAACATTTTTTTTCTCAAACACCTTCATTAAAACAAGCTGACAGTGTTTCTTCATAAACACTTTATATATACATGTGATAATTACACGATATGTCTGATGTGTGTGACATACGGTGCTAGGAATTAATGTGAACTGTGAATCTTCATCATAGCTAAAAACAGAACGGTGTTATAGCATTGTGACTGTAACAAATGACATAAACTCAAAAAACGTTACCATTCGTTGTAGACGCTGCTCTGTATTTACCCACGACGGGCCACATAACTGGGTATTTACTCCATAATGACCACAGGAGTAAACATAACAGCTGTCGTTTCCTTCTTTTTACATCTAAAAACACAGTACCAGCTGGTTCTGCTGCTAGTTAACACAGAGCAATAACTTAAAATGAAATAAACAAAGGACACGGATAGCTGAGAGGTTTGTGAACCAATAACAAACAAATTATTCTAAATATGGTACATGCTGATACCTCTGGGAAGGTGCTGTTTCACTTGCTGACAATAAAACAAACAAATTACACAGAATATGTACAAATGAGACTGAAAGACTGACAATGTGAGAAATACTGTAATAATGTAAAAAGCCAAACTTGCTCAGTAACGCAGTCAAATTCGTGTCTGGCTACTTTTTTGCTGCTTTCGATGATTTTTTTGATACTATACACTATGTAGGTATATATTAGAATTAATTTATACACACACGCGCGCACACACACACACACACACACACACACACACACACACACACACACTAAACTTACTTATATCAACATAAAGGCATTAAAATATTTCCCTCAAATGCACCATGACTGTGCACTGTTCTGTGGTTAAAAGGTGTGCATCAGCATAGTTTTTGTATTTGGTTAGAAGAACTCCTTCATCTGCTTAAGGTCCTTACACACTCTTCTATAAAAGCTTCGGGCATGTAGCAAGGCGGTGTACCTGAATCTACAGTACCTACCTATTTTTTGTCTGTTACTTCCACAGGAAGGTAGCTTAACATTTCTATGTATAGTTTCTTAACTGCCATGGTGACTTCTTAACCAATGCAGAGAAGATCTGTAATGATAAAAACATTTCCTGCTACACTCATGAAAAAGATATTACACCTTTTAAGTCATTACAATGCAAATTTTTCTTCACTTTTTGAGCTTAACTGCCAAAATATGCTGGGTTTTGCAAAGCGGAACATTTGCAGAGGCTACCGTTGTGCTGCAATGGCTAACAAATTCAATTCCCTTTTTCAAGTTGTCACCGAATATTAGGAGAGTGCTACAAATGGTTTGCAATAATAGCAAAGTGTGTATATTCTAATGAACAAATTTCATCACCGAGACTATGAATCAGTACACAAGCTGGAGAGTTGAGATATAAATTTAAGTTGTGATTTTGAATGTTGTTAGTTCTTCATGTACTGTCTTCATGATCAAAGTGGAGTATTTGGTCAAACCAAGAACTTCATTTAATGGTGTTGGAAACTACCCGCTCCCCCCCAGTGCAGCGTTATGAGATCCTTTCCTCTCTTTTATCTCTAATATTAAATTTTACCCAGTTCAACAATTCTTTTTGAGAAACCTTTCAGCAGAATTGCTTAGTTTAAGTATAACTCATCTCAAATGTTAAAGGATGTACCTGGTCTTACTTCAAGTGCTTTAGTTATAAAGGAAAAAAAGCCTTAATTTTGAAAAAAGTACTTAAAAGTCCAAATACCACATAACGTCTGCCAAACTGTGAGCAATGATTGTGAGGAAAGCTGCTGGCCTGAGGTGTATGCGAAGCTCAGGAGTCACTAGGAGAGCTGTGTGGTACAGTCACGGCCTCTTTGAGCAAACATTCTCCCTGAGTCTCTTCCATCCTTTCTGGATGACAGGAGCAAATGAGGAGCGTGTAGGCTGTCCTTTTCCCGGGTCTGGTGTGCAGATGGCGAGTAGGCGGGATCTCTTGAGCTCAGGGGCTCGTGGTCCTCAAGCCCTGTTTCTCCATGATGTTCCACAGCTTACGCAAATTGGACTGGGTGATGGCATCATCTGGTTTTAGTTGAAGTGCTCGGAGGTAATTGGCTTCAGCTTCTTGCAGCTTCCCATTGAGGTGGAGGATTGCCCCAAGATTCATCAAAGCTGCAGGGTACTGAAATTTAAGAAGAAAAAAGAGAGCGATCTTAGTTATTTTAGGGTAAGACCAATTGGATTCAGAGATTAAGCTCAAAAGACAATGCAACAGTTTATAAACTAGTGTAGTTGGTACAAACACAGCTGCCTGGGACATAGCAAACGGGAGCTAACATACACATAAGGACAGTGTTTTAACTAGAGATATGTTTTAATAAAAAATTCAAATTTTACTACATCCACGGGCTGATAAATAATGCACATAAAGTCCATCTGTTCACACTTTGGGATGTACATAATTTAATGGAAATGGAAAAAATTAGTAACAGTAACTTGTCTCTTATGACAAAAGCAAGAGAAAATGCCAGAGGTGAGGCTTAAATAAAGAAAGAAATTTTTTAACACAGTGGTTTCTGTTCGTCTGATCACCCAGACCCTGTTTGGAGTTTGGTAACCATGCTGCTTTGCGTGTCTCTGTGTCTTGTCTGTGGCCGTAGATGTCAGAGGGAGCGACCGCGACTTTGAAGTGGGTTGAGATGAATATACTGTTTATTCCCGTTAGTGCCGAGGGGCAAAATCATCAGCGGTGCAATGAGTGAGTCATGAGGACCAAACTACAGGAAATGTGTCTGGGGTGCAATCATGTCAGGAGGATATCCAGGGCTAGGGAAGGGCCACATCTGATCACTATTTCAGTTTGAAATGTGAAAAACATGTCTAATCGTGTAGTGAGGCTACTGCTTCGGACTATTGTGATTTCTATAATTGTAATTCCTAGAATACGAGGATGTTAAAAAAAAAAAAAAAAGAAAGACTTTTTTACTATAACGATCATCACATGCACGTCTGACTTAAAACATGCATGATTATGATATTTAAAGAGGTGAACAATTTCTTTTGGTCCATTAGGTAACCCAAAGTATTTCTCTTGTTGAAAGAGCGAACGGAGAAATCATAATAGATGAAGACTGAATAGATGACACTGAATCTATATCAACATTTAAGTAACTCTCCAAATAAACAACCCCAGATGAATAACTGGACAGTTTACATTCTTATATTAATGTGAATCTGGAGTTTAAGTGTCACACTTTTAAGCACAGAAGCTCTCCTAAGAGTGTTAGCCTTTGTCTCATATATTCCCAACTACGAGGAATTGTGTGAACGATGCCGTTTGCTGGACTGTTCGCTTACAAAACATTTCACAGTTTTTCCAGTGCCAGAGTAGGATGAGTGATGCTCCATGCATGATCTCCATTTTAATGAGAAGGAGAGTGCTTTTCTCTTTGGCAGAATTCAACCAGTATAGCCCAACTATACCACAGTCCCCTTGAGAGAAAACCATTTTCTGCTGTAAACACATTCAATTCAATTCAATTCAATTCAATTCAATTCAATTTTATTTATATAGCGCCAAATCACAACAAGTAGCCTCAAGGCGCTTCATAGATACAGAGAAAAACCCAACAATCATATGACCCCCTATGAGCAAGCACTTTGGCGACAGTGGGAAGGAAAAACTCCCTTTTAACAGGAAGAAACCTCCGGCAGAGCCAGGCTCAGGGAGGGGCGGGGCCATCTGCTGTGATTGGTTGGGGTGAGAGAAGGAAGACAGGATAAAAGACATACATAAAATGTAAAACATAGAACACATGCATGGCCCAAAGGAAGGACTGACACGACCAAGACCTCTACTGTAGCTCGTTGGAGAGGGTCTTTCTTTTAATTTAAAGCATCCTGGCAAAACTAAATTTGTTCTGCTAGCAGCCAGGGTTCTTGAATTTAATGGCTGGGGTAGTTCTGAGGCACTCTAAATTACCTTCTTTTTGACCCATCATTGGATGTTTAAATCATAGAATAACCGCCAGGCTTCAGTTTACAAGTTGGTGCATTTTAAAAGTCTGAAAATTGTGAGCCAAAGTATTTTTTCTTATACAGATGGACACAGTTGACAGTGACAGTGACGACACATAAACGGAGCCACAATGTATTGATGTATTGTGTGTTAACAAAAAACAAAAAATGTCATTGCCCCAGTCTCTAATACATGTGTGAGTTCACTGAAGCAGGTGGGCAGTAAGACTTTAACAAACAAACTCTGTCCAGTCAAAGTCAGGGTTTGAATGGATGGATCCTGGAGAATAGAAGTAAATGTTTTCCAGAAAGCTAACAAAGCTTGTATTCACACTTTTTACCGCTCCCCAGGACACTTGCTGATGAGTGGTGTAACACGTGAAACACTGTGCAGTGACTCCTGGGTAGAAAATCCACAGAGTGCTGGTTTTCTTCTTAGCACAGCTGCAGCATAGCTTCAAAGATTGCTCTTTTCACCCATGCATAACTTAGCAATCCCTGAATTTTGTTTCCCTCCTAAGTCTACCCTGCAGACTCAAAGCTAAAGACTACTAAAAGCCTTTGCTTCTCCCCCTTCTTCATATATCTAAGCCGTTTGTGATTTATACCCCCGTTTCTGCATTCTTCCTAGCCCTTGCAACACACTGCAGAACACTGGCTTGTCAAAAGCTTTTATTTTTTTCTCATTTCCTGCTGCTCTGTAACCTCTCTGCCTCCCCACCCTCGCTGAAATAGGCATGCAGGAGCAGAGGCATGTCCAGATGCAGAGCATATTAGCCTAGACTGTAAAGCAACATATGCTATAGAGGTTGTGAATGTTCAGTGTAAAACCAGGTGTTGAATGACCTGGCTGCAATGACTTTAAATAGCCATTTAAGCAAAGACTATCCATATAAAGTTGGAAACTTTGAAAGGGCAGATGTCATAGGTTATAGAGAGCAACTGATGCTAAGCAAGCATCCAACCCGATTTAGTTTATCTAGATTGAGGGAACTGTAGGACTGTTAAATCCTTTGAATGGAAGGAAGTGTCCTCTCTCCCTGAAAGCAAGCAGACATATGTGCCTAATATAAAACACCAGGGCCTTTGGAGAGCAAAGAGTCAAGTCGCAGTAAAGCATGAAATGACAAATGAAGATAGACAGCGTACGTGGCTTAAGTCAAATCACATTGGAAAGAACAAAGGATACAGGTAAGGAAGATGGATGAAGATGCTAAATTATAATAATGCCTCAGCTGTAAAGTAACACAAATAACAAAAAGTTTCCCAAAAAGTGGACCCGACAGGGGCAAAACGATGCAACTGCATGTGGACGAGGACTACGGAGTACACAAACATCTCGAGACTTTAATTTACAGACGAACTGAACAACACTGACACAGAAATGGTGTTGTGTGTATTTCATACACTCTCCAAACAGTTTGAAGCCAACTTGTTAACTCCAAACTGGCTGTAGTTGTGTATGTAAGAGTCTGTTATGGATTAATGACAAGAACCTGATGTGAGACTCCACAAAATCGATGTGTTATCGATAATGAGTTTGTACTCTTTAAACCTTTCAGAACCCAGTTATGCTTTAAACATGCTCATAAATCATCCTGTCATATATCAAAACTGCAATATTTGATGTACAATACCGACGGGTTTCATTAAAAGCAAAAAATGTATAATTATTATTATTGTTATTTAAAGAACAGTATTTCACATCTCGTTCCTCACTTAGCTGGGCACACGGAAAACACAGCAGCTCTACCTCGGTCTATTGTCGGCAATGTGGAGCACAATAAGCGGCCTATAAACATCTAATCAACGCTGGCTGTGCATTTTGGGTGGAGGCAGTTAACAGTAATTATTTAGACATCAGAAAAAGTATCAGTGGGAACGGTCAGGGATCTGAACAGTTACGCTCTTTGAATTTCGTCATGTATGGAAAAAACATCGAATTCCTCTGTTATACTCAAGTTTTGGTTGCTCCATTTGTCAGTATTTGTTTGTGTTATCCCAGGGTTTATGTGGTCCTAACACTAGACTTTGCTTTGTCTGTATATCATTGTTCAGATATAGTTGATCATTAATCCCAAACTGATTTCTTTTAATCAAGACGCAGGAATAAACAGGGTGACCACATGCCAAACATACTTCGCTCCTTCTGTGACCCTCACTTAAACAACTTGACCCTCCCTGTCAGAGCTCTCAAAGACTGGATCCCATTCATTTTCAAGACGTCACAGTCCCCTGACTCAGTGTTATTATCATTATTCTTTTCATTCTGCTTACCCTGGCCTCTCCTTTGAAGTTGGTGATGGATGTTGGACAAGCAAATCTCTGGGCATAGTAAAAACCTAGCATTCATCTGTCTGAGCTCCATTGACAATGCATGGTGTTGTGCAAAAGCAGATCAGAGAGTAATAATACTGGAAAGCCACCCAGACTGCGATTGCGCATTGTCCATCAGAGTAAATAGTAACGGGGGAAGATTAGCTAGCTGTGGTTTTACTCACGTTGGGTCTCAGGCTCGCTGCTTGTCCGTAATACTTCTCGGCTGCCTCATTTAGGCTGGCTTGTCTGCAAAAGGAAAACAGAGAGGCGGTCATTACTCATTTTTATTGCTGCTGGCTTCGGATGAGGCCTTGAACCCCTCGTGTTTACTAGCGCTCGAGGGTCAGTGAGAAAGTAACACAGAGGAACAGCATGAGGGATGAGAAAAGGCCCGTAGGCTTCTCGTTCGATAGCATCTTTCGATAACATCTGTGCTGAGCAGTGCACTGCAAGCACTTTCTGTTCTAATTGAACCTTGAGGTCAGGACATCTAGTTCATTGCATACCAAGAAACCGAGGCTCATCTGGAATATTCACTGTACATATCTGTTTACATTTAGTCTGGAAAAATGTGGGTTGCAACACTTGATAGATATTGCGATAGTTAAACTGTGCAAACACCATTTAAACAGAAACGTAATCATACCATCAATAAAAACCCCAAAACCAAAACAGAACAGCAGAGCGTACAAACTGAATGCTCCAAAATATGCTGCATATGCCAAATTGTGACAAAAAGGATTTTTGAGCAGATGGCTTGTCGGCATGAGTCCCTGGAACCAGAAACACACTGTTCCTGACACGAAAACTACAGTTACAACACGGCTGCATCATCTTCTTTCATAACCCACTGTACTACTGCACATAAGCCGGTGGCTCCTCGGTCACAAAACACTTCCTGTTGTTAACTTTCTGGCATATCAGAAATCACCTTTATGACACACAGCTTCAGGCTGTGCCCTTATGGTAACAACTGCCCAATTAAAAACAATTTAACACTGACATAGTCAAGGACGGAGTCAACAGCGGCCGGCTGTGGAGCCCCTTAAGTCAGAATGATCAAAGGAAGCGAAGCTTTTATAGCCATGCTTTCATTTAGGCTGTCGTGCTTTATTATGAGATCGTCATCTGCGTAGTTCCAGAGAAAAGTCTGGACCTGCGTATACATCTATGTTTGGTTTTGTGAAATCTTAATCCTTTAATTTTAACAGATGAAGGAGATGATTTATAATTCAGAGTTAGAAAAAAATACCTATACCTTATATTTTATATAGCAGGAAAAGAGCCTCCAGAAAAACAATGCGATGCAAATAGCTTGTAGCTCTCTGAGGCTAACGTTAGCTACATACTGGTGTTAGCTAAATGCTAATGTTCTGACGGGTGTCCACGTTTAGTGATCATTTGGTGTCAGTCCATTCCAGTTCACTTCAGCTTACGCCGTGAATAAGAAGATCATTGTGGTGCTATAGAAAAAAATCCCCCCAGTCAGTCGTCGTTCTTCCTCTCAAGACTGTTTGTACAAAACTTTATGGTAGTTGTTGATATATTCAAGTCTGTGACCACAGTGGGTCAACTCACACTGCCAAAGTGTTGTAAATGGATCTTAAATAAGTTATACGTTGTGTTTGCTTACATATTCAGATATACAGAAGAATACGCTATGGCTGGGTTTCTCCCTTTTTTGTTTCAGAAAGAAGCATTTTACATTCCAACAGGGATCCAAACACCAACTCGAGTTGCTGAATTTGTCCTGAGATTATAAATGTGGCTTTCACATCCAACCACAACCATATGTTTGTTTGCCAGCATAATATTTAGAAAGCAGATCCTTCAGAGATGAAAAATGCACAAATCTAATTCCATAATATCATTATCACATTTATAAACACATTAAGAGAGGAGAACTGGAAAGCTGCCACACTGTAACCAGCAGAGCTACAGGACCTCCTAGAGCCGTCTGACTGTGGGTTGTGAGAGCACTGTAGACAGTGAAGGCCGACCATTGGAATAGGAGCTATTGTAAGTCTATACCAGCACAGGAACTGCGAGAGAGGCTGATGACAAAAACAGGCATTAATGAAATAAAAAAATAATAAAAAGTTCTTGTCCATAATTAAAAACCAGTGATCTTGTTGTCTAATAATGCCACCTAAAAAAAGGAGATCACAACAAAGACAAATTCTGCTTGTAAGCCTGACATTGGGCTGCAATTTCAACACTTAGTTGCAGTCATCAAATATTTCACAAAATTTACATTTGGTCTCATAGTCGGTTTAAGATTATGGCACGATAGCAGCGTACAGTACTAAGGGGTTATGGTATGAGGTAAACTGCGTGTGGATAAAGTGCTTGTGTGTTTTATAATGTTTGCTTTTCCCAGGGCTGCCTTTGGAAATCTACAGATTGTACTTTACTCTACGACTTCACAGTGTAATTTTTCACTTTCACTGGCAGTTGACATACTCATGGGAAGTACAAGCATGTACCTCTTGGCCTTACTATTGCCCAACTTTTCCTGTCCTACATTCGTAGTGAAAAAAATAAAAGAACTCTTAAAACGAAGCAGATGAAAATTATTAGTTTGAAAGAAAAATAGTCAAAACCAAAAGCCCAAAGGGGTAATAAACGACATTTGCAAATTTGAGAGCTACTGCTCCCCCTTTTAATCTCTTCCCCTCTCCTGTGCAGATTCACTTGTGTCCCCACCAACCGATGGGCTTTCCACATCTACGTCCAAGACAAACACATAAAGAACACGAGCTGTGGAGGGAGTGAGACCCCATGCCAAGCAGGCGGAGATGAGTTCAACCCGAGCGCTGCTTGATGCTCACTTAGCTGCCAGGAGTTTGGACTCTAGGAGAGGCTCTCTACGCCTGAAACCGTTGGTGGTGAAGATACTACACGATCAGCAGAGGTACGCTGAACAAAGCTGAGTGGGAGTGCACTGATGTACTCTTAAGCACAGTAACTTTGCAGATCTCTGGTGAGTCCAGCGAAGCACTTGTCCACGAGTTATCTTTCTTTACAGCTGGCAGTCGTAGTTTTGACAAATATGCAGAGAGTTGCCCACGGTGACTAATTAAACAAGGAAATCGCTACACTGGCTAATATAAAGTTGGAGGTTTATTCAGGGGGAGGGGGGAAGCATTCAGTAAGTTGGCACATAGCTGTATTTATACAATCCCACACATGGCTCTCATTCACAAACAACAGTTTGTGGGCTTTCCTGCTTAGCCTCAACAGCTGAACTTTGCACTAATTTGTAATTATGCGCTCAAATATGAGCACTGGCCAGTGATGGAAGACTGAGACAGAGTGGTATATGTAATTTGAGAGACAGCCCTCTGAGATATATAGCTACACTACGCACTAAGATAAACCAGGAGTTCTAGAGCTGGCACTGCAGCAAGCGAAGAGGATTACAAAGTATAGCCAAGTAAATCACAGAGGCTGAGGAATGGTGTAAGCCCCTGGATAAAACGTGCAGACAGTAGACCTCCCTCTCTCATACACAGCTTTCTTTCTACTCAGCCACAGAAAACTGTGGCCCACCCATCTCATCTAGGCAGAATAAAATACATCCAGTGTCTTTATGCATGCTCTTGCACTAAGGAAATCATCAAACCTGAAGAAAGAGAAAAAAATCACGCCAATCAAAAACATACCTGAGCATGTGGGCTGCATTGAAGACCACATCAAATTCCCCACTGTCAAGGCGTGCAGCTGTCTTTGCCATCTCTGCTGCTTCAAGCAGCCGTGACTCTTCCAACAAAAACTGACCTGGCAGGGCAGAAGGGAACAGCACCATTATTAAAACACTTTGGGATCCCCACAGGGGCACGTAGGGATACACGGCCTCGCAGTGTTTCTTTTGGCCTGGGCAGAGGGACAGACTAGTCTGCACTTGTGACAATATGATGAAACATTAAATATAAGTGCAGCATAAAATCTCTCCTTGGCCATCTTTCAGACTCATTTGTTCAGATTATCAGCCTTGATAGATCTGTTCCCTTTGGATAAAAATGTTTTCAGCAGGAGGGTTATGTCTTATTACGGGTGCGCCTTCCTTGCAGTTAACCTCTGTGGACCAGCCTAATGAGAGGGGATTATAGAAGCCTGACAAGGCCGAGTGCGGGGCGGACCCCTCGGTAAGAGCCAGGTTTAGGGGGAATTAATACACTGTTGATTTTGGTAAGCTCCAATGCTGTGCCAGGATGCTAAACCACCAAGTGAACCCAAGCGCATTTTTTTAATAACTGTGGATGAAACTGGAGCCTTTAGTGCAGGACAAGGCAAGAGCTGTATTTTAAGTGAGTTTTTAGGCTGCAACTGTGCACTAAAAACCTCCAGATCTGCAGTTTTGCACTGTTTTTGATAAATGAAATCAAATCTGTCAGAGACAAACACATCAACTAATAAAACGGACCCGACTTTGATACACAACAGCAAAAATAATATGCTTTTACTTAAAATATAATAATTTTTATCTTTTGCATTATTTCTTAATTGGAGAAAGTACGGCTGTACGACTTTGTCAGTTTAAGCTCATACCCAGATTGTGAGCGGGCTAGCTAATGCTGGAGGACAGATTTCTACGTTTTGGGGTTTTTTCTTTCCTTCGAGCAACACGAAAAAGAACTCGGGCTAAGTAAAAAAACTTATGTTATTTATGTTGAGTATCCTAACAGTTAAAACTAACATTAACACTATATTATTTACAGATTATGTTACACAGTGTATAGAAAGAGAATTAAATGGGACCAAGACCTGACCCCTGGGGAACGCCACGCGAGGTTTTCATGTGACAATTAGGCTGGACAAGAAATAAATAAATGCATGCGTAATTAATTTACTTGACCCTTTAATTTACTAAGTAGTTGGAAATGCAAGTCTAAACATAAAAGTATCACCTATTAATACTATTCCCAGGCATATATGACTCAATTCTTCAATGGAAGTAATTCATTTACCTTAGTAACCAGCAGAATAGATGGATGAAAGCAATAATCAGCTAACTTCTTTACTTATTACATATTTTTTTTAACTAAAATTCAAAAGCCCCAAATGAGGCAGTACACTTCTAATAATGCTGACTGAAACTCCATTTGTAGCAGGATAGTGTATGCCTTTTTTAATACATAGGAAAAAACACATCACTAGCATTGCTGCCTAAGGCAGGCAAGTGAAAATGATCAAATAAACACAGCTAAATTAAATTCATGATTTTTAGTGCACTCTAAGACCTTTTTTGAAGAGTCTTCTTCAGGCCTGAGGACACTCGGTCTCAGAAACAAAAAACATTTTGAAAAACAAACAACTTAGTCAATCTAAAGTAATGAAAACCCAGCAGTATATGGCAGATCTGATGTGTTTAGCTGTGAATAGATATATTTGTAAATTAAACCATAGCTGTGATCTGAACAAGAAATAGAAATTAATTGCTGCATATTTTTACTTGGGCCAACAGAAATAAGATAAATGATGTTATATGGATGTTCCATATGGATATTATATCTCCTTTATTATTAGTACCGTTTAGTAATTTCTTGAAATAACACCGTCTCTGTGCTCGGATCAATGCAATCCATATCCTGATTGGCTGGATAATTAACCTACACACACAGTACTCAACAAAATGCAAAAATCCACCATTAACCAATTTCCTTAAATGTCACTTGCGACCTGGTGATCACAAAGACAAGGCTTTAAATGCTTTTACAAACTCAAAGGTACTATGAAAGAAATTAAATCCAGGAGGTAATACTGCTGATTAATGGAAAGCTTGAGAAGAGGCATATGCTAAAATTGTCACGTTCTGTACACCCATCAAATCAGTGAACAATCTAAGGAAATCAACCCTGCTTCCTGTGACTCTCGACTAATCAAAAAGAATAAAAACAGAAATGGCAGAAGGGTCAGCCAACTCTGTTGTACAAACAACCGGCTAAGGTGCACAAGTGCTCGTCTTGCACAAGTGCAGCATGTATGCGTGAAATTTCCAAATCAAATATTTGAAATGTAAAAAGAAATCTGGTGTGAGTCAGACTGGAAGGGAAATATATATCCGTGCTTACCATAATGCATGTAGCAGTTGCCTTTTGTGGGATCGAGTTGGATGGCCTTGAGGAAGTACCTCTCCGCTTCTGTTTTCTGCCCCTGAGAGAGATGGATTAAACACAGTCATTATTGTTTCAACTGCTCCTCAAAGCTACTCAGTCTAAAAACACCACACTCGACTCAACAGCCAAAATACCTCTGTGTATACCTAATGTCCCTCTTCCAACCACAGACGTACTCTAACAATAAATCTTAACAAATAGACACGAAACACACGGATCGCTACTGTTACTCTGTCAGGCTCATGTGTCGTCCCACAAAAGCAGACGCTGTCACGTTTAGCACAGCAGACCAGACAGGGTAAAGTCTCATTCATTAAACATATTATCTTTGCAAAGAGCACTTCCGGAGCATAGCTGCAGATTGTCAGTGTGTGTGGCCTAACTGCTATTAAACAAGACAGTGAGTAGCGAAGAGGAGAAAACAGAAAGGCTTGTGTCTATAATGCCCCAAGTACAGGTGTACTGCACACAAACACATATGATTTTTATTTTTGTTTTTATGTTCCAGAAAGAATCCATACCGGAGGGGGGGGCGAGCATAATATGATGTGAAGAAGACACACTGAAGCCCTGCAGACCGCAAAAGCTTCCTCAGGCCCTTTACACTGTGACATGTAACCAATCACAGCTCTAACAGAACCGAGCAGCTGGCCAATAGAAGTGCCAACTGGGACTCTGACACATCGCTGATCTCAGTTGGGCACCAGATGTCATCTGATCAACAATTAACCATGTGCACTCATCGATAAAAGCTGATGCATTAATAATGCAGCCATCAGTATGCATTTGAGAGAGAGATAAAGCCTTCTCATGAAGACTAATATACTAAGGCATTACTGGATTATGCAAAGCCAGTAAAAACAACGTGAATGAGTGGGACACTTAGCGCAGAACTTCAGTTCAGTCATACAGAAGGAATGGGCCCTATATCGTATTAATGACTGCAGACTTCATTTTCAGTGAGCGGTAGATTCAATAAATACAGAAATTTCTAATGTAAACATCTGAGTGTAGTTTCCATTGATGCTGCAGAAAATGAAGCCTGTGCCAAGGACACGTTTAACAGAGCTGATTGAAGTTTTATTCTGAAAAGCATCACTTTTGTGTATTTTTATACTTATATTCACAGATGGGGGAATGCAGACATTTTACCGCCAGCTGCTTTTTTCAACAAAGACCTACAGTTATTAAACCTCTACAGCTTAAACTTTGACAGACTGAAATGGGTTTTAGGTCTAAGTGCATGAAAGATGTGGGCTGTGACACATTAAGAATATTAACAGAGACCATACACAGAATAAGCGAGATGTTGGTAGGACCTCAAAAATGTAACAACTTTTTTCTTTTTTTATTACTTGTTAAAAAATCATTTATTATAGGTCAAAATTAATAACTGTGCTACCCTTTTTAATTTCACCGAATCCCCTTAATCAGACGAAATGATTATGATTATGATTATGAGTGGCAATAAATAGGAATAGCTTTCATCTAAGGTACGACCAATGCAGCACGAGAAAGGGATGGAAGGAACCTCGTCTATAAATGATGACTGTACTCTGTTTATTACTCCAGTAAACATATCACTTCATTGGTCATTGTAAAACAGTTAATAAAGCAGGATGTGCTTTAGGACATGAGCTAAAGGTGTAACCAAGTCGCTACCATGTGGAGATATCGTATCTTGGCTTTCTCAGCAAACTAAAAGATAGTTTGATGTGGCTGTTTAGGTTTAATGGTAAGTAGAATCTGTTTAAAGTCTGTTTGTCATTGTCCAACACTAGTTTAGCATGCAAACATACAAACATCTGCTGAGTACATGGGAATACAGCTTTGTCAGATATCTACTTATT
The DNA here is from genome assembly GCF_057381915.1 of Diplotaxodon limnothrissa. Lineage (NCBI taxonomy): Eukaryota > Metazoa > Chordata > Actinopteri > Cichliformes > Cichlidae > Diplotaxodon > Diplotaxodon limnothrissa. The sequence goes on from NC_140602.1 coordinate 3,284,818, forward strand.
AAGCAAGGTGACTTATTGTGCAATATTCTCCTGTTTGTCGCACACTCGCTGAGCTCAGTTGCGCACGCCTCACACCTCAAATCTCCTGATAACATTGGGCAAACTGCAGATGCATCCCTGGCTCTGTGAGTGTCGAGGTTATTATGAATGAAACCTGTACTGTATTAGTTGTGGAAATGACAAGTGAATGACTGAATCCAATATTGTGAGCATTATAATTATAATTATGCACAACCAACAACACATCCTGCTTCTTTAGGGTGTCGGTGAAGGTGCAGGGGGGTCAGCAGGGCTGAGCATGCAATACTGATCTGTGTGATTAACTCTCCCTTTCTTCCCCTGTTTGTTCTTCTCACCATCCACGCCGTCTCTTTGCTCTCTGCGCCTCAGCAGCCACAGAAAGGCTCGCTCCGCCACCCACCACTCACCCTTCTCTGACCCTGCTGCTAAACCTTATATTGCAGCCTCTCCCAGAGGGATCTGAACCTCAAAGTCCCTGACAGCATCTGAAGTGTCTTCATCGCTCACAGTTGTTGCACAGGGAGGGCAGAGGTGGGAGGTGACAGACGGCTGCTCTTCCTGCACTGCTTTGGATCACATTAAACGCCGGAGTCGGTACATATTAAACAACAGCCTGTGTTCACAGGTAACATTTGTCTGACACATTTCAATAAAATCTTTCAGAAATTCCTTTAAAGAATAGAGTCACTGTAAGCCTATCCAAGTAAGTTAGATCCCGTCTTTGATCGCACTTTCATTTGCACTCAAGGGATCACAGGGGTTCAAGACCCCTAAACCATCCATCATGGTCAGAGAGCTACAGAGATTTATCCCCGAAGGTTTGAACTCTACTTTCCCCCAAATCAATAACACTTTCCTAAGTTTCTCCTCACAGCTCACAGACTTCTTCTCTGAATCAACTTTACCAAGTCTTAATACTCTCCTTTAAAGTATTGAGTTATTCCCTGAAACCATCCTTGCTGATGGGTTTTGGTTCCATTGAATTTTTCACAGGGATCATGTCAACTTAATAAGTGAGTTTTATCTGCGTTGCCAGTTGATCTATTCTTTCAGCTGGCAACCGGTCAGCGGACAGAACGGCAAATCAATCCACCGCCAGTGTGCAGAGGACTAATAACAATGATCCACAACTGTACAGCACTTCAGCAACTCAGATGAAAGACAGTTTGTGGTTTTTCTGAAGACTCAAAAAATGCAGAAGCAGTCGGCCCGTCCAAGCCTACAGTCTATACAAAACACACGAAAAAAAAAAAGACACATTCTTTGTTTTTTTCTTTAGGGGTATATGCCAAACTATTTCCTGGCTGGGTTCAGTAACTTTTGGCACATAAAAATGTTATAACACCACAAAGTGTAGTTTTTACACCTCAGTTTTTGTATGGATTAAACAGCCCAAAAATAACGTGTTAATTAGTGATCCCCGAAGCCAAGCTTTTTATTTCCAATTCATGTGCTATGCTATGCTCACTAGCTACTGGCAGTAGCCAGTGCCATGCAGATATATAAGTGGTAACTGACTTCAAGTTTATTTCCAAGGCTTTTGGTTTTATATGTGTTGACACAAAAAAGGGTAACATTATGTCTAAAAACTGTGGAAAAATTGGTTTGCCTGTTAAATTCCTCCACCTATCCGTGAGGATATTCACAAAATGATGATTGAGGAAAAACTATAAATGAAACAAACTTGAAAAGAATTCTGTTTCCATGGAGGAAATAAAAAAGGGGCAGGAAGAGTGCAGCCGTTTGCTGGAAATCCAGATATCACTGCTGCCGGCTCCTCTCATTAGGGCCCAGGCAGTGGATGAAAGGGGTGTCTGCTGAACACAAGGCCTCCACCCTATTTTTGACCTTCTAAGCAAGCCTCTGTCTGACTTGTTTATTTGTCTTCTGACAGTCCTTTTCAGATCAGACTACTTTTTTTCTCAGCTCTTTTCCGAGTATGTACGTCTTGCTGCAGTCGATCACCGAACGACTGCACGACCAGCTCCTCATAAACTCAAGGACTCTGGAAACTGCTCCTATACTGGAGACGCCTCCATTTTTTTCATTAGTAAAACACAAGACAGGTTTCACTTTCACTTGCTGACCTGGAAGATGCCGGGCAGTGTTAGCTTTCTTTCCATTTAGTGTAGAGATTCGAGCGCTCTCTAGGCAGTTGATTAAGAATACTGTTTTAGTAGCTTCTAGTAACACATTAAAGATGCAAATGTGGAGGCACGACAAAATCAGGAAGTCATTTCGTTTGATTAAACTTTACAGAGAAGCTAAAATGACCCCGAGGACATCAGTGTGTTTGTTTTGCCCTGAAACTTGATGTATTTGCTCCAAAGCAAAGAAAGATGCTATAAAACAGCAAAAGTAGAAATTAACTTTAAATTAATCTCATAAACCAAACACTAAATGTGGGATACACCTTTAAATAATAAAGTTGGTCGCAGGGTAGTGTTTAATCAGAACACTCACTAGAACGTATGATAGCAAACTGAATGGAAACACAGATAAGGGAGGATCAAAACAAAAACAACGTTACCGTCATTGCGAGAAGTTTCCCATAAGTGAGATGTGCAGGAATGTGGTCTGGCTTGGCTCGCAGCGATTCTCTGTACCAAAACTCAGCCTCAGTCAGCTTATTCAGTCTAATGTAGGCCTCTCCTGTGATGGCAAAGACAGCGTCACATGAGGGATCAATTCAAGTGTCAGAGGTTAAAACATCACACAGCTGTCTTTTATTCTTTTGATTTTTATTACAGGGAGGCAACAAATTCAGACTATAATCCAGTCATCAAACTTAATGATTTTTCTTCCAGCACTTTCATCATATTTTAAACACATGGAGTAATAAGAGGCTTTGGAGGATGTTGCAATTGCTTAAACATGTTAGATTCATACTGAAGAAATTATTTATGCTCTTATTTCAGGGTTTTTCCTGAAGTAATTCATTTCAGCTAAGTGTGCTTGATTATAGCAGAAATTCACCGTAATGCTTACAGAACAATAGGACAAGATTTCTCCCGTTGTCCTCCTTCACTCTTCCTGACCTGTCAGACATCATCCGATACCTCCCCCACCACCACATCTGACCCTCTGCCTGCTAAAGCAACACCTGAAATAACAAAGCTATCCAGCAACCCTCGCATGGTTGGAAAAAACTGACTGGCTGGTAACGCAACACAGTAAAAATCAACATCATGATGTATTTAGGGGGAAAGTGTGAATAAAGCCCACTTGTTAAAATATGACTTGTAATATGGTTTATATTTCAATCTACACCAAGTCTTATGAACTGCCAAATGACTGAAAGAGTTGTTTAGACAAGAGGAGACTGAGGTTTGAATTCAGTGGGGATTCAGATTAATCGCTTTACTGAAAAGACAGCGATAAGCAACAGGTGACATACGCCTGCCCACAGCCTTTTAGTCTCATGAAAACACACCTCCTCATATAAGTGATAACATAGAGATACCTCTTTCACACAGACGCATGCATGCATGCATGTAAATAATGCAAATACATATTAATTTTATTCCAAAACATGTTAATATGTTATTTTTTCTCCAGTTATAGAGTGTAGTGGTTTACACATTTGGTTAACTAGTGAAAGATCCCTGTTCTGATGATGAGAGGAGCCAAAAATCCCTTTGGGGTTGTGTCAGGTGTAAAAATCCAACATGCAGCGCTACCTGCTGCAGCGATCCCGTGTGTAGCTATTATTGCTCTACCATTACCGCCTCATGCTGCATGTTTCCATCAGATTGTAGCTACATAATAACAAAACTCCCATCAGCAGCAGAGTGGATTAGGCAGCATTACACCAAGCTTTCCATTTCCATTGGGTCATAATGAAAACCTCTGTGTGTAAAAGTCCTACACCGGTGGTTATTTTAAATGTATATACTGAATTATTAGTTCGAAGGTTAATAAATAATCATCATGTTTATATAGAGGCTTATCTAACCTGCAGTGACTTATAGCTAATCCAAGGTGCTGAGCTGTTTAAAAATGCACATATTGGTCCATTTTGACACGACCTCTTCCTATATTGATTGGCTTAAAAGCAGCCAAATTACTTGACTCCATTTCCTGGCAGCAGACCTCTGTACCTCTGAGATTAGCACAAACATTAACGTGCAATTAGAAGTGACATCGAATCCAAGGAGCTGAAAACCAGCTCCTCGGAGTGGAACATTCCTCAGCCAACCAGAAAGAGCTGGAGCGAGACCAGCAGGGTACAGATTACCACCCAGGTCCGCCTCTGATGAAAGCTTCTGCTCCTTGGCGTCTGACAAACAGCATGAGAGCAGCGCAGTGAGTGAAACTGAAAATAGATATGAGCAGGTGTGCCAAATGTGCAAATCAGCTCAGCGAGGAAACAACGCTAAGCTGCAGAAATCACAGATCTGTGGCTCGGTGCCTCCATTACAGGCGCAACGCTGCTCCTTAATGGGGCCTGAAGCTTTCATCAACATTTTGACATAATCTCAGGAGCTCCGTCGCATTGCATTTTGCCAACACATAAGCAAACCTGTGGCACTGCCTAGTCTGGATTACTTATTGTTCCAGGTTTTCTGTGTGTGTGTATAAGTAGCCTCATATGTGTTTGTGTGTGTGTGTGTGTGTGTGTGTGTGTGTGTGTGTGTGTGTGTGCGTTGGTAAACATGTATTAGCTGGACATTTCGTCTGAATACACACCACACTAGAAGGACATTTTGAATTAACAGGACAGAGGCGGTGTCCTGCTAATTTTGACTGAAATCTAACAACGTAGAGTGGTTTCTATTGGTCCACTAACCCTAAAAAAACAAAAAAATCAAGATGTCGGTTTAATACATATAAACTTGATTTTGTGTTAAATCTGTGTATCACCAAGAGTGTCCCTGGTGGTAGCGTGTGTAATAGCAGGACCTCATGAATATTCACACATGTGTGAATAATAATGAGGCTTGTGTGTAGTTGTCCCGCCAATTCTTACACAGTCCTTCCAATTCACATGTGGGTTAGATAACTGGTAAATGTTCCAAAATGACCACACCAAATGAACCACTGTATGTTGAACTTAATTGTAATAAAAGCCTGCTTTACCTTGTTGGAAAGAAGACATATGAAGCTTTGCTTTTATATGAAACACTAAGGTTTTGTGTAATTATTCACAGTTATACTAAGTAAATACAGTTACGTACTTACAAAGTGGTATGAAAAAGTATTTGACTGATAAGTTATTTATTTTTTGGTTTGTTCTCTCATTTATCTGTTATCAGATTAGATGAAGAGAACCTGAGTGAATACAAATATAGGTTGTTTTCTATTATCTTATTTTTCAAGGGGAAATGCTTTCCTGGCCCTGTGTAAAGAGGATATTGCAATTCTAAAACAAATGTAAAAAAGAGTGACCTTTATTGGGTACACCTCGAACTGCTCGTTAACTACTCACTAATTGGGCAATCACATAGTGGCAACTCAATGCATTTAGGTGTCATGGTCCTGGGTCTCTCGACCCAGCATTTTGAGTTTGTGGTTATTTTTTATTCACTGTTTTAGGTCCTCTTGCCTTCACGTTTATCTGTGTTCCCTGGGTCTTGTGTTCACCCTTTCCCTTCACTGTGTGTTTTGTATTTATTGCTGTCTGTGTTTTGGTTTTTTGCTGCTCCATGCTTTGTTGTTCTGCTTTCTTAGTGTACAGTTTTGATTATTATTTTCCCATGTTTCGGTTATCATGGTTTGGTGTTCTGTCTCTGTGGCTGTATCCCAATTCAGGGTCTGCAGCCTTAAAATACGCAGCCTTAGCAGTCCACAAGGGCCGCGTACTCAAAGACCGCTAAGGTCGGAAGTGAGAGGCTTGTGAAATGGGACGGTCTAGGCTCCGTCGCACTGCTCAGGTTGCCTAGCAACCATGATACTCACCGCTGGAAACGTTTCTGTTGGATTGTGTGTCCACAGGTGTTTGTACTTTGCGTCACAATAAAATGACGGTAAAAGGCTCCGCCCACTTCCTATCCATGTCTCACCATGCAACGACTTTGTGAATGGACTGGAGAAGTGTAGTGGCAGAGTCCTCCATCAGAAATAAGATATGTGTGTTGACTTTTTATTCTCCCTCAAAAATATTATGCCATGACGTGGCCCAGAGCAGCTCTGCTAACAGGTTATGGGCCCAGCACGCTTCCGCTGCGCAAGTTACCGGCAGGTGTTAAAAGTTTGGCACGATTGAGTGAGTAAGCGTTTTTGTGCATCATGAGCAGACGCACGGCAGAGTCGGGCAGTCGATATTCCCGTTTGCAATTTGATGGAGATGAAAGGAAATATGAGATATGGGAAACGAAGTTCCTTGGTCATCTCAGACTACAAGGTTTGAAAGATGTCATCTTAAAGGCTGAGGGTGATGAAGAAGCCGATGGTGAAGATGATGACAAAAATGCAGAAGCATATGCAGAGTTGATACAATTTCTGGATGACAAAAGTTTATCGTTAGTTATGAGAGATGCAGTTGATGACGGACGGAAGGCCCTAAAAATTTTGAGAGGTCATTATGCAGGAGTGGGCAAGCCAAGGATCATAAGTCTGTACACCGAACTCACTTCTCTCACAAATGAAAAGAATGAAAGTGTGACGGACTATATTATCCGAGCAGAAGCAATTATCACAGCGTTAAAAAATGCGGGTGAGTCACTAACTGATGGACTTCTGATCGCAATGATAATGAAAGGTCTACCAGAGACGTTTAAACCCCTGATTGTGCACGTTACACAGAGTGAAGCAAAAATCACATTTTCAGATTTTAAAGTAAAACTCAGAAGTTATGAAGAAACCGAGCGAATGCGTGTGGCTATAACTAATGACAACGTAATGAGGACAAAAGTGCAATCAGACCAGGATTCTACTTCATGGCGAGCAGATGACCGAAGATCAAAGAATAATGAGATTGTGTGTTTTAAATTTTCGACTAAAGGGACACACTGCAAGAACGTGCCGATCTAGAGTATGGTGCAGTTTTTGCCGGAGTAGTACACACAAAGATGCGACCTGTAGAAGGAAGCTAAGACGGGATGAAGCGAGAGGGGTCGTGGAGAAGGACTACGCGTTCAAGACGGGCTCCAAACCCCAGAGGGTCCCGGACGGCGGCCAAGAGATGCTGAATAACCAGCTATTGGTGGATACGGGAGCGACGTCACATATCTTCACGAAGATCGAGAGTTTTAAGACTTTTGATGACACATTTCAACCCGAGGCTCATTGTGTAGAGTTGGCTGACGGAAGGCGGAGCAGAGGAGCTGCAAAGCGGCGAGGAGATGCTGAGATAAGTATGATCGACAGTAAAGGACGCAGCCACAAGGTAACATTGAAACAAGCACTCTACATTCCATCGTTCCCACAGGACATTTTGTCAGTAAAAGCAGCTACTAGTAACGGAGCCACTGTGGTTTTCAAACACGGGGACAGTTTTCTTAAACATGTTGATGGAACAAAATTCCCTATATATGAACACGAGAGACTGTTCTTTATAAACACTGTGCAAGAGTTTGAAGATAAATGTAATGGATGTTTTGATATGCAAACGTGGCATGAAATCCTAGGACACTGTAATTATGAGGATGTTCAAAATCTGCAAAATGTCGTTGATGGAATGGAAATTAAGGGTAAAATCAACAAAAATATGCAATGTGAAGCCTGTATACAAGGGAAGTTTATTCAAACTAGGAACCGAGAACCGGATGAAAAGGCCAGGGCAGCATTAGAGTTGGTACATACGGATTTGGCTGGTCCGATTACGCCAAACTCTAAAGAAGGGTTTAAGTTTGTTTTGTCGTTTGTTGATGATTATTCAGGTGCAACATTTGTATATAATCTGAAACACAAAAGTGATACAACTCAAGCAACTGAAAGATTTATTGCAGATGTGGCGTCATATGGGAAAATCAAGTGCATTCGTTCTGATAATGGAACTGAATTTACAAGCAGTCAGTTCAGAGATTTATTAAGTAGACACGGCATTAGGCAGGAAACTTCGGCGCCATATTCGCCTCATCAAAACCGAACAGCAGAGAGGAACTGGCGTACACTTTTTGACATGGCGAGATGCATGTTAGTTGAGAGCGAATTGCCAAAGTCTTTATGGCCATATGCAGTACAAACCGCGGGAGTGATTAGGAACCGATGTTTTAACAAACGCACAGGTCAGACAGCGTATAAGATGTTAACTGGAAAAAGACCTGATCTTTCTAGAATGAAAAAATTCGGATCATTGTGCTATGCTTATAAACAAAATAGGGGAAAGCTGGATCCAAGATGCGACAAAGGTGTTTTCTTGGGATATGACAAAAATAGTCCAGCATATTTGATCTATTTCCCAAAAACCGGGAAGGTTGAAAAGCACAGATTGATAAAAATACTAAATCCCACGACAATGGATCAACAAACACAGAGTGATCAGATGTATGAAGATGAGGTTTATGAATCCAGAAAAGATGGTGAACCCAAACAGACGAAGGATGAGGACATTCCAGATGGTAGTGAAAGCAGTCAAACTGAGTCCGAGGTTAAAACTGAGGATAAAGTAGATGCTGGAGCTACACGTTATCCATCCAGAATCAGAAAGAGACCTGATTATTTGAGTGATTATATCACGGATGTGAAAGAGTGTGAAAATGAACAGATGCAAACTAGTGTTGATTATTGCTACAGATTGTTGTGTGAAATACCCACATCATTTAGTGAAGCTATTGTGTCAAGTGAGTCAAAAGAATGGGAAAAAGCGATGAATGAAGAAATTCAATCCCTTAAGGAGAATGACACATTTACTTTAACCACTTTACCAGAGGGTAAGAAAGCAGTGGGGGGTAAATGGGTTTATGCCGTTAAAAAGAACTCAGACGGATCAGACAGATATAAAGCTCGATTTGTGGCTAAAGGTTTTAGTCAAACAAAAGGAGTTGATTATGAGGAGACTTTTTCACCGACTGCTAATTTATCGAGTGTGAGAGTTTTGATGCAGAAAGTGGTTCAGGATGATATGTTGGTTCACCAGATGGATGTAAAAACCGCCTATCTACACGCACCAATAAATGAAGAAATATATATACAACAACCAGAAGGTTTTGAGACAGAATCAAGTGAGACTAATAAACTGGTGTATAGACTAAAGAAATCACTTTATGGGCTGAAGCAATCGGGTCGTAACTGGAACCAAACCTTACATGACTATTTAAGCAGTTGTGGATTTAGACAAAATATTGCTGATCATTGTGTGTATTCAAAAGAAACTGAAAGTGAAAAAGTAATCATCATAGTGTGGGTGGATGATTTACTCATTGCAGCTAACAATGAAAATGTGCTTTCAGGCGTGAAAGAAATGCTCTCTTCTAAATTCCAAATGAAAGATCTGGGGAAACTTAACCATTTTCTAGGAATAGATTTTCTTCAAGAAAAAGAATGTGTCAAAATGTCATAGAAAATATATATTGAGAACATTTTAAAAAGATTTAACATGCAAAACTGTAAGCCAAGGTTAACACCCTGTGAACAGAAATGGACTCATTCTGATAAATTCGAGACATTACCAGATGTGAGGAGATATCGTGAAGCGGTAGGATGTCTTATTTATCTGAGCTATTGTACGCGACCTGATTTAAGCTATGTTGTCAGCAAACTGTCACAACACTTCAATGCGCCAACTGTTGATGATTGGACAGCAGTGAAACATGTTCTGAGGTATCTAAAAGGTAGTCAAGGAAAAGAACTGTGTTTTAGGAAATGTTCAAGTGGAAAACTAGGTCTACAAGCATACAGTGATGCAGACTGGGCATCCGATGTTTCTGATAGACGCAGTATGACAGGTTATTGTTATTGTTATTGTCACAGCACTGCTGTGTTTGTTGCATCATATTGCTGTAATTGTTTATATGCTTTATATATTCTGAGGTAAGTTGATCTATAGTGTTACATCATATTCTATAAGGATGTTATGTGTTTGTTTACTTTCTGTCCAGTTTGACCCATTTAGCAGAAGTCAGCCTGTTTAAGGCTCTGATATCTATTCTGTATGACCTAAAGCAGTTATGACATGGTCTGATTTTCTCACCCAATAAAGGAATATTTAATATATCAGTCTACTCTTTGTTTATCAGAAACAGTTATCACAGCTCGTACATTTTCTTTTTACACATATATGTAAGCATTGAGCCAAATTTAGTAATGCCAACATATCAAACGGACAATATTTGTCTCTTATATATGATACATCTGTATATACACTGTCAAAGATACTTGTCTTTGAGTGAAGGTTTAAGGTCATAGGACATATAAATAACTGCAACTTGAATCTTTACTGAAAATCAGTATTTGACACAGAGTTCACTCACATGAATTTCACTCACATGTGCTGTAGAAGTGATTTGATTTGAGAGTTCAAACTCACTGCTGTAATGGCTTATGATGATTAATATAATAACTATAATATTGGCCATATCATATTTACACTGACTTTAGTCTCATGAACAACATTAGCTAATTGTTATTTACTAGCTAATCTTAAATGACTGCAGTACAAATATGAAGGCCAACAATCATGTTTTACAGTCCTGTGGTCTCAGCCTCAGATACTTATTAAATCACACAAAGCTCGTGTAGAAACAAACACACAAACAAAATATGTTCTCTTTCATTTCTGTCAAACAAAACTGTATGAAACGTTTCCAGCGATTGGTGTTATGGTTGCTAGGCAACCTGGGCAGCGCGATGGAGGCTAGACCGTCCCATTTCACAAGCCTCTTACTTCCGGCCTTAGCGGTCTTTGAGTACGCAGCCTTTGAGGATCGTTGAGGCTGCGTACTTTAAGGCTGCAGACCCTGAATTGGGATACAGCCTTTGTCTCATGTCAGTGTTTTCAGTTTTGCTTCCTTGGTCTCGTTAGCCCTGATGTCTCCCACCAGTGTTCACCTCCTGCCTCTCATTCCCCTCGTTATGCCCTGTGTATTTTAGCCCTGTATTTTCTGTGCTCCCTGTCGCGTCGTAAACGGCACTAATCCTGTGCTGTGTGTCTCCCCGTGGATTAGTTTTGTATTGTCTCTTATTTTCCAACCAGCAATAAAGCTGCCGTTTTTGAGTTTCACTCCAGTCTTCCGAGAGTCTGCATTTTGGGTCCTTTTCCTCGTTCCTGCCTGCACACAGCTGAACTATGACATTTAGGTATGTAGACATGGTCTACATACATACCTGCATGTTAGACCTAATCCCGAACCAAACTATTTAAAGCGGTATTTCCTTTAATTGTTGCTCCAGTTTTGGATATAATGAATTTATTTTTAGAAAATGGATATGTACCATAGGATTTTAAGGTTGCTGTAATTAAACCTCTATTTAAGAAACCCTCTTTTAATCAAGACAACTTAATGAACTATAGACCTATATCTAATCTTCCCTTCATATCTAAAATTCTTGAGGTAATAGTTGCCAATCAGGTGTGTTAGCACTTAAACAATAACGACCTGTTTGAAGAGTTTCAATCTGGCTTTAGAGCTCATCATAGCACTGAAACAGCTCTGGTGAAAGTTACTAATGATATTCTCATGGCCTCAGATAATGGACTGGTGACCATTCTGGTTCTACTGGACCTCAGTGCTGTTTTTGACACATTCAATCACAATATTCTCATAGAAAGGTTTGAAAATGTTGCAGGGATCAAAGGAACAGCACTAGGCTGGTTTAAATCTTACTTGTCCAACAGACTCAAGGTTTGTTTACGTAAATGATAAATCCTCTTCAACCTCTATGGTTACTTGTGGCGTACACCACAGGGTTCTGTACTTGGACTGATCCTTTTTACTATATATATGTTCCCTATTGGTAAAATCATTAGACAGCATGGGATAAATTTCCATAGCTATGCACACCTAAATCCTGATGAACCTAATCAGTTATAAAGATTACGGGCATGCTTGGAAGACATAAAAACCTGGATGTCTTCAAACTTCCTCCTTTTGAATTCCGACAAGACAGAAGTTGTCTTTGGACCAGAAGCTCAGAAAAACAAATTACTTGGTCAGTCCCTTCATCTGGATGGCATTAAATTAGCCTCCAGTAATAAAGCAAAGAACCTCTGTGTTATTTTTTGACAAAGACATGTCATTTAGATCTGACATGAAAGAGGTTTCTAGGGTCTCCTCCTTCCACCTCCGTAATATTGCTAAAATTAGAAACATCCCATCCAGGAGTGATGCTGAAAAACTAGTTGATGCCTTTGTTACTTCAAGGCTGCATTACTATAACTCTTAACTATCAGGAAGTCCACATAATGCAACTAAAAGTCTTCAGCTGATCCAAAATGCTGCAGCCAGGGTTCTGATGAATATCAAAAGAACAGATGACATCTCCTCCCGTGTTTTAAATGCACTTTAGAACAGCACGCAGCAACACTACATATGAGCGAGCGGAGGGAGGCATGGGGTCTTCACAGAGCCCCACTCTCTGCCAGCCGTCAGGGCGGGGGGGCCTGAAGGTGGAATTGGCCATCTGATCGAGGCCTGGGTTGCAGCGGCCCCCTGCCACTGCGGAGCCGGGGACGGTCTGCTTGATTTCCACCTCAGGGAGGAGGGCAACATCTGGGTCTGGGTATGAGTTCCCCCTCCGGGGCAAGAATACCTGGACCTGGGATGTAGAGAATGTTTGGGGAGTGTGATTGTGTGTACAGTGTCCATTTATGTCTGTGTCCACGTTGGGTGAGGGCCGAGTGTTTGTGGTTGTGTGTATGAGGGTGGGAAGGTATGTTTGTGTCTGCCGTACACATCACCACAAACAACACCACAAGCAGAGCACAAGTTTTAAGCCAGCGTGGTGTGATTATAGATGCCGTGCAGGTGGGTCCATCTCACATGCAGCGGCATCGCAGAACACGCCCCGCCACATACCCTCTTCCCCCGACTAAGACTGAGGAGCCACCCCCCCCCCCCCCTCCATGAGCAAGCGAGGGAATAGGCCTGGAGCATCAGCGCCCCAGCCCAGCCACGGGGAAGTGACTACCTGGGCGTTCGCCTGTAGATCTAGCGGCGCTGGTGACGAGGTGGTTCCAGGGACCGCCCACGCTTCCAGCGGCACCCCCATCCCGCTAGCGCACCAGCCTGTGGCTCACCTGAGCCGGTCGTTCCCTCGCGCTGTCCAACAATTACAATAATTATACGGTTGCTGTAACAGATTGTAGATACAATGCAGGTGAGTCCATCTCACCTGCAGCAGCATCCCAGACCAGCCACAATAATAAAGATTTTTCTATTTCATTATAAACTTTGTCCTAATTATGTCATGAGTTTTTACTATTTAAAAAGAAAAAGAAAGCATCACAAAAACACTTAAGGTCATGAAAATTAATTGTATTGCTGCAATACTTAAATATCTGTGGTCTAATCTATTTTTATTCACCAATCTCATTGTAGCAATAATATGCCTTTTTGGTCCAAGTTAATTATTTGAATTTTAAAACTCTTTTAGCCAAATAACTTTGAAGTTGTTACTAAAACTCATCATCCCCATTTACTACTTTTGTTTCATTCTTTAAAAATTTAGAAGCATAAATATCAGTCTTTTGGAAAAATTACATTTTATACAGTATTATTAAGTCTACATATTCCAAGTGAGTTATGTCAGAATGCACTAGAGCAATTTAACTCTATTACATCATAGCATTCTATTTGCAAGAATCCCAGTGTTAATCCACTGTTCTTGGCCAATGATATCCACTCCTCAGCACTATGGGGGCGCTAATGTACATCTACGCTGGTTGCCAACCACCATGAACATTTAAAGAGCAGAAGAAGAAGAAGAGGACACTAAAGAGTTCAGGTGCACGACATGAGGATTTAATGAGACAGCTTTTATCTTACTGCTTTCGTGGAAGATCAGGTGAGAACCATACAAATTCCCTTACACATGATGTTTATATAAATATATTCATCCAATAAAGCAAAGTAATATAGGTTATTATATTACGTTCGGATACACCAAAGCATCTAATTTTTGACAGTTTAGCTAGCATGCTAGTAGCAAAAGTTTGACATTCTGTTGCTGTTGGTTTGATTAATTTTGGTTTTAGCATCACAAAACTTGTGGTTTTAAAACTAGTGAGATCTGTTTTCAGAAAATATTTTACAAATGAAACAAAAACTGTAGGACAAATATGCTTATTGTTCAACCATACTAAATCATTATTTTAATTTATAACTTTAAGAAATATAAAAGGTTAAGGAAATGTGGATATGAAAATTAACTCATTAAGATTTGCAGTAACCTTAGACCAAATAAAATATACGAAACAGAACTTCCACAGGTAGGGCATGCAGCCTCTGACACACAGTGATACAAGATATGAGGAACTGTTGGGAAACACAGATATTTGGAACCTTTAGGGGAGCTCTCCCCAACATAAATAGATTTTTCGATCTGTTTATTTCTATGTCTACATACATTTTGTAGTATAATGTGTTATTTCTAAAGTCATTAATACCTGATCTTTGCAGGGGATGGCGGCAACAAGGCCACGGAGAGCTAAAATAAATCCCATACAAGATGCTAGGTATTACTGCTCCTTAGGTGAAGACAAGGCAGGATTTGATGTGAGGTATATTGATTCATTTAAAGGTGAGTTGATTCCAAAGAATGCAGTCAGCTTCTCAAAATAGAAATTTTTATGTTTTTTGTAGTTTTTTTGTAGCATACCATGCATGAGAAAATTAATAATCACGAATATAATTATACTTGTTTTATTATTATTATATTTCTATTTTTTCCTTGTCTTTCCCCAAGGAATTATGAACATGTTACATGTTCCAAAATAAATAATACAATATAATCAAATAAAAAACATATTTAAAAACAAGAAGGATTTTAATTAAATGGTTTATAGTTTATTGCCCAATTTGTTTTTGATGTGTGTCTTTAGGTCGCGGTGTGTTCAGCTGTCGGTCATTTCAAAAGGGAGATTTTCTTTTTGAGTACAGAGGACAAATCATAACTAAAGAGGAACAAGAAAACCGAATGAAACTTTACCATGATGCACTCAAGGTTTTCATATTTGATTTCAAGTTCAATGGAAAACAGTTATGGTATGTAACTGCTTTGATAAAGGATAAAATACATGAGGTTTACAAATTATAATATTCAAATAATATTTTGAATTGAATATTAAAATGTTATTCAGACGTTCTACAACCTAATATACTTAATGACTTTCTTTACAGAGTGTAATTGTTATTGTATACTTTTTGTTTTAGTGTTGATGCTACCAGAGAGGACGGCTCACTTGGCAGACTTGTAAATGACGATAATGTGAATCCAAACAGTAAAATGACAGTTACCAGAGTGGATGGAAGGCCCCATCTCTGTTTGTTTGCAATCAAAGATATTGGTCCAGGAGAAGAAATCACCTATAACTATGGTGATTCCAACTGGCCATGGAGAAGCAAGGTATAATGTAAATAGTACAGTATAAGTATAAATAGTATTAAATGAATAAAGGCTATACTGAAAAGTATGCATACACACACGGGTCCTGTGTAATACTCAACTGGACAGGTCCAGACATTAGGAGGACTGTATTCATCTTGGCTAGACCCAAAGACTGCCATTCATTATTCATGCTTCTTCCTTAGAAATCCAACATGGTGGCATCTCAGGCTGTGGATGAGATTGCAGCCAGTTCCTCTCCTAACGACGCAACAAAGGTAAATTGGAGTTTCAGTGTCAGATTGTTTTAGTTGTAGACTGAGGTGCTAGTTATTAGGCAGTATTGAGGTATGTGGGTCCTTGGTTATCTTGACCAAGTAAGATGCACGCATTAGGAGGACTGGGATTTGAAACAGGAAGTATAAACAACTGAGTTCTACCTACAAGTGCGCCCACACACACGGGTCCTGTGTATTACTCAACTGGACAGGTCCAGACATTAGGAGGACTGTATTCATCTTGGCTAGACCCAAAGACTGCCATTCATTATTCATGCTTCTTCCTTAGAAATCCAACATGGTGCCATCTCAGGCTGTGGATGAGAATGCAGCCAGTTCCTCTCCTAACGACACAACAAAGGTAAATTGGAGTTTCAGTGTCAGATTGTTTTAGTTGTAGACTGAGGTGCTAGTTATTAGGCAGTATTGAGGTATGTGGGTCCTTGGTTATCTTGACCAAGTAAGATGCACGCATTAGGAGGACTGAGATTTGAAACAGGAAGTATAAACAACTGAGTTCTACCTACAAGTGCGCCCACACACACGGGTCCTGTGTATTACTCAACTGGACAGGTCCAGACATTAGGAGGACTGAGTTTAGAAATGAATTCAGATCAATGAGAGTTACTCTGGCAATTGTGCATACACACACGGGTCCTGTGTATTACTCAACTGGACAGGTCCAGACATTAGGAGGACTGTATTCATCTTGGCTAGACCCAAAGACTGCCATTCATTATTCACGCTTCTTCCTTAGAAATCCAACATGGTGCCATCTCAGGCTGTGGATGAGAATGCAGCCAGTTCCTCTCCTAACGACGCAACAAAGGTAAATTGGAGTTTCAGTGTCAGATTGTTTTAGTTGTAGACTGAGGTGCTAGTTATTAGGCAGTATTGAGGTATGTGGGTCCTTGGTTATCTTGACCAAGTAAGATGCACGCATTAGGAGGACTGAGATTTGAAACAGGAAGTATAAACAACTGAGTTCTACCTACAAGTGCGCCCACACACACGGGTCCTGTGTATTACTCAACTGGACAGGTCCAGACATTAGGAGGACTGTATTCATCTTGGCTAGACCCAAAGACTGCCATTCATTATTCATGCTTCTTCCTTAGAAATCCAACATGGTGCCATCTCAGGCTGTGGATGAGAATGCAGCCAGTTCCTCTCCTAACGACACAACAAAGGTAAATTGGAGTTTCAGTGTCAGATTGTTTTAGTTGTAGACTGAGGTGCTAGTTATTAGGCAGTATTGAGGTATGTGGGTCCTTGGTTATCTTGACCAAGTAAGATGCACGCATTAGGAGGACTGAGATTTGAAACAGGAAGTATAAACAACTGAGTTCTACCTACAAGTGCGCCCACACACACGGGTCCTGTGTGTTACTCAACTGGACAGGTCCAGACATTAGGAGGACTGTATTCATCTTGGCTAGACCCAAAGACTGCCATTCATTATTCATGCTTCTTCCTTAGAAATCCAACATGGTGCCATCTCAGGCTGTGGATGAGAATGCAGCCAGTTCCTCTCCTAACGACACAACAAAGGTAAATTGGAGTTTCAGTGTCAGATTGTTTTAGTTGTAGACTGAGGTGCTAGTTATTAGGCAGTATTGAGGTATGTGGGTCCTTGGTTATCTTGACCAAGTAAGATGCACGCATTAGGAGGACTGAGATTTGAAACAGGAAGTATAAACAACTGAGTTCTACCTACAAGTGCGCCCACACACACGGGTCCTGTGTATTACTCAACTGGACAGGTCCAGACATTAGGAGGACTGAGTTTAGAAATGAATTCAGATCAATGAGAGTTACTCTGGCAATTGTGCATACACACACGGGTCCTGTGTATTACTCAACTGGACAGGTCCAGACATTAGGAGGACTGTATTCATCTTGGCTAGACCCAAAGACTGCCATTCATTATTCACGCTTCTTCCTTAGAAATCCAACATGGTGCCATCTCAGGCTGTGGATGAGAATGCAGCCAGTTCCTCTCCTAACGACGCAACAAAGGTAAATTGGAGTTTCAGTGTCAGATTGTTTTAGTTGTAGACTGAGGTGCTAGTTATTAGGCAGTATTGAGGTATGTGGGTCCTTGGTTATCTTGACCAAGTAAGATGCACGCATTAGGAGGACTGAGATTTGAAACAGGAAGTATAAACAACTGAGTTCTACCTACAAGTGCGCCCACACACACGGGTCCTGTGTATTACTCAACTGGACAGGTCCAGACATTAGGAGGACTGAGTTTAGAAATGAATTCAGATCAATGAGAGTTACTCTGGCAATTGTGCATACACACACGGGTCCTGTGTATTACTCAACTGGACAGGTCCAGACATTAGGAGGACTGTATTCATCTTGGCTAGACCCAAAGACTGCCATTCATTATTCATGCTTCTTCCTTAGAAATCCAACATGGTGCCATCTCAGGCTGTGGATGAGAATGCAGCCAGTTCCTCTCCTAACGACGCAACAAAGGTAAATTGGAGTTTCGGTGTCAGATTGTTTTAGTTGTAGACTGAGGTGCTAGTTATTAGGCAGTATTGAGGTATGTGAGTCCTTGGTTATCTTGACCAAGTAAGATGCACGCATTAGGAGGACTGAGATTTGAAACAGGAAGTATAAACAACTGAGTTCTACCTACAAGTGCGCCCACACACACGGGTCCTGTGTATTACTCAACTGGACAGGTCCAGACATTAGGAGGACTGAGTTTAGAAATGAATTCAGATCAATGAGAGTTACTCTGGCAATTGTGCATACACACACGGGTCCTGTGTAATACTCAACTGGACAGGTCCAGACATTAGGAGGACTGTATTCATCTTGGCTAGACCCAAAGACTGCCATTCATTATTCACGCTTCTTCTTTAGAAATCCAACATGGTGGCATCTCAGGCTGTGGATGAGAATGCAGCCAGTTCCTCTCCTAACGACGCAACAAAGGTAAATTGGAGTTTCAGTGTCAGATTGTTTTAGTTGTAGACTGAGGTGCTAGTTATTAGGCAGTATTGAGGTATGTGGGTCCTTGGTTATCTTGACCAAGTAAGATGCACGCATTAGGAGGACTGAGATTTGAAACAAGAAGTATGAAACCCCAACCCTAAATCTGGTTTGCATAAAGACGTAGTTCTCGGCTTGGTTGAAATGAACTCTGATGTAGTTAGATCGCATATTTGAATTTCAGCTGATCAAGGAGCAAGAATGAAGCTTACTATAGGAAGGAGCATGTAAATACAACCGAAACAATCGCTAAACTCTTTCCTGTTAATGCTAAGCACATTTATGTAACATTGTTGTGTAAAGGCCATCCGTTATGTCTTGATGGATTCATGACTTCATGATTTAATTATACTTTTTTACACTCCCAGTCAAAACTTTGGACACATCTTCTCATTTCAGAAAGAACAAATTGTAAGTCTAATCTTTTTTGGGTGTTGTGGGTCCACAATGAATTTTCTTTTCATTGTGGTTTTGTAATATATACCATAATATAAAACCTAGAAGAACAAATTGTTTTGAAAATTGATCTATATACAGCAGGTATTTTTCCCTTTAAATTTTGCATTGCAAAAGTTACAAAAATTGATTTAATAGTTTTAGTAACACTTGAACCTGTTTTTTTTTTTTTTTTTTTCTTCCGTCCTTAACTCCTTTTTAAAGAGGAACCAAAACAACTATTTGGTTGTGATATTTTACATCACAAAAGTATGAATTTTGTTTTTGATTACACTGTTTTTTTTTTTGTTTTTTTTTACCAAACAGGACTGCGATCATGATCTAGTCCCTGACGAAATGTCAAGTTTAGAAAAATGTTTTGCATGTGGAGGACCTTTTTCGCCTCTGAAATGGAGTGGTGTGAGATGTGAAGGTAATTATTTAATTATGGAAGGTTGGGTACATTAGAATATCTTAAATATGATCCATAAGGAACACTATAAAAACTAATCCATAAGTAAATATGATATATGTTCATAATGAACCTTTAACATCTGCACTTTTTACATATTTACTTACCATGTCATTATTAAAGCTGCTATACCCAATTTGCAAAAACAAGTTAGCTTAACATATTTTTTTTTTCATGTTCATAACAACATTTTAACAAAGCATAGCTATAAATGTTGTTTGGAGATTAAAGAAAAAAAAATGAAGTGGTTCTGTTGCATTTGTCTAAAACCATCAGCCAATAACATGGCTCAGTCCAGAAAAACGATAGAACAGTCTTTCCTGACTCCTTAAATTCTACATTAACATGGCTCCACCACACTATGCACTGGCCTGTTTAGCAGCAAAGCACACCAGGGGGTGTGGCCTATGGATAATATCCAATGGGAGGGGGGAGCCTTCTTGACTGTGTTTATGCTTCCATCTAGCCTGTTTTTTTTAAATTGGGGAAAGCGGCTTTAACTACCTTTCTTTTATTAACTTAATTTTTCTCTGTCTAGTTTGCTACCAGTCCTGGCACAAAAGATGTTATGTTAGCCACAAGGTGAACCTCACTGAACCTCTTCCAGAGGTAAGTGTTTTTGCAGAATTCTTCTCAGTAAAATATGTAAGGTAAACAAAGTCTTACTTTGTGTTTTTGATTGTTATTAGGTCTTTAGTGAAGATAGTTCAAGTGAGGGGGCTTCATCAGAAGAGGAATATGTGCCAGATTCTATAGCTGACTCAGACAGCTCATGGGACAACAAATCAGAGCCTTTAAATATAAGTTGCAAACAAGTACAGAACTCTGAGATCTCCAGCAGTCAATCTGCTTGCAAAACGAAAAGACCTCGCCTAGAAAGTTTTTTAGAGAGAGTAGGACAAAGAATTTCAGAAGATGCCGAATCAATATCTGAAGATGGAATTGGCACAAGACAGCTCGACGTATCAGGGGTTATTGCCACAGCAGAAAAGTCTGATGCTGAAGGCATTGTTGATGACTCTAATACTACGGCTGAAGATTCCTTAAAAACATCCTCCTCACTAAGAAACAAAACATACTGCTACATTTGTGGAAAACTACAGACAAAGTTTACACATTTAAAAACTCATGAGAAATCACATGCAGATGTTGCTCGAGTTTTAAGTCTTCCCAAGAAGTCCAAAGACCGTTTGAAAATGCTTTCTAAGCTGCGAAACAAAGGAAACCACAGACATAACTCGGAGGTCATCGCAAGTGGGATTGGATCATTAAAAACCAGACGCACATCAAAAAAACCCTACAAAGGAAAAGACTATATTCACTGCATTTATTGCGAGGCATTATATCTTAAAAGAGATCTTTGGAGACATGTTCGTAAATGTTCTTCAAAACCAGTGGAGGCCAATTCAGAGGGGGGACGAAAAAAGGTCTTGTCCCTGGCCTGTATGAGTGAGTCAGCTCTGTGTCAGCAAGTTTCCCCCGGTGTTTGGAAGATATTAGCTGTCATGAAAGATGATGAAATAACTTCTACTGTGCGAAGTGACTTCTCTATTCTTCAGCTTGCTCAATCATTCTTTAACAAACATGGGAAAGATCCCACCAAATTTGACTACATTCGCCAGACACTCCGAGAATGTGGAAGACTTCTGCTCACACTTCGGAAAGAATGCTCAATACACACTTTTGAGGATGCTGTAAGACCTGCAAATTTCAATGTGGTTATCAAAGCTGTTAAGAAGGTGTGTGGGTATGATGAAGAAAAGAACTGCTACTCGACTCCAAGCCTTGCTTTAAAGTTGGGACACTCACTGCAGAAAGTCTGTGATATTATACATTGCAGAGCACTGATGGCAGAAGACAGTGCACTGATAAAGTCAACCCAGAGTTTCAAAACCCTTTATGCTACAAAGTGGTCAGAACTCATCTCCCATACTGCATTAACCACACTAAACGAGCGGCACTTCAACAAGCCTTCCACACTTCCTTTCACAGAAGATGTTCAGCGTCTTCATAGACATCTGGAGAAGACTACAGAACAAGCACTGAAGGACTTGGAAGAGCATAGTTCACCAAAATCATACAGTGAACTTTGTAAAGCTACCATGGCAAATGTAATACTATTTAACAGGAGAAGAGGGGGAGAAATTTCAAAGATGACACTGAATGGCTTCCAGGAGAGAGACACTAGTACCCTGCACAAGGATGTTGCAATTGGACTGACAAAATTTGAACTTTACCTTTGTCAACACTTCAGTCGTGTAGAATTGAGGGGTAAACGAGGACGCAAGGTTGCAGTGCTACTTTCACCAGACATGGTGAATGCCATAACACGGCTGACAGAGAAAAGACAAGACTGTGGTGTTCTGGCAGAAAACATATTCCTGTTTGCCAGACCTCATTGTCTGACTCCCTACAGAGGACAGGACTGTTTGAGGATTTATGCGACTGAATGTGGGGCTGAAAACCCTGAACACCTACGTTCAACGCAGTTGCGCAAACATGTCGCAACTTTGTCTCAGATCTTAAACCTCAAGAATCACGAGTTAGACCAAGTTGCCAACTTCCTAGGTCATGATATTCGTGTTCATCGCGAATATTATAGACTTCCAGAGGCTACTACCCAGCTTGCCAAAATATCCAAACTACTGATTGCCATGGAGAAAGGGTCTCTCAAAAGCCTTCAAGGCAAAACACTTGAAGAGATTGAAATCGAAGGTAAAGTGGTGTTAAGGTTAAGAATTATACACGTTTCCTGCACTATAACCTTATAATTCATTAAGACAATCTTTTATTTTGTTAGATAACCTACAGTTGACAGATTCAAGTGAAGAAAGTGAGGTCGGAGCGGAGCGTGGTGAGTTCGGAGCGGAGCGTGGTGAGGTCGGAGCGGAGCGTGAGGAGGTCGGAGCGGAGCGTGAGGAGGTCGGAGCGGAGCGTGAGGAGGTCGGAGCGGAGCGTGAGGAGGTCGGAGCGGAGCGTGAGGAGGTCGGAGCGGAGCGTGAGGAGGTCGGAGCGGAGCGTGAGGAGGTCGGAGCGGAGCGTGAGGAGGTCGGAGCGGAGCGTGAGGAGGTCGGAGCGGAGCGTGAGGAGGTCGGAGCGGAGCGTGAGGTCAATGAAGGAAATCTTGTATATCCACAGATTGGTAAGTACAATGTGATTAGTCTCAACTTTGTTCAATTTATGAAATCACATGACTAATAGACTTTATTACAGATTCTATAGATACTAGAATGATGAAGAAAGTTGTCAAGGAACCTCCAGGTATGTGTTTGTCATCATTTATTGAAGCTTTTACCTTTGTAACTACTTCCTAGACACTTTTGCTATCTTTGCTATCTTTATGTAAAAAAAAAAAAAAGATAATTCATTACTATCATTTTTCCAGTGATTGTTACCTTTGTCCAAATGGTAATTTAAAGAAAGTCAAGGATCTTTCTAAAGACCAGCTCAACAGAATAGAAAGGTCAGTTTTGGAGGATGGTCAGGTAGGAAATGCTAGTTTGAACAGGTGATTTTGAGCTGTGATTTAAAGTTCTAGAGAGAATCTAATGAGCAGAAGAAGTTCCAGAGGGTGCAATTAGCAGTGGCAAAGGATTGTACCCTCAGATTTATGATTTTGATGATGGGGGTAAGGAGGTTAGTGTTAGCAGTGTTGTGGGAGAGTGACAGTAAAGACAATCCCTCAGGGTGGCGGGGGCGAGGTTGTTGAAGGCTTAAAAGTTGATTAGGAGTTTGCACTCAATACTATAGTCAGTGTGCAGCCAGTAATGTTCTTTTTAGGATGTGGTGATATAGTCTCTAGAGTGAGTGCAGTAGAGTAAGGGGGCAGCAGAGTTCTTAATAGATTGCAGTTCTTGGAGGTGAGTTTGGGGAAAGCAAAGATGCTGGGATTCTTTTTGAGGGTGGAGAGAATGGATAGGATTAGGAAGAACAATATCATTGGGACTGCACATGTTGGAAAAAATGTCTACATTGTTCTACATTGGCCAGGTTGAGGTTGTGTTGGGCATGTGCAAACAAGGGACAGTGAGGAAGGTTTGTTGAAGGATGTTAGAAAGGAAGCTGCCCTGCAGGAGACAGAAGGAGATGAGATTAATCAAGAGAGATGAAAATAGTTGGTGTGTGGAGGGCTGATCTACTACTCTTTATTTACCTGGTTTGCGCTTCTGAAGTATTCCCTCTACGCTCTCATCCTCTTTCTACAGTAAATCAGTGGTGAGTGGAAAGTTGACCAGTCACCGGAGTAGTGATGGGTCGTTCGCGAACGAAATGGCTCTTAGAGCTGGTTCTTTGAAGTGAACGATGCGAGCCGGCTCCTTATTGGGAGCCGTGGATTTTTTTTTTTTTTACTTTCTCTTGCCCTCTCTCTCACTTTTTTCGCTGCACGTCAGCCTTGTGTTTGCGCTGAGTAGAGACGGGAGGGGCGCAAACAGAGCCTTGCGTTTGCACCCCTCCCGCCTCTGAGCAGAGGGAGGAGCTAGGGGCGGTAGTTACACTCGCAACAGCAGTAGCACACGAAAAGAGCAGCAGGGAGAGAGAGAGAAAGAGAGCCGGGAGCAACAACAAGAGACAATGTCGTCACATTAGAAAGGTGGAGTAAAGAAAATGAGTGACACCAAGAAAAGAAGCAAAATCTAGAACCATTTAAATTTTACTGACAATACATAGGCAGAGTGTAGAGTCTGCAAGAAAAGGATATCATATAGAGCCGGTGCACGGGCACCTGAAAACTGTCCACTCATCAGTGCGATGGGAAGATAAAACACAGTGAATTAAGTGTGATATAAGTGAAGCTGCCAGTGTGTCTACCCACTGAGCTGAGCACTGGGCACTTGGTATTTTTAAATTTAAAGTTTAAATTTTAAAAGTTAAATTGTAAATGGTAGGTTTTTGTATTTTATAATTTATTTTTTAAATTTTATGTGGAGTGAATAAATAAAAGCAGATTTATATAATGAACATATATACATAGAAAACACGTTTTTAAACATTAGTAATTCATTTTGTGCATAATTTTATATTGTTGTTAATAATAAATGAATGAAAGCAACAAAATAACCTGAAGAGCCGGTTCGGGAGCCGAAAGAGCCGGCTCTTTTTAGTGAGCCGAGCCGAGAGAGCCGGATCTCTAAAAAGAGCCGGAAATCCCATCACTACACCGGAGTCTTGTTTGGAGAAAAATTCAGCCTTGTATCTTTTAATATCAGCTGTAATAGCTCTAGCCATATTCCACATTCACATGTGTCACCTTAAACTAAAAGTCATAGTTGCGACTCTGGATTTATCTTAGAAACCATATTCAAGATTTCAAGGTCCATTAGTTGCTTGACCACATTCAGGAGCATTTGACATTACATTATAAGAGATTTAATACAACAAATATATGCTTACTGTTTTGTTTTGTTTTTCAGCACAAAGTAAAAATGGAGCGGGTAAGATCATTGAACCCAACAGAATACTAAACAAGGAGATGAAGCCAAGCAGTAAGAAGAAAACAAATAAACAATCTGGTAAATGGTGACATGCATACAAAAGTCACTTAAGCACAAATGTAAACTTCATGCATTTTTGAACCCAGTTATCCACACCACCCAAGCCAGTATGGTGACTATGCTCATCTTTCTGCCAGGGACCGTACCATAATTCTACAACTTGGTTAGACAATTATATTAACCTACTTGGTAAGGTAAAACATAAATCACATTCAATGTGGAACAATACCTTGTATTAAGTAATGGGATAAATGTTTAAATTACTTTCCCTATGCCTGTTTTAATCTGTAATACATTTAAATACTTATCATTTTCAAAACAGCAATGCACCAAAACAATTAATAAACAAAGCAATGAGAACATATTATGATTTGGGTTTTTAATTTTGAGGATTCCTCAACCATTGGGCTTCTACATTATCTCCATACTCTGAACATCATCTTATTCCCATAGGCAGAATCTGGATAATATTGGAAAATTTGGGCTGGTTTGGCTAATTGTGGGCTGTAACCTGAACGTCTTGAAGAAAATTATGTTCACTGAAAAAACCTGAAGGCCCACCTCATGGTCAGGCAGGGTCCACCCTTGTTTTTAAATAAACATTTGAGTCAGACAGTTATATATGAAATGTTTGAGTATATGTTATACATTTCAAATTATTACAATATCATGCTATACATGTTTTTTGTTGTATAACGGTGTGTGGAATAAAATGCTCTCCATCCATAGTGATTTGCCATAGCTATTTATTGGAATTCTGACTTAATGTGGGCTACCTTTCAGAATTTTACATTTAAATAAATGTATTCATCCATTGTAATAAGTATTTAAACAGTCAGCATTACAGGATTTATACCAAAGAAACACTGTTACAACAAATTCACCTTAAAGGGGACATATTATGCAAAACCCACTTTTTTTTGTTGCTTTTGTATGTATATTTGGTTATGAATTGCCTCCCGACTCCTTAAGTGTAGGTTTTCAACAACTAAAAAAGGAGCTCTTTTAGGTCCCAGGTAGTGTATTTTGCACAATCCAGCATAATCACAGCCTCAGCACCTGTCCTCGTGGACAATGCAAAGGCCGTCTTTGGGCTGTGTAGACTAAACACTAACTGTTCTTAGCAGGGCTGTAAAACTAGTGTGTGCAGAACTCAATTCTTCGGCTTATTTGAAGGAAG
Organism: Diplotaxodon limnothrissa; assembly: GCF_057381915.1. Taxonomy (NCBI): domain Eukaryota; kingdom Metazoa; phylum Chordata; class Actinopteri; order Cichliformes; family Cichlidae; genus Diplotaxodon; species Diplotaxodon limnothrissa. The sequence continues at coordinate 3,311,131 of NC_140602.1, forward strand.
CCGATTATCGCCATTATATTTTTGCATCCTACAACCATGTCAACTCACACAATTGAGCATAATACGTCCCCTTTAATTTAAAAATTGTTTAAAAAGTAGTTTGTTTACATTTATTTTTTTCTGCTTCTAGCTTCTCTGGAAAATGCAAGGAGGGTCAAAAAGCATCCTTGGTCTCCCACGGAGGTTGCTGCGATAATGAAGTATTTTGGCGAACATATCAAAAAAGGAAAACTGGCCACTATTATCGAATGCCAGCAATGCAAAACTGCAGAAGATCCTGCTCTGGCTGGTCGTTCTATTCAAAACATCAGAGATTTTGTGAGGAATCGGGGCGTGTCGTTGAAGAAAAAAGAAAATCCTATGTAGAGGAGTCTACATAACTCCAAAGTACTTCTTGGAGGAGTTACAAAAGATATTTTGTATGTTTTGGTTTCTCATTTATTTATTTTAGAATTTTACTATTAGAAGATTGGTAAATTCATTTTGTTGACACTGTTTTAGTGCATCTGATCTAAGAGGACATATAATTTTATATTGCCAGTTATTTTCATTTCTGTTAACAAAACAATCCTGTTTTTGTAAAATGCACTCAATTTGTTCCTTTTATTCACCTGTTGCCCTTTTAATACACACAAAATACATGTTTGTGTATGTGTATGGCCTTTGTCCTGTTAATAAAGTTAGCCCTGACAATTACTGTTCATGTCAGGGGGAGGAGCCAAGTTACCTAATTAGTGTTGTCCTCTTATTACACCATGTTGTCAGGTTCTTATATTTTGAGTTCTGGTGTGTTTTTCACAATTTTGAAGTGAGATTTGTGTTGTACAACTCAAATGGGATTTTTAAAGATGCACTTCATCTATCTAGCACAAGCGGAAAGGGGGGTCCGTTTAGTGTTGCAAAAATCTTGTTTGAAAAAATTGTCCTTCCAATTCACCTTTACCAGTATATGTGTGTGTGTGTGTGTGTGTGTGTGTGTGTGTGAGAGAGAGAGAGAGAAAAACAAGCAGGAAGGGCAGAGAAAAAAGAAAAAGCAATGGAGTGCACAGATATAATGAGGCTGAAAGCAGCTGTTCTACAGCTGTAACGCAACAAGCTGGGTTGCTCTTGCAGTGAAAAGCATCTGTTTAACATGACATTGTAAAGCTTCCGATTGTCTACCTCTGTCTAACTGTATGAATCAGATCACACACTGCCTTCGTTCCTTTAAATTAGCACAGTTTGCTATACGTGTATTTATCTAACTTTTGTTTTTGACCCCCCAAAAAATCTCAGCAACACCAACAGAAATCCTGCTTTTGGCTCGTATTACTAATTTTTATGACACCGTGCCTTACAAATATTTTTTCTTTCTTTCTTTTTACAGGATATTATGGACCTGAATAGTGATTTTTTGAAGTTTTCATGTTTTACTGCCTTTTATAGTAGCCTGCTCTGGAAATCTCAGATCTTTAATGTTTATGCAAGGAATAAAGAAATATAGTCCAAAATAATACACAATATGCAGGAAGTACACGGCCTTTGTACTTTTCTTGTGTTTTGTGAAGCATAAATGTGTGATGACCAGCTGATAATACCTCCAAGACCTCCACAGACTTTTTTCTTCCACAGTAAAAACAGTATCTATTACGCTCCTGAAACACGAGCAGCTCTTACCCATCATGTTGTAGAGGCTCTGCGGTGCAAACTGTCGCGGCATTTTCTGTATCGCTTCTTTAAACACAGAGAGGGCCTCCTGTGAATGAAACACACAAAAAAGAAGGTTTGGGACGTTTGCATTAGAGAGCACAGAGACCCCGCTAGAGAAGCCGGCTCTGGGGTAACTCGTCATTCCTCCCATGCAGCCGGGGCCATGACAATATGAATACACAGCGTGGAATTGGGGGTCGCCAGAAGGCTGCTTCATACAGAGCTGAGCACAAAGGCTCTATCCTCAGTGTCACGGCTGTTAAGACAACTAGAGCCGTGTCGCTTGTTGACTTTAGCATGTATAATGTGTTGGTCCGGCAAGTCACCTCAGACTCGCTCAGAGTTTAAATGGCAGAAGGACCTGAAAGTATTTTATTGCTGAAGCAAATGTTGCGGTTAGAGGTCAGAGGAAGTGGGAATGCTCTGTTCCTCAAGGATGCCAACAATTTAGAAAGGCCTTTATTGAATCGGCCGTAGGACCGCTTCATTCCTGATTGAATCAGCAGCATCGGCGCGTATTTTCAGTATAAATGTACAGCAAGTGGAAAACCAGTTACTTTAGCCAGCGCTGGAGGTCTTTTGGGGCATGAAAGAGAAAATTTGTTAGAAACAGCTTGAGGAGTATCTGCACATACGCTTTGTCCCCTATGACTGAGACCATTTTGTAACATGTCCATATAAAAGTAAGCTTTTTTTTTTGTTTCCCCAAAAGGCTGCTTGGGTAACTGCCTGCATTTCATCTCAGTTCACTGAGTTCGGTTCCAACATTTACATATGCAGAGGAGTACTGTTTCAACTCCCATGGTAGCAATGGATCTGTTTGTTAGACAAATATAAAAAACAAAGATGAGACAAAAAAAAGATTTATATTACTGCAAATGCAATTGAGACATTTCCTTTTCCTGTTTCAAGGGTGGGTTTTGGGGGGAATTCACATAAATAAAAAACAGTATTCTTGCCTCCACTTGGTGTATTTTATTGTATCCTTAACCTTTATTATGACATGCTATAAGGTTATTATTGCCTTAAATATGTTCTTAGCATACGAGATCTGCAATCTGTCATTACCTCCTGGTGTCCCTGTTCGTGGAGCAGCTTGCCCAGGTTGTACAGGCAGCTTGTGACTGAGCTCTTGTGGGCGTGAGGGTCCTTCAAATTCTCATCTGGGATATCAGCACAGGTCAGGAAAGTGCGTTTGGCCTCATCTAGGCGACCCTGATTCATCAGGATGATGCCTGTGTTCAAGTAGGCTGCTGTTGGGATCAAACGAAACACAAACAGAAAGCTTAGACTGTTCCTGTCGCTTCACTCGATCGATAAAAGCTCAGTGATAATTGTGCTTACAATGATAAACTGGCATCAGACGCTCCAGTCACAGTGATATAAAGTGATAAAGCACATAATATTGTAGCGTGGCTCATTTATCTGGGATCCAGGATTCCTTCTCCCAACAAAGTCCTTGTTTTTGCCTCTGTTGATTTGAAGCAACGGCTAAAAAAATCATTTTCATATGAATTTCATTAAACTACTGTTGATGCTTTTCCAGCTTTACTGTATGTTTGATATTTGCACACGTCCCGCGGGATACTTTGAATGTACGTTAGGCTGTGCAGACGATGGACGGCAGATAAGAAAAACAGAGACAAAGGAAAACTTTTCCAATTTCGTCAGCCTTCTAACAACTGATTCTTTCTCTCAAAAAAGTGACACAAATCAATAGTGCCTCATCAAAGGCACTATTGGGAGCTAACAGTTTGGCCCAGTTAGCGCCCAATTAGCCAGTGAGTAATAGTGTAACCTTGAAAAAACACACATTAGCTGTCACATTCTCATCCGCCTTCAAAACGTGTGCTGCTTAGGGTAATTAATTAACCTTGTTATCAGCGTTAACAGATTGGATAATTGCACGCTGAATGGAAATTTTCTAGTCTAACTGTGATCTTGATTAGGTGTATAATTAATCTGGGGAATAAAGGAAGAAACTTTCAGGATTGTCTGTTTATCTGTCATTGATTGATGCGCAGAACAACGGGGAGCTAATTTATTTCATGATCAGGTAAGAATGTGATTTACACTAATCAGGGAGCAAAAAGAAAAGAGGTGAAAATATAACAAAAGAAATGGATAAAACTGCGAGGAACTCGTGGTGAGAAGAAGAGACAAAGCAGAGGAGGACAGGACAATGGAGAGAAAAATAAGTAAATGTACAAAGCAAGAATAAAATAAACAGAAGCACCATGGCTTCAATCATAATAAATCACTTAATGTTTATGCTTTATCTGTGGACATATCGGGCTTTGAAAGCAGTCGCACAGCTGCACCGAAGGTTTAATTCAGCTGTACACACACTGGCCTTTGCCACCTCTTCCCTTCCCTTCACATAACCACAGCCAGTGTTCGCTGTTGCCTGGACACAGCACAACCACGACCACAAGTGCTGCAGATTGTCAATAAAAAAAGGAGAGCTGTACTTACAAGCCAGAGTTGGCCGGCTCCCAATGGCCAGCTTATAGTAGTGAAGTGCCTCTGAGAACTTGTTGCTCTCCTGTAGCAGCAAACCACTGGAGCAGACAAAGGAAAAGACAGTTCTGACAATTTAGAGCTTTAAAAACTCTAAAGAGGAGATCGTTTCAGTTTAAAGCCTCTGTTATGATTAAACACCAACATCAGCCAGCTGATAAATGTGAAGGGAACAGTTTCGCAAACCACAGACATTTGATCACACTGAGTACTGGCCGGTGTTTTGTGTTTTCCCCTCAGACTAAAACAGCATCATTAATAACGCTGTCAGGCGGACAGCGCCCCGGGGAATTGAAAACAAGACGGCACTTCCTCTCAGAGGAGCTCTGATCAATGTACACATGAGAAAGGAGAGTTTTTCCAATCATTCATTCACGTTTTAAGACAATGAGATGGTTATAAATGCACAGTAGCATCAACAGATTAAAAACAAACAAACAAATAAAAAATTTGGGGCCAATGTTTGACGAAAATATTGAATGCAACAATAAGTGTGATTAAAAACACTCACAGGTTATAGAGCATGTCAGCCATGTTGCTGCGGTAATACAGGGCATTTCTGTAAGCCTGCTCCGCCCCCTCCATCTTTCCCTGGCTCTTCAAGACATTTCCAAGGTTGCCCCATGCTGACGGGTCACGCAGGGTCACAAAAGAAAAGGTTAATCAAAAGAAAAAGAAAAAAGTCGGTGAATTATAACAGCAGGAGGAACATTTCTATGGCAAGTAATCATTTTCTTTTGTTATTCACAGCCTCATGCTGCCGTGGCTTCAGTGCCTTTTAACCTCTGAGGAGGACGTTGTTCTGCTGCAGCTGGCATACCAAGACAGTACTGCTGAAGAGAGATGGCACACTGGGGGAGCTTTGTGTATAAACCACCAGTTTTTCCAGTGTGTATGAAAAGAAGACCACCACAGCGCCATTGAATAGCTAACGGCATTAAATAGCAAAGAGCAGTAACTGACAGGAGATGTAAGGCTGCCAAGATGTTTTGTACATATTGTGCAGATACTCTGCAGTGTGGAAATACATCCAGAAAACATGAACTAAGTAATAAATACGAAGAGAAAAAGGTACAATAATGGGATTTAATGCTTAATGGCAGCGTGCAACATTAGCATCTCTTCAATTTGCTTTGGAATAATTTATAAAGTGTACAGTATTAAAAATAAAAGACTATTATGACTCAAGAGATGCGCCTAATGAGGTGCACGCTGCTCTAAATGTGTAAGAGTAGTACTTTTTAACCTTGAGGTATTATTCCATCTCCCCTCTCTAATACTCATTCAATAGGAAGATAAAATCCATTAACGGGTGGTTACACTGCTGTAATGTGCAGCGTTTAAAACACACAAGTGTCTAGGATAACAGGAAAAAAATAAAAGCTTTCTTCATTCACCTGCTCTGAATGCTCAGTGAAAAAAGTGTCGTAAACATTCTGTGTATTCACAATTTCACACTTTGTGTGTGTGTGTGTGTGTGTGTGTGTGTGTGTGTGTGTGTGTGTGTGTGTGTGTGTGTATGTGTGTGTGTGTGTGTGTATGAGACTGGGCTCTTTTCTCATCTCATATTAACTTTATTGAATGTGAGTCGTGGACATTTCTGCTCCTTGGTTCGGCTGATGGCCTGCCAAAACAAACAGCTGTCATGCCTCAGCGCCGCTGCAGAATCTGAAAGGGAAATTAGCTAACACAACATGCCCTTCTGCTGCTTTGTGGGGCCCTGTCCTGCTTCTCCGTTCAGCAGCTCCAAGAGCTTCGGTTTGGATAAGAATCATTGTTTGATGACCTTTAATATGAAGCTTTAGAATATTTGATCTTTTACTAAAGGTGCCAGTCACAGATGGTGCCTTTCCAATTAAACAGATTGCATGCCGAGTATAAGAAAAGTGTCAGATCAAAAAGTACAGCTCTGTTGTATTCATTAGAATAATACTAGACTCGTAAGAATATTGAGAGTTAAAATGTGTTATTTGAGTTATTCAGGATGATAGCAAACTAATGGACGGTGCACATAATCAAACCTCACCTAAATATTTGCTTTGAATTATTCAGACAAATAAATATAATGGTTGCATATAAAGTGTGTGTGATTTTACATGTTTACACATATACGAATAAAGGCACACATCTTACCTTTAGCAGGATTGACATAAATCCCTGACTTGTAGAGCATTTCTTCATTTTGCCAGTCCTGGTTCCTCAAAACTGTTTTGACACCAAAAAATAGAACCAGGGCTGCGCTGGAGTACACCAACATTGTTCTGGATGATCTGCGGCGTAGTCGGATGTAGAGGGACCTGATCCCCACTGCAACCAGCAGGCAAAAGCCCATACTCGGGATGTACAGTACTCGCTCGGCTATCACAAATCCCACATAGAAAAACAAGTTTGTGGCAGGTAGGAAAGGGATAGCCAAGAGGCCCAGTGAGAACACCACAACATTTTCAGTGGTAGGTAGCAGAGTCCTGCTCTCATAGTGCTTTTTGGTCCCATTTTGCGTATTATTTATGTGAGCATCCGTATTGGAATTGTTCACGTGCTCATAATCATTATAACTGTAACTGTGCCCATTACTGCTCCCATTTCTGCCATTGGTGTAATGATGCACTTTGCCATTAGTGTCCTTTCCCCTCGGTGCACGATGTGTCCACAAGCCGAACCAAGCTAGCAACAACAGACCAGAATAGAAGACAACTGTATGAAAGTTCCTCCAGTCAGCAAGGCTCCTGATCAGAGGCACGGCATCCATCGACCAATCGAAACTTAGTGTGTCTGGGCAGAGGAGGAGCCAGAAGTTAACAGCAGGAAGGTAGAAGAAGGTCAGGGTCCTGGTGATGAGCGAGGGCGAGTCAGCCGCTGGGTTGTCAGAGTTGGAGAAGTTTGGAGGTTTGTTACCCATCCAGTAGAAGCGACAGGCCAATAGGAAGAATCCCCACGCTGCCAGCAGAAACACGTTCAGCAGCAGGTGGGCGTTCTTTCTCTGAAAGACAAAGAAAACCAAAAGCAGAGATTATACCGTCAATCTGCAGGAAAGGAAAGTAGGAAATGTTACAAAATATACTGCAAACATTAAAGGCTCACACTGCAACTGTTTTCTCAGTGACTGTACATTTGCGACTCTCGGACCTTTACTTTCACTTTGACCCAGACCAACGAGTGGAAGAACAGAATCGCTGCTTCGACTACAGACGCAGCGAGTCATCGGAAAGTGAATGATTCAATAACCATTCCTAAAGCGTTGACTAAACGGAGCAGCTTTGAAATGTGTTTCATCAAAATCTTCAGTTGTGCCCAGTGTGTGCTTGCACAGAAAGCTGTGAAATAAAAGCAATTACGTTTTGTGACAACTTTTTCCCTTCTTTGAACTTCATGCCTTCCAAGAGGAGGAACACCACATAAAGTTTTATTAAAGCCAGAACATTAACACTGTGTCAGTTTGGGAATTTTTCAAAATAAAGGTGGCCTTGCATCCTAATGTTCTATTTATGGCCTCTGCAGACATAACAAAATAAACACAACTACATAAACTCCATTCATCGTGTTACAGGCTTAATATTAAACACTTTCCCAAATGTTGTGTGGAAATGCCGATGCAATATTTATAGCGTGTTTGGTTGTTTAATCATTTGCTGGCACAGCGTTGAAGAATTACTGGCTCTGTTTCTCCACGAGCCTGTTCCAAAGTTAGGACCAACCGACCTTTTTTAATGTGCTAATGTTGGAAAGTCTAACTTAAAAAAAACATGTTTGTGTCCTACAGCAGAAACCTGTACACGGCCTCGAAATAAAATGAATGAAAAACTGAAAATATTATTTCACACCCCAAACGCACATAATATAGATCATCAAAATATGATTTATTGGCTGATAGCTCACCCAAAGAGTCTCAGCCACCTGCATATAAATCACCAGGGCATCATTGATGCTGTAATCCAATTATTTAAGCTGAAACCCAAGGCAATCCTGAACCCACAGTGAATGTGATCTTTCTCCATCTCCACATGCCAAAGGGGATGATGATGTCTCATCTGTGATCATAGACATCATGCCACCACTGCTTAGGGGTTGTACTATTGATTTTCTCGCCTGTCCGTTGTCATTTCAGATTGTATCTGTGAAGAAAGGCTTCAGTAACCTCTGGGGACAGCTGTTGTCTGCTAATGATCACTGCAAATACAAAGAGCTGTCGCTGCCACACAAAGGCAGCAGGAAATTAGGCTTAAAACACAGCAGGCGACACCATGGAAATGATCTACAGACGAAAAATATCACATTCAGCGCATCGAGATGGAGAGGGTGAATATAAAAGACTCGTACATAAAAGGCAAACCAACAGAAGTACTTTGTAACAACTCCCACTGGTGTGATACACTGAAGAGTTAAATAAATCAACTCCCAAATGGCTTCTTTCACCTTATGCAACAACAACAACAACACACACTCGCAGCTGAATATTGGATATATTATTCAAAACAGTTTGGGGAAATATCACAAGAATGAAAAAAAAGATCTCACATAAGGTCAGCTCTGTCAAACCCTTCACCGGAGGCCTGACATCAACCCCCAGCGATTCAGTATTTTGTGGGGATGTGCCAGGATATGCCACTGTTGGATAAGTCGTTTAGGCGCTTGGCAACAAAAGGTCAGATCCAGACCACAGTTTCTCATTAATCTGAGCAACTGTTGAAAGCGTTATGGTCAGCTCCCTGTGGAAATCCAGGGCAGACGGTAGGATGAAGACAAATTTTCATTAGATGCTATTAAATGACATCAAATTAGGGAAATGAAACAATAAGTCGCTGTGCAGGATCCTAATAGATGAACCACTCAAGTGAAACAAAAATCAATCTAGTTTAGATTTTATGTTGAAAGGCTAGACAAATTCATAAAAAGCAATGACAATTATTTTGACCTAACCACCTGTCTGTGGTAAGGTCAAAATAAAGGTTAGAAGGTCTAGTAAAGAAAAAAAGAAACTATCTATGATCTGCTCGCTGCTGGACGAAGCACAGAACTGGTCAAAATAAAACATAAAACAATGAAATGAGACAGATCCTCAAATATGCAAATATGAAGCTACAGCTAGCAGCTGATTGGCCTAAATTAAACCTAAAAAATAAAACAGCTTTTTAAATTTTATTTTAAACAAATCAAACAAGTGAGAAGTGTTAACTGGGGAGCTTTAGAGTCAGCATGAGATGTATCACCTTTGCACAGAACCAAAGGCTTTTACTTTGTCAGTCATTGTGCCATTAGTTCATATTTGCTGCAAAGACATGATACATGGTATCATTACCTCTGCAAGAAGTCCCAAAAATGAACATGTCGATACCAGTCAGAATAACCTGTCTGTCTCATGATAAGTTCTTAGCGAGCTGCACACTGCACATGTGAATGAATTACATGCTTTTTGGCTTTGGGTAGCACTGAAAATCAGATGCACTTATACATATAGCAGTCCTTTAAAATGATTGCCCCACAGCCCAGATTTAAAAGCTGTCATCTGAACTTCGTATGAACTCTTCTTTTCCCCGGCACTTTTAATCATCTCTAAAATCACAGAAGCTGTGTCCAGTTTTGAATCTAAGCAGGTGAGCAGGAACCCTGCAAAGAAATGAAGTGGACTGAAATGGTCTTTGAGGCCCAGCGGCTGTACTTTGAGCAGACTTTAACAGAGAGGCTTGCTGAGCAGTGTTAATACATCTCAGTGACTGCTTCAGGGAGATCCAGCTGGGATTTATGAGGATCTTTGACAGACTCTTTAGATGACTCTGGTTTAAGCAAATCTTAACAAGACGCTACCAAGCTGCAAACTTAAAGCACTGCAGGAGAAACAGGAAGAAAAGCTCCGTCTGTTTTTGACAGATCGTTCAAATCTGAGAGTCCTCGGTCACGGCGCCCGATTCGTACAACAATCGAATGTCCTCTGAGGTGGTTTCAGTGCTGTTAATGAATTATGCTGTAAAAAAAAAAAATCCTATAAAAACGGTAATATTCCGGCAGCTGGGGCGCCAAAATAATACCAGAAAATAACAGAAAATAACTTTCCCATGAAAATACGGTTATTTTCAGTAATGACAATACAGTTTGTTGCCCTAATTTTGCATGGGATTTTGCCTTTTTCAAGTGCTTTTAAACATTAAATTAGGAACAATTTAATGTGATTAAACAATGAAATTACCTATAAACAAGGTCAATGAATGCAGCAATATGAATAATAATACGTAAATGTACAGAAATACACAGTTGGTTTAAATAACAATGGATTGCATTCATATAGCGCTTTATGAGACCCTCAAAGCGCTTTACAATTCCACTTTATAATTCCCCTCTGGTCATCACCAGTAGGCGGTAGGTGAAGTGTCTTGCCCGAGGACACAACGACCGAGAGTGTCCGAGCCGGGGCTCGAACCGGCAACCTTCTGATTACAAGACGAACTCCCAACTCTTGAGCCACAATCGCCCTAAATAACAATAATAATAATTATTATTTGATGTAAAAAAAGTTTATACGAATCATTTTATATATTTTTCCATAGAATTACATTTAACAGTTCAATCTTTCAAATAACGGACAAATATTTGTGAAATTATGATGCATTTGTGAATGTATTTTATCTAAATATGCTCATGTACAGACAGATACATTTACAAAACAAGAAAATTATACTTTATTACATTTAGAGTGATTTAACGTTAATTTACATTTGAAATATAGAATCAGTCTATTTATGTGAATTTAATGATATTCTAGAAGAACAGTACAAAACTGTAAAATACTTTTATATCACGATTTTTTTTACAGTGTACTTTTCTGCAAATAATTTTTGTTCTTGGCGTGATGCAGATCGCTGTCTACTGGACAATGAAGTGGCAACTATGTTTCAGTTCAGTCCATATTCACCTGTGACAGCCCTAAATTCTAATCATTCTTACCTGGAAATGTGACAAACAGATATGCCTCGACTCTTCCCAGAGAGCAGCTAACACTCAGACACCTCCTCCTTAACCACGTCCATATGCCAGTGCTGCAGACTGAGGCGGTGTTTCATGCAAATTCTTGTGCTGCACTGAGGTTCAACTTTTTCTATGCATATCGAAGTCTTCGGGCAGCACCCAAAACATAAAACAGCCCTTTGATTTTGCTTCAGTACACATTTGTAACTCCATTACTCCTCCTGGCATACTTCACCAAATGCACTGACCTTTAAAAAAATATATAAGTGGCAAAAGAAAAAAATGTGAAAATGTATATATTCTGGGACATGAACCCCGTCGCTATAATCTCTGGAATAAACAAACATGTGCATCCTCTATACTATGCCTCCAGTTAAAAACATCTACTGTTCAAAGGCATAAGTTCAATTACTACCAGGCAACGGCTCCCAGGGCGCTACGGCTCTATTATGCAGGAAAACCAAGGCGTTCCCGCTTTGTGTCTTTTGTCAATAATCCAGTTTAGTCTGAAATAGGTGGTTGAGCACAACCCTGTAGGAGGCATGGGGCAGTGTTTTTTTCTTCTCTTTTGTGTTTTAGCAGCAATCAGCTGAGAACTGAAACAATTTAGGCTTTATAAGGCATGCGTGTGAATAAAATATCCTTGGAGATAAAATGCAAAACAGGCCAATTACAGAATCCCTGTTTGTGCTTGCCTTTTTCCATGTCTCCACTTTGATTAGGTTCATTTGACTGAGAAGAAAACTCAATCAGGTTTTTTCTTTTAAACATCCATTTAGTTTTGTGAATGAAGGTTTGTGGCAAAGAAGTGGAAAGACCTCAGGGAGAAATTTAATTAATTTGTTTGGAGAAAAACGCTCTTTTGTCAAGGTACACACAAGCCTTTTTTTGCATTTGGTAAATGGGCATTATTCTATCGCGCAAGAGAATAAAAGAAAAAAAATCAATCACACAACACATATAGGTAGCCCATCAAAATGCAGCGCTGTGACTGGCTTTCACTTCAGCGAGCACCTAACTGAAAATCCAGTGAAAGAAGTGGCATGTCTGACCTATCCCCACCTCTTCATCATTACTGAGATCAAGTGTCTGCAGAAGGCCTTTCATCAAGATCCTGCCTCACATTGATAGACTTATAATGAAAGAAAAAATGAGCTCAGGGTACCAATCAGTGAGTATTACCTCTGTCACACGCATGTGCACACACACACTCCCAGAAAGCTCGAATTTAGTACGAGTCCCTAAAAAGTCTGCATAAACCTTTCTGCAGGCTTGATGGATACATCCTGTGCTCGTGCCTTTGATCTTTAACTGCTGGATCAACTAATCAAGCTTGTGGTTGATGGACCACAAATTTACCATCTATCTCTCTGCTGCTGCAGCTGCTGTGCTCTCCCTTTGTTAGACAGACTTTGGGTGTAAAACATGATAGTTAGCAAGTAAAACAAGATACGAGCCTGTCCATTTCCTAACAGTGTGTTATGGATCACCAACAGATGGCTGATGATAAAGCTCAATTAGCGGCTCGCAATTTTCTCTCACATGTGCACCAACTGTTTTATTTTATTATTTATTTAACCCTTTTATTTTATTCTATAGTAAAGAAATATAATAAATGTTTGTTTTTTATGCTCTTTGGCTTTTACGTTTAAAGTTACATCCGTGGCTCATTTTCAAACTCCTCCACAACTACAAATTTTTGGTGACTGTTAAATTACTTAGGGGCAATGTACATTGAAATGTATTGTAAGATATAACAAGTTAGTTGGATCAAGCTGCGGACTTGATCTGAGAAAGACAAGTGCAACTGTGTAGCATGAACAGTAATTTCAATGCAATTCTATTCTATTTATGCAGTGTCAAATCACAACAACAGCCGCCTCAAGGTGCTTTATATTGTAAGGTAGACCCTACAATAATACATACAGAGAAAAACCCAACAATCATATGACCCCCTATGAACAAGCACAAGCACATGAACAACAGTGGGAAGGAAAAACTCCCTTTTAACAGGAAGAAACCTCCAGCAGAACCAGGCTCAGGGAGGGGCGGGGCCATCTGCTGCGACGTCTATTAACACATAGTGAGTGAGAAAGGTGACTGAAGAAGAAATACTCCATGCATCAATTTACCTGTAAAACGGAGACTCTGTTTTATGGCTGCCTGATAATCACTGTAATACTGGTCAGTACTAAGATGATGATTAGTATTATTCAAAACACGTGGAGTACATTGCAGTGAGAGAGATATGTTTGTAATGAAGAAGGAGGTAAGACAAAGTGGGAAGGAGGCCTACAGGAGGGGAATCCCACCACACTACTGATCAAAGACACTGACATGTTAAATGTGAAAATAACATTTTCATTTGTAAGTTCTGTGGTATCACCTGCTGTGGAAAAACCTGGAATTTATATGATGAAAGCAAGCAAATGTGAGCAAGAATATTTCCAACTAATACATGACAAAATATGCCAGTTCACGCTCTCTCGGTCAGCCTTTATTAACCATAATCACTGCAGCAACATGGGATCCATTTCTCTCAAAACCATTAAGTCAACATTCCAGCCTCGCTCACTCTGTTTCTAACTGAGCCGCTTTAAAGGCCCTTACTGTAAAAGGCTAAAACATGTCATGCTTTCATGCTGCAATCAGAGGTCAGACAGAGTCACTCTCTCCCATTTATTCTGTCATCAACTGCAATCAGACATCTATAGATTTGTAATGGCACAGAGAAGGTGAACCTTATTCTGTACAATCAGAGGGAGCAGCTGAGAGGATGAAATCTACACGTAAAGGGAGGAAGGTACTGTTTGTATCCACGAGGAGGATGACAAACTTGCTGAATGAAGAAACAAAATTTCATTTCATTCACTAACTTCTGCCATTTTGCATTTGTGAAGTTTGTGAAGTTTTTCCCAGTTTATTTGCTGGGTCACATCTGAGAAACAAAGAATGAAACGACTCTAAAATCACCTTCTATACTCTGTATACACACTGGAAAAGGCAAAATGGTCAGGCTGCCCAAACAATAAGAACATAATGACAATGGAAAACCAAAGTGGACTCAAAGCCTTAACATTTCACAGACAATATTTATTGAGTGAAACCACAGAAATGGTTTGAAAAATAAACCGACTGTTCCCGATTTCTGGGCTTTCGTTTCCCATATTTATTTGTACTGCAAGGGCCAACCAGACTATGTGACCGCTACTGCAGATTCGCTGCGACAAGATGCTGATTCAAGCTTGAAGGGGGGGAATTTTTTTGTTGCTGGAGGGAGACGTGTGTGTGCCCCGCGCTGCTTACAGTACAAGTTCGAAACTTTAAAGATAAATGAAAAAAAAGTAAAAATGTTGCCAGTTGTGTCCAGACTAGATTTATTCTGTACATGCTTGGATTCTCGCTCATTACTATGCATTTGGGAGATCAGAGCCATTGTGTTGTTGGGTTTAGAGCGGCAGTAAGCTCCTACGGTGCATGAATGAATGACTCAAAGCCAGAGCAGGGTCCAAATCTAAGCAGATAGACTGTCGGAGGAATGTCACATGCTGGTTGTAGAAATTGTATTCTTCCTTCTGTCAACCACTTTCTGAACCACTCTGTCTGGTGTGTCCTGTTACAGTTGCCCACAGAAATAGTGACAGCATGTCATTTGTTACTGTGAATACTGGCCAGTAATAAGCATGAGAGAAGCCGAGTAAAGTAAAAAAACAAAAAGATGACTTGTTGTGTAATAATGATGAAGAGTTGACACAAAATAAAAAACAATTAAAAATTAATCTGAGCTGAATCATCAGTTTGTTTTGACGGCTGTTTGTGAGTCTCGCTCCTTTCACACATTTCCATTAATCTGACAGTATTCGAATCAGCTTTATGTCTGAATGAGCACCTTGCTCCTGACTGAAACCCTCATATTGCACTGCTACACTCACATATCATCATTTTAAACAAAAGTGCACACCGTTTTCTTAAATGGGAAGGGCACAAAACTACGTCTGTTTAGAATAGAATAGAATAGAATAGAATAAACCTTTATTATCCCATAGATGAGAAATGTGGGTGTTATACAGCTCTTATAGCAAGGGGTACATCAAATATAGAATGAAGGAACAAAGTGGTGCTATATACATAAGCAACTGAAATTTATATATACAGATAACAATGTACAGAAATATGTATATATTTATAAAATATGTATAAATGTATGTATGAGCACACATCAGTGATTGACATTGAACTGGGCATTTTTAGCTTGTTAGGCAAATGTGTAAACCACTGCACTATGGAGCTCTGTTTATATTACTACTACTACAAATGCTTTGTCATAGTTTTCCAGTGTTTTTTAGCCTTTTTTAATGTCGTGTTTTTACAGTGAGTCTTAGGGGAAATTCAATATGTTAGAATTTTTTTTAATTTATTAAATGTAAATGTATTATTTAATTTAAACTATCCTCACTGCCGTGGAGACACTATGGGAGGGTGTGCTTTGCCCATTTTCCTCCTCAGGCACTGTTTCAGGTGTTACAGTCAGACCTTCTCCTTCTTTTTAGCAGTGCAGGGTTCATTCTTCTCTCAGCACTGTCTGCACTCTACCCAAAGGTGAAACTGTTTGCGTTGATTTAGAATAATTTTTATTCACTGACATACCACAGTAAATATGCTCATGTGCACATTTCTTGAACACAACAGTATTTTTGTGTGTGCACTTATTTGTTTCATTGAGTACAAACATTTCTACACATTAGAAAAAGGAAAATCTTGGAGTGAGACTCCTGCTCTCAGTCGGCCACAGAAACACTTCAAAATGCTCTTTGAGAAAAGACAAAAAGCAACGAACAAACAAGCACAAAAAAAGAAAATCGACCCATTTCAAACATGTCGGCACCAACAATAATCTACAGACATCAAAGAGTGCACAACAGACACACACCTCATTGGCCTGAGTACACAAAGACGGCTCCAAAAATCACCGTTCATGTTGCGTTCACTACGATAGTGAACTCTATCACAGTGAAAGACACATTCTGTGAAGGGCAGATTAACTATGACACTCACAAGTAACGACTTTTTTAAGAAGCAGGAGAGCAGGACACCGTTCAAAGGGAAAGACTGGGGTTGTGATGAGTACAGTCACCAGACCTTAACTGAGTGATTCGGCTCATTGTTTCACACAATTCACAGAATGCGTCATCTGGTAAAATCCATGGCGAATCATAAAAGTCACCAAAGAAGCACGCAATTACTTTAATTTGTAGTTTTCAGCAAAGACACTAAATCAAAAATGGCCAAGCAGAGATGGGGATCTAGAGAGTGAATTATTGATCAACATTACAAAGAAAAGGATCAAACAGAAAAGGAAAAAAACCTTTAATATTCAGGCATCCCAGACATCTTTCCGTAGGTCTTCAATAAAATATCTCAGTACAGCTGTATGGTGAGATTACCAATGAGTCGGGGAGTGACAGAAAAATTCACAGATGTGCTGGCACAGAAACCAGGCAGGTCTGACATCTCTTTTGCAATAAAAGGATTTAAGATATTACATATTTTACAGCTAAGTTAACACGTTCTAAAGGTATCTTTAATCCATTGAAGCCTCAATACAAATCACATCGTTGAAGAGGCTTCGTCTCACAATCTGAACCCATGTTTACAACTGATGGATTGTTCAATGTGGCTTGGCTTTACCACTGCAACAATCAATCCAGTGTGTCATTACAGAGAAACTAGAACTGGGTGTGGGCCAGATTCCATCCACACCAAACGGATGACTGAATGTTTAAGGACAAAAAAAACCTGCAACTCAGCAGCTAAACAAGAAGGAACGGGAGATTATTAGAGAGAACAGCAAGAAATGAGGGGCAAACAGCTGAGGAGCAACACTTGGCTGCGTTAGCATGCCCAACAAGCTGCATGTGCTTAATCACAAGTTCAGCACACTGGAAGAAAATTTCCTGGCTCCACATGAAACTCTTTGTTTCAATACTAGCTGAGCATATAATCTGAGAGGAGAACAGCAGCTCTAAACGGACATAATTAGATCAAAAAAGAGAGAAAAGTTTACTGGAGTAGTTTGGGAGTGAAAAGCTGAAACAATCAGTTCTTCAGACTCCACGATGTCATCTTTATGGATGAATTTCACCTATAGTTTTATCTTATAACGTTAGTGCAGATAAAACACTATTAATTTGGTCTTATATGCAGGTGTGTGACTTTTAATGCAACATGACTTTGAGGATGAGGAAAACCCCCAAACCCTAAAAGAAAACATGATTTGCATGGTTTGAAAATGCCCAGAGGGATCCTTCATGACTGACTGATTTGATGAGTTCAACATCACCAGCTTGGTGTATTCCTAAATAGCATCCAGTGATTGAAGGCTCATGGGTAGCGACAGGCCATCCAGCAGAAGTATCTCACACAGACTCTACATCCTAAATTATCTTCAGTAGACCCGGGGTCTTTGTCTTTGTCCCTTGGCTGTTGCATCCATTACCATCGCTCTTCTTTAACACTTCTAACACATTCCAGCCCTCTTCCTCTTTTGCAGATGCAGTTTCTCATCAGTTCTTGTCCATCTTACTTGGAACGCCCACGCTGATAATCCTAGATTTGGACCTCATGTCATTTGTTTCTCCTGCTTCAGTTTGTGTACAGTGGCAAGCTGCCCAGGTTATGCATGTGAATGATTTTATTTATGGCAGCAGTTTAAAGTTTCCTGGATATCTGATTACACTTGTTTTGATTAGACTTCCTAAAAGCTGTATTTACTGTACTAAGAATACAAACAACTCACTTGAGAAAATTTCCCAGGAGTACTGTAAACCTGCCACACCACTCTGAGCCATTCCACATTTTATATTTTGACTGTGATTTGATTGTTTTGCATAACCATACCTCACAAAACCTCTGAAAACAAAGCGCTTTTGTAAACAACTATATTATATGTAAAACTGAGGGGTGTAATTTTTGGTGACCATTTTCAATTTCCCTAATTAAATTAAACGACACTGAGTCAAGCGTTTCAAAGAGAGGCAAAAACAAGAATATACATGAGATGACAGGGCTGCGCTAGTCCATTTATATCGGCACGTTAGCTGGAAGTCTAGATGAAATGTAATTCTGACTGACTCATTTTATATGCCAGTTGATTTGCTGAGACCATAAAAGGATCCTTAAATAGGATCCACGGATAAAAACTGAAACAAGCAGTACTGAAACTATAGTTTGCAAAACTTTAAAGTCTCAGTCAGCCTTACTGTACTGTATCTAAAGAAGGAGCCAGCTCACTTTAAATGCTGACTAAACATTAAAAACAAACAAACAAATACACTGAAGTTAATTACATCACTGCGACTCCCTGTAATACGTCTGGCTGAATAAATTATTCCTTGTGAAAGCTTAATGATTTTGGGGAAACAGAAGGAACAGTAAATCCATACACATCTCCATCAAGACTGAAGGATAGAGTAGGACACTGGTGCTGTGGGACGTTCCTTTTTAGAGCCGAGGTCTTACATAACAACCGCTATCGATTCGGAGACGTGCCGGCTACAAAAAGAACAAATGGTTTTCAGCAAGAAGCGAGGAAAGGGACAGTGTGAAATATTTCAAGCCCCATGCACTGTTTCACATCTGTTTTTATACCAGCATGAATCTTTTGCTTTTTTGTTTTTGTCAGCATAGTCAGGGCCACGATATTGGCTGTCGCTGGCAACGAGCCTGTCAGGTTCACTTATGTTTAATGATCGGTACGCTGAGCCAAAGCCAGCCAAAGTCAGGTTCCATCACTGTGGTAGCACTTGCACTGTTTTAGCCTGAAGTGAAAGATATTCAAGGGCTGAAAGCCCGCCTCAGTAGTACGTGTGTGGAATTTATCTCATATTGCACTGCTAGCATGTGAGCTGTTTTTTGGCGTTAGACGAGGTATCAGCAAACACTTCCAGCATTTTTTTTTAAAATAAGAATTCTGACTTTTGATTAAATGTGTTGGCATCACTGAGTTGGATGAGAACATCTATGAGAATGTTAACAAAACCAAAATGAAATTTCAGCAAGTGGTTAACTTGGAATAAGATGTCAAGGTTCAAGTCAAAGCTAACACAGTTAGCCCTTCTAAAGCTCAGCTGGTAACATTTTGTTTGTTTTTAATTTTCTTACTGTTTGAGATCAAATGATGTTTTTCCCAATGTATTACTCTCTCCTGGTTAACATTTAAGCTAACCATTTCTTTATTTTAGTCCTTATGCTGAGCTAAGCTAATATAATTGCAGGTGTATAATAACAACAACAATCTTATAAAAGCAGTTCATGTCTTTAATTAAATACTATTTCCCCCAAATGTCCAACTAACATCATAAATTATGCAGCCTAAGCACTAATCCTGGTTTTCTATGAATGTGTTTACATTATCTATGCTTCCGATTAACCGTCTCCCAATCAAGACCAGAAGTGGGGATGTATTTCCCCACGTGAGAAGCAGGTGGGTGAGGGCAGGGGGCACTAGCTGAGCCCACCAGGCTCCATCTATCACACTGTGACAGGAGCCATTAGAGCATGGAGGAGCATCTGTGGAGCCCCAGGTAAAATGTGTGGGGTGGGCTGTGTTTCTAATGCACAGCAAGGGTATGTATGGATGTCACATTTGTATACAGGCTCTATAAGTTTCATACACAAACTGGCATGTAGACACGCACTACACGTGTACATGCTGTATGTGTGCACGGACCTCACATCTCCCACATGCGCCTCCAGTCTCATGAGGTCAAGCCTCGCTGAACCCACCACCTGCACAACACCTGAGCACTCAGTCCAAGAAAACTTTCACCCTTCAGACATGTTCCATCCATGCACACACGCCTTATGCTTGTGCACTTACCATACAAGCGTGAACAGAAAACAAAGAGGTGAGGAAAAAATGATGCTTGTGATTTTGACAATCGCTAAGGGCCAGCTGGGTCTCATCCTAGATTTAGAAATGACTTTCCAGTGGTCTCGTTGTCAGATATTGAAAGTGACTGCAGAGGACTGTCTCATGTTTCTTTTAAAGATGTAGCTGAACTCTTGTGCACTTGGGAGTTGCTATGGCTTGTGCAATATTGACATGACATCACCAAGACAATTCCTCTTTATCCATTTTACACTCTTAAAGCATCAGATTCCGACACCGTAGCTTCAAAGGATTGCTCTTGACACAGTCGTATCAGTGGTGTCGGGGCCTTAAGAACTCAGGCGCATAAAATGCTCATACAGCATACTTTCAGGAAGGTGAAAAAACATCAAGACTGTGTTTTTGGTTAAATAAGGACATGTTTAATATGGCCATGATTCAAAGAGAAGAAAAATGGGCCCTTAAATAAAAAGAAAGGCATTTCATGAAGGAGAAGTATATGTCCTAACAGGTCCTGTTTTTCTCCACTGTTAGAACTTGCAAACAGGCCAGTTTCACTGTCTTCAATTGTCTAAACATGTATTTTATTGGTGAGCTAACAAAGAAAGAACACCAGGTCCCAAGAACAAACACTTTATTGCATTATTCTATGGAATAAATTCGTCAGATCACATTAAAAAGCATTCCTTCCTCAGCTAAATTAGGACACTTAATTGCGTTTCAGTATCTCTTATTGAAAATGAGCCTATTAGCTAACACTGTGCAGGAAATAGTCTCATAAAAAGCACGTTTTTCCACATAAACTGTGGTTACACCAAACATGCGCCACTGCCAACTATGCTACATTTGAATGCTATAAACTCATTGCCTTTGGAGTAGCAGGACACATAGCAACACATGGCCATAAAAGCTTTAATCAGGCACAAAGCAACTGGTGTGTATCAACACTGTAAAGGTCAACATGAGTAAACAATTTAATGACGGTTTTTCTTTTTTTTTTCTAGTATTAGGAGACATCACACGTCTTAGAAAGAACTAATTAGCAGCCAAGGTAGGCACAAGGCAGTAGTGACAGATATTAACACAGTAAGTGTTGGTACAGTCAACAGTAATCGCACACAGGCTAATGACTGCACGGAGGAAAAGTAAGTGGGGGAAGGCGAGATTCTTCAAAGAATAGAATAGAATAGAATAGAATTCAACTTTATTGTCATTGCACATGCACAGGTACAGGGCAACGAAATGCAGTTTGCATCCATCCAGAAGTGCTTTAGTGATATAGATATATTACAATATATATTAGCAATAATATAGATATGTGAGTATATTACAGAAATGGGTCTATTATGGTATGTTATAATGTACACGGTATGAAGTATGTCAAACTGTAAGTTCGACATTTTCACAACCGCTTATCCAATGTTACATTCTGGAGGTGAGGGCGATGGGACGAGGGGTACGCCTGCAGATACCATGAATCTGGCATCAACGCTCATGCAACACCTGTTGTTGTTGTTTTTTTATTACCGTCTGCACCTATTGTTTCCCTCTAATCTCTTTCATTGTCTTTCTTTCAGAGCAGCGAGCAATATAAGCAGAAAGAGTCCTACACTTTGATTTCATTCCAAATGCAACATGTGTGAAACATTCAATGTTCACAATGCAAATAAATCAAATTCATGAACAATAATTGAATTTAAACATTAGGTTTTCTCTCTTTACAGATTTTTTTTATGCACATTGCAAAAATATGCTTATCAACCCTTGCAACTTCCAGCTTTAGCAGCAATAGCCTATTTTCTTGTATGAAAGTGGGTAACCAATAGTAATTGTGTGGATGCCTCAAAGGGCATCCACACTATTGAGTTCCTGTTTCTCTTTATTCTTGATCTTCAAGTTGCTTCCGTACGTTTTTCGGCGTTCAAATCTTAAAAAATTCTGCTCTTTCTTGCTATGACTTTTGGTGCTCATAACTTCTATACTTTTTGAGATGTTGAATTTTTTTTGCAATATTTTTTGCCCATTTCTTCCACATTATCAGTGGGGTCACTGATTTTCCTTGTTGGGTTGACCTAGGTTTTAGCTCAGTGAGATGAACAGCCGTCCTCAGACTGGGAGGCCCGGGTTCAAATCCCGCTTATGGCAGCATTTCATTCAGTTAACAGTTAAACTTTTTTAACTCTTTTCAGCAAAATTTTCAGTTTTTTCTGCTGTTTTCAGAAAAAAAACTTTTCTGCAGAAATTCTGCTCATTCACCTCTTCTGCAAAATTTTCAGCCTTTTCACCTCTTATCAGCACAATTCTCAGCAGCTTCTGCTCATTTCAGCACCTCTTCTTTGTGAGAATGAGTTTGGCTCAGTGAGATGAGTAGCTTCCTTGAGACCAGGAGGGCCAGGTTTGAATCCTGCTCACGGCAAAACTTTTCATCACTTTTCAGAAAAAATTTCTCCGTCTTTACCCCTTTCAGTAGAATTTTTGGCTTTTCACCACTTTTCAGCAAAAATTTCTGCTTCTTCACTTGTTTTCAGCAGAATTTTCAGTTCTTCACCGCCATACAATTTTTTGCAACTTTTCATCTTTTTCAGCTATTTTCAGCTGACAGCTTCAGCGTTACGGCATCCACACAGCATTTTCGCAGGAAATGCAAATTTTTCTAGTTGAATTACAAATATGCATACCCCCTTTTTCCACATCCAGAGTTTTACAGCAGTTAATATGTCCTGAATTTCATTTTAGTTCCAAACTAAAGTCACTGGAACAGCTTCTATACACAAAGCCTGGGAGAAAGAACTGTTTTATTTGGGGGACAAAAGTACAGGAGGAGACGATCTGTGAACATGCACGATCAGAAAGGAAGTATATTATGAGGCTCAGAGAAAAAGACACTAGTAGCTCTAGTTTTACATATTGCATCATATGCACATAATTCTCATGCACCCAGATCTGTTATGCAAATTTCAACACATTACGAGAAAAAAAAAATCAGTCAAGATAATACCCATGCATTAGCTCCTGCCTCTGATTTGTATGCAGAGAGTCTGCAGTCAAAGTCTCGATGAGATGAGTTATGAACCTACATGGAATTACAGTGACGCCGAGTTTCGACTGCCTGCACTCTTTAAACTGCACACAGAAGCCGCAACGACACAAAGGGAGATTTGCAGCAGATATAAAACTCTAATGTAATTGACTGTGCGCCACAATCAGATAAGCAACACTAAATGTCAAATGACTCCAGCTTGGCGATAAAATATATAGTGCCCATTACGGCGTGTCAGTCATTCACCGAGCCCGCCTCTTTAACCTGAATGAAGAATAGTTCCTTGAAATCAAACGTGGAAAAAGCCAGGACAGGCTGACAGATCCTCTCTCTTGCATTTTATGCCTAGTTTCCCTCTTATCACAGAATATTAATGTGCCACTGTGGGTACTTAGCAGCCAGATTTTCAGCACCTGATAAATCTCAACCCGCAATTTAAAGCGCAAACTGTATTTATTTTCACTGCGATCGTCATTTGCAACGCTGTATACAATTTAAATTTCATATGGGAGGCTGAAGGCTCAACTCGCCCTGAGGAATAAGTCCCCCTCGCGTACCATTACTCAAAGTGACTGCCTCGCTCCACGGAGACAGAGAGAGACAAATGTACACGGTGCAGTAATGAACTGTTTGCCATTTGGGTAAGCGATTGGGTCACGAGACTCGCATACATACGTACTCACGAGAATACAGTACTGCAGCATTTCATCACAGACGTTCATATAAGAAGGAAACGTCTCGAGTTAACATGATTGAAGTGATGATGACAGGTCTCTGGCTGTTCTTGCTTTTATGTTGTCTGTGGTGTGACTAAATGATATGCTACGATAATGATGGTTGTCAGCTAAAGTTAGGAAAATCAAGCAAACTCACTTCCAAAAAATATGTTTTTTACAGTCTTGCCTCAAAAAAACTTTGTTTTCCCCGTGTGCCTGACAGCCCACAGCTCCTTATTTGTCTCCTCAATGCACAATAACCCACTGCGACCTGACTTCTCTTTGTCTTGCAAAGATCTGTTATTTTTTCATACCAGTTTTAAGCTGTTTTGACTTTGAGTGACTGAGCACCCGTGACACTGCTTTAAAGAAAGGTGATCTGATTGATGCAAACACCACGAGGATACTCGGGCAAAGTTTACTGTTAATAAATTGCATACTTTTAAGTGGCTTTGCAATTCTTGAAAAACAACTGCAAGACAATCTTTGAAGCAAATGACAGATGTGACTTGTATTCTGTTATGACAGCTACAGTAGAAATAAACACTTTAGTACTGAGAAAAGCTGACACACCACACCACACCCATTGTAGCAGCATTACACAGGCGTGTCCTCTTTTATAGAGCTGATAAAAAACCTTGTATTTCGATTTTACACGTCTCTGACTGGCTCAGCACCAATAAGACAAAGTAACAGCAATGGGACGGACGGCCTTTATTTGTCATTTCCTGCAAAAACAAAGAAACATGCTGCAGACAAATCTTAACACTTCTCTTTTTAATTTTGCAACCTTGTTTACTTCAAAGAAATACATGACTCTTATTCTATTTTAATATCTGTAAAAAGCTTAAAACATTTTTATGTAAAGCACTTTGGCAACACACCGAGCTACAGAAGCTACGCTGGATGAGCAGCGCAGCAGCAGAGCATATCTGACCCCGGTGATGTTTGCCAATTTAGCTGACCATTATGGCAAACCATGAAAGACATCTATAGGGCCTGCACTGTGCCAGAACTGTAACTATGTTCCAGTGGATTTTGTTTTCCTGCAAAGACAATTGGATCAGCAGGGTTTTTGGACTTTCAATCAAAAGTAGAAAAACTGTCAGCTTTGAGGCATCATCTCCTGCAGCCCTTTTGGCCCCGTTTCCTTTCTGGTCTAGCCATGCCTGACAAGCCATTAGCAGGTCTGTCCGCCTGCCGCAATGGGTGGGCAATATTCCAGACAACACCGGGAGTCTGATAAGGCTTAAATCATGAGAGGACAGCTTGGACATGAAGCTAGAGTCCCGCAACCATCATTTTTAGACTATGCTGCACACTAAAAAGGAGAGGCTTCTCATTTTCTTCGTTGCTTTTTATCGTTTCATCTGTCTGTCTTATGTTTTACATACGGCCTTGCTGACCACAGTCCCTCCTTACCACACAGCATTTCCAAAAGAAAGATCCCCTTTCATTGGCTCCTCTGGAACACTTTTGTCACATCTGTGCACATGTCTCATTGAATTTGTGATGATGGGTAGGGATTCAGGGATGTCACAGGAAGTAGACAGCAAATAGTAAATACTTCTGACAGGAGCTGTTGGGGGAAAAGGGCTTCTTAATGGCTGGATGCTTCAAAGGCGACAAGAAAATATAAAATGACCATCGCTTTTTGTTATCTTAGCTGTTTCTCCTGAAAAATATTTTCATTTCCATCTCTTTTTATCGCTGCACGCCATCTGAATACACAAACACACACACACACACACACAGAAAAATGGAGAAAACCTCCAATGTCCATTGCATAAAAACAGCCCACTTGTGAGAGGATTAGTAATTTGCAATTTAAACATAAGAGGAGCACTGAGTGATCCTTCTGAATCGCTGCACAAAGAGACGATATGGAAGGGGGCAGCCCAGTTCAGATTAAACATGGACTTCACTTTTAAAAGGCTTACCTTGTTTTGCAAACATGAATGGCCAAAAAACTCCAACAGAACAAACAGTTTACCTTGTAAAGGAGCACAATGATCTGTCGCAGTTTGAGCCTGTGGAAAACGCAGACGTCATACAGCGCTGATACAGCCAGAACGGTTACTCCGAGCTCCTTCCAGAGCATGCTGCAGGCGGCGCAACCCAAGCTACCAAGGAACCAGGCCACGAGCCGCCAGGACCCAGCACACCCCCGCAGCCTACAGTGACGTATGTAACACAGCAGGGACAGCAAGAAGAAAAGGGCGGCACCTTCATCGGCTCGGCCGACTACACCTGCCACTGCCTCGGTGTGAATTGGGTGAGAGGCAAAGAGCAAGCCAGCCAGTAGGCTCCACAGTCCTCCTCCGAGCAGCAGGCGAGCGAGTGAGGTAAACAGGCCTGTCACAGCCCCATGGAGGACCACATTAACCAGGTGGTAACCCCAAGGCTCCAGCCCACCCACAGCATGATTAAGGCGGAAGGAGAGGGTACACAGGGGTCGGTAAGACTTATGGCTGCCGCTGTGTGTGAGTAAGGTGCCCCAGAAATCATCGTAGAAGATGTTTGTCCAGGGCGTCTCTGGAAGCAGGTCCTGATTGGTCTTAATTGCACGGCTGTAAAGAGAGAGAGAAAAAATGGTCAGACAAGAACTTCTGATTGCAACAAAACAAGAAAATAGTTATCTACACGGACAGATCAATCAGTATTTGATCTGAATGTTGCGTTGAGTACTACAAAGACTACTGGTCTCTGACATTCAACAAACGTGTGACAACTGAAGACATTATTTGCTGCTGTGGGTTTCTACAGGCAATGCCTGAATGTGTGGTCATGTGGCATTCACACAGAAAATCAAACGGCGAACTTTAAGTACTGGGCATCTTTGCCACCACCACTTTGGGATTTAAGCAAGAGAACCACACCCAAACCCACAAATACAGACATCCGGTGTGTAATTTTCTGAAGTTAAGAAATACGGTAGACTGAGACGACACCAGTTTGATTTCTGCTGCAGAGACCGAAGGAACAGATTTTTAGAAAAATCGAGGTAAGTGTCCATGAGTAAGTACAAATTAAAACATTTAATGTGTAATTTTGGCCTCTGCTGGCAGCCGTGGCCACCAAATAAAAGACCAGTTAGACATCCCCTGACAGGGTTGAAGCTACATGACCTATCCTAATGCTGCTACATTAGCCACAAGCTGTGTGTCAGTGGTTGTGGGCACGGCCGACAGGGGTCAAGTAAGGGGCAAAGGAAGGCACATTTCTCCCTACGGGAGTCCTTACATAGATGTAAACTGATTTCCTATCTCTTCTGTCACACTACAAAGTGTCCGACAGCTCGTCAAACCTCTGCTGCTTTTTATCTGCTGATGATTTATCGACTCTTCAAATCAAACAAAGACATCAAAAAAAGCGTAGCGGTGTAATTGCAAATGTGATAGGTGGTGCATGACAGGTGATAACAAGCCAAGTGCACCCCATTGTAATCTCTCCTCACGGTTAACACACGATTAGTCTGGAGACAGATGGGAGAAGGTGAGACGGAGTGTTCAACACCTCATGACGAGCAGTTTTTTTAAATATATGATTAAAATAAACACAAATTTGAGAAGAATTTATGTATAAAAACCCAGTTGTCTCAAAGGTAATGAACTGCTTCCTCGGCCACTCTGAGACTTTAAGCAGAACACCTTGGCACAAGCCCAGCTCTCAATAGCAGAAAGCTCATGAGAAGTTTGGTGAGGTGCACTTCAGCATTCATCAAATCACAAAATGATCCATCACCCAGTCTCTGTGAAACTGGTGAGCAGAAATAGCTCCACCTATGATGGATCTAAGGAAACTACAGGCTGCAGGATGTTGGAAAGGGCATGGAAATAATCAACAGGGATATAATAGAAATGCCTTGAATGTCAGCAGACAAATGACTGGATTTTTTCCCAATCTTCTCCAGTCACACTGAAGAAGCAGGCTCACGAGTCAGTAGCCCAACTCTACACTTCACCCCTCAGATACGCCAGTTCGTTTTCTCTGGCCCATTTGTCAAGCGAGATCTTCATTCCTCTGCAAAATCCTCACATAAGAGGCATTATGGTTCAATTACATCTCAAAGCCATTCTGGATAGAGTGTACTCTTTTTCCATTGCATAGTGCGGTGGAGCCAAAGAGGCCAGATAGAATATATATCGCCTCAAAACCACACCAGATTTTTCTGGCAGCAAAGCACAGACAGAAGCCGATGTGAGGCAGGCAAAGACCCACTGAGCCACCGTGCCAGGGCTCACTTCTGAGATTGTCTCTTTCTTATATGTCACAGAGGCAAGTGAGCACCTAACACACTCAACAAGCAGGGAATCGAGGAATACAGAGAAAGAGGAGGTGTGACATCACAATCCACTTTGCAACAACTACACAAACACGCCCAATAAATGAACACGGTTGGATACGGTCAGTTTCTCCGGTGTATTTCTAATTATAAATCCACTGCTTCTTGTCATCATCATCATCACGAAGCCCCATTGCTGCACCAGCTAAGAGGCCAGCTGGAGAGGAAGGTTCAGTTTCTGTTGTTAGCTGGGCCCATTCCTCGGTAGAGCTGGCAGCAGGAAGGACCTCTCTGTGCACTGCGAGCCTTTTCCAGGCGAGAGCACATTCCTCCTCCAACCGCCAGCCTGTACTCCGACTCCCGAAGGAACAGACGGATCATGTGGCCACTAACAAGAGAAGCCTCAGAAAAACTTTTCTACCTCCCATTACTCTTTCTCAATCATCTGCTTCTGGCTACCATCCTCAGTTCCTCCACAAGTTGTCTGGATCTCATTCACGTGCTTTAATCGGTCACATTTGTTTTCTTGTCAGAATGTGGACTGAAACAGGGTCGTGTCAGAAACTGCGCTTTTATCCCTGTTGAGATGTTTTTTTATATGAGCAAAGTTTTTGATTATTTACGAAACGGCGTGTTTACTTACACAGCATGAAATATTTAACAAGAAGAAAAAGGCTGTTAAGGCTCGTGAGCCTGGAGTGTGTGTTCTACTACGCATGCTGCGACCAATTGGAATAATTGTGGTGAAACTAGAAACCTGAGAGATGTTAAAAACATTTCCTAAACTCAATATTTTTAGAAAAGTGTAAGGTCACCAAAACAAGAATGTGTGTGTGACCCCGCTGAACTGAGAAAATAAAGACAGCATGGAGTCTGTTTATATCACATGCCTGACTAACTCCTCCTCGTCGCTTTACAAAAATTATCATTTCCATTCTCACACCACTTCTGAAAGCTGCCGGGGCACGGACCGATTCTCGTATACATCAGTCAGTCCTTCTGGTTTGTCAAAGACTCTTTGTTCATGGTTGACTTGGAAAGAAAGAAAAAAAATCCCTACTTTTCTTTGTGTCTACCTGTCTGCGAGAACCTACAAGGCTGAATTTTGTGAGATATGGTCGAGGGGTCACGAGCCAGGGAAAAATCCCATTTTGATGCTGTGTTTTGGAAGCAAAGATTATTATCATGGGTTTGGTTACAAATTACATATTAAAGATGAGTGGACTACCGGCCTTGGAAGAGGTCTGCTATGACCACACAATGCAATTATAAACCCAGAATAAAAGCAGCACATCCATGAGAAATCTCCCCATCTCCTTACTCTCTTAGGCAGATCAAGAGAGAAGAGCTACTGGAACAATTTCATGTATAATAAGAATGCAGAAGGAGCAGGGTGGAGAAAAATATCCACATCTAATGACTGCAGGATTCCACGTAAGGCCATCGAACATTCAAGATTGATTGGCTCTTTATGGTTGAGACTAAGCAGCACATAGGAGATGAGCCTGGATATTAAAAAGGAGATTGAAATCCAAGGACATGTAAAGGGAAAATCCTGATGACAAGTACTCAATGAATTTGAGATGAAGCCATAAGGGAAACACAGCTGTATGACCAAACTAACCCCCCCCCCACCCCCCCTCCTTTTTTAAATCCTCCAAAGCCTGAAGGAAAATGACATAAAAATAGGCAAACCATTCTCCCCACAGAATGCATCCAGGCTGGGCATGTGACCAGAAATAAATTACACAAGAGTAAAGGTTTTTGTAAAGTACCAAGTGCCTCGTATGCCTATGAAGAAAAAATATTCAGCAGCACTCAAGAAGCAAATAGGAAGCATTTCAATAACCAATTTTACAAAGTGGAACACTTGAATTTTACTAGTAAGAGGAATCTTTGTACGAGTCAGGCGTTCTCATCGGATTCTAATTCAATCAGGTGATGAAGATCAGACTAAAGAACTCTCAGCCTGGACGCCGGTACACTGGAGACAAAGTTACCCTTTCAGAATAAAATACTTATTAAGATTTCAGCATGTAAAAAGAAGAGAGTTTGGTGAAGATCTGCCAATTTTATGTCATCGTGGAGATTCGATATCTAAACGAAGCTCACTGGTATTTTCGGTCTCCCCACTCAGACGCAGTGGTAGCCCACTCTCTGTTCCCCAAACGTTCTTTCCAGTTTTCCTTCTCATGAGCACGCTACCCGGTCATTCTCCCACTAGGTTACACTTCGTATATGCATGAGTGCGTTTTCTACTTTTTAATTGACTAGAAGGATAAATAAAGAAATAAATAGAGCTGGTTACGACCCCAGATAAATGGGGACGGTTGCATCTGGAGGGGCATCTGGCGTAAAATCGTTGCCAAATCAAGCATCAACAACAGGGATCTACAATAAATCTATAAACAATATTAACAAGAACGTGTAAGTGTAATTTCAGCTGAGCAAAAACAAGTTATTTGATTTGGCTTGCTTTTACATCCCCACACATTCTGCATCTTAAACCAAATTTCATTATCACTGCAGTTTAAAAGAGCCAGTGACTGATTTCATAGATTATGCATGAAAAAGAGACGACAGTTCAAGAAGACAAACAGAGCCAGTGCCATTGTGGGGTATCTGCTGAAGCCAACACACTGCTGGGGCCCACCATAAAATCCCCATTGTCATGAATGAATAGCTTCTTTCTTCCACTTGACACATGTGATTAGCATGTTTATAACACCATTTCTTAAAACGGCCCGAGTGAACATTACGGATATTTCAGTCTTCTTCATTTTAATGTAATTGATAAGAATTGAAAATTGGAAACAAGTTCAATAAATATTAAAAGAAAATTAAGAGCACTGTCACTCCTTACTGTGGATCCCGTTCAGTCACTTTAATTGATGAGGGTAAGGGTGGATGAGCCGGTGGCTTTGTAGGCAAAGTGGCGGCTAGAGATGAGGGAAATCGTGGTTCCTGCCAATTACGTGGATATAATTTGAGCCTAGCTCTACAGTCTCCTATGTATGTTGAAGAGTTTAATTACTGGTGGTGCACCCAAGTTTATATTGCCCGTTTCCTTTGATCTATATTCTTACTTTCTTCTAATGGACATGCACTCCAGTACTGTGGATAGTTTGCTCTAATCTGCGCTTAAAGTTTAAAAACTATGTTTAATATGCACACACAATAAAAAAATAAAGACAAACTCATTCAAAAGGATCTAAGTGGTCTTCAGAGTGTAGCAAGTAACACTGTGTCCAAATCACCCAGCAGCACTCCTAAGCCTCCCCAGGTCTTCCCCCCGAGCAGTGTATTTGCATTGCTTCACTGGCACAGTCATGGACCCTTACTCCATTTCATGGCACAGTAGACAAGCAAACACTGGGACACTGAGTCTGAAGTGGGCCAGGCTCGTCCAGTGAGCTTGCAGAGAGCTCACTGAATACCCCTGCCTGCTGCCTAGCATCCCTGATCAGCCTTTCAGTGGGGTACAGGATGGCCACAGCAGGGTGTGAGCTGAATACTGATCAGCTCAGCAAACCATCGAACCAACCAGTGAATCACACTTCTATTTGGCCAAAACAGAACTGACAAAATAAGAATCCGGCCAATCTAGTACTGCATCCCAAGGGTGTGCTTACTAACCTGTGCATTTAAAAACAGAAGTAAAATTTTCCCCGAATAGCTTCGGTTCAGGGAAAAAATGCATCACAAGGATAAAATATTGTCTTTCCGTTTTAAAGAATGATGTTGGCGATCTTCAAAAGACAACACGGACCCTCAATCACTGTCCAAAGCCACAGAATTCTGAGTAAATCATCTAAATGTCACATTTTCGGGCCAAGTGTAAAGTTGTGTGATGTTTATGGTTTATTCCAGGTGCAAGAGACAATTATGAGGAGCTGCCCGTGCAGAGCTGAGTGATATAAACTCTGATTATTGCATCTAATAAATCTGTCAGCATGTGCAGGGCTGAGAGAGACAGCAAAGAGCTGCTGGGTCACCCCTGTACTCCCCTCTCTCACACACATCCCTCTCTTTCTCAGGCACTAACTCTTCTCTTTTGTGTCGACTGTTCTGTAAGGAACTGCTCGCTTTAGCATGTTAACATGTTTAAAGTGTCAGTGCTAATCTGAAACATTCAATCGCGCGGCGTCTTTTTGGGCTTTTTACCAAATTAAGACAAAATCTGGAAATGTTTCCATTAAGTTTAGTTCCACTGAGTGTTTTAAAATAAATGTCACAGCCCAACAAGACTAAAATTGTTATCCTCAGACTATTCCAACTGCATTTTCCCCCAACGCTGACCCATGTCTAATGCCGTGGTAGTCACACAGGCCCTGCTTGGAGGGGGCCACTTCACAGCACTCTTCCTCACAACAGGGGGCTTTTGTCGTGCTCTGACCTTCTTGGGCACACGGTAATAAATTAGTTTGACTTGTTCCTTCTCTCGTGTTCAGGGTGCATCTTTCACACTGCGAAGCAGCAGAGAACCTACTCTTCCTCAGTTTGCGTATACGACCCCTTCAGCCATTATTGGGCTATTTAGGCATTCTCGCTCGGGTTGGGAGTATGATGAAGCATGGAGCTTTTCATTCCAGCCCACATCAGATGGATGGAACAACCACAGCAAGATGGAAAAATCCTGTGGAAGAGTTCATGTATGCAGAAAAGCAACACATGAGTGCATTTGCTCATCTATCTAGCGTTTTGCCATCATACTTCCCTTTTTACACGAAGGCATTTTACGAGACTCAGCAGCCCCGAAGGTTGAGCATGAATCACGGAGCATCACTGCAGAGACCTCTGTTCAGTGATGTTTATGGCAGGGGAGCTTAATAGCAGGAAGGGCCTTTGAGAATGCCAACAGAGCAGAAAGGAGAAGACATCTTTAGTACCCCTAGCATCTTATATCTTCAGTATTAGAACCAGCTGCGCCTCGTCTCAGATCTCACGGCTATGTCTGTTTAAATATGAAGAAGCTCCTTTAATGCAGCCGTGCTCACAGAGCCCGTCTTCTCTGGGCATAGCGGTTAGTGGCTATTTTCAAGAAGTCTTGCGATCAATCAAATGCGAACAAATATGACAAAGCTGCAGAGGGCGGGGCCTTATATGTAGTAAACATGCTGCAGTCAACAATTTAAATATATAAAGAATCACTGCATTAATGAATGGCAGCATTCAAGGATGCAGCGCTGACTAATTTGATTAGATACTATGACAACAGGCCAGTGTTCTCACACTGCTCTCAACCCAGCCTTTCTTAGTGCTCCCATTTGGACTCCAGTGCTAATTGAATGCACATGTAGCAGATTCACAGAGAGCCCAAATCAACAGCCACGTGATAGTAATGAGGCTGCTGTCGGTGTTAATGTGGAGGGATGGGCCTCCGGTGCTCCGTCAGGACTCAGCACAGATCTGTCTATGACAGACTGGACTGCATTAGTGTTTGCTTCCCTTTAGATAACCAGTGTGAGTGTAAGGCTGTGCACAGTGATGAAGAGTAATCTGTTATTAATTTCAACTGAAACTGGAAACGAAAGATTAGTTTGCTGAAGTTAATACTTTGAAGATCAACAACAGTCTCAGCTTCTGCTTGATAAACGAGGTTTGTCCATGAATATGGAAGATGGGAAAAAATGACTGAAATAAAACGAGGCTCATCTCCGTGGCCTGAAGTTGTCTGTTAATACAAATGGAGCTCACTGTAAATAAGGGGCGATCGTGGCTCAAGAGTTGGGAGTTTGCCTTGTAATCGGAAGGTTGCCGGTTCGAGCCCCGGCTTGGACAGTCTCGGTCGTTGTTCCTTGGGCAAGACACTTCACCTGTTGCCTACTGGTGGTGGTCAGAGGGCCCGGTGGCGCCAGTGTCCGGCAGCCTCGCCTCTGTCAGTGCGGCCCAGGGTGGCTGTGGCTACATTGTAGCTGCCATCACCAGTGTGTGAATGTGTGTGTGAATGGGTGGATGACAGGTTGTGTAAAGCGCTTTGGGGTCCTTAGGGACTAGAAAAGCGCTATATAAATACAGGCCATTTACCATAAATATCTCCAGCGTTGCTTTCCGTTGCGTGAGACTGCTTTGCATCGTAAACTCATAAACATAACCACGAAAAAACCCAAATAGCCTCTTATGTGTTTTTAAATGCTTTGTCTTCCACATGGTGTCAATTTGGATTTTTGTGAGAGGCTCATTTACGCATTTGAATTTTTACAGCCACTAAATTGCACAAACCGCACTGACTCCTTAACCGAGGACTGTGCTTTTTACAGACCCTGAATTTCCTCATTTACTTTTCCACTTCGAAAGTGCAAAAATCAACACAAGTAAACAATCTGATGGGGCACAGTTAAGCCATACCTTCAATTATTACTGAGGAGCTTGTCCACACACAGTTCCTTTTTTGTTTTCCAGTGTCACAGAAGATTTTCGTACAAAACGTTCACCCCACTCAACTGACACGGTGAATAATTTCAAATTCACTTATCTCACCTTGATTTTATTGGACAGTCCTGTTTTCTCCTGGGTGGCAGCGGTTAGCACAGTGAACTCTTGCATCATCTCCCTGTGCCTGGGCACACCAGCTTCTTTGTACAGTCTAAATATATGCATGTCATTCTAAGTAGTCCAAAGGTGTGAGAGTATGTTTGCTTGCTTTTCTGTGTGAGCCCTGTGATGGACTGTGGGTCTTTCTCAGTATACCCCACCTCTTGCTCCATTCTCGTGTAGCATGAGCTCCGGCCCCCCAGCATGGCCCTGAATTAGACGGGTGGTAAGAAAATGGATGAATGAATCTTTTTTTTTCTTTTTTAATCACAAAAGAAAGAATACTGCTACACTGATACAATTACCAGAGCAAACAGAGAAAGACCCATAAAATTAAGCATAACAATCTAATCTAATCTTTGTGCTTTGAAATAGCAAAAAATGGGAAACTTCCTCTATTAACAGCACTGTTTCCTGCCATGTCTTCTTCATGTCTTCTCTGTATTGTATTGTTGCTGCTGTCACTGCTCCACAAAAGACTTTCCACAGCTAATCTTTTTCTCCAAGTCAATAACATTCAGAGGCAATTTTCTTCAGTTCCCTTTGTCGAGCTAAATTGAATCCCAAACTAAGATGCTGAGCTGCTCTGCAACAGTCAGCACTACCAGGCTTTCCAAAGCCAGCTGTTGAACACAGACACTCCCGGGTTACAAAATACAAAACACTGAAATAATATCAATAAAGTAACAGTTGATGAGGCTGTATCACTAGCTTTAATCGTTAGCTTTAATCGTTAGCTTTAGGTCAGCGGGCTTTGAACTAACGTGAGCAGAAATCGATGTGTTTGGGTGGGTGTCTGAGAGCAGGTATCACACAACATCAATCTATAGTCTCTGTCCTAAGGGCGGATCTGGTTGCTAAAGAGGCTGCGTAAATAATCAGCCATGTGACTCCACAGGGGGAGTTGCTCGATTGGATCATTTTCCCTGTGGTAAGCTCATATTTTAAAATAAATAAAAGATAAATGTTACAGATTTACAAAAGTTTGTAAAAGATGGTGTGATGTCACAGACCGTGTCTGGCAATGAAATGTTGGTCAGTAAAGCGAGTTTAACATTTTACACGCTAAAAATGTATGTTTTAAACTGCGTTGAATGCTGCCGACAGCACAGTGACCTGAACGGGTTAAACAAGAAATCCTTTTTTTCAAGGTCTCTTCTACCCAAGTTCTCTTTGAGGTTTCTCTGTAGTGTAATTCTGGTTAGCCGCGAAACAATAAAGGACCATGTGGTGCAGAGGTCTGATGAAATGAACAACTGTATGCTGTGCTTTATTCTTCAGCCAGACTGGCAGCACCAATAAGTCATAACCATTCGTATGGTAAACCAGAGCAAACCGGTAAATGACTCAATGAGATCCATAAAATGACAGTTTTAAAATATCTACAGAGAAATCCTTCTAAAATAAGAATAAGGTTATAAATAAAGTGACATAAATTAACATCCCGTATGCCTCGTGTTAATAACCGGTGCTAGCTGCAGGCCTTGACAGAAGTTTTCTAAATTAGCAATATACTGAAAAAAACCTGACTGACATTTGTGTCAAACATCAAAAGGCTCCAGTCTGCAGATACAAGGAAAAAAAGGAAACTTAATAAGGTTTGCACTTTGCACATAAAGATTTATGCTTGCAAAGTCAGACACCGCAGTAAACGTGGAGACATGAGGGACAGATATAAAGGACGCAGACGCAAGACTGATGCCTGTTTTTTTGGCTTTTTAATTCACCCAAGTACGATAAATATGTCTACAGGTTTGATCAAAAAAGCTGTGATGGGAGTTACGTACTGATGCGGGCTGCGACGTTGTCTGAAGTGCAATTGTACATGAGATTTGAATTTCCTTATTCACTAGCATCATAAAAACAACGAAGGAGATGGTAGTTTAGTCCTTTTATTACATCAATGCTATCAGCTCATCTCAATAAACAGCCCCAATCATCAGCAGAGCAACATGAAACTAAAAACCTTTTTCCCCTCTTCTTTACTTAGGCTCTGTTCACTGTGACAGAAAGACATGTATTCACTGCATTTCTGAAATACTTGTTGGTGACATATTGTAGGTGGATCGAACAAAGCTGAGGGAGTGGACGCTGGGGCACCGGGCCCCCAGATAGGAGGACAAAGGATCCCGCATAGCTCCAGCTATGTGAAAGGGTCCTAACAAAAGGCTGAGAAGAAGAGTGCTTTATGAAGCTGGCTGGAAGGAGAGGAGGCAGAGTCGGGGTCTGTGCCCACAAACCGAGGCCCCCGGTCTTGGTGAGTTACTGGAGCACGACCATGTGTGGTCCGTAATCACACCCAGCAAGCAGCAAGGACCACGCCTCCCTCAATGGAAAGACGGATGCCCCCTTCCTGATTGCTTCAAGACTTGGTAAGAAAGGCTCAAGGAACAAAGGAACCTGCCCTGTTGGGAGAGGGCCATTCAACAGGTCGCAGGAGCATGCCTCTCTGGGTTTACTCTTCTCCCGAGGAGGACAATAGATTTGACAGGTGCTGGAGGAAGAAAGACGAGAGAACGCGGTGAGAGAAAGAGACAGATGGGTTTGAGTGCAGAGGTAGACGACGAGCTGAAAGAAGAAGACCTACCTAATAAGCAAATGGCTTTCGGAAGGGAGAACAACAATTAGCATGAAGCCAACAACGGAAACCGAGTTATAGGAAGACACGTCGTCAGCGACGCTGCCCATTGTTTGTCCCATTCGTTTATAGAAATCCTTGACAAACAAACATGTTCAACGTTATTTAACGGCCTTGTCAATATTTCCAGCCTCACACGCTCAAGCAGAAACACTTGTCATAACATGACAATAAAGCGATGACTCATCCTTCCGTTTATTCATTTGTCTTCATCCTGATCTGCCTGCAAATGCTGCAGCCTTCAGGAGCAGGAAACAGATGGAACAATGTCCCTCATCACACCATAAAACCAGCGACGCAGTTCAGGCACTTAAGTGCCTCGTCTGCAGTCTCCGTCTGCGTCAGCTGCTCTCCGTACCGTTTCCAGGTCATCTGCCAAAAAGGGGGAAGGGAGCAAGAAGTGTCTCTTCCCAGGAAACCTTTCCTTAAGGAATTAGGGTCAACGGCAAGGAGCAGCTGACCTCTCGAGTGCTCGGGATCAGAAAACGGAGCAGAATTGGAAGGAAGAATGGGAGGACACTTACGTCATTCGCTGTCCCCTCCTGCCCTGCCTTTGGTGATCAGGTCACTTACACAAGAGGCTTTAGAGCCGCATTATCCGCTGCTAACAGTTCACAGAGCAGCGGGCTGGTGATGCTGCTCATGAGATCCCGCAGTCCTCGTCCTGGATGTTTAGGCCGTATCTTACAAGTGTCACTGGGTATCCATCAGCACTGAGCACTGTGTTGCAAATACACACGCACACTTCAAGCAGCACTCAACGGCTTATTACACAGAGTGATGGATGCCTCAGTGTAGCCTGGATGTGCTCAGGAAGCTCAGCAGTACTCCTGTTTCCATGCAGCCAGCCATCTGAATTCAACTCAGATAAGGTCGTGTGTCTCAGTGCTGTAAAATATGATATTTAATGTTACGCAGCTGTAAAAGCTCCAGTTTTAAAGTCTGTGCTACTCATAATTGCATTTGAGTGAAAAAAAGAAGTGAACAAGTCATTCTAACCGTGCGTTCACACTCTGAGTAACAAGATCAACAAGTCACCAGAGGGCCTTTCATTTCATACGGAGCGCAAAGAGGAGCTGAGGGAGCAGGGAGGCTCACGCTTGTGCGAGAGGCCTCGGAGTTATTAAAAGGCCACCATATCTGCATCTTTCAGGGCCATCGGCTCACGAACAGGCCACGGCTGTGTGTCAGATAATATCTGCAGATATGTCAGAACTGACGTTTAAGTCAGACAAAACAAAAACTGGAAATTCTGTTAAGATACTTTTTTAATGAAAAAACGACTCAACTGGATATTTTGAGACAGTTTTTTAAACAGAAAAACAACACAGGAGTAAATTTGTTCATTTTATCTTTAAAGCTATTTTCTGTCTGTTTTTCCAGTGTTTTGTAAAAGTCCCAGGTTCATGGACACGAAGATCTCCATGAGGTGATTTTATCATGAAGTGGGCAAGAAATATTGTTACAGAATATTATGATGAAGACCTCAAAAAGGCGGTCAGCTTAAGAAAGTCGCCCACATCTACAGAAGAAGGCTCTGATCTTACAGAGATCATCTTCTTTAACTAAAAGTAACGAAGAGTAATGCCTATTTTAAACAACAGATTTGGTCAAATGGATTGTCTTCATGTATTTACAGTATGTGATCATGATCCACATTGTTTTGCTCCACCCCCACCGTCTGGCTTTCATCATGGAAGGCATAAAGGACGGGAGCATCTCTGGGGTCGCATCCTTTGGAAAGGAAACACCTATATGAGAGTTTAGTGCTAACTTCTGTGGGCAGCCAGTTAAATAAACAAACACAAAAACAATATCTGGTTTACAAAAAACAGGCATTAAACGGCCATTGTGAAACATTACCAAGGGTGTGACCACCCATGTCCGGCATCTGGGATTAAGTTTGGAAATGAGTCAAACGCTATCCGGCTGTGTGCAACATAAAAAGAAAAACTGCCCACATGTTCTTCCTGTGGTGCAGAATCAAAGCTCTTCCCTCCAAGATAAATATCATCCAGCAGAGTATCACACACATCTTTCATCACAAGGCCAAATGTGGAGGGGAAACAATCATTTTAGAGTTTGTGCAAACAACATACAGGCTAATTTCCAACCGTCTGGGAATTTCTGGGGAAGAACAATAAAGTCACCCCAGCCAAGAAGACTTCACTGTATCTGCTTCCAGTCACTCCAGCGTGCTAACCTTTGCTGCATGGCTTATTTCTCTCTGGACTGCCTGAATTAGCCTGGGAGATGCTGTATCACACCATCAAGACAGGAACATTTAAACAACACTGCAGAGCCAGCTACCTCAAAAGCCTCTGCGCAATCTGTCTGGCCTAAGACGAGGTGACACGTTCATCCTTATTCAGCCTCCCTCACTCGCTATCATTTCACTCCCACCTCGCCGTCAGATAAAGGCACGACATCCAGATATAAACCGAAAGAGGAGATCAAAGATGCTTGAGGTTAGCAGGCCAGAAATACCATTCTGAGGTGAAAGGTGCTCTCCAAGTATACGTCCGAGTAACAAACTGTCATTTCTGGTATGTGCTACTGAATATAATTGGCTGGGAAGCTGTTCGCAAAGGTATATTTTCATCTTGCAGCACCTCTAGCTATAATTCATGGAGTACACTCGGGCATATGCAGAATATTAATAAATCAAGACAAAAATCATCCAGAGTGCTGCTTTTGGATGTTTCTTAGACACTGGGGAGTAATTTGTTATTGCAGGTGGCCCCTTACAAGCCCAGTGTTCCTTCTCAAGTATCCCAAATAAAGAAAACAAAGGCTCTCAGATTAGAACTGCAGTGGGCTTTTTTCCTTCGCCTGCACAGGAAGCACAAAACACAGAAATTGTAGGTTTGGGTAATAAAAAGAATAAAAACTGTAAATACAAACAACTTTTGCAACAGTTTATTCCCACTCTAACATTAAGCCTATGCCAGGTTTGTGCGGTAAACACCAAAATACGTAAATTCGCAGAAGTAGATTAGTCCATTCCCCCCATAATCCCTTTGTTGCCTAGAAGGAGGGATTTGTGGGTCAAGCCCGTGGCGGCGGGGGGTGGGTGGGTTGGATGTTTCCACGTATGGAGAAGCTACGATGCTTTAACCAGACAAGGAGATGAAGCATCCGTGCCCATTCCCCCTCCCCCCACCCGCACACATCCAGACACACAGTCAGGCGCATGCATACATCCTGCCTCAGACAGACCAGGAACAAACCATAATGGCACAATGACCTACAAACCACAACCCCATGGGAATTATGCACAAGCTTTCAAATCAGATAGCATTAAAAGTCCTCTGCAGCAGCAACACCAGAGAGAGGGGGGCATGTAACTCTACCCCACCCCGAGCGCATTCTAACACACCATCATTTCATGATCTCACAAAAGGCCTGCTAAACATATGCTTTTGTTTCTGATTCCCTGCATACTCGAGTCATGATTAAACGGCTGCGGTCGGTGACTACATGAATCTGTAAAAGCAAACGCCTAAAAAACAACAGCAAGCTACGTGTGTGGCATTTTTCTTTTTCTATCGCATTAATGTGGAGAAACAACAACATTTGTACTCTCTACTGTGAAATTTATAGAAACAGCTTTATGTACTGTATGTTAGTAATTTGTAGCTGCTTAGTGTGACACAATTACTGCTTAATATCACGCAAACACTTTACACTTATTGTGAAGTCAAACGAACGTTGTGTACAAGCGAATAAACTGGAATTGCAACTGCAAACAATTAACACTTGTACCACATTTCCAGCAACACTTTTAATTGCGCCTGTATAAAATTTGCTGTTTGTAATGCGTCCAAATTGGAGGCGGGGAAAAAGGCAGCGTTTTCACGGCCCTGCTCACACAGTGGTCAATAGCATCAGCCAACACACAGAGCACCTTTCAGGTTTTCTTGAGCGTTTATAGTATAGAACTTGGACAGACAGACGGTCCAAGAAATATCGTATTGATGATTTCATTTTCGTACTGGATGCAGAAAAAACGTTTTGCTACTGGAATATAAATAACCGTCTCTACGCACACACAGCAAACAAGCATTACCCGCTAATTCCTCTTTTCGCCGTGCTCTGAGGGACCACCTGTTAGACGTGATCCTCATTAGACTGGGGACTGAGAGGCCGCCGTGGGGCTGTTCAATCAAAAAGTCAGACTCATCCTGGAGGAATCCAGCTGTAAAACGCACCCTCGCTGGGAAATCACTCAAAAGAGCTCATAAAAAAAACCCACACACACAAGCATCTACTCACATAAGCTCCATTCCTCTCTCACACACACACACACAGCAACAGTACACCCAAACAAACACACATTTTTAAATTCTAACTGCTTTCCAATGAACTCAGAGGCAATTGCTATCGCTGGTCCTCGAGGATTCAAAGGCCCATTATCCAGCAGGCTGGGATTAGATTTTCTGTTCGGGTGGCTCCGGCGTGACAAGTTGCTGGTGGAAATAGATTCTCTCACCAGGGAGTAAGAAATAACTTCCTTCAGCACACAACAGATGATTTCTTGTAAACATATTGCGATTCCGTTCTTTTGATGGGTCCGTGTCATCAGCGTTTATTTGGAGACGACTCGATCCTTAAAGATGTTCATAAATAAAGCGTCGAAGTAGAAAATCTGTGGAATGGGCGAGAACAGCGCAGCTGATAGTCCTGTGCCCTCCCCAGGTAACCTCACCTCTGCAAAGAGTGCTTACAGTAGTTACACATTTCCTGATATCTGCTACATGTGAGGCGATAGAGGCCAAAGTAACTGCAATGTTTATTTTAACAAAAGGTATTTTGAGAAAACAAAGATGCTAATCTGTCCAGATTTTAAAGGTGTTAAAAGGTAACAGATGCCGTTTCTTTTTACGTCCTCTGCTGGACTGTTTCTATCCAACTCGCCTTGGGAAGCGGGAGCACCTACACCAGATTGCGGACGATGTTAAGTCTCCCACAAAATATTTCAAGCTTCAGGTTACACTGTTTTACATGAGCACGGGAAGTTTTTCCAGAGGTAATGAGAATCTGTGCCAGCTCGGAAAAAGTGCAAAGCGCACTCAGCGGGCCCCAGGGGCAGACAAAACAGCATTAAGTATTAAGGTTGCTTAAATGGAAAGAAATTCACTGTGTCAACTCAATTTCCTCGTGAAGGAGCGGGAAAGCCGGAATCTCAAAAATACCATGTTGACAGAAAGTGCGCGTGGTATTGACCAAAACGGCGAGGTGCTGAGAAATTGCACTGGCTCTGTTTGTGATGCTCTCACAAGAGCAAGTAGTGATGAAATATTCAAGCCTATTGTATGACTAACATGTATCCATACTCACAAGCTATTGTGTTTTTTTAAGTTGTGAAGTGACTGACTTTAAGATATTTTAAGTTAGAGAGCTTTAGTCGTCCAAACAAAGTGTCCCAAACCACCCAAAAGCTGCCTCAGGGTCTGGAAAATGGTAAGAAGATGTAAACAAAACAGTGGGATTCAGTTATATGAACCTGCAGGGTTTTATGCTCGTTTTGACCTAAAACAAGTCAGTGAATTAAAAATGGGAGGATGGATTCATTTCAGCCTCCTACCTAGTAAGTCATATATAATCCAGAATTATGATTAAGTCAAACATTTTTGGCTGCATACTACATTCTCTATATCACCTCCCTTTTATATCTTAACTTATGACCCAAGAGCAGACAAATACATTTTTCTTTTTAGAATAATGTTACAGGTGTTGTCATGGTGCGTGATGTTTTAATCAACCTGCACAACATTTCGTCCAAACATTAAAAAAAAAAAAAATCTATGAAATGTTTCTCGGGAGCCTCTTTAGCAAATTCACTTTAGATTGAAATGCAACAAAAACTAGAACATAACACAAAGTTTGGAGCACGTCTCCCTACATCAGGGGTCCAGGCCTCGAGGGCCGGTGCCCTGCAGGTTTTAGATCTCACCCTGCGTCAAAACACTTGAATCAAATGATTGGTTCATTACCAGGCCTCATGTTGAGGAGGTCATTTAGCCATTTAAATCAGCTGTGTTGGATCAAGGACACATCTAAAACCTGCAGGACACCGGCCCTCGAGGCCCAGAGATGGACACCCCTGCCCTACATGTTTTCACTTTCTTAATCTA
This sequence comes from Diplotaxodon limnothrissa, assembly GCF_057381915.1. NCBI lineage: Eukaryota > Metazoa > Chordata > Actinopteri > Cichliformes > Cichlidae > Diplotaxodon > Diplotaxodon limnothrissa. The sequence goes on from NC_140602.1 coordinate 3,354,537, forward strand.
TCTGCATTGTACCTGCTATTCATGAGCATATTAGCTTCTTTATATTGGTTCTTGTCCAAAGCACCACTGGGCAAAAGTTCACACCCTCCGTCCCACCTTTCCACCAATGCTAGTTCTGTGGTAGCTTGTGCCAGTTTCAACTTTTCCCCTTTTCCACCAAGGGCGGAGTCGGTGGCTAACAAGTTGTTCATGTTCTGCTTCCAAAAATTCCTCTCCCAGTTGGGTAAACTGGGATGCTTACAGCTGCTTTCAGTGGGGTGAGGGCTGAATTATGCTAGCCAACTATATGAACTTTGTGAATGCAAGTGTGAATTTATAAATGGATCTAAGTGTCCTGTGGTTGCTGTGTTACTACAAGCATTTTTTAATATGGGCATTTACACTGCAAATGGCAAACGTGAAATGTATTCAGCAGAGGTTCATTATGAACTAAGGGTGTGTTAAGAACTCGATTAGCTTTAAATCATGCACTGTCGTAGAGTTGCTAGCGTGGCGAGAAACTCTTATTCTTGTTAAGTATGATTTTCACGTTTTGTGATGAAAAGCTCGGTTCTTTGCAACAATGAAACCAAAGCAAGTGACATCAAGGTCATTAATCAGAGCCAATGCTGGTCTCTGGTGTTTCCTACAGCTTAGATGATCAATCAGTATTGCCAATCGTTTGAGCAGTTTAACAAAAGACTCACACAGCACCAATCTGTACACATCTGTGAGAGTAAGCACCAAACAAATGGTCATTTGCCCGTGTATCTCGTCATAATTCATTCAGCGAAGTTCAATTCCAGCTCGGTGCTAAACATGTTGGTGGGTGTTAGCGAAGCTCTGCAAACCACAAAATCAAGTGCAGTAAATGCAATGAGACTCTGCAGTCTCCCAACCCTGTTATTTCAGTGAAACAGAGTACATTCCTGGAGCTCAGCAGATATTAAAAATTCAAGTCATGCAAACTGGGTTAAAATGCCACACAGCACACACATTTTGTTCAGCTCAGTAGCCGAGGGTTTAAGCCAGACTTCTGCATTTGTGGCAAAGAAATACCCTTCTGGCACTTTTTAGAGTCAACTGGCAGCTGTGGACATCCAGAAGGAAAAGACTGCTAAACTATGACTTTCTAAATTTATGGAAGTGTCTCATCATTCTTATAAGTGTGTTTTAAGGTGAAGTACGTTAAACACACGTATCAGTTGTGTGGAGGCAGACAGGATGCACACCACTCCTCTCCACCTCTGAAAGCTTACAAGGATTGCTCTGAGGCTGTCAGTTGAGAGACCTTCAGCATAAGGTCTTCAGCAGCAGCACTTGAGGTGTGCTCACGTACTTTATGAGGTGCAAAGTGAGCTATTATCCCTCCAAACCTTCAGCTGCCATTCCAGAGGCTGAAAAATTCTCTCAAAACCCCAAAGAAAAATACTTGTATATGGATTTTTATGACTTGAAAAGTGCACTTGCAATTGACCTATCCCCTCTCTTGGCTGAGAAATGCTGACTGTGAAGATGATGTTGCCAAATTCCACACTGCATGGTTCGACTGTGCACTGCACCCACAAATAGATCAAAGACAAAATGAAGGTGAACCCAAACTTAAAAAACATGCCCACAACATCGCTGCCTCAGTGTCCTTTGTTTGTATTATTCATGTTATACCAACAAATTATTCAGACTTTGCCTGAAGGCAAATGTCAGTATACGGTGGAAAATGGACGGACACCACGTTGCTCCACATGAGTCTACGATCCAAACATGTGAGCTCAACGATCTCTAATAGTAAAGACGGGCTTGAGTTTGAATCTTTTCAGCAACTTTTAATGTGGGATTTCTGTGTGATGTCTCCCTTTATTTGTGGTGATTCCATGTCATGGTGCTGGATATTAAAAGGCTATTTTGGGCATCCACGTTGTATTTTATATCCTTGATATCACTTACAATGGTGAGCAGTTAAAAGAATTATTCTCGGCCTTGGAATGGAAAAACCACATGGCCAGTGAAAACAAATGGCCTATGTCACTGATATAAGTTTGTCTTTTTTGGCAATTAGATTCCAGCTGTAATGTGGTAAAAAGGCTGGTTGATAGCAAAGGCTGAATGAGAACAAAGGGCTGCAGCAACATTTCCACAGCTTTATCGTGTAGTATTGATCTTCCTGTTGGGTCATGGGTTTTCCTTTTCCCCTCTTCCAGTCAGCTATGCCTCAGGGCTGTAGTTGGCATTTCATTTCACAAAGCCAGGAGGGATCCTGCCACATGTAGTACCAGCCGTACTGGATAGCTGGTTATAGGCAACCAGTTATCCTTGATGTAGGGAGCCAACACAATGACTTACAATGTCTGATTAACCAGCCCATTTTAAGATCATTTTGCTTCGATTAATTAAATTCTATGAAAGCTGAGACAGAACTTGGTAACCTGCATGTTTAATGGTACGTTAATTAACCATGTGCTGAATGCAAATAACCACAAGTAGCACAAAGCATTCTTTCAGTTGAAATCTGCAGAGTTAAAATTGTTAAGTAATCCCAAATACACAATATACAGTAGAGGTGGGAATCACCAAACATCCCACGATACGATATTATCACAATACTTAACGCACGATACGATATTATTGCAATTTTTAAAAATATTTTGCGATATTCAGATTCTGTACATAAAGGTAAACTTTATCAATATTGATTTTATCTAATATCAAAGTCTCACACTCAGTCTTTCTCTCATTTCAGTCAGTTTTATTGTTGACAAACTGAACGGTTTGTATTACAGTCTAGTCCAACTTAACTGAATGCAACCATCTGGTACAATTATAGCTATTCTGAACTATGCAATATGAAAACTATGCAGCCCATTCAGCAACTGAAGAATTTGAAAGTAAATTAAAACAAAATATAATTTTACTTTAAATAAAAAAGTTTTAAACTTAATTAAAATAAAACATGTCTTAAATTAAAATAAGTAAACTGTCATGTTTATTGCTGCCAAAAAACAAGTTAAACACATTTGGACAGTGAAGGAATGTCAGGATTCTTGCTCAGAAAAAGGATCAACATGCTTTGAAGTCAGAGCACAAAAACTTTTTTTGTAACAAAATATCGATTTCTGCTGTCCCTGTATCGATACATTATTAGCAAACAAAATATCACGATACTACACAGTATCGATTTTTTCCCCCACCCCTAATATACAGTATAGAATAGAATAGAATAGAATAGAATTCAACTTTATTGTCATTGCACATGCACAGGTACAGGGCAACGAAATGCAGTTTGCATCCATCCAGAAGTGCTTTAGTGATAGTATATCTGCAAACGTACCCATTAGAGCAGCAAATTAGTGAATTAAAACTAACCCTGGATTAGTAACATTTTTAAGCAAATCACTGAACTCTAATTTAGAAGCAAAAATGGATGCCTTTACTTGCTTCTGAGTCAAACTCAGAAATTTCACGAGTTTCTTAAAACCAAAAGAAGTTTTAGCTATACCAAAACTCTCGAGGTAAAGTCTGCTGAACATGAAGCTCTTTTTTATATATATCCAGCTCATAAATGTCTAAATTGCCTGAATAGACGTACTGTAAGCTGCTGGTCCCAAATAAACAACTCTAAATCCTGAACAAATAAACACAGTCCCAACAGCCATAAACACATCGCCCTGAGCCTATAATACAGACCAGCGCTGCTGAAAACAACGCAGTAAATATGAGCTCAAACACTGCAGGCGTACCAGAGAAAATACTGATGCTGGTGCTATGCCAGGAAATGTTTCCACAGCAGTGCATCTAGTTATGAACGACGTAAATGAGATTTAGTCATCTTTGCTGAAAGATTGAGGCAAGTGTTTCTGCATTCCTGGAACAACTTATTCACCTGCATCAGCTTAACAATCACCACGAGGCATCGCCTGTTATTTCACATTTTTCCAAACATGCAACACGATCTTCTCTACTTAGAAAGTGTGGCTGACCTGTTAAGCATTAGTGAATGAGGGGAGTTTAGAGTATCCTCTATTTCTTTAAAAAAGGGGAAAAAGCAGAAAACTGTAGCATATTAGAAACACAGTTTATCCCGAGGAGACTTAAGGCGAATTTTCCAGTAAAACTAATGCTGGCTACTGCACAAAGATGGCAGGAGACGGATTCAGATCAGACAGCGGTTGCACCACACACGGCTAAACTTGCATCATTGCGGTTTTTATTACGTTGACAAGGTGAACGCTCTCAGCTGCTCCAGATTTTACATCGTCTTGTCATGCTGCAGCGAGTTCTGCGTTGGGATCATACAAAATCTGCCACGAGCTATTTATATAGGAAACAGCTGACTCTGAAATCATTTGTGTTGCTGTTTATTCTCAACAAACCACAATATCTATGCACATGTGAAAATATTTAGAACTCGGCATCCACGTCATCTGTGCTGAGGTTTATGAATATGCGAGTGACCTCTGCTTGAAGGTTTAGAGCTGTCAGAGGGAGTAACTGTGCTGTGGCCATAACGCTGTGCATGCCCACAGAGGAGAACTGGGTTTTCATCCCGTACTGGGACGGAACACGTCGATGCTTTGATCAATGTTTTAAATAAGAACACGATGTTTGACCAGTTCTGATATTCTTTCATCTCACTCATCAATGCTGTGATGAAACCTGTGTTGGAGATCAAATGCACCTTACCTTCAAGGCTTTCTGTTTCAACTCTAAGAATCATGAATATAGAAAAGCCTGATGTTGATTTTATTTTTTTATTTGTATGGGAGAACTATCCAGACTATAGCACATGCACCGGCATAAGAAATCCCTCGCAAAAGGATATGGATTTAATAAAGTAAGAGAAGTAAAGCAGGCAATTAACCACAGACTGAAAGATTAAACAATAATCCACTTTACACTGTGGCTGCAGCTGAATCATCCTTACAGTAAACCAAAGTCTGAGAATGGGCTCCTTTGTAAAAATAACATTTTTATATACACACACACACACACACACACACACACACACACACATATATAACAATTCTTTCTACCACAAAAGATGTAAAATTGTGAAACGCTTAGATATTGATTTCTTTTCTGCACTGGTCTGTTTTATTACAAGAGAAAGCCAAGCTTCTTAGGGAGACAGTCCATACTCAGGAGCTGGGACTGTGTGGTGATGGTGCGACACTTTACCTAGTAGACCATGGAGCACGTTTTTCTTGTATTTTTTTTCATGTGAAATACTGTTATTTCAAATTTAGCATCATCTTATTTCTACATTTACGTTTCCTATTAGTTGGTTTTTGTATTTGATTTGATCCAGTTTTAGTGTCCTTTCAGGAGAAGCTAATGACCCGCCTGTGATCATGTTTAAATATCCCCAAAAGTTGATTCTGTTCATCTGGACGTAGCGTTTTCACTCATCCAGGTGACTTCTTCAGTCTCAGCTGACTCCAGGTTCATCTTATGACCAGTACATTGCAGCGGTTGTTGGTCAATGGTCATGAGAATCTGCATATTAATGATGAAGGAACCGACCTCCCAGCCCATTGTTCCTTCAGTTGTTTGTTTACTTTTAAAAGACAACGTTGAGATTAAAAATAGGTTCTGATGGCTTGCTTGAATAAAAAGGCAATATTTTTTTGAATTGTCATTTTCTCTATCAATCACACCGTGGATGTTATGTTAAACAGGCTACTTTTTGAAGAAAACCAGAGGTCTTCTTATTAAATGCCATGAGATCATTCATAATGATAATTATGTGATGATGGCAGGGCTAACCATGCGTCCCTTCCAACAATACTCAGACAGCATATTTAAAAACTATTAGACTTTGGCAACACTGAGCATGAGATGACAGGAATTTGAGTAATTTGTTCAGAAAGTGCTTTTTTTTTCATTCATATTTCTACTCTAAATAATTTCTATTTCCATGTAAAATCTAGATTTTTTTTTGGATTATTGCAATAAGAAAGCTTGCCTTGTCTGTCGCCCAAGCATAGCTTAATCACGGCTCTCAAAGGGGAAATTGTAATTGCACGGAGTGAGAGCCAAGTTTGTAATTTAGTGTAAAACACAAAGTGCCTATGAAAACAACAGCCAATTACACTGAAAACAATACAAATGTGCAACAATAGCCAAACTGAGAATCAGGGATAATTATATGTGTTAAACAAATAAATACTATAAACTAGCCATGAAGGCAAATTGTGTCTAATAACTGCGGCTCAGTAGAAAAAGTGGAAGCTGTACTGACTAATGCTTCATGTCTCTTTTTCTTACCCTGACACCTTCTTTTATGTATTTTGTGTACTTATAAAAGTCGGCCTGTTTAAGGAAAGCTGGACCTAAATAATATATTTTAATAAGCCCCAAAAAAGATGAAGAAGAAAAACAAAGCTGCATGAAAGTAAAACAAGCAATTTATCGGCACTCTTCTATCAGGTATATGAAACAGTTGTTTCGCTCCTTCACAGAGGTCTGATTTTCTGATTTCCAAATACCCATAATTTGCCGATGTCAAGTCGTTACCGCAAATTAAAAACTCATTGAGCAGGAAAACATGCCAGCGTGTGTTCCTGCCAACTCATCTGTTCATAGTGACAACTGGCATCCATCATTCATCCACAGGATTTACCGCCAAACGTCTCCAACAGTAAAGTATCAGATACACAGTAATCCCCTTTATAAATCTGACCTATAATTGTTGGCTACATGCAACAGATCACACGCAAAACACAAAAGAGATTATTTTACATTCTCATGTTAGTGCGTCTATTTGGATCAAGCCATAAAAAAACAGGGGGAATGACCACACGTGTTAAATGGAGACGTAGGCTACTGTGACGCTGCAGGCAACAGAAATATAAGTAGGTAATTTTTACCTTGCAGGGTTACACTTTGCTGAATGAATGAATACGATTTGCACCGGCTGGAGGAAGAAACAAACGACATCCTTATTCATGTAATAAGCACCATCCGTCTGTGGCACTCGCAGGGAAACTATGGGAGGATTTTTCTTTTTCTCTTCACTAAGAATCAATAACCTCTCAATGAACTGGTGGGTTCCTGTGGACAATCAGCACTTCAGAATGTGTTGTTTAGCCAATTAGAAAACAGAAGCACCAATCAAGGTCTATTCTCCTCAAAGAAAAGGGGCCACGTCTCAATGGAGCGCACAGGAAGGTAGGTTACCTGCCTGCTTTACTTTCGCTCTACTTTACTCGCATTGTTTAAGAGTCACCAATCTTATCAGTTAAAGTAGAGCGACGGGTATAATTAATTAGGAAATGTTTAGGCGTTACATCAAATAAACGGTGGAAGCAGTGAAAGTGCTCATGTTCAGTTCTGATAATGCATTTTTCTTTACACAAGTGAAGGAAATCTGCCAAAAGGATAAGATTTCTCACTTATTGACTTGCCTCAAGACATTTCTTATTAAAATTGTCATTCTTCTCATTTGTCTTTTTGCGAGACGGCACAGTAAGCTTCATGTGGTGGCAAGAAGTGGGTCTTCTGTAAATGCTGGACTCTTTTGGAGAAGCCACTAAGGGGTTTGGTTTGGGGCACACTTGACATTTCATCAGGTAAGTATTATAAGGCACTGCATAGTTAAATCAGAAAAAGACCTGCACACAGCAAAAAAATGTAGACTTACCACCACACTTTCACAATCCAGAGTCAGACTTCAATTTACTGCCTTAGTATTGAGAGCTTGATATGGTGGTTTTCTTTCTCTGTGGTTGGAGAAAGGGGGGAAAAGCTGTCTTGGACACCTTTGCTAAACTAAATGTTTCTCTGCTGACCAGGAATAAACCTGTGCCAACTGTGCGAGTCCACCTCGTGGTGAAGATGAAGACCTTACTCGGCAGAACGGCTGAAAAACGAAAGTCGCACACGTAAAAGGTCAAAGTTGAAGAGAAACACCTCAGCCGCAAATGCCGAGGGTCAGCGCCGCGAGCCAAAATAAACCGCCGAAATCAACCCTGTAAACAATCACGATCCCATCAATCAGTCACCGGGTTGATTGTGTTCACAACGACAGAGAGAAACAGTGAACTACAGACTTGGCCCCGCGCGTGAAATACTATACAACACAAGCTGTTCTCCATCTGGAGAGATGTCAGACTCGTCTGCCTCACCGAGCCATGACAAGCTACATTAGAAGCAGTCATTTCACACCACATTCGATTGGATTTGGTAATTCCACCTTTACATGTCCAAACACAAAAAAGAAAATTAAAAAGAAATGCCCCTGATGGCCCCGCAGCTGTATTCAAAATACAGAAAATCATTTATTTAAAAAAATAAAGAAAATAACCTGAATACTTTGCAGGTGTAGCTGCCGGGGAAAGCACATGTACCAACAGAAAAAAGAGTAGGAACCTACTTCTTTATCTTGTATGGAGTTTCGTATCGCACACAACTATTTAGAGCGCAGCCCCCCAAGGCTAAGATTACAGCTCTGGATTGGATTCAACTCTTGCCCTCTCCCAGTGAAGCTATTTGATGAAAAGCTTGGCAAAGGCCACATCCAAGTGTGGTGGAGTTTTCTTCCCCCCTTTTTTAATTCACTTAAATTATATGAGGTCCTGTACCAGACTGGTCGTGTGGTTGTAAATAACCTGTGGTGTCCCAGAGGGTGGCATGCTGCAGGCTGTTGTGCTTTGCACGCATTTTTTCAGAGCGCTAAAACCACACTCTGGGTTCCCAGGGCTCAACAGTATCAATTAGAGGCAGCTTGTGAAAAGATGTGCTTCCTCCGTTGCTGTGGTCTGGTAAGAGGTAGGAAGTGAGGGAAGAGAGAGGGAGGAGGCAACTCGTACTGCTGGGACTGTCCGGGTCCGCAAGAATTCAGTCTCCAATTTGCTCTGTCAGCTTCTCCATCCACATATATAGAAAAGGAGTGCAACAACTCATAAACAAGCAGTCCTTCTCATTTTCCTTTTTCTCATCTGAACTGTGCAATAATCTGCCCTCCGTACAACCTCAGCTCAATGGCAAACAGCACACAACTTCAGAATATGTGCCACAAAAGGCTTCTGTTAAGTCCCAGTGTTAAAGGTCCAGGGGGAACAGCAGCTGCAGCAGGTTACCCACAGTAGCTCAACCGGCCAGACCACAGGCTCTACTGCACTGCATCTGACTCACTCACTACACTTAGGAAACACCAGATACTGTAATCATATGTGAAAACCACTTAAACCACAATAATAACAGAAGTCAGAGGATTTCTAACACTTGTTTCCCTTAAAGGAATGAACCTGAACCTGACGAGAAGCAGACAGAAATCCTCAACCCTGCAATGTTAAAATAACTGAAGCAACGGAGCATTGCTCGAACACACCATCTAAATGCAGCAAAGGTTGATTCACAAACATCGGAACCAAAATACAGTCCCGATCAAAGGTTTAAGACAACTTGAAAAATGGCAAAAAAATCATCATATTTCGCATGGTTGGATCTTAACAAGGTTCCAAGTTGACCGTCAACATGCACCGAGAAGGAAGGGGAGTGAGACAAAAGACTTGTTTGAGCATGCAATTTATTGAAAACAATGCTTAATACCATGTTGGTTTTTTAGCAATAATGTAGTTAGAGCACTGGCATCTACATTACCCGTGTTTAGTGCATTTAAATTGAACTCGGGTTGGTTTTCGCTTCTGAGCACTCGGGAGTGGACCAAAACAACTGCCCCAGACCCTTTACAGGACGTGGTGATGGTGCGGCTCAGCTCGAACTCCGGTGCGCTTCGTTTGAACGTGATCCGACCTCGATTTGAAGCGACTACCAGGTGTACATTACAAGTACTATAGATGTGTCACGCTCTGTGCAGGCTAGCAGCCATGAAATGAACATAAATTCTGTGTTTTCTAAATATTCTCACACACTGTAATTTTTAGTGGAATTCACTTGGATTTTTCTCTGTGTGAAAACAAACCACAGAGAAAAGCTACAAGTTTACTAACTCATCAACTGAAAAGAACTATAGGTGTGAAAAAACCCTTAGACTATGAACTTTTCTTACTTTGAACTAATGAACTTTGTTCATTATTAAAACATGGTTCGAAAATGACAAACACTGTAACTGCTATGATGATCAATTTAAACAAATAAATGAACCTACTGTATCTGGCAGCTTTGTTTAAGCAGGTGACTCGTATTCAGTTTGGAAGTCACGAGTGCACTGACAGACGTGATTTTCCAGCAATACAACCAAGACACTGGATAATTTAGCTGGCATATTCATAACAGTCGGGCTTCTTTGGGATCACCAACCGTGAATCCTCTGACCTCATTCCTCTGTCTTCTTACCACTTGAGAACAGCCAGAACTTTGAGAGCATGTAACAGAGCACGTACAGCCGTAATGGGATTGCCCAATTGGTTCTGACAGGTTTGGTGCACAATGCTGCAGCAGTTTTCTGCTCTGTTCAAACAGTGACCTCTGGGGTCTTGATTCTTTGTCCTTCATAAACAACAGGACAACACAAACGGGGATTAATTCCCCTCTATTTGGCGACAAATGGTTGCCTTCACTGGGTCCAGGGAGAACAGAGGGAGCACACTAAGCTTTCTTTTTACAACGAACAAAGGCGCTGGCTCTGAACCGGCCAACTTGTGTCATAACCTTATCGAAATGAGCCAGTGCTTCTTGCCACAGAGATGGTGAGGCACAGTGAAAAGAAGCCTTTTCCTCTTCATTGATGAAAAGGCCAAACTATAGCATCCCTGTTGGATATGGGGGACAGGGAAGTTTTTGTTTCTAATAGCTCGGGGTTCTCTGCTTACACGCCCTCATCCATAGTGCTGTTAATCCCATTAATATGAAGAGAGCCAAGAGCCTGAGAGTGGCCGTGGCTTAAGAGCCATCAGCCAGCATTAGCCCTGGAAATCCAAACCCTTGTCTAGACCCATTGCCAACTTAGCCCAACAGAGTTTAATCATCTGAGACATATTTACAACGACGGCAGCAAAACCTATAGCTGCCCTTTACCAATCGATGCGCTGATTCTTGGCAGCGTTAATGCCTTTCTCACATCACTGAACTGTGGTCGTGAATGTCTGCCACACAAAACTGACCGTGGGTGGGATTTAGACTGGTATTACACATTGTTTAAGGCAATTAGTGTGTGTGTGTGTGTGTGTGTGTGTGGGGGGGGTTCTGTCTGCAGTACACTGTGCGTGCAAGATCTATTAAGCAAGACAGTCTGTCAACTTTAATTAAACAGCCAGCCGAGACAATGAGAATACTCAAAGTGGACTATGGTCATCATCTTGTGTTGTATTGTAAAAACTGATCTCTAATGCCTCAATCCACCACCAGGCAGCACACCCGACAGCTACATATGGACCATTTTTTATCCCACTGCATGGCAGTTGGGTGATTACCCTGCTTCAGAGCCTGATTATTTTAAAGTAGCTATAAAGTATCTCGATCTGGCCTGGTGAGAGCACAGAGGTGGCTTTCAAGGACTCGTGGGCATGCTATATATTCATTATCAGCTTCAATCTTACAATGAGACAATGTATTCCCTTCATTTTAGCATGCAGATATCACAGCGTGCCATTTGATTAGGAGCATATCAACTATTAGAGGTATTTAAGACTCATGTATGTATCGTGTTTCTCCAACGTCTAGACACCATCTGGACCTGTGTGTGTCCAGAAGCGAGGAAGGAGCATGCTCCCTGTGTAAGATGGATTACATATTAGGTTTAAAAAAACCTGGTTTAGCATTACAGCCTTGTTGGTGTGCACAACCTAATCAGATTTAGTAACAATTAGAGCAGGGCGATATGACCAAAAATATTTATCATGATATACATTTGAAAATTTGCGATAACGATTAGGGCTGAACGATATATCGCATTTGCGATAATATCGCGACATGATCAAGTGCAATTTTCTAACCGCAAAGGCTGCGATTATACTCTGGACATGTCCAAATTCATGGGCTGCATCCTCCTGAGGCCGCATTTGTAGACCGATTACGTCACAGCGACGCGCCGAAGGCTGTCCAAATTACTACCATATCCCAGAATTCATAGCGCGGCCCAGCCAAACTCCAGTTTCCAGCAATGGCGGCCGCTACTAAGTTTTAAAATTACTCATACTAATCTTTCAGGGTCACAAAATAAACTTTTAACATATTTTCAGGCGAGAAAGTAGCTGTGTAAACATCAAATATCTGCTCGGTTTATCAAGATATCCCATATTTGCAAAAGTGCTTCGACGTTTTCAGAGGCGTCTGCTACCCACCAGCTCGACAGCTAGCCGGGAGCTCGAGGGTTACTGATGCGGCCGAGAACGGCACAACTCCCGGCACATCATTTTCAGATCACCGCGGAGTTTCGCTGCTCGGGTTAAACGTGATATATAAGTCACTTAGACAACCTAAAAATGTTATTGTTGGGCTTTTTTCAGTGTTTTGTTTGTTCGTGAGTAAATCGGTTTGGCTGAGATTAAAGTTATTAGATTAGATAAAATAAAACTTTATTAATCCCCCGGGTGGGTTCCTCCTTGGTTTTCACACAGCTGACTAAACGTCAAACAGAAAACTTATTAAACAGAAGTATGAGACAGTCGAGAATTTACACCAGTGTCTGGTTATATTTTAGATAGCAAGAAGCAGACGGCCGAGTTTATTAAACTCCACCGAGACAGCGGTGACGCTAATCAGAACTAGACCGTCCAATTTCACGCCTTTAAACTTTAAAGGCGTGTTTGTGTGTGTGTTTATACAATTGCTATTATGTTTGCACTTTATGTGTAATGTTACTGACTGCAGAGATCAGTAAGATGTGTGTATTTTTTATTTATTAGTTTTATTTATTTAATATTATTTTTTAATTGAATGACTGTCTAGTAGTTCACAGATGTCGAAAAACTGAGTGTGGTAAAGCCACTGATTTTGTTTATGTATATTTCTGCAATCTGCACATTGTACTGACTTTCATTTTAATGTTTACACCAGGGTTCCTTGTGTATGTTCAAATATACTGTTGTGATTGAAGAAGTTAAATAAAAATGTCAGTCATCAATTCATGCATCACCTCATGTCATCATAACAGAGGTCTGTCTTCCAGGAAAGAACAGTTTAAAATTAATGTAATATAGTATTGGCCATACTATATGATGTATTGCTTGTCTTTGTTTAATAATACAGAAGACAAAGACCTTAAAAAATAATCGCATATCGCAATCGCAATATTGGGGCAAAAAATCGCAATTAGATTATTTTACATAATCGTTCAGCCCTAATAACGATATAACTGGTGATATAATTGACACGAGACAAAATACTTTACACCTCCACAACTTTATTAGTGCAAACCCCCCCCCAAAACATCAATGTATTTCCACTTAAACAAGCAGCTTTTTTAAGTGCATTTACTGTAATTGTCGGGCTATAAGCCGCTACTTTTTGCACAAGCTTTGAACCCTGCGGCTTTTAGTCAGGTGCGGCTTTTCTATAGATTGTGCATGATTTTTGTCATATCGTAAGACGATTTGTTTTGTTTGTTCCGCTGTTGTACGGCACTACGTTGCCTGGCGGAAGGGCATGTGATCAGACACACAGTATCGGGGTTGAAGAGTGGTATGTTGGTCACATGTCCATCCGCCAGGCAATAGTGCCGTACAAGTAGCGCGAAAAACAAACTTCAAAGTAGCGCTACGCGTTCAGCGGGAGGCGTGGATGACGAGCGGCGATAAACTTGCCGCACATGCGCAGTGCCTTTGTTTTCATACACACATGACGGCGACGCAGAATGAGAAGAGCGAAAGAGGATCGTTGAATGAAATGGATGAACCAGAATTGGTTTGTAAAAATGCTGCAGCTTCAGTGGTGTGGAACTGGTTTGGCTTTCGTGCGTCAGATACACAACAAAGCACTATTTTTGGTAGAGCATGCTAGCGGGCCGTCGTTATTACCGTGTTGTTTGGAAAATACGGCACACTTAAAATCAATCCTTTGATTTTTCTGAAAGTCGACAGTGCCCCTTATAATCCCGTGTGCCTTATGTATGAACTCTGGTTGTGTTTACTGACCTCGAAACGATTTTATGTGCACGGCGCTCGAAAATCTGTCAAATGTTTTAGTACGACTTTGCTGAGCTACGAAGCCGCACCGCTTGATGGATTGTCGGAGCATTACGGCTGTCGTAGTCAGGAGCCTCGCGGAGTGATACGCACTGTGCTTCAACATAATATTACCGTATTGTGTGTGTATAACCTCTTTTTAGGTTTTGTGGATATTATACATGGTTATGCTGAGGATATGTCGGCCAGTTTCCACTGGAAATGCCTTTTGGTTAAACTGTCAGCGAGGAATTTGCTTGTTTAAGTGAAAATACATTGATGGGGGTTTTTTTGCACTAATAAAGTTGTGGAGTTGTAAAGTATTTCGTATCAATTATATCGTCAGTTATATCGTTATCGCCAATTTTCAAATGTATATCGTGATAAATATTTTTGGTCATATCGCCCTGCTCTACTGGATATTTTAATAGTTGTAAGAGAAATTCAAGGCCACTTTGTTGTCATTGTTTTCTGAGGCTATACTCACAGAACAACAATGCTATGAACTAAATGCTGGGCTGGAGTTTATCCCAGCTGGCAGGGTCCACCCTGGACAGGTCACCAGTCTGTCAGCGAGAGATAGAAAACCTTTCATGCTCTCATTCACACCCGTGACCAATTTAGGATAAACAATTAACCTAACATGCACATCTTTGGACTGTGGGAGGAAGGCAGAGTACCAAGAGAGCGCCCGTGCAGGTACGGGGAGAATACACAAGTCTTGGCAAAATTGAGAATTTATCCTCTAAAGACCATGAATACGAAAACCAAATTTCACAGCATTAAATTCAAATTGATTCTTAATCCGTCTTGCTGAAATCTGCTTTGTATTTAATTAACAGTTAGTGGTTTACAAGTAGTCACACAAAGCATTGTGGGGAAAAAAAGTTTCCAAAAAATCCCAAACTTCCTCAGACCGCAAACGCTGTACAGGAAGTTGTGGCTGAAGCATTCAGTGCATCAGCAGGTCCTGCCGTGCCACAACCACACGACCGTTTGCTGAATGTTTTTTACTGGTTCAACCACCACCATAATATTCTTTGTGTGCATTTTTACATGTTAGGACATCCACCAATGAAACGCTTTCTCAAGTTTAGTCTCCATTGCATGTTTACAGATATGCAGGTCTTTCTGTCTTATTACCCCCTTTCTGTCCTCACCACAGTGAATGCAACATAAGAGCCAACATTTTTTAAATGAACTTCAGGAGTTTCGGTGCAGTAACAAAGATGCAGCGTGGCCATATTCTGGGCCCAATGACAGTGTGTAGGAGTGAGAGTAGCATCGTTTCTACTCAGCTGATTCCTATTACCCTGAATATGAACTCACTCCATCCAAGACGCATGCTTCGAGCAATTCTGTGGGGTTTTGTTGGAAAGAAAAGAAACATATCAGAACCCCTCATTAATGGTATTTTTAGAAACAAACGAATTTCTGCCAGGCTAGCTTATCTTGCAATTGTGGTGAGAGAGAAAATAACAATTTCTACCCTCACTGGCTATCTGTTGGAAAACGAGAACTTGGGAAAATTGAGATCCAATCTTTCTGTGGTTGAAAGTGAGCCGATCTTTCCGCGCTGGTGTAAAGGAGTCATGTTTTAAAAGAAGAATCTTCTTTCTTCCTTTTCTCTTTCTGGTACATTTGAAGGGAAATCTGAGAGATACTGTAATGAAGATTTCAAAAAGTTGTCACATTCACCGCACACTGGCAGCGCTCACACGTGGAATGTCAACAGACTCACACTGGAGCTAAAAATCTGTAACTGATAATCAGAAACATTCCTGCTAGAATATTTATTAGAGAAAGTGTGGAGCCACCAGGAGTGAGTAGGATACCTTCCACATGTCTCCTTCCTATCCTGCCAGCAGATTATACAGTCTGGCAGTCGAAGGAAGGAAATGCAGGACCCAAGGTTCTTACCGTTGACAACAGAGTCGCACTGAAGAAAACCATTACAGCTCTTTCATCTGTGCTTTTTTAAAACGAATTCTTTGCATTCTTAACTTGATTTAAATTTGCAATATACCTTTTTTAAATTTTTGTTCTAATATATTTGCGATAACTTTGAAGATAAGAATCATTACATATGTTAATGTCCATAAAATTTCAAGATCACAGAGTCTTTCAAGTCAAACGTGAAGGACTTTGACCCAGGAGATTGGGGTTCATGTTTGTTTGCATCTATGACTGCTGGGTTAGGATTAGGTTAGTTTTAGGAAAAGATCACAGCTTTGGTAAAAACAGACCTATGATTTTTTGGGTCTATTTTAATGCTTTCTAACACGTGTAAATGTTTACCACATGTTAGAAAAGCCCTGGCTGAGTGGAGAACTCTTTCCCGTTAAAGGACATTAAGTTAAAAAGACTTAATATGTAAAGTTTTATTTAACTGAATTTAACAGAACAGCACTGCAACCTAAAACTAACAGATTAAAGAGTTCTTCACATTTACACAGAAGAGCTTTAATTTTCTTCAACTGAATTGTTCGGGAATAGAGGAAACCTGACTCCAATATTATTTCTGCCTCACTTTTTCAGTCTGATACTTGGTGCTGGGAAAAGCAATCGAGGAATATGAATCTGTTGTGATGGAAAACCATATAAGAGCGGTGAGAATGAATCAAAGCAGCTAATCTGAAGGCCGTAACATAAATGATGAGTTGAAAAATGCTGGAAAGCTCTGTGTATCACAGAGTCAGGTGATAATTATGTGCACGTTTGTCATTTTGGTTGCATTACACAGATTCGATCTATTCTAAACAGTGATTATGGCCCCTTTGAAAAACTAAATACATGAGTTTTAATGCATTATATTATTTTGTCTATCTTCACTGACTGTCAGCATGAACTCTGATGTCTCCATCCTGGCAACTACAAGCAACAAACAACCTACATTTGAATCCACTTCAAATGCTCCCCCTGAAACTGGTGATGGGAGAAAAACCCTAAACTGCTTACTGAACGAGACCATCTGGAGACGCTGGATGATAGAAGCCGGGGGCCTAAAGGTTTTTGGGGGGGTAGCTGAAAGGAAGAGAGACGGAGGGAAAAAAAGATGCAGAGAGAAACAGCAGCGTAGCTACATCTACGAAACCATGTCGTGAGTCCCTCTCTGCAGGCAGGACGATAATTACAGGGCGCAGGCTAAGAAACCCTGACTGGGAAAAAAAGAAGAGATATTCAGGCTGCTGGGTTGCCGCCCTTGGGCCCTCAAGATAACCACAATGCTAAGCAGCAATCCTACAGTATAGGCTATGAGAGTAGGGTTCAAGATCACTGCAGTGACACTGTGCCAAAGAAGAGACAGCTATGGACAAGCCTATACTGGGGCAGGTAGGTCAAAGTATTCTGGTCTCCACCTCAGAGGCCAGATTAAGGTTGTCTACACGTCTCTGAAGTTAAACTTGAAGAAAACTTGAATTAATCTGAACTAAAAACAAATATTTAATAGTTTCTTTTTCCTTCACCATATTTACTATAACATTTGGGTGGTGTCAACATAAGTCACCACCCAAACCTCACATAAACTGCCTCAGCAAAGCAGCTTTTGGTTCTGCCCTCAATCCCAACTTCTCTAATAAAACTTTCAGTGCGTGGAGCTGTACGATGACTCGCCGTTACCAACTGTCTGACCATTATAAATCACTGGCCATGCCCAGGGAGGCTGCGTCCTTCAGCGTGACCCACAACCTTCACACATCCTCACACAGTCAAATTGTACACCATAACACGAGGCTGGAAAAATGAGGTGGGTGCAGTTCATCACATCCATCAAACTCCTGACAGTGAACAATAATCCATAAAGCCAGTGTGTGTGTGTGTTTGGGGGGTGAAATATATCTTAAAAACAGTCCAGTGTTTACAGCTACTAAATGGAGAAGTTGGCAGCTTTTTAAGCTTCATTAAAAACACCGTCACCTTGATTAACCTGCGCTCAACAGGTTTTTATAACCGAATAAAAGAATCCTGCAATCAAACCACGGAGGTCTTTTCATTATCACGCGAGTTCCTGGTGCACACGGCTTACAGGGAGCCGCAGAATATTGCACCAGTATTTCTCGTCTGACGTTTATCTGAGCTCTCCCATTCCTTCGCTCAGCCCTAACTGTAGATTGCAGCAGTGCTGATATGAACTACATGACGTATGATTCCCATTTTCCAGTGCAGGTGTCAAAGCTGTGTATGTGCTAATGATGACTGTGTCCCAGGGAGGGAAAGGAAAAGCCCCCTCCCCGCGGGAATTTGGCCGTGGCGAGCAGGTCGCTTCTCCACGCTGTCATTCGTATCAAATGAGGGGCATTACCGGCTGCAGGGTCAGAAAACTGACTTGCATGGAATTATTTTATTTAGACTCTGGACAAAAATAATTAAACATGTGTAAACAAAATTTTCCCCTCTCCTTTTAAATGTGAACTTCCTTGGTTACCGCCTTGGTTACCAGGCATAAAGTTATTAATGTGTAACCACTGAACACACATATGATAAGACGCATGTGACCGAGGCACTCCTGATACCATGAGAAGAATGAATTTGAAGAAAACAAAAAAAGCACTGCTACAAAGCGACTATGAATCCTCAGGTGTCTCTTCTATGGCATCTTTGTGCCTCCCAGGCATTTTATGCACACTGCAATCTTGAATTTTGATTTTAAATCACAAACTGATTTAAGTCTGGGCATTAGTTTCACAGCCAGCAGCAAAGGAGAAACACAATCTATCTTTTCACCGACAGGAATCAATGCCGCCTTGTGAAAAACAGCTATATTTATTTTTTTCTCCTCAGCTGTTTACCATAAAAAGTTCAATCGAAGCTATAAATCTTTATTTTGGGGCATGCCGTCGTTATATTCTGTAACTCTGGTGTCCTTTTAGTTTATGAAAAACAATATCTGAATGATGCATAAATTAGTGTCACAGTTTAAATAAATCCACTCTAAAGGCTGCAGGGTGTTTAGTAATGGCAAGCTCGAAGTCTGATTTATTGCCATTACAAATTTAGTATTTTCCATAATGACAGCATAAAGACATCATCTTTTTTCAAACCTAACCCAGCATTAGCAAGTCAGATCAGTTTGTATGCCCAGGACTGTTGTACTTAAAATGATACAGCACCGCCGCACACACCCTTCCTCTCTCCTCCCTCCTCGCTCTCGGTGGAGCCCAGGGGGGGACAGGAGACGGCTGCTAATTGCAAGCCTGGAACACACGGTGTTAAAAACAGATAACGCTGGATGTGACAGATAGAACAAGATGTCAGAGACAGAATACTGTACGTCAGAGCAAAACCCCGGCTGGGATGGGCGAATTCGGTCACTCATCTGTTTCACCAAAAAAGCCAGAAAAAATTTGGAGCCAAACTCCTGCGGTAATAAATAATTATTTTACAATTATGTTAACATCTCCTCATAGAATTATCAAGGTTTGGCGTCTGTATTACATTCAAACTTGGAGGGGCTATCCAACAGCCGGCTCTCACCTCTCCACCTTCCTATCATGTAAGTGTGTGAATCACCCGACCTAAGCACCAAGTGCAAAACGCACAGCAACACACAACTGTAAAAGAAAAAGTGTCACACTTTCAGCAAAAAAAGAAAGAAAGAAAAAGACCAGGGGGGATGTGCTCAGCAGGAAATGTTCTATATCCAGAGCAGTGAGCAGAGATGTGCAGGAAATACACCACGTTCAGTGTTTGTACACTAAGCTGTATTCTCTGTGCGTGCTTTACTCTTTAAGACACATATAATAAATGCACAGCACTGCACAATATTCTGTTCAGAGAAAAAGCATCCCAGACTGACAACTATGAATACTGGCTGTAGTAATATTGATAGGATGTTGATACAGTGATAGGAGCATAAAATGTGCATGCAGCTGACCTACATCAAGGCAATGGATGGAGAGTAAGGAGCCGGAGGCACTGACAACCATTCAGCCATCAAATATCAAAAGGCCAGCTATGAGTAATGCATTTCCCTGCATAACAGCGACTGAGCCCACAAACCAATGAAATGGGTTACAACGTTGCCTCTTTTAAGTAAATGAATAAGAAAACGCTCTGCACACTCGTGCATGTGTGGAACTGCTGCAGAGATATGAGGCACGTTTTTTTTCCTGTTGGGATCAATTGATTCCCCAGCACATCTCAAGACTTTGAGACTTTGAAGAAGTTATTTCTGAGGCGTACGGGCGCGCTGCCTGACTACACTTTTCAACTTACGGAAAAACAACAAGCTGTGATCCAAGACAGATCAGCTGTAACACGGGAATGTTGAAATATTAGCCCAAAGGAATTATCTTTCAAGGCAGCTGCCACACATGTCACAAACAAGCACGTGTCTGGACTGTGGACTCTGACAGTGACTTTCAAAGCAGTGAGACATTTCCATCACTCAGCTTCTCCTCAGAGCACAAACTACCGATACGTGATACCTGCCTTCAAGCGGACTGTTTGTAGTGATAGACACAACGCTCTGTTTTGATGCTGACGCAATGAAATGCCTCCTTCCTCCAAGTTGTAAATCATCGCTTCTCTACAGAACTGATGAGGTTTCCTGCTAGTGGATACAGCACCGTGCGTTTGGATGTCATTCATTCACTCAAGTACCTGTCATCGTAGCAGAAATCGGCGCCCAGAGTGTTGACATACAGGACCAGAGCCACGGCGCCGCACAGCAATTCTGCAAACATTTCTGCCTCGCACGCGCGCGGGGAAATACTAACAAAAACAAAACTAAACAAACTGGGAAATGAGAAAAAATAAAGAAAATTAAAAAGATGCAAAGCGAGACACAGAGAAGCAGCGAGTCCCGGTTTCTAGTCCCTCTCAGTCCCCGTCTTTGTCAGGATGTCTCTGCGAAAACAAGTCCATTCTCTCCCCCCCATCATCCTCGCTGAAGTGCGCAAAGTGGATAATCCATAGGTGGCTTTCTTTCTAACCCATGTTGGGTCTGAGCCCGAGAGCTTTTTATCCCGCTGAGAGTTGGGCAGGAAATAAAACACAAGCAGCGTTTCGTGGATCTGTGACAACACACGCAGCACGCCTCCCTGACACAGAGGAGGATCAGCCTCTGATGCTCAGCGGCCGCTGCTGGCTAAACGTCGCGATTGAGACAGAGGTCAAGTCAGACAGTCTGGAATTGTCCAACATCCGAGTAGACTTTCAAAATAAACTTTCCAGTGAGCAGCGCGAACAAAAACAGGTGTCCAAGTGCATCTAAAGGTTGACAAAAGAACACGGTAGCCTTATTTAATGAAAGTCCTGCGATGTAGTGTGAGGATGTAGATGAGCAGATAAAACAAGGCGTAAAAGACACATAACTGCTTTTTGACCACACATGAGGTTCATTTTAACAAAGCTTTATATTATTCAGTGAGCTCCCCCATATAGGATTTTTATATATAGCCTACTCTTTTAATAATTAATATTTAGTTTTCTAATATAACTTCATTTCTGTCAAACCTTAAGATTTAATATGGACGATTAATCTACTTTCCTTCCGCTCCAAACCTTCGCATTTCTGCAAACTTGACGCAGCTATGCTCCTAACACATGTGGTTTGAGAGAACCCGAGCGCATGCGCACCTCCCCTCCTCTAGAAAGGGGATAAATCACACTAGGTGGGGCTGAGAACCGCTGGTAGGGGTCACTTAATACCGCTAAGAGTAGTCCATAATGTCAAGGTGGTCCTTAGAGTGGAGTTCGAGGGTATGCTTCATGAACGAATATCATATTAAATTTCATAAAACCTGTCACTGTAATCTGTGGCGCTCATCTAATATCTACAAAAGACAATAACATATAATATATTTGCTGGCTACAGCTATTATTGCTTACGTAGGAGAATTAATAATTAAAGAAACACAGGCTTGCTTGGCTGTAAGAAATATTTCCCTCTACTTTAAATGTGGCTTCAGTTTGCTGCACATGTAGACATACAGGGAGCAGCAGCTGAAGCAGACACACACATCCCGTGCGCTTGCCTTGATGACGATTCTTATGACAGAAAAGGTAACAGTTACTTATTAAAAGCTACATTATTGTAATTTATGTCAGTCCAATGACAAGATGGTGTGAGAGCAGAGATCACTTTGACCTAAAAGACTGACTTTCTTAGATAAATGATGACGGGAAAATCTTTTCCTGCTTTTGATGTGAAGAGCAGATTATATGTTTACCACCCTGAACAATGAGTCGCCACAGTGTGTTTTCAGGAACTTCTTTCTCCTCAACAAGGGTCGGAAAAGTTGTAAAGCTGGGCCCAAAGGGACCACTAGAGGGCCCTTAGGCCAAGAATATCTGTGAGAAGACTAAACAAGGTAAATTATTTCAGCCTCTAATATACAACTGAATGCATTGTCCTTAGCTAAATACCGAACATTTCCGATGATTTTCCCGTGATTGCACAAAATTGCCACTTTAGAAGTGAACAAGCAAAACAAAGCTGGGTGTTCTTTTTCATGATGAGTAAATTCAGTGTCTGGTAATTATTAAACTCTCCCAGACTTAGTCTTTTATTATCAGTTTTACATGGCCAGCGTGTTTCTACATTTCCAAAAACAATACATTGCATTTCGAAATTAAAATGATCATCACGACCGTCAACATGATTCTTGGACTTCCTTTAAGAGTATATTGCACAACACAAGGAGGTATTAGACCAGCGGCAAAGAAAGAAGAGAAGAAAAGAATAATTGCAAAAGTGTTGCAGACAAAGTCAGTAGTCTGGCGACTGCTGTTGATTCAAGGTTGTTTCAATAGGCAAGCCCCATCTGTCAGGGCAGCATTTCAATGTAGCCTTTCACAGGACAGCAGCAGGACACTGTGATGTAATACATTTCAGGAATTAATTAGTCTGATCAAAGTTTTTCTGTTTTTTGGCTTAGAGTCTCTGTTGACTGATTATTCATGCTCCTTTTTATTTATTTATTTATTTATTTTCATCAGGTCCATAAATACGTTTATTTTCAGGTTCAAAGCGCATAGATTACTTACCACACCTCTGATCACTGGATCCTTAAATAAAATTCATAATATATCATTATGAACATAACTCACTTGATATATATATATATATATATATATATATATATATATATATATATATATATATATATATATATATATATGATGGTTAGTTCTCAGCGTCACACATATAAATGTTTCACCAAAGTTAAAACATGTGCGTCTGGGGGTGAATGAGAGAAAGAAGAGTGTCCTGGCAGGGTGGAGGGAACGGGAGTGTTGCCCGATGTATGTGACAGAAGAAGACCTCCCTGTACGGATCCTGGACGGTAAAAGAAATTACAAGGACACGACTAATAGTAGGTTCAACGGCACATCTGAGCCGCAAATCGCCCGTGCATGGAATGAAAATAATGATGCAAACGTGAGCATGTTAAAGCAGAAAGTGACACTAAATGCAGGCTTTCTGAAGTATGGCTTTGCATGAAGCCAAGCAGCTTAATCCACTTTGTGGACGGTTTGGAGGAATATGCATTCTGCACAATATCAAATAAGAAAACATTTAATATCAGCAGAATGTAATAAATGTTATCTTGACCAGGGTTAGGAATGTGAACTTTCTTTTATTCCTCGTGCGTTCTCCCACTTTTGTCTGCAGGATATCAGACCTCAGCTTTTTAGCAATCAGGGACAACATGACATCATTAGTTCGAGATACGAGCTCCGAATATCATCTCGACACTGCTTACTCAGCAGTAAACTATCTTGAGCAAATTACTTTTCGCTTGAGAGCTGATGGTGGAAGCATCAGTGGAAACATAATGCTGAGTGGAGGTAAAAAAAAGGAAGATGTCCATCAAATGAAGAGGAGTGGCATTTCAATTAATATAATTTGTTGTTCTCTTTTTCACTGGAGAGTTTGCAAGTCTGTCCACACGACAGGCTCATTAACTCTGACTCAAACTGAGGAGAAGGGAGTTTGATGGACTTTCTCCAGTGGATGGTGTCGTATTGAGCACTGGTTTTGGGAGATTTAAGGCACCTGCTCGTGTGATGTCAGGAAGATTAGACTGAACTGCTTCTAAATATGGCGATAACAGTTCTCTCACATAGATTCTCTCTCCAACACATTTTCGTGGGGCGCTGGTACATAGACAGAAACAGATCCAATTTAAAAAGCAATTAAATTGTGAGCAGAGAAGAAAGCACTTTCTATTATCTTTAGGACAAACTTGCCCAAATCAGAGGTACATAACCTCAGGTTCTTTAACTGTTTTTTGAAGATCTGCACTACCTTTTTCTCAACAAGTATCCACAACCAACTTAGGAATCCATCCACATACTCTGCATCTTCCTTTGAACCGCGATGCCTCCTGCAGTGTCAGGCGTGCTGCTCTTCTCTTTTTCTCTCAAGTTTAAGTAGAGAAGGAAAGTCTTGATCTCTGGCGAAGAAGGGATTTTTTTTCCCTTAAAGCCAGAAATCTTTCTGAGAAAGATTCGTGTGATTTTCTATGTGAAAATTAAAACAAGCTATAGAAGAATAACTGATTTTAAAAAATGTGCATGCATATTACAAGTCGTCTCTGCTAATGATGTAAAAGCTGGCAAGAATATGTTTGCATTGTTAACATTTCATAGACTTTAAGCATAAAAACATCTGCCACAACAACAGAAATGGTTTAAAGCCAACATGGAAAAGGAGAGGGGATTTTTATGGCCCAAAGACATAAAGGAAGGAGAACAATAAAAACTGTCTACAAGAACAGAAAACCAGAGAATGATGGAGAAAATGAACCATTCCCATGGTTTATTGTAACACTGTGAAATGTATAATATTAAATGTCTTCTTGAATTTTTCTTATCATTAGCAACGGTGGCTTTGGTAACTTCCCTTTCTTCTTGTTTAGGAACCAAATTCTCCACAGGAGCAGATGCCAGAACAGCAGCAGCCTGCTCTAGCTTTCAAAAAAGGAAAAAGAAAAACAATAGATCCTCGAATAAAGTTAAGCCCAGGCTGAGCTTAGCCAAGATCTTCCATCTGTTTATGCTATACAGACATAGGCATTGTCAGAGGAATGCTGTGGCTTTTTTGTGGATGCCATTTTTCCTGTTAACTCAACCCAAGGAAAGTGGACAACTGCAACTGATCAGGAGATCACTGCGGTGGCGGTGGTATACAGATTACCGTGCCAGGCCGTACGTGTGCTGCCAGCAGCACGCCGCCCGTGTTCTTTTCAGCACAGGCACAGAGGTGCTCCTTCTCATCTGCATAATGAAATTACCCGCAGCAAGGTCTTTCCACGGATGAATCAACATCTCCACTCCAGAGAAAATCACTGAAACCTTCGTTATTCCTAACCTCTGCCTCGATAATGGCTGGTACTGGACCGACTCCACTGAACAATATAACTGTGGGTCGTGTTTAATCTTTAAAAGCTGCAAAAATGAACATTTATGTCTTTCTATGGCACAGAAATGATCTTCTGCTTGAGCAATCTTGTAATATTGTCTCTTGATATTGTCCTTAGGATACTTCAACAACCAGACATGGTTTAAAACTGTTTAATAGACCCTGATCCTTAACAAAGTCTCAACAAATAAGTGAACGAAAGCACCATAAGGAATATTTAAAATTATACAGAAAAAGGAAGAAATGGTTTGTAGAACAGGACGAAGGAGCATGAGAAGCTTCAGAAGTAACAAAGTCTCAGAGAAGAGCTCGAGAAGATGTGGAGGGTGAAGGTAACAGTGGTCCCAGTGGTAATCGGAGCACTAGGTGCACTAGGTCCGGTGACTCCCAAGCTTGGCACGGGGCTCCAGCAGATCCCAGGAACAACATCGGAGATCTCTGTTCAGAACAGAGCAGTCCTAGGGACAGCTAGGATACTGCCCAGGACCCTCAGGCTCCCAGGCCTTTACCAGAGGCCTAAACCAATAAGAACACTTTAAAAACAAACCTTTTAAATCTGGATGCATGTTGGGTTCATTTAAAATGTGCAGGTGTGAAGCAGATAAAACTTTGAATTCTCAGTAAGAGTCCAAATATATAAATATATAGTATTAAAATATATAAAATATGCATGTTTGCCTTTCTTCTTAGCTGTGTTTTGTTGTTCTTATTTTACTGATACTTTCACTAGTATCTGGCAAGGTACAAAAAACTACCAGAGTGCAAACACATGCAGCTTATTAATGGGATTCCAGCCTTAAGGGCACATTACTTAATTTTCTGAAGGTGTCAAACATGCAAACGTTTTTATGTTTGGGGATTTTCTCGACACTGGGGTTGTAGGTTTTAAAATGTGTATTTGTTTGTGAATGCTGCCAGAGCATGTATGCATACTACTGATTATTGATTATATTATCATCTTTGAGTCTAGTATCCTGAATATGTACAATACTTGATTAGATATATTATATAAAAGTGCACCTTTTGGCCTCAGGACTGCATATAGAGAGGAATGTGCAGGTAAATCTGATGCAAGGACATTTTTCTCTTATATCTTTGTTGTTGTTTTTTAATGGCATGAAAAAAGAAAAATAAAGAATCATTTTAACCATTTAAAGATTTTCCAGTGAAATCTGTCACCCAAATCCTATAAACATATCCCGAGAGGATGTTTATAATCTTTTTATTGAAGACACAGCTGAATCTGTCGCAACAACCTGAGCTATGAATCCCAGGACTGTAGTTGTGTTGTTCCACTGCGAGTGTCTAGATGTGTTGCACATGTATATAAACCAGTGTGTCTGTTTATAGGAGCGTGTGTTTATTTCAGGGTTTTTTTCCCCAAGTGTAACATTTGATCCTCAGCCTGAGTGCCTCTGATGAGAACCACAGCTGATCGGAGCTAATGTGTTCAGCAGAGGATTGAAGAAGAAAACCGAGTCGAAGATTCCTTCAAACGTCAGCTCAGGTCTCTTCTGCCTGCAGTCTCTCTGCTCTCTGTATCTGCTAAATGCACGGCAGAGGAGGCCAAACTTTGAATAAACGTCTTGGTGATGACAAGGAATTCTGTGTTTTCTGATGTCTTGAGACTTACATAGAATTACATGGTGGTTGGTCGCGAGTCTCTCGGCTCTTCTGCAGTTAGGGAGACGTTTGAATGAGGGAACATGGATGCAAACAACCAGAAGGAAAAAAGGAAACATGTTCGTGAATATGACACTGGCCAATTACTTAAACAGCACAAAAAAAAAAACCCATGCCCAAATAAATTTGGACATAATTCGCAAAAGGAAAAGTGCAGAAATTACTCATTATTAATGTCCCTGCAGCCCATAAAACCATGACAAATACAAAGCACTTAAAACTTAGGGCATTTAAAATTGTGGACTTTGGATTGTTGATCTTGAAGTTTCTTAACTAATAAAAAATTCCACACAAACCTCCTTTATTTGGTGTATTTGAAGTGTTTGTTGACACTTTGTAGACTTTCTGAGGTTATAAAATACAATCATGAGCAAAAAGTCTCAAGTCACCTGATTTTGTATATGTTTCAAGGCTATGGGAAATAGGTGCTATGATGTTTTCATTAAAATTTGCACAAACATGAAAATATAGCGTGTGAGGCAAAAACTGAGTTTTAAAAAAATGTGTTTATCATTCTAACAAGTTTAAAAGTTTGGTATGACCACCTTCATTTTTCAGCACAGCCTGAACTCTCCTTGGCAAGCTTTCTCAGAATTTCTTTAATTAGCCTTCACAAATAGTCCTCTGGGCTTCTCGGAGGACATTCAAGACTCTTCTTTAAACTGTGGTAGAGCCTCCACCCTGTTTCACAGATGGCTATACTCACTGTTGTACTTTCCCTAACTTCTCTGCACATATTGACAGCTAATTAAACCAAAAAGTTCAAATTTTATTTCATCAATCCATCAGACTCATTGCAGCTGATTTCACTGCAGTTCTTGTGTAATTTGGTGTGCCTCAGCCTTTTTTTCTTGCTTCTGTTCTTTAAGAATGCCTTCTTGACAGCGACCCTTTTATTGCAGTCATTTCTGATGATTCAGTGAAGGCCCCGACACATCTCTCAGCTTCTGTTCTTTGGTGGATTTTTGACTTTCAGATACTGTTCATCTACAAACTGTGCATTTTTTAGGCCTGACACGCCTTCTTTTTTCCACCACTTGTGCATTTTCCTCATTTCTTTTAAGGACACGCTACACATAATATCAACATATGCAAGTTTTTAAGTAATGGCTCTTTGGGAATCACCTTGTCAATGAGCAGTGTTGGTCAAGTTACTTGAAAAAGTAATCAGTAACTAATTACTGATTACTTCCCCCAAAAAGTAATCCCGTTACTTTACTGATTACTTATTTTCAAAAGTAATTAATTACTTAGTTACTTTTTTAAAAACACGATTTACAACCTGAGTAGGTGATAAAGTGATAGATCTTTCAGCCCAATTCTACTTTTTCTGCATAATCCATCATATAAAATGTAATCAAATGGAAAAGTCTCTTTTTAAAACTTGTTTTATTAGTTTTAATCTTTTAACTTTATGCATCAAGCAAAAATTTAATTATCTGCAACATTCTCTGACTGGAAGAAATTAGTTTAACATTTAAACCTATTTTCTGCACATTCCAGAACATAAAATAAAATATTTTTTGTGTTTACACTCAGTCTTTCAAATAGATGCAAGTAAAACACAGCAGAAAATAAATAAAGTCAAAGACTCAGCGGTCCTGTTGCTCTATTTTCACCTGTAAAGCAGGAGTTGGGTAGGCGGAGGTTTACCCTGGTGCAGGTGTGCCGCGGTCAGTGGAAGGATCCACGAGTTTCTCTGTGAGTTTCCCATTACGTCGTAGCTACTCGGCGCTTGTTGGAAGTTTAGGGGTTTTTTTCACTGTAAAAAGAAGTTTTCTTCCCACGCACAGCGGACACTAATGTTTTTGTCACTTTTTATGGAATCAAACTCAAAGTAAGGTCAGTACTTCCACGCTTTAAACGCTGCACGCTCATACTCTCTCTGCACTGGATATATGATCCACTGTTGATCTGCACACAGCTGTTGCCACGAACTTCGCTGTCATGAGACATTCTCACAAAAAATCACGGTTTTAGTAACGCAGTAACGCAGCGTTCCTACAGGAAAGTAACGGTAATCTAATTACCGTTTTTGCAATAGTAATCCCTTACCTTACTCGTTACTTGAAAAAAAGTAATCGGATTACAGTGACAAGCCCATCTCTATCAATGAGTGGAAAACAAACAAAAAAATAAATAAACAAACAAATGATTTAATGCCTAAGTATATTATCTTTGACATAAAGCTCAACTAAAGTAATGGGAACATATTGTTATTATTATGGTTTATTACTATGGCTGCTATGGTAGCTGGGATAGGCTCCAGCCCCCCTGCCACCCTGATAAGGATAAACAGCAGAGAATAGATGGTTGGTATTATTGCTATTATTAATTATTGTTGTTGTTTTTGAGACTGTCTGATGGTAACACATGAAATCTGTTTTTGTGTAGTTGCTACTGTCACATACGAAGATGTGAAGCCAAGATGAACCTTCACTGCTGGTGAGGTAATGACGGCAACTCGTCACTCTCTGAAAGTGACCCATGATTGTTATTGTCAGCTGTCCAAGTCAGTCCTCTCTGTGAGATATTTTTTGATGAGGCCTCACTGTTTTGGGCAGACCTCAGAAGTGGAGCCTTTTTGGAGGATGCTGGCCTGACAGCTGCCTGTTTGGCAACTTTTATTTCGCCTCTGTGCAGCCCTTGAGGACAGCCTGGCTGTTTGTTGTCAAGTTTGGAGAGACTGCAGAGTTTCACTGTGTTCCCATCGAGTGGTAGGGGATAAGGGATGTTGTGGTGCTGCAATCCGTGTTCTCATGTCCTCAGAATTCACTTGATGAATGTATGTTTAGATTCTTCTGTATCTAGAGCAGCATTATGACTTCTGGAAAACCATATCCCAGAAAATTTCCAAAACACCTAGAATCTGCTTTTAACCTGAAAGTTTCTCTTTTTCAAACACATGATTTTGATATTAGCTCAAAGTAGCTATAAGCAGTCAGACAGACAATATCGCAGAAACTGTAAAAGGTAAAATCATTTAAACGAGTTCCTGGAAGATGTTCTTGGGAAATAAGAATCTATTGTCAATAGACAGTCCAATAATTTTATCAAGATGTTCTTCTGATTGTCGTCAGCACAGACATCCAGCTAAGACTGCAATCTCTGCACATAAAATGAGAATGTGAAGCACTCAGAGGGGTCTCGTGATGTGCTCTGCATCAGCAACACCATCTCTGTCAGTTTGCTCCTGTGCTGTAAACATGTGCTATGATTTATAGCGCAGCGAACACATAGTCGGGAATGACTAGTCACTGAATTCTAATGTGCCCAAGCAAAGCCGTGCATGCAAATGTCTTCCTCCTCTCGCCTTTGCCAACACACTTGTCGCCCTATTTCTCCTTCATCCTCCTCTCCCTCTATTTCTCCTCTGTGCCCACTCTCCTGCTCTTGCTGTCGCTCTGACTTACTTTCATGCTTTCTCTCAGGAGACGGCACTCAGTCGACAAAATGTTCAGCATGCTTTTTACGTAGTGGAAGACAACACATAAGTTAGGCTAAGGCAAGTTCCTCCAGTTTCTTTGTCCTTATTTCTACTGCGTTCTTTTCTTCTCGGCTCAAGTATAGAATTCAGAGCCAGGAATTCACATGGTGCTTCAGTGTTTAAGTGGTGCCACACACCAGGATATTAGGATGGATTGATCTGAAGCAGACGTGCGGTACCCACTGTTTAGGACTGAAAGAAATGCACTTCTGCTGTAATTTGTCCATATAATGTGGTTTCGGTGATTATGTGTTATTATACTTCAGAGAAAACCAACATCTTTTTTTGGTAATAATGTCTATTACATATATGATGCAACAAAGACGAATGCTTTTAGAGACAAACAAGTGGGATCAAATAAATACAAATGTTTTTTAAAAACACTTAATAAGTTTCATGTGTGTTTGGGCTAGAACTGAGATTTAGTGACACTGCGCAGAGCTCGTCCCTGTCACGATGCCATGAAGCTTCATTTACCCGAAGCTTGATCGAAAAAGACATGCTATGTTTGGATTTGTTGTTCAGAGATCAAGGCACCAACGAGGGTCAAGATACATGAAAGCGATAAAAGAACATACTGCATTGGTTTAAAAATATGTCCTGAATGCAACTGATCTAAACCCTGTAATAACTAAACTCCAGTCTACGGTGCATTTCCTAAAACAAGCTAAGCACAACAAGCACTCGGGCACTCGCTGCTCTCATGTTTGCCAGCAAGGCCAAGAGATGACAGATACTAAACAAAGGCTGGCTGCTCAAAACACCACAACACCACAAACAACTTCGACATATTCTCCATCAAATGTAATGAAATTGGATTTAAATGTCGCATGTACACAAGAACATCTGCCGGGCCTTACGTAGATGGATCTGACTGTGAGGCAATTTGGGTCGATGTGCCAATGAAAAACATGAATGATGTTTATTCTTTTCTTTTTTTTTTATCTCTGCCCCTCACTCTTTGGGCGTGTCAGACAAATGGAACTGAATTGTTACAGAAGACTGTTTTCTACTGACAAAGAATAAGATGCAGTAGGAGTTGTTTGCTGCTGATTAGCATTATTTCCAGTCTCAAAAAACCAACCAGCCCTCATTTTTCAGGAATTGGGCTAAAAGCTAAAGCCAACATGGGGTTGTACCTGGGCTTGGTAGCTGTAGGGGTGGGTAGGGGTGCCAAATCATGCAGTTCCTCAAATAGCCACTTGAGGCAGAAT
The DNA here is from genome assembly GCF_057381915.1 of Diplotaxodon limnothrissa. NCBI lineage: Eukaryota > Metazoa > Chordata > Actinopteri > Cichliformes > Cichlidae > Diplotaxodon > Diplotaxodon limnothrissa. The sequence continues at coordinate 3,386,331 of NC_140602.1, forward strand.
GGCTATTGACTCCCATCCATCCTTTTTCAGGGTTGCAGGGGGGCTGAAGCCTATCCAAGCTGTCTTAGGACAAGAGGCAGGTTGCACCCTGGACAGGTCACTAGTCTGTCACAGGGCTAACACATAGACACAGACAACAACACTTATGGGCAATTTAGTTACCAGGTAACCTAACCCCACTAACTGCATGTCTTTGGACTGTGGGAGGAAGCAGGAGTACCCAGAGACAACCCACACAAACACGGGGAGAACATAAAAACTCAGCACAGAAAAACCAGCCTGATGGCGGAAGTGAACTCAGGACCTTCTTGCTGTGAGGCACCAGTGCTAACCTATTGTCTCCCATAGTATTACAATACTCAACTTTGGAGTAAAAATAGAAACATTTACATTCGGATACAAAAATATCTCTGGTCTTCGTGGCTAATTTCATGTTGTAGTATTTTATTTCTAGTACTTTACTTCTGTCACTTAGTTCTTATTTCTAGCCATCTGTCTGTTTTATATTACAGATGTACAATGATAACCACGCTTGCTAGCATCTACTGATAATTTAGTGCACTATTATCTTGTCCAAATATGGTCACTTTTGGCTCCACAAAAACAAAATGATCATAATCGTACAACTGAGTTTATACAAAGAAAAAATGTGTAATGAAGGCTACAGTGACCTTTTGTACACAGAGTCTATGAATATTCCTGCAGAGCAGATATTAGAGTGCACTGTGTTTACCAGTTTACTGATGCGGTCGATCCAATCACCCATTAATGTAAATCAGAAATGAATAAGTAAGAGTTTCTGAGTGCACACAGTGTATGCACAAACCTGCTCGTTGCCAAAACCCTGGAGATAATAAGAGGAGAGAAATGGCGCCAAGTCCAATCTGAAATTACAGAGCGCTCCGATACAGCATCTCAGTGGCCTCGTATCACGAGTAATGACCGTGGGTGAAATCTTTCCACATGCATAATGATGTCTTTTGTCCTGCGCAGTTCTTTGGGTGCTGTGATATTTCAAACTGTTTATATCATCAACTTAGATTACACGGACCCTCTGCTCTGCAATTCCACCACACTTCCCTGTGATATAGGATACAGTGTCACTGAGGCTCTAATGGACTCTTTAATCTGCACATCTTTTCAACACAGCTGCCACACGCAGCAGACATGGGTGGGGACAGATGTGGAGGATGTCGAGGAAAATATTTTGACTGGTGATAAACAGTGGCTTGGTCGTGTTTGGATATTTTTCCTCAACATTTCAGTTTTCAAGGAGATTGCGTTGGGCAGGTCCGTGTGTTTATTTGAGCTCTTTTCTGTTCTGGACATCTGGAAGCGATTCAAAAAACGATTTCTTTTCTTTGTTGTGTCCAATCAAATGTGGGCACGTGAGCTAGCTTTCTGTTTTTCAATGCTTTTAATTGGCTGTCCTGGGTTTTCTATGACACACATATGTCTAATTTAACACACCAGCTTATTGCTGAGTATTAATGCTGAGTTCTAATAAAGAAATTCAAATGCTCATCCCGAGTTGTCATCTTAGTTAATCATTAAATTTTTAAACAGGGGATTTTCCCGCTACTCAGTAGGAAACGCTGTGTCCTCACAAATCGAGAGCAAAGTAGATTCGTTTCCCATAAAATATCCTTATTGCCTTGAAATTCAGACTTTGACATGACACATGTGTAAACACTGCCTCTTTTATCATAGTTAGATAACATAATGTCTTGGTGGTCCAAACGGAAGTGACAGTCAAATCAATTAATCCTAGTGACTCCAAGAGGGTCTGATGGGAAACAGTCTCAATGCATCGATCTGCTTCTGTTCCCTCGATTGAAAAAAACAAGAGAAAATGGTCAACACCTTTATACAAAAGCAAACACAGAGGTAACGAACCGCACAGTGTTTCTGAGTAACAGAGAAACACAATCTTTGGTTCTCGTGTAATCTGAGTGGTCATTAATAAAACTGCTGTAAATGTCAGACTGTAAAGGTCCAAGTGTTGCTAAGCCATCACTTATTGTATTGTCATGAACACTAATGGTAGACTTTGAATCGCAGGCTGTGGTTTGATGAAGGCAATAGCAGGTTAATTATTACGATGATGATCAGAAGTTTTTTTTAAGCAACCTTTTGTCCTTGCTGCAATCATTTAATGCAGGTTACACAAAGTTCAGCTGAACAAATTGCTTTCATAACGGGAGAAGAGCAGAGAGTCGTGAATAAACAAAGCGCTCTCCAAAGTCAATGTGAGCAAAGCAGGAAGAAACTTCCTGTACTGGGACCCCAGTTAAAATAATTTAAGCGAGCACTGATATCCTAAAAATGATCTGAATTTTAAAAAAGGAAATAAAATGGAAAAAAAAAGGAAATTAGCAATGACAGTAACCTGTTGAACTTGACTTATTATTACAGTATATTATATGACAAATCTAATTAAAACAATTCCAGAGATGATGAGTATAAATTCATGAATAAAGACATATATAGATATGGACTCAGAAATATAGTTCATAGGGTCCATCTAGCACTGGGTTTCACCCTCCTTTTGCCTTCAGAACTTCCTTCATTCTTCTTGGCGTAGATTTAACAAGGTGCTGGAAACTTTCCTCACAGATTATGGCCGTGTTGACATGATGGCGTTATACATTTGCTGCAGATCTGCTGCACATTCATGATTTGAATCTCCTGCTACACAACCTTTCTGAGGTGCTACTGGAGTTAGCTCTGGTGACTGTGAAGGCCATTTGAGTACAATAAACACAATGTCATGTCCAAGAAACCAGTTTGAGATGATTTGAGGTGTACCAAGAAAAATATCTCCCCATACAATTTCCCCACCACTAGGAACCACTGATGCAACGCAGAATGGGTCATACAGTCATGTTGTTTACAGTAAATGGTGACGCTGCCATTTGAACGAGAGCAAAAGTCTTGACTAACCATGCAACAATGTTCAAGCTTTCTCTTATCCAATTTTGGCAAACCCACACAAGCCTGCACCACATTCCCGTCCTTTCCTCACAGGAATTCTTCTTGCGGTCTTCTGCTGCTATGGCCCACTTACTTAAAAGTTCAACATATTGTACATTCAGAGATACTTTTCTGCGTATCCTTGGTTGTAATGAGTGGCTGTTTGAGTGGCTGTTGCCTTCCTCTCAGTCTAAGCAGTCTGGCTATTCTCCTGCGAGGCTTTTTAACCCAAAGAACTGCTGCACTATGGATTTCTTTTAGGCCACTCTCATTACCAGGAAAATCTTGACCTCAACAACCATGCCACATTCAGTTTGATTTAAATCGCATTTGTCTCCACTTTGATACCCGATTCCAACTTCAGGTCATCTTAACTATGTCTACACGCCTAAACGCACCAGTTTCTGTCATGTGATAAGTTCATTAGATATTAGCACACATATAAGCAGTTGAACAGGTGTAACGAAAGAAGTGGGTGAGATATATATTATACATATAAATATAACAGGCTATGTAGTGCTATACAGAAAGTCAGTAGAATATATCAAAAGAAAAGAAATACATGATAGTGAAATTATACTACACTAGTACATCATAGGATTATTACTACAGGCGTAGCATGATGTATTGTTCTATTGTGGTAGGGTGACGGCCGCTACTGTTTATGCTACTACTCTCATGGCTCCATTCATTATGCATCATTTTGGTGATACATAATGAATGGGACAAGATGCAAAAGGTAAATGCAGATTGTCCACATTTTAGCCGTGCAATCAAACCATCTTTTCAGAGAGCTGCCCTCACATAACCCTGGGCTTCTTCTTTGCCATTTGTCTCAGCACTTCATGCTGTTGAGCATCATCTAAACACAGGTCAGTTGCAATAATATCTTGATAAACAAGTATATAGAACCCTTTGTTTTTATTTTAAGAAAGAGAGGGGAGCGTTTGTGTGGAGTCGTGGAAATGCATGCTATTCTAGAACCCTTTGGCATCTGTCGATACCTTTAATTAGTAAATATATTCATAATGTGTTTAAGATGCTGAAGAAAACCTCTGGGAACCAGGGAGTCTATTTTTTCTATTTGTACAGTGAGTTCTTCCCTTTGCACTTCCCATGAAGGGCCTTTTTTGGATTCAGCACAAGTTGTTAAGGGCATCTATTCCAATACTCAGACTTGTTTTTTTACTCTATGTAGGAAGTGATTTATTTACAGCTGTTAGACACATGATGACAGCAGCCATTGTATAGCTGCATGCTTTCTGTAAGCATCACACAAAGCATGTGGAGTGGAAGAACAGCCGTACAAACAACAGGATGTGACAATGCAATGCCCCGAGTGGCCCTCTTTCTCTCGGCTTTAAACCAACATGCGAACATCTTGAAGCGCTTAATCAGATCAAGGCCTCCTTTTTCCCCTCATGTAGCCTCTCTCCTTTAGAAGTGGTGGGCAGCCCGGAGTGAACATACTCCACCCATATGCAGTATCCCAAAAAGTGAGGATTGAGGTCCGTGAGAATCCAATTAGCCCCTGGCTAAATCTTTTGACGATGATGGTTTTTCCATGGGGCAGAAATGCAGACAGATATATTTTTCAGAAATATGTTTTGACCTTTACTTAAGAGTAAATAGGTAATTATATTTTTGATTGGACAGCCCATACAGTATCAGTAATTCTAGAGTCTGATGAAGCTCTAGGCAACAATTTACAGTAGTGTCCCTTCAACCAGCATTCATCACCGTTCTAAACAATCTGACACCAACAATAATAACCGTAGTCGTATAAAAGCACGGGCAAAACACGAGAAATAGCAGAGACCATGTTTACTTCTCTAACAATGCCTAAAACCAAGCTGACTAGTTATGAACTGCTGTAGTTTAACGACTAGTATAACTACCAGGAAGGACTCCTTCAACCTTAATTCTAACAAGTGGCCAAAATGAGCCTTTAGCACAAACCAATAAATGGTTCTGTGGCAGATGTCTCCATTTTATACAGTGATCCAGTAAAATTCACACCTGAAAAACTAAGATGAAGCTTTACATTATAAAGGATTTATTTCCCTTTCACTGCCAAACCGTTCTTTCACAGTTTCATGTGTTGCCAGAAGACAGGACGAGAATCACAAATCAGGAGTTTCGTGGTAAGTTTGGGGTCACACGGAGACGCACTCTTTGCAGTGTAGTAGCAGAGATCGCAGATTTCTCTTACATCCCTCACATTCACATTACAAAGCCACTGTTCATCCATAAATCTCACCATCTGCAGCCCATCTTCACACTCAAACACACAAGCCCAAAACCATGATATCACTCCTGTCTATCTCATACTATAAGACTTGGGTTCATCTGCACACACACACACACACACACACACACACATGAAATGTCTGGATTATATGCAACAATGCACACACTATTGTGAGTGAACCAGAGAGGAGGGATCAGCCAATAAACAGTGAAATGAGTTAGGGGTGGAAAATTCTGCAGAGCCAGGCATCACATTTCTAAGCTTCAAACAGGAGTTTGACTCAGTAAGCTCAGTTCGGCATTGGCTGTTGGCTTCTGAGTAACTAATAAGTTTTTGTGTCAGACAGGTATTCATTTGCCTTGGTTTTAGAATCTCTTGCAAGCAAACTATATTTCACTTTGATGGTTTTCAGTCCAGTGTTTCATATTTTCAGAACAGCAAACAGGTGTAGGTCCCGAGGTCCTGGCTTGCATCAAAATACAGCACATACAGCAATTTTTGGATTTTTGCACAAAGCAAAGCTTTTGAACGGTCATATAAATAAAACACCTATCTTAGCCCGGAGCTTTTGTGAAAGCAGGAGTGCATTAGCAGACAAACATCAAAATGTGCCCAGAGTGTGACAAATGAATTTGGGAGTATGGGACCTGGAACTTAAAAAGCTGCTTCTTGATATTTTCGAGGTGCTTAGTTCAGCATTCAGCGTTGATCAGCTGGAAAACCTGTTGCATTCACCTTAAATACTTAAGACTGCCATGACCTGGATGACCCCGGAGCTACAAAGATATATACTGGGGGGGGGGGGGGGGATATAACATCATGATAAATATACTGAATATAAAGAAATTAACTGTGGTGATTTGAGCGCTTTTCTTTCTTTTAACCTCCTAAGACCTGAACTCTTTCATGCATTTTTAATTTCTCTTTGTTATTTGGGCTGATTGGGACCTGATGAATGTAAAAACAAAGAATTATCTTTTTATCTGATTTTGCTCTACAAGGGCCTGATATCCACATACGAGGACACTCGTTTTAAATTTCAGTATAATGTCCTCGTAAGTGGATATCAGGCAGGTAGAGCAAAATTCAGTATCGTGGTCTAGACAGTCCAAAATGTGATGTCCACATATGTGGGCAGCAGGTTGTAGGACATTCAATATAATCAAAAATTATCCCGTTATTATTAATCCAAAAAACACAAACTGACCTCACTGACTGATCCATAAAACACACAAAGATGAATTTAAAATAAAGTCAAAGAGGTAGCATACTGATGTTGGGCATAAAAAGGGAAGCTGTGAATCTTCTGACAAATCTAAGAGGGTTTTTTTCATGTTTGTTGAGCCAGCTGTGTATAGAACATTTGATCAGTGAGACCCAGGTGATAATTATTACGATTAAACGAATGTAAATTCTGCATGCTAATGTAAGTGAGCCGGTCCATTGGATTTGCCTTGGGAAGAAAACCATCAAGATTCAGCATTTTAAGTATTGGGATGTGTCATGGTCCTGGGTCGTTGACCCAGCGTCTTGCGTTTTTTCTGATCTGTATTAGTTAGGGTTAACCTGAAGTTTGGTGTATTGTCAGCCCTACCTGTGTCTGTCCTTGGTGCTCTGTTCATGTCCCCGTGTTGTGTTGTACATCAGTCTGTTTCCTGTTTTATTTTGAAGGCTCGTGTTCTGGATTTCCTGTTCTGTTCTGAAGGTCTGTGTCTGTTGTTATTGTGTTCAGCTTGTCTCCTCCGGTCCCCAGGTGTATTAGGTTCAGCTGTTCTTCCCTCCTGTGTGTGATTACCTGATTACCTTGTGTGTGTATATTTAGTGGGTGTCGGTCTGTGTTCGTTGTCGGCTCGTCTGCGTTCATCCATGTATCACTGCATTCTTCCGTGTATCTCTGCGTTCTATGGTGTTCCTGTCTCTGCGTCTCTCTGCCCCGCACCCCTTTTGTATGGTCTCAGGTTTGTCACTTAGTTTCTCCCAGTTTAGGTTTCCGTTTGTGATTACTCATGCTTCATTGCCTGTTTTTGCCACTACCACCCTGTAAATAAACGTCACTCGTATCATCAGTTTGCTGCATTTTGGGTCCTCCTTTTCCTCCACTCCACACGGCTCTCCGCCAGCCGTGACAGGATGTATCTAGAAGACACAACAAGCACAGTGACATTTAAAGGACACACTGAAATGAATGTCTTCTCCTCAGTAATTAGGCCTTTACCATGTGTTCTGTAATTACTGTAAATTCTATACTGACACGTGTATTACCTTTCCATCATCTCTATGCTTGTGTATGTGTGTTTATGCAGTCGGATGGATATGCATCCTAAATGGTGCCAGCAGTTCTTGCAAAAGCAACCCAAGTCTGTCAGAGACAAAAGAAAAACAATGAGCTTTCAAAAAAAACCCTGTTTAAATGAAGGCACGAGATAAAACAGCAGTAAATGCATAGCTAATATAAAATACTATATATTGAGTGAAATGTTGACATGCTGTTGACATCCATATTTCATTCAGAGCAATCTTCGCAGCTTTGCTAGGACAAGTATGTCAAATAAGGAGATTATCCAACACGCAAACAAAGCAAGCAGACTGCAAAAGAAACCTTAAATCACTGGCCATATGGGAGCCATCAGTTCTATTTAGGATTACATCATGTCCATAATTTACTACTCATACATTCACGCAGAAGTGGACTGTGCTTTCTGGAGAACATGAGATGAACTGTGAGGTTCAGCCCCCCCCCCCCACCAGGTTTGGAAACAGCAGGCCCCAGGTGTGAGTGTTTATGAAGCAATTATATGACAAAGAGAGTTCCCTTTGCGACACACCCTGGTGTAGTGGCCTCAAAAACAGCAAGCTTTGAACTGTAATAGGTTTCCTGTGATGTTTCTGTTCTCCTGTGATTTGGGCCGTACGTCGAGAAAAGGTCAAAGCTTTGATTAATGCGTGAAGACTAATTCTAAATCTCGTTTTCAGTATAAAAAGTTTAAATGGAGGTAATTTGTTCAAAATCTGACCCTATCGTCTGAGGTGCAGAAAAAATACACACTCTGGTCCCAATGTACAGTACACTGAGAAACAATAAAGGTTATGCTGATTCATGAAGCAAGTTTTAAAGGATGGTACAACGTTCTCCTGATCATAGATCTTCTTGCTTGTTTCTTTTGCCAAACTGTGAGTTTAGGTTCACACCAGCCTAGAGTCGTGCTGCCAGGCTATAATAATGCTATAAAGATGTTAGTATGCTGTATTGGAGTTGCATTGTTTACTAGTGTTCAGACACTACATTTAGACTTCTAGCATCTTAACAAACTGTACTGAAGACAAAGTATAGTTGAGGGTGTACGGCTTTCAAATGACACAATGTTATCTGTGATAAACAGCAGCTCAAGTGATAGAGCAGGTCACCCACTAATCGAAAGATTGAACCATCAACTATGGTAGGTTGGTGGTTCGATCCCCGTCTGCTCCTGTCTGCAGACGAGTAAGAAACCCCGAGTTGCTCTCTGATGTACTGAAAGGGCTTTGAGTGCTCAGAGTAGAAAAGCGCTTGATAACAAGCAGTCCATTTACCATTCATTCCTGCATATTCAAAAAGGTCTTCAGCTAGAATTACATGTTTATCATAACTAGGTATATTCAATACTGCAAGGTTATCAACAAAAACAAGCATCTGGATGCTGTTGATGCAAATAATCGTGGATTCTCTGTGGGAAGAATAAACATGACATAAAAACATCCAGCAAACCCTGGTGAAAAAGTATGTTTTAATAATCACTCCATGGAACCAAAGAACAACATCTGGTAGAGTACTGCTGGAGCCCCACAGCATCATCTGGTAAACCAGCTAAATTGCACAAAGTCATCTGCAATACGGAGGTCATGTGTTTCTAATTGGATTTGCTTGGATGCACAAACAATTTGTCTCTAGCTTGACAATTACAATTTATCATGAATAAAGAAGAGAAGTTAATCGAACAGTGGTGATGTTTCTAAAGTGCTCTGAGCTACGTAACTAATCAGAATGTTTTATTTGAAATAAAAATTCACTTTGGTTTATTCGCAGCTTCAGCTAGAGTGTTATGACAGACAAAATAAAACCCACTGTTGCAAGATGTACGTTAATGACAGATCCACAGATGGAGAATATCTGAGGACCCCTCTAGACTTTTTGTAATCTGACCAATGAGGACATGCACAGCCACATGTTGTCCTTCAGCTGATGGCTTTCTTGTTAATAGTGATGAGGCCTCACTAAGTAAGAATACTGTGCTATTAATAGGGACTAGAATGAGAGATCATACTAATAAAGTTGCCATATTAGCTACTCCTCATTGGCCGCCAGTCCAATTCTCTCTCTTCACATGCAAAATCCTAAATGATCAGATGCATTTGTATCTTAAAGACAACATTTCTAGAGCTTCTTGTGTCTCCAGAAGTAGAATGGTGTGCTGACGTCAGCTTTAAAGTTTCTCTCATGTGTAATCGGCTCCCAGCTTGGGCTTGGACCACAGACTATTTATCTATTTTTACATTTCAGTTTAAATCTTTTCTTTTGAATAGCATAGGGATAGATCAACTAATTCTGTAGAGTCAGACTTCCTCTTGTGCTAACAGTAATCCTCTCCTCTTCTAGCTCCCCATGCATTTAAATGCCATTCTTATAGGTCATTAAATTTTGCTTGTTCTCTCCCATAGTCTGTTTTGCCCTGTAGTTGCCTCTCTATGCTCTTCTATCATTTCACCCTTGACCCTTCAAACCAGCCATGACAGAAGACTCCATTCACCCGAGCCTGATTCTGTCAGAGATCTCTTCCATTAAAAGATAACTGCAGGTTTCTGGAGCTCGCTCTGATACTGCACAGGGTCTTTGCTGTATAATACTGGAACGATCAGGTTACACTCATAACAGTGCAATGTGTGGTAACTCCCAGTTATGATTGATTGTGGGTTTATCTAATATGTCAAAAGTTGTTTGTAGGCATCTTGTGTCAGAACATTAAATGCCTGCAGCTTCATAGGAGCTGTAGATAACCCTATGTAACCAGGATTACGCACAGTTTCTCTTTAAAGACGGGATTAGATGGCTGGTCAGCCCCAGACAGTTCTTTTTTGTGCTGTTCCTACCCTCTGACTTGAAATTGGCTTTTCAGAAGTTCAGAAAGAGGTTTATGCAACACAAAAAAGAAAGAGCAAGTATTTAAATGTAGCCTGAATATCTACCAGGCTGAGGCAAATTAATCCTAGATGCATTTGCTATGAATGAGAAGATGCATGTGAGGACACTTGTAAGCTTACAGCTTACCAATTCTACGCAGTAAATATTATGCAGAGTTTTCAACTGTTTATTTCTACATAAACACGACTAGTTGGTTGCAGTGTTACACTCCATCGTGCTTCTGATTTGTATGATCAAAGACTTCCATAAAACAGTTCTAAATGTTACACAAATAGAGCTCTAGATGCTGCGTTTATTTCAGTGTTGAAAACTGTACTTGAGAACCTCTTCATCAGGACAGCTTAGTGGCACAGTAGCACATGTATATTAAATGAAGAAAAATGTTTGCATGATTAAAAATATTCATTCGATTTATGATGATCCCTCCCAAATTCAGCTTCATAGAACAGCTTGAATTGAACATGAAACTTTCTTCTGTCTGTATTGTTTTTAATGAGAAAACCCCAAAAGTCCAATATACTAATCAATACTGACTGTTAGCAAGATCTATTTTCCCCTATGGTTTGTGCACAACTCAAAACTAATGTGGTGTTATACAATCAGGACAGATTACTTTAATATGCAACACACACACACACACGCACACACACACACACACACACGCACACACACACACACACACACACACACACACGCACACACACACACACACACACACACACATACACACACACACACACACACACACACACGCACACGCACACACACAGCACTGATTTAGTTAGCTTTCTGAAGCTATGCTCTGTTTGTGGTTTCTACATGTGCTGTGCATATGTCTTATAAGATTAAATCTGGAAAACAAACTATGCTACTCAAATCACAGACACTAATTTTTGTGGTCTATGTTGAGGTTCGGGTTAATATTTATTTATCATATCACAAAGAAACAAAAGAATACAGAGAATTTTAGAATAGAATAAGTTCTATCTGAAGATTTGCTTATAATAAAACATTTATTAACACAGATTTAAACATCAATCACTTGCTTCTAGTTGTCTACCAACTTTTACAAAACAGCCACGTTTAATGACCATTAATATATTATTTTTGGCAGACATGCTGCACCTAGTGATACTGCAGTTTTGTTAACATAACATTTTTTATTATTTCTGATTGGCTAGTATATATATATATTAAAAAAAAGTTCCCCACTCGCCCCTGTGGGTGGTCAATCCTTCAAGCTCGGGTCCTCTACCAGAGGCCTGGGAGCTTGAGGGTCCTGCACAGTATCTTAGCTGTTCCCAGGACTGCGCTCTTCTGGACAGAGATCTCCGATGTTGTTCCCGGGATCTGCTGGAGCCACTCGCCTAGCTTGGGAGACACCGCACCTAGTGCTTCGATTACCACGGGGACCACCGTTATCTTCACCCTCCACATCTTCTTGAGCTCTTCTCTGAGCCCTTGGTATTTCTCCAGCTTCTCGTGTTCCTTCTTCCTGATGTTGCTGTCATTCGGAACCGCTACATCGATCACTACGGCCGTCTTTTCATGAATCTTGCCTGAGGTCTTCCTCTTTTCCTCCTGCCTGGCAGCTCCAAATTCAAGCTCTTTTGCCCAGCGTACGGTATCCACTATCCCTCCTCTGCACAGGTCAAAACCATCTCAGCTTTGCCCCAGAAGGTTGATTCTGTTCATCTGGAAGTAGTGTTTTCAGTGGGAGAAAGGTTTTGTCACAGTGCATTTGCACAATGACTAAAACTAGCCTCAATCAACAGTACATTGCGCAAATGTACTGTTTATAAGATTTGGGGAAATCTGCAGTCAGCTGAGACTGAAGAAGTCACTTGGATGAGTGACGAAACGTCTCTCCCACTGAAAACGCTGCGTCCAGATGAACAGAATCAACTTTTTGGGATTTACTTACCTGGATGATTAAGCATGCATCAGTGTGCTCAGACAAATATCAGAGCTAAGATGATTGTAATTGCAGAAAGAAGGCAGAGTCTGATAATCAGTTGATCATTAGCTTTATGGTAAATGGACTGATTCTTATAGTGCTTTCCTACTCATTCATCCTTTCATGCAAGCACTTTCTGTCATGGTCCTGGGTCCTTTTGACTCAGCGTTTTGTGTTTTCTATTAGTGTGATTGTTGGTTCTGTTCTTCCTCTGTTCTGCCCGTGTGTTCCTGTATCAAGTCCGCGTTTCTTAGTCTGTGTCCTTGCATGTGTAAGTTCCTGTTTAATTGTGAAGGTCTGCGTCTTATGTGAGTGTTTTCAGTTCGCCTCTCTAGTCTTGTCATGTTAATCACTCCCACCTGTGTGTGATCTCCCTGTGTTCTCTGAGTGTTTTTAAGTCGTGTCTTCTGTCTTAGTCGTTGCTGGTTCGTCTGTGTTGTTTACCTCGGTCTCCCTGCGTCTCTCCATCCGTCCTCCCTGCATCTACGTTTCTGGTTTGTTTTGTGAGCTCTGCCCAGTTTAGGTTCCAGTGTCATGTTCCCGCGCCATTGCTGTTTGTATTTTCTTTTGTTTAATAAATACTCACCTGCATCAGAGCTGATGCATTTTGGGTCCTATCTTCAACCCCACACGTCTGCCACACCGGACGTGACACTTTCTTCTATACTTTAAGTGCTTTCTATCTAGCATTCACACACACTCATACTCAGATGGAGAGAACCTTGGTTAGTATCCTGCCCAAGGATATTCAGCATGCAGACTGGGGCAGCCAGGGATCGAACACCAACCTTCCGATCAGCAAATGACCTGCTCTACCCCCGGAGCTACAACCACCCCAGTGTGGGCTCGTGTGCAATACATCACTGCTTTGAGGGTCTCGAAAAGCGCTATATAAATGCAATCCATTATTATTATTATTATAATCACAAGTCAAACTGTATATATGGTTACTCCACCTCAAATGGTACAATTTCCTGTGTTTGGGTGAGTTTAATTCCACACTCAATCTTTATGAGTAAAAGACTTAGTAAAAGAAGTGTTTCATCTTTTTTAAAATGTCTGTTTCTTTGATTCGCATTTTCCAAGAAAAAGATTCCAAGACTGTTTGTAATGAAGCATCTGGATAAATCACAGTGATGTGATGGAAATAAAAAATTTAACGGAACGTGAATTTCATCTGAAACAATTAAGATAGCCCGTGGTAGGTGTCCTGTATGAAACGCTCAGCTGTGGTGTCTGTATTCAAGTCAAATATTTGAGAAGCAGAGTAGAACTGATTGATCTTTTCATCCTGTATATGTGTTTGTCTGAAGGTTCAGCAGATGAGCTGCCTGTGAGCCAAGTTTAATTTACTACACACCCAGATGGAACACATATCAGCAACTCTCCTGATTTTTCTTTGTGTTTATACATTACAGCCCGCTTATCATAAACGTTGACCGTAAAACATAAAGAAACTGGTCACATGTGATTCATTATTACAGTGAACTGGCTTTAGGTTTTGAACCGATCACAGATGATGTAAACATAAAAGGAGCCATATTTCCCCCTTTCCTTTGATGCTGACACATTCCTCCTCATCGTCAGTTTAAAGGGGCATTTGTAAGAGAAAATTAAAAGGATGCTACCCGCTTACATGATCAAACTAAGTACTTAGAGCATAATAAATCTAACACAGCATATTCTTTTTTCCAAAAACAAGAATTCAAAACATAAAAACAAAGACATTACTCATTCTAATGAATGCTTTGAATAGTGAATTCAGTTCATGCTTCATGCAGCATTTCTCAAAGTCAAATGCACCGTAAGGATATTGGTGACACTGCACTGATTCCACCTTCCATAATGCCTGAAGTGATGGTCTGCTACATGACAAAGTCACGATCCCAGGTAAAAAACTGTATTTGTCCAGCACTTCTTTCAGTTCTACATTTTGAATACTATTTCCATTTCCACTGTATGCTGATTATCTATTGACGCTTCAGTCATTTCTTTCTTTCCCACTAATGTTTTTGTAGCTCTATTTAATAACGAACAAGCACGGATCGTTTGACACTGACACTTTTATAATCTGTCAAAATAAAGTACATTCGTATTTAAAATGATCTAGTCTGATAGTAATGATGGCTTTGAGAATGACAACAACTGCTTGTCGTGCATATGGCGGGCCCACACGATCATAACAGAGAGCCAAAACATTCCCTTCTTCATGAAAAGCCACAATGTCTTAGTGTTACCATCTGAAACTCGTTAGCTTCCTACTTACAGAGGTTTTGCTTTCGGTGACTGACATCTTAAAAGCCCTAAAACTTCTTTTTAATGATCGACTCTTGCATGATAGCTGCAATACAATATCCCACAATGGTAAGAAGTGATTCTCATGCATGCAATCGTTTAACATCTTGTGAACTTTTCCTTGTTCGAAGCTCACACTAACCAAAGTTAGGCCTTTAATTATGTGTCTGTAAGTTTAGCTGTCATGTGAAAATAATATTACTTCTGTAATAGCGAGCTAACGTTGTTTTAAGCATCTCTGCTTGCTGAACTCAAGGCTTCTTCCAATGCACTTGTTGTTGATCTTTCAGTTGGATTTCAAAGATTCATTAACGGAGCTCTAAGGTGAGGTTAAAGTGTAACGTGAGTCTACGCACTTTTTTCTCAGGAACAAAATCCTTGTAGTCATTCTCATTTCAGCTGAAAACTGGCAGTCGTATCAATGCAGAATTATCCCAAGTGGCTATTCATGTCATTTTTGTTTGTAACAGTGAATTGTAGAATTCATCATATCCAAAGGTCATCTTAGTGCTATCCAACAACGAGAAGCCTGGGACGAACCACTAAAATATTGGTCGTTTCAATTGGAGAATTGCAACATTTATGCGAGAATTAAAGAATATCTTTTTGTTAATTTCATGATATTTGTACAACAAACTTTACGCTCTGTCTCAACCAGAGATTACATGCAGAATGCAGAAGAGCTGTTTTATCCAGGTATAGTCCAGGAGAATTTATTGACCATGTGGTGTGCAGATTCAAACAATACATCATCATACCATGGAAAACAGGACATTTGATTCATGGTTTCTTGCTCGACTTGATGGCTCTTATCTTTTGTGTGAGTGTGTGTGTGTGTGTGTGGGAGAGAGAGAGATCAGTCCTCGCTTTACAAAACCAAAACAATAAAAAATGGAAACATATGGTGAGATGGAATAAACCCAAAATGACCTGCTGTGCTCTCCACATCACCCACGAAAATGTATGTGCTTTCAAATGCGTTGTCAGTCTAGTAGTTTCGTCAGTACGCTCTATAAGTGCATTACTGCTTAGCTAAGAGCAGATGATTAGGTCCAAGTGCAGCCCAATAAGTAGGCATAAAGTGAAGCTAGAAGAAATTTGTAATCAAGGAACAAAAACTGATTAGAGTGGTGATTTTATTAAATTATCATTAAATTGTTGTTATTTTTATGTTCAATAGACATGAAGATGTTGCATCACAATTTTAACTAGAAAAATTTGCATTTCCTGCGAAAATGCAGTGTGGATGCTTAAAGCTGAAGCTGCATGCAAAAAGTAGCTGAAAAAGCTGAAAAGTTGCAGAAATTGTAAAAACTTTGCAGAAGCAAAAGAACTTTGCTAAAATGGAATAACTTAGCAGAACTGCAATATCTTAGAGGAAACATAATACTTGGCAGAAATACAATAGCATAGCAGAACTTTGCAGAAATATTGTAACTTACCAGAAACATGATAACTTCTCAAAAATACAAGAACTTAGGAGAAATAGTATAAGATAACAGAAAGAATATATTTAGCCAAAAATACTTAAACATTACAGAAACACTATGATTTAGAAAAATAGTACAACATAGCAGAAATACTGTGATTTACCAGAGACACTGTGATGAACTATGAATATTGTAATTTTAAATTAATACTATGTTTTAGCACAAATACTATAATTTGACAGAAATACTATCATTTGGCAGAAATACTATGATACAGGAGAAGTACTGAGATGTAGTAAAAGTACTTTGATTTAACAGAAATACAATTATGGAGGAGTAATACTTTAAAGTGGGAGAAATATTGATACACACACACACATACACAGAGCCTAAAGGGAAGAGTATTTGTGCCATGGAGTGTTAACAAGAATGTGAGGTCCATATTAGAAAAGCTGGTAAAATCACAAAAGTTTGCAGAATTGTAATAAATGATGAATATGAATTACTGGTCTGTGACAGTGTATTAATTTGTAGGGAAAAAAAATGTTGACCAAGGTGGAATCGAACCGGCGACCTTTGGCTTGCAGACCCGTGTCATTACCAACTGCGCCACTGGGAAAAAGAGCAGCTGCTTGGAAAGACAGGGTGATGAGCAGTCAGAATTAGATCGAGGTGAGAGGCGAAAAACACAGTTTTTTGGAGTTACAAAACGTTGTGTAACTCAAACACTAGGTGGACTAGAAGCATAATCCTTGTACTGGGTGAATCAGCGGACTTTGGTGTACTTTGAGTGCGATTTTCATTGCTCTATGTACATCCGTCGCTGAGATATGACGAGAGAGGAAACGAAAGACCTCAGACATGATTGGCTGGCTGGGAAGCCGTGCAGGCCCTGATATGTGATATGAGTCTGAGTCCTCACAGAGGATTGGCTGCCTGGCAGAAATATATAGAAATAGTATGATTAAGCATAAATACTACATTTAGCAGAAATAGTATGATTAAGCACAAATCCTATAAAAAGCAGAAATAGTATATTAAGCACAAATCCTATTAAAAGCAGAAATAGTATATTAAGCAGAAATCTTATAAAATAGCAGACATAGTATGAATTAGCAGAATAGTAATACGTTAAACAGAAAAATTGGAAAAGCAAAATGGACAGCTGAAAAAATGCTGAACATGCTGAGGGTCACTTAAATATACTTGTTAAATGAAAAAAATCAGCAAAAAAATATATATAACAGCCACACAATCAGAAATATGTACACATAAGGAAGCACACATGCACAGAGAGACACACACACAAGATCAAATTCAGTCACCCAGTCTAAATATATTGAATTTGAATCTTACAATGAGATCATCCCATTAAAAGGCTTTCTCTCTCTCTCTCTCTCTCTCTCTCTCTCTCTCCCTGTCACACACAGACACACACACACACACACACACACACACACACACACACACACACACACAGGGAGAGAGAAGCAAGTTTCTAGGTCAGCCTGGGAGCTGCTGAATTTGAATCCACCAATCAGAGAGGCTGTGCACTTTTCCCCACCAAAACGGGTGCTTCTGTTTACACACGCAGCACAGAGAGAGACACTGGATTATTGCAGTCTATTTCTCATAGTGACGACTCCCCTCAAACAAATGACCATAATTTCCTAACCGTAGGGGCTAGAACGGTCATTCTTACACCGTTTTGTTCAGAAGAGATGGGGGAATTTTCAAGTGTTGACAATTTATCATTAAAATATGAATTTTTAGAGATATATGACATGGATGACTTGTTGACTTAGAAGCCACGAATTCCCCAATATGCAAATTTGAATGCCTGAGGCCACATATATGATTGGCTGGCTGGGAAGCTGTGCAGGCCCTGATTTGTGGATTTGAATTCCTCAGCCCTCAGATATGATTGGCTGGCTTAGAAGCCATGAAGGCCCCAATATGCAAATTTGAATGCCTCAGGACACTTATATGATTGGCTGGGAAACCGTGCAGGCCCTGATTTGAAAATTTGAATGTCTCAGTCCTCACAGAGGATTGGCTGCCTGGGGACCTGGCAGAAATATATAGAAATAGTATGATTAAGCATAAATACTACATTTAGTAGAAATACTATGTTTTAGCACAAATACTATAAAAAGCAGAAATACTATAATTTAGCAGAAATACCATATTAAGCACAAATCATATAAAAAGCAGAAATACTATATTAAGCACAAATTCTATAAAAAGCAGAAATACTATATTAAGCACAAATCCTATTAAAAGCAGAAATACTATATTAAGCACAAATCTTATGAAATAGCAGAAACAGTATGATTTAGCACAATAGTAATAAGTTAAACAGAAAAATTGGAAAAGCAAAATGGACAGCTGAAAAAATGCTGAACATGCTGAGGGTCCCTCAAATATACTTGTTAAATGAAAAAATCAGCAAAAAAATGCACAGGGAGAGAGAAGTAAGTTTCTAGGTCAGCCTGGGAGCTGCTGAATTTGAATCCACCAATCAGAGAGCCTGTGTACTTTTTCCCGCCAAAACAGGTGCATCTTTTTACACACGCAGCAGAGAGAGGCACAGGATTATTGCAGCCTATTTCTCATAGTGACGACTCCCCTCAAACAAATGACCATAATTCCCAAACCGTAGGGGCTAGAGCGGTCATTCTTACACCGTTTTGTTCAGAAGAGATGGGGGAATCTTCCAGTGTTTACAATTTATCATTAAAATATGAATTATTAAAGATATTTGACTTCTAATGCACCATAACTGAGTAGAGCGAAGCAAAAACTGCCTTGACTTGCCCTCAAACAACGCTTTGTAACTCGAAATCTATTTGGAGTATCGATATCATTCTTTCACCGTAAGAGACAGCAGGCTTTGGTGAACAGTCATGGAAATTTTCAGGTCTCTGTGGAAATCCAAAAAAAAATTATGACGAGAGAAAAAAGTGGTTCATTTCCAGAGTTTTAAATCTGAAGAAATCTGAGCGAAGGACGAATTTCCTACCCTCAAACAAGTCCAACTCATTTCAGAACGGTAATAGGTGAGAAAGAAATTCTTGAATTGTGAGCGTCAGGGGTGTCTGAAGATATTCGGGGACAAGCCTCATGTCTTAAAGTCGCTTCGTTAAGGAGATATGACGATTCGAATATGCCTCTCATTACAGAAATCCAGCGATGATTTTGAACAAGCTCTCCATTGACTTTATATGGAGAGTTTTGGGACCTTGTGTTGGTCTGAGGAGATTTGCAAAAATTCTATAAATCCCACAACAATGATAGTGACATTTTCTGAAAGCCAGCAAAAATACCTACGTTTTGATGTATAATTTGTGGAAGTTGAGTGAAAATTGAGCAAGTAGCAAGAAGTTGTTCGGACATGAAGTGAAAATTGCAAAACCTTCAGTGGCACACTGGAAGCCAAGAGCATAGCAACCATAACAACGCATGTATTTTGTGAAAAATCACAATTTTGCAACTCAAAACTTTAAGAGGCATAAAAGTAAAACAGTAAAAGATTTCAAAAAGCTGAATCATACCTGAATAGCCCAATAATTTATGAACATTTTAAAGTTTGAATGGTTGTTCTAGGTGAAAATATGAGGAAGTAGTTAAGTTTCAAAAACAAGCAAATTTTAGCAGAATTTTGGAAGTTTCCCATTCATTTCAATGGGACAAATTAAAGGAAAAAAGTGGAATATTTTAAAAAGTATAATAGTTAAAAATAGCAAAAATCGTAGCGTAAATTAGCAGAAATAGCAGAATAGTTTAAAATTTGAACGGTGAAAATCGGCTGAAAATTGTGGAAGTAGTTAAGTGCCAAAAAGTGTACGGAAGCAACTAGAATAATAACTAGAAAAATTTGCATTTCCTGCGAAAATGCAGTGTGGATGCTTTAAAGCTGAAGCTGTATGCAAAAAGTAGCTGAAAAAGCTGAAAAGTTGCAGAAATTGTAAAAACTTTGCAGAAGCAAAAGAAGTTTGCTAAAATGGAATAACTTAGCAGAACTGCAATATCTTAGAGGAAACATAATACTTGGCAGAAATACAATAGCATAGCAGAATTTAGCAGAAATATTGTAACTTACCAGAAACATGATAACTTCTCAAAAATACAAGAATTTAGGAGAAATAGTATAAGATAACAGAAAGAATATATTTAGCCAAAAATACTTAAACATTACAAAAACACTATGATTTAGAAAAATAGTACAACAGAGCAGAAATATTGTGATTTACCAGAGACACTGTGATGAACTATGAATATTGTAATTTTAAATTAAGACTGTTTTAGCACAAATATTATAATTTGGCAGAAATACTATAATTTAGCAGAAATACTATATTAAGCACAAATCCTATAAAAAGCAGAAATGGTATGATTAAGCATAAATACTACATTTAGTAGAAATACTTTGTTTTAGCACAAATCCTATAAAAAGCAGAAATACTGTACTATGATTTAGTAGAAAAACTATAATTAATCAGAAATACTAAATTTAGCAGAAATACTATATTAAGCACAAATCCTATGAAAAGCAGAAATAGTATGATTAAGCATAAATACTACATTTAGCAGAAATACTATATTAAGCACAAATCTTATAAAAAGCAGAAATACTATATTAAGCACAAATCCTATAAAAGCAGAAATAGTATATTAAGCACAAATCTTATAAAATAGCAGAAATAGTATGATTTAGCACAATAGTAATAAGTTAAACAGAAAAATCGGAAAAGCAAAATGGACAGCTGAAAAAATGCTGAACATGCTGAGGTTCCCTCAAATATACTTGTTAAATGACAAAAATCTGCAAAAAAATTTATGACAGCCACACAATTATAAATATGTACACATGAGGAAACACACATGCACAGAGAGACACACACACAAGATCCAATTCAGTCAACCAGTCTAAATATATTGAATTTGAATCTTACAATGAGATCATCCCATTAAAAGGCTTTCTCTCTCTCTCTCTCTCTCTCTCTCTGTCAGACACACACACACACACACACACACACGCACACACAAACACAAAGAGGGAGAGAGCTGCTGAATTTGAATCCACCAATCAGAGTGGCTGTGTACTTTTTCCCGCCAAAACAGGTGCTTCTGTTTACACACGCAGCACAGAGAGACACAGGATTATTGCAGTCTATTTCTCATAGTGACGACTCCCCTCAAACAAATGACCATAATTTCCTAACCATAGGGGCTAGAGCGGTCATTCTTACACCGTTTTGTTCAGAAGAGATGGGGGAATCTTCAAGTGTTGACAATTTATCATTAAAATATGAATTTTTAGAGATATATGACATGGATGACTTGTTGACTTAGAAGCCACGAATTCCCCAATATGCAAATTTGAATACCTGGAGCCCACATACATGATTGGCTGGCTGGGAAGCTGTGCAGGCCCTGATTTGTGGATTTGAATTCCTCAGCCCTCAGATATGATTGGCTGGCTTAGAAGCCATGAAGGCCCCAATATGCAAATTTGAATGCCTCAGGACACATATATGATTGGCTGGGAAACCGTGCAGGCCCTGATTTGAAAATTTGAATGTCTAAGTCCTCACAGAGGATTGGCTGCCTGGGGACCTGGCAGAAATATATAGAAATATATAGAAATACTATGATTAAGCATAAATACTACATTTAGTAGAAATACTATGTTTTAGCACAAATACTATAAAAAGCAGAAATACTATAATTTAGCAGAAATACTATATTAAGCACAAATCCTATAAAAAGCAGAAATAGGATGATTAAGCATAAACACTACATTTAGTAGAAATATTATGTTTGAGCAAAAATCCTATAAAAAGCAGAAATACTATATTAGGCACAAATCCCATAAAAAGCAGAAATAGTATGATTAAGCATAAATACTACATTTAGTAGAAATACTATGTTTTAGCACAAATAGTATAAAAAGCAGAAATACTGTAATTTAGCAGAAATACTATATTAGGCACAAATCTTATAAAATAGCAGAAACAGTATGATTTAGCACAATAGTAATCAGTTAAACAGAAAAATTGGAAAAGCAAAATGGACAGCTGAAAAAATGCTGAACATGCTGAGGGTCCCTCAAATATACTTGTTAAATGAAAAAATCAGCAAAAAAATGCACAGGGAGAGAGAAGTAAGTTTCTAGGTCAGCCTGGGAGCTGCTGAATTTGAATCCACCAATCAGAGAGCCTGTGTACTTTTTCCCGCCAAAACATGTGCCTCTTTTTACACACGCAGCACAGAGAGGCACAGGATTATTGCAGCCTATTTCTCATAGTGAGGACTCCCCTCAAACAAATGACCATAATTTCCAAACCGTAGGGGCTAGAGCGGTCATTCTTACACCGTTTTGTTCAGAAGAGATGGGGGAATCTTCCAGTGTTTACAATTTATCATTAAAATATGAATTATTAAAGATATTTGACTTCTAATGCACCATAACTGAGTAGAGCGAAGCAAAAACTGCCTTGACTTGCCCTCAAACAACGCTTTGTAACTCGAAATCTATTTGGAGTATCGATATCATTCTTTCACCGTAAGAGACAGCAGGCTTTGGTGAACAGTCATGGAAATTTTCAGGTCTCTGTGGAAATCCAAAAAAAAATTATGACGAGAGAAAAAAGTGGTTCATTTCCAGAGTTTTAAATCTGAAGAAATCTGAGCGAAGGACGAATTTCCTACCCTCAAACAAGTCCAACTCATTTCAGAACGGTAATAGGTGAGAAAGAAATTCTTGAATTGTGAGCGTCAGGGGTGTCTGAAGATATTCGGGGACAAGCCTCATGTCTTAAAGTCGCTTCGTTAAGGAGATATGACGATTCGAATATGCCTCTCATTACAGAAATCCAGCGATGATTTTGAACAAGCTCTCCATTGACTTTATATGGAGAGTTTTGAGACCTTGTGTTGGTCTGAGGAGATTTGCAAAAATTCTATAAATCCCACAACAATGATAGTGACATTTTCTGAAAGCCAGCAAAAATACCTACGTTTTGATGTATAATTTGTGGAAGTTGAGTGAAAATTGAGCAAGTAGCAAGAAGTTGTTCGGACATGAAGTGAAAATTGCAAAACCTTCAGTGGCACACTGGAAGCCAAGAGCATAGCAACCATAACAACGCATGTATTTTGTGAAAAATCACAATTTTGCAACTCAAAACTTTAAGAGGCATAAAAGTAAAACAGTAAAACATTTGAAAAAGCTGAATCATACCTGAATAGCCCAATAATTTGTGAACATTTTAAAGTTTGAATGGTTGTTCTAGGTGAAAATATGAGGAAGTAGTTAAGTTTCAAAAACAAGCAAATTTTAGCAGAATTGCAGAAGTTTCCCATTCATTTCAATGGGACAAATTAAAGGAAAAAAGCTTAATATTTTAAAAAGTATAATAGTTAAAAATAGCAAAAATCGTAGCGTAAATTAGCAGAAATAGCAGAATAGTTTAAAATTTGAACGGTGAAAATCGGCTGAAAATTGTGGAAGTAGTTAAGTGCCAAAAAGTGTACGGAAGCAACTAGAATAATAATAATAACTAGAAAAATTTGCATTTCCTGCGAAAATGCAGTGTGGATGCTTAAAGCTGAAGCTGTATGCAAAAAGTAGCTGAAAAAGCTGAAAAGTTGCAGAAATTGTAAAAACTTTGCAGAAGCAAAAGAAGTTTGCTAAAATGGAATAACTTAGCAGAACTGCAATATCTTAGAGGAAACATAATACTTGGCAGAAATACAATAGCATAGCAGAATTTAGCAGAAATATTGTAACTTACCAGAAACATGATAACTTCTCAAAAATACAAGAATTTAGGAGAAATAGTATAAGATAACAGAAAGAATATATTTAGCCAAAAATACTTAAACATTACAGAAACACTATGATTTAGAAAAATAGTACAACAGAGCAGAAATATTGTGATTTACCAGAGACACTGTGATGAACTATGAATATTGTAATTTTAAATTAAGACTATGTTTTAGCACAAATATTATAATTTGGCAGAAATACTATAATTTAGCAGAAATACTATATTAAGCACAAATCCTATAAAAAGCAGAAATACTATAATTTAGAACAAATAGTATAAAAAGCAGAAATACTATAATTTAGCAGAAATACTATGTTAGGCACAAATCCTATAGAAAGCAGAAATACTATAATTTAGCAGAAATACTATATTAGGCATAAATCCTATGAAAAGCAGAAATAGTATGATTTAGCAGAAATACTGTATTTAGCACAAGTACCAAAAAGTACCAGAAATACTATGATTTAGCAGAATAGTAATAACTTATTGAAACACAAATGCACAGAGGGACACACAAACACAGGCTCTAATCCAGTCAACCAGTCTAACTATATTCAATTTAAATCCTACAATGACATGCTGCCAAATATGGGCAGGGTCCTCTCTCTCCCACTAAACACACACACACACACACACACACACACACACACACACACACACACACACACACAGGGAGAGAGAAGTAAGTTTCTTGGTCAGCCTGGGAGCAGCTGAATTTGAATCCACCAATCAGAGAGCCTGTGCACTCTTTCCCGCCAAAACAGGTGCTTCTGTTTACACACGCAGCACAGAGAGGGACAGGATTATTGCAGTCTATTTCTCATAGTGACGACTCCCCTCAAACAAATGACCATAATTTCCTAACCGTAGGGGCTAGAAGGGTCATTCTTACACCGTTTTGTTCAGAAGAGGTGGGGGAATCTTCAAGTGTTGACAATTTATCATTAAATAATGAATTATTAGAGATATATGACATGGATGACTTGTTGTCTTAGAAGCCACGAATTCCCCAATATGCAAATTTGAATACCTGGAGCCCACATACATGATTGGCTGGCTGGGAAGCTGTGCAGGCCCTGATTTGTGGATTTGAATTCCTCAGCCCTCAGATATGATTGGCTGGCCTTAGAAGCCATGAAGGCCCCAATATGCAAATTTGAATGCCTCAGGACACATATATGATTGGCTGGGAAACCGTGCAGGCCCTGATTTGAAAATTTGAATGTCTCAGTCCTCACAGAGGATTGGCTGCCTGTGGACCTGGCAGAAATATATAGAAATACTATGATTAAGCATAAATACTACATTTAGTAGAAATACTATGTTTAACACAAATCCTATAAAAAGCAGAAATACTATAATTTAGCAGAAATACTATATTAAGCACAAATCCTATAAAAAGCAGAAATACTATATTAGGCACAAATCCTATAAAAAGCAGAAATACTATATTAGGCACAAATATTATAAAAAGCAGAAATACTATGTTAGGCACAAATCCTATAAAAAGAATAAATACTATAATTTAGCAGAAATACTATATTAAGCACAAATCCTATAAAAAGCAGAAATGGTATGATTAAGCACAAATACTACATTTAGTAGAAATACTTTGTTTTAGCACAAATCCCATAAAAAGCAGAAATACTGTACTATGATTTAGTAGAAAAACTATAATTAATCAGAAATACTAAATTTAGCAGAAATACTATATTAAGCACAAATACTATGAAAAGCAGAAATAGTATGATTAAGCATAAATACTACATTTAGCAGAAATACTATATTAAGCACAAATCCTATAAAAGCAGAAATAGTATATTAAGCACAAATCTTATAAAATAGCAGAAATGCTATGATTTAGCACAATAGTAATAAGTTAAACAGAAAAATTGGAAAAGCAAAATGGACAGCTGAAAAAATGCTGAACATGCTGAGGGTCCCTCAAATATACTTGTTAAATGACAAAAATCTGCAAAAAAATGCACAGGGAGAGAGAAGTAAGTTTCTAGGTCAGCCTGGGAGCTGCTGAAGTTGAATCCACCAATCAGAGAGCCTGTGTACTTTTTCCCGCCAAAACATGTGCCTCTTTTTACACACGCAGCACAGAGAGGCACAGGATTATTGCAGCCTATTTCTCATAGTGAGGACTCCCCTCAAACAAATGACCATAATTCCCAAACCGTAGGGGCTAGAGCGGTCATTCTTACACCGTTTTGTTCAGAAGAGATGGGGGAATCTTCCAGTGTTTACAATTTATCATTAAAATATGAATTATTAAAGATATTTGACTTCTAATGCACCATAACTGAGTAGAGCGAAGCAAAAACTGCCTTGACTTGCCCTCAAACAACGCTTTGTAACTCGAAATCTATTTGGAGTATCGATATCATTCTTTCACCGTAAGAGACAGCAGGCTTTGGTGAACAGTCATGGAAATTTTCAGGTCTCTGTGGAAATCCAAAAAAAAATTATGACGAGAGAAAAAAGTGGTTCATTTCCAGAGTTTTAAATCTGAAGAAATCTGAGCGAAGGACGAATTTCCTACCCTCAAACAAGTCCAACTCATTTCAGAACGGTAATAGGTGAGAAAGAAATTCTTGAATTGTGAGCGTCAGGGGTGTCTGAAGATATTCGGGGACAAGCCTCATGTCTTAAAGTCGCTTCGTTAAGGAGATATGACGATTCGAATATGCCTCTCATTACAGAAATCCAGCGATGATTTTGAACAAGCTCTCCATTGACTTTATATGGAGAGTTTTGAGACCTTGTGTTGGTCTGAGGAGATTTGCAAAAATTCTATAAATCCCACAACAATGATAGTGACATTTTCTGAAAGCCAGCAAAAATACCTACGTTTTGATGTATAATTTGTGGAAGTTGAGTGAAAATTGAGCAAGTAGCAAGAAGTTGTTCGGACATGAAGTGAAAATTGCAAAACCTTCAGTGGCACACTGGAAGCCAAGAGCATAGCAACCATAACAACGCATGTATTTTGTGAAAAATCACAATTTTGCAACTCAAAACTTTAAGAGGCATAAAAGTAAAACAGTAAAACATTTGAAAAAGCTGAATCATACCTGAATAGCCCAATAATTTGTGAACATTTTAAAGTTTGAATGGTTGTTCTAGGTGAAAATATGAGGAAGTAGTTAAGTTTCAAAAACAAGCAAATTTTAGCAGAATTGCAGAAGTTTCCCATTCATTTCAATGGGACAAATTAAAGGAAAAAAGCTTAATATTTTAAAAAGTATAATAGTTAAAAATAGCAAAAATCGTAGCGTAAATTAGCAGAAATAGCAGAATAGTTTAAAATTTGAACGGTGAAAATCGGCTGAAAATTGTGGAAGTAGTTAAGTGCCAAAAAGTGTACGGAAGCAACTAGAATAATAACTAGAAAAATTTGCATTTTCTGCGAAAATGCAGTGTGGATGCTTAAAGCTGAAGCTGTATGCAAAAAGTAGCTGAAAAAGCTGAAAAGTTGCAGAAATTGTAAAAACTTTGCAGAAGCAAAAGAAGTTTGCTAAAATGGAATAACTTAGCAGAACTGCAATATCTTAGAGTAAACATAATACTTGGCAGAAATACAATAGCATAGCAGAATTTAGCAGAAATATTGTAACTTACCAGAAACATGATAACTTCTCAAAAATACAAGAATTTAGGAGAAATAGTATAAGATAACAGAAAGAATATATTTAGCCAAAAATACTTAAACATTACAGAAACACTATGATTTAGAAAAATAGTACAACAGAGCAGAAATATTGTGATTTACCAGAGACACTGTGATGAACTATGAATATTGTAATTTTAAATTGAGACTATTTTTTAGCACAAATATTATAATTTGGCAGAAATACTATAATTTAGCAGAAATACTATATTAAGCACAAATCCTATAAAAAGCAGAAATGGTATGATTAAGCACAAATACTACATTTAGTAGAAATACTTTGTTTTAGCACAAATCCCATAAAAAGCAGAAATACTGTACTATGATTTAGTAGAAAAACTATAATTAATCAGAAATACTAAATTTAGCAGAAATACTATATTAAGCACAAATACTATAAAAAGCAGAAATAGTATGATTAAGCATAAATACTACATTTAGCAGAAATACTATATTAAGCACAAATCCTATAAAAGCAGAAATAGTATATTAAGCACAAATCTTATAAAATAGCAGAAACAGTATGATTTAGCACAATAGTAATAAGTTAAACAGAAAAATTGGAAAAGCAAAATGGACAGCTGAAAAAATGCTGAACATGCTGAGGGTCCCTCAAATATACTTGTTAAATGACAAAAATCTGCAAAAAAATTTATTACAGCCACACAATCACAAATATGTACACATGAGGAAACACACATGCACAGAGAGACCCACACACAAGATCCAATTCAGTCAACCAGTCTAAATATATTGAATTTAAATCTTAGAATGAGATCATCCCATTAAAAGCCTTTCTCTCTCTCTCTCTCTCTCTCTCTCTGTCACACACACACACACACACACACACACACACACACACACACACACACACACACACACACACACACACAGAGGGAGAGAGCTGCCGAATTTAAATCCACCAATCAGAGTGGCTGTTTACGTTTTCCCGCCAAAACAGGTGCATCTTTTTACACACGCAGCAGCACAGAGAGACACAGGATTATTGCAGCCTATTTCTCATAGTGAGGACTCCCCTCAAACAAATGACCATAATTTCCTAACCGTAGGGGCTAGAACGGTCATTCTTACACTGTTTTGTTCAGAAGAGATGGGGGAATCTTCAAGTGTTGACAATTTAATATTAAAATATGAATTTTTAGAGATATATGACATGGATGACTTGTTGACTTAGAAGCCACGAATTCCCCAATATGCAAATTTGAATGCCTGAGACCACATATGTGATTGGCTGGCTGGGAAGCCGTGCAGGCCCTGATTTGTGGATTTGAATTCCTCAGCCCTCAGATATGATTGGCTGGCTTAGAAGCCACGAAGGCCCCAATATGCAAATTTGAATGCCTCAGGACACTTATTTGATTGGCTGGGAAACTGTGCAGGCCCTGATTTGAAAATTTGAATGTCTCAGTCCTCACAGAGGATTGGCTGCCTGGGGACCTGGCAGAAATATATAGAAATACTATTATTAAGCATAAATACTACATTTAGTAGAAATACTATGTTTTAGCACAAATATTATAAAAAGAAGAAATACTATAATTTAGAACAAATAGTATAAAAAGCAGAAATACTATAATTTGGCAGAAATACTATGTTAAGCACAAATCCTATAAAAAGCAGAAATACTATAATTTAGCAGAAATACTATGTTAGGCACAAATCCTATAAAAAGCAGAAATACTATAATTTAGCAGAAATACTATATTAGGCATAAATCCTATGAAAAGCAGAAATAGTATGATTTAGCAGAAATACTGTATTTAGCACAAGTACCGAAAAGTACCAGAAATACTATGATTTAGCAGAATAGTAATAACTTATTGAAACACAAATGCACAGAGGGACACACAAACACAGGCTCTAATCCAGTCAACCAGTCTAACTATATTCAATTTAAATCCTACAATGACATGCTGCCAAATAAGGGCAGGGTCCTCTCTCTCCCACTAAACACACACACACACACACACACACACACACACACACACACACACACACAGAGGGAGAGAGCTGCCGAATTTAAATCCACCAATCAGAGTGGCTGTTTACGTTTTCCCGCCAAAACAGGTGCATCTTTTTACACACGCAGCAGCACAGAGAGACACAGGATTATTGCAGCCTATTTCTCATAGTGAGGACTCCCCTCAAACAAATGACCATAATTTCCTAACCGTAGGGGCTAGAGCGGTCATTCTTACACTGTTTTGTTCAGAAGAGATGGGGGAATCTTCCAGTGTTAACAATTTATCATTAAAATGTGAATTTTTAGAGATATATGACATGGATGACTTGTTGACTTAGAAGCCACGAATTCCCCAATATGCAAATATGAATGCCTGAGACCACATATATGATTGGCTGGCTGGGAAGCCGTGCAGGCCCTGATTTGTGGATTTGAATTCCTCAGCCCTCAGATATGATTGGCTGGCTTAGAAGCCATGAAGGCCCCAATATGCAAATTTGAATGCCTCAGGACACATATATGATTGGCTGGGAAGCCGTGCAGTCCCTGATTTGAAAATTTGAATTTCTCAGTCCTCACAGAGGATTGGCTGCCTGGGGACCTGGCAGAAATATATAGAAATACTATGATTAAGCATAAATACTACATTTAGTAGAAATACTATGTTTTAGCACAAATCCTATAAAAGCAGAAATAGTATAATTTAGCAGAAATACTATATTAAGCACAAATCCTATAAAAAGCAGAAATAGGATGATTAAGCATAAACACTACATTTAGCAGAAATACTATGTTTTAGCACAAATAGTATAAAAAGCAGAAATATTGTAATTTAGCAGAAATACTATATTAGGCACAAATCTTATAAAATAGCAGAAATAGTATTATTTAGCACAATAGTAATAAGTTAAACAGAAAAATTGGAAAAGCAAAATGGACAGCTGAAAAAATGCTGAACATGCTGAGGGTCCCTCAAATATACTTGTTAAATGAAAAAATCAGCAAAAAAAATGCACAGGGAGAGAGAAGTAAGTTTCTAGGTCAGCCTGGGAGCTGCTGAATTTGAATCCACCAATCAGAGAGCCTGTGTACTTTTTCCCGCCAAAACATGTGCCTCTTTTTACACACGCAGCACAGAGAGACACAGGATTATTGCAGCCTATTTCTCATAGTGAGGACTCCCCTCAAACAAATGACCATAATTTCCAAACCGTAGGGGCTAGAGCGGTCATTCTTACACCGTTTTGTTCAGAAGAGATGGGGGAATCTTCCAGTGTTTACAATTTATCATTAAAATATGAATTATTAAAGATATTTGACTTGTAATGCACCATAACTGAGTAGAGCGAAGCAAAAACTGCCTTGACTTGCCCTCAAACAACGCTTTGTAACTCGAAATCTATTTGGAGTATCGATATCATTCTTTCACCGTAAGAGACAGCAGGCTTTGGTGAACAGTCATGGAAATTTTCAGGTCTCTGTGGAAATCCAAAAAAAAATTATGACGAGAGAAAAAAGTGGTTCATTTCCAGAGTTTTAAATCTGAAGAAATCTGAGCGAAGGACGAATTTCCTACCCTCAAACAAGTCCAACTCATTTCAGAACGGTAATAGGTGAGAAAGAAATTCTTGAATTGTGAGCGTCAGGGGTGTCTGAAGATATTCGGGGACAAGCCTCATGTCTTAAAGTCGCTTCGTTAAGGAGATATGACGATTCGAATATGCCTCTCATTACAGAAATCCAGCGATGATTTTGAACAAGCTCTCCATTGACTTTATATGGAGAGTTTTGAGACCTTGTGTTGGTCTGAGGAGATTTGCAAAAATTCTATAAATCCCACAACAATGATAGTGACATTTTCTGAAAGCCAGCAAAAATACCTACGTTTTGATGTATAATTTGTGGAAGTTGAGTGAAAATTGAGCAAGTAGCAAGAAGTTGTTCGGACATGAAGTGAAAATTGCAAAACCTTCAGTGGCACACTGGAAGCCAAGAGCATAGCAACCATAACAACGCATGTATTTTGTGAAAAATCACAATTTTGCAACTCAAAACTTTAAGAGGCATAAAAGTAAAACAGTAAAACATTTGAAAAAGCTGAATCATACCTGAATAGCCCAATAATTTGTGAACATTTTAAAGTTTGAATGGTTGTTCTAGGTGAAAATATGAGGAAGTAGTTAAGTTTCAAAAACAAGCAAATTTTAGCAGAATTGCAGAAGTTTCCCATTCATTTCAATGGGACAAATTAAAGGAAAAAAGCTTAATATTTTAAAAAGTATAATAGTTAAAAATAGCAAAAATCGTAGCGTAAATTAGCAGAAATAGCAGAATAGTTTAAAATTTGAACGGTGAAAATCGGCTGAAAATTGTGGAAGTAGTTAAGTGCCAAAAAGTGTACGGAAGCAACTAGAATAATAATAATAAAGAATAAAGAGAAACAGGAACTCAATAGTGTGGATGCTTAAAGCATCCACACAATAATAAAGAATAAAGAGAAACAGGAACTCAATAGTGTGGATGCTTAAAGCATCCACACAACTAGAAAAATTTGCATTTCCTGCGAAAATGCAGTGTGGATGCTTAAAGCTGAAGCTGTATGCAAAAAGTAGCTGAAAAAGCTGAAAAGTTGCAGAAATTGTAAAAACTTTGCAGAAGCAAAAGAAGTTTGCTAAAATGGAATAACTTAGCAGAACTGCAATATCTTAGAGGAAACATAATACTTGGCAGAAATACAATAGCATAGCAGAATTTAGCAGAAATATTGTAACTTACCAGAAACATGATAACTTCTCAAAAATACAAGAATTTAGGAGAAATAGTATAAGATAACAGAAAGAATATATTTAGCCAAAAATACTTAAACATTACAGAAACACTATGATTTAGAAAAATAGTACAACAGAGCAGAAATATTGTGATTTACCAGAGACACTGTGATGAACTATGAATATTGTAATTTTAAATTAAGACTATGTTTTAGCAAAAATATTATAATTTGGCAGAAATACTATAATTTAGCAGAATTACTATATTAAGCACAAATCCTATAAAAAGCAGAAATGGTATGATTAAGCATAAATACTACATGTAGTAGAAATACTTTGTTTTAGCACAAATCCCATAAAAAGCAGAAATACTGTACTATGATTTAGTAGAAAAACTATAATTAATCAGAAATACTAAATTTAGCAGAAATACTATATTAAGCACAAATCCTATGAAAAGCAGAAATAGTATGATTAAGCATAAATACTACATTTAGCAGAAATACTATATTAAGCACAATTCTTATAAAAAGCAGAAATACTATATTAAGCACAAATCCTATAAAAAGCAGAAATACTATGATTAAGCATAAATACTACATTTAGTAGAAATACTATATTAAGCACAAATCTTATAAAAAGCAGAAATACTATATTAAGCACAAATCCTATAAAAGCAGAAATACTATATTAAGCACAAATCCTATAAAAAGCAGAAATAGTATATTAAGCACAAATCCTATAAAAAGCAGAAATACTATATTTGGCACAAATCCTATTAAAAGCAGAAATAGTATGATTTAGCACAATAGTAATGAGTTAAACAGAAAAATAGCTCATCTGATAGAGTGGGCACAATAATGGTGTCAAATATTTTGTTCTCTTTGTTCTCCAGTATTCTGACATATGTCTCAAAATAGAGCATTCTCTGTACAATTTCACCCCTCACATAACAAGATGAAGATGTGATCCTTGCATTGTTGAGCTGATGCCATTCCTGGTCAGCTGTGTGTTCTCCTTTTGCTGTCTCAATCTTATGTACCATGTCCTCTGTGACCAGTAAGCTTTCAAGGTTGAAGAGTTCCTCCTCACTGTAGACATGCACACTCTGTGTGGGATCCAGCCTGTACTGAGTGGCAGTGGCAGGTAAAGAGGAGGATCTTGGTAAATGTTTACAGATTTTGTGGGTAATCTGGGCTCCTGGTTAGAGAACACGCTCACCAATGCTGTCTTAAGACTGGTCTTCTTGTCACTGAAGGCCATGGTTGCGGTAAGAGGTCAATTTGTTACATCAATGTCTTTGCATGATTTTCCAGTGTTTAGCAAGGAGATGTAAAGTGGGTCACCAGCCAAGTTCTTGTACAGCGTACTCCTTTAAAGGACCATAATAATGTGAGGATAAAACAAGGCACTGTGAAAGTCATCTATGCAATAACAATAACAATAATAATAATAACAACAACAACAACTTGACATTGTACCTGCATCATTATTCAAAAATGTCTTTGAGTTCATTGATCCATGGAACTGGCCCTGGTTCCAAACCCTGAAAAAAAAAAATAGCAATAACAAATATAAAAGAAAAAAATACTTATACATATTACTTATAACAGGTTATAAAAGAACATTAAAGGGTCAGTCCTGAATATGAATCTCAGCACTTACTGCTGTTTGGATTTGTCCCACTGTTGGTCTGTCTCGGTGCTGGTGTGAAGATACAACCTGCAGCTTCAGTTCTGAAAAATGTACTGTTTGAAAGGGCAAAACAGTGTGCTTACACACTGCATTGCCAGCTACACACCAGCACCGATCAGAAAAAAAGGACAACAGGGTCCCGAAGCTCAGTCTGCACTAAACCATATAGAAAGCCAGTCTTACACATACTGACAAAGGCTAGAGACTTTTTCAGGGTTAGATGATGGCGCTCAAGATGGAGCAGGAGTTACAGTCAAAGTCATTTATAATTCTGTGAACAACCATTATTTACCAGGGCTCACAGAATATGATCACTCTCCTTTCTTAGTGTCCTACAGAGTACAGTACCTAAAAGGATACCTTTATCACAGTAACATTCTAATACAAGTATAAATAATTTTAATAAATAGCATTTGAGTACAAATAACTGATATTAAATTTACCTGAGTATTAAAAGTTATTTCTGGGAATAAATTTAAGTGTCAAAATTAAACCTTTTTCTTATGTGCCATTTTGTTAAGAAAAAAAGCACATTGCTGCAGGTTTAATTAAAACAATATGGTAAGCTTTAGGCTTCAGGAAAAAAATGGTATTGGTTGTGAGACAAACAGTGGTAATAAGGGGACTTGTCATAATCGCTGAGTTCTCTACTGTTCTTTCTTACCCTAAGAGGCTTGATGTCTCTCCCTAAACAGGAACAGGTGAGAACTGAACACCCAGCCGATGCCTAACTTACAGTGTGATGCAAAAGTTTGGGCAAAATTGTTAATAGTCATTATTTTCCTGTATAAATGATTGATTGTTATGATAAAAAATGTCAGTTAAATATATCATATAGGAGACACACACAGTGATATTTGAAAAGTGAAATGACCAGAAAGTGTGTGATAATTGTTTAAACAAAATCAGGCAGGTGCATAAAATTGGGCACTGTTGTCATTTTATTGATTCCAAAACCTTTAGAACTAATTGTTGGAACTCAAATTGGCTCGGTAATCTCAGTGACCCCTGACCTACATACACAGGTGAATCCAATAATGAGAAAGAGTATTTAAGGGGGTCTACTGTAAGTTTCCCTCCTATTTTCATTTTCTCTGGAGAGTAGCAACATAGCGGCTGAAAACAACTCTCAAATGACCTGAAGACAAAGATTGTTCACCATCATGAATTAGGGGGAGGACACACAAAGCTATCTCAGAGATTTAAGCTGTCGGTTTCCACAGTTAGGAACATATTGAGACAATGGAAGACACAGGCTCAGTTCAAGTTAAGGCTGGAAGTGGCAGACCAAGAAAAATCTCGGATAGACAGAAGCGACGAATGGTCAGAACATTCAGAGTCGATCCACAGACCAGCACCAAAGACCTACAACATCATCTTGCAGCAGATGGAGTCACTGTGCATCGTTCAACCATTCGGCGCACTTTACACGAGCAGATGCTGTATGCGAGAGTGATGCAGAGGAAGCCTTTCTCCACCCACAGCACAAACAGAGCCGCTTGAGGTTTGCTAAAGCACATTTGGACAAACCAGCTTCATTCTGGAATAAGGTGCTGTGGACTGATGAAACTAAAACTGAGTTATTTGGGCATAACAAGGGGCGTAGTGCATCGAGGAAAAAGAATACAGTATTCCAAGAAAAACACCTGCTACCTGCAGTAAAATATGGTGGTGGCTCCATCATGCTGTGGGGCTGTGTGGCCAGTGCAGGGACACATGGATTCCACTCAGTATCACCAGATTCTGGAGACCAATGTCCAGGAATCAGTGACAAAGCTGAAGCTGCGCTGAGGCTGGATCTTTCAACAAGACAACGACCCGAAACACTGCTCAAAATCCACTAAGGCTTTCATGCAGAGGAACAAGTACAACGTTCTGGAATGGCCATCTCAGTCCCCAGACCTGAATATTATTGAAAATCTGTGGTGTGACTGTCCATGCTTGGAAGCCATCAAACCTGAATGAACTAGAGATGTTTTGTAAAGAGGAGTGGTCCAAAATACCTTCAACCACAATCCAGACTCTCATTGGAACCTACAGGAAGTGTTTAGAGGCTGTAATTTCTGCAAAGGGTGAATCTACTAAATATTGATTTCATGTCTTTTTTTGTGGTGCCCAAATTTATGCACCGGCCTGATTTTGTCTAAAAAAAAAATATTGCACACTTTCTGTAAATCCAATACACTGCATTTCACTTCTCAAATATCACTGTGTGTGTCTCCTATATGATATATTTAACTGACATTTTTCATTGTAACAACCAACAATTTATACAGGAAAATAATGACTATTAACAAGGTTGCCCAAACTTTTGCATCACACTGTAACTCTCAGCCTGGCCATTTCACTTTTCCTGCTGTGCTGGCCTGCCCTGATGATGACAACACTGGTCACCCAGTCATTGTTTGACACTGGTTAAAAAGGGAAGTTATCAATGCACAACTTACAAACATTCCAAAAAGCAAAGCAAAAAACCTTTAGTATTTTGTCAAATGCCATACTTATTTTTGTCGTTTTTAACCAAATCTAGCTCTACTCAGAGTAGAGGAAAAATTCTCCATGTTTCACCATTGGATTCAGCAAAGATGATTCTACTAAGCATTACTTACGGTATTAATATAGATAAATGAAACATTTGCTTCATTTATGAAAGCTGATTCATCAGTGTTAAAACTACAATAAAAGGTGTTACAATCAAGAATTGCTGACATTTCAAATACTCATCAGTCTAAGCTAAGAAACCCTGTGTGACTTGGCCTCAAAAGCACACAGTCCAGTACTTAACCACATAATAATGATTAAAAGTAAGTAATAGTTTTTGTCCTCTAAATATGAAAGCTTGCCTGTTTAATATGCATCTTTGAAACTATTTTTCCCCAAATGTTGGATACTTGTCACAAATATTCCTCTCTGTAGCTCTGACATATCACAGGTCACCTGATGCCTTCGGTTTCTCTCTTGCCTTTCAGTAATCACCTACTTAGAATTCACAAAAGACCAACAATTACACCATTGACAGAAATGTCACAAAAGTCACAAAAAGGTTCTGGTGCAGAGTTCTACTTCTACTTCAGCTTCTTGGAGGCAGGAAGTGTGACAAAAGTGAAGCTTTACAGACAGAGTAGAACAAAGTAACTGGGACAAATTTAATCTCTAAATGACTATTTACCTGTTCTTGAGAGGGCTCGAACATCATAGTTACTCGATGTTTACACTCTTACAGTCAGTCTTGATCAATTCAGCAAAAACATCTGAAAAACAAAATGTTGCACAATTTTTAAAAATAAAACAAGTAGAATTTTAAGCAAATTCTAACATGTCTGATTCTATACTGTTCAATATTATTTCATTTTCATTGTGACATCACTAGTTACATCTGATATTTCCGAGAAAACACTAAAACAATCAGCTGTTTGTGAGCTGCACACTATGATTGTGATAAAACATTTAAACTTTGTAGCTCATACAGTTATACCTCTGCTTTACGGTCTTCTGGCTTTAAGTTTATTAGGCTCTTCTTGCATAACCATCAGAGAAATAATTGGATAGTAGTCATCTGAATGTTACAGTTACTGAGGCAAAGTGTGTGGCATTAGGAGAAAGAGACAAAAAAGAAAAAACAAAACCTAAGCTGGGAAAGCTATACCTGAAACATCATTAGAAAACCTGAGACATGGAAACTCAGAGGGGATGTCCAGCAGAGAAAACACAGGGGCTGATAGATAGCAGAGAACGTAGAAGTAACGCAGACAATCTAACGAAAACAGAGGTGAACACACACACTATGGCTGTGTCCCAATTAAGAGACCGCACACTTTGAGTGTGATTACGTCACCGCCACGGGACAACGGCTGTCCCAATTCCAAGTGTACTTCAAATGCATACTCCAAATGCTGTGTTGACCAAGTTTAGCTTACCTTTTTGAAGTAAAACCTTGAAGCTTGACCCTTTGAATTTTGAAATGTTAGGATGCTCAGTCACCGTGTGCAGCCTTGAAACCTGCGCCTTCGGACGAAATCTGGAGGGAATTAGCACTCCTGCGTCTATGAACGTATTCGAACCGCATTGATTTCCCGCACTCTGTCCCGGGGACTAGCAGTAACGTGGATCTGTTAGGCGTGCTTCCATGACACCAGGAAAAGAGATCGCCACTTTCAAAATAAAAGCTCATCTAAAAAAATACATGCAGGGCTTTAGCAGTCGAACTTTAAAAAAACTACATAATACATTAACTACATAAAAAATAAAAAAGACCAGTAATTTTATACGTTTTAAATTGTAAGTTTGAGACTTATAAAATAGTACTGATAATTTCATAATTCAAATTAGACAAGAATCGGGTCTGATCACCAACAAAAACCGCCCTAAAGTAAAGGGACAAAATCAACACAAGGCAGTACAATTGGGAAAAACAACAATCATAGTTAGCCAATCAGGCCGATGGCAACAGATTGCATCACAATTTGTAACATCAAAGACCAGCGGTCCCTTTCCCGGTCTTTCTGAAGAAACTTACAGACACAGTCACAGCTCTTCTACTTTGTGCTCTTGTGATATTAAGAACTTCATAAAACGTAAGTATTGATATTGAAGCCGTTTTTTAGTGCCTTTATACTATGTATAACACATTATAATGTAGTGAAAGATAAAAAATCTAGCCATTTAAGTTCCTGTGAATATAAAGACCGTCAAGTCTGACTTCCTTAAATTAGCTTCAGTGGCTAAGCTAACAATACACATCCTCTTAGAGCCCTAGTGGACGTTTTCGTCCCATTGACTTCCATTATAAACGCTATTTTTCACTGCAGAATTATTACCGTTAATGTCCTGGTGATTACTCATGTCTCCGTCTGTATGTATTTTATGAAGGCTCATAAGCGTTTAATTAATTTTCAGACCAACATTTTGTAAAGATAATTTGTGTTTTTACAAAAATATTGAAATGTTTTCAGGTATGTAAATATCAAGCAGGAACCTCAGAAACACACGTAGGGTTGAGGAAGTTCATGATGTGTTTGTTTTATATCAAAATGTGAAGAGATGACATGAAAGCAACAGGTGTTACTGTATTCTGTCAGAACTGTATCCAGCAGAAATGTATGAACCTGTTAATGTGTTTATTTTGCTTTTTTTATTTTCAGAATGGCCTTAAGGAAACTGACTGACAACCGGCCTGAGACGCCGTATTTCCGGCCCCCACCCATTCATATCCGGGTGTTGAAATGTTGTGACCAGCTAAAGGTGATTCAATTCAATTTTATTTATATAGCATCAAATCACAACAGTCGCTTTAAGGCGCTTTATATTGTACAGTAGATCGTACAATAATAAATACAGAGAAAAACCCAACAATCATATGATGTAGACTTTCACATGTATGAACGTGACTATGGAGTAAGATCATAGAAATACATTTCTTTATTTATGTATTTATCAGGTGATCAGCTGGGTTACTGAGGATGGAGAGGTCAAAGCACTGTCAACAAAAAAAAATAAAGTGGCAGCAATCACAGACGGTGAAACAGTGCTGAAGATCACCTTGTTTGAAGAGTTCTCCTCCAAAGTAAAACAGGACATGTCCTACATGATGAGGGGACATGAGCTGAGGGGCCAAGCTCCCCCTTATCTCATCAATATCACTGCGAGGACACAGTTCTTTAAAGCTCCTGCCCTGGCAGTCTCGGAGGCCCTCATCATTAAGGCGGAGGAGCTGCTTAATCCACCTTCCCCAGTAACACCACTAAAGATGAGCCCAACATCTGGAGGGCTCATGACAGTGGAAGGGGAGGTTGTGGAGGTAAATATTTGTGGTTCCATCAGAATTGATATTGCTTCAGGTTTTCAAAGAAACCATTACTTTTTTGTCTTTAAAAGTAAAATTAATAATTTTATTGTTCTTGTCAAACAAACACAAAATTGTGAGAACAAGATCAACCACTATTATTTTGTAAATGGTTGTAGATTTATCATTAACAACAATAATAAAATAATAGATGTAGTAAGTCAAGAAAGTAGCACCTAGATGTACACACACAGATTTATGCAATCACTATAACTGACATTATATTTTAATTGAATTTTCAGTGTTCGGCAGTGAGGACAGTTTGCTCAGGCAAACAACTGGTGCCAATACGCACTCTCCAGCTAAAACAGGTAATGGTGCAACTAAAGTGTAATATTGAAAATGGTGA
Source organism: Diplotaxodon limnothrissa (assembly GCF_057381915.1). Lineage (NCBI taxonomy): Eukaryota > Metazoa > Chordata > Actinopteri > Cichliformes > Cichlidae > Diplotaxodon > Diplotaxodon limnothrissa. The sequence goes on from NC_140602.1 coordinate 3,426,562, forward strand.
AAATAGGCATATTTGAGATTTCCATTAGTTAATGAATAAATGTTTCATTCTGTCATTTTTGTGATTTCAGGATGGATATACAATGACTGTCTCCTTGTGGAGGGAGGCGTCAATTGTTGACGTTCGTGTGGGAGATCAGGTAAAGATCTCCCATGTGAAAGTGCACCGCTCCGCCTATGGAGTACAGCTCCAGTCAACTTCCCATACAAAGACTGAGGTATGAAGAAGCCATATGTTTGTACCAACATGTAATAGCAATGTCATTTGCCAAAATGTTTAGAATTATAGGTGGTCCAAAAGATTGACTCTGTTCATCTGGACGTAGCATTTTCAAGTGGGAGAAATGTTTCATCACTCATCCAAGTGACTTCTTCAGTCTCAGCGGACTGCAGGTTTCTGTGGTCTTTGATCAGTGCCCGTGACAATTTGTATATTACTGACCAATTAACTGACCTCCCAGCCTATTGCTTCTTCAGTGGGCTAGTTTCAGTCATTATGCAATGTACTGTTTAAAAGATTGGGTAAAACAGACTGAAGAAGTCACCTGGATGAGTGACAAAACATTTCTCCCACTTGAAAATGCTACGTCCAGATGAACAGAATCATCCTTTTGGGATTTACTTACATGGATCATTGAGCATGCATCAAGACGTGATTACCATATTAAATATATGCTTTTTGTGTATTGACAGACAAAGGAAGATGAAAGTACTCAAGTAACTGTAGTTGGTGTGGCCACTGCAGAGCAGTGCAGTGCACTGCAGTCCACCCAGCTGCAAGTTCTCCTTCTAACTGGAGAAACCCTCTTCATTGAAGAGGAGATGTGGAAGCCCTACGAGGAGGAGTTTGAGAAGCACAGGATCACTTTTACTGTAAAAATCAAAGGAAAACAAATAGTACACATAAAAAAACCAGAATAAATATATATAGATATAGATATATATAGATATATATATAGATATAGATATAGATATAGATATGTATATATATATATAGATCTATATATATAAATATAGTTCATTTGTTTTGTTTGTATTTTTTAAAATGTTCAAGTTGCTATGTTCATTCATTTAAACAATATTTAAAAGTTATAGTTTCAACTGCATTCTTATGCTAAGTGTTTTTTAATCTGATAAAATCTAATAAATAGCTGAAAATGCATAAAGCAGTCTCATGTTTATTAAATGAAACAGAAGACATGGTTTATAAAACACTCTCTAATGTACAGTTACATTGCATGCTCTGTACAGAGCTTAACAGACTTTTTAAGCACTTAAAACCTTCGATAAAGAACACTCCTGTAGGCCAACAACTGCCTATCTGTATGTTCAACATCATATAATACTGTTTTTATGTGTTTTTTAGAAGGCTGAAAGATTATATATGTTTTTCTTAAACAGTTTGAAAACATTAATAACAGTCAGTTTCAGTTTCCCTAAGTGCTGTGGTGTATTAGCTTCTGTGCTGGCTGAAGCCTATCAGGGCAAGTCCATTTAGCTCAGAATTCATATGATTACTACCAGTGTTTATTAGAGTAAAAGAAATAAATGTGAGAAGAACATGTGTAGTTTCTTTTAAAAAGCCTCATGGCAATGGGGATAAAGACCGTCCTGAACCTCTGAGTCCTGCAGTGCAGTAAGATGACCCTCTCACTGCAGTTCATCTTGTCCTGTGAGGATGCTTAGGTGGCTGTATTTATTGTTCTCCATTTTAGATTACAACTTCTTCCTCATCTGCTCTGCACGATGTCTGACTGACTCAACATCTTTGCAGACTGTCCTGCATTGTTTTGTTTTGTTTTTAGGTCTGGTGAACTCTTTACCACCTCCTTGGTGTTGGTGTTCAGGAGAAGACTGTTGTCATTGCTTCAGTCAGTTAAACAAATCTATACTAGAAAAATTTGCATTTCCTGCGAAAATGCAGTGTGCATGCTGTAAAGCTGAAGCTGTCTGCTGAAAATAGTTGAAAATAGCTGAAGAAGCTGAAGAAATCAAAGTCAGTGTTTAAAAAGTTGTTGAAATTTTAATAACTTTGCAGAACAACATCAAGTTAGCAAAAATGTAATAACTTATCAGAAATGCAATAACTTAGAAGAAACATAACAATTCAGCAGAAATGTTGTAGTTTACCAGAAGCTACAACTTAGCAGAAATGTAATAATTTAGTCAAAAATTAATAACTTGGCAGAAATATTACAACTTACCAGAACTGCTATAATTTTGCAGAAATGTAATTATTAGGAAAAAAATTTATACAGATAACAGCTGAAAACGATGAAGTAACCTCAAAGTTACTTGTTTAACTGTGAAAAATGACCAGAAACATTAGAAAAGAAAGAAAACCAATTCAATTCAATTTATATAGCGCCAAATCACAACAAAAGTCACCTTAAGGCGCTTCATAGATACAGAGAAAAACCCAACAATCATATGACATATGACCCCTATGAGCAAGCACTTTGGCGACAGTGGGAAGGAAAAACTCCCTTTTAACAGGAAGAAACCTCCAGCAGAACCAGGCTCAGGGAGGGGCGGCCATCTGCTGCGACCGGTTGGGGTGAGAGAAGGAAGACAGGAATACCAGCCAGCAGATAAACTGATGTGAAACAAAACCAAGGTAAAATTGCAGAATTTACACAGTTGGTGAAATGTAAAAATGGCAACATAAAAACCCCAAACAAACAAACAAAAAAAAAACCAAACAACATTTAGTTAATAAATGCACAAGATGATTCGATGATAAATATGGTACCAATCTACAAAATACTGTCGAAATGAAGTCCACATTGTGATATATTTCAGGTGTGGAGAGTCACACAGCTAAACAATCGATGTGCATATTTAAAGAATCAAATAAAGAACATTGTTGTGGAATAAATTACAGTGAATAATAATCACTGCCCTGCGTTAGAGAGTGACTTATGATGAGGTATTAATTGGCTTAACTTTACCTCTAACAGCTTTTCAGATAGTGCTGTGACCAGGGTGAAATCCATCATAAAGTAACTGTAAACAGTAGAACCATTAGCATGAATGTTATGGTTCTACCCTGATCAAAACTCAAGTCTGCTGTTTGACCTGATATAAAATGATAAAGAGGAACACATATAAATGACCTTTATGAACTTTTCAAAATGACTTTATATGTCTGACCCATTATCTATATATATTAGAGCAGATGTGGAAAACCACTGTTAGACCTACTCTATACTAACACAAACACAGTCAAAAATTCATTGCTAGGGTGACATGTGGTCCTTTTTGCCTTTGGCCAATGATATGCTGGTTACTTGGACCAGTTTAGTATTTGCTGTCACAGAGGAATGTTAACCATAAATCCAAAAGACAAAACTGAAAAAATATGTTAATTGCAAACATGTTTTTGCTTAGTAAGAGGATTGAAATTACATGGAAACTGTCACCTTAAAGCCTCATTGTAAATATCATCACAAACAGATGTTTTCCACACGGTTAACAAAGCTCCACCACATCCAATCACTGCATATAAATCTAAAAGAAAACAACAACAAATAAAATGTAATTAACACAAGTGAAGTCTAAGGAGCTTGGAAAGAAAAGCGTCTGGACTTCTTTGAGTTCCTTGAAGACGTTTCACCTCTCATCCGAGAAGCTTCTTCAGTTCTAAGGGTCAATGGTGGAGAGTCCCAGATTTAAACCCAGTGGGAGTTTCCCCCCAAAGAGGGACAAAGAACCCCCTGATGATCCTCTACCTAATCACATGAGCCAAGGTGTGAAAGTGGGTGTGGGTCCCAATCAGCCAGGGTTTCGGGTGAGCTCATTGTGAAACCTGGCCCCACCCTATCATGTGATTTCCCGAGGTCAGGAAATCACCCACGCCCACTCCCAGGATGTGAGTGGACGTTACGGTGTCTGGGGAGGGAACTCAAAACTGGATTATAGATGGCAGACAGTTGGTGTCATAAACCACCGCCTCTGTTTAAAGATGGTCGCTCACAGTGGACGTAAATGGCTTCTTTCACTCCTCCATCTGTCCAAAATGTGAACATTGGCATCCTCAAAGACTGACCTTTGTCCTTTAGATGCAGATGAACTGCTGAGTCTTGTCCCGTGGAGGTGGCTCTTCTATGTTGTGCCATGTGCTTGTGAAGTGGCTGTTTGGTCTCTCCGATGTAGAAGTCCAGGCATTCCTCGCTGCACTGTACAGCGTACACCACATTGTTAAGTTTGTGTTTAGGAGTTTTGTCTTTCGGGTGAACCAGTTTCTGTCTGAGTGTGTTACTGGGTCTGAAGTACACTGGGATGTCGTATTTGGAGAAAACTCTCCTGAGTTTTTCTGATACACCGGCTACATAGGGGATGACAATGTTGTTGTGTCTGTCTTTCTTATCCTCCCTCGCTGGTGTCTGATGTTCTTTTCTGTGAAGCTGGAATGCAGGCACACTGGACGAGCTTATTCTAAAAAATACAGAAAAAGGAACATTTTATTTGTGTTAAGGCCTAAAAACTACAAATAAGTTATACAATGAACAATATTGAAATACCTTATAGGTGCTGCAGGCCATATAACCAGAATCCAGAGCAATCTCACACTCACATGATGGTGAGGAAAGACATGAGCTCTGCAGTGAGGTTTGAATGTCTCAGTTGGAACACTGAAGAACTCAGAAGACAGCAATACCTGCACAGAGAGACAGAGTAGAAAAAGCATAGATTTGTAATCCATAATGTGAATTAAAACTCAAAAAGTGTCAACAAGTATAATCATTTGAGTGTGGAATTATTTATGCAATAAACAGGATTTTAATTAATTAATTGAATTAAAAAACACTGACATTTGTTTTTTTAAATCAAAAATAAAGAATCATACCGCTCTCTGCTCTGAGGATCACTGAGCATCTCTGACAGGAAATACAGTTTCCTCAGTATGAGTCATCATTGATGGTCTCAGAGGTGTGTAGTGTGGTAGCATGATGATGGTCTCCAGATCAGGCAGGAGGTCAGGTGATGGGTGTGTCATCTTCTCCATTGAAGACACACTGGTATGGCAATTCATAACACAGCAGTCTCCTTGTGGCATGTAGTTATCTGTGCAGTCCAGCACTGATGGATCAAGTTTGGCTCAGCAGTTCATGAAGATGGTGTCTGAAAAAATATATCTAACAAAACACGTGCTTATAACACCACCCACCCAGCTCAGCCCCCAAGTGTCTATGTAATGCTGGTATGGGGTGTCGGTTACTAAGTCTAATTAGTGCATCAGAAAGCGGGGGCTACACCTAAAGCCCACACTTTTTGATGTCTTTGTTTATTAGCAGCTTTTTCCAGCTGCTCAGAGAATTCTGACTTGGCCTTTATCCACCCAAACCCAAACCCACCCGGATAAAGGCCAAGTCAAACTCACACACCATACCAGCATTACATAGACACTTGGGGGCTGATCTGGGTGGGTGGTGTTAAACTGTAGTCGGGAACTTTCAGAAAACTATCCATTTACTTCTAAATCAGTTTTTATACATATTCTGTAAGCTGTACTAATGTTTTTCTCTACATAATGTATCATTATAGACATCTCTGGTAGCCTAAAGATAGTTTATAACTTTTGACATTTTTTACCTGTAAAACATGATAAGCAAAAACTCATTCATCACAAAAACTTTTGATTCTACAAAAGCTACTATAATCAAGAAAATATAATTGTCTGTATTTATTCATGTGACCCATAATAAATACCTGCATTTATGTGGGATTTATTTATTTACTATTTCATATTTTCAAGCCCTTGGAGGGGAAGATCTCGTTTGTTGAGCTACATACGTCACAGTAAAAAGATTTAGTCATTTAAAACATGAGAATAAAAGAAATGATGTTGGTTTAATAAATGTTGCAGCACATTTCAGATCAGAGGTGCATGATAGCAGATGTTCTCTGCTCTGCATGAAGTTCAGCAATGATTTGGTGAAATGATTAATAACATTGCAATAAGAAAGGGTCTTCTGACAGACAGAGTAGGGAAGACCCTTTTTTCAATGAAAAATCTTTTTCATGCTCTACAATCAGTAAACTCTGTAACAAACATGATCTGTAATTGTTTCAAAACTCACCAGACGACTTCATGATTGGCTCGAGGACAGGACACAAAAGACAGGGTTGTGGTAACTGTAATATGATCTCAGAACACCTGAATACAGACATTTCTGTGGCTGAGAAATAAAAATGAGGTCAAGCAGGGTGTTCTTGTCTGTAGTGCCAGAAGTGATCAGCTGTGAATACCCTCTCGACTGAAACTGCTCCAGAATCTGTTTTCTTCCACTCTGCAACTGGTTCTCATTAAAATCTCCACACACAATTATTGGGTGACAGTCCATTATTTCAAGTGAATCTAAAAGACTTACCAGGTTTTGCATGAATGGTGTCAAACTGTAGTCAGGGGGTCTGTACACAACAGCAATGAGTGCAGGGAATGGAGCCTGAACCTTCAACACTAAAAACTCAAGATCAGTGACATTATGCAGATACTGTTTTACCTGAACCTGAAAATGATTCCTCAAATACACAACAACTCCCCCACCACTTCTGCTGGCCATGTGAGGAAAGTTTGTGTAGGAAACATGTCTGTTGCGTTTGAACATGGTGTAGCCATCCAAATGAAGACTGTCTGCAACAAAGGAGCCTTGAAGGTGAGACTCAGTGAGACACAAAACATCTGCTAAACACATTTCATGATGACTCTTGATGTCACTGATGTGAGATGGCAAACCCTCCGTATTGTGATGGATCAGTGTAAGAGTGTCAAGTCTGCTGGCTGTTTCTCTGACCTGAAGAAGAGGCATCATTTCCTCAACACTGGCTTGTCTCATGGTTTGGAGCGCTGCAGTTACCTCGGGATTGGCGTAAATCTTTTTCTCATCCAAGTCCTGCAAATAGAGTCCACTGAGAGACGTCACCCTGCTGAGAGCAACGTAAGCCATACCTGGTTCAAAAATGTTCTTCATTGAAACTACAGCTGTCTGTGTTGTAAGACCCTGAGTTTTGTGAATTGTGCAGGCGAATGCTAGCTTTACAGGAAACTGTCTGCGTACTGCTCCTTTAAACTTCAGACTCTCCTCTGCTCTCTCAATGTAAACCAGATCATCAGATGCTGCATTAGCACTGCGGTTGTGTCTCATAGGCTGCCGGTTGTCCATTCTGAGCCCCAGTTTAATTATGTGTCCATCATTTTCAGATCTCACCACCTTTACCAGTATACCAAAAGCACCGTTGACCAAACCGTTTAGTGTGTCCAAGTTTCTGGTCAGCATGACTCGAGCTCCTTCAGCAACATTCAGAGTGTCAGGTAAATCATTTCTCCCACCTGTAAATGGTTTGTCTCTTCGTTCCATTCTGCCTGTACATTTATCCTTCTGGAAATCGTCTGCATTGATGATTATGATGTTTGAATGAAGCTTCTTCAGGGTATCTGTGTTGTGGGATTCCACATTCTTGTTGGTGGCATAAATGTGTAAGACCTCAGTTGGACATTCTTCTGGTGCAGTCACAGCCTGTGACAACAAATCTCTGTCGCACTGAGAAAGCTCATCTGTCTTTTCTTTCACTCTAATCCTGTTCAGCATCTCTGCAAAGGCCACATCATCTTTCTGACGCATGATCTCGGTTAGAGTGATCATCTGAAAATGTTCCTGCCATAGGTCAATCTGTTCTGGATCGTAAACACAGAGAGGTTTAGACTGTCGCACTGGTGGCAGCTGGTAAAAATCTCCAACAGCTAAAACTGACATTCCACCAAAAGGTCTCTGAGTGCCTTTGATTTGTTTCAGTCTTGCATCCACATAAGCAAAAAGGGGTTTTGAAACCATTGAAATCTCATCAATAACAATAATTTCAGCATTCATCAGCTCAGATCTGACTTCATCCAGTTGGTTACCAAGTCCTTGAATGGGTGGTTTCAGACTCCTGGGTAGTTTCAGTAGAGAATGTAATGTAGAGCCATTGATAGAAAAAGCTGCTGTACCGGTAAATGAAGTCAGTAAAACAGTTGGATTTGATATGTCAGCTTCTTCTGCATTAGCAGGCAGTCTGCTCAGGATCTTTGATGCTTCAGAGTGAATACACTTAATCAGGTGTGACTTTCCAGTTCCTGCACCACCATTGATATAGAAGAAAAATGGATCTGGGTTCAAACCACAAACTCGCTGAATACACCAGTCTCTTATGGCATAGAACACGCAGGCCTGCTTCTGGTTCAGATTCTGATACATTACACGTACCACGGCTGGATCTACTGCAGGTTGTTCTCTGATGGCTCTGATCTCTGTTACAGCATCAGACTGACGACTGTAGTCGGGGACATTCTCCTGTTCGTTCTCATCATCAGAATGTCTCTCAGGAAGATTCTCATCACATTGCAGCCTCACAACTTCAGATTCAGGAGCCAGATTACACCATTCATCAATCACAACATCCCTATTTTGTTCAAACTCTTCCAGTGCACTCTCAATATCCTCAGAGTTCTTCTCATACTTGTCTTTATTTCTTTTCACAACCCTTTTCACAGACTCACTGTGGTCTGAACATGGAAGTCGTACAAAACCTGAGTTGTAGAAGGACTGATAGGTTTGGAACCCTTGTGGTTTCAGTTCCTGCTCTGATCTGTGTGGAAGGTAAAGTCTCAACAGTCGACCATAATATTGCTCAGGATCTTTTTCCTGTGAACAGTGGTAATATCTGATTATAGCTGGTTTATCATTCTTTCGCCTTTGTACAAATCCAAGCTGGTTTAGAAGAGGAAGCACATCTTTTCCTTCATTTGGACCACTTACCAACCTGCACAAGGCAGCAAAATCAGCCAGTGACATTTCCTCATATTCTGGGGTCTCAGGTCTGCATTTGTATTTATCACTCAAACTTGTCATCCAAATATTACAACTGTCGTGTGTTGTGCTTTCCAGGAAGCTCATGGGCCGACTCATTTTTACTGGGTTATCATCTGTTGGTACAAATACAACACTGCGGGAACATTTTTTCATTTTTAGGCCACAGACTCGAGTCACACACTCCTGTGCGCTGATTTCTCTCTTTTTTGAGTAAGCCTGCATCACAGCTCTCATTTCATCACACTCATTGACGGTGTTCTTATCAGAGTTGTCAATAACTGTCTTCAGGTATTCAGAGAGGCCAGATTCTTTCTTTGTTATATATTTACAGAGGTATTCTATACATGAATAGGCATTCAAAATGAATGAGACATCTAAATTAGAGTTCCAGGCTTCAAGCAGGTCTGGGTTGTAATTGTTGATCCAACACTCATTTGGGTCACGTTTCAGAATCAGAGCTGTTTTCTTGTTTATGTCTTGGAGGCACTGTTCATACTCATTCATTGTCAAGTTGCATCGTGACAGAATCTGCTCTATGGTGAGGGAAGCAGCTTCAGGTTCCTTCAGCAGGTTCAACAAAGGTCTGAGTTTGGCTTTTGCAGCTTCAGTGTCTGAATCCTCATCCTGTCTCACAATCATTGTTCTTGTGGCTGGTGGTTTGGGAAACCCAAATCTACAACCAGAGTTCACACTCTTAAAGCATGTCTTTGTGTGGTTTTTGCTGTGCTTTTGTAGCTCAGTGACTTTTTTGTGCAGTTCAGGTTGTTTTTCTGGATCAGGGAGTTGAGCTGAGATGTATCTGTCAACAAAGTCACAGACAGTTTGGTCGTCATCCACATCTGCTTCTACCTTTTCTCGAATCCACAGCAACATGTGTATATGTGGACTACCTCTGTGCTGGAACTCAACTCTGTAAAAGTAATCAATGATCTCACCAAGGGGCTGTGCAGGAGAAAAAAGCAAATCTCTGAACAAAGCCTCAACACGTTTATCAAACATTCGCATGGTGGTTACTGGATTTGATCTTAGAATTTCACACTTTTCTGACCAGTCCAGGGCTTCAAAATCAACCTCTTCACCTTGCTGTCTCTTTATTGCTTGAATCACTTCAGGCCATCTCATCTCAGCAGCAGAGAAAGTGACAAAGAACTGAGGTGTTCCTATTTGGCGAACCATGCTGAATAGATCTCTGGTAGTTTTCTGCCAGTAAGCTGGAGTTCCTCTGAGTGGCTGCATAAATCTGATTGCATCTTTATTTCTTACCAGCTTCTCTACTTCTGTCTTACTTTGTAACATTCCTGATGTGATTTTGCGTCCATCTTTGGTCATAGTTTTACCTTTCCTTAGCTGTATTGTCATGCTGGAATTAGCCAAGTGTATTTCAGTGACAAACTGTGAGAAAAACAGGTAATTTGTGTCTTTAGCAAATCTTGCATCAATGTTGAAAAGCCTTGACTTGAAGTAAGCACTTGGTGTGAGTTTAAGACGTCTCTTTTCATCCAGTGTATTCTGACCAGTAGGAAACTGCACAGGAAATGCCATGGCTTCCAAATGAGGAGTTCTGAAGAAGCTAACAGGATTGTTTCTTTCTGCAGGAGCCACACAATATGTGTTATCAGTGAAACAGAGAATCTCTTCTGAAATGTCTACGGGCTGCAGACAACTTTCTAGAGCAAAACCTCCATTGTTCAAATCACTTTCTGGTTCATCTGGATTTTGTTCCTCTGGTTGTTCATCACAGGATTGCATATTAATATCTTGGTCACTTTGAGACTCACTTTCACACAAAAGGGCATCTTTTTCATAGTTGTCAATTTCCATTAAATCTGCTTCATTATAATCATCACTTGCCATGCTGGCTTCATCACTGCTGTCATCATCAGGTAACGTTGGATCACAAAGCAATGCATCATCTCTGATAATAATATCTGTGTACTGTGGATGAATTTGTTTCAGTTTACGCAGAGCTTGAATGAGTTTAGACCAGGTGACAGTCTGGAACAGCTGATGGCCTTTGTAGCACAGTCGTCTTTTCAGCTTTATCCTCATGATCTGTGATTGGCTTCTGATCCTCGGTAAACTGTCAACTGTTTGTTGGACCTCAGATGGTACACACACCACATTACCACGTATGAGTCTCTGTCTCCCCTTTGGAAGAGGAATAATCTTAGCAAATGGTATGCATTTGGCAATCAGATGTCTCTCCAGAATGTTGAGATCACAAAGTTCAGCTGGAATATCCTGCAGTTCTAAACCGTTAACAGCAGCAAGCCTGGGCATGCATCCACTTTTGAGGGAACTGTGACATGTGTGACAGATATACTCTTTTTTTCTCTCAACAGGAAAGCTGCAGTGATCATGACATGCTTCATCACACACATGAACAAATTTACCAGTTAGGCACTGATGAGCTACAGTCTGGTGTTTTGAGTAATTTTCTCTTTTGCAGATTTTCACCTGATTAGGAAAAGAAGCTTTTAGACAAACAGTACAAACATAAGATGGTGCTGACTTAATGTTTGATCTGAAACGAGATATGGCCTCATTCATTAAAGTGTTCTCTGGATGACACTGTAAACTCTCAGCTGGTCGATGCATCTGGCGATATTTCCGTTTTATATTCATTGCACATCTGATATTATGCATCTGTCTGAAAGAAAAACCGTTCCAATATTTTACTCTCATTCGTTCTCTCATATTGTCCTTGTGTTGTTGCTGAAATTGTTTTTCTTCTCCATACCGCTTTGTCATATAAGATCGTTTTTTCTGTTTAAAATCTTCGCTTTTTTTATATAGGTTATATACATATGACCTCATGTAAGCTTTGTGTTTCTCTCTGAATCCAGCACAAGTTCTGTATATTCTTCTTATACGCTCTTTCTGCTTTTCTCTGAATATGGGAGACTCTCTATATGTTCTTGTTACACGTTCCTTCTGCTTTTCTCTGAATATGGGAGACTCTCTATATGTTCTTGTTACACGTTCCTTCTGCTTTTCTCTGAATAGGGGATTGTCTTTATATGTCCTTATGACACATTCTCTTTTTCTCTCTCTAATTTTAGCACTTTCCCTATACATCTTTCTTAAATGTTCTCTCTGTTTCTCCTTATAGGTAGCATTTAATTTATACAATTCATTTTTGTACATGCTCTTTTTCTGTCTGTGATCAGGATCATTACACTTCTTAGTTGAGTTTTTTTTCTTTGTCTTGAAGCTTTCATCAAACCTGTACATCTGCCTTTCTTTCTTCTTCTGATTTTCCTTTCTCTGTGGTACTTTTTCTTGGGCTAATAATCTTCTCCTTATTTTTCTCCTTTGCTGTTTATTATATTTCAGCAGTTTATCTGAGAGTTCCTCTGTTATATTAGTTAAACAGTAGGCAGTGTTTGAATCATTCTGAGGAACAGAATCTGATGTTACCTGCGTTTCTCTCACAGAGGATGCAGATGTTTCTTTTTCTAAATACTCAGAAGGAAGATGGTTGTTTTCAGTAGCAGCTGTCTCATTTGAATAATCCACTCTGGATGATGTCACTTCAGTCGTTAAAGTGTCTCTCACAGTCTTCTGTGTCTGGTCAGTAGATCTTTGGGAGTTTATTTCATGAACGGCTTCATTTAAAGCTGGTGCTGTAACAGTTGTAGCTGTTTGTCTGTATTCGGTGGTTTGATTAGCATCTCTTTGGTCAGCAGCGTTTTCACTGTGAAACTCGATGGGCTGTAGCTCATAAGTACAGCTTGGTGCGATGCTGAACATTCTGTACAAACGTTTGATCCTGTCAATCATGTCATTAAGACGTGTGAATTTCAACATAACTGCAGTTCCACCACTTACACTTAGCGACAATGGCATACCAGTAGACTTACGTGGGTGAGGATCAAAATATGCATATTCACCTGAAGTCAGCCTGCTAACAGCGATGACTGTTCCTCCCATGACTAGCAAAGCATAGCGAACGTCTGAAGCCAAACACTGTAATCCCTGTTCAAGGCTCGGAAAGTGATCTGTACCATCAAATGTGCCGTAATGAGCAAACTGAGACATGTCGACTTGATACTCGTGTGTGCGGCTGGTAACAACTGAGGGAAGTTCATCGCAGGCTAGAAACACACTGTTCACAAACCTCAGTCTGGCATCTGAATAGACGGCATGGCCTTTGTCCAACACACGGTTTAGATCTGCTCTGGTAATAAATTCATCCTCGTGTAAGAATGACAGGAAAACCAAACTGTTAGCCATGCATTGCTGATTCCGGTACTTTCCATACCTAGGAGCGGCCTGGCTTCGGGAAGCACAGACGCTACTCACTCGTGGACTTTCACTGTTTGTAACCTGTACATGAGACTGTCCTGGAGCTTGTCCATCATGCTGTGTTTGTACAGTTAGCTGGGGTTTAGTCTGGATTACCTGCATAACTTCAGGCTCTGGGACAGACACTGAGGGAACACTTCTTTTTACCACATCTGCATAAGACACTGTGGCTGTCTCTCCATCATGCTGTGTTTGTACAGTTAGCTGGGGTTTAGTCTGGATTACCTGCATAACTTCAGGCTCTGGGACAGACACTGAGGGAACACTTCTTTTTACCACATCTGCATAAGACACTGTGGCTGTCTGAACACTGCTCTGCACTTCTGTGCTGGGAAAAGCTGAAACACACACCTTTACCTGCTCACTGCTCTGAGAAACATTCACCTGTTCTTTCTGCTTTTGCCATCTAAGCTTCAGGGACTGCGACCTTTGACTTTTTCTTGGCATTTTGCTGAAGTACAATCTGGAGCTTATATGTGATTATACACAAATATAAACAAAACTGAACCTTGAAACACAGAAAAACTTATAACTCCTTAAGTTACTGTTAAATCTGAGAAATGTACTATTATACTATAAAATGTTTTTATGAATATATGAATAGATGTTAAAAAGCTGATTTGTACTCCAAACTCAAAATAAAGGAAATTCAAAGTTCTCTGGAAACAATTTGGTCCGTTTTATTGTACCTCTTTTAGAAACGGGGTTTCTTCAGCTGGATGTTCTGCAGCAGTCAGGAAACAGGAAGTCTGGGTCCTCAGGCACTTCTCGATGACAATACTGACTGAATACTTACACTGAGTGACAAAATGGGTTAGTCCTTAAATAATAATACTATAAACTTGCAGTCAAATGTTATAGCCAATGAAACAGACTAACAGACTGGATCTAATTTATTATTTATCTGAATGTATGTATTACAAAATAACCAGATTATCTTATTACAAATAAACTTATAAAAAGGTGATATTTTATACAATTGATCAAAGTAAGCCAAACTAGCAGTCCAAACTAAAGTCTAATGCAAAATTAAAATGACAAATGTAGGGCTGTGTAAGTAGTTTCTACTATAAGTTCTACTGTACTGTAATTCTACTACTGTATATTCAACTTGTAATTTAAAGCAAAATGACTGAATGTGAGAGAGCTTAATGACAGGAAAGAAAGAGCAGTGAGAGCAGAGATCTCTCAGAATTCTGTAACAGATAGATCAAGTTCTGGTAACTTGGATTTCTGAAAATTGGATTCTGAAAGGATTCTCAAAACTTGGATTCTCAAATTAGATAGAGCAGTAGAGATAGAGGGATACAAGATGGAATGGCTTTCAAATTAGATAGAGCGGTAGGGATAGAGGGATACAAGATAGAATGGCTTTCAAATTAGATAGAGCAGTAGGGATAGAGGGATACAAGATAGAATGGCTTTCAAATTAGATAGAGCAGTAGGGATAGAGGGATACAAGATAGAATGGCTTTCAAATTAGATAGAGCAGTAGAGATAGAGGGATACAAGATGGAATGGCTTTCAAATTAGATAGAGCGGTAGAGATAGAGGGATACAAGATAGAATGGCTTTCAAATTAGATAGAGCAGTAGGGATAGAGGGATACAAGATAGAATGGCTTTCAAATTAGATAGAGCAGTAGAGATAGAGGGATACAAGATGGAATGGCTTTCAAATTAGATAGAGCGGTAGAGATAGAGGGATACAAGATAGAATGGCTTTCAAATTAGATAGAGCAGTAGGGATAGAGGGATACAAGATAGAATGGCTTTCAAATTAGATAGAGTTGGGAGAGTGATAGGATAGACAGAATTGCTTATAATGATAGAGAGAGAGAGGATCTTCTGCAGCAGGTCACCTGTAAGACACAAAAGGCATGGAATTAGTCATATTTCCAACATGCTTGGATTTACCATATTCTTCAGACTATATGGCACACCTAAAATCCTGTCATTATCTCAAAAACATACAATGTGCCTAGCGTATCGATTCTGGTTATGCTTACTGACCTCAAACGGGATTTCTGTGGTACACAGCGCTCAAAATTCTGTCAAATATTTTAGTAAGACTTCGTAAGCTACTTGATGTATTGTCAGAGCATTATGGCTACCATAGTCAGGACCCTCGCAGAGTAATTCGTACGGTGCTTCAACATAACATTATGGTGTGTGTACAAGGACCTGGCACGTGCTAAGAGACATGCTTAAGAAGCAGATTTCAAACTGATCAACCCATGAAGAGTTTGATGGATTTGTGGATGAGGAATGAACTGAAAAAGTGAGTGTATTGTTCTGTATTTTATGTGTTACAACTGAACAGTGTTGAGAGTTGTTTGTGAATGACTTGAATAAAGTTTGACTTATCTGACTGTTTGTTTGGCTTAATCTGCCTTAAAAACAGGCTTGTTTATTGACATTATGCCTTATAATCTCAAAAATACAATACATGTAGGGCTTTAAATACTAAAGACTTCTACAGTAAATTATTGGACTGAACAGAATGACAATGTTTAACAAATGATGGTGGAACTGTTATAAGGACATTTTTACATTCTATTAAAACAATAAACTAAGTCTATAAACTCAAACTAAGACGTGCTGCTACAGTAACTTACTGTAAATATTAAATGGTCCAACAAAACCAACACACTGAGGTTACAGCACAGTTTCAGGTCACTCTGTATGAATTTTGGCAAAATGAGAAATTTGGAGACAGCTAGTTTCTACACAGCAGTTTCTACATATTTCAGTCACATTTGGGGCATGTTTGATACACAGCAATAAGCACTACACTAAATCTATAATAAACTTATCATAGCTGATATAAAGGCCTAATTAGCAAAATTTAGTATGATGATCATTTCTTTGTAGATCATTTCATGATAAAAAGAACAGAAGTGAGTGCTGTATCTGAGCTGTTGCATGTAAGATCTTTGCTGGAGATTCCCACATTTCTTAAACAAACAAACAAACATGACTTTCAGACAGTTCATCTTTTGTAAATTAGGGCAGGATTATTTTCAAAAAACAGCCTTGATAAAAATATCAGGCCACTATAAAATGTCTTATGTTTATGTTTTCATCCCACCTATATTTTGCAAGTCATTATGACAAATTACAAAAAGCATTTTTTAGGCAGTGATTTAAGGGAAGAAGCTTTTGAAATCCACAATGCCCTACCACCAGTGGTCTCAAACTCTGGTCCTTAAGGCCTGGTGTCCAGAAACTTTTCTATGTGTCCCTGTTGCAACACACCTGAATAACATTAGTAGGTCATTAGCAAAACTCTACAGAACGTGACTGCATGCTGAGGTGGTAATTCAGCCATTTGATTCATGTTATAGCAGCTCATGAGTGAATGAACATGATGCAATGAAAGTACTTTTAGAAGTACATTTTTCCAAACACTTAAATTACTTAAATTTGAACAGTCTTCGGGGATGCCACTTCAACACAGTCAAATTCTATACTCTCACTAATGACCTACAAATGTTATTCAGGTGTTTTGTAACAGGGACACGTGGAAAAGCTTCAGGACACCGGCCCTTGAAGAGTGGAGTTTGAGACCCCTGCCCTATGTGAATATTTAATTGTCCCTAAACTGCTAGTCGTGAGCTGCTCTAATGTGAAACAAACACATATAGTTCTGTAAAGGTTTACAAAGAGATTTCTAAGGATCTGGAGACCCCAGAAAACAAAAACGCTCCCAGATATTGTAGCTGAACAGGCAAAAACAAGTTGCCTAATAATATCTCGATGATAACCAAGAGCTGTGCTGACTAACTGCACTAAACTGAATCTATAGTGAGAGAAAAACACCAGCATTAAAGTCAAACATGGTGCTGTTACTGTGATGTCCCAGAGTTCCTTTACTACTTCAGGACCTACATCAACTCATCAGGTCCTGGGCTTAAGTTTAATCACACTTAGGATCTGAAGCACACAAACAAGTCCAATTGAATGAATGAAACAAAACACTTGGTGTAAACGAATCAGTCTGGACTTTAATGAAATTAAGATACTTGGTATGACTTGAAAACCCTATCCATCCATCCATCCATCCATCCATCCATCCATCCATTCGCTTCCGCTTATCCTTTTCAGGGGGCACTGGAGCCTATCCCACCTGTCATAGGGCGAGAGGCAGGGTACACCCTGGACAGGTCGCCAGTCTGTCGCAGGGCCAACACACAGGGACAGACAACCATTCGCACTCACATTCATTCGCAGATACACACCTAGTGACAATTTGGATTATTCAATTAACCTATCCCCACAAGCTGCATGTCTTTGGACGGTGGGAGGAAGCCGGAGTACCCGGAGGGAACCCACGCAAACACCGGGAGAACATGCAAACTCCACACAGAAAGACCCCGGCCTGATGTTGGAATTAAACTCAGGACCTTCTTGCTGTGCGGCAACAGTGCTAACCACCGTGGTACTTGGTATGACTTGAAAACCCTATATTGGGCCTTAATTAAGACTTTTTTCTTTTCTTTTTTTGCCTGTCCTGTTTGGATCTAATTAAGACAATTCTGAAATTATGGTGGACCAAAATCAACCAGTGATGTAAACCAGTCATTACCAGTTACTGTAAATGCTTGATGGTAATTGTTGCTATCAGGGCATCCACAGCTGGGTATTAGAGACCAATATGTTTTTACATTAGACCAGGTTGTTCTGGTTCAAAAATGAAATCATCACTTTAAAACTGCTTTTTGTATTTATCCAGGTCATCCTTGTTAGATGATTTGAAACATGTGAAAAAAAGCATAAACAAAATAAATCTGCAAGGAAGAAAGACCTTTCTCAGCACTGTACTGCAGACAAAACCTATACTTACCAGACTTGCGACGATCAGATCAGTATCCTAGAGAAAGGAAACAACACATCAGATCACTGTTTAATGACTTACACTGTTGAACCTCTTCACACACAATCCAATTTACTGTGACATGAAATAACTAGTAAGATCCTCAATTTCTTCAAGCCTTTATGAACTCACTGTAGTCTAAAGAGGACAAACTTTAGTTACAGAGTCTCACATGACGATAACATGTGTAATAAAGGCATGCATACTACAGAAGTGCAAAGAAGAGGCACCAATATTTGTTGGTACAGATTATGGCTTTTTAGCTCCATCATTTTCTATCACAAGTCAGTGCTTAATAAAGTGTGGAAAAACCACAACTGTTAGAATCAACGGAAAACCTCATTAGGTTTTAGTTCTGATCTGAATATGTAAATCCTAAAATACATGTAAATTCTGACATGTTATAGTAACAACAGTGGCACGCCATTTTTGCAATTAATTTCTTAAAAATTATAATAAAAAGTCCTTCCATTGTACCTGTTGGCAGGAATCTTTTTGTATTTTGCAATATTTCCCTTTTATATATAATTTTCAAACACATTGTATCAAGCAACTTATTAAGAAACTGATTTAAACTTAGTGTACATAAATTACACACAGGCTTTAACATACACAACATTGCCTACTCACAACTCTGGTTCTCTTAGTCTTTTATTATTGCTTAAATGTTTAACGTACCACTTCTGTTCACTCAGGCAAAAATACTTCTATAGTGGTCTGACTTTAATGTAATACATAAGCAGAATATGAGTGAAGATATAAATCAACAACTGTGGTGCTCTTAAGTGTTTAAGCTACCACTTACACTAACTCACCTAAAATGCGTTCATAGTTATGTCTGCTAGGTAAATCCATAAACAAACGGAGAACATGAACAACTGTATAAAAACAGTTGTTTGTGTTCAAACATAAAAATCAGACACAAATGGCCTGTTAAACTTCAGGGACAGTCAGAGGTCATGTGTGGGGCCTTTGCTGCTACAAGGTATAAATTCTGACCATTTGTTTTTGCCCATCAGTAAATGGTAATGTCACAAAAACCAAACTACGTTAGGTAAGTTGCTAAACATGTTACACAGTGACAATGTCATATTACTGCAGTTACAATTGCTGCTTACTTACCAGCAAAGGCAAAACCGAAGTTCTGTTTCACTCTGTAACAAAAGAACAAAAATACAGAATGAGACAACTGAAATCAGCATCAGAGTCAATACTGCATCACAATCTGTAGTGAAAAAAAAAAGTTAAATTCTTTGTTTACTATAAACACCCGATCTTCTCTTTCTGCACCTTATTAAAGATTTCTGTCTTTATTAAGGTGATGTGTCGTTTTATCGATCTGCAATAAGCCACAGAAATTACTCATTAACGTAAAGCTCTAATACTTTGGTGCTATTACATAACACAGCAGATACCACAAGCAATGATTTGCTCGCACTGCACACTTGATCAAATGATAACATCACAGTTTCAAAGCATGCAACAATCACAAATGATACTTGATACTATAAATGCTTGATGGTAGTTCTTCGTATCAGGGCTTCCACAGCTGGGTATTAGAGACCAGCATCTTCTCACATTAGAACAGATAGCTCTGGTTTGGTTTTCTCTGCTTCATATGTGAAATCATCCCTTTAAAATGCTTTTTTGTATTTATTCATATCATCCCTGTTAGATGATTTGAAACATGTGACAAAAAAGCATGAACAAAATAAATCTGCAAGGAAAAAAAGACTTTTCCCAGCACTGTACCTCAGACAAAATGAACTCACTTTAGTCTAAAGAGGGCAAAATTTAATTGCAGAGTCTCAAATGGCCTTAACATGTGTAATAAAAACAATAATTACTACAGAAATGCTTTGATAAGCCTTTAAAATTAGACATAAATGGCCTATTAAACTTCAGGGACATTTTTAGGGACACTCAGAGATCTAGTGGGGGGGGGTTTCCTGCTTATAAATCCTAAATGTGTTTTTGCCCATGAGCAAATGGCAAGATATCACAAAAAGCCAAACTATTGTATGTAAATTGCTAAAAATGTTACACAATCCCAATTTCATATTGCTTCAGTTACAATCACTGTTTACTTACCAGCAAAGGCAAAACCAAGCTTTATTTCACTCTGTGTAACAAAAGACAAAGAACAAAAATACAGGATCAGAAAACTCAAATCAGCATCAATACTGCATCACTCTCTGTTGTCAAAAAGATTCACTAAACTTCTTTGTTTACTACAGCTGGAATACAAACAACAACTCTCCTCTGTTTTCTTTGGTCTACATCTCATTTAAGATTGCAAAACACTCATACATGAAAAACTGCACGACATATTTTTAAGGCTTTAATATTTGAGGTGGTCTGCATTCAAATTCTACTTCCTAAAATATTACCAACTGCACATAGTATCATAGTAAATATGCTGTAGTTTTAAAATAAATATCTATGTACCATACTAATAATAATACACTGCCATATTTTATTTATGTGAAGGTGGGCTGTTGTTTATTTCATTAATTTCCCACAAAGTGAGAATTTAAACTGTGCTGCAGATTTAGGTTGGCACAAACAAGCCTTTGTTAAACAGTTCTTAAAAATTAAAGTCTACATATTAGGAGTTCTTATTATTCTTGGGCTATGTCCACACGTACTTTTGAAAATGGAGATTTTTCTATGCGTTTGCACCTTTCGTCCACACTTAAACGGCGTTTTCGGTCACTGAAAAACTAAAAACGCTTGCCAGAATATTTTCGAAAACTCCGTTTTTGCATTTATGTGTGGACAGGGAAACGGAGAAAACGCAGCGCCTTTTTTGACGTCACACTGTGCGCAACGTTATTGTTTCGGTGAAATGCATTTCTACAATACGGTTACTGTTAATTGTTCTCTCTGCAGTGTTCAAATGCTTACATATGCGCACACAGTTACTGTCCCCCCACAGATATGACTCGGTTCTGCTTCTATGCCCCATCTTTGTTTACCATTTCCCACCGAGGCTTCTAGACTTCTGATTGGCCAACATTTCTACACGGTTAGGAATATAGCGCCACCTGCTGCTTTGGCATGTTCCTAGCAGCGTTCTCCTTCATTTCTGCATTTATGTGTGGACGGGATTGTTTTTTAAAACAGAAACGGAAAATCTCCGTTTTCAAAAATACCCGTGTATGTGGGGACATAGCCTATGTTTAATCCTCAGTTTCTCCCCCTCCTTTGTCTTAATTAACCCACAAGACCTGGACAAACGTGACTCTTTTTCTCCCGTGTTCGGTCAGAGGCGGTAAAATGGCTCCTTTGATCTTGCCGACAGCTGACACTGAATCTAAGATGGCGGTTCGTTAAAAACTTTACAGCATAAAGAATGAGGCTGTTTTAACCAACTGATTTGTGAAGAGAACTAACTGCACCTTATGTAACAGACTGACAAACACACCAAATGTAATTAATAAAACAACACAATAACCGTGGTTCACAGTCAAATTTTCATTTCACACTGGGCTCAAAGGAGCGCTAGGCATTAGCATCGGGTTGTTAGCTCATCAAACACTCCTTTTACATACAAAAATGACAAAGTTTCACTAAGAAAAAGCAACCACTGTGTTACTCTAATATGAGTTATACCTCGGTTGGCTTTATAAATCACTAAAAGAACTCGTTAAATCACACAAACAGACTATAAACATTTAGGAGAGAAGAGGAGAAGCAGAGCGGCAGCACTCACCCAGAGCGGACTCAGCGAAGTGTGCGGAAAGGCGGATGTCCGGCAGTCAGGTAAAAGATGAGGCGTTCACGGGTAGTAGGAAATTCCAGTATTACACACAATGGGCATTGTAAACATCAAAAATGTAGGTGATTTTAAATATTCTATACAATATTTATTTGCTACAGAAAAAACTCGCAGAACTTTAAATCTATAACTTGAATAAATATTATTAGAAGGCTCTACTCCTGAACACCAACACCAAAGAGCTGAGTTCACCAGACCTGAAAAAAACAACAACAACAACCAGTCCAGGACAGTCAGTCTGCAAAGATGTTTTAAAGACAAATATATATATATAAACATTATCCATTAAGGATTCCCCTCAAAACAAGTGACTATAATTTCCTAACCGTAAGGGCTAGAACGGTCACTGCACCGTTTTGTTCAGAAGAGATGGGGGAATCTTCAAGTGTTGACAATTTATCATTAAAATGTGAATTTTTAGAGATATATGACATGGATGACTTGTTGACTTAGAAGCCACGAATTCCCCAATATGCAAATAGTATGATTAAGCATAAATACTACATTTAGTAGAAATACTATGTTTTAGCACAAATACTATAAAAAGCAGAAATACTATAATTTAGCAGAAATACTATATTAAGCACAAATCCTATAAAAAGCAGAAATAGGATGATTAAGCATAAACACTACATTTAGTAGAAATACTATGTTTGAGCAAAAATCCTATAAAAAGCAGAAATACTATATTAGGCACAAATCCCATAAAAAGCAGAAATAGTATGATTAAGCATAAATACTACATTTAGTAGAAATACTATGTTTTAGCACAAATCGTATAAAAAGCAGAAATACTGTAATTTAGCAGAAATACTATATTAGGCACAAATAGTATAAAAAGCAGAAATACTATATTAGGTACAAATCCTATAAAAAGCAGAAATACTATATTAGGCAAAAATCCTATAAAAAGCAGAAATACTATAATTTAGAACAAATAGTATAAAAAGCAGAAATACTATAATTTAGCAGAAATACTATGTTAGGCACAAATCCGATAAAAAGCAGAAATACTATAATTTAGCAGAAATACTATGTTAGGCACAAATCCTATGAAAAGCAGAAATAGTATGATTTAGCAGAAACACTGTATTTAGCACAAGTACCGAAAAGTACCAGAAATGATTTAGCAGAATAGTAATAACTTATTGAAACACAAATGCACAGAGGGACACACAAACACAGGCTCTAATCCAGTCAACCAGTCTAACTATATTCAATTTAAATCCTACAATGACATGCTGCCAAATAAGGGCAGGGTCCTCTCTCTCCCACTAAACACACACACACACACACACACACACACACACACACACACACACACACACACACACACACACACACAGAGGGAGAGAGCTGCCGAATTTAAATCCACCAATCAGAGTGGCTGTTTACGTTTTCCCGCCAAAACAGGTGCCTCTTTTTACACACGCAGCACAGAGATGCACAGGATTATTGCAGCCTATTTCTCATAGTGAGGACTCCCCTCAAACAAATGACCATAATTTCCAAACCGTAGGGGCTAGAGCGGTCATTCTTACACCGTTTTGTTCAGAAGAGATGGGGGAATCTTCCAGTGTTTACAATTTATCATTAAAATATGAATTATTAAAGATATTTGACTTCTAATGCACCATAACTGAGTAGAGCGAAGCAAAAACTGCCTTGACTTGCCCTCAAACAACGCTTTGTAACTCGAAATCTATTTGGAGTATCGATATCATTCTTTCACCGTAAGAGACAGCAGGCTTTGGTGAACAGTCATGGAAATTTTCAGGTCTCTGTGGAAATCCAAAAAAAAGTTATGACGAGAGAAAAAAGTGGTTCATTTCCAGAGTTTTAAATCTGAAGAAATCTGAGCGAAGGACGAATTTCCTACCCTCAAACAAGTCCAACTCATTTCAGAACGGTAATAGGTGAGAAAGAAATTCTTGAATTGTGAGCGTCAGGGGTGTCTGAAGATATTCGGGGACAAGCCTCATGTCTTAAAGTCGCTTCGTTAAGGAGATATGACGATTCGAATATGCCTCTCATTACAGAAATCCAGCGATGATTTTGAACAAGCTCTCCATTGACTTTATATGGAGAGTTTTGAGACCTTGTGTTGGTCTGAGGAGATTTGCAAAAATTCTATAAATCCCACAACAATGATAGTGACATTTTCTGAAAGCCAGCAAAAATACCTACGTTTTGATGTATAATTTGTGGAAGTTGAGTGAAAATTGAGCAAGTAGCAAGAAGTTGTTCGGACATGAAGTGAAAATTGCAAAACCTTCAGTGGCACACTGGAAGCCAAGAGCATAGCAACCATAACAACGCATGTATTTTGTGAAAAATCACAATTTTGCAACTCAAAACTTTAAGAGGCATAAAAGTAAAACAGTAAAACATTTGAAAAAGCTGAATCATACCTGAATAGCCCAATAATTTATGAACATTTTAAAGTTTGAATGGTTGTTCTAGGTGAAAATATGAGGAAGTAGTTAAGTTTCAAAAACAAGCAAATTTTAGCAGAATTGCAGAAGTTTCCCATTCATTTCAATGGGACAAATTAAAGGAAAAAAGCTTAATATTTTAAAAAGTATAATAGTTAAAAATAGCAAAAATCGTAGCGTAAATTAGCAGAAATAGCAGAATAGTTTAAAATTTGAACGGTGAAAATCGGCTGAAAATTGTGGAAGTAGTTAAGTGCCAAAAAGTGTACGGAAGCAACTAGAATAATAACTAGAAAAATTTGCATTTCCTGCGAAAATGCAGTGTGGATGCTTAAAGCTGAAGCTGTATGCAAAAAGTAGCTGAAAAAGCTGAAAAGTTGCAGAAATTGTAAAAACTTTGCAGAAGCAAAAGAAGTTTGCTAAAATGGAATAACTTAGCAGAACTGCAATATCTTAGAGGAAACATAATACTTGGCAGAAATACAATAGCATAGCAGAATTTAGCAGAAATATTGTAACTTACCAGAAACATGATAACTTCTCAAAAATACAAGAATTTAGGAGAAATAGTATAAGATAACAGAAAGAATATATTTAGCCAAAAATACTTAAACATTACAGAAACACTATGATTTAGAAAAATAGTACAACAGAGCAGAAATATTGTGATTTACCAGAGACACTGTGATGAACTATGAATATTGTAATTTTAAATTAAGACTTTGTTTTAGCACAAATATTATAATTTGGCAGAAATACTATAATTTAGCAGAAATACTATATTAAGCACAAATCCTATAAAAAGCAGAAATGGTATGATTAAGCATAAATACTACATTTAGTAGAAATACTTTGTTTTAGCACAAATCCCATAAAAAGCAGAAATACTGTACTATGATTTAGTAGAAAAACTATAATTAATCAGAAATACTAAATTTAGCAGAAATACTATATTAAGCACAAATCCTATGAAAAGCAGAAATAGTATGATTAAGCATAAATACTACATTTAGCAGAAATAGTATATTAAGCACAAATCTTATAAAATAGCAGAAATGCTATGATTTAGCACAATAGTAATAAGTTAAACAGAAAAATTGGAAAAGCAAAATGGACAGCTGAAAAAATGCTGAACATGCTGAGGGTCCCTCAAATATACTTGTTAAATGACAAAAATCTGCAAAAAAATTTATTACAGCCACACAATCACAAATATGTACACATGAGGAAACACACATGCTAATAGAGACCCACACACAAGATCCAATTCAGTCAACCAGTCTAAATATATTGAATTTAAATCTTAGAATGAGATCATCCCATTAAAAGCCTCTCTCTCTCTCTCTCTCTCTCTCTCTCTGTCACAGACACACACACACACACACACACACACACACACACACACACACACACACACAGGGAGAGAAGACTAAGTTTCTAGGTCAGCCTGGGAACTGCTGAATTTGAATCCACCAATCAGAGAGCCTGTGCACTTTTCCCCACCAAAACAGGTGCATCTGTTTACACACGCAGCAGCACAGAGAGACACAGGATTTTTGCAGTCTATTTCTCATAGTGACGACTCCCTCAAACAAATGACCGTAATTTCCTAACCGTAGGGGCTAGAACGGTCATTCTTACACCGTTTTGTTCAGAAGAGGTGGGGGAATCTTCAAGTGTTGACAATTTAATATTAAAATATGAATTTTTAGAGATATATGACATGGATGACTTGTTGACTTAGAAGCCACGAATTCCCCAATATGCAAATTTGAATGCCTGAGACCACATATGTGATTGGCTGGCTGGGAAGGCCCTGATTTGTGGATTTGAATTCCTCAGCCCTCAGATATGATTGGCTGGCTTAGAAGCCACGAAGGCCCCAATATGCAAATTTGAATGCCTCAGGACACTTATTTGATTGGCTGGGAAACTGTGCAGGCCCTGATTTGAAAATTTGAATGTCTAAGTCCTCACAGAGGATTGGCTGCCTGGGGACCTGGCAGAAATATATAGAAATACTATTATTAAGCATAAATACTACATTTAGTAGAAATACTATGTTTTAGCACAAATACTATAAAAAGAAGAAAAACTATAATTTAGCAGAAATACTATATTAAGCACAAATCCTATAAAAAGCAGAAATACTATAATTTAGAACAAATAGTATAAAAAGCAGAAATACTATAATTTAGCAGAAATACTATGTTAGGCACAAATCCTATAAAAAGCAGAAATACTATAATTTAGCAGAAATACTATGTTAGGCACAAATCCTATAAAAAGCAGAAATACTATAATTTAGCAGAAATACTATATTAGGCATAAATCCTATGAAAAGCAGAAATACTATGATTTAGCAGAATAGTAATAACTTATTGAAACACAAATGCACAGAGGGACACACAAACACAGGCTCTAATCCAGTCAACCAGTCTAACTATGTTCAATTTAAATCCTACAATGACATGCTGCCAAATAAGGGCAGGGTCCTCTCTCTCCCACTAAACACACACACACACACACAGGGAGAGAGGACTAAGTTTCTAGGTCAGCCTGGGAACTGCTGAATTTGAATCCACCAATCAGAGAGGCTGTTTACGTTTTCCCGCCAAAACAGGTGCATCTTTTTACACACGCAGCACAGAGACATAGACCTGCTTCTTTCAGTTTATTTCACATAGTGAGGATTCCCCTCAAACAAATGACCATAATTTCCTAACCATAGCGGCTAGAGCGGTCATTCTTACACCGTTTTGTTCAGAAGAGATGGGGGAATCTTCAAGTGTTGACAATTTATCATTAAAATATGAATTTTTAGAGATATATGACATGGATGACTTGTTGACTTAGAAGCCACGAATTCCCCAATATGCAAATTTGAATACCTGGAGCCCACATACATGATTGGCTGGCTGGGAAGCTGTGCAGGCCCTGATTTGTGGATTTGAATTCCTCAGCCCTCAGATATGATTGGCTGGCTTAGAAGCCATGAAGGCCCCAATATGCAAATTTGAATGCCTCAGGACACATATATGATTGGCTGGGAAACCGTGCAGGCCCTGATTTGAAAATTTGAATGTCTAAGTCCTCACAGAGGATTGGCTGCCTGGGGACCTGGCAGAAATATATAGAAATATATAGAAATACTATGATTAAGCATAAATACTACATTTAGTAGAAATACTATGTTTTAGCACAAATACTATAAAAAGCAGAAATACTATAATTTAGCAGAAATACTATATTAAGCACAAATCCTATAAAAAGCAGAAATGGTATGATTAAGCATAAATACTACATTTAGTAGAAATACTTTGTTTTAGCACAAATCCCATAAAAAGCAGAAATACTGTACTATGATTTAGTAGAAAGACTATAATTAATCAGAAATACTAAATTTAGCAGAAATACTATATTAAGCACAAATCCTATGAAAAGCAGAAATAGTATGATTAAGCATAAATACTACATTTAGCAGAAATACTATATTAAGCACAAATCTTATAAAAAGCAGAAATACTATATTAAGCACAAATCCTATAAAAGCAGAAATAGTATATTAAGCACAAATCTTATAAAATAGCAGAAATAGTGTGATTTAGCACAATAGTAATAACTTAAACAGAAAAATTGGAAAAGCAAAATGGACAGCTGAAAAAATGCTGAACATGCTGAGGTTCCCTCAAATATACTTGTTAAATGACAAAAATCAGCAAAAAAATTTATGACTGCCACACAATTACAAATATGTACACATGAGGAAACACACATGCACAGAGAGACCCACACACAAGATCCAATTCAGTCAACCAGTCTAAATATATTGAATTTGAATCTTACAATGGGATCATCCCATTAAAAGGCTTTCTCTCTCTCTCTCTCTCTCTCTCTCTCTCTCTGTGTCACACACACACACACACACACACACACACACACACACACACACAGGGAGAGAGAAGTAAGTTTCTAGGTCAGCCTGGGAGCTGGTGAATTTGAATCCACCAATCAGAGAGGCTGTGCACTTTTCCCCACCAAAACAGGTGCATCTGTTTACACACGCAGCAGCACAGAGAGACACAGGATTTTTGCAGTCTATTTCTCATAGTGACTCCCCTCAAACAAATGACCGTAATTTCCTAACCGTAGGGGCTAGAGCGGTCATTCTTACACCGTTTTGTTCAGAAGAGATGGGGGAATCTTCAAGTGTTGACAATTTAATATTAAAATATGAATTTTTAGAGATATATGACATGGATGACTTGTTGACTTAGAAGCCACGAATTCCCCAATATGCAAATTTGAATGCCTGAGACCACATATGTGATTGGCTGGCTGGGAAGCCGTGCAGGCCCTGATTTGTGGATTTGAATTCCTCAGCCCTCAGATATGATTGGCTGGCTTAGAAGCCACGAAGGCCCCAATATGCAAATTTGAATGCCTCAGGACACTTATTTGATTGGCTGGGAAACTGTGCAGGCCCTGATTTGAAAATTTGAATGTCTCAGTCCTCACAGAGGATTGGCTGCCTGGGGACCTGGCAGAAGTATATAGAAATACTATTATTAAGCATAAATACTACATTTAGTAGAAATACTATGTTTTAGCACAAATCCTATAAAAAGCAGAAATACTATAATTTAGAACAAATAGTATAAAAAGCAGAAATACTATAATTTAGCAGAAATACTATGTTAGGCACAAATCCTATAAAAAGCAGAAATACTATAATTTAGCAGAAATACTATGTTAGGCACAAATCCTATAAAAAGCAGAAATACTATAATTTAGCAGAAATACTATATTAGGCATAAATCCTATGAAAAGCAGAAATATTATGATTTAGCAGAAATACTGTATTTAGCACAAGTACCGAAAAGTACCAGAAATACTATGATTTAGCAGAATAGTAATAACTTATTGAAACACAAATGCACAGAGGGACACACAAACACAGGCTCTAATCCAGTCAACCAGTCTAACTATGTTCAATTTAAATCCTACAATGACATGCTGCCAAATAAGGGCAGGGTCCTCTCTCTCCCACTAAACACACACACACACACACACACACACACACACACACACAGGGAGAGAGGACTAAGTTTCTAGGTCAGCCTGGGAGCTGCTGAATTTGAATCCACCAATCAGAGAGGCTGTTTACGTTTTCCCGCCAAAACAGGTGCATCTGTTTACACACGCAGCACAGAGACATAGACCTGCTTCTTTCAGTTTATTTCACATAGTGAGGATTCCCCTCAAACAAATGACCATAATTTCCTAACCATAGGGGCTAGAGCGGTCATTCTTACACTGTTTTGTTCAGAAGAGATGGGGGAATCTTCAAGTGTTGACAATTTATCATTAAAATATGAATTTTTAGAGATATATGACATGGATGACTTGTTGACTTAGAAGCCACGAATTCCCCAATATGCAAATTTGAATACCTGGAGCCCACATACATGATTGGCTGGCTGGGAAGCTGTGCAGGCCCTGATTTGTGGATTTGAATTCCTCAGCCCTCAGATATGATTGGCTGGCTTAGAAGCCATGAAGGCCCCAATATGCAAATTTGAATGCCTCAGGACACATATATGATTGGCTGGGAAACCGTGCAGGCCCTGATTTGAAAATTTGAATGTCTAAGTCCTCACAGAGGATTGGCTGCCTGGGGACCTGGCAGAAATATATAGAAATATATAGAAATACTATGATTAAGCATAAATACTACATTTATTAGAAATACTATGTTTTAGCACAAATACTATAAAAAGCAGAAATACTATAATTTAGCAGAAATACTATATTAAGCACAAATCCTATAAAAAGCAGAAATAGGATGATTAAGCATAAACACTACATTTAGTAGAAATATTATGTTTGAGCAAAAATCCTATAAAAAGCAGAAATACTATATTAGGCACAAATCCCATAAAAAGCAGAAATAGTATGATTAAGCATAAATACTACATTTAGTAGAAATACTATGTTTTAGCACAAATAGTATAAAAAGCAGAAATACTGTAATTTAGCAGAAATACTATATTAGGCACAAATCTTATAAAATAGCAGAAATAGTATGATTTAGCACAATAGTAATCAGTTAAACAGAAAAATTGGAAAAGCAAAATGGACAGCTGAAAAAATGCTGAACATGCTGAGGGTCCCTCAAATATACTTGTTAAATGAAAAAATCAGCAAAAAAATGCACAGGGAGAGAGAAGTAAGTTTCTAGGTCAGCCTGGGAGCTGCTGAATTTGAATCCACCAATCAGAGAGCCTGTGTACTTTTTCCCGCCAAAACATGTGCCTCTTTTTACAGACGCAGCACAGAGAGGCACAGGATTATTGCAGCCTATTTCTCATAGTGAGGACTCCCCTCAAACAAATGACCATAATTCCCAAACCGTAGGGGCTAGAGCGGTCATTCTTACACCGTTTTGTTCAGAAGAGATGGGGGAATCTTCCAGTGTTTACAATTTATCATTAAAATATGAATTATTAAAGATATTTGACTTGTAATGCACCATAACTGAGTAGAGCGAAGCAAAAACTGCCTTGACTTGCCCTCAAACAACGCTTTGTAACTCGAAATCTATTTGGAGTATCGATATCATTCTTTCACCGTAAGAGACAGCAGGCTTTGGTGAACAGTCATGGAAATTTTCAGGTCTCTGTGGAAATCCAAAAAAAAATTATGACGAGAGAAAAAAGTGGTTCATTTCCAGAGTTTTAAATCTGAAGAAATCTGAGCGAAGGACGAATTTCCTACCCTCAAACAAGTCCAACTCATTTCAGAACGGTAATAGGTGAGAAAGAAATTCTTGAATTGTGAGCGTCACGAGTGTCTGAAGATATTCGGGGACAAGCCTCATGTCTTAAAGTCGCTTCGTTAAGGAGATATGATGATTCGAATATGCCCCTCATTACAAAAATCCAGCGATGATTTTGAACAAGCTCTCCATTGACTTTATATGGAGAGTTTTGAGACCTTGTGTTGGTCTGAGGAGATTTGCAAAAATTCTATGAATCCCACAACAATGATAGTGACATTTTCTGAAAGCCAGAAAAAATACCTACGTTTTGATGTATAATTTGTGGAAGTTGAGTGAAAATTGAGCAAGTAGCAAGAAGTTGTTCGGACATGAAGTGAAAATTGCAAAACCTTCAGTGGCACACTGGAAGCCAAGAGCATAGCAACCATAACAACGCATGTATTTTGTGAAAAATCACAATTTTGCAACTCAAAACTTTAAGAGGCATAAAAGTAAAACAGTAAAAGATTTCAAAAAGCTGAATCATACCTGAATAGCCCAATAATTTGTGAACATTTTAAAGTTTGAATGGTTGTTCTAGGTGAAAATATGAGGAAGTAGTTAAGTTTCAAAAACAAGCAAATTTTAGCAGAATTGCAGAAGTTTCCCATTCATTTCAATGGGACAAATTAAAGGAAAAAAGCTTAATATTTTAAAAAGTATAATAGTTAAAAATAGCAAAAATCGTAGCGTAAATTAGCAGAAATAGCAGAATAGTTTAAAATTTGAACGGTGAAAATCGGCTGAAAATTGTGGAAGTAGTTAAGTGCCAAAAAGTGTACGGAAGCAACTAGAATAATAATAATAAAGAATAAAGAGAAACAGGAACTCAATAGTGTGGATGCTTAAAGCATCCACACAACTAGAAAAATTTGCATTTTCTGCGAAAATGCAGTGTGGATGCTTAAAGCTGAAGCTGTATGCAAAAAGTAGCTGAAAAAGCTGAAAAGTTGCAGAAATTGTAAAAACTTTGCAGAAGCAAAAGAAGTTTGCTAAAATGGAATAACTTAGCAGAACTGCAATATCTTAGAGTAAACATAATACTTGGCAGAAATACAATAGCATAGCAGAATTTAGCAGAAATATTGTAACTTACCAGAAACATGATAACTTCTCAAAAATACAAGAATTTAGGAGAAATAGTATAAGATAACAGAAAGAATATATTTAGCCAAAAATACTTAAACATTACAGAAACACTATGATTTAGAAAAATAGTACAACAGAGCAGAAATATTGTGATTTACCAGAGACACTGTGATGAACTATGAATATTGTAATTTTAAATTGAGACTATTTTTTAGCACAAATATTATAATTTGGCAGAAATACTATAATTTAGCAGAAATACTATATTAAGCACAAATCCTATAAAAAGCAGAAATGGTATGATTAAGCACAAATACTACATTTAGTAGAAATACTTTGTTTTAGCACAAATCCCATAAAAAGCAGAAATACTGTACTATGATTTAGTAGAAAAACTATAATTAATCAGAAATACTAAATTTAGCAGAAATACTATATTAAGCACAAATACTATAAAAAGCAGAAATAGTATGATTAAGCATAAATACTACATTTAGCAGAAATACTATATTAAGCACAAATCCTATAAAAGCAGAAATAGTATATTAAGCACAAATCTTATAAAATAGCAGAAACAGTATGATTTAGCACAATAGTAATAAGTTAAACAGAAAAATTGGAAAAGCAAAATGGACAGCTGAAAAAATGCTGAACATGCTGAGGGTCCCTCAAATATACTTGTTAAATGACAAAAATCTGCAAAAAAATTTATTACAGCCACACAATCACAAATATGTACACATGAGGAAACACACATGCACAGAGAGACCCACACACAAGATCCGATTCAGTCAACCAGTCTAAATATATTGAATTTAAATCTTAGAATGAGATCATCCCATTAAAAGCCTTTCTCTCTCTCTCTCTCTCTCTCTCTCTGTCACACACACACACACACACACACACACACACACACACACACACACACACACACACACACACAGAGGGAGAGAGCTGCCGAATTTAAATCCACCAATCAGAGTGGCTGTTTACGTTTTCCCGCCAAAACAGGTGCATCTTTTTACACACGCAGCAGCACAGAGAGACACAGGATTATTGCAGCCTATTTCTCATAGTGAGGACTCCCCTCAAACAAATGACCATAATTTCCTAACCGTAGGGGCTAGAACGGTCATTCTTACACTGTTTTGTTCAGAAGAGATGGGGGAATCTTCAAGTGTTGACAATTTAATATTAAAATATGAATTTTTAGAGATATATGACATGGATGACTTGTTGACTTAGAAGCCACGAATTCCCCAATATGCAAATTTGAATGCCTGAGACCACATATGTGATTGGCTGGCTGGGAAGCCGTGCAGGCCCTGATTTGTGGATTTGAATTCCTCAGCCCTCAGATATGATTGGCTGGCTTAGAAGCCACGAAGGCCCCAATATGCAAATTTGAATGCCTCAGGACACTTATTTGATTGGCTGGGAAACTGTGCAGGCCCTGATTTGAAAATTTGAATGTCTCAGTCCTCACAGAGGATTGGCTGCCTGGGGACCTGGCAGAAATATATAGAAATACTATTATTAAGCATAAATACTACATTTAGTAGAAATACTATGTTTTAGCACAAATATTATAAAAAGAAGAAATACTATAATTTAGAACAAATAGTATAAAAAGCAGAAATACTATAATTTGGCAGAAATACTATGTTAAGCACAAATCCTATAAAAAGCAGAAATACTATAATTTAGCAGAAATACTATGTTAGGCACAAATCCTATAAAAAGCAGAAATACTATAATTTAGCAGAAATACTATATTAGGCATAAATCCTATGAAAAGCAGAAATAGTATGATTTAGCAGAAATACTGTATTTAGCACAAGTACCGAAAAGTACCAGAAATACTATGATTTAGCAGAATAGTAATAACTTATTGAAACACAAATGCACAGAGGGACACACAAACACAGGCTCTAATCCAGTCAACCAGTCTAACTATATTCAATTTAAATCCTACAATGACATGCTGCCAAATAAGGGCAGGGTCCTCTCTCTCCCACTAAACACACACACACACACACACACACACACACACACACACACACACACACACACACACACAGAGGGAGAGAGCTGCCGAATTTAAATCCACCAATCAGAGTGGCTGTTTACGTTTTCCCGCCAAAACAGGTGCATCTTTTTACACACGCAGCAGCACAGAGAGACACAGGATTATTGCAGCCTATTTCTCATAGTGAGGACTCCCCTCAAACAAATGACCATAATTTCCTAACCGTAGGGGCTAGAGCGGTCATTCTTACACTGTTTTGTTCAGAAGAGATGGGGGAATCTTCCAGTGTTAACAATTTATCATTAAAATGTGAATTTTTAGAGATATATGACATGGATGACTTGTTGACTTAGAAGCCACGAATTCCCCAATATGCAAATATGAATGCCTGAGACCACATATATGATTGGCTGGCTGGGAAGCCGTGCAGGCCCTGATTTGTGGATTTGAATTCCTCAGCCCTCAGATATGATTGGCTGGCTTAGAAGCCATGAAGGCCCCAATATGCAAATTTGAATGCCTCAGGACACATATATGATTGGCTGGGAAGCCGTGCAGTCCCTGATTTGAAAATTTGAATTTCTCAGTCCTCACAGAGGATTGGCTGCCTGGGGACCTGGCAGAAATATATAGAAATACTATGATTAAGCATAAATACTACATTTAGTAGAAATACTATGTTTTAGCACAAATCCTATAAAAGCAGAAATAGTATAATTTAGCAGAAATACTATATTAAGCACAAATCCTATAAAAAGCAGAAATAGGATGATTAAGCATAAACACTACATTTAGCAGAAATACTATGTTTTAGCACAAATAGTATAAAAAGCAGAAATATTGTAATTTAGCAGAAATACTATATTAGGCACAAATCTTATAAAATAGCAGAAATAGTATTATTTAGCACAATAGTAATAAGTTAAACAGAAAAATTGGAAAAGCAAAATGGACAGCTGAAAAAATGCTGAACATGCTGAGGGTCCCTCAAATATACTTGTTAAATGAAAAAATCAGCAAAAAAAATGCACAGGGAGAGAGAAGTAAGTTTCTAGGTCAGCCTGGGAGCTGCTGAATTTGAATCCACCAATCAGAGAGCCTGTGTACTTTTTCCCGCCAAAACATGTGCCTCTTTTTACACACGCAGCACAGAGAGACACAGGATTATTGCAGCCTATTTCTCATAGTGAGGACTCCCCTCAAACAAATGACCATAATTTCCAAACCGTAGGGGCTAGAGCGGTCATTCTTACACCGTTTTGTTCAGAAGAGATGGGGGAATCTTCCAGTGTTTACAATTTATCATTAAAATATGAATTATTAAAGATATTTGACTTGTAATGCACCATAACTGAGTAGAGCGAAGCAAAAACTGCCTTGACTTGCCCTCAAACAACGCTTTGTAACTCGAAATCTATTTGGAGTATCGATATCATTCTTTCACCGTAAGAGACAGCAGGCTTTGGTGAACAGTCATGGAAATTTTCAGGTCTCTGTGGAAATCCAAAAAAAAATTATGACGAGAGAAAAAAGTGGTTCATTTCCAGAGTTTTAAATCTGAAGAAATCTGAGCGAAGGACGAATTTCCTACCCTCAAACAAGTCCAACTCATTTCAGAACGGTAATAGGTGAGAAAGAAATTCTTGAATTGTGAGCGTCAGGGGTGTCTGAAGATATTCGGGGACAAGCCTCATGTCTTAAAGTCGCTTCGTTAAGGAGATATGACGATTCGAATATGCCTCTCATTACAGAAATCCAGCGATGATTTTGAACAAGCTCTCCATTGACTTTATATGGAGAGTTTTGAGACCTTGTGTTGGTCTGAGGAGATTTGCAAAAATTCTATAAATCCCACAACAATGATAGTGACATTTTCTGAAAGCCAGCAAAAATACCTACGTTTTGATGTATAATTTGTGGAAGTTGAGTGAAAATTGAGCAAGTAGCAAGAAGTTGTTCGGACATGAAGTGAAAATTGCAAAACCTTCAGTGGCACACTGGAAGCCAAGAGCATAGCAACCATAACAACGCATGTATTTTGTGAAAAATCACAATTTTGCAACTCAAAACTTTAAGAGGCATAAAAGTAAAACAGTAAAACATTTGAAAAAGCTGAATCATACCTGAATAGCCCAATAATTTGTGAACATTTTAAAGTTTGAATGGTTGTTCTAGGTGAAAATATGAGGAAGTAGTTAAGTTTCAAAAACAAGCAAATTTTAGCAGAATTGCAGAAGTTTCCCATTCATTTCAATGGGACAAATTAAAGGAAAAAAGCTTAATATTTTAAAAAGTATAATAGTTAAAAATAGCAAAAATCGTAGCGTAAATTAGCAGAAATAGCAGAATAGTTTAAAATTTGAACGGTGAAAATCGGCTGAAAATTGTGGAAGTAGTTAAGTGCCAAAAAGTGTACGGAAGCAACTAGAATAATAATAACTAGAAAAATTTGCATTTCCTGCGAAAATGCAGTGTGGATGCTTAAAGCTGAAGCTGTATGCAAAAAGTAGCTGAAAAAGCTGAAAAGTTGCAGAAATTGTAAAAACTTTGCAGAAGCAAAAGAAGTTTGCTAAAATGGAATAACTTAGCAGAACTGCAATATCTTAGAGGAAACATAATACTTGGCAGAAATACAATAGCATAGCAGAATTTAGCAGAAATATTGTAACTTACCAGAAACATGATAACTTCTCAAAAATACAAGAATTTAGGAGAAATAGTATAAGATAACAGAAAGAATATATTTAGCCAAAAATACTTAAACATTACAGAAACACTATGATTTAGAAAAATAGTACAACAGAGCAGAAATATTGTGATTTACCAGAGACACTGTGATGAACTATGAATATTGTAATTTTAAATTAAGACTATGTTTTAGCACAAATATTATAATTTGGCAGAAATACTATAATTTAGCAGAAATGCTATATTAAGCACAAATCCTATAAAAAGCAGAAATGGTATGATTAAGCATAAATACTACATTTAGTAGAAATACTTTGTTTTAGCACAAATCCCATAAAAAGCAGAAATACTGTACTATGATTTAGTAGAAAGACTATAATTAATCAGAAATACTAAATTTAGCAGAAATACTATATTAAGCACAAATCCTATGAAAAGCAGAAATAGTATGATTAAGCATAAATACTACATTTAGCAGAAATACTATATTAAGCACAAATCTTATAAAAAGCAGAAATACTATATTAAGCACAAATCCTATAAAAGCAGAAATAGTATATTAAGCACAAATCTTATAAAATAGCAGAAATAGTGTGATTTAGCACAATAGTAATAAGTTAAACAGAAAAATTGGAAAAGCAAAATGGACAGCTGAAAAAATGCTGAACATGCTGAGGTTCCCTCAAATATACTTGTTAAATGACAAAAATCAGCAAAAAAATTTATGACTGCCACACAATTACAAATATGTACACATGAGGAAACACACATGCACAGAGAGACACACACACAAGATCCAATTCAGTCAACCAGTCTAAATATATTGAATTTGAATCTTACAATGGGATCATCCCATTAAAAGGCTTTCTCTCTCTCTCTCTCTCTGTCACACACACACACAAACACACACACACACACACACACACACACACACACACACACACACACAGGGAGAGAGAAGTAAGTTTCTTGGTCAGCCTGGGAGCTGCTGAATTTGAATCCACCAATCAGAGAGCCTGTGCACCTTTTCCCGCCAAAACAGGTGCTTCTGTTTACACACGCAGCACAGAGACACACAGGATTTTTGCAGTCTATTTCTCATAGTGACGACTCCCCTCAAACAAATGACCATAATTTCCTAACCGTGGGGGCTAGAAGGGTCATTCTTACACCGTTTTATTCAGAAGAGCTGGGGGAATCTTCAAGTGTTGACAATTTATCATTAAAATATGAATTTTTAGAGATATATGACATGGATGACTTGTTGACTTAGAAGCCACGAATTCCCCAATATGCAAATTTGAATGCCTGGAGCCCACATACATGATTGGCTGGCTGGGAAGCTGTGCAGGCCCTGATTTGTGGATTTGAATTCCTCAGCCCTCAGATATGATTGGCTGGCTTAGAAGCCATGAAGGCCCCAATATGCAAATTTGAATGCCTCAGGACACATAAATGATTGGCTGGGAAGCCGTGCAGGCCCTGATTTGAAAATTTGAATTTCTCAGTCCTCACAGAGGATTGGCTGCCTGGGGACCTGGCAGAAATATATAGAAATACTATGATTAAGCATAAATACTACATTTAGTAGAAATACTATGTTTTAGCACAAATACTATAAAAAGCAGAAATACTATAATTTAGCAGAAATACTATATTAAGCACAATTCCTATAAAAAGCAGAAATAGGATGATTAAGCATAAACACTACATTTAGTAGAAATACTATGTTTGAGCAAAAATCCTATAAAAAGCAGAAATACTATATTAGGCACAAATCCCATAAAAAGCAGAAATAGTATGATTAAGCATAAATACTACATTTAGTAGAAATACTATGTTTTAGCACAAATAGTATAAAAAGCAGAAATACTGTAATTTAGCAGAAATACTATATTAGGCACAAATCTTATAAAATAGCAGAAATAGTATGATTTAGCACAATAGTAATAAGTTAAACAGAAAAATTGGAAAAGCAAAATGGACAGCTGAAAAAATGCTGAACATGCTGAGGGTCCCTCAAATATACTTGTTAAATGAAAAAATCAGCAAAAAAATGCACAGGGAGAGAGAAGTAGGTCAGCCTGGGAGCTGCTGAATTTGAATCCACCAATCAGAGAGCCTGTGTACTTTTTCCCGCCAAAACATGTGCATCTTTTTACACACGCAGCACAGAGAGGCACAGGATTATTGCAGCCTATTTCTCATAGTGAGGACTCCCCTCAAACAAATGACCATAATTTCCAAACCGTAGGGGCTAGAGCGGTCATTCTTACACCGTTTTGTTCAGAAGAGATGGGGGAATCTTCCAGTGTTTACAATTTATCATTAAAATATGAATTATTAAAGATATTTGACTTCTAATGCACCATAACTGAGTAGAGCGAAGCAAAAACTGCCTTGACTTGCCCTCAAACAACGCTTTGTGACTTGAAATCTATTTGGAGTATCGATATCATTCTTTCACCGTAAGAGACAGCAGGCTTTGGTGAACAATCATGGAAATTTTCAGGTCTCTGTGGAAATCCAACAAAAAGTTATGACGAGAGAAATGCGTTGACATGCGTTGTTATGGTTGCTATGCTCTTTGCTTCCAGTGTGTCACTGAAGGTTTTGCAGTCTTCTCTTCATGTCCGAACAACTGTTTGCTACTTGCTCAATTTTCACTCAACTTCCACAAATTATACATCAAAACGTAGGTATTTTTGCTGGGATTTATAGAATTTTCGCAAATCTCCTCAGACCAACACAATGTCAGAAAACTCTCCATATAAAGTGAATGGAGAGCTTGTTCAAAATCACCGCTGGATTTCTGTAATGAGAGGCATATTCGAATCGTCATATCTCCTTAACGAAGCAAAGTTAAGACATGAGGCTTGTCCCCGAATATCTTCAGACACCCCTGACGCTCACAATTCAAGAATTTCTTTCTCACCTATTACCGTTCTGAAATGAGTTGGACTTGTTTGAGGGTAGGAAATTCGTCCTTCGCTCAGATTTCTTCAGATTTCAAACTGTGGAAATCCAACAAAAAGTTATGACGAGAGAAAAAAGTGGTTCATTTCCACAGTTTATTCTTTATTATTATTATTCTAGTTGCTTCCGTACACTTTTTGGCACTTAACTACTTCCACAATTTTCAGCCGATTTTCACCGTTCAAATTTTAAACTATTCTGCTTCTTCTGCTAATGTGCGCTATGACTTTTGGTATTTTTAACTATTATACTTTTTAAAATATTAAGCTTTTTTCCTTTAATTTGTCCCATTGAAATGAATGGGAAACTTCTGCAATTCTGCTAAAATTTGCTTGTTTTTGAAACTTAACTACTTCCTCATATTTTCACCTAGAACAACCATTCAAATTTTAAAATGTTCACAAATTATTGGGCTATTCAGGTATGATTCAGCTTTTTCAAATCTTCTACTGTTTTACTTTTATGCCTCTTAAAGTTTTGAGTTGCAAAATTGTGATTTTTCACAAAATACATGCGTTGTTATGGTTGCTATGCTCTTTGCTTCCAGTGTGTCACTGAAGGTTTTGCAGTCTTCTCTTCATGTCCGAACAACTGTTTGCTACTTGCTCAATTTTCACTCAACTTCCACAAATTATACATCAAAACGTAGGTATTTTTGCTGGCTTTCAGGAAATGTCACTATCATTGTTGTGGGATTTATAGAATTTTCGCAAATCTCCTCAGACCAACACAATGTCAGAAAACTCTCCATATAAAGTGAATGGAGAGCTTGTTCAAAATCACCGCTGGATTTCTGTAATGAGAGGCATATTCGAATCGTCATATCTCCTTAACGAAGCAAAGTTAAGACATGAGGCTTGTCCCCGAATATCTTCAGACACCCCTGACGCTCACAATTCAAGAATTTCTTTCTCACCTATTACCGTTCTGAAATGAGTTGGACTTGTTTGAGGGTAGGAAATTCGTCCTTCGCTCAGATTTCTTCAGATTTCAAACTGTGGAAATGAACCACTTTTTTCTCTCGTCATAACTTTTTGTTGGATTTCCACAGTTTGAAATCTGAAGAAATCTGAGCGAAGGACGAATTTCCTACCCTCAAACAAGTCCAACTCATTTCAGAACGGTAATAGGTGAGAAAGAAATTCTTGAATTGTGAGCGTCAGGGGTGTCTGAAGATATTCGGGGACAAGCCTCATGTCTTAACTTTGCTTCGTTAAGGAGATATGACGATTCGAATATGCCTCTCATTACAGAAATCCAGCGGTGATTTTGAACAAGCTCTCCATTCACTTTATATGGAGAGTTTTCTGACATTGTGTTGGTCTGAGGAGATTTGCGAAAATTCTATAAATCCCACAACAATGATAGTGACATTTCCTGAAAGCCAGCAAAAATACCTACGTTTTGATGTATAATTTGTGGAAGTTGAGTGAAAATTGAGCAAGTAGCAAACAGTTGTTCGGACATGAAGAGAAGACTGCAAAACCTTCAGTGACACACTGGAAGCAAAGAGCATAGCAACCATAACAACGCATGTATTTTGTGAAAAATCACAATTTTGCAACTCAAAACTTTAAGAGGCATAAAAGTAAAACAGTAGAAGATTTGAAAAAGCTGAATCATACCTGAATAGCCCAATAATTTGTGAACATTTTAAAATTTGAATGGTTGTTCTAGGTGAAAATATGAGGAAGTAGTTAAGTTTCAAAAACAAGCAAATTTTAGCAGAATTGCAGAAGTTTCCCATTCATTTCAATGGGACAAATTAAAGGAAAAAAGCTTAATATTTTAAAAAGTATAATAGTTAAAAATACCAAAAGTCATAGCGCACATTAGCAGAAGAAGCAGAATAGTTTAAAATTTGAACGGTGAAAATCGGCTGAAAATTGTGGAAGTAGTTAAGTGCCAAAAAGTGTACGGAAGCAACTAGAATAATAATAATAAAGAATAAAGAGAAACAGGAACTCAATAGTGTGGATGCTTAAAGCATCCACACAATAAAGAATAAAGAGAAACAGGAACTCAATAGTGTGGATGCTTAAAGCATCCACACAATAATAAAGAATAAAGAGAAACAGGAACTCAATAGTGTGGATGCTTAAAGCATCCACACAACTAGAAAGATTTGCATTTCCTGCGAAAATGCAGTGTGGATGCTTTAAAGCTGAAGCTGTATGCAAAAACTAGCTGAAAAAGCTGAAAAGTTGCAGAAATTGTACAAACTTTGCAGAAGCAAAGGAACTTTGCTAAAATGGAATAACTTAGCAGAACTGCAATATCTTAGAGGAAACATAATACTTGGCAGAAATACAATAGCATAGCAGAACTTAGCAGAAATATTGTAACTTACCAGAAACATGATAACTTCTCAAAAATACAAGAATTTAGGAGAAATAGTATAAGATAACAGAAAGAATATATTTAGCCAAAAATACTTAAGCATTACAGAAACACTATGATTTAGAAAAATAGTACAACAGAGCAGAAATACTGTGATTTACCAGAGACACTGTGATGAACTATGAATATTGTAATTTTAAATCAATACTATGTTTTAGCACAAATACTATAATTTGACAGAAATACTATATTTAGCACAAATCTTATAAAATAGCAGAAATTTTATGATTTAGCACAATAGTAATAACTTAAACAGAAAAATTGGAAAAGCAAAATGGACAGCTGAAAAAATGCTGAACATGCTAAGGGTCCCTCAAATATACTTGTTAAATGAAAAAAATTGGCAAAAAAAAAATATAACAGCCACACAATCACAAATATGGAAACACACATGCACAGAGAGAGACACACACAAGATCCAATTCAGTCAACCAGTCTAAATATATTGAATTTGAATCTTACAATGAGATCATCCCATAAAAAGGCTTCCTCTCTCTCTCTCTCTCTCTCTCTCTCTCTCTCTCTCTCTCTCTCTCTCTCTCTCTCTCTCACTCACACACACACACACACACACACACACACACACACACACAGAGAAGTAAGTTTCTAGCTCAGTCAAGCAGCCTTGGAGCTGCTGAATTTGAATCCACCAATCAGAGAGCCTGTGCACTTTTTCCCGCCAAAACAGGTGCACGCAGCACAGAGAGACACAGGATTTTTGCAGTCTATTTCTCATAATGACGACTCCCCTCAAACAAATGACCATTTTCGGAAACCCAGCAAAAATACCTACGTTTTGATGTATAATTTGTGGAAGTTGAGTGAAGATTGAGCAAGTAGCAAGAAGTTGTTCGGACATGAAGAGAAGACTGCAAAACCTTCAGTGGCACACTGGAAGCCAAGTGCATAGCAACCATAACAACGCATGTATTTTGTGAAAAATCACAATTTTGCAACTGAAAACTTTAAGAGGCATAAAGGTAAAACGGTAAAAGATTTGAAAAAGCTGAATCATACCTGAATAGCCCAATAATTTGAGAACATTTTAAAGTTTGAATGGTTGTTCTACGTGAAAATATGAGGAAGTAGTTAAGTTTCAGAAACAAGCAAATTTTAGCAGAATTGCAGAAGTTTCCCATTCATTTCAATGGGACAAATTAAGCTTAATATTTTAAAAAGTATAATAGTGAAAAATACCAAAAGACATAGCAGGAATTAGCAGAAATAGCAGAATATTTTAAAATTTGAACGGTGAAAATCGGCTGAAAATTGCGGAAGTAGTTAAGTGCCAAAAAGTGTACGGAAGTCCCAAGAGGAACTCAATAGTGTGGATGCTTAAAGCATCCACACAACTAGAAAAATTTGCATTTCCTGCGAAAATGCAGTGTGGATGCTTAAAGCTGAAGCTGCATGCAAAAAGTAGCTGAAAAAGCTGAAAAGTTGCAGAAATTGTAAAAACTTTGCAGAAGCAAAAGAAGTTTGCTAAAATGGAATAACTTAGCAGAACTGCAATATCTTAGAGGAAACATAATACTTGGCAGAAATACAATAGCATAGCAGAACTTTGCAGAAATATTGTAACTTACCAGAAACATGATAACTTCTCAAAAATACAAGAACTTAGGAGAAATAGTATAAGATAACAGAAAGAATATATTTAGCCAAAAATACTTAAACATTACAGAAACACTATGATTTAGAAAAATAGTACAACATAGCAGAAATACTGTGATTTACCAGAGACACTGTGATGAACTATGAATATTGTAATTTTAAATTAATACTATGTTTTAGCACAAATACTATAATTTGACAGAAATACTATCATTTGGCAGAAATACTATGATACAGGAGAAGTACTGAGATGTAGTAAAAGTACTTTGATTTAACAGAAATACAATTATGGAGGAGTAATACTTTAAAATGGGAGAAATATTGATACACACACACACATACACAGAGCCTAAAGGGAAGAGTATTTGTGCCATGGAGTGTTAACAAGAATGTGAGGTCCATATTAGAAAAGCTGGTAAAATCACAAAAGTTTGCAGAATTGTAATAAATGATGAATATGAATTACTGGTCTGTGACAGTGTATTAATTTGTAGGGAAAAAAAATGTTGACCAAGGTGGAATCGAGCCGGCGACCTTTGGCTTGCAGACCCGTGTCATTACCAACTGCGCCACTGGGAAAAAGAGCAGCCGCTTGGAAAAACAGGGTGATGAGCAGTCAGAATTAGATCGAGGTGAGAGGCGAAAAACGCAGTTTTTTGGAGTTACAAAACGTTGTGTAACTCAAACACTAGGTGGACTAGAAGCATAATCCTTGTACTGGGTGAATCAGCGGACTTTGGTGTACTTTGACTGCGATTTTCATTGCTCTATGTACATCCGTCGCTGAGATATGACGAGAGAGGAAACGAAAGACCTCAGACATGATTGGCTGGCTGGGAAGCCGTGCAGGCCCTGATATGTGATATGAGTCTGAGTCCTCACAGAGGATTGGCTGCCTGGCAGAAATATATAGAAATAGTATGATTAAGCATAAATACTACATTTAGCAGAAATAGTATGATTAAGCACAAATCCTATAAAAAGCA
Source organism: Diplotaxodon limnothrissa (assembly GCF_057381915.1). Lineage (NCBI taxonomy): Eukaryota > Metazoa > Chordata > Actinopteri > Cichliformes > Cichlidae > Diplotaxodon > Diplotaxodon limnothrissa. The sequence goes on from NC_140602.1 coordinate 3,471,414, forward strand.
GAAATAGTATATTAAGCACAAATCCTATAAGAAGCAGAAATACTATATTAAGCACAAATCTTATAAAATAGCAGACATAGTATGAATTAGCAGAATAGTAATACGTTAAACAGAAAAATTGGAAAAGCAAAATGGACAGCTGAAAAAATGCTGAACATGCTGAGGGTCACATAAATATACTTGTTAAATGAAAAAAATCAGCAAAAAAATATATATAACAGCCACACAATCAGAAATATGTACACATAAGGAAGCACACATGCACAGAGAGACACACACACAAGATCCAATTCAGTCAACCAGTCTAAATATATTGAATTTGAATCTTAGAATGAGATCATCCCATTAAAAGCCTATCTCTCTCTCTCTCTCTCTCTCTCTGTCTCACACACACACACACACACACACACACACACACACACACACACACAGGGAGAGAGAAGTAAGTTTCTAGGTCAGCCTGGGAGCTGCTGAATTTGAATCCACCAATCAGAGTGGCTGTGTACTTTTTCCCGCCAAAACAGGTGCTTCTTTTTACACACGCAGCACAGAGAGACACAGGATTATTGCAGTCTATTTCTCATAGTGAGGACTCCCCTCAAACAAATGACCATAATTTCCTAACTGTAGGGGTTAGAGCGGTCATTCTTACACCGTTTTGTTCAGAAGTGATTGGGGAATCTTCAAGTGTTGACAATTTATCATTAAAATATGAATTTTTAGAGATATATGACATGGATGACTTATTGACTTAGAAGCCACGAATTCCCCAATATGCAAATTTGAATGCCTGAGGCCACATATATGATTGGCTGGCTGGGAAGCTGTGCAGGCCCTGATTTGAAAATTTGAATTTCTCAGTCCTCACAGAGGATTGGCTGCCTGGGGACCTGGCAGAAATATATAGAAATATTATGATTAAGCATAAATACTACATTTAGTAGAAATACTATGTTTTAGCACAAATACTATAAAAAGCAGAAATACTATAATTTAGCAGAAATACTATATTAAGCACAAATCCTATAAAAAGCAGAAATACTATATTAGGTACAAATCATATAAAAAGCAGAAATACTATATTAGGCACAAATAGTATAAAAAGCAGAAATACTATAATTTAGCAGAAATACTATGTTAGGCACAAATCCTATAAAAAGAATAAATACTATAATTTAGCAGAAATACTATATTAGGCACAAATCTTATGAAAAGCAGAAATAGTATGATTTAGCAGAATAGTAATAACTTACAAAATTACAAATATGGAGGCATATTGGAACACAAATGCACAGAGGGACACACAAACACAGGCTCTAATCCAGTCAACCAGTCTAACTATATTCAATTTAAATCCTACAATGACATGCTGCCAAATAAGGGCAGGGTCCTCTCTCTCCCACTAAACACACACACACACACACACACACACACACACACACACAGAGGGAGAGAGCTGCCGAATTTAAATCCACCAATCAGAGTGGCTGTTTACGTTTTCCCGCCAAAACAGGTGCATCTTTGTACACACGCAGGACAGAGAGGCACAGGATTATTGCAGCCTATTTCTCATAGTGACGACTCCCCTCAAACAAATGACCATAATTTCCTAACCGTAGGGGCTAGAGCGGTCATTCTTACACCGTTTTGTTCAGAAGAGATGGGGGAATCTTCCAGTGTTAACAATTTATCATTAAAATATGAATTATTAAAGATATTTGACTTCTAATGCACCATAACTGAGCAGAGCGAAGCAAAAACCGCTTTGACTTGCCCTCAAACAACGCTTTCTAACTCGAAATCTATTTGGAGTATCGATATCATTCTTTCACCGTAAGAGACAGCAGGCTTTGGTGAACAGTCATGGAAATTTTCAGGTCTCTGTGGAAATCCAACAAAAAGTTATGACGAGAGAAAAAAGTGGTTCATTTCCACAGTTTGAAATCTGAAGAAATCTGAGCAACGGACGAATTTCCTACCCTCAAACAAGTCCAACTCATTTCAGAACGGTAATAGGTAAGAAAGAAATTCTTGAATTGTGAGCGTCAGGAGTGTCTGAAGATATTCGGGGACAAGCCTCATGTCTTAACTTTGCTTCATTAAGGAGATATGACGATTCGAATATGCCTCTCATTACAGAAATCCAGCGATGATTTTGAACAAACTCTCCATTGACTTTGTATGGAGAGTTTTCTGACCTTGTGTTAGTCTGAGGAGATTTGCCAAAATTCTATAAATCCCACAACAATGATGGTGACATTTTCTGAAAGCCAGCAAAAATACCTACGTTTTGATGTATAATTTGTGGAAGTTGAGTAAAAACTGAGCAAGTAGCAAACAGTTGTTCGGACATGAAGAGAAGACTGCAAAACCTTCAGTGACACACTGGAAGCCAAGAGCATAGCAACCATAACAACGCATGTATTTTGTGAAAAATCACAATTTTGCAACTCAAAACTTTAAGAGGCATAAAAGTAAAACAGTAAAAGATTTGAAAAAGCTGAATCATACATGAATAGCCCAATAATTTGTGAACATTTTAAAGTTTGAATGGTTGTTCTAGGCGAAAGTATGAGGAAGTAGTTAAGTTTCAAAAACAAGCAAAATTTAGCAGAATTTTGGAAGTTTCCCATTCATTTCAATGGGACAAATTAAAGGAAAAAAGTGGAATATTTTAAAAAGTATAATAGCAAAAAATAGCAAAAGTCATAGCGATCATTAGCAGAAATAGCAGAATAGTTTAAAATTTGAACGGTGAAAATCGGCTGAAAATTGTGGAAGTAGTTAAGTGCCAAAAAGTGTACGGAAGCAACTGGAATAATAAAGTAGAACTAGAAAAATTTGCATTTCCTGCGAAAATGCAGTGTGGATGCTTAAAGCTGAAGCTGTATGCAAAAAGTAGCTGAAAAAGCTGAAAAGTTGCAGAAATTGTAAAAACTTTGCAGAAGCAAAAGAAGTTTGCTAAAATGGAATAACTTAGCAGAACTGCAATATCTTAGAGGAAACATAATACTTGGCAGAAATACAATAGCATAGCAGAATTTAGCAGAAATATTGTAACTTACCAGAAACATGATAACTTCTCAAAAATACAAGAATTTAGGAGAAATAGTATAAGATAACAGAAAGAATATATTTAGCCAAAAATACTTAAACATTACAGAAACACTATGATTTAGAAAAATAGTACAACAGAGCAGAAATATTGTGATTTACCAGAGACACTGTGATGAACTATGAATATTGTAATTTTAAATTAAGACTATGTTTTAGCACAAATATTATAATTTGGCAGAAATACTATAATTTAGCAGAAATACTATATTAAGCACAAATCCTATAAAAAGCAGAAATGGTATGATTAAGCATAAATACTACATTTAGTAGAAATACTTTGTTTTAGCACAAATCCCATAAAAAGCAGAAATACTGTACTATGATTTAGTAGAAAGACTATAATTAATCAGAAATACTAAATTTAGCAGAAATACTATATTAAGCACAAATCTTATAAAAAGCAGAAATACTATATTAAGCACAAATCCTATAAAAGCAGAAATAGTATATTAAGCACAAATCTTATAAAATAGCAGAAATAGTGTGATTTAGCACAATAGTAATAAGTTAAACAGAAAAATTGGAAAAGCAAAATGGACAGCTGAAAAAATGCTGAACATGCTGAGGGTCCCTCAAATATACTTGTTAAATGACACACACGCAGCACAGAGAGGCACAGGATTATTGCAGTCTATTTCTCATAGTGAGGACTCCCCTCAAACAAATGACCATAATTTCCTAACTGTAGGGGCTAGAGCGGTCGTTCTTACACCGTTTTGTTCAGAAGTGATTGGGGAATCTTCAAGTGTTGACAATTTATCATTAAAATATGAATTTTTAGAGATATATGACATGGATGACTTATTGACTTAGAAGCCACGAATTCCCCAATATGCAAATTTGAATGCCTGAGGCCACATATATGATTGGCTGGCTGGGAAGCTGTGCAGGCCCTGATTTGAAAATTTGAATTTCTCAGTCCTCACAGAGGATTGGCTGCCTGGGGACCTGGCAGAAATATATAGAAATATTATGATTAAGCATAAATACTACATTTAGTAGAAATACTATGTTTTAGCACAAATACTATAAAAAGCAGAAATACTATAATTTAGCAGAAATACTATATTAGGCACAAATAGTATAAAAAGCAGAAATACTATATTAGGTACAAATCCTATAAAAAGCAGAAATACTATATTAGGCACAAATCCTATAAAAAGCAGAAATACTATATTAGGCACAAATAGTATAAAAAGAATAAATACTATAATTTAGCAGAAATACTATATTATGCACAAATCTTATGAAAAGCAGAAATAGTATGATTTAGCAGAAATACTGTATTTAGCACAAGTACCGAAAAGTACCAGAAATACTATGATTTAGCAGAATAGTAATAACTTACAAAATTACAAATATGGAGGCATATTGAAACACAAATGCACAGAGGGACACACAAACACAGGCTCTAATCCAGTCAACCAGTCTAACTATATTCAATTTAAATCCTACAATGACATGCTGCCAAATAAGGGCAGGGTCCTCTCTCTCCCACTAAACACACACACACACACACACACACACACACACACACACACAGAGGGAGAGAGCTGCCGAATTTAAATCCACCAATCAGAGTGGCTGTTTATGTTTTCCCGCCAAAACAGGTGCATCTTTTTACACACGCAGCACAGAGAGGCACAGGATTATTGCAGTCTATTTCTCATAGTGACGACTCCCCTCAAACAAATGACCATAATTTCCTAACTGTAGGGGCTAGAGCGGTCATTCTTACACCGTTTTGTTCAGAAGTGATTGGGGAATCTTCAAGTGTTGACAATTTATCATTCAAATATGAATTTTTAGAGATATATGACATGGATGACTTATTGACTTAGAAGCCACGAATTCCCCAATATGCAAATTTGAATGGCTGAGGCCACATATATGATTGGCTGGCTGGGAAGCCATGCAGGCCCTGATTTGTGGATTTGAATTCCTCAGCCCTGATATGATTGGCTGGCTTAGAAGCCATGAAGGCCCCAATATGCAAATTTGAATGCCTCAGGACACATATATGATTGGCTGGGAAGCCGTGCAGGCCCTGATTTGAAAATTTGAATGTCTCAGTCCTCAGAGAGGATTGGCTGCCTGGGGACCTGGCAGATATATATATAGAAATAATATGATTAAGCATAAATACTACATTTAGTAGAAATACTATGTTTTCGCACAAATACTATAAAAAGCAGAAATACTATAATTTAGCAGAAATACTATATTAGGCACAAATAGTATAAAAAGCAGAAATACTATATTAGGTACAAATCCTATAAAAAGCAGAAATACTATATTAGGCACAAATCCTATAAAAAGCAGAAATACTATATTAGGCACAAATAGTATAAAAAGAATAAATACTATAATTTAGCAGAAATACTATATTATGCACAAATCTTATGAAAAGCAGAAATAGTATGATTTAGCAGAAATACTGTATTTAGCACAAGTACCGAAAAGTACCAGAAATACTATGATTTAGCAGAATAGTAATAACTTACAAAATGACAAATATGGAGGCATATTGAAACAAATGCACAGAGGGACACACAAACACAGGCTCTAATCCAGTCAACCAGTCTAACTATATTCAATTTAAATCCTACAATGACATGCTGCCAAATAAGGGCAGGGTCCTCTCTCTCCCACTAAACACACACACACACACACACACACACACACACACACACACACACACACACACACACACACACACAGACAGACAGACACAGAGGGAGAGAGCTGCCGAATTTAAATCCACCAATCAGAGTGGCTGTTTACGTTTTCCCGCCAAAACAGGTGCATCTTTTTACACACGCAGCACAGAGAGGCACAGGATTATTGCAGCCTATTTCTCATAGTGAGGACTCCCCACAGACAAATGACCATAATTTCCTAACCGTAGGGGCTAGAACGGTCATTCTTAAACCGTTTTGTTCAGAAGAGATGGGGGAATCTTCCAGTGTTAACAATTTATCATTAAAATGTGAATTTTTAGAGATTTACGACATGGATGACTTGTTGACTTAGAAGCCACGAATTCCCCAATATGCAAATTTGAATGCCTGAGGCCACATATATGATTGACTGCCTGGGAAGCCGTGCAGGCCCTGATTTGTGGATTTGAATTCCTCAGCCCTCAGATATGATTGGCTGGCTTAGAAGCCATGAAGGCCCCAATATGCAAATTTGAATGCCTCAGGACACATATATGATTGGCTGGGAAGCCGTGCAGGCCCTGATTTGAAAATTTGAATGTCTAAGTCCTCACAGAGGATTGGCTGCCTGGGGACCTGGCAGAAATATATAGAAATACTATGATTAAGCATAAATACTACATTTAGTAGAAATACTATGTTTTAGCACAAATACTATAAAAAGCAGAAATACTATAATTTAGCAGAAATACTATATTAAGCACAAATCCTATAAAAAGCAGAAATAGGATGATTAAGCATAAACACTAGATTTAGTAGAAATGCTATGTTTGAGCAAAAATCCTATAAAAAGCAGAAATACTATATTAGGCACAAATCCCATAAAAAGCAGAAATAGTATGATTAAGCATAAATACTACATTTAGTAGAAATACTATGTTTTAGCACAAATAGTATAAAAAGCAGAAATACTGTAATTTAGCAGAAATACTATATTAGGCACAAATCTTATAAAATAGCAGAAATAGTATGATTTAGCACAATAGTAATAAGTTAAACAGAAAAATTGGAAAAGCAAAATGGACAGCTGAAAAAATGCTGAACATGCTGAGGGTCCCTCAAATATACTTGTTAAATGAAAAAATCAGCAAAAAAATGCACAGGGAGAGAGAAGTAAGTTTCTAGGTCAGCCTGGGAGCTGCTGAATTTGAATCCACCAATCAGAGAGCCTGTGTACTTTTTCCCGCCAAAACATGTGCCTCTTTTTACACACGCAGCACAGAGAGGCACAGGATTATTGCAGCCTATTTCTCATAGTGAGGACTCCCCTCAAACAAATGACCATAATTTCCAAACCGTAGGGGCTAGAGCGGTCATTCTTACACCGTTTTGTTCAGAAGAGATGGGGGAATCTTCCAGTGTTTACAATTTATCATTAAAATATGAATTATTAAAGATATTTGACTTCTAATGCACCATAACTGAGTAGAGCGAAGCAAAAACTGCCTTGACTTGCCCTCAAACAACGCTTTGTGACTTGAAATCTATTTGGAGTATCGATATCATTCTTTCACCGTAAGAGACAGCAGGCTTTGGTGAACAATCATGGAAATTTTCAGGTCTCTGTGGAAATCCAACAAAAAGTTATGACGAGAGAAAAAAGTGGTTCATTTCCAGAGATTGAAATCTGAAGAAATCTGAGCGAAGGACGAATTTCCTACCCTCAAACAAGTCCAACTCATTTCAGAACGGTAATAGGTGAGAAAGAAATTCTTGAATTGTGAGCGTCAGGGGTGTCTGAAGATATTCGGGGACAAGCCTCATGTCTTAACTTTGCTTCGTTAAGGAGATATGACGATTCGAATATGCCTCTCATTACAGAAATCCAGCGGTGATTTTGAACAAGCTCTCCATTCACTTTATATGGAGAGTTTTCTGACATTGTGTTGGTCTGAGGAGATTTGCGAAAATTCTATAAATCCCACAACAATGATAGTGCCATTTCCTGAAAGCCAGCAAAAATACCTACGTTTTGATGTATAATTTGTGGAAGTTGAGTGAAAATTGAGCAAGTAGCAAACAGTTGTTCCGACATGAAGAGAAGACTGCAAAACCTTCAGTGACACACTGGAAGCCAAGAGCATAGCAACCATAACAACGCATGTATTTTGTGAAAAATCACAATTTTGCAACTCAAAACTTTAAGAGGCATAAAAGTAAAACGGTAAAAGATTTGAAAAAGCTGAATCATACATGAATAGCCCAATAATTTGTGAACATTTTAAAGTTTGAATGGTTGTTCTAGGTGAAAGTATGAGCAAGTAGTTAAGTTTCAAAAACAAGCAAAATTTAGCAGAATTTTGGAAGTTTCCCATTCATTTCAATGGGACAAATTAAAGGAAAAAAGCTTAATATTTTAAAAAGTATAATAGTGAAAAATAGCAAAAATCGTAGCGTAAATTAGCAGAAATAGCAGAATAGTTTAAAATTTGAACGGTGAAAATCGGCTGAAAATTGTGGAAGTAGTTAAGTGCCAAAAAGTGTACGGAAGCAACTAGAATAACTAGAAAAATTTGCATTTCCTGCGAAAATGCAGTGTGGATGCTTAAAGCTGAAGCTGTATGCAAAAAGTAGCTGAAAAAGCTGAAAAGTTGCAGAAATTGTAAAAACTTTGCAGAAGCAAAAGAACTTTGCTAAAATGGAATAACTTAGCAGAACTGCAATATCTTAGAGGAAACATAATACTTGGCAGAAATACAATAGCATAGCAGAATTTAGCAGAAATATTGTAACTAACCAGAAACATGATAACTTCTCAAAAATACAAGAATTTAGGAGAAATAGTATAAGATAACAGAAAGAATATATTTAGCCAAAAATACTTAAACATTACAGAAACACTATGATTTAGAAAAATAGTACAACAGAGCAGAAATATTGTGATTTACCAGAGACACTGTGATGAACTATGAATATTGTAATTTTAAATTAAGACTATGTTTTAGCACAAATATTATAATTTGGCAGAAATACTATAATTTAGCAGAAATACTATATTAAGCACAAATCCTATAAAAAGCAGAAATGGTATGATTAAGCACAAATACTACATTTAGTAGAAATACTTTGTTTTAGCACAAATCCCATAAAAAGCAGAAATACTGTACTATGATTTAGTAGAAAAACTATAATTAATCAGAAATACTAAATATAGCAGAAATACTATATTAAGCACAAATCTTATAAAAAGCAGAAATACTATATTAAGCACAAATCCTATAAAAGCAGAAATAGTATGATTTAGCACAATAGTAATAAGTTAAACAGAAAAATTGGAAAAGCAAAATGGACAGCTGAAAAAATGCTGAACATGCTGAGGGTCCCTCAAATATACTAGTTAAATGACAAAAATCTGCAAAAAAATTTATGACAGCCACACAATTACAAATATGTACACATGAGGAAACACACATGCACAGAGAGACACACACACAAGATCCAATTCAGTCAACCAGTCTAAATATATTGAATTTGAATCTTACAATGAGATCATCCCATTAAAAGGCTTTCTCTCTCTCTCTCTCTCTCTCTCTCTCTCTCTCTCTCTGTCACACACACGCACACACACACTCACACACGCATACACAAACACACAGAGGGAGAGAGCTGCTGAATTTGAATCCACCAATCAGAGTGGCTGTGTACTTTTTCCCGCCAAAACAGGTGCTTCTGTTTACACACGCAGCACAGAGAGACACAGGATTATTGCAGTCTATTTCTCATAGTGACGACTCCCCTCAAACAAATGACCATAATTTCCTAACCGTAGGGGCTAGAACGGTCATTCTTACACCGTTTTGTTCAGAAGTGATTGGAGAATCTTCAAGTGTTGACAATTTATCATTAAAATATGAATTTTTAGAGATATATGACATGGATGACTTGTTGACTTAGAAGCCATGAATTCCCCAATATGCAAATTTGAATGGCTGAGGCCACATATATGATTGGCTGGCTGGGAAGCCGTGCAGGCCCTGATTTGTGGATTTGAATTCCTCAGCCCTGATATGATTGGCTGGCTTAGAAGCCATGAAGGCCCCAATATGCAAATTTGAATGCCTCAGGACACATATATGATTGGCTGGGAAGCCGTGCAGGCCCTGATTTGAAAATTTGAATTTCTCAGTCCTCACAGAGGATTGGCTGCCTGGGGACCTGGCAGAAATATATAGAAATACTATGATTAAGCATAAATACTACATTTAGTAGAAATACTATGTTTTAGCACAAATCCTATAAAAAGCAGAAATACTATAATTTAGCAGAAATACTATATTAAGCACAAATCCTATAAAAAGCAGAAATACTATATTAGGTACAAATCCTATAAAAAGCAGAAATACTATATTAGGCACAAATCTTATAAAAAGCAGAAATACTATATTAGGCACAAATAGTATAAAAAGCAGAAATACTATAATTTAGCAGAAATACTATGTTAGGCACAAATCCTATAAAAAGAATAAATACTATAATTTAGCAGAAATACTATATTAGGCACAAATCTTATGAAAAGCAGAAATAGTATGATTTAGCAGAATAGTAATAACTTACAAAATTACAAATATGGAGGCATATTGAAACACAAATGCACAGAGGGACACACAAACACAGGCTCTAATCCAGTCAACCAGTCTAACTATATTCAATTTAAATCCTACAATGACATGCTGCCAAATAAGGGCAGGGTCCTCTCTCTCCCACTAAACACACACACACACACACACACACACACAGACAGACACAGAGGGAGAGAGCTGCCGAATTTAAATCCACCAATCAGAGTGGCTGTTTACGTTTTCCCGCCAAAACAGGTGCATCTTTTTACACACGCAGCACAGAGAGGCACAGGATTATTGCAGCCTATTTCTCATAGTGAGGACTCCCCTCAAACAAATGACCATAATTTCCTAACCGTAGGGGCTAGAGCGGTCATTCTTACACCGTTTTGTTCAGAAGAGATGGGGGAATCTTCCAGTGTTAACAATTTATCATTAAAATGTGAATTTTTAGAGATATATGACATGGATGACTTGTTGACTTAGAAGCCACGAATTCCCCAATATGCAAATATGAATGCCTGAGACCACATATATGATTGGCTGGCTGGGAAGCCGTGCAGGCCCTGATTTGTGGATTTGAATTCCTCAGCCCTCAGATATGATTGGCTGGCTTAGAAGCCATGAAGGCCCCAATATGCAAATTTGAATGCCTCAGGACACATATATGATTGGCTGGGAAGCCGTGCAGGCCCTGATTTGAAAATTTGAATTTCTCAGTCCTCACAGAGGATTGGCTGCCTGGGGACCTGGCAGATATATATTTAGAAATACTATGATTAAGCATAAATACTACATTTAGTAGAAATACTATGTTTTAGCACAAATACTATAAAAAGCAGAAATACTATAATTTAGCAGAAATACTATATTAAGCACAAATCCTATAAAAAGCAGAAATACTATATTAGGTACAAATCCTATAAAAAGCAGAAATACTATATTAGCCACAAATCTTATAAAAAGCAGAAATACTATATTAGGCACAAATAGTATAAAAAGCAGAAATACTATAATTTAGCAGAAATACTATGTTAGGCACAAATCCTATAAAAATAATAAATACTATAATTTAGCAGAAATACTATATTAGGCACAAATCTTATGAAAAGCAGAAATAGTATGATTTAGCAGAATAGTAATAACTTACAAAATTACAAATATGGAGGCATATTGAAACACAAATGCACAGAGGGACACACAAACACAGGCTCTAATCCAGTCAACCAGTCTAACTATATTCAATTTAAATCCTACAATGACATGCTGCCAAATAAGGGCAGGGTCCTCTCTCTCCCACTAAACACACACACACACACACACACACACACACACACACACACACACACAGAGGGAGAGAGCTGCCGAATTTAAATCCACCAATCAGAGTGGCTGTTTACGTTTTCCCGCCAAAACAGGTGCATCTTTTTACACACGCAGCACAGAGAGGCACAGGATTATTGCAGCCTATTTCTCATAGTGAGGACTCCCCTCAAACAAATGACCATAATTTCCTAACCGTAGGGGCTAGATCGGTCATTCTTACACCGTTTTGTTCAGAAGAGATGGGGGAATCTTCCAGTGTTAACAATTTATCATTAAAATATGAATTATTAAAGATATTTGACTTGTAATGCACCATAACTGAGTAGAGCGAAGCAAAAACTGCCTTGACTTGCCCTCAAACAACGCTTTCTAACTCGAAATCTATTTGGAGTATCGATATCATTCTTTCACCGTAAGAGACACCAGGCTTTGGTGAACAATCATGGAAATTTTCAGGTCTCTGTGGATATCCAACAAAAAGTTATGACGAGAGAAAAAAGTGGTTCATTTCCACAGTTTGAAATCTGAAGAAATCTGAGCGAAGGACAAATTTCCTACCCTCAAACAAGTCCAACTCATTTCAGAACGGTAATAGGTGAGAAAGAAATTCTTGAATTGTGAGCGTCAGGAGTGTCTGAAGATATACGGGGACAAGCCTCATGTCTTAACTTTGCTTCGTTAAGGAGATATGACGATTCGAATATGCCTCTCATTACAGAAATCCAGCGATGATTTTGAACAAGCTCTCCATTGACTTTATATGGAGAGTTTTCCAACATTGTGTTGGTCTGAGGAGATTTGCGAAAGTTCTATGAATACCACAACAATGATAGTGACATTTTCTGAAAGCCAGCAAAAATACCTACGTTTTGATGTATAATTTGTGGAAGTTGAGTGAAAATTGAGCAAGTAGCAGGAAGTTGTTCGGACATGAAGTGAAAATTGCAAAACCTTCAGTGGCACACTGGAAGCCAAGAGCATAGCAACCATAACAACGCATGTATTTTGTGAAAAATCACAATTTTGCAACTCAAAACTTTAAGAGGCATAAAAGTAAAACAGTAAAAGATTTGAAAAAGCTGAATCATACATGAATAGCCCAATAATTTGTGAACATTTTAAAGTTTGAATGGTTGTTCTAGGCAAAAGTGTGAGGAAGTAGTTAAGTTTCAAAAACAAGCAAATTTTAGCAGAATTGCAGAAGTTTCCCATTCATTTCAATGGGACAAATTAAAGGAAAAAAGCTTAATATTTTAAAAAGTATAATAGCAAAAAAATAGCAAAAGTCATAGCCGGAATAAGCAGAAATAGCAGAATAGTTTAAAATTTGAACGGTGAAAATAGCACAAAAATTGTGGAAGTAGTTCTACGGCGAAAAGTGTACGGAAGCAACTTGAAGAATAATAATAATAAAGAATAAAGAGAAACAGGAACTCAATAGTGTGGATGCTTAAAGCATCCACACAATAATAATAAAGAATAAAGAGAAACAGGAACTCAATAGTGTGGATGCTTAAAGCATCCACACAATAAAGAATAAAGAGAAACAGGAACTCAATAGTGTGGATGCTTAAAGCATCCACACAATAATAATAAAGAATAAAGAGAAACAGGAACTCAATAGTGTGGATGCTTAAAGCATCCACACAATAATAATAATAATAAAGAATAAAGAGAAACAGGAACTCAATAGTGTGGATGCTTAAAGCATCCACACAACTAAATACTACTGTATTAGTGAGCCACAACAGACTACTGGTATTTCAAGTACTTGCTATAAAAGTCCATCCAAAGAGAAGCTGAGTGATCGCAGTCAGAGATTGTGGGCAAAGTTGGTCTTGGGTTAAAGAAAGCTACTCCTGATGTAGGATTGGAAAACAAGTTCAATAACTTTGATTTTGAGACAACCACAAATCTGCATTAGCTGCACAAGAATTGTGGTGGAATCTGAGACCTTTCTCAGAAACTGACAAATAACTTTTGTTGATTGAAGCCAAAAGCTGCCTCCTCTGTCACTATCAGATTATCATTCCTGCTATTTTTTTCTCACAGTTTGCACTTTCTCTGCCAAAACTAGAGCTTATTTAAATCCAGTTCCAAAGTGTTCCCTGTACTAGCAACACTCAGAAATGATTAATATGCTGTGAGCGGCTAGCAAAACACTGCCATTAACAGAACTTAAAAAGCAGAAACTGAAGTCAAGAACATGCAATTCATCATAGTTTAAAAATGATTTTATTTGAGGTGATTTCTTGGAAGGATGTCTACACAGACATCCATTACAACACGCATTTCATTGGTTTTATGTCAAGATTACATGCACAGCGTGTTTAGAGTATCTGGTATGTTGGCCCAGTGTGACAGTATAAGTAAAAGAATGTTTGAAGGAATATTTGATTCAAAGGGGCTAAAACCAGCACAATGTACAGCAATCAATCAGGTTAATGTCACGCATATATACAATTCTGATTCAGGTTGATGCCAAATGAATGTTTTTATCTTATCTTAATCTTATAATAAGATAAGACTTATAAGATATGAATTTACTCTGTCTGCACATAATTACCACTTCATAATTATAAGAATTTAGCACATGCACTAAGAACAATAACACAGTAACACACTCATTTTGGGGCGATCGTGGCTCAAGAGTTGGGAGTTCGCCTTGTAATCGGAAGGTTGCCGGTTCGAGCCCCGGCTTGGACAGTCTCGGTCGTTGTGTCCTTGGGCGAGACACTTCACCTGTTGCCTACTGGTGGTGGTCAGAGGGCCCGGTGGCGCCAGTGTCCGGCAGCCTCGCCTCTGTCAGCGCGCCCCAGGGCGGCTGTGGCTGCAATGTAGCTGCCATCACCAATGGGTGGATGACAGGTTGTGTAAAGCGCTTTGGGGTCCTTAGGGACTAGAAAAGCGCTATATAAATACAGGCCATTTACCATTTAATTTTGCCTCTGTATTTCTGTATGACACCACAGTGGTGTACAGAGGGACCTTTAATCCATCTCAATTTAAGGCTTTTAGAAATGTAAACTGTTTCTGTTGATTGCTATTTTTATACATATCCCCCCATCGGCAGAGACTCAAAGGTAATTTAATACTTAAAAATGCTTTGCACTCAGTGACCGTCTGAAGAATAGAACTCATCAAATGGTGTGTTTTCTCCCTCGAGATGCTCTGCTGGCTTTGCTGCAGCAATCTTCAGCTGCCGTTTGTTTGTGGGTTCAGATCAGGTGACTGACTTGGCCGCTGAAAAATACAAACAAATTTCTTGCCTTGCGAAACTCTTGCGTTGCCTTTGCAGAATGCTTTGGCGTTATTATCTGTTTGCACTGCAAGTGCTGTCCAGTCAGTTTTGCAGCATCTGGCTTAGCCTGAGCAGAGTGTAACTGGTATGACTTTTGATTTTTTCCTGTTACTTCTTTCAGCAGGCACATCATCAGTAAGCACTAGTGACCTGATTCTGTTGACAATCATGCATTCCCATGCCATGACTTTGCCTCCACCACGTCTGAAAGACAATGTGGTATGCTTTGGATAATAAGCTGTTCCTCTTTCTTCTCCATAATTTTCTTTTTCCATCATTTCGGTGCGTGCTTTTCTGAACCAAGAAAAGAGAGAATTCTGTGATGATCTAGTCAAGTTTTCTTCCAAGTCTTTTGGTTTTGTTGAGCTAGCGAATGCATTCTTTGTTTTTTAAGAATGTACCAGATCGCTGAGCTGGTTACTCCTAAAGTTGTTGTTAATCTTGGGATAGGTTTATCTTCAGCTTTCATCCTAATGATGGTCTCCTTTACTTGGACCTCACTGTGGTAGTTCCAGTGAATGCAAGTTCAACACCTGAAATCAAGTAACTTATTGAGGGGACGGGTCTTACTTTTGAGCCTCCAAAAATAGTGGCTTTTGTATGAAATGGCTGTAATTCCTAAACAGTGAATGGAATGGTTTTTACTATTAAACTCATTCAATTAAAGCTAAAAGTCTGCTCTTGAATTATATCCTGGCTGTTTGATTTCAAATCCACCGTTTTTTGTGCACAGAGACTAAACTACAAAAACTGAGTAACTGTCCCAGTACTTACAGACCTAACTATATTTCCAGTCTATTTAGCTGCACCTTGTTGTATCGTATTCCTGCAGAACAAATGAGTTCACCACCATGACTCACACAACACAGTTTCCATGAGTTAACTGTAAGAAGTGAGCAAAAACTTCAGTGAAACTTGCAGCCCTGTAAATCTGTGTTGACACAGACATGGCAATCGATTCAAATAATCCCTAACAAGTACCAGAATACTTCACACACAGTCTATTCATGAGAACATCTGCAACAGCTCCAGGATGTAGTCTCCAAAAAGGCACTATAGTTAGATTTATTTCATGGCATACAGGAATGGCAGCTACAGTAAGTGGCTTGGTTTTAAGATACCGAGAAGCGACAGCTCCCACTTCACACTTTGACAGACCCAAATCACATCAAACATTCAGCTTTAGATGCACTCTGGATTTAAAGTTGACCGAGAATTATATTGCTTGCAGTATGCGCTTTGAATATAATAAACTGAGACGGTCCAAACCCCTTATGGCTGAAAGGTCAAACCATATAAGTGTTATGTTTTTTAAATTGCTTTAACTGAAGTAAACAAGTCACTCACAGAATAAAAAACCCCTCACTGCATCGGCGCATTTGTCTTTTTATGGAATGAATGCAGACGTTTTATTCCGGGAATAGCTGGTCCTTTCAGCCACCTGGCTTCAAAGCCTACAGAATGTATTCAACACAGCTTCAAGGGACACTTGGCATAAATACATCAGGAAAAACGATTTACCTGTAATGCTTGTTTACTAGGTTAATCCAGAGGTCACTCATTGGTCTTACCAGCTGTTGCATGTTGGTTTTGATCAGTGTGAAATAATTTTATATAAGTTTAAGCAAATCTGCATAAATCACTTCTGAAACTCTGAACTATTTCAGCCCATTTAAATTAGGCCTTTGTTTCCTAATTGCAGCTGAATCTTCCCTACAGTCCTCACCCTCTTTCCTTTCATTTTTGTAATTTTAGCCGATTTGTAATTTGTTTGTATTATATTTTTGTCACGGTCCTGGGTCAGTGACCCAGTGTTTTGAGTTTCTTGTGCCTCTGAGTTTTCTGTATTATGTTCTTAGTTCTCTTTGTTGTCCCAGCTTATTCTTTAGTGTAGTGTCTTAGTTTGGTTTTCTTGTATTCTGTTTAGTTCTCTGAGTATTTAGTAGCTGCCCTCTGTGTTTCTTAGTTGCTCTGTCTCCCCTAGTCTAGTTTGCATCTGTGCTAATTCCTGTTTTACTTTGAAGGTCTGTGTCTCATGTGAGTGTATCCTACTTTGATCCCTTGTCTCGTCAGTTCTGATTTCTCCCAGCTGTGCTCTCCTTCTGTGTCTCATTCCCCTCGTTACTTCCCATTGTATTTAAACCCTGTGTTTCTCTGAGTCAGTGCCGTGTTGTCCCTCAAGCTGTGTGTTTCCTCGTGTGCCTCGCTGAGTGTGAGTTTATATTTTCTTTAGTTTAGTTTAGTTTGCTCGTTTTCTGTGACCAGCAAATAAAGCTATGATTTTGAGTTCATCCCCTGAGTCTGTGAGTCCTGCATTTTGGGTCGAACTCCTGCCTGCCGCACAGCGATTCATGACAATTTTGGTATAATTCCATATCATACCATATCATTATTTTTAAATCCATTTTTTAAGAAAATAATGAGCTAGAGGAGGTGGGTGGAGAGAGGGAGGTCTGGGCTTCTCTGCTTAGGTTGCTGCCCCTGCCACCTGGCCCCACATGGGCCTCAGAAAATTACTGGATGGAGTTCAAACAAGCCAAAGTAGCTTTACTTGACCTTTGATTTATCCCTAGAGCATCACTTGGTAAAGTTAGCTACTCTATGTAAAACTTTGCCAGAGTTATCCTTTGTCCCAGTGTAGACTAGGCTTTATGGACAACAGCAGTCAGTACTGTTAACGATCCATTAGATGCTGATAATCAATACTTGAAACCTTAGCGAGCACTTTTTTTCAAATGATGCTACTCTAACAGTCAAATCATTCTTCACTTTGCTCTTCCCTTATTTCCCAAAGGGTGAACACAGCAGATGAATCCACATGATTGATTTGGCAAAGATTTTACACCAGATGCTTTTCCTGATGCAAGCCTTCCAATTATCCAGGCTTGGGACCAGCACTGGGAGTGAACTCGATTGTGACCCCCTGAGGCCGAATTTCCACTTCTCCCAAACCAGGGATCTTTCACGTGTAAGGCGAACGTGTTAACCACCACACACGTAGCACATCACAAACACTTTATAATACATCCAGTAAATTACAGAATTTCTGCTTGAATAAAATGTCATGATGGACTACAGGTACTACACAAGGATGAAAATTGTGCTAACACTATTTTTTTTTTTTTTTTTTTTTTTTTTTTTTGTTTAAAGGAATAATGCAATTTTTACATGCTGTAAAATGATTGATGTGAAAATGCAATTTAACATTAAAATATGAACAATGTGGATATATGATTAAACTTAGATTAATTTGGAGTATGTCATGCACCTTAAATAATGTACCTTTTTTTTTAATATGTATTACTAAGGATGTGTCATTTTCATATTAAATTCAGTTTTGAAAACATAGAACTTTAAAGAAACTGTTAAAAGGTACTGCCATAAGAAACAAATGTTACTTTACTTCTGCAGAATTCCATTTGGTACTATGTAATCAATTTGTAATAAACTGCATGAGTAATTCCAGTGATGATAAATAATAAGTTCATCGCTTGGGTTGCAGGATTTCATTCTGGTAAAATCCTAGATGTTAATAAAATATTAACATCCATCTGATTCCAGTCCAGCACAAATCAGTGATCTGAATCTGATGAATGAACGTGAGCCATCACAGTTTGTGGAGCTCGTAATTGTCTCACAAGAACTTTAACAGTACAAGAACAAAACGTCTCCTGCAGAAACATTAACAGAAAAGGTCTGTCATCTTTGATAAAATGCAAATACCACTACTGCCAAGTCAATCTAGAAAACAATTTGAGTTATGAACAGCGGTTAACATTTGCAGTTTTCATCCTCAGCCAAAATGTACTTTTAGGTTTCCACTTGGACCAGTGGACACTATCCTAAATCATGACTTGCACAAATAACAGAATGTTTCTGGTGTAAAAGAGCTCCCTGGAAAAAAGGCTGACTTCACAGAATGCCTTGCTGCCATCGACTATGATATATAAATGGGAAATGTATCAAGTCTGTAGCAAAGGAATGGGATGCATAATGGATAACATACATGAAATTCAGCTCTAGTTTGAGTGATAGCCCTGAATTAATATTTGGAAATGCTTTCACCAACTTTAGAGCAACATGTATTTCGTCAAAGTACAATATTTAAGTTAAGTCACATTTGACAGACCAATGAAAGTCAACCAAATACTCAATCATTCCACAGGATGGTTACAAAAACAACCTGTTATGCATCAGCCTCTCTACTCAGGCCTGTGTGAGGTTGTGAAACCTTTCTTCTTTTGCTTGTCCCGCTGACTAACTAATTCCACGACCTTCAGAAAGCCCAGCCAAGCACGTGGTTCAACCCCTGTGGTATTTGCCTTCTGGTCAGAGCAGGCATTTACAAGATGTGCCACCCAGCGAGAAGGCTGTGCCCATTCAGCACAGTGATTATCAGTGGGAGGTCCAGTCTCTATCTGTATGTTTCTGTCTGTCTCATTATATGCTTTATCTGCAAATGTCTACAGGTAAATTCTTTGCACCTCCAAAGGTTCAAGATATAATATAGAAGATTTATTTCTGCACTGACACATAAAAAACTGTAAACAAATTACATGAACTTCAAGAATCATGTGATGCATGACACGATGCAGGACATCCATAATTCAAATGTGTAATATACCATCTGACTTTTTATATAACATAATGCATTTTGGAATGTTGACATTGTTAACACAACCTACTGAAGCTCAAATTAAGCATCAAAATAGGGAAGAAACTTCATTTACTTTGAATATGGCATGGTTATTAGTTCCACTTGGATTTTCCCATAGAACTACTTTACTTTTTACTTGCAGAAAATGGTCAGAAAAAAAAAATTCAGTCACCTGCAGGTCAGAGGAGAACGGCGAGATGGGTGTGTAGGTTCTCAATCAGTCAGGTGATGGTCATTGAGACTGATTAAAAAGAAGGATAAAGAACTCCAGTGGCCTTCTTTTTAAGCAGTCAAGACAAGAATGTCCAGACTGTTTCATGCTGATAGGAAGGCAACAGGAACTCAAATAACCACTCAATAAAAAAGGGTCTACAGAAGAGCACCTCTGAACACATGTTGAACCTTGAAGCACGTGGGTTACAGCAGCAGAAGACCACACTGGGAGCCATTCCTGACATCTAATAAAAGGAAGCTGGGGCTGTAATTTCCATACACTTGACAAAATTAGACAGCATAATCATGGAAAAATGTTGCTTAATCTGATAAGTCTAAATTGCGGCTGTGACATCTGGAATGGTATGCCCAAATTTTGGCGTTAACAACAGGAAAGCAGAGATCCCTCTTGCCTCATATCAAGGTTTCAGCTGGTGGTGGTGGTGCAGGTACAGGGGATATTTTCTGTGCACTCTTTAGGCAACCTACACAGCCTACCTGAGTATTGTGGCTGACCGTTTCCATCCCTTTATGACCACATTAAACTTTCTGATGGCTGGTTCCAGCAGGATAAGGCATCATGTCACTCATTTCAGCTCAAATCAACCTGGTTTATTAAACATGACAGTACGTTCACTATATTCAAATGGCCTCTGGAGCCATCAGATCCCAGTCCTATAGAGTCTTCATGATGTGGAACATCAGATTTGCATCATGGACATGCAACCAAACATATTGACAGTAACTGCATGAGCCTATCATGTTACACTGTTACAAAAAACATCTTTAAAAAACGGTAATAGTCCGGCAGCTTGGGCGCCAAAATACTACCGTAAAATAACAGAAAATAACTTTCTCATGAAAATACGGTTATTTTCAGTATGAAAATAGAGTTTGTTGCGTTAATTTTACATGGGATTCTGCCTTTTCCAAGTGCTTTTAGATTAGGAACATTTTAACGTGATCAAACAAATCATGAAAATTATGTTTTATTACATTACAGTGATTTAATGTTAATTTACATTTGAAATGTGAAATCAGTTTATTTACGTAACTTTAATGATATTCTAGAAGAACAGAACAAAACTGTAAAATGCAGTAAAATACTTTTATATTAGGATGTTTTCCTACAGTGCTGCCATACCCGCGACCTTGTGGTTGTTAGTTCACATTCACTGGCCGATGCTTAGCGTCGTGTTATTATGTGTCCCAACATCCAATGGCATGTCACATTGTTTTCATGGCCACACCCTCACCCCAGGTGCAGAGGCCTATTTCTGTTCAGGAATGTTGTGAATACTTTGAGATTTATATTAATTGCAATCCCTACCTCTACATTTATTTTTTAAAATATATAATTAGCACAGCGTGGCCGTGCAATGTTTTATATATATATATATTTTAGTTTTTATTCCTATTAATTATATTTTCACTTGTTACCTCTGAATTATTGAATCAGACCTAGATGACGTGTAATTTTCAGCAAAATTATAATTCAAATACTCCTTTAATTATTGATTATTCTCATTAATTTTCTATCATTTTATATAATTTTCCATAGTATTACATTTGGATTTAACAGACAAATATTTGTGAAATTATGATACATTTCTGACTGTATTTTTACAATCTAAATATGCATATGTACAAAAAAATATATTTAAAAAACAAGTAAATTGTGTTTTACTATATTTACAGTGATGTTATGTTATTTTACCTTTGACATGTAAAATCACAGTCTACTTATGTAAATTTCATGGTATTCTAGAAAGAGTACAAAACTGTAAAATATACACTAAGATACTTTGACATTACTATTTTTTGGAACAGTGGAGTATAGACCAAAATATTTGAGGAATATTTCCAGGAAGTTATTGAATTTGTGGCATAAAGAACAAAGTATTGAAATGGACATTTTGATAGATATATAAAGGTGTTGGTCTATTAAATTATTAAAATCTGCCTTTCTGCCATCCTACAAAAACACAAAAGCACAAAAGCTCTGTCATGATGTGACAAATGTCAGGAAAAGCAGATTAAGCATTTTATCTGAAAAATTCTAATTTTGGGTGTATTCCCTTCCTTCAATTCCCTTTAACACAAATCTCAGACATCGCAAAACAGGTCTTTATGATTGAAATAACACCTGCAATTCATTTCTGCAAGCAGCATTTATCTTGAAGTTATGTTGGCCAGAAAATTGGCTTTTTTTTTCTTCCTTCTGGTACAGAATTCCACTCCTGTGGGTTGTAAAACAGGACTTGTGAAACCCCAGGCCAACTAAAAGATAAAAAAAAGATAATGTTTTCACATGCATGAGTTACGAAAGGCTAAAAATAAAGAACTTGGGGTTTTACACACCATAGTTGGTAAGAAACTGGGAAAATGATTCTGCTCAGCTCAAGCTGTCAGATATCAAATGAAAAAAGTATTTTATCAGAGTCAGATAGATCCCTCTTATTTTATTTCATCAAGCTGGAAAAGATTATTGGGCACATATGGGAAAATAAGAACTAAGTTCTTTAAGACTCTGCTTACCGACCGAATCTGGTTCAGGTGATATTATCTAAAGGCAAGCAGGACATGCTCAATCTCAAGTGGAAAATTAGTGTGGTCATTGGGAACATTTGAAGAACAATAGAAAACACATGTTCTATTTTCCTCTGGGAGAGGGGCCGTTTGCTTGGCAAGTTTCTTATACGTAATCATATTTTCTTGGAGGAATTCAGGATCAACAGGGTGTGGAAATCCCTGATGCAAATATACAATACCAAGATAAGTAAGAAGATTTTCAGCATTTCTCATCACCGTAGGAGACTACTACTCAGTCGCAGATAATCCGAAGACACCAACTATATTCGCTATATGGTAGCACTGACGCAACAACGGCAGCTTTAGAAGCTTTCCACTATTTCTGTTAAAATGCTTCCCCTCTCTGCAGAAATCCTGTAAATGGAGCACATAATAGCTTGTCTTGCACAATAAGACTTTGTGTGATAAGAAGCGATACCGGCAGCATGCTTGGTTTGCATGCACAATATGCCGTTCCAACTTGGCAACAGTCAAAAGCCAGTTTTCCACATGACTGCACTTCAACATTGTCACAGTCTTGGAAAATATGTCAGATGGGTCAGATCTATCATCCCTGCGATGTAAAAAAATATATGGCAGTAACAGCACACAGAGGGACAACATGAAGGATGGAGCTGTTTGTGAACAGAAGTTTTGCTGTAACGGCAAATTAACCATAGTTCCCAGACAACAGCACATTAAAACCAAATCAACATTTCTATTTTAGATTTACGCTCCCAGTGTACGAAGCAACGAGTAGAACATTTCTCTCTAAAAAATAATAGGACTTCACACAAGCTATCATAAAGGACTAGAACATTAAGGATTTTCAGAGATGTGGAGATGAGAGAATGGAAACGCTTAGCTCACGCAGCTCATTAATTGATTCAAGAATTTATATACAGCTAATTCCCCACTATCTCCATATCCAGAGTCATTAGTGAGAACTTAAGTCTACAGGTGCTGAGGCATCTTTCACATTAACATGCCTTTTTTAGAGAGCCACCTACAGGTTCCAGTAAGACAATGAAATTCCAGTGGAGGTTTATGTTCGAGACAACTGTCATATACTGAAAACCCCCCCCAATACATTTTGCATTACAATAAACATGAATAATTTACCTACAAGCAATGATGACTTCAGCATGGCAACTTAAGTTGATCATTTTTAAAACATGGTTGTAAGTGCTTATATAAAAACACCCATATACTACAGCAATGACATTTATGCATAAAACCTGATAACCAAGCTTAGACGCTTTAGCTGACGACCCAACCCTCCACCCTCTGCAGCATAGCCCAAGAAAAAACACTAAAGATGAGTCTGCATGCAGAGTTCATAATCAATAAGTGATGCCACAGTGGCTATGTTCGTCTTTTAATTCATCTTTTAAATACAGTTTGTGGTCCTCACCACTTTGTTGTCAATAGCGATACAATTTTTTTGCTGAAATCCAATTGGTTTTTTGTGTTTGGCAACAAAAAATGGCAATTTCATTTGGCTACAAAGTGCAAACTTGCCTGAGATGCTTGTTAAGAAGATCGTTTGACATTTATATCGAAATCTGTGGGGGGGAAAAAATGGAAAATACTGTAATATCAATTTTTGCAGTGCCCTCTGGCATTACATTGCCACTTTATTTTCTCTTGTCTCAGTCTTGCTTCCTGGAACAGATAACTCAAATCCTATACTGCGTCTTCAGATGAGAAGAAAGAGAGCTACGAGTAAAGATGCACCCTTTGCCAAAGTCTTTCTGGCAATTGTTTTGACAAAAGAATTTATTTATAAAATAGATGCATTAGTTGTGATGTGATTAGTTGTGATGATGATGAAGATGTGTTTATGGTTATTCAGACATAAACACACCACATAATTTGAGCAGAGTGTTCAATGCAATGGCATGAATTATAGTAAAAGAAGTCAGGGAACTATCCCCAGTTATTGTTGCAAACAGACTTATCTTTTAATTAAACCTAAAAAACAAAACATGGTAAAGTCATGTCAAGGCCATGACAAAAAATACAAGTGAACCTTAAGAAAAAGGGCAGTGAAGGAAATGAAGCCTGAATGCCAGTCTTAAATGAAAGAGGCAAATGCACTGCCTACATCTCACTGTGTGTTATACTTGTATAACTATGCATGTGACAAATAAAGAACCTTGAACCTTGAAGCTGTCAAAAATGATCTAAATCATTAGATCAGAATGGGGGGGAAAGAACCCTTTAAAATATGGATGTGCGAGTTTTGAATTGTTTATCCAGTGATTGTGAAATGGATCAAGTACTCTCCATAAAGTTCTTTTTTTTTGATGCAGTACAAAAATGTGTTTTTCAGTTTTTCCTGGGATACATACATAATAAAAACCCAGATCCACAGTCTCAAAGACACAGCAAAGGCCAAAGCTTTAAATGGAAATGCTGTCCTCATGCATGCACTGAGACAAAGATATCTCTGATCATAGCCAGCATAATCCCAAAGACATTGAAAGACCACTAAAGCAGTGGCACAGATGACTCCAGGCCCCCGACCACACACCCCCTCATACTTTGAGATGCAGAACAGAATGAAAGTCTCCAAGTGTGATGTCAACCCTTCCGAGACCTTAAACCAGAGCTGTGCGGTGACAGTGACTATACACGTCATCCTCTCTTCTCCACCAGTCATCTCTTTTTGTGAATGTGCACTAGTTCTTCACTGTACTGGTAAAACTGGCTCCTAGATTTCCTATTGTAGTAGATTTCTGCATGGCTATGAGAACAGAGACTATCTAATTTTTGTTTTAGGTATCAACTTTGCATAAAAACACATACAAATACAGACTTGAAACTACATAAAACATTGTGAAATATATTTACTTACTGTTGGAATCTTCATTCATGGAAGAAATGTGTGCTATGGCATTGATCATTACTCAGTGTCCCCCAGTGTAAACACATCTGGCTCTTAAATCTCAACTGAAGCATCACTTTGCATGCATCTGCTTGCTGCAAATCAGCCTTTCAAAAACATCCTCAAGAGGAGGACACTGAAAGCTCAAGGGCTCTCATCATTGTCACACATGTGGAACATCCATGTAGTTTCAGTCAGTGAAATTGGAAACTGTGACAATCATTGCCTGGGAGAGTGCTTTCACACCTGTTTGGCTGCTGCACAGACACATTTTTATGGCATATTATAAGGCTTCCCCCTGCAGCTTAGACTCACTAGTTATAAAAGTAGGTCCAAACTCATCTGCACCATTTATTAGAAAACACCAGGCCAGATGGACAGCCAAGAACTTGCTGGAGTGTGTTGAAAGGTCAATAACTACTATAATATCCTTTATAAAAGCAGCTTAATAAACATAAGTTTCCTGTTTTATGATGGCAAAGCTGGTGTTGAAAAGTGTTTGAGTTCATGTCAGCAAATCTATAACACATCCTGTAGTGCCCTCATCTGTTACTCATTGGTATTACAAAAAAAAGAAGATAGAAATGAGGTTAATTTCTGTTTTTTCTTTTTAATTCAGTTCAGTTCATTTTTATTTCAAACATTTCAAACATGTGCCTTCACAATCATTACAAAATATCATTCCATTATTTGTTTGAAAAGGAGTAGGCAGAAGTATTTACTTGTTTGTCCCTACCCCCTCAAGTTTTACCTCTCATTCATTTAATATTTTTTTAGTCTTAAATTATATAAACAACATATGAAACAAAAGTAAAGCAAAACAAAACAAAACATGCATAAATCAAAAACAAGAAATTAGCAAGCCCCACCACAGTATAGTTTCTTTCATATGAAAAATACAGAATGTGTATATTTGCAGATACACAAGTTATCGAAAAACAAACAAACAAAAACAAAAAAACAAAAAAAGAACCACAGCACCATTACCAATTACCATTAATAAATACTTTAGAGGTACTTTTGTCTATTTTTGCTTCACTACATTTCAGAGGTAGGTTTCATTACATGACACTCGATTACATGTTTTTTTTAAAGTTACCCAATGCTTTTAGTGGTTAAAAGGAAAATACAGATTAAATCGCCCAATGACATGACAATCACCTGGCTATTTCTGCTGCCGAATCAGTACGTGCAAGGTATTTTCACGTATGTAACAGTTAATTATGTTTGCAGGAGGAGCAGGTCAGGAGCAGAGGTTCTGGCTGTCCGAATCTGGCTTTGGGAACATGGAATATCACCTGTAGCTCAGTTAACCCTGAGCTAGTGCTTGAGGTTGACAGTATATATAGGTAAGGTTAACCTCAATGTACAGCTTGGGCTCTGAAACAGAGAGAGGCCAGACTGTCACTCTGGAGTTAGCACGGCTATCTGGTTAGCTTCATTCAGGTGATTTTCAGTGAAAAATATGTTGAGGCTCAAGACCTTGAATTTCAGAGTACAAACAGGCCTATTTATTATTATTTTTTTACATAAATTGGCCAATATAGTGTCCCTAGCCTAGTCTAGTTAACAGAGGTGTGGACTCGAGTCACATGACTTGGACTCGAGCCAGACTCGAGTCATTAATTTTATGACTTTAGACTTGACTTGAAAAAATGTTCTAAGACTTGTGACTTGACTTGGACTTTTACACCAATGACCTGGGACTTGAATTGGACTTGAACCGGTTTACTTGAAAAGACTTGATATTTTACCCCAAATATAAAATTTAACATGCATATTATATAGAGATTGAAAATGTGACGTCATTCAGGGGTAAAACCGCAAAGGATTCTGGGAACTCGTGGCAAGAGGTACTAGCGCACGCAGGCTTTCAATTGAAATCAATTATTCAGCAATAAAAAGAAACACAAAAATGGCAAGAAGCTGTTGTATTATTAACTGCAATAGCCGGTCGCATGACAGCCACGGGAAGCCGACGGGTAAAGAGATCGGTTGTTATCGGATTACGTCGTTGAAGAGAAATTGTTCGAGCCATGTTTCCGAAGTGACAAACAGGTGGTCTGGTTTGCAGCCATTCAAAGATCAAATATAACGTCCCAGAACACTCCAGCTCACAGGTTAGTCTGCTCCAAGCATTCCCACAAAGGTCAGTCTGCTGTAGTAGTTAATACGTCATTTTTCTTAACATAATTGGTGATATAGGTTACAAACAAGTCTGGCGCTGAACAGAAATTGTCGCGCTATGCTCCTTTATTTATTGTGCATAAATAGTGAATTGTCCTGACACAATATTGCGTTTCGCTTCTGTTATTATGGTACATTGACAAAAACATATACTTTTATTCACAGGGTAAAACAGTTGTTTTGTATCACTAATTGTCCAGTACGATTACAGCATACAGTATTATTGTCACTGCTACATTTCTGTAACGCGTACCAGAAATTATTTCCACTACTAATGTTGAGCTCAAAGGTTATATTAATAAACGGTTAATGAATGTGTATTTATGACGACGATTTGTGAGACTGGTAAACTTACCTTTGTTCGTACAATGGTCTTTCGTTCTACACGGTGCATTTCAAGGTCCTGCACCCATCCGTCGGTAAACTGTACCTGGGCTAAACTTCACGAGTGTATGCACTCACTCCAAGAACCGTATGATTATAAATATGCATATAAATATGCTAAGATGAGATAGCTGACTTCATCTAACTAGCAAATGTTGTCCAGGCTACGTTGGTGATGCAGTTTTTTTTAATGTGTATGATATTTTTGTCATGCGATTTTAAAGCCAGTCCTACAAGCGCATCCAAGAATAACATGCAGCTTATCTCAGAACTGTCGGTGAAAATTATTCTTGGAGCTAGGTTTAATTGAGCTGCATTCTAAAGAGGTGCAATTTCACAATTTGTGTATATTTTCTAAGTTCACTATTTTGTCACGTGTTGAGAAAAACACAGATTTTAAAATTACATGGTCTAATATTTACATTTAGCATAACTGCAACATGCTTTTTTTCGTTTTTTTTTTAAAGACTCGAAAGGACTTGAAATTCAAAATTTCAGACTTGTGACTTGACTCGGACTTTTACACCAGTGACTTGAGACTCGACTCTGACTTGCCTGACATTACTTGAGACTTGACTTGAGACTTGAGGATAAAGACTTGAGACTTACTTGAGACTTGCAAAACAATGACTTGGTCCCACCTCTGCTAGTTAAACTCGCCCAATATAAATAGAATCATGATTTTGTTTAGTTTATAATTTTGTCCTTGATAATTTTCCAAATAAAGTGCTTCATCAGTGTCTACCATAAACAAAAATGTGAATATCACTCACACAATACGATGGATCTTGTGTAGACATAAGGATTCATTCAGGGCCGTGCAGAGAGGTTTAAAGGGGCGGGTGCTCAAAATTAAAAAGGGGCACATTGAACCAGGCTGAATAACACCAACACACATTCATCAAGAATCTAATATGGGCAACAAGGCAAAGCAAACGTAGCCAATGTTTTAGCTGTTGAGGGGTTGCTGCTGATAGTGCTGGAGGGCAGGGCTGTGTTGATCTGAGACTGTAGACATTAAAAAGTCCATAGGAGAGATGGTAGCTGATTAAACAAGTGTCATGAGATAATAACAAAATGCAAAGATTGGTGACAGCGCTTGGAACCATAAGGACACAAAAAACTGTGAGAAATAATTTAGGCTCTGCCTGTGAATCACTCTTTGCTTCTCTTCTTCCTTCCATCCCATCATTTCATATATCACTCTCCACTTGCTATGTGAGAACAAGGCACAACTTGCTATTGCAATAAACTATAATCTAATTATCCACACCTAACAACTCTTGCACTTAATCTATAATAAAATGATGACAGAAAAATGTTATAGCACTGCCTTTAGTAGCCTCACACAGCTCCTGCTGTTTCCTCCTCATGTCCTTACCAGCCATGTCTGGACTACGGAGCCCCCCAGGGGACATGGGAGAAAAAAAAATTAGGGAGGAAAAAAAAAAAAATTAGGGAGGAAAAAAAAAATTAAGACGGACTTTTGCGAGATCTCGCAATAAGTATTGCGAGCGCTCGCAAAAGTATTGCGAGATCTCGCAAAAGTTTTAGCCGCATTCTTCGCAGGCCGCCAGCTCGAAGCCGACCGGGAGGTCGAGGCACGATGTGCCGGGAAAGCGGTGTTCCTCCCGGCTGTAGTAGGTCTCGACCTCCCGTTAGCTTCGAGCTAGTGGGTGTCAGATCTCCAAAAACGTCGGAGCTCTTTTGCAAATATGTGATGTCTTGTGAACCGAGCAGGTATCTGACATTTACACAACTACATTCACGCCTCAAAATATCTTAAAAGTGTATTTTGTGACCCAGAAAGAGTAATATTACAACTAAGTAGCTGCCGCCATTGTTGGAGTTTTGCGAGATCTCGCAATACTTTTGCGAGCGCTCGCAATACTTATTGCGAGATCTCGCAATACTTTTGCGAGCGCTCGCGAGATCTCGCAATACTTTTGCGAGATCTCGCAAAAGTCCGTCTTAATTTTTTTTTTCTCCCTAATTTTTTTTTTCCTCCCTAATTTTTTTTTTCCTCCGTAATTTTTTTCCTCCCATGTCCCCTGGGGGGCTCCGTATTTTTCTGATACTTGACAATTTTTTTTTTGACAACTGACACCTGACAATTTTTTTTCTGATACCTGACAATTTTTTGTCTGATACCTGACGATGTCCTAAAATGTACACCGTACAGGTAATGTTTGTCGCGCTGTTGCACACACAGCACGCTCGTTTGTTTCAGTTCGTCAGCTGCCACAAGACAGCTTACCAACGTGTACGTAATAAGCTACTCCTGGGTGCTACACACTACAGTGTACGCTGTACACCTACTTACTGGTTTTGTCGCATCAGTCTGTGTCTCTGAGTTAACTTGTGTTTCTCCTACAGCTCCGGACCGCTAAAAATGCGCGTGCTCTTTGTGAGCTCGTTCCCGGCTCGTAACCAGCGCG
The DNA here is from genome assembly GCF_057381915.1 of Diplotaxodon limnothrissa. Lineage (NCBI taxonomy): Eukaryota > Metazoa > Chordata > Actinopteri > Cichliformes > Cichlidae > Diplotaxodon > Diplotaxodon limnothrissa. The sequence continues at coordinate 3,501,777 of NC_140602.1, forward strand.
TTCTGCCATCAAGAGCGATCATTGGTTAAATGTGATCATGTGACTGATGCAAGCCAGATCCTTTTATTTAGCAAAACTGTGATTAATAGTTAAATATTATTGTTGAGGAGCACAGACAGGACTCCGCACGCACACACACATAAAAAAAATAATAATAATTTTTTTTTAAAAAGTTGTCTCAACAAAAGGGCACTTTGGGCACCCATCAGGAAAGGGGCGGGTGCTCAAGCCCCTCTAGCCCCCCCCTCTGCACGTGCCTGGATTCATTACACGTAAAACCTGTAACACAACCTGTAAAACAACGACACGACCTCTCTTTTGTGTCTTAAAACAAGCAGCGACTGCAGGGCACATTCTCTTACGAATTTGGGTTATTTCCTCATACTTTACAAAGTTAGTGTAGTATGAGGAAATACTGCTACTACTACCAAGAAAGATAACACATCTTACCACTGGCGTGCACAGATAGAGACGAGGTGGTGCTGAAGCACTTGCCCTTTTGCCCTCAGTCCAAAAAAGTGCCCTTTTGAAAGACGTGATTTTTTTTTTTTTTTTAAAGCTGCGCGATTTAAAAAGGTGTGAAAATAATGGCTTGATTTGTGCCCCTTCTTCAAAGACACCCGAACCCTGTCGCTTTTTCACTGTCACCGTGTCACGTGAACACGCTTGCAGTTCATTTGTTGTGAGGCGTGTAGCAGCGGCATGACACAGGACTACTTGGAGTAGGCATAGTAGGCTGACTATAGCGACTGGGAGCCACGGCGGACAACACGGCAGCTCTTTCCCTTCCCAACCAGTCAGGTAACCCATGAATCGAGTGAAATTATTCTGTTTGCCCTCTAAGACCAACCTGCAATTGTTTTGTTGTGAAGTAGCCTGTCAGAAACTGCACATGACAAACTTTGCCAGCTTACCCCTCCATCCATCCATATGGATAAACAAAAAAACGACACATTTAAAATGTAACCTAAACCATTTAGGCAACCCCACTCTCCATCAATTCCGACCTTTTTGCATACACTATTGAAAATATCACGTTATGCTATAGGCTAAGGCTACATGCCGTTAGGCAGAGGGCTCTTTTGAGCCCATTTTTCGTTACAAATTTTAGGATGATCTCACGGAAATCTGTGAATAAATACAAAGTTTTCAAACTGAAGTCAGTGACGGGAAGACATCACACTTTTTAGAGATGGAACTGCAGAAAAACCTAAAACCTTGACATGATTATGAATAATAGAATTATGGACGTTTCTCCGTTTTTGTGGATTAGCCTTTCCATAACTAACGTCAACTACTGTCCTACTTTGGTAAGATTGAAATTAATGTCTTTGACTGTCTTTAGTAGGTGTCTCCTGTGAGAAAGTTAGAACACCGTCCAACTGTCTAAAGATGCAGTCTTTAGCCTAACTGGTTGTTACTGACTCAGCGATGCTCGCAGACATTTACGCACTGTGTTGTGACCTGATTGTGACAGAACAGTGACGTTGTTATTGGTAGTTTGAAGGGTACGGTGTTGGGGGTGTTAAAAGTTTTGAGAAGCACTGGTTAGACATGTTAATTTTTTTTGGTGTAACATATTGGCAACATTAACACATTAATTTGCTAAAGGAAAAATAGGCAGTTCCCAATTGCCTGTGAAAACGACCATTCTGCCCTGTTCTTGTAATGACCACAGTCAGTCTTATTCGTTCTCATACATTTTGGTCTATTTATTTACTAATTTCAGCAAGCATAATGCCTAGGAAAGAGAGGCTGAGAAAGGAGAAAATAAAAGTCAAATTGCATTTAACCTGTGCGATTTTTTTATTATACAAAGAAAAGGTTTTCCACATATGCAAAAAGTGCCCTTTTTTCCCCCTGGAGCACTTGCCCCCCAAAATGTCTGTGCACGCCACTGCATCTTACAAGATGTATAAGTTTCCTCGCGGATGACGGTGGCTCCTGAGTGGCCGCTTACCGCGTGTGGACTTCCTTGTTACCGTTGCTACGGTTACCAGCGATGACTTGGCTGAAGTCCCTCCCTCCGAGTTTGCCCCGTCAGTGCTGCTCACTCAAGTTCCTTTACACACACACACACCCAACCACACAAGGGAGTTTATAGTAAACAGTGAACTTCATATGAAGCGGATGAGGCCGATACAGCGCAAGATATTTATTTTCTTCTACTTGAATTCTACTTTTTAGTCACGGGTACGTACTTTACCCATTCCCCGCTAAATACTTAGTAACAGGATGCACATTGTCGTTGCTGCTAGCCAAACGTTACAACTGTATGTTTTCGGGAAGACTTTTTAATATGTTCATGCAGTACGTTTGTTTGCACTGTTGTTATTGCAGTATTTTTATATTGAGAAGATTTCAGTTGCCGCAGGAAGTTTTACAACATCGGAAATGAAGTAAACATTACGTTTTAACTTGTCAAGCCACACGTGAACTGAAACCTGAGCTATTCTTTTCTCTTAGCTTTGTCTCGTTTACCACAAGCGTCGTCCCCGCTTTCTTTTCGCTATATGTACAATGTGCATGTGACGATTAATTTGACTGCTTGACAGGTGTAACTGGTATTTATTTGACAAATTTGAAGTTGGACATACTCCACCCTGTGGCGGAAAATCGACGGTTGTTATATTTAGATGCTGTTGACTTTTTAGGAAGTTGAGTGAATATGTTTGTTTGGCAGCCTGTAATACGTGAAATATTCTGCCGACACATGCAGCGATATAAAAACATTGAACGACTTGGCAGAAGACAGGAGGTTATGACCCGCTGAACTTAAATAAAAACAGTCCCAGTCATTTGTTTTAAGCTGTGCATTAAAATGTATTTTCTGTAAATACAGGTTCAAAATAAGTGTGACACTTGTGACCAATTTTTATAAGAGGAAGAAAGCAGAGGACAGTTTACATGTTGTGAAATATTCTGAAGATGTGTTGCAAAAAAGTCCACTTTTTTTAGTCAACTTGTTAAAAAATTTCTCAAGAGGATTATTATTAGACTTTATATTTAATTGTAGTTGTCATGAACAGGTCTGAGAAATGGCACCTCGGTTTTGCCAGTTATTGATCTGTGACAGGCTAGTTGAAAGAATGGAAAATAAAGGTTATGGCTGTTGTGTTTAGTTGGAGACCAACAACTTAAATTGTCTCAGTCTAGCCCTGACCACAATGTTTGCTTAAATGTTGCTAACTGCGGTAGCTCTAACAGCTGTTACATGCCAACCCCAGAGACAGATAAGGCAGCTATGCAAAGCAGGTACCTTTTATGTGTTTAAACACTGGATCTTAGGAAAAGGACAGTTTTCTGGCAGTGAAAACAAGGATCCAGGCATTACATAGGTAGGTTTTTTAAAAAAGTATTTATTTGTTTTCTCTAAAAGTATTGACAACATTTCCAAGTTTTAACACAGGAGGCATTAACCTTGTGTGCTTATGTGGTTAAAGGCTGGAACGATTATAGACAATATTATTGTTGATATTATGAGCCTGAGGAAAAAAGAGCAATTCACCTTAGTTCCCTTTCTTGTTTCCTCTGAAATTCTTAATCATTGTCTTTTGCATAGACCTCATGAGGCTTGACATGCTAAATGTTACACAATTGTTGCATATTAAACAATAGCTAATATTGCTTACCAGTTTATGCAACCATTGAGATGGCTGAACACCAAATGCTGTAATAGATAAATGTAAAAAGTTAAATCTGTGGTAAAATGTTTACTTTATCGTCAAGGTTTGCCAAACCAGTTTAGATTAAATATAATACAGACATTTTTAAGTCAACTTTATGAGCAAAGCAAATATGAATCATTTGACTTGTCCTTCCATGTGGGTTTGCCAGTGTGTGTCTGAACCTGCTTTCTCATCTGTTCTTTTACCTGCCTACATGCATGTCAGATTTTTCCTCTGTCTGTTCCACATGTCTGCATTTGCGTAGGTCATCACACACAGCTTCAGAAGCTGCCATTTATAAATCGATTGAGCAAAGTCACGGTGCACAAGTTGAAGGCAGTCTTCCAAACCAATGCACACAGAACTGTTGTCTGCATAAAACCCACCAGTAATAGAGTAATCAGTCAATATTTCCTGGTAAAGACCACCCTCGTCATACCACAAGTTTCAGCTGCAGTTTTGGGTTTACTTGTCAGATGACATTACTTTCAGCAGCAGCCGTCATCCCTGAATGTAAAGAGAAGAGCAGCAGTAGTTTTAGGTGTGCAGCTAGTACTATGTAAGTCAAAAACAGAATCAGGATTTGTAGCAGAAAGAGAGAAAGGAACTACACATTTTAAATGAGTGATTCTTGTCTGTTATACGATTGTAACCAATTAATATTAGTTTAATTAGATGTATCAAACAAAACTCCCTTTTATAGACTTCGTGTTTTCATGTTTGCACTTCATGCAAATCTCTAATTTCTATACAATTTTATGTACTTTTGCATATAGAACAACAAAAAAAGATATATTTAATGGGAAAGCAGTCATAACTGAACACTCTTTTTGTCTCTCTCATAGGTTTGAGCTGGTAATTAAAGAGGTGGTTGCTAAGAGATGACAGTCGGTGACATTGGTGAAAGCCTCAGATGTTCAGCAGACTAAAGCTCCACTCGTTTGGGATCTTTTTCCTGCACGCCTCAGTCTGTACCTGGCTCATATGAAGGACGTGGAAAACGGTCTTCTATCAACAAACTCATAGTTACCATGGCAGCTTTTACTGCTCCATTTGCCAACACCAGTGCCATGAACTCCATGTTGGCCCATACCGCCTGGCAAAGCCAAGAAAGCAATGATGAGGCAAGTACGAGTGGGAACGGGAACGTTGGACAGAACACTATTCTGGAGAAAACCCACGAGTTCTTCCAGATGTGCGACATCGAGAACAAGGGTTTCATCACCCGACGGGACATGCAGGTGAGGCTTCTGGTTTAAGGACGACTGATAAAGTTCTGCTATCTTTAAACTAGTGTTATAATCTGTTTTAACATTACTAAAAATAATTTATTTCATAGTAGCCAGCAGAAGAATTAGAAAACATCATTACTACCAACTTTAATCATTCCTAATCAGTTACGTTTTTGCACTGTTTCAATCATTATTCTAAAACCACAGTTTACACATCACATTTTTATTGTGTTTAAAGATAACAGGTCATCATTTATCCAGAATAATATGCAGGGATGTGTCCGCACACTCATTAATGATGCTGAACAGGACACGGATACGACATGCACACCCTTTTCAAAGCGACATAATAGACACTCAGAGACAGAGAGCCACGCGGAAGCTTTGTCATGCAGCTCCTCCACTCACATTATTGTGCAGATTCATTTGCCCCTCAGATATTCATCCAGGCCACGGCTTACACTTTGATGAAGCACTTCTAGGCTCTTGCTCTGAGGAGGACAAACACGTAGAAGATAAGCTTTGATCTGCGGTTTATGATAATGGTTTCTAATTTAACTAGTAATGATGATGAGAGTCCAGTCCTCAAAATTATTTATATGAACATCTGCACTGACTGCTCTCTACTTAAAGGCAATACTTGTCGTGTTACAGGGTTTGTTTTCACACTTTGCTTTCAGCTGACAACGACTGTGACGATATAACAGCTAAATAAACAGCGCTGCTTAAGTTTATTTTCACTGTTGACATTGTAATTTCAGTGGCTGAGTCATTTTCACTTGGCTTCACAGCTTAAAATCCATTTCCAACCACGATCACGAAGGGGATGGCTTTACAGTTGAACTGTTTGCCAACATAAGGGATATGTTCTTCAGATAACACTTCAGAGGAACAGCTGATAGTTGTAGAAAGATGGTATCATTTCTGTGTCCCTGCCCTAGATTTTAAGGGTGAGCATCAGTCAACATTTGCAACAGTGTAAACATCACATAAACTCAAATTGCTTGCAGAGGTGTGGCTGTGTTGGCTTTTGTTAAAGAAAAGAAGTTGCTGTCATGTGCAGTTCTTTAGGAGAATCTCTCTTTCCCACGTTCCTTTGGATTAACCTTTTAAAGCCTTAAATTCTGAAAAATTATGAGAGATTGATAGTCTTGCATCGCCATCATTTCCAGTGGAGATGCCAATGGTCACAAACTGAAGGCTGTATCTACACGAGAAAGATTGTTTCACTGCATGAGTGTGAAACAGTGTTTTGCTAAACAAGATATATATCCGTTAAAGAAGCTCTAGAGCTTATTTGGTTCAATTTAGAATCACCAGGAATAAAAGGAAAATAACCTGACTGTTCCTTAGCTCACAATTTCCACTGTACACGACTCTCCTTATAAAACTCTACTGTTAAGTTTCAGTACTAATAATGTCCTTGAATATCTGCTGTATTTTCTGTCTTGATTAACAGAGGCTGAACAGTGAGCTTCCTCTAAGTGCGGAGGAGTTGGAGAATGTATTTGATACCCTTGATTCTGATAACAACGGATACCTCACCCTGGAAGAGTTCTCCTCTGGCTTTAGTACGTTTTCTCTCTGTTTCATGTTCAAATAGGAGCATCACACATCTTATTAATCATCTAAGCTCTTGATCTTTTTTTAGGTTCCTTTTTGTTTGGTAATACCATTGCTGAAGAGGAAGTCATGGGGGAGAAGAACAGCTTGCCAGAGGTCCTGTACCAGACACACAGAGAAGAGGGCCTGGCAAAAGCAGAAGAGGATGAGGAGGAAAAACACTTTTGCATGCTTATGGAGAGCCTTGGAGCTAACAATGTCTTTGAAGAGTGAGTACTGTATGAGTGTCTTTGCACACCTTTGTGCATTTTGTACATTAAATTTGAAATGAAAACCTATTTAAAGCCTGACACTTTAATCAGCATGAGAAAAACTTTGTTTCCTCTTATAAGCAAACCTCTTGCCTCTTGGTAGAGTATGTCTGCTTAAAATTTCAAGTCATTTTTATATGATTACATTAAAAACATAGTAATTTAGTGTTACGCCTTAAGATTTTCAAAGAAGCTTGACTTTCTCAAAATCTTTATACTTAAAACTGCCTTCACAAACCTCATTAATGTAAGCTTTCATGTTTTTTCCTCTTTCATGACTGCTTCTTTGTAACTGCTGTTGAGGTCTGTTTAGAGTTTTCTTTGTTAGCATGAAAACTATGTAGTGACAGACTCTTACGAAATGCATGACTAGACTAACCTTTAACAAGCAACTCTAACTCAATAAAAGCAAACAGTAGTGGAGGTGGATGCCAGACTTACACATCCTGTTGGCTTCCACCTACCTGGTTAGAGGTGAACAATGACATTTTAGTTCAGATGAATTTGTGCAGCACTAACTGATATTGATTTTGGGAAGACCTGGAGAATAAATATTTCAAAATGTTTCTGACTTTCTTAGTCTAATAACTTAAAGGCATGTTGATAAGCTGTTGTTGTTCTGTTCCATAGTAGGAACAGAATGTAACAGGTTATAGATGTTCCAGAAATCAACACTTGTTGCTTTTATTTAATATATTTTTCATTTTGTGTAATGTACTGGGATATTTATAATTACAGCTTTTTGTATTTATTAGAGCTGTTGTTATATTTTCCATATTTTGTAATTATATTTGCAATATATAATAAATTGTATTATTTAATTTAGTTTAGTTAGTTGCTATTATTACTGTGTTGGAGAAACTGTGACCACATAATATCACTGGGATGAATAAAGTGATTCTGATTACAGCCGCTTAGGAGGGCATTGGGGGCTCCACCTGCATTGACCTAAAGCTGTTTGGTCTTTGACCAATATTTAGCAATTTCAGGGTCTGAAGGTGTGAAAGACTTTCAGGATGGAGAACCTTCACACAGCAGCTTGTGACTTTCAGTATTAGTGTCCCATTTCAAATCAAATGCTATAATTTTGCACCAACTACATGATACCCACCTTAAAGTCATTGTTTGTTTGTTTTTTAGCACCCAGATAAAATAAACTGAAAATAGAGTTAGGCGATCTAAAATAAAATACAGCAAATTTTATAGCAAGATAAACTAAATGAGGGAAATAGAGATGAACTAACAGTATAAATGTGGCATGTAGTCGTTGCCAGGGAACAGAGGCGAACGGGAACATTTCTGAAGAAATTCTGAGTGTGCATATGGTACTACAGGGTCAGTTGTCAGAAGACAATAGGCCGTACCAGGTTGGATGAAGACCAAATCAGAAGCAAAGGACCTGCTCAGAAGCTGATTAGTAAAAATCTGTGAGGAGAGGTTACTATAGCGACTCCTGCCAGTGGCGGTGGTTGGGGGTGACATACACTTCTGTGTACCTCAGGGTCAGACACAGAGAGCTCGCCAAACAGAATTTAAGCTCTGAAGCAAATGCTTTCCAAGCAAAAATCAAAAGTTGTATCGTAAGAATTCCTTCACTGTGAACAGCTGCAACTTCTCGACTAGAAAATACTAAATTTTCATGTTTGTAGAGTTTATTATATGGACGAGGTGACAGTGTAAAAACAACCTCTGACTCTGATTTTCAGACTTAATGCTATTTCTGTTTTCTTAATGCATTGGTTGTAGACATTGAAGCACATAAAAAACATTTAAACCAGCATGAAGAGCGTTATAGTTAGATTCTTACAGTGCAATAATAATTATCGATTTCTCAAGGTTAAACATAAAATATCCTTTTAAAAATTATGTGATTACGGAGGAGCTGCTTTTCTTCATTGTTATTGTCATGTGCTGTTGCTGTGGTAAAATCTCTAACATTCCCCACCGCATTACTTCTATTTTTCTTCCAAATAACGGTACTTATTTCCTCATGAACCCTTGTGACAAAGACATCTGATATCAGTAAATGAATTGGCTTAGCCGCTGCAATTATCTGCTTAATTTTGTCCCATCAGTCCTGCTGAAGTGCGCAGTCTTTGGGCCCAGCTGCGCCGGGATGAACCACACCTTTTATCCAATTTCGAGGACTTCCTAGGTAGAGTGACATCCCAGATCCGAGAAGCCAACCAGGAGAAGAGGGAGATGGAGAGTGCTCTCAAAAGGTCAGAAAACATTCATGTATATTTGATGCAGTCGTCATGAAAGGTTGAAATATTATTGGAGGTTTTTCAGATTTGAATGACTGACAGTGCTGCGACAAAGCTCCTTAATCACTGTGTAAATCATTTACAGAAGCTTTTTCTCTCTAGTGCATTATTATTTTAGTGATCAATTTTATAGATCTGTTATGTCAACAGGGTTATTTATATACATTGCACAATATTATATCTAACTATTATATCTAAATCAGGAAAGCAGCAACACATGATAATGAGATCCAGCGACTATACGAGGAGATGGAGCAGCAAATAAAAAGTGAAAAGGAGAGAATTGTGCTGCAGGTACAAAGCAATCACTGGTGTTTTCTGTTAGAGTCGACTTACCTTTGCTCTGTCAGATGTTTTGCATTTTAATCTGACTTTTCAACTTTGTTCTTTGTCCACTGAAGGACTATGAGCGGTTTCTGTCTCGCAGTCAGGACCTGGAGCTGCAGCTGTCCCGTAAGGAGAAGGAGCTGGAACAACTCTTCCAGAAACAGAAAAGAGTGAGCTGAATTTAGCAGAATGATTTCCACCACTGTCCCACGCTGGAGTATTTAGATGAAATCTAATAGAGAGAAAATAAATTACAGATGAAACTCTTTAACCCAAGTGAGGTAAATTCAGTTGTTAAAACATGTGAGACACGACAGATAACAGAATGCAGTCATAAAGTAATTCACTCTTCACCATAAATGCTAGACAGATAGTAGCAGGTTATATCACACCTTTATGCTTTTATGATTAATTACCAAGCTGAAAATTAGTTCTGGTCATGCTGGTTTGCTGTTTATGCAGAACAATCAACCACACATCATAATGGCTGCTACAGCTTAAGCAGCATCCAGTCTGATAATGCTGATTATTCTCTTTTACTGGTTTATGCACCGAATGCACTCCAGACCACAAGTGTTTGGACAGTTTCACATGGCTCTGTCAGCAGCACCAACATTTTAAAACGAAGGCATGAATAATGCAGTAGGAAAATAACCAACACAGTGTCCAAAAGTTACAACGCGGAAAACCCAATTTTAATTTTTTCTTTGTGCATCTTTGTGGCATTTTGACACCTGTGGGATTGTTATTCTCCACAGACTTTGAGCCTCTAGTTGAAACTGCACACTGTTTTATCCTGTTACTTGAATCATAACTGGAAAAATGCCTAAAGTATACAAGAGCATGCTGCACGCTCACATTCAGCGTATTAGACAACGTCACATTACTAACAAGGACAAGAATCCTAAACAGCAGGGTTAAGAGGCTGTATAATCATGACTGGCTAATTTAATCTGATCTTAATGCAGTAACATATCTGATGTTACTGTATCCTAGCTTCATGCTGTCCTCATATTAATAGAAGTTAAAGTTACATCAGGCATTTATAATGAGTATTCATGAAATGCTGTCGTATTTAAGGAGACAGTGTAACCAGTTATATTTATCTATCTTATCAGAGGTGTCTTCTTTTCCTTTTTTCTTTTTTCGCTACCCACCTACCTCCAGTTGGAGAGTCAGTGCCAGGAACTACACAGTGAGCAGCATGTGACCAAGGTGGAGAATGTGAAGTTAAAGCAGACAAATGATGAGTTGGCACAGGAGCTGGAAAACACCTCCCAGGAGCTGATGTTGGCACAGGAGCAGCTGAGTTTACTGCAAGAGCAGTCCACACGACTACATGAAGAAAAAGAGATGTAAGCGATGACTGATCTCGGTTTATCTGATGTTTTGGTACCTCGAGCTCTTGCTCTCTCAATTTCTTATCTGTTGCTGATTGATTAGGATGCAAAACATTGATACTGAAGACATAAATATAATTTGTAAAAACAAAGTAATGTCCACCATACTTTTTACTGCCGTCATGCAAACCCGACGGTTAATAAGCTATTAAACATCTAAAAATATTTACAAACGTATATGGACTCGTAGAACTCATACTCTTACTCATATTGTAAGTATTTCTGATTTCATTGGCATTTATTCTTATATATTGAATTTTGTATGAACCCACAGTCTGTCAGTTGTTTTTTTTTTGTTTTTTTTATTACTAATGCTGTAAAAACTGTCTCGAAACACTATAAACTTGTTCAAGTCATATGTGAGAAGTGTAAATGCAAAATACAGTATAATGCAATGACAGAGTATTAATAATCACTGATGTCTTGCTGTTTAAAATAGAGAAATATACAGAATAACTGAAGGCCTGCAGAGAGAGCGAGAAAGTCTCCTTAAACAACTGGACCTGCTAAGGTATGGATCAGAATAAAGAAGGTACAGCTGTACATGTCTGCTTTAGAAAGAATTGGAGTGTACAGAAACATGACATGAGTTTTGGGTGTTTTGTCTCTATTTCTTTCCCACTGATGAGCTCCAAAGCCAATTTTCGCAACCGAAACAAGTTATCCAAAAAAGTAATTTCTTTCTGTTTTCATGTGAGATTTGTTGTTTAACTAAATCAGAACAGCACTGAGGAGCAAACATCTCAGTTGGTAATTCATCTTTTACAAGTGTACCAGTCCCATAACAAAGAAAAACTGATTAGTTTCTCAGCCTCAAAGCCTTTTCAGAAGATGAGTTTTTGATCATTTAAGGCTGCTTTTGAAAGAAATGTGGCTTTACAGTAAATGACAGCGATTCCTATCCGATTATCCAAAGGCTTTTTTCTGTATCAGCTCCAGACCGCGTGTTTGGACGGTTTCACGCCTCTGTCTGCAGCACCAACAATTTGAAATGAATGAATGAATAATGCATCAAGAAAATAACTCAACATGGGACAACCCCTTTTTTTGTATTGCATTTTTACGTCCAGCATGATCGTTATCCTGCACAGACAGTGGGCTTCCATATGAAATGGCACACTGTTTTATCCCATTATCTGGATCACTGGAAAGTATGCAGGAGCATTCTGCATGCTCACATTCAGCCAGCTCCTTTAAAACGTATTAGACAACATTTCTGTATCGAGCATTACAAGAATCCTAATCATCAGGGCGAAGATGTGGCATAATCATGACCGGTGAATTTAATCTGATCTTAATCTGACCGAGTTGCGTTACACTTGCTGTGGACCGAAACGACAGCAGTCGCAACAACAACGACACATGGGCTGAAGTGTCTGAACTGAATCTAACAGAGAAAAGTTTCTGCTGATGATTTAAGTATAAAGAAGGTTTTTCAAAAAGATTTAATTTGAAGAACAAAGAAATTGCGCCTTGTATATATTTGAATGTTTGAACCACTTTGACTGAAGTTCTCAGTCTTTATTTTTTATCCCTTCTTTCTTTTCAGGGAGATGAACAAACATTTACGAGATGAAAGGGACATTTGCTATCAGGTGTGTTTCGTGTGTGAATTTCATTCCCTTGATTATTTAAATTTATCCTCTCAGTTCATTTTATTTTTGCCCTTTTTAAAAAGATTGCAAATACAGTATATATATAAAAATATCAGACTCTCGTGCCATATTGCAAATAAACACTGTGACTCTGCAGAAACCAAAGAATTCTAAAACATCGGGTTTGAAGCCTTTAATTGGTGTCGGGAAACGCATAAATACAGATGTCTTCAAAAGGTAACAAATGTCATTACCTTGAATGGAAGGCAAGCCAAAGCTTATACACCCTTGGCTATTTATTTTATGTATTAATGTTTATTGTATGTGCAATGTTACTTTCTATCTGCAGTGAGGATGAGGAGGAACTAACCTCCAGCTCTATGAGGCACCGCTTAGTCAATGGGTCATGCCAGCCGTTTTGTGCAGCACAAGCAAGAGGCCAAGGACATCTCCAGAGAATCATTTCAATTGAGGAGGACCACCTCCCCTCCTTCCTGATTGACTGTCAAGTCCAAACCCCACTTCAAGAATGCAATGAAGGAAAGAAGGTCTCAGATAATGAAGACAATATAGACTTGGTGATGAGTGATATTCATGCTCGCATGTCTTCAGCCTCGCACCAACAAAGCATGGAGAAAATGGAAACCCCCTCGTCTCCGAGAGGCCAGCCTGTTGGCAAAGAGAACAGCATGAATGTAAGCTTCGTCACGCTGTTGTAGCGTCAACTTTCTCACACATGCAATATGCGAGCCTTTGCTGACTGGCAATAAAAAGCGAGTTCTCATATTCTTTAGGTCTTATTCCTGTTTGTCCTGTTTCTTTAGGAGGAAATTAGCACTTTAGCACCTGAACGCCTCTTCAAGATCGTCCTGGTAGGAAATTCTAGTGTTGGAAAGACCTGCCTCCTCCGACGATTTTGTGATGACGCCTTCCACCCCGGCACCTCCGCCACTGTGGGCACGTATTTTATAGTGTAAACAGACATTAGCTGGTTTAAGAAAAGCATTCGAAGCTCTGTGGTTGACCTCGAGCTTTGTATGCGTTTGCCTGCACAGCACTAAATGTAACAGTTGGTTATGACAGTTTTTTTCTCCTCGGGGTGCAGTGCTGTCAGCAATGAACGTTCAATCCAGGGCTGAAATAGCCTTAAACACGATCAAACTGTAAAGTATAATAACCTTTGGCGTTATATGCTTATGATGTCATTTGTTTTGTCTGAATGTGCAGGTATAGACTACAGTGTAAAAACAATAGCTGTGGATAACAGCCAGGTGGCGCTGCAGCTGTGGGATACAGCAGGACAGGAGAGGTGAGCTTTTCAGACACTGTCAGGTGTGGATTTGGCTGAGATCTTTAAACTTTCTAATCTGTTCTTATTTTTTTCTCTAATGTGATCAAATGTTCTCAAGTAACAGAAGCAATGATCAAGCAAAACGTTTTTTTTCTTATGCGGTGACAAAACCTTCGCATGTTTTTACCTGAGTAAAGAGGCAGAAAAAGTACTTTTCCATTATGTAAGCTGTACCCATAAATTTGCTACTTCCTCCTGCTTGTCCTGCAGGTATCGAAGCATCACCAAGCAGTTCTTTCGTAAGGCTGATGGTGTGGTTGTGATGTATGATATCACTACTGAGGAGAGTTTCACAGCTGTAAGACAGTGGCTCACTAGTGTTAAGGTAAGGCAGTACCAGTCACAAAAACACCACAATCCCATTTTTGTGTTTTGCTTTATTTTGCTTACCTGCTATAAAAAACAAACAAATTACATTAAAAAACAAAAAAACAAGGCTGTTTTAGCCTGTGCTCTTTCCTTAACTTGCTTCACAGGAAGGGGCAGGTGAGGACATCCCCGTCATGCTCCTGGGAAACAAAACAGACAAGGAGACTCAAAGAGAAGTTCAGAAAAGTATCGGCGAAAGATTAGCCAAGGTCTGTGTCTGTTGTTGCTGCTAAGCATGAGATTCTGTTTTAGTCACTGTTAGTTTCTGGTCAGTCATACTACAAATGAAAGAAACATGAAGAATAATTAAAAGAAAAGAATTAAAAGAAGCATGAATGAATAATTAATATTCATAATTTAGGTTTTTTTTTTTATCCTTCTAATCTCTAGCGGGTGTTGTAGTTTCTATAGTTACTGGACAGAGTCTTGTGAACTAATATTGCTATATAAGAAATGTTTCTTTCTTAGTGCTTTTACAATTTTCAGTGTAGGATTTATCGTCTACATTTCTCAAGGTAGCACAGAAGTCATTTTAGAATAGAATAGAAATATCCTATTTCCCCATGATCGGAAGGTCGGTGGTTCGAATCCACTGAACAGCTACCCTGAGGTACCCCTGAGCAAGGTACCGTCCCTACACACTGCTCCCCGGGCGCCCAATGGCTGCCCACTGCTTCACTGAGTGAATGGGTTAAATGCAGAGAGGAATTTCCCCAAGGGGGTCAATAAAGTACACATTCTTTCTTTTACTGTCCTTCATTGGATCATTGGGGAAATTCATGTGTTCCAGCAGTTTTAGTTTTAGTCAAAAGTTTTAGATTTCCTTGTAAGATTCTTTTAATCTGTCACCTTTTGGCTCTTTTAGGACTGCCAGATGACGTTCTATGAGTGCAGCGCCTGCTCTGGGTCCAATGTCGTGGAGTCCATGGTTCATTTAGCCAGGTGAGCAAAAATAATGACATTTCAGCAACATTTTGCCCTGCAGGAAACTTCAGTTTGGCAAACTGTGGAGTGATTATCAGTGAGACTCTTCCTGCACCAATATACATCTTTATATGTGACAATACACTACTTAACAAATTTATTAGACCACCTGTAATAAAAACAAGAAAACAAAAATATATTAGAAACATGTTATTTAATTTAAAAAAAAAATGAATCCACATTTTTATAGCCAAGTTTGAGTTGGCACACTGGACGTCTTACTTATGAGAAGTCAATAATTAGTCAAGCTTAATGTTTAATCACTAAAACTTATTTTTCTGCTCATGAAATGGCAAATGGCCTGTATTTGTATAGCGCTTTACACGTTCAGTGAAGGTAAATAAATAACTAATTTGGCATTAAATAAAAATGTGCTTTACTGTTTTCTACAGCTTTTTTGTAAAACAGCACATTTTAAAATTATTCAGTAACAACCGTAATTACAATTTGGCATTAAAAATATAGTTTCAGTTACACAGCTTGAGCATACTACTGGATTAACCATTACAAAAACATAAAACATTTGGTATTTACCACTACTTTTAACTGGTAATTACTGTGGTAAGTACTGTATAAAGACGTAAGTCAAAAGTTTGTAACAATAAGAAAGCAGTCACGTAAAATGCCCAAGTGAAAGTAAAAGAGTAACAGTAACCTGTTTTATGAAATTACTGCTAAAAATTAGGATACTGTAGGTTTGTGAATCTAGACAGCATTATGGTGTGAGTGAGGATTATGGTTCTGGTCTTGGACACAAGAAACAAAAGAAAACAAAATGGTTACTAGAATATTTTTCGTTCTCTGAAAACGCAGTGAGGTATCTCACCATGCGAAGGGCCCGATGGCATGATCAGTCCCTGAAGCTCCAGTATCACTCGGCCTGTCCAAAGGGAGCCCTGTTCTGCAGGCAGTAGAGTCTAATAAAAGTATGTGATAACACCAGCACTTGTAAGCAGGGCCCACGAGTAGCCATATGTCTGATGGAATGCACTCACAGTTATACAGGAGGTTTCAGTCCTTGGCACACATACACCACCAGCCAGCTGCTCCTGGGGAAAATAAAAAATCACGAGTGAGAGCTCAGGACATGGACTGGTTGAACTGGTTACCTTTTCAAACATCCCTAGCGCCTTATCACTATCTGGCAAATTACACAGGAAGATAATGCATGTCGTACACAACAATGAAAAAAAGGTTCCTTCACACCATCTCTCAAACGTCAGCACTTACCATTATGAGCCAAACGTGTACTGTAGTTAGCACCCAAGTATTCTGAGTGGTTTCTGTCAGTCCTCAAGGGGGGAGTCCATGCACAGTGTCAGCAGCAGCCACAGACCACGAATGTAACACTAGAGCGTCAGAGATACCCACTGCCATGCATTGCATATAGCAGCACTATTAGCACAGGTACTCTGACGTGCTAGTCTGCAATTTTTGCTGTCAAATAAAGTAACTTGTTACGACATCTTAACCACTTACAAAACAAACCCAAATGAATGCAAGTGGAATTTACATCATGGTTTCACCAGAGGACCCTTCCCATAGTGAGAAAAAACTAATCACTGATGAAGACAGAGCAGAGTTAATGCATATGCACGTTTGCATTTTCATAGCAAATCCAACTCCAAAGGGCGAAGCGCATCATGATGCACATCAAGGCTCCTGTTAGAAATTGCTACATTTTTGTTTTATTATGTCTCGTAGAATTCTGAAAGAGCAAGAAGACCAAGAAAAGGAGAAGACTGTCCATCTCGTCAGTATCCACTCAGAGAAGAAGAGATCCTGCTGCTGACAGATAAACAGTTGACACTTACACAGAAGCACTACCCTTTACGTAGATACACGTTGTAAAAGTGTGATCACATGTGCAAGCGAGAACATATCGTGCTGATTGTCATCACAAAATTGTTTACTCTTTGCATTAAAAGTTCTCTGTTATAAATGTGTGATTTGCCAAACTAGTGACAGTTTAAAAATCACTTATTCACGAGGATGAAGTAAAACACGAGTCATAGCTAGTATGTGGATTTCCCTCCGTGGGTCAGATGTAAATATCACTGAACAAATGTTAAGCTAAGTTCACTCTTTTTCAAGTCAAACTAGGACATTTTTAATGAAGGATACTTACTCACATTTGAATGTAACTCACAAATTTCCAATATTTAATAATCTTCCAAAAGCTTTGTAGTATTCAAATGTGGAGTTTTTGCTTTTAATATATGAATTCAGTGTTTAAATGTTTCGCCTTTACATCTTTTTCAAACATTTCAGGTGGACTTAATAGTGTGAATAACTGTAGCATATGACTCATTGTCAAACAACATTACATTTAACACTACTTTTGAAAAGCCTTTGGTGTTCAGGTTTAGATCGCTTTTTAAGTTCGTGGTTAGTCTTTGGACCAAGATTAACTGTGGTGTTAAATAACATTTCGGGATATTATGGTTGCTTCACTTGGTGAACTGCAGTTATATCTTTTTAATGAACAAACAAAAAATGTCATTTAGTATTTGTCCCACAGCTGTTATTGTTCATGTTATTTTATATTACAGGTGTTGTTATAGCAGTACTGCAAGTTACTAGGCTACATGTGTATTAACATGAGAACTCATCTCAGCTTTATTTTGAAAGACACACCCTTGTTCCCAAGAGACCAGACAGTTGACAAATATTTATTCAACTTTTCACTTTACTATGTTTGGTGCCAAGTATTTATGAAAATGATATTCCTGTAACTTGATATGTAATTTGTAACAATGTGGTTTTGGTAAAAAAAAAAAAAAAGTACTCTCACTAACAGTGAATCACTACTGCCAGGATCTTGCACATTACTCTCATGTAGACATACATATGTATATAAAAAATGGAAATGGCGATAACTTAATAATAGCTATGTGTACAGTTTATGTGAAAAGCACGGGAGGACTTTGTTTCCTTTCTGGCACCATGAAATAAAAATATATTGTACAGCATCACCTGGTGGATATGTTTGGACATTGCAGTTTATTGAGTTTTCAAACTTACAGTACATGACAATATGTGAAACAATATATTCAACAATAAAAAAGTAATACATGTGCAATCAGCATGCTGATTTAATAGATTTTTTATAACTTATTCCGTCGCCATGTTTGTGTTTAATAAGTCGGATGTTTGTCCGAATATGTTTTCTTTCTGAATCTAAAGGTGCTCTTTCGATGCAGGTATTATTATAGATAAATAACCTTTAATTTGAATTAACTGTAAGCATAAATGACTCGTGATATTGCTTATTTGTGCCAATAGCTTTGATCCTGTACACACGATGATCCTGTATAAAATGCACACGATCAAAGCAATTATCAAACCGTGTGCTCTCAGAGGGCAACGCTGCAGCTTGATGCTGTGCTTTCTTTTAGTTGGTAATTACATGAGTTTATTATGATGATCTTCATTCACTACCAACATATGCACACATTGTACATTTTGCTTAGAATTTGGTAGTAAGGGTAGGGGTGGGCGATATAAACGATATACGATAGAAACGATATAAATTTGGCCAACGATAGAGATTTTGACTCTATCGCGATAGCGCATGTTGATGATGTCATCAAGCTGCGCCTGTTTTGGTCGAAAGCAGCGGCTAAAACCATTATCATCTGCAAATTATGCCGGGCGACAGTCATAGCAAAGAGATGAAGCACTTTTGAAATATGGGGAAAGCCAAAAACTGCGCTTCCTCCACTTCCGTAACATTGATTCATTAATGTTGAATTCTCTCGCAGCTCCGTGTACAGCATCCTGCTATGCGATTGCATTTGTCCCTGACCACCAGAATCCCTCACGTTAACTTTTAATCGAGTGGAAAAAAAGTTGGCGTTCATCCTCCAGCTTCACTGTGCTAATGTTATGCTAACATAGCTGTGTCGCTAGCAATCACGTAGCACAACATTATATACCAGGTAGTCCAACTTCAGTAACCCTACAAACGCCACTGCTGTTTAGTTTTCTGTCTTCATTTATGTTGGAAGTGGTAGCAGAGCTGTACGTTTGAATTAGTTTCAAAAATCTCTCAGTCAGAACATGGTATGAAATGTTTAGGTGTAAACTAGCGAGCTAACTTCCTGCTAACTTCTAACTCCGTTAAATTTAATAAATTCTGTTTTCATGGATGCCTGGATGTTAAACTTAATTGTTACACCCGATAAAGCAGCAACGCTGATGATTTAATTAAAGATGAAAAAATTTAGACCGTTTTTAACTCTTAGTGTTCGTTTGACTTTGGGACCTGAAGCGGACGGAGTTTTGGACCCAGATTACTCCGTGAAGCTCCTCACTACGGCAGCCGTAATGCTCTGACATCCATCAAGCAGTGCGGCTTACCAAAGTTGTACTAAAACATTTTTTAACAGATTTCTGCACGCCCAAATTGGTTTGAGGTCAGTAAGCACAACCAGAATTCATACAATTAAAGGATTTTAAGTGTGCCTTATAGCGAGGAAAATATGTTATACAGAAGAAAAGAATATATCGTGATATATATCGTTACCGCACATGCTTCAAATTATATCGCGATATGAATTTTAGGCCATATCGCCCAACCCTAAGTAAGGGCATCTGTGTGTTTTAAGAATGGAGGCTGGATTTGGCAATGTCAAGATCTGTGACGCGTGAGGCGATCCGGAGCACTAATACGAGGTTTCAGATATGTAAATTATCTGCAGATCTTTACTGAATAAATTCTTCACTGGGTACCTTGGCAATGACTGTAGTAAGAGTACAGGGAAATGAAAAGATCCCCATCAGTACACTGAATCCAGTGTGAATCAAAAGTGTGCAATGCAGGGGGAGCCTGAGATAAAAACCAAAGAACCATATCTTGTGGTCCGTACGTTTGCTAGAAGAAACCTCAGTATCCGTCAGTTTGGTTGAAGCCAAGATATTGGGATATAACTAAAGCAGGTCATCAATATTTTATTGACTCCCTTTGTAATAATTCTTTGTTGTCTGTCTAGGATCCAGCTGCATTATTAACAATATGAGTTACGCAGGCTTTCCTTTGATTCCTTGACATGAATTATGCTCAGGCATAGACTAAATGGCTTGAGGCTAGATTTGAAGAACTGCTTAATCTTAAATCAACAGAATAAGAGTGGCTTGTGTCTACATATGAAACCACTGTAAGAAGCTAAACTCAGCAGTGTGGAACAAAACTAGGTACACTTCGGCACTTGGTCAAGGCATTTAGGATGGAAAAAGTATGTTTTTGGCAGGTCAACATCACAGCTCGAACTGACAACACAAAGCACACCGGATGTCCAAACAGTTTAACAGTGTGAACTTTGACACCTTCTATTTTACACGCACTGTAAACCACTACTACACTGACTATGCAAACACATTACCTTTCACATTACACGTTTCTTTGTCCTGGCTGTGGTGTTCAGTCGCTTCTAGTTTTTCTCGCATTGCTAAACTGATACAACAATAAATAAATCATTTTACTGGTAATCATTTGCTACAGTACATGACATTTAAAAAGTTAAATGTATTCTCTACTGTAACAGAATGTGGACATTAGAGTAACTCATTACTGTATTTTAAAATGCCAAATATCGCTCCATAAGGTCCGGGTTAGTGTGGAAAAACAAATACTGAAGAAAACACACAAGTACATCACTCCATCTCACATATACTTACGTCAGTAATTAACATTCATCAAGACTAGAACAGTTTCTTAACACATTTTGTCAGAGTTACATTCAGAATTGCTTAACAGTCAACATCCTGTCTTCATCATACAAGTAGCAACCATATTGATATTGTCAGTGGTGCCAGCTAAACCGGGTCTTTAGCCCGGTCTAATTTCTTCCTCTGTGAGTCTCGGTCCCGCTGTGCATCTGTCTGTGGTCATGAGAGCGTCTTTGTCTCCCTCTGGTGCTCAGGAGTTGCACTCAGCGGGGCACCAATGTCCCCGCAGTGAAACTTAACGCATCTTGTAGTCATGTGATATGGCTGCTTCACACAGCTGCCCTTTGAAATCCAGCTCAAAGGTGAAGTCTAAGTCACGCTGCAAGTGAGCAGAGAGACAGAAATAAAAAAGATGGTGTTCAGTGATACTTCAGACAACAACTGATCAAATACACAGCAGAAAGAAAGAAAATAACAAGTAAGACAAGAGATGAGATCTCCTTTTTGACCAGAGTGCAGAACATGGTATTACGAAAGCAGAGTGTTTGTGAAGAGAAAGCAGGCGCCGCTTCTCCATCCCGTAGGGGAGGAGAGGACACTGACAAGGTCAACAATAGAATCTGTTGTTGTTTGTTGAAGTCACTGCAGGGCTGCTGCCTGCATGACAGGAAGACAAAACTGAAGAGGAAACAGCCTGCTGTGGGCAGGGAATGACTCATTTACACATCTATCTATCTATCTATCTATCTATCTATCCATCCATCTATCCATCCATCCATCCATCCATCCATCCCTCCTAATTTCAAAATATATCCATACCAGTACTTACAACATTTTTCTCATTGGGCTTCATAGCAATTGAGCCAACGATCTCTTCTCCTCTTCGGACTGTTAAATAGTCCTCCAGGTAAAATACTGTCTGCTTCCAGTGGGTGTATGGAGCATCTGGAGCTGCAACACACACAGAGAAACACTTTCACAATACTCACAATGAATGCCTAAAATCAAGAGTAATCATAAATGACTTATGTCACTAATGACTTTCGTAATGATAAACAAATCATTGATCACTTATAGGAACTGTTGACTAGTTGGCAGTTTGGAAAAAGACCTTTTAGTTGGTGTTTATTGCCACATGTCTGGATTAAAGTCTTGTTACTATTTACTGACTTTAATGAACAGCTGCAGATATCTCAGGTGTTTAATTTGTGCAATACACCAACTAAATAACCCAGACTGAAGACAACAATCAGTCATCCCAATGCAGCTGTGCACATAGTTATCCCTTTTACAATGTTTCCAAAGATCTGAATACTATGCAAGCATACAAGAAATTAATCATGAGACTTTTTACCGATACACAGCTGCCTAAGTACCTGATGTGAATTTAACTAAGTGCAAAAAAGGCATGTGTCTTCACCTGAGATCCAGAATACAGCTCTGAAGTAAAATGCAGATAACAAATTTCTTGCCTCTCAACTAAAACTTTTGTCAGACTTCTTCCATTACCATTTCACTTTGTGTCTTTGTAGTCTTTCTTTATCTGCACTCATATAGTTTGCATGAATGTAAAACCTGAAATCCCAGTCCCAAAACCAATGTGAGCATTGGCCAGGATTCTGACCATTGCTGTCAATACCACTTAAAATAAATTAGACTTTTTGTTAGCTTTTGTGTGGCAGCTTGGTGGATCTGTGCTTTGTGAGTCCATAGATAAAAGGGCCTGCCAATCAGCATACTGCTACGCAGGCCAGGGTCTTTTTTTTAGGGCATAGTTCAATAAAGGCACTGAGAAACTAATTCCGTTTCATCTAATTCTGCAACTGCAGTAGATGAAATGGTATTTTTGTACTGACCTAACCTTTTCCTCCTCACCTGACAGTCTGTGTGTGTGTCTGATACACTGTCCTTCACGGCCGCGTGAAAGACTGATGGCCCATTTTAGCCTTTTGTGTGTAATTTTTAATCTGTCTAACCTTTTCAGGAGGAAAGGCCCAAGTTTTGACACTGGAAACTTTGCTTGGCAGACACACTTACAGAAAATCAATAGACGGGACTGTGCTTTGGCAGAAAAAGCCAATGTTAGGAAACAATACATCTCTGAGAATAAGTCACAAGGTCTTGATGATGGTGTACTTGACAAATTAAAGGTGACCTGTGCTTACACACATTTTTTTTAACCAAAAGAGCCAAAAGATATATTTATTAATCCAACAGTTAAGACAGTTTATTCCTCTTTACATTTCAGTTCAATGTTCTCCTTCACCAACAGAGGTCAGTCACACACAGGTTTTAAAATTGCAGTTATTCTCTTAGAATGCCACAATCTCAAATCTTTGGATTGGCCTAATTTCACACAAATTGGGGCCTCCAAACATGCAAGGTGAGAAAGCACTGGTCTGCCATCTATGAAAAGAAGTGAGCACAATGAGGAACACAAAACCTGACAGGAAGTGTGGTTTTTTGCCTTTCCCACTGGGCAAAGTATACAGCTCTGATTCTCATTGGACTGTGATGAAACACAGGGCTTCAGAAACAGGACACTCTTTAACCTGGGGTCTTCTGAATCTATCACTCCTAATTTAGACTGCAGAAAGTGACTTGTGTTATTTGTATGTCCTACTATGAAAGGGATTGGGTTTTTTAAACATAAAGGCAGGTTTTCCCTGATGTGATTCCATTCTTCTTGCAACTGTAGCCACATAATACCAGTAGAAATCCATGGTCTTCTTATCAGGGTTTATTGTTAGTTTCCACACTCAAGACAAAAGGAGACCGGGCCTTTTGAGGTTGTTGCTCCAAAGAAAGTTCAGAATTCTCTCAATGGAATAAAAGAGACTAGTTTTAGAAAATAGTTTTAGATCTGTTTATGTAGATTTGTCTTTATTTAATTTGTTTTTTTGTTTTTTTTAAGAAAAAACGGTGCAGATAACTGGATGTTTCTATCTGGTTATCTCCAAATAATGTCTGTGCTCTATTAATTGCTGATTAGTCTCTAATTATGTGTCATGTCCAAAGATGGGCAGTAACGCGTTACATGTAACCCGTTACTGTAATCTGATTACTTTTTTCAGGTAACGAGTAAAGTAAGGGATTACTATTGCAAAAAGGGTAATTAGATTACCGTTACTTTCCCGTAGGAACGCTGCGTTACTGCGTTACTAAAACCGTGATTTTTTTTGCGAGAATGTCTCATGACAGTGACATAAGCGAGTGCGACGTTCGTGACAACAGCTGTGTGCAGATCAACAATGGATCATATATCGAGTGCAGAGAGAGTATGAGCGTGCAGCGTTTAAAGCGTGGAAGTACTGACCTTACTTTGAGTTTGATTCCATAAAAAGTGACAAAAACATTAGTGTCCGCTGTGCGTGGGAAGAAAACTTCTTTTTACAGCGAAAAAACCCCTAAACTTCCAAACAAGCACCGAGTAGCTACGACGTAATGGGAAACTCACAGAGAAACTCGCGGATTCTTCCACTGACCGCGGCACACCTGCACCAGGGTAAACCTCCGCCTACCCAACTCCTGCTTTACAGGTGAAAATAGAGCAACAGGACCGCTGAGTCTTTGACTTTATTTATTTTCTGCTGTGTTTTACTTGCATCGATTTGAAAGACTGAGTGTAAACACAAAAAAATATATTTTATTTTATGTGCTGGAATGTGCAGAAAATAGGTTTAAATATTAAACAAATTTCTTCCAGTCAGAGAATGTTGCAGATAATTACATTTTTGCTTGATGCATAAAGTTAAAAGATTAAAACTAATAAAACAAGTTTTAAAAAGAGACTTTTCCATTTGATCACATTTTGTATGATGGATTATGCAGAAAAAGTAGAATTGGGCTGAAAGATCTATCACTTTATCACCTACTCAGGTTGTAAATTGTGTTTTTAAAAAGTAACTAAGTAACTAAGTAATTAATTACTTTTGAAAATAAGTAATCAGTAAAGTAACGGGATTACTTTTTTGGGGAAGTAATTGGTAATTAGTTACTGATTACTTTTTTCAAGTAACTTGACCAACACTGGTCATGTCTATCAAAGGTGCAACACGTTTTTCACAGGACTCTATGCAGTCTGTTTCCACACTAATTAAGAAGGTAAAGTAGCAACCAGGTGCTGGTAATCACCTTTAGATGATCAGAAGTTTCTGATATGTAATAATTATGTGTGTGTGTTTTATCACAGTGCCCAGGAGGAAAGACAAAAGCAATGAATCCTGGTAGAGTTATAAGGCCCTTTCAATAAAAAAAAAAAGCAGATAAATAAATAAAATGAAGACATCTTTCATTCTACAGTGAGGAAGATTATTCACAAGTGGAAAACATTCAGGACAGCTGCAAATCTTCCCAGGAGTGGACACCAAGGCAAACTCACCTCGAGGTCAGACTGTGCAATGCTCAGAGAAATTGCAAAGAAAAACAACACTACATCTCTCGCTCTACAGACCTCAGATTCAGAGGGCCAGGAGTCAGACTGCTAGTGGCTGTAAGGCTATTTTTCTCAAATTTTTATGTCTTGATGATGACCAGAAAGTTTAATTGTCACATTAATAGATATAATGCAGCTCGATTACTGAAGCTGTGCATAAACTGGCAAACAAACAGATAGATGAAGAGGCCTTGTACAGAATATGAAGTAAGCAGAAGTGCTGGGTATCTTACCTGTGGAAAAACCTGTCTTCTTGTGACACTTAGTAAATTCAATGTTAAAGTAAGTGACCAGTGCGTGGATGTAGTCATTCCTCTGGATCTGCAGGCAAAAAGATGATGTGAAGGACAGGTCCTCAGGTTTTACTGTGTAGATGTCCACTTCCTGTAAAAGTAAAAAAAAATTTTTTTTACATAAACAAATGACAAGTTTCTTATGTGAGTCATTACATTAAGTTCTCCCTTTCACTGTGATTCAAAGAAAATTCTCAGAAGTGTGCTTTTAGAAATGTATATGAATTCTTTAATAGAGCGCTTTGCTCTTACCTTCACCGGACCTTTTATTTATTCACACAACAAGAAATTAAACCTACCAGTTTTAAAAGGCTGTAAAAAATAAATCTGCAATACAGCGAGGAGAAAAATGACCAACATTAAGATGGAGCCTACAGGAAAGCTTCCACTTGGGTGGCTGTAGCTCAGGAGGTAGAGCAGGTCACCTACTGATCAGAAGGTCGGTGGTTCAATCCCTGGCTCCTACAGTCTGCTTGTCAAATATCCTTGGGCAAGATACTAACCCCAACTTGCTCTCCGATGCATCCATATGAATGTGTGAGATTGGGTGAATGAGGCATGTTGTATAGAGCGCTTTGAGTGCTCCGTGAGAGTAGAAAAGCGCTATATAAGAATCAGTCCATTTACCTCCACAAGTAGAAGCCAGTAACCGCTGTGTAGGATAGACAAGAAGAAGGAGCTGTGCCCATACTTGTCATGATCCAAGTGTTGGGGATCATGTCATGCAAGGCTCTACAACCCAAGTCTATAAATGTCCCCTGATTCCAATCAATTTTACAAGGTCTCCCATATCATCCCAGTGAGTCATGCTAAGTGTGGAGCACGTTCCTCCTGATTCTGGTTTACTGTCAACATAAAGAATTATCTATGATTACTGCACAACATAGCAAAGCTTACCTGAAACCTGCTACCACAGCATAAACATGAAGGCATTTCACGTGGCATCAGTGCTAATAGAAATTCACTGATGGCTTTGGTGCCAGATGCCACATTTGCTGCAGAGGAATGAGCCTTATGTTTGGTGACAATAAAACACTGCAACAATAATATCAGATTTCCCCGGCTGTCTTTAAAAAATAATTAATCCCATAAACACATTTACGAGATGTTTACTCTGGTCATGCAGTATAAACTTCTCAAAGTCACATTTCAAAGTTTAAGACAGCAATATACTGCATTGCAATGTTTATCCTCTAGCAATTACTCCTAAGGCAAAATAAACATTTTAAGAGCACCATCATACAGGTTGTTTTCTTCACGATCATACTTGCTAATGATGCTCCCCGAGTATCGTTACAGTAGTTTTCAGTCAAGGTTTAATAACACGGGGTCCTGTACGTGCTACTCCTCGGTTATACAACTTTAATGAGGTCAATCAGTAATTCATTTAAAGTCAACACAGTGACTTTGAATGGATTTGCATGTCTTTAAAAGGCCTTACACCATTAATACCACTCTTTTCAGTGTGGTATCAATGGTGTAAGGCCTTGATATAAAAACAATCCCAGAGGCAAAACAACCCTATTCCCATCAGCCTCACACACTTTTTATCTCAAGGGCTGTCTGCCTAAGTCAGCTTATACAGAGGGGGAAAACTGAAACTAAAAAACTAAGCTGCAGTGATTTAAGTTACTGGAACTACTCATATGAACAACTAGTTTGCACAAGAAATATTGAACAGACCTTTGCTTTGATTAAAAAGACTAACATGCTTATAAACGCATGGCACAACACAGAAGAGCCACGTCAGCAGGACAAGACTCGGTTGTTCACCTGCATCTAAAGGACAAAGGTCACTCCTTCGAGGATGCCAATGTTCACATTTTGGACAGAGAAGACAGATCCATCCATTCAAGAAAGAGGAGTGAAAGAAGCCATCCATGTCCATCTTTGAACAGAGGCGGTGGCTTACGACACCAACTGTCTGCCATCTGGAATCCAGTTTTGAGATCCCTTCAGACACCATAAGGCCCAATCACATCCTGGGCCATTTGACCTCAGGAAGTCACATGATAGGGTGGCGCTAGGCTTCACCCAAAACCTTGGCTGATTGTGACCCACACCTGTTTTCACACCTTGGCTAATGTGATTAGGTAGAGCAGCGGTCCCCAACCTTATTTGCGCCACGGACCGGTTTATTCCCGACAATATTTTCACGGACCGGCCTTTAAGGTGTCGCGGAAAAATACAACAAAATAAAACTAGTACCGGTATGATAACAAAATAACGCTGAAAACCGATAAAAACCCTGAAAAGCATACATTTCACACCTGAGCCTCAACTCTTGCGGCCCGGTACCAAACGACTCACGGACCGGTAGAGGATCATTAAGGGGTCCATGACTCTCTTGGGGGGACACTTCCATAGGGCTTAAATCTGGGACTCTACACCAATTGCTCTTAGAACTGAAGAAGCTTCTCGGATGAGAGTTGAAACATCTTCAAGGAAACTTAAAGAAATCCAGATGCTTTTCTTTCTAAGCTATTTAGACTAGGATGAGCTGGATGACTGAGAACCTTCACAGAAAAGAAATCTCACTCTTTTTATTTTAAGTGAGTCACTCTTTTTGCTACTTGCAGTTGTCATCTTTCACTGCTCTCTGAGCTCAGCTTATTTTAACAATACTGGAGACTGCACTCTTGTAGTGGGTGCACTGCAATGCTCTATAATACATCGTCAGTTTGACTGGAAGCAGAAATTGTGCTGATAGTGCTGAAAATCATAGCATTTAGATTTCAAAACACCGTGATACGTTATAATTCTGTGATACTCGCCATAGTCATATAGTTGCTATGGGACCATAGCAGCTTTGACTCTAGACAGTTCTCAGATCACAGTATATGCTATATGGGCAAAAGTACTGGCCCACCTACATGTTACACCTTGGCAATGGAAACCATGGAACGATGCTCCTAGCACAGTTTTTGTGCTGATGTTAATGCCTGAGGAGGTCTGTGGCTCTTTAGTTAACATGTGCCTCAGCGCTCATCGATCTCTGCAAATTTTCTTTGTGGCTGAGTTGCTGTGGTTCCTAAATGCTTCCTTTTGTCAATAATTTCACAAACTAAAATTGTTGCAACAATTGCATCCTATTACAGTAACACATTCAAATTCACCGACCTCTTCAGAGCAATTATTTCTTTCACAAATGTCTGTAAGGGCAAATGGGATGCCTGCGTGGTAATAGGACTGAAAACAGCTGAACTCAAAGCGGTGAGGAAAGACTTGTAAGGTGACAAAAGTATGAGCTAAAAGGGGAACATGAAAGAGGCAACACTGAAATGAAGGTATAACCGCACAACAATATTCCACCGGGACAAAGGTGAGACAGGGCAGAGCCATCTAATCAAGGCCAGCGATAAGACGGTCACTATGACAAGGAGCACAATCAGGGAGACTAGACAGACTGCTATTGGCATGCATGGCAGTGTGATCAGGCAAATAAACACAGAGGGAGCCACAGACAGAACATCGAGGTGGCACTCATAACAGCCCCGGTATGTTAGACAATACGTTTGCCAGTCAAACAATGTCATTGGGTAGTTAATCAGTAGTTAACGTGCAACCCTGGTGTGTTTTACCAGGTTAATTATGTCACAAACAGAACTGCTAAACTGTATTTCCAGAGCAAGAAATGAAATCTGAAGCTCAGAATTGGCATTAAACCCTTTTTATTGTTGCTTCAGTTAATAATCAGCAATGGCAGCGCTGCATATTGGCTGATCAGGCAGTGAACATTACCCATGAGCCAAAATATGATTCACTAACCTTGACCAGGCAGGAGTTGGTCACCACCTGTTTGGGGTCTACTACGTCCACCAGGGGTTCCTTCATGGCCACATTACGGATACACGTCATGTCAAAGCCATACACGTTCTCCCACCCTGGTAAATACAGCGTCACAAAATGATTTGTTATCACATTCTAAACATATTTAGAATTAATATTTTCTTCTGTTATATTTGCTCCAAGTTTCTATTTGGTTTATAGAGCCGGCAAAAGCCACAGGATATGTAAACATTTGGACTGAATATGAAAAAATAAATAAATAAAAATCTCTGGTTGGGGGCTTTGCTCGTCCCAGAATAGTCTCATCTAAGATCCTAGAGAGATATATCCTGACATTTTGGAATGATTTTCATTTTGACAGATGAAAGTCACATTGTATATGGCGATGAATTGTCAACACGAGCCCCTTGAACACAGGCAGCATTCTTTCCCTGAATATCCTCGTTGCGCAAGTGAAATTGGTGCATAAATTATTCACAAAGCACCTTAAGAGAGTGTGTGAGCAAACATCTCTGTTGTGGCCCAAGAGGCAGGGAAGAACTACTTGAACGCGCTGAAATACTGGTGATAATGAACAGGTCACAAACCCCCGGGGGCTTTTGTAATGCTGTGTATTTGCATTTCCTGCTGCCCACTTAACTTACTCTGCAGCCCAGAGAAGCACTAATGACTGCAGGATGCTCTTAGAATGCTGGAGTGCTACAGAAAGGCACTTCCAACTGAGATAAAGGTCGTCTTTGGCTCCGTGCCACTGGAAAAAGTTTGCCGTCAATATGTACACTTGTCTCAGCGTGACTTTGTGCATAGAGCACTTCAGAGCCACAGCAAGCTTAACTGAACTAGCCAGACATAAGAAGACCAATATGATATGATTGGCTAGATTTTATCTGGTGCACTGTGGTTGTATAATTTCCCAGATGTATGGAGGAGTGTGAGTAGGAGGCCTACTGACAATTGTGTTGTCATTTTGGGTTGTGCGCAGACTTTATGCTGCTTTATGTCCAGCAGCAATAAATCGGCCTCAGTGCTCCTTGCAGGGTTCATACAGGGGATCATACAGAGATGGAGAGGCTTGTTGACTTATAATATCAATTATCGCGCCCAGTCTTGTACCTCAGGAATAGTTTAAAATTATTTGCAGAGCTGGAAAGGCTGTGTGTGTGTGCCCACAGTGGAGAGCAGAACGTGGGTGTGTTGATGGTGCTTTCTGCATCCATCCAGCAAGTCGTATTTCTGGTTACCCACGCTATGTACAGGACAAGTAAGTGGCAAAAACATGATTTTGGCATTAAACTGCACTTACAGTGTATTTTGAAGTCTTTGTACTGCCTGTCCTCTATGGCCACCACATACAGGGAGGCCCGGTCAGGAAACATTAATCCACCAGGTTTCTGGAAAAAACCCCAGAGATGAATTAGGAATGCATCGAAACTGCAAAACGTTTGACCAAAATAAAATAAAATTAACTGAAAACTAACATGTAGATCTTTTTTTTTTAAATAAATAAATAAATAAATAAATAATAATAATAAACTTTATTTATAAAGCACACTTAAAAACCAAGGGTATGCCAAGGTGCTTAACAAGTAACATAGAGAATAGAAGGAAGATAATAGAAATAGGACCAAAGCAACAGGTACAGAGCAAACAAGAAATTAAATGAGCATAAAAGTGCATAATATAAAATCATAAAAGAAATATTAACTAGATTGAAAGGCAAGATTGAATAAGTGGGTTTTTAGTTGTGATTTGAACAGTGCAATGGAATCAACCCGGGACTTCAGCCGAGATCTGTTAACAGCGAGTGCAGACAGCTGTGAGTGTTATTAGAAATGTAATCCTGAATCTGTTCAACTGTCCTAACATTTGAGAATATTATAATTCCAGCTTTATACTTTCTGTGTTTTATTACTTTAAACATTTTGTGTCGGTGGTGGTTGCTTGGTTTGAATTTCGTAGTTTCTGAGGTTCTTCTGTTGTTCCTCTGTGTAAAGTTGAGAGTTTTGTGTTTATTGTATTTTTTTAGATTCGTGCTTTGACTTTCAAAGTTCTGATTACATTGTTGTCTCTTGCTGATTTACTTTGCGGCTTCTAGTCGTGAGTTTTAGTTTTCTTATGCTTTGTCTTGCTTCTGTTTCTGTCACACCTCCCTCCGTCTCAGACTGTATTGATGCCTCGGTCCCTTTTGTTTCCTTGCCTCTTGTTTAGCGTTAGTATTCGTGTCTCCCTCGCTAATAAAACATTTTACTTTGAAGCGTCTTATGTGAGCTTCCTGTCTGTCTCCCCCTGACTTCACGATTGTTTTCACCTGTGTCCCTAATCTTCTCCTTTCCAGATCATCTGTTAATACTCCCTGTTGTGCTGCTGATATTTTCTTCAATGATCAACAGCTCGTGTTTATTTAACTCCATCTGCCTACGTGTTCTTCATAAGCGTATCTGGGGCCTGTTCTTCGTACGTCGCTTACTACATCCAAGATCAAATGAAACATCCAAGACCAAACCATCGCGCTAACCGTGAGCTCGCTAATCCGGTTCCCCGAACACGCCTGCTGTTGACGATTAGTACAGCTGGACGCAGTAATGTGACATCACTGGGTGTCGTAAAAGGGGCTACGCATCGATAGTAGAAACATTGATCGGCAACCCTCTGATTGGTCGGCGAAAATGTCGACGGAGCGCGCTCGGCTTGGTATTTTTCGGCAGCAGAGCAAGAACTCTTGAGTGAGGGATTTCAGGAGTTTCAGAGTTTAATTAAAATGCAAGAGAAAACTGCAAAGGCTGCAGAAGCAAGGAGAGAGGGCTGGCAGAAAGTTGCTGACAAATCAAACTCGTAGGTAATTTAATAATAATACTAATAATAATGGATTGGGTTCATATAGCGCTTTCCAAGGCACCCAAAGCGCTTTACGATACCACTATTCATTCACTCCCACATTCACACACTGGTGGAGGCAGCTACGGTTGTAGCCAGGCTGCCATATCGCGCCATCGGCCCCTCTGGCCAACACCAGTAGGCGGTAGGGTAGATCTATCATATGACACTATATTGTCCAATATCATATGGCATTATATTATATTATAATATGTTATATTATATCCCCTTTCACATTAGAGCCACAACAGGACCCACAAGAACATGGGAACAAGTAAAAGTGAAATAAGAATATTCTACAGAATGGTAATATTTATCTCTTAGATTGCTTTTCGTCTCTTGGAAAGAGACCCTGAAATAATCTGTTTGTTTGTTCATAACAGCAACCAAGAAAAGGGCAGAGGAAAAAAAGACAGGTGGTGGTCCTGCACCCCCTCGTCAACAAGTTGGTTAAGTAAATAATACCCTCACGGGAATATCGATATCTCTCTATGAGCACACTGTCGCGCTGAGCTAAAGGATCCTGTCTGTCCCGCAATATACGCTGAATTCTGAGGACTCTCCTTATCAATCTTGCACCTTCCGCAATGGGTTGCTCGCGTATACGGACAGGACATGGCTGCGACAGGCTTCCCAAATCCACCTTCGCTTTTATAGCCGTGGTCTCTCATCTTGATTACACGAAGTAATTTACAATTACTACTCTGAAATATGAATTACATCTGTAATAATCACATACATGTAATAGAATGTTAATAGTACATTTCCCTTTTT
Organism: Diplotaxodon limnothrissa; assembly: GCF_057381915.1. NCBI lineage: Eukaryota > Metazoa > Chordata > Actinopteri > Cichliformes > Cichlidae > Diplotaxodon > Diplotaxodon limnothrissa. The sequence continues at coordinate 3,534,679 of NC_140602.1, forward strand.
TAGGAAATGACCTGTATGTATCTGTGTGACATCAATAAAAGGATCAAGTGCTGCATTATCTTTAGTTACATTGATGTTATTTATTTATGGTGAAACAGTGGTGGAATATCGCTGTTGCTTTCGTATGAATGACGCGGACATACCTGCGTGGCCGCGATCTAATCCTGTTTACATAAAGTAAACCTGCTCCCGAGCAGGTTTACGCTTACGGCTCTGTTGCTATGACAGCAAGTCCCGGATGAGCTTCGGGGAACCGAACGATCCAGGATCACGCAAAATCGTCAACAATCTAATCCAGCTAACTCACTTAGCGAGGTACGAAGAACAGGCCCCAGGTATCTTGGTGACTTGTGTTGTTGTAGGATACACAAACGCACACAATCCAGACGCCTTACCAGCCACTTGTCTCTGGCAAAGATGACAGTGTTGAGCATGGATTCATAGAAGAGGCAGTAGCCCATCCATTCAGATATGATGATGTCAACTTTTTCAACAGGAAGCTCCACTTCCTCAACCTTGCCTTTGAAAATGGTGATAACTGAAACACACAAAACATTTTAAAACCGTAATATAATAAAGTTTAAATGAATCTTTAAGTCTTTACAATAACATGTGGGAATTCTGGGGGCTAAAAAGTATAAGGTAAAGTATATTTTAGGGGACGTATGAAAGTTGTATTATTAGTTGTTTGTTACTTTTATTATTATTAAAATTATTCTTATTATTTTGCTGGGTGAAGGAATAGCTGCACCATCTGTTAAACCACTTCCAACAAAAACGTAGTTTATTACTAGTAATTTTAGAAAAGAAACTGTGAGTGGTGACACACCTGTTCATGCTTTGTAGGCTAACACAGCAACCATTGTGTTGTTATGAAAATGAAACCAGCTGGGGACTGCGGTGGAGGAGTCGATCTTCGCCCTGCCTGAGATTAGCTGACTTCAGCTTTATTTGTTCTGCTTTGGAAAGAAGTGACTGAAGAGTTTCCCTGATTATACAGATGTCTTCACAATGACACGTCAACCCTGTTACTCCAACTGCTGATTGCTTATTTGCTTTCCAGAACTCAGTAAACATACCGATAACTCTTTTCTTCGGATACTTAAGGATACTTGTTATTCATAGGTTTAGAAATAAACGGGGCATTTGCTGACAGGGTGGTTTATAGCTCCATTATCTGGTAGGTGCAGAGTCAGGGGCTTGGCAGGAAATTTGACGCACAGCAGGTGCTCTGATCATAACATACACTTTGAAGTTACACAGGATGGAAGCATATTTCTGCTAATGAATACAAATGAGTCAGTGTAAAGAACAATGATGAAGGAATGTTTTAAACATACTCATCGTTATTATTATTCATCATACAATATTTAACCTAGCCTATTGGTACATGCAGTGTAATTACACTCTATTCACTCATCTATTCAAATCATTGAATTCAGGTGTTCCAATCACTTCCATGGCCACAGGCAGTGTTGGGGAGTAACGGAATACATGTACCGCCGTTATGTATTTAAAATACAAAATATGAGTAACTGTATTCCGTTACAGTTACCGTTTAAAAAGGTGGTATTCAGAATACAGTTACTTTGTTGAAATAAATGGATTACACGGCGGTATTTTCCCGTTTCATATTGTCGCGGGTCAGGACTGTTTGGGTTTTGTTTGTTCTGTTGTTCCAGGCGGCAGCGTTACGGTTACCATGGGTTTCCTGGGTGAGCGAGCGCCTTTTTGTTGTTGTTGTTGTTGTGCTAAGCTAATAGGCAGAATGTTACAGGCATATCCCTAAAGAATGTAGCCTCATGGGCAGTGTAGTCCGTGTTGCAGGGAGAATGGACTGTCATACCCGTTATGAGTCTGTGAGCGCGAGGAGGGAGAAAAAGGAGAGTGGAAAACTACAAGTTGTTATCGAGCAAAAACGGGAGCTGGAAGCATGTAAATATAATAATAACCACTGCAGCCAAGAAGAGTGCCTGACGAGCCCAGTTGTAAGTAAGCTATTAAGACTCGACTGTACACCGTGTTCGTGTTTGTTCCATTGAAGAAGCCTTTCAACCCCTCTCTCTGTCTCTCGCTAGCAAATTTGACCCAGACAACAAAGTAAAGCTATTTACTCAACACGAACCCGACGTATTAGCCAGAGGTCCCTTTACCACGGTTCGGAGCCGCGGACCTTCAGTAATAGCAATAAATCTTTACATTTAATACATTACAAAATACATTTTGGGGCATGTATTCTGTAATCTGTAGTGGAATACATTTTAAAAGTAAACAAAATGTAATCAAATGGAAAAGTCTCTTTTTAAAACTTGTTTTATTAGTTTTAATCTTTTAACTTTATGCATCAAGCAAAAATGTAATTATCTGCAACATTCTCTGACTGGAAGAAATTTGTTTAATGTCTCTGTAAAGCACTTTGAATCACCTTGTTGTTGAATTGTGCTATACAAATAAACTTGCCTTGCCTTGCCTTGCCTAATATTTAAACCTATTTTCTGCACATTCCAGCACATAATTTTTTTTTTGAGTGTTTACACTCAGTCTTTCAAATAGATGCAAGTAAAACACAGCAGAAAATAAATAAAGTCAAAGACTCAGCGGTCCTTTTGCTCTAGTTTCACCTGTAAAGCAGAAGTTGGGTAGGCGGAGGTTTACCGTGGTGCAGGTGTGCTGCAGTCAGTGGAAGAATCCGCGAGTTTCTCTGTGAATTTCCCATTATGTCGTTGCGCACTCGGTGCTTGCTTGGAAGTTTAGGGGTTTTTTCGCTGTAAAAAGACGTTTTCTTCCCACGCACAACGGACACTAATGGTTTTGTCACTTTTTATGGAATCAAACTCAAAGTAAGGTCAGTACTACCCAGGATGTGAGTGGGCGTTAAGGCGTCTGGGAAGGGATCTCAAAACTTCCCAGACGCCTTAACGCCCACTCACATCCTGGGCCATCTGATCTCAGGAATTCGCATGATAAGGTGGGGCCAGGTTTCACAATGAACACACCCGGAACTCTGGCTGATTGGGACCCACACCCAGTTTCACACCTTGGCTCAGGCGATTAGAGGATCATCAGGGGGTCCTTTTGTCCCTCTGTGGGGGGATACTCCCACTAGGTTTATATCTGGGACTCTCCACCATTTGACCTTAGAACTGAAGAAGCTTCTCGGATGAGAGGTGAAACGTCTTCAAGTAACTTAAAGAAGTCCAGACGCTTTTCTTTGCAAGCTCCTTTGACTAACTGTAATCTAATTACCGTTTTTGCAATAGTAATCCCTTACTTTACTCGTTACTTGAAAAAAGTAATCGGATTACAGTAACGCGTTACTGCCCATCTCTGGTTAGTGGTATTACAATGAAGTAGTCACATAGTAGTAGGCCACTTAAAATCACAGCAGGTGCTGAGGTGCGTAGTCCACAGAGGTCGCTAGCTTTCTGCAGAGTCACTATAGACCTCCAAACTTACTGTGGAATGTGGAGTGGATTGTGTTTTCACGGCCGAGCAAATGCTTTTGGCAGCACAGTTAAATTTTTAATTGGACATTTTGTTTTAGATCAAATGAAATGCAAGTCACAGCACTTAGACAGAACCAGCAGTATATACAGTGTAACCTAGTCAACGAGCAGTGAGTTTGCAGTGAGCAGTTTTTTTTAATGTGAAAAGATTTGTAAGTTGATCATCTTTACATATTAGCAGTGATCCTGGACAGCTGATCACATCTCTTCTTGTTCTCTTCTGCCACTCCTCCCTCTTTTATCTTCATTCACTATCATGACTTTAACCTACTTTACTGCTCTCTTCACTGACGATGGAGTGCATGTGTCATCAGAATTGTGAGACGAGGAACAGCTGCAGCTCTTACCGCTGTCAAGGTGGTTGGACTTGATGATCCTCTCGGAGTACTCCGATATACTGGAACACTCAATCTGGCAGAAAAAAAGAAAAGCTATTTAAGTGAAGAATTTCACAGACACTTTGCCTGTACTCACAATAACATGACTTCACTTATAATGCAGGTGATTTTAAATATTACTGCCCTACTGATGTTGCCTGGGAAGCCCTGGAGCCAAACTACCGCATGTTACGTTGCTGTTGCAGAAACTGGAAACGTTACATGCATACTCCATGATAAATTACAAAAGTAGATAGAAAATAAATAACAAACTTCTAACAAAAAATTTATGAAACTCTTGAATCCGTTTAGTCATGCAAATACAGATATATTACATATTGGCAACAACAATAAATCAAAGCATAAAACCAAAAAGCTTCAGTTTCATCCTTGCGACTGATACTGTAACAGCAGTCTGGCGAGGAAGGAGCGGATAGCAGGTCCAGCATTTGTAGAGGTTAGCCAGATAACTCGAAGCCAGTCAGTTAAATCGAACAACAGATCTTTATTTGTTGTTAGCAACATAAGACCATACAAGCCAGGTCTCCACGGCTCTACATACATGCACGGAGATCGGTAGTCGCCGGTGCCAGCCCGTTACAATGGTGAGGTCTCTCTGAACAGACACATGAGCAGCATGTAACGGCTGCCACTTTACTCACACACACTGGCTGTGCTATACCACAATAATAAAGGTTGTTACAATATGTCATTTTGTGTGATATTTTTAAAATTGTACTTTAGCAGCATTTTCCAAATGTAACTTGTTAAAGTTGTGCTAATTTTTGTGCGGGACATATTTCCAGAGTGTAAACAAACACTTAGCACACTTTATTTAGTCTCACACACGCGAATTTAACTGAAAGCAGCACCTTTTATTACTGGAAAAAACTAACATTAAATACAAAACTAAACTAGAAATTGGAAACAAGAAACTTCAACTAGAAAACAAACCAGGAACTGTAAACTTGGAAAAACACAGCACTGTGAGGGTACGACGCGACAAAGGGCAGCACAGCTGGGAGTAATCAGACCTAACGAGACAAAGGAAGCAAAGCAGAATAATTGACAAAGGACACAGACTGTCAAAGTAAAACAGGAAGTATAACACAGAGACGCAGACTTGACACTGAGACGGAGACACGACTGACTGGAAAGACAGAGGGAACACGAAGACAAGTGTGACAAGACGAGGGACACGAGAAAGCCAAAATCCTAGCACTAAAAATATAACACAAGCACAACCAAAACCCACGAATTACAATAATCAAAGAATATAACTGAAACATCTTAATCTATCATTTAAAAATGACCATTCCAACCTTTTTGGATTTGGTGGAACTGTTCATAGAGTTTCATAATGTAACAAGAAAGCCCAACCTCTTGATGCACTGTTGCAAGATGGCACAAGTTCGTGTAGACAAGCAGTTTGTTCCACAACAAAGCAGTGAATTGTCTAGGATTATTATATGTGTCCACCACAGCTAATAGCTGATCAAAATTTGATCACACACAAGGACACTTTTTTCTTTTTAAACTTTAGAATATTGTCTGACACTTACAGACACTGACAGTGACTTTGGTCACACTGACATTGCTATACTTGATAATCACATTTCACCATGTGAGTTGAGATTAAAAACAAATACAGAATTGAGACTGAAATTTGAATCATTGCTACAGGCAGAAATGTCTGTGTAACAGTGTAACCATCCATAAAGCTGTCTGGGGTAAAAACAAGGTCATCCTTGTTTAGTATCTCTAAGCTGATGCTGCGCATTCGACTCCTAAATAAAACAGAATAAAACCCTGAAGGCTTTCACCTGCTTTAACCTGGTTAAATTTAACCTGGTCACTAAACCTGAAAGAGTTGTTAACCTAGTCTCTGTAATACTAATAACAATAACAACAACAAAATCAACTATGGATGTGTGTCCAAAGGACTGCAGTCCTGTATGGGGCATGGAAAGTATTTCACTGAGGAACACAGAGTTCAAGATGAGGTGTAAGGTAGAAAGTCCAGTAGGTCCTGTGGAGCAGTGAATGGGTTGGTAGGTGAGAATTTTTTAGGAAACACTTAACCGGGAACCAGTGCATAAAACTGGGGGTGATACATTTTTCTTTCTTTTTCTGCTCTTGACGAAGGTGGTCGCACTTTCCTCCTCCTCCTCTCCCTTAGCTTCCCTGCTTAGCCTCTTATGTCCTTGTCTAGTCTCGTGTTTTTTGTATTAGTTTTCCCTGGAACACTCTCTCACAGTCTGTTCTCTAAAACCTAAAAGAGGAATTATGGATTGGATCAACTGGTCCCTAAATGCAATTGACACCCCTTTCTCAACGAGAAGTTTGGGCTTGGGTGAGCCTGAGTGCTGAAGATATCTACCTATTCAGAACCATGATAACAGGGTTCTGGCTGATTGGAGCTGGCTTGGCCCTGACTTATCGAAGAATTAAGAAAGCAGAACCGGCTGTTCAAACCCCCACAAGGCTGCCCACTGGGATTGAAACGATGGGAAGAGGCGTGAGTTTCTCAAAATGGGCTCATTGAGTGCAGCACGGATAAGATCTTGGAGAGGATGACGGCTGCTGTGGATACTCAGAATAAGACCTCTGAGCGCAAATTGGATGACATCTTGGAGCAGCTCACTGTGGTCGTGAGTTCTCAGAATCGGCTCTTTGAGCACAAGAATGACAACATCGCAGAGCGCAAGTTTAATAACATCATGGAGAAGCTCACGGCTCTCGAACGGGAGATTCGAGAGACCAGTGTTGGACTGTTAGAACAGCTTTGAAATTCATATGAGTTGTTCGCACTAAAGTAAAAAGTACCATCACTTCATGCGGATACCCTTTCGGCGCCAGCTGCGGTCGCAAGGCTGGAGCCCAACAAAACACCCTGATAACGACTGTGTTTAGTCTGTTCCTTCCCATTCCATGCAAGGCCACCTGGGTTGGCTGGAAGACTTTACTTAGCCTGGCAGGGCGAAGGACACTGTCTCAGCTGAACTATGGACACACACACACATACATATTAGAGATGGCACGATACCACTTTTTTATGTCCGATACCGATATCATAAATTTGGATATCTGCCGATACCGATATGAATCCGATATAGTGTTTTTTAATCAACAAAACTGTTTTTTAAAATATCTTGCTGCATTTTGCAAGTCTGCAAGTTCATACTCAAGTTTAAAACAACAACTACACTAAAGCTATTCTGTTATACCTGTATACAAAAAAAATATTTCATAGTTCAGCAATACTGATCAATCTAATAAACTTAAACCTACACCATCCTCACTATTCTGGTATTTTAAAGAGTACTTAGCGTAAATATTAAGAAACCTAACTAATAGGGTTCCAACTCCCAGCAACAACAAAAATAAAAAAATAAAAAATAGGGAACCACCCCTCACGCTCCACCTCATGATGCTTAATCGACGTAATCAACCTTAATTTGATGAAGTGTGAAAAAAATGCACAGAAATCAATTATTTTTCAAGAAATATTAAATAGATTCAACATCTTTCTTCAACAAAATTGCAGACTGCACAGATGGTACCTTCCCAAAGGAAAAAGTACTATAGCTTACTAGGGTATATATATTAGACTTAATAGTTACTATATACAGTAATTGACTTCTATTCATTTTACATCAAATTAAAACTTTGGGTGTCAGATAATTATTTATTAAAAGCTCGACATTTTAAATGAGAATAAGAAAGAAAAGTATGTCTTTGTGCCCCCTTTTCCCTGTTCATGCCCTATCGGCCCCCCTGGCTAAACTTTGCTAGATCCGCCCCTGCACAGTTACCAGCCGTCAGCTACGTAGAAAAAGATCCTGGTGTAGAAAGTAATATTAAATACATTCTAACAACAGCTGATCAAGCTTAAACGTGCTGCTGTTGTTCAGCCGCTGGTTTCCTCTTTCTGGTGCAAAGTGGGCCAAAAACAAACAAGACAGACGGACTCGCGACAGAAAAGCCGATCAGCTGATCATTAATCAGTTTCACGATTGAAGTAGCAGCCGGAGAGCGAGAGGCAGTCGCTTGTTAAGCTTAACGCAGGAATGCTTTACAAACATTCAGAGATGGACTTACACACTTGCTTTACTTCTCTCGGGGATAACTTTGTCGGAGATGAAATGCCGGGTTGCTAGCGAAGCTCCACATGCTATCCAGACCACCGACAGGTCCCGCATGCCACAGCTGCTCTATCACGTGATGCATACTGCTCCGACGTGCTAACGTTCTGAGGCGAGTTACGGCGTGTTGCAAGTTTTGTGAGGTGCTTTCGTGATATTTAATGGATCGGATTACATTTTTTATTTTTCTCCGATATCCGATCCAGTAATTTAGGTCAGTATCGGACCGATACCGATACGTAATATCAGATCGGTCCATCTCTAATACATATACACTAATATGCACACACTCATCCCCCCTCCTGTTCCAAACGCCTTCGATGCTTGTTCCCTCCTGGGAACACGGCGGGTCTGAGCCCGCGCTGGAATGGTAGCGCTGGGCAGGATGGCTGCTGTGTTTGCTTCGGATTACTCCTCACCCCCCACCCGACTCTGTGGCTGGTCATGTGTTCCATAATGTTGTGCTGTGGACATTTATGTGCTTTTTTGTGCAGAGGAGTTTTTTTGTTTCCTGTTCTCATGCTGTCCTCCCAGGAGCCCAGCATGAGTAGAGGTCTCTTTTTTTCCTCTTGTACTTTCCCATTGTAGTGTATAGTTCAGTGTTTGTTTTCAGTAACGCTACCGATCTCCGACCTGTATCCCCATGTGATGTCTGTGTTGTGTGTGTATTTCACTGCAGGGCAACCTGCACGTGGCGAATAAAGCCTTGATTGATTGATTGATTGATTGATTGATTGATTGATTGATTGATACATACATGCAACATACTGCAGGTGTGTGTGTGTGTGCGTGCGCAGGGCTTTGTTTGCAACCCAAACAGAACACTACCGTAGCAGTCCATGTCAGAGGTGATAAAAGCATAAATAAGAGTTCCAGCTGCTGAATGAGAATTTCTGTTGCTGAGTTTAAGGGTATAAGATGTTGTCTGGAGATGTTCTTGATGTGGTAGATGGCAGATTTAGAGATAGGTTTAATATAAGATGAAAATGAAAGAATGGAGTCCAGAATGACACCCAGGTTGTGAAGACTCAAAATTAAGGCCCAAATCAGACAGCTTTGAAAGCAGTGACGTAGGAGCCACAACCAAGGCTTCAATTTTATTTTGTTCTATTTGAGAGAATTGGTTAAATAGTTTTAGACTGCTGATAGGGGACAAAGCAGGGAACTAACCAGAGGGTTTAGTGCTTAGATATAACTGCGTATCATGGATGCTTAGTCGATGGTGGAAGATGATCTGATCAAGGGGGTGAGATGAAAGGTCCTTACTGACTCACTGGAGCAGAGAATGAAGTAGGTGTCCAGTTGACATAATGCATCCTGAAAGCAGGAGTGAAGACAGCGCTCAACCAGTGAGGCCAAAATAGTTGGATAGCTGGTCTTGGCATATTTTGTACGTTCTCTTCTGCCTCAGAGCTGATTTATTGAGTTGCCACTGATATCATCGTTATAACATAATAAAGCTCATTGATTCATCAAACTACACTAAGGCTTCTCTCAAATAAAATATGGACATAATTCAGCAGAATACATTAATCAATACTAGGCTCTTACAGCACTGGGAATCTGAGAGTATAGATTTTCACCTTTGAACACTGTGTCCCATTTGCTTAGTGTTTTTGTGCAGCATACTGCTGCTGCATGCTGCAACCGACCCATCTGGTTATAGTCACACAGAAGACCCTTTAATGAACCCTGGGTGCTCTGTGTCACAAAGCAGCCGGTCAGGCTGGGGGTCTTGTGGATAAGGTAGCCACAAAAACGAGGCACTTATTTTTGTTCAGTGCAAATAAGTGCATGTTCTCTACTAACTCTCAGAGGTAAGTTGTACAGCTTTTTTTGTTTACTTTATTTATCTTACAGTTTAAGTAATTTGTTACATTAAAAATTTGACTTTTTATACAAAAATTATAAATGTAAAAAATGTAAATGTACATTTTTTAAACAAATAGGTTGTAGATGGGCAGCTACTCACCCAGCTCCTTCCTATTCTGAACACTGAATTTTCTACTGTAGGGTACATTCATACAGTGCTTCCTTTCACGCCATGAAGCACCTTCTAACTTTCACGCAAAAACTTATATTAGTTCAGAGATTTTTTGATGGCATTTCTCAGTATTTTCAGAGAATTTTCCAACCATTTATTAAATCAACCCATTAAACCAAATAAATTAATAAAACCCCATTTTTACATCAAATTGTTACTAATAATAATATAATGCTATAAGAGATAATAGTGTAGCACTTGTAATCTGTAAGTGCTGCACTATTCAATAGTATGACCAGCTTTTTTTATTTTATACTTAAAGTATATTTTCCTTGTACTTGCCTATTTTTACTTAACTCACAGTTACGCATGTAAGACAGAGTCATTTTACAGTGTGGTGTTAGTTGACCCTGTACTGGCATGGAAGAATGAGGTCTTTGAGGGCTATTATTTACAGGAAAGAAACCAGTTAAACATGCCATAAAACCAATGTTCCAATGCTCCAATCTCTGCTTATTATACTGCAGTAACTCAAATACAGAACATAAACCTTTTGGGTTTTTCCGCAGGCATATAGGCTGTAGGGACTTCACATTAGCACTGACTCCCCGGAGCAGCCTTGTTTTCTGCTGCTTATTAGCAGAGAAAGAGGAAGGAGGCTTCTGCTGCCTCTGGTGCCCATTAAAAAGACTGTACCAAATCCATAAATAACCAGCAAAGGCTAATGTTGCATCAGGTGTGAACATGTTTGTGCACTTGCGGAGACGCATGTAACTGTATTGCTCTATTCATGTGTAATAACAGGTTCTAATTGGCAATCTTCCTCATCTCTTTCTGAGTCAAAGTCATAAGAGACAGCTATTAGCCACGTGTCTGTCATAGTCACGATCCAGTAGGAGCGCACTGAAACCTCAGGGTGTATTGACAGAGGCACCCCCGCACAGGTTGCCTCTCGCACCTCTCGCTAGTGTCAGAAAGTGTCACTGTCACCGTAGACATCCCTGCAGGCTCCTACTGGTATTTTACTCTGGAGACACAGCAAGTAGAAGTTTCTAACTTTGCCCAGATATCACTGTACTTTTTGTCCTCTATCTGAGCTATTAACCTGTGACTTACACATAGTTTAGTTTCTTTACTTTTTATTAGCAACCTTAAGCATTTTATTACTGGGCAGAAAATAAACTCTGCATCATACTAACATAAAGACATTAGAAACACTCCTAGAATAATCAAAGCAGCTACACTGAGCTTAACCAGGTTTTTGAACAATGTATTGTTTTTATCTGAAAAAACAGTACCTGGCTTTTCATGTGTTACTCATCTATTTTCTACAGTTTATCCAGGTCAAAGGGACGGCGCTCTAAACAAAGCTACCCAGATGAATGGCCAACAGAGAGCTATACCTTCTCCCACATTGACTATTTCACTTACTTGCAGTTTAGGAGGCATCCAGCTGGATAGTGTAGTGATAAGACTACACACCTTGTGGAGCGGGACACCTCCCGGTATCCAGTAAGGGTCCTGGCTAGACCCCCCATGCTAAAACCAAGCCCTGGAATGGCACGGCTACGTCTGCAGCCTGTCTGCAGCTCGGACAAAAGCATGGGTAAATGGACTGATTCTTATATAGCGCTACTCTACTCTCACTTGAGAACAAAACCCAGAGAGACTTTAACTCCTGAATTTGAGATAGAATCTCATCCCTGACCTAAAGTGGACAATCTTGTCTTTTCTAACTGGGAAGCAGAGCCTCGGGCTTGATGGTGCCAAAGCCAAAGGCTTCAATGGGACACCACTCAGTGAAGCCACCAGTACTTTGCTATCTGCAAAAGCAAAGATGTGATACTGAGACCACTGAACTGGACACCCTCCACCTCCGAGAAAGTCTGTACATAAAAGTTGTGAACAGAATCAAAGGGCATCTCACTGCTCATTCAGTGTTACTAATGAGTAGATTTATCACACATAAAAGTGAGCTTGAGGAACTGAAGTATATGAAAAAGAATAATCCAGAATACGACCCTCCTCTGCTAACTGAGGACAGCAGCCAAAAGAACGAAGGAATCCAGCCAGCAGCAGGCAGTAAATTCAAAAGGGAGTGAATAGTGTGCTAATAGATTAGTACAAGTCTAGTTTGCCTTGACCCTTTATGATTTTGTGGTGCACAGGTCATGCGTAGGTTGGACATGTTACCTAAGGGTCTTGTTGCTACTTGGAATTGTTGAAGGACTACACTAAACACACATACATTGTCATGTACTGTTCTTATTGATAAGGAATGATCGGGGGTATATTCGTCCAGCTCGTGAGCCCGGGCACTCACATCAAACTTCAAAAGCTTTAGGTATGATAAGAAAATCCTGAAACTCCTGTCCCCATTTATGTGGATAAAATCCTGCCAGATGGACCGCAGTAACAAAACTCTGAATCAAATCAGCTAAAGTACTAAAACAGGATGCTAGAGAGAGGGAGACAAAAACTGACTGAGGCAGCAGGAGAGGAAAGGCAAGCAAACACATGACACAAGGCATAGTCACACACACAAACACATAATGTCATTCAGTGGCTCAGAACAAGTCTCTTGGCAATTCCAAGTTAATCATTCCTTCCCTGAAGCACTTCGTCTCGACCCACCATGCAAAAATAAGTTCCACATGGTCATCCCAAGCTAGCAGTGTGTGTGTGTGTGTGTGTGTGTGTGTGTGTGTGTGTGTGTGTGTGTGTGTGTGTGTGTGTGTGTGTGTGTGCAGCAGGCATTCTCAGACATGCTCTGACTTGCAATTAGTTCTGCCCCAGAGCTCAATAACACTAATAGCTTTCAAATCTCTATGGTTTAGCTGGTCAACCTGCCTGAGAGGTCACACAGTTTTATCACCTGCATGTCAAAAGAAATATTACCCAAGATTAGATGGTTTAAAATGTACTGTATGATCCAACCCACACAGCAGCAGACCTACATATGCACTACATGCTGACAATATAAGCGCCTTGTGAGGCTTGGGCTACATGGAGATCAGATCCTAATTGGTCCACATGTTTGCAGTTTACTGAAGGGAAACACATCTTACCCCATATACATGCTTTGCCCCTGCTTTGGCCGCAAACATAGAAAGGATCCCAGTCCCGCTTCCAACGTCCAGCACTATTTTATCCTTGAAGATGTGCTTGTTGTGGTACATGGAGTTCCTGTAGGTGAGTGTCCTCACTTCATCCTTCAACATTTCCTGGTTTGACATGTGAGAAAAATATAAGAAAGGTCCTGGCAACACGAACTCCTGCAGAAAGCGACAGTTTGTTGTGTGAAATTAAAAACATTGGCTGGACGTCAGTGGTCTGAATAGCTCCGATATCTACAGTGCAGCATTTACAAATAACACACAGCCTTCACCTAATCTTACTCTATTCCCTGTCAGCCCTGTGGTTCTACATTCAAATCCATTGTTGGTGTTTCTGAATAAGCCCTGTGAGCTCGCAGGCTCAGCCTGTCTGCATCTCTTTTCTATCTGTACCTCTTTCACAGTGTGCGTGCATGTGTGAGTGTCATGTTTCGGCCGTGTGGCAGGCAGGATGAGGACCCAAATTGCAAACTCACAGACACGGGGGATAAACTCAAAATGCAGCTTTATTGCTGACAGGTGATAAACAATAACGATGATACAAAAGCAATGCAAAACTACACTAAACTGGGAAAAGCTAAAGTAACATATACCGGAAGACACGGGGAGAACCACACACGGCATGAGGGAGAACGCGACGCCGAACAGAGGGAGACTCAGACAGAAATACACAGAGGGTAAACGAGGAAAGTGGGCACACACGGGGAACACAGGTGACACTGATAATCATAACGAGACAGGGCGGGGTGAACTGAACATGACATGTACAGGCACAGAGGTTCAGACAGGAGGAGAGAGAGCACGGGGAAAACACAGACATAACGGGCTGGGGAAACATGAAACAACCACAAAGGGAGACGAGGGCTCACAGATACACAGAGGGGCACACAGGGGGTAAAAGCCATGAAGGGAAAACACTTAGGGAACAACACAACAGGGCAACTCAGAAAACATGGCCTAAATAAGGAACGAAATACAAAAATACAAGGAACTAAGAATACTGGGCCCACATGGCCCAGGACCATGACAGTGAGTGCAAAGAATATTCAGAAATGACTAAAATACACCTGACCTACATTCCACAAATACATAAAAAAAACATCCTACAGGTCACGCACGCAACATACTCTTTTTATACAGCCTCCAATGCTTCCTGCATCTGTTCTCTAAAATGCAGATGAACTCTGTGAACTCTGAGGAAACCGTGTGGACAAATAGGCATACACAATACACACGTTTAATGTGTTCAAAAGTGGCTCTCTGTTCCTCAAGTTTTCAAAAGTTTCACCACATTTAAAACTGCTCCAGGCAGTTCATCACCATCCTACATCAATTAACAACTGTACATAGAGCTTTGTGGGGCACCTGCAAAAACCTGAGTTTTCCTGGGAAACATTTCTGTCAGGGAACGTTAGGATTTTCTGTCCTTTGAAGGGACTGGCTGATTGTAGCTCCTGCCATGGCCTAAACCATCTATGACATAAAGCTCTCGGTTTAGAGGGCGGAGGGGTTCACTTCAAGAAAAAAAAGAAGTCACACACAATCATCGTTAAACTATCCTGCCCACACACAGGCAAACTGAGGCAAGAACATGTCTAAAAGAGAAAAAGCAAGAAGAGCATATGAAATGATTAAGACAAGGATGATGCATAATCTAATAATTTTCTAAAATTAATTGCAAGTACACAAGGGCATTGCATGCTCTGGTTCTGTGAAATGTGCCGCAGCAATAATGGAAATTAAAATTCCCTGTTTATTAAAAAATGCTTTATTGATCCATAAAGCTGATTGATTAACATATGTGATTTTCATCCACACTGCGATGACAAGGCGTACCTCATGAATGCCAAAGTGAGCATAGGAGTCAAAGTAGTAGTCTCGCGAGGTCATCTCCTCTGGGTTGAGAAACTTGGCCATCTTACCCCTCCCTGGACAGCTAGGGAGGCTGGCGGCGTGGGGCGTGTGCGGTGGAAGAGGAGGCCGAGGCCCATGCTGGATAGAAGGCACAGGCTTGGGTAACGCGGTTGGCTGTGCCGACTGCGATGGAATTATGCGGATGGGCTCTGGTTGCGACTGTGGTTGCTAAAAAACACAGATAAAGAAGAAAAACACCTCTTCAGTGCCGCGGCCTGAGGCGTAAGAAACAAAATAAGTACAGGCTGCAATAAGGTTGTGGTTTGCATTCATAATCAGGGATTTTACACGTAAGCTATTCTCCTTTCCATTTTGTTCCTGCACTCTTAGCTCATGTTCCCAGCACAGAGTTCACAAAGTGCAGAGAGCCCTGTGAGTCTGGAGGATATGCTGATCACTGACATGGAGTCAACAAAAGCCAGAGATGGCAAGAAAGCTCATCTCAGCACAGAAGGTACACCCGTAATGCCCGGATCACCTATAACGCCTGCTGGGAAGCTCTAACCACGATGTGCATGGAGAAACAGAAACTTCACATCTCAGTATTGAGCCAATAAGCCATTCTGGTATTTATTCTCATTCCAACTTGGGCGTCTAAAAATAAATATAAACTGGTAATGCCACCAAAAATAGGAGGCATTTTCAGACAACAGTGATAAGAAACAAAGAAGGAAAGGATAGTGAAAGACTGCAAGACATTTTCTCACTCAGTTTCTACATAATATTAACGATATTTTATGAGTGTTTTCTGCCACTGTTATTGCCTCATTCAGTTTGCATTCATTCAGTCGGATCTTCTAGCAATTTCAGTTTAATTCTACAGCTTTAATTTAAGTTTTAATTATGCTTCTGTATCCTGTACATTTGATTTTGGGAAATCTATTTTGATGCCATGTTCAGATTAAGTATTGAGATTACAACAAAACTATCTTGTATGAAGCCCATCTGTATTTACACAAGGTTATTGAAGGTTATTCAGATAACTGTTTCAAGTATTTTTTTTAAATGAGCCCAGCTTGTCATCAGTCCTTTAATTTATTCTTCTAGGAGCTACATACATCGTAAACATCTATACGACTTAATGAGGTGGATAACTTCCCTGGCAGATGAAATTATTCAATTCTCCTTTACAGTGAAAGCAAAGTATAAAAAATAGATTTCTATGTGCCGCACTGGCTTTTCCTTGGTTGAAAGAACTGATTCTTCGGTCCCCTTTTCTCTCTTCTCTCTTTAAAATGGCCATCATACAGTATTTATGTCTCCTGCACCTTTGTCCCGCAGGGCTTAAATGGCACACACTGGAATGTAGTTACCATGAAAATAAAGTAAATAATGGGTCTTGAATCATGAATTCAAAGAGAAGCTGATATGATTCAGTCAAATGTCAGGTTTTCACTACTGAGTCATACGAGAAGCCGTGCTACCTGTCTGTTATTTATTCAAATTCCATTGACTGATGATCCTTTAAGTTCTTCTGTAGTTTTCCCATCAAGGTTTTGAAGTTTTCAATGAAATGTCAGATCAGCTACTGTATGCCTTTTAGGGAGACGTAGTCTGGGTGATTTCCAATAAAACTGGTGAGCTCCTGATTATTTTTGTCACCACACACAAACAAAGGAAGAAAAGATGATCCCATGAGCTATACTTGGCCAATTATAAGAGATTAAGATCCAAAATTTAAGAGTTTAAATCACATGAAACATCTTAAATATTTTGTTAAGAGAATCAAGACTATGGATATTATTATTATCATCATCATCATCATCATCATCATTATTATTATTATTATTATTATTATTATTATTATTATTATTATTATTATTATTATTATTATCATCATCATTATTATTAAATAGAGTTCTATCTGGTTATAATTGACCAGAAAAGTGACTGAATATCTAAAAAAAAAGAAAATGTGAGCAGCACTTTCTCTGCAGCACAAGAGTAGCATTGAAAGTCATTACTGTCTCTGCTTAGTGAGGTTCACAGGGTTTTGGATGTTGATAACATACAAGACCACATTCTTAATGAGGAGAGACCAACTGTTGAACTTAATACTTAATCCTCTCAGCTCTGATGTTGATCTGCAGAGGAGACACTAGTTCATTGCAGAGCATTACCATACTGCGTGAAGGATTCATTTTCTGACATGTTACTCATCTGGATCACCGAGGCGACCGGTGGCCTAAAGTTACACTATGGTCAGCTCAGAGCTGCACACCATAGATGCAATTTAAATCTTGAGACCGTGTTAAGAAAAAATTACTAGCAACAGTGAAAAAAGAAAAAGAGCTGACAAACAGCTGGCACCAAGAGAGCACTGAGCAAGTCAATAATTATAAGACAGAGTCGCAGAAGAGGCGATTAAGACTGCCAAGTTTAATACAGAATCTGTGCAATGCAGGGGGAAAGAGTCATTGTGGGACAGATTAACGTGAAGTTAGGGGTACGGTCGGAGGAGAGCAGCTGCAGTGAGTGTAACAGAGATCTCCTGACACAGGAAAGAGAGGGTGAAGCACATCCTTGCCTCTGACCTTCAAAACAAATAAACACATTCAGGGTTCTATTTCAGACTCCTCATCTCTACACTGAGGGGAGACCTGTTATTCGAGAAGGACACACACTTACACATGAGAGGACACCCACAGCCACGTTGTAGCTGTGTGAACGCTGAAGTTTAGCCTGTAAGTTTATGCTGTTGCTTCTAGTCAGTTAGGATAATGGAAAATGGTGATGAACTATTATTTATTCTAATAAATGCACTAAAATTACACTAATTGTAGTAGCTGTATGTTAGTCGGCTGTTCATATTGGTGAAGGCATTTCACTGAAAAAGTCCTCTAACAGGAAAGAGCATACCTTTGGTCTTCTGCCATTATGCCAGAAGGCTCCCAGTTGCCTTTAGGATTGATTTTAAAATCTTATTGCTGGCTTTTAAGGTTTTAAATGGCACTGCACCTTCTTACCTGTCAGAACTCCTTAGAACTTATCGCCCCAGGAGATCTTTGAGGTCAGCCGACCTGATGCTTTTAGATGTTCCCAGGTATAAATTAAAGACAAAGGGAGAGAGGGCGTTTGCTGTGGCTGCACCCAGACTGTGGAACAGTTTACCTCCTCACGTCAGACTCTCCAAAAGCCTAGAAACTTTTAAAACCGCTCTTAAAACTCACCTCTTTTCATTGGCTTTTAGAAAGGTTTAATTTATTTGTTTTATATATTTTTATTTTATTTTTATCAGCGAGGTGTTATTACGAAATTGTGTTCTATTGTATTTTTATCTGTATTTACTGTACAGCACTTTGGTCAGCCTTGGTTGTTTTTAAATGTGCTCTATAAATAAACTTGACTTGACTTGACTTGACTTTGGGATATCTGATTCCCAAACAGGATACAGCCTCAGTGGCGGGGATATTATTATGAAGTATTTCCTACCATCTGCTCTCAGAGGTCAGAATGTTGATCAGATGTAATGAGTGTGTGCAGGGCTTCTTTCATGAACTTGCTTAGAATGAACTTTTTCTGATTAATAATTACAACAGAGCATCACGGGGTGTGACGCACACATCGCAGGGTGTTTGAATCTGCTAAGTATTACAATCAGCATCCCTCCTGTATCGACCTTTAAATTGTCAATTAGTGTCGATTAGAGTTAGAGTGAGGGGTGGGAGATTTAGTTCAAGTGGCTGAGACATGACATCTTCAGCAACCTACTCTACTTTCTGCAGAACTGCTTCACACCAGAAGTCTGAGCGTTCTCTTTTTCCTCTGCAAGGTGCTGCAGTACCTTGGACAGCTCTAATTCCCATCGCGCGCAGAGTGAAGCAGCTACACACTGTCCTGTTATATCTCACGCTGCTCACAGCATATTCTTTCACACGTAACACCCAGAGCTTCAAATACATTCATATATTTTTTTCAGACTTCATCTCATAGACTCTTGCCGGAGAACGCCTGCGAAGCAGAAGGGATGAGTCGATCCTGCACCTTACCCTGATCATCGTACGGCATCCTAATTTTAGCAGCTACAAAAAACGAGACTTTTCCAAGTGCGTTTGAGGTTGGGAATACTAATTTGAACTGCCCTGCTCTGCACAGACTGCCTGTTTCCTCGGGAGGGTAAACATCCTTGCAAAGAGGGAGACTATCAGTCCGGTCAGTCTCACTCTCTGGACAGTCGGCATCCTATAATTTGTCCGACATGCAACTTCTACTAGAGGTGGAACACGCAGGCTACTGCAAGAGGCATCCAGGACGCCGATAGATTCCAAAAAACTGGACTCTGATCTTTGTCAGGAATATTAAAGCTGTCTCTAACACTTACCTCAGTGTTCTCAGACTCCGCCATTTTTCTCCTGAGGAGCATGCAGCGGGACGAGTGCTTAATTCCCATAAGGGCCAGCAAAAATGTGCACTCAGAAGTAAAAGAGAAAAAACGTGTGCTTGGCGATTATCGGTCCCTTCAGTCCTTTGACATCAGAGAATTCTCATTTACATCCCAAATTGTGCAGTTCTTTAGAAATTCCAGTACTGCTAAAAAACCCAAAACTACATGAGGTCCCAAAAGCATTGCAGCCACTCTCGCCACAGAGTGCGTTGGATTCCATGGTATAAAAGTTTGCAGTCCACCGGTGTGCGTTCCTGGAGAGCGTTAGGGGGAAAGGCATCATTTGGAATTTGGCATCAGCTGAGATAAAAATGCACCATCCTGTCCTATAACGCAGCAGGCGCAGGCAGGAATGCATTAAGACTGCATCACTAACAGCAGAAGATTGTCATGAATGCAAAGATTTAGCGCCAGTTTGATTGATTCCCCTGCCGCAACATTGTTTCTAAAAATAGAACCGCAGCCGCCGCTACCTCGCAGAGTGGAAAGATTTGCCGCCGAGTGCACGCACGGAAATGTGATGACTCTTAAAACGTGCAGGGGGATTTCTTATAAGCACATGGCACCACTCATGCTGTCATCTTTAATGTAACAGAGCTCCCCCAGAATCAAAGTCTATGCTCCAGTTAAATCGTTCCCCATCTGCACAAAGTGCCGAACGCCGCCAGCCCAGACAAAGTTGGAGTTTACCAGCTCTCCGAGCAGAGCGAGGACACCCTGTGCTTGATCTGCGCACACACGCGCGCGCACACACGCAGAGTGCGAGGAAGTGAGCACTCCTGTCACACTGGCCGGAGGGGTAATTTCAGAGCTGGCTGCTGTTTGCACATCTATTACGTGCTTCTTTCCTGCTCACTTCTGAGATGAACCAGGAAAGAAAACAAACCATAAACATCCATCACTTTACACACATATACATACATATTTTCCTTTTCATCTAAATCTGACCTTTACCAGAAATGATGACAGCAGTGTTATAGTTGTAACTTTATAACACCTTTAATTCTTGCTACAGCATTTTTTGATGTGATGACAACATAAACCCAGTGCCTTCAGAGCAATTTAATAATGCAGGCATATGCTACTGTATATCACCTCTGAAGTCTTCTGCTTTTGCTCTAGAGTCTATTTTGAGGAGAGGCCATCCCCCATACCACCCACACCACTGGCCACTTGTTACATTATTCAAGAGGGAGGGAAGGCAGACACTCACCACGCAGTAGGCAGGCAGACACCGATACAGAAAGCTGAGCATTTTCTGCCCACAATGTGTGCTAACACGTCACGGATTTATTTAGACCCTAAGATGATGTTTAGCAGGTGTATATGGTTGCACACAATTTTTAAAAATCCAGCTAAATTACAGTTCCTTTTGTCCTTCTTGAACTTTCATAAGAATCAGCTTTGTTGAAATTTCTTTACTGCTCACGTCACATAGTAATGGAAATATCGCCATATTGAACATTTTAATAACCATCCTGAAGATGGTCAGAAGTAATCAATTGCTAGAACTGTTCATGGTGGCCCGTGGCTAGACAAATCCTAACACTGTTCTCTGTCTACAAACAAAAGCAGAAAGAGAAAATAAATGGAATAACCACCAAATTTGTTACAGTCTGTCAGTTTTCTATGTCAGTATCCTGAAAGCGTGAAGGCAGCTGAGCCTGAAAGGGCTCAGGTTATAACACAGAATAGTGGACAAGTTAAAATTTTGATCTAGCGTTCAGTAAAAAGGTCAAATAAAAAATAATCCATTAAATCTCTGCAAAAATTGATGCATGTGCTAAATTTCATGACTATGTAACAGTTGTTGAGATATTTCGATGTTGGATCTAGACTGATATAGTTCGAGGACTTGATAAACCTATAAATTCTGGGTCCTACGAGGGTCCCAACATGAGTAATTCACCACATAGACCATTGACCGTGCAGTCAGGCAGATCACTGCTAAGATGTTCTTTGATCTCAGTGTAATTATTCTCACTCTAATACGCTGTACCATTTCTCACAATGGCAGTGGATGACTTGGCTTTCTCACTGGGTCGTGGCTCCTCTCCGCTCTCACGGGATCTGAATTTGAGATGCACTGAAATCACTTCAATTACCTCATTTTCCCTCTCTGATGTGCGTGTAGCCTCTCAGTCATCCAGGTCATGCTAGTCTCTAGTGCTTGAGAAGAAAGCAACCAGACTTCATCAGCCTCCCGCTGATGTATATCTTCTGTTTAGCTGTCATCACGTGGTTGATTGCTGCTGAAAATATGCTCACTTTTCTTCTTCTGATAAAAGAGGAATGGTAATAGCCCGCTGTCTGGAGTTAGAGTAATTGCTCATCCTCTCTTATGGTGTTTAAGAAGCTACCGTAGACATTATTTTAGATGGGGTACTGCAGCCTCGTGAAACTTCATTAGGCAGTAGCACCTCTTGTATGTGAACATGAAATTGCTGAATTGTAGTTACAAACACGCAAAAGTAACAGAAGCAGCAAATGGCTTAACTTGAATGAAAGATATAGGAAGTGTTCGATATTTCTCATTTGTGTACTTTTGTGTTTATAATTCAGCTTTGAGCATCTATTCAGTTCACAGCAGGTCAGATTTAATACATATTAAAAGTGTACTTCATTTACAATCATCTCACTTCGTTTGATTTTGACTTCAATGCCAGTGTTTAGTGTTTCTGTATTTCTTATTGGTCAACAAATAAAACTTTGAATATAAACTGAGGGGCTGATAATAAATGATCAGAAGTATTGTGCCAGTTTAAATTTGGAGATTGTAGCAGAGGCTTTGATAGACAAAAGGAGTACAGACAGACAAAGTTGGATGGATTTCCTCGCGCTTCTTTGTTTCACATTCGTCCATGAAATGCTTTTCTCGTTCCCATTTCCCTGTGATACAAAGATTGATTTGTAGCCTTGATGACGACATTAAATTTGACAGATTATTTAACTAAAATGATAAGATGTGGAGTTTTGATAAACACAAAGAATAAAAGCACAGGTTGGTATCATTTTCATGAATGGTTGAAATACAATGGCTAATGTCTTCATTTCATGCCAGATTTTCAGTCACATTTCTGACTTGCTGCTTGAATATCTGCTATTCATGTTTTATGAAAACACGCTATAGTGTCCATGTAATGTTTGTAAACCTCCTTTCACCAATTGAGATGGATGACATGCATCCCACATGTTGATTTTTGCAGTAAATAAACTTTTCTCCCATGTAACGACGGAGGAGTGTGCATATTTAGCCTGGCAGTCAGACCCTTTATTTTTTCTATGATAAAGGAAACATTGTTATCACGACTTAAACACGGCCTCTCGACGCTACTTTGCAGGAAGACAAGTATCCACTTGTACGATGTTGTATTGCTGTCAGCTGATCTGCTGGTTAATGTCACTCTGTATTTCTCTCACAGCGTGAGTAACACTTTAGTCACAGTTTACACTCACAGCTTACTGCAGCAGCTCCAATGCAAGAAAAACGTCATCTTATTTAGTGATATTTTGTAAAACACTATTCATTGAAGCGAGTGTTACATTTCACTCACAGCAGCTCTTTGGAGGATTTTCTTCAACTCTGATTCTCAACATCGCTCGTTTGAAGTTCTGAGATATTTGTTCGAAGCCTTTTCTAATGTCATCTGCTGAGGGGAGATATGCCATTCCCTTCTTTCATCAACTGCTCCTTCAGTGATGGTGGTACTTTATATGTAAACCAGTTATATTTATTCCACCTTGGCTTTCTTCCTGCATGAAGCTGATTTCATTTGATTTGGGATTTAAACAATTCACTGAATGCTAACTAACTGTTGAACAGGGTATTTTCTAATACACAAGGGTTTCTTTCAACATCTGCTTATACAGTAATGTGCAGAAGTCTTGAGCTATCTCTCATTTCACTATAGTTGGCTTCCAAGGAGCTCTTACATGTTCTTCAGCGATAGCTCTCCAGGTTTTCCAGAGATCTTTCAAAGCTTTCCTTTTGACATTGGCGGTGATTTCACTCATTTCCAGTTTGCTCAAATAATTTTTGTTTTGTTTTGTTTTTGTTAAGTATAAAACATGAAAAAGGCTCAACAACAGGTGTTGTGCTTTTACATAAGAAACAAGTTAGCAAGGAACCAATTTTAAATGATATATTTTAGCACTTTGTTACTTGCAGCCTATCACAAAAAAAGATTTATTCTAATTTCTTTAGCTGAATCTACAAAATGCCAAAGATAACAGTTTTACAGGTATAAAATGTTTCTGTAGTCGAGTCGAGTTTTTGTATAGCACGTTTAAAAGACATCAAGTGTCAGCCTGAACAGATGGACAATGTACTCAAAATACAAGAAAGAATTCAAATAAATAAGATAAAAAGATTACAAGAAATCCATGTATATGTGCATACACTTATATACAAATGCCTATACAAGTACACACACACACAGGTATGCACATGGACATGAATACATATATACATATACAAATGCATACATCATTCAATAAGATAAAAAACAAAAGAACTAAGACAGAACAGACCCGTCTGTGAAAGCCTGTGAGTGTAGGAAGGTCTTCAAGTTCAGTCTGAAGATTTCCAAAGAGGACTTTATAAAAGAGGGAAGACTGTTCCAGAGTCTTGGAGCAGCGACGGAGAAAGCCCAGTCACATTTAGATTTTAAGTGGGAGCGTGGGACCAGTAAGAGCATCTGACTGGAGGAATGCAGTTGGAGCGGGTAAGTGCAGGAGATCTGAAATGTAACCTGGAGCCAACCCATGGAGAGCTTTAAAAATGAACAATATAAGCTTGAAACTCTGTATAAAACTTGCTGCCCATGTAAAGATACGAGTAATACTCTCTCTTTTTATCGACCTTGAATAACGAGAGCTCAGACAGAGAGGAAGAATAAAGGTGATCGTAACAAATACAAGCTTGTTAAAATACTACGATTTGTGTTTGTTTATATACTGTATTTAAATCTATGTTTGCACACATTTCAGTAAGTTACTGCAGCTATTTCCCATCTTGCAGGCAAACTATAAAGCCTTCACAGGGTTCAAGGCACTGGTACAGGACTCCCAATAAGTGGTGATTTTTAACCGAGCACTGGAGTAAAAAGTGTAGTTGTACTTTCATTATCAGACGTTAATATTAACAGTTTTGTGATGCAGCTCATGACCTATCCAAAGGGCTAAGTGTAGGCACTAAACCCATTCATATAAACACATATCATAATTTGGTCAAATAAACAAATAGATAGAGACATTTTTAGAAAAAGAAACTCAACTCTGCATGTTCAAATATTGCATTTACCCAGTGCATTTAAATATGATGCTTTTCAAAGATCCATTCAGTACTAGTTGTCACTATTGCTGTGACCTGGTGCAACAGGGCACAGACACCAAAGGATACCTTGTGTGTGTGAATTGCAGCAGGTAAGTCTATAACCAATGAGAATGGGAACTCCCTGCTTGGAAACACTTTGTCCTCCTTTTGCACATATTGTACAGGGAGTGGTTTGAATTTGGAATAAGCTCAAAAACACAGCAACGTACTGTTTTCTGCCACTTCAGATTACAATGATGAGATTTACATTAACCCTAATTGCCAGATGCTTATCCTAATGCTTAAAGTAACTGTAACCATGTCTACTCATCCTCAGTTACTTTAAATGGTTTTGGTGTTTGTCCCCATAATATGCAAAAACATAGATGTATGTCTTTAGAAGCAAACACAAAAATGCACACATGTCCAGTATACACTGTGCAGTACAAGTCAGACAGTTGACAGTCAGGCATGTAAACCCAGGACCTCATTACTGCCACTCATCAGTGTTGTTGTTTCTGATCAACTCTTTTGTTGATAGCTTTCTTCCACTGTTCATCATTCTCTCCTGCGAGACTGGCATACTCACGCCATACCCGCTTTCGTCCACAAACACTGATAAGACACAAAGCACCCACAGACCTGATAACGTATTATTAAAATTTTCTTTGAAGGCCCTCGATATGTGTTGTCAATTCTTGCAGCGGTAGAACAAATACTGTAGTGTTAATCCTCTAAGATGCAAAATATCCACACATTGCAGATTAGCGTTCTCAGTCGTTTTTTGTCCTGCGATGATTGCACCTCAGTGTTGTGAAATGAGGCTGAAGATGAGGATGGATGTAGCCATCATTCATGCCTACTGCATCACAGTGAATGGCTAAATGACTGACATATGACAGGCAGACTGGGAACCTTATTAAGCTTTTACTGTGTGCTGTTGTGAAATGTTGTGTTGACTGGATTTCATTGCTTTTAGCTGCTTTCTTAAAACCCTGTGGTCATAGATTTGTGGCACCGACAGTTGTTCCCCTCAGATGATGAAATATGTTTACTCTGACATTAAGGAGAGTCGTGGTGATCCTGGAGGTTTATCGCCAACAATGGAGCCATTTGTTTTGGTGCATGTTGGTGTAAAGCAATAAACAAGAAGCTGGAAACCATAATTATGGTCTGAACTCTACAGACAGTTAAGGACTTCACACCATTGCTACCAAAAGCATCTTTAAAAACAATCTATACAAAATTGTATGGTTTCCACTTTTGCACCTCTCCGTCAAGTCTAATGAAATTTGACCTCCTAGTTTATGCAAAGCCCTGCTGACATACAGACAGACAAACAAGCAAGCAAATAGCAATGAAATAATAGCATCCTCTGAGACTCCAACTCCCAGACAGAGGTAATAAAGACAAGTATTATTATTATACCTTGATGGAAATTTGATGTTTCAAGTGAACCTTCTGATTAACTCTCACACACAAGCCTAACAAGACAGGGATCAAATCAGTGTGGAAAACCTCGATAAAGTGATAACCACATCAATCATTCCATGCAGAAATGACTGACCATTGCTCGAGGCACAGTGAGCATAAGCTGCATGCTGGTGTATTTTTATATTCCACTGAGAGAAAGCTGGGCTAATTATGTGTATCATACGTCTGCAGACTTTTTGCTCACATAAGACGTGCTGTTTAAAAGATAAAGCTTTGTGTTTCCAACTCATTATCGGCTGCTCCGCGGAGCAGTGTGCTGGAAAGGTCTGCATTGGAAATGGATCAAACAGACCTAACTGAATTAATTGACTGTTGCATTTTTATTTTATTTTTTCATTTTGATGAGGCAAGGTGGTAGACTGTACTTATTAGATTCACATACAAGCAACAGGAAAACTTCTAAGGTCTAAGTATGGGCTCAGTTCTTCCTCATGCTGACTTCCAAAGACCAAGTCTGTGATGAAGAAAATACTTAGCTTGCTGCTTCAAAACATCACAAGCCAATGCTGGCTCTTTTATAAATAGCCCCAGCCCCAAGTCTAGCCCGTACTTTAGCCACATCACACAAGAGAAGTCGAGTTTAAGCCAGTGACTAATTTTCAGGTTTAATGTTATTTTCGGAGCCTTTCTCTATGTTATGAGTGGTTTTGGTGTAGAAAGTTTGCAGAAAGAGAAATAAATAATTTGTAATACATCCCAAAAGGTTGATTCTGTTCATCTGGCCATTGATCAGAGGTTGTCGATCAATGTTCATGACAATTTTCATATTAATGATCAAGGAACTGACCCCCCAGCCCACTGCTCATTCAGTGGGCTAATTTCAGTCATTGTGCAAATGTACTGTTTATAAGGTTGGGGAAACCTGCAGCTGAGACTGAAGAAGTCACCTGGATGATGACGAAACGTTTCTCCCACTGAAAACATCCAGATAAACAAAATCAACATTTTGGGATTAATTCACCTGGATGATTGAGCATGCAGTAAGATATTTGCAATATATAATAAACAGCCTCTAACAGCCTTTAGTTTAGTTACTGTTCTTACTGTGTTTGAGCAGCTGTGACCACATAATTTCCTCTGGGATGAATAAAGTATTCTGATTCTGATTACAGCCACGTAGGAGGGCATTCGGGGCTCGACCTGCATTGACTTAAAGCTGTTTGGTGATGGGCCAATATTTATTTATAAGTTTAGCAACTTCAGGGTCTGAAGGTGTGAAAGACTTTATGTATGGATACACCAGATTCATACAGCATCTTCCAGTTCAAGTCATTTCATTCTAAAATTTATTATTTTGTGGGGTTTATCAATTCAATTCAATCATATTTATACAGCACCAAATCACAACAACAGTTGCCTCAAGGCGCTTTATATTGTAATGTAGACCCTACAATAATACCAATAATGCATACAGAGAAAAACCCAACAGTCATATGACCCCCTATGAGCAAGCACTTTGGCGACAGTGGGAAGGAAAAACTCCCTTTTAACAGGAAGAAACCTCTGGCAGAACCAGGCTCAGGGAGGGGCGGGGCCATCTGCTGTGATTGGTTGGGGTGAAAGAAGGAAGACAGGATAAAGACAGGCTGTGGAAGAGATTAATAACAGGTATGATTCAGTGCAGAGAGGTCTATTAACACATAGTGAGTAATGCATCATGGGAGTCCCCCAGCAGCCTACACCTATTGCAGCATAAGTAAGGGAGGATTCAGGGTCACCTGATCCAGCCCTTACTATATGCTTAATTTAAAAAAAGGAAAGTTTGAAGCCTAATCTTAAAAGTAGAGATAGTGTCTGTCTCCTGAATTCAAACTGGAAGCTGGTTCCATAGAAGAGGGGCCTGAAAACTGAAGACTGCCTCCAATTCTACTCTTAAATATTCTATTTATTTGTTTGTGTGTTTATGATAATATTTACCTTAAAAGTCGCAGTTTTAGCACCCAGACAAACTGAAAAGAGAGTTAAAATAGAATACAACATAGTTTGCACTAAGCTAAACTGAGTGGGGGAAATAGAGATGATCTAACATTATCATTTGACATCTAATTGTTGCCAGGCAACAGAGGGTTAATTGTTTGTGATTTATGCTCTCTTTCCTTCTAACTCCCGTTTTCCTCTCTCGCGCAAGTTTCTGCAGTTGCAACACTTGCTAGGGAGATGATCCATATTTAATGACCCAAACAGTAGATGCATGAAAATGGGCCACTGTAGATCCCAACAATGGGCCCGATGCCTCCCTATAATGCTGTGCAGATATTTTAGGATGTCAGCTGACTTTTTTACTGCATGCACATCTGTTACCCAATGGGGCAACTATTGTGAGGTTTTAGCTGAGGTGAGGTTTTAACATTTCAACAGTTCGATGACAAAACATATTTCCCGGAAATCATTTTTAATGTTCATTTAAGTTTGTCTGCCCACAGTTTCCCATGTTAACTGGCAGCATTCCTACATCATGTTCACATAGGGCTTTGTCTTTGTTCCCGAGCACATGCAACGATTTCCATGACAGGAGTTTTAAAGACAGTGCTGCCTGAGGGCCTGACTATTATGGGCATCCAGCATGGATTTTTAGCCCTGTCCCTCATGCACATAGCTTTCTCCCTTCACAGAATTATGTTGAGGAACATTATTATGAAATTACTCCACAATTTGTAGATGCATTTTTTTTTACAGATTGGTATCAACCTCTGCTGAGCTTTCCATCGGAGAAATTCTGTCTTTCTGTCTTATTGCTCTTTTTATATCCACTCGTGTTACGAACTTGTTCCCACTTAACCTAATTTGTCATAAAATCTTTCCTCCAGCTGTTCCATTTTAGTACTACTTACTTTTCCAGCCTTTTGTTGTTGCCACTGAATTCAAAACGAGCTGATATTTTTCGTGAAATACTCAAGTTTAAATATCAGCGATTAACCACACTGTCAGTGCAAATAAAATTTAAACTAAAAGTGAAGTTTACTTTAGTTCAGATTGTTTGTTTTTTTATTTTACTTCTTACGAACTATGAAAATCTTCTGTCATTAGCTTTATCACCACTGATCTCTGAGCCTCTGAGCCTCATCGAGCAAAGAAAAACTGTAGTGAAACAGGTTAAAGCAGAGAGCAAGTTTTTGGAATGATACATAACAATACTTCAAACCTATATGAAAGGATAAACCTCTGCTGCACCCTCATGCTTCATGGATAAATTCTGCTTCTTATCTTCTAAATTTTGTCTTGGCCACATCTTGCATATCATAGTTTAGGGGAAAAAAAACTTTCCATTTATGTTGCATGTTTTACTTTTTTCTTCTAGCACGATAAGTATTGTAATTGCCACAATCAGTGTCAGTTTTGACTCAATATAATAATAATGGATTGCATTTATATATATATATGTACAATTCCACTATTCATTCACTCTCACATTCACACACTGGTGGAGGCCACAGCTGCCCTGGGGCAGACTGACAGAAGCAAGGCTGCCATATCGCTCCATCGGCCCCTCTGTTGGACTTTTAAGTTTCAGGTGAGACTGGCACCATTTATTTGGTCACGTGTGCATCTATGCAGTAAAATGTGCATAAATCCTTCCAAACCCCAAAGCCAGGCTGTGAAACACATTTCTCCTGTTCATCAGAGCCTGAAGCAGCAGCAGGCGCTCGCCATGTCTGCTACAACTCTTAGCTGCTGCTGTGATGTAAACCTTGGTGTTATGTCCCCAGGCTTAACATGCAGCAACCTAAACATTTAGAAAAGCAGTACGGGTTACATCAGCCTGTAAGTCAGTGTATATAACACAACCGTCTGCCTTAAACTGTAGTTTACAATAAACACCCAAATCGCTGAGTTTCACCTTTTGGTGTGCTTTCTCCTACAAAAGAGCTAAAATAATCAACATTCATTTAAACTGTGATTATCACACACAGTCAGTATGGTGTAAAACCTGCAACAACGTATATGAACATCCATCAGTCTCTAAGAACCAGTTGGCCCTACTTGGTATGCAGGAGCAAGGAGGGCTATAAAACGGCTCATTGCAGGTGACATCCTCCTGAGGGCTTCTGCCAATATAAAGACTGAAAACGAATTCATTCTGGAGCACCAATTCATATTCATTACTCTCACACATCTGCAAAACATGACAGATTGATTGAGGCTGCCTGAAAACGCAGATCCAAACTGTTTCTCAGTTAGCTAGCTTTCCATCAGCAATTCTGCTTTCCTGTGTGACTTGATTAATTATTGCTGGAGTCTTGGGAGCAAAGCACCAACTGCAGAGGGCCTGGATAGAGAATGAAGAAGATGAAGATCAGAGAGAGTGGTTCCCTCTCAAAGTGGAGTCATATTATAAAATGTAAGACTATTTTAAAGGAAAACGTCAAAGAGGAAGAAGGACATCTGCAGGCGGTGGAAGAACAAGTCTTTCTAATTCCCAACTTTGCTAATATAGCAACAGACCAAGAGCTACATTTCAAACATGTTTAACACAAAATGAGCAAGAATCTGAAAACCTTTTTAGTGCTTTGGTAAAAAGTGTTTAATTTAGGCAAAAAGCTCAACTGGCAAAAGTGACTTTAATATTTTTTTAAACGTCCTTTCAGATTCATTTGAGGGATTATTAAAAGGAATTATGGATTAGTGTTGCTTCAAATAAAGGAAAGCTATCCTAGAATTGTACTTGCAGGTTTAATCTATATATGTATCAGATTTGGAAATATCAGAGCCT
This sequence comes from Diplotaxodon limnothrissa, assembly GCF_057381915.1. Lineage (NCBI taxonomy): Eukaryota > Metazoa > Chordata > Actinopteri > Cichliformes > Cichlidae > Diplotaxodon > Diplotaxodon limnothrissa. The sequence goes on from NC_140602.1 coordinate 3,565,624, forward strand.
AAATTAATAATAAATTACTTATTTTCAAAAGTAATTAGTTACTTTATTACTTAGTTACCAGACCTTTCAGCCCAATTCTATTTTAGCTGCATAATCCACCATATAAAAATGAATCAAAGGAAAAAGTCTCTTTTTAAAACTTGTTTTATTAGTTTTAATCTATTAACTTTATGCATCAAGCAAAAATTAAATTATATGCAAAAAGAAATTTGTTTAACATTTAAACCTATTTTCTGCATATTCCAGCATATAAAATAAAATTATGTTTAATGTGATGCAAGTGAAACACAGCAAAAATAAATAAAATCAAAGCTTCAGCGTCACTGAGTCCTGTCGCTCTTCTATTGTCACCTGGTTAGCAGGAGTGGGGTGGGTGGAGGTTTGCCCGGTGCCACATGTCAGTGGGGGGATCCGGGGGTTTCTGTGAATTTCACATTCACGTGGCAGCGTGCTCGGTACTTGCTCAGATTTGAAGTTTAATTTTTCGCCGTAGAAAGAAGTTTTCTTCCCATGTAGAGTGTACTGTGATGCTAATGTAAGCTAATGTAAGGTGAGTACTTCCAAGCTTTAAGTGATGCATGGTCGCATTCACTCCCACGCTCCATATTATCCGTTGTTGATCTGCACACGGATGTTGCACGCGCTTACGTCATTGTCGTGAGACGCTCTCACAAACAAAATGACGGTTTAGTAACGCAGCGTGCTTAAGGGAAAGCCACAGTAATCTAATTACTTGTTTTGCAATAGTAATCCCTTACCTTATTCGTTACTTGAAAAAAGTAATCGGATTACAGTAACGCGTTACTGCCCATCTCTGGTGATAATTAATGACAAATATAAAAGTGTTATTTTATAAACTTTCCAAATCTGGAGCCTCTGACGGGAGTGGTAATAAAGCCTGGTGAGAGTTAGTGTCACGGTTCTGGGTCCGTTGGACCCAGTATTTTGAGTTCATTATGTTTTGGTACTTTTGCATCATGGATTTTCCTTTATGTTTCTCTGGTACTTGGTGTTTCAGTTATCTTGGTGTTTTTCTATATTATGATTTATGATCTGATACTGTTGTGATTATGATTATCATTTAGTAGCCTTTGGTCAGTGTCAAGTCTGTCTCTGTCTAGTCTGTGTCTTAGTAAAGTGTGTTTTGTTTCCTGTTTTACTTTGAAGGTTCTTGTTCCTGTCTGATGTTAGTATGTGCAGCTTTGTTCCCCCTGTCTCGTTAGCCCTGATCTCTCCCAGCTGTGTCTCCCTCCTGTTGCCGATTTCCCCGTTACTACCCTGTGTATATAAGCCCTGTGTTTTCCCATGCTCAGTGTCGCGTCGTACCATCAGTTTATGCCTGTGTGTTCTTGGTCTCAGTGTTCCGTCCTCACTTTATGTTTGTTTTCCTGCCAGCAATAAAGCTGAGGTTTTTTGAGTTACATTCCATTTTCCGAGTCCTGCATTTGGATCCTCATCTCTGCCTGCCCGCACACAGAGCCTTGACAGAACGACGCGACCAGTAATGGATCCAGCGGACTCACCGTGGAAGCGCAGCTCCCGTTTTGACGGGACTCGGCTAGCGCTTGGAGGGCCTCCGTGCTGCCGTTCCTCGCTGGCAGCCTACCCTTCGGCCCACTCGTCTGCTTCCTCCCCGCGGACGCCCAGGTCTCGCAGAAAACGCTCCAGCCGGTCCCGGGAGGATTACTACGAGCCTGCAAGCAATCAGCTCACGCCTGCACAAGCCTTTTACAAGATGTTAGGGATTATTATCGTGCCACCTGACTCACCCAGCATTTCCACATCACAGCAGGAGCAGCCACAGCAGAGTCCTCCCTCGTCACATTCCGCCAGCCCCACTCCCTCTTCAACAGGGAGGCAGCGAACACGCAGCCAGCACTCACAGCTCCAGCAGGAGCCTGGGATTCAGCTCAAACAACCGCCTAGGGTGAGTGACAGAGTCTCCCTTCATTCGCCTTTTTTGTCAAGGGATAGACAGACTGTTTCCCCCAAAGCTGCGAACGCCAGCTACATGAACACTACAGCTCGTGTTTCTCCGGTTCGGGAAAATAAGAGTTTTCGTTTTAAGAATGACTATTTTCCCATTGGTTCAGAAGACTGTGCGCCTGATGTTTTTTCAGATCCAGGAGTTAAGACTGTTCCGTCTGGATCTGTTTATTCTGGAGCTATGTGTATTCAGTCAGCTGCCCGTCCGCTTTCAGCTCAGTCCCCTGCTCAGCAGCCGTCTGTAGCTCAGTCTCCAGTGTCCCCTGCTCGGCAGCCACCTGTAGCTCAGTGTCCTGTGTTTCCTGCTCAGAAGCCGCCTGTAGCCCAGACACCAACTCCACCACCACCACTTTCGCCTCAAGCTCAGTTAGCCGCCCGGCCTCAAGCTCAGTTAGCCGCCCGGCCTCAAGCTCAGTTAGCCGCCCGGCCTCAAGCTCAGTTAGCCGCCCGGCCTCAAGCTCAGTTAGCCGCCCGGCCTCAAGCTCAGTTAGCCGCCCGGCCTCAAGCTCAGTTAGCCGCCCGGCCTCAAGCTCAGTCTCCAATTCCACCACCGTCGTCATCCCAACCATTGTTTCAGTCACCCTCAGTTCAGCCTCCTGTTCAGCAGCCACTAGCCCTGCACCCTGTGTCACTTGCTACCCCGGTACAACAAGCTCAGTCAAATCAATCTAAAAGGAACTGTGTTTCATCAGTTTGTTCTAAGCAGAGCAACAAACCTCATGATAATGTAATCATTCCTAAAAAGCTGGCCAGTTCAGAGACTGTGACGCGCTCCAGGGCCTCCCCAGAGGCTGAGTTTCAGCCCTCAGCCTACTCTGGACCCCTGGAGGCTAGGAACCCAGCTGAGGACTGCACCCGGCTGTCACTGCCTGAGCAGAGTCAATGCTCTGGGCGGCTGAAGTCTGCTATGTGTTTGCCAGAGGCCCGTGCGCCTGCTGGTTTTGTCCTGTGTGTTCCAGGGGCCCCTGTGCCCACTGGTCCTGAGACTGTTCTCGCTGGAGGGCCCGAGGAGCCCGTCCAGCCTCCTTCCTCGTCAGCTGGGGGGCCCGAGGAGCCCGTCCAGCCTCCTTCCTCGTCAGCTGGGGGGCCCGAGGAGCCCGTCCAGCCACCAGCTGCTCCACCAGCAGCCTCATCCACACTTGCAGCAGCAGTTTCATCCATGCCGCCGCCTGCTGCTCCACCAGCAGCCTCGTCCACGCTTGCAGCAGCAGTTTCATCCATGCCGCCGCCTGCTGCAGCGCCTCCGTCTCCAGCTTCCACGCCAGCTGCAGCCTCCGTGTCTCCACCCACGCCAGCTGCAGCCTCCGTGTCTCCACCCACGCCAGCTGCAGCCTCCGTGTCTCCACCCACGCCAGCTGCAGCCTCCGTGTCTCCACCCATGCCAGCTGCAGCCTCCGTGTCTCCACCCATGCCGTCGCCTGGTCCGGCTCCGGCTTCAGCTTCGCCTGGTCCGGCTCCGGCTTCAGCTTCGCCTGGTCCGGCTCCGGCTTCAGCTTCGCCTGCTCCGGCTTCGCCTTCAGCTTCGCCTGGTCCGGCTTCGGCTTCAGCTTCATTCGCTTCGCCGGGTCCAGCCTCCGCATCCGCTTCAGCGTCGTCTGGTCCAGCCTCCGCGTCCTCATCCTCGTCTGGTCCAGCCTCCGCGTCCTCATCCTCGTCTGGTCCAGCTCCCGCATCACCAGCTTCGTTTGGCCCCGCCTCTGCATCAGCCTCACCTGGTTCAGCCTCCGCATTCGCTTCAGCGTCGCCTGGCCCAGCTTCGGCTTCAGCCTCTGCCTCATCTGATCCAACCTCCGCTTCGCCTGGGGCTGCAGGGGCCACGCAGCCTTCGGGTCCCATCCTACCACCTCCACATTGTCGGTCATCTGCCAGGCCGCTTGTTGGGCATCATCACCACCGTGGCCGCCCTCCGGACTTCTGTTTCCGCCACTGCCTTCCGCGTGGCCGGCCTCCAGGCTTGCATTCCCGCCGCCATTGCCGTCCGCACGGTCGGACCCCAGAACTGCTTCCTCGCCGCCGTTGCCGTCCGCACGGTCGGACCCCAGAACTGCTTCCTCGCCGCCGTTGCCGTCCGCACGGTCGGCCTCCAGAACTGTTTGCCCGCCGTCGCCATGTGCACGGTCGGCCTCCAGAACTGTTCGCACGTCGCCACCGTTGCCGTGTGCACGGTCGGCCCCCTGGACTTTTTGTAGACTCTTGGTGAGCTCTGGTTTCGTTTTGTTTTTGATATGCTTTCCTGCGTTTTTTGGACTCTGGTGCTCCTTGTTTTTTTGTTTTTTTTGCTTGGGCCTGTCCCTCCATCCTGGACCCCCTCCGCCCGCCCTGGCCTGGTGCTTTGTTGTGCTTTTTTTGTTTGGGGCTGTCGGGAGTCAGCCCTTAGGGGGGGGGTACTGTCACGGTTCTGGGTCCGTTGGACCCAGTATTTTGAGTTCATTATGTTTTGGTACTTTTGCATCATGGATTTTCCTTTATGTTTCTCTGGTACTTGGTGTTTCAGTTATCTTGGTGTTTTTCTATATTATGATTTATGATCTGATACTGTTGTGATTATGATTATCATTTAGTAGCCTTTGGTCAGTGTCAAGTCTGTCTCTGTCTAGTCTGTGTCTTAGTAAAGTGTGTTTTGTTTCCTGTTTTACTTTGAAGGTTCTTGTTCCTGTCTGATGTTAGTATGTGCAGCTTTGTTCCCCCTGTCTCGTTAGCCCTGATCTCTCCCAGCTGTGTCTCCCTCCTGTTGCCGATTTCCCCGTTACTACCCTGTGTGTATATAAGCCCTGTGTTTTCCCATGCTCAGTGTCGCGTCGTACCATCAGTTTATGCCTGTGTGTTCTTGGTCTCAGTGTTCCGTCCTCACTTTATGTTTGTTTTCCTGCCAGCAATAAAGCTGAGGTTTTTTGAGTTACATTCCATTTTCCGAGTCCTGCATTTGGATCCTCATCTCTGCCTGCCCGCACACAGAGCCTTGACAGTTAGAACTACTGGTGCATGTACTGATTGATGCGCGTGTACTGATTGATGCGCGTCTCCCCGTAGAAGAAGTGACGATGAGGGCTGTATATCAGGGCCCAGGTGTGGCGCAGCAAGATAAGAGCTAACTGGCTGCTATCTGCATGACTTTGATGACTACAGATGACAGAGGGTGATGGAAAGCATTATGGATTTGACATTCAGATCAGGGAGATCAGAAGAGCAGACGCCCGGCCTCGGAGGGCATTGACGAAAGCTGTCTGCAGTCCTTCTGTATTCCCGAGTCCTGTGTTTGCATAACAAGGTTTGGGATTTGCTTCTGTCATTTCATCGAGTTCTCCTTGATTTAAGCCTCAATGACTATAACACACAGACTGTTAATATTGGTGCTGATTGATGATTCATAATTTGATCGTAAAGGCTCATATTTGTTTGAATTCAGATGAAAGTTTGATACTAAATATGTGCATGTTATCTATTTTGAGCATTTTACCTCGGGATATTTGTATTGATATTGTCGCCGAGTTTTATCTTTTTCTCCTTTGCAGCGGACAGCGTGCGATCTCAGGGTTTACCTGACAGCGGATCATTTATCTTGCAGGATCAGAATGCCACTCCTTGGCTCTTAAATCTGATTCTGGCACCATGAACTTCAGTGATAAGGCCACATTGCTTGCACATAACTGTTCTCATAAAAGAACAGTGCACCCTGTGAAGCAGTGGCCACCTGACCTGAACTGGCTAAAAATAAGTTGATATTTTCTTCTGTGGTGACAGTTAGAGCTTCTCTGCCCCTCCTACTAAGATGCATTTATCTATGAATTTAAAGGTTAAAGTATGACTTTTCCACTGAACTGCAGAATCAAACTGTAGCCAACTTCAGTCTCGGCTTCGTTGTGTTATTAAAATCATGATCACAAAAATGATGACCCTGCAAAAGTTCTGACAAATGTATCATATTTTAAGTGTGATATGTCAGATGCTATATACAATACAGTCATTCAATTGGATTGGATTAGTCTATGAGGAATTTAATCACTAAGTCCAGCAAGCAAAGTATAATTTCCATTATACAAGACAAACACCCACTCAGAAAAGTTCCATTGATTACTCTAGTAGGTAAAAAAGAAAGAAAAAGACGACTGCTCATGCTTCAAAGGTAAAAGACATATATATTATTGTTATGTGCTACATTCTGGAGGTACGTTGTTGTTGTCTGGCTTATTTTCAGACACACAGGAAAGAACTAACACAGTCTTGTGGGGATCGGGTATCAGCACACAAACACAAACAGACAAAACGTCTGGGCTGGAATCGAGCCTAAAGCTGGTCTTAGACACATGCGCGAGCACGCGGCTCTACGTGAGTTAATTAGAAAGTGGTGCTGACGGCAAGAACAGCTCCAAGCGCTTTTTCAGTATTTTCAGTATTTTAGTATTTATTTATTTATTGTCATTGTCAAGAACAATGAAATTGCGTTTGGGGCTTCCATACAACCCAAAAAAAAGAAGAAAATAATAAATACCCCTTAAAACCCAAGTGTACATATTTAACCCAGTGTGACTCCAATGCAATAAGACAATCCTTAGCAATAATGTTCGTAGAAATTCAGACAAAGACCTGAGAAACATGACAAAATACAACAATGCAACCCATTCAATATTATTGTACTGTGAGATATGATATCAGATATGATAGTTATCTATTTAAGAAAGAGGGGGGGGGGGCAGGAGGGGGAAGAGAATAAAGATATGATGCACCAATGCAGACCAGTTCATTGCTATTAAGAAGTTGGATATGGTTATTGTCCGTGAGAGGGGGGCAGAGAGTTCAGGAGCCTCACAGCCTGTGGATACAGGCTGTTGGCCAGTCTGGATGTTCTGGCCTGTATAGACCTGTACCTTCTCCCTGAGGGCAGCAGATGGAAAAGGTGGCGCGCAGGGTGATGTTGGTCCCGCAGGATACTGTGCACCCTCCTCAGACAGCGAGTGGGGAAGATATTACTGATCTCTGGCAGACTTGTTCCAATAATTCTGCCAGCTTCTTTCACCACCCGCTGGAGTGCTTGCTGATCGGCCTTGGTGCAGCTGGGGAACCACACTAGAAATCCATACGTCAGAACGCTGCTGATGGCACAGTTGTAGAAGTTCAACATCAGAGGTCTGGGAATGTGTGCGCTCCGCAGTCTCCTCAGGTAGTAGAGGCACTGTTGGGCCTTCCGTACAACTGAGGTGATATGGTTGCCCCAGGACAGGTCCTCGGTCACAGTTACCCCCAAGAATTTAAAACTGCTCACCCTCTCCACCGCCTCACTGCCAATGAAGAGAGGCAGATGGTTGTTATGACCCCTCTTCCGGAAATCTACAATGATCTCCTTGGTCTTTTTGGTGCCTTTTCTCCATCAGTAGCTCCTAACCAATCTTACCAATCTTCTCTAATCAGGTTAAACTCTATCTGACTGCAAGGGAGAAAAGAGACAATAGACAGTGAGCTGTGATCTCTCAGTCAAAGCGCTCAGACTGAGTGCTTCCACTTCCCGCTGCTACCTGCTGAGGATAATGCACTTTGTTTGTAATATGATTAAAGTTCTGAGAAAAGCTTTTAAGCTGCATCTGAATTCACTCTGTGGTTGGAGGAAATAGATTCTAACTGACACCAGGTGCCGCGTAGACGTTTGTGTTTGTGAAAATGACTGTTGAATATTTAAAATATTGATGAAAAATGTTTGAGCTCACTGCTTAAGTTTATCCTGTAGGAGAACAACAAAACAGCCACTTAGAAGCTTAAAAATTTATTTTTAATTAATTAATTATTTATAATCCTATTTTTTAAATGTTACATAAAACCTTAAGCCAAATTACCTTATTTAAAGAAACGCTTGTGCATTTATTGGGGACATATTCTCCTTATTTGAGATAATTAATAAAAATAGTTCTTCTATATTCTTTCATATGTTTGTTAAAATTGAGCTAAAACAGTAGTATTTTGTCACATTATGGCCTGTTGTGAAGTTAAACTCTAAAAGCATCCATAAATATCTAAGCTGTCCTGAACACTGTTGTGTTTATCTGCTGTAGTAAAGCAATAAACAAATGATGCAGCTGTGCCACACCTCATGTTTATTTGATACCGCATGAAAATGACAGCTGTAAGTAAGGACGTCCCATTTTTTAAATGTCCGCTGCCTCGAGAGCTCACTCCTCATGTCTTTTCTCTGCCTCATCTACTTGTGTCTCTGTTGGGAAAGATAAAGACATGACGACAGCATTTAAGGATGTGCAGTCATGCTCCATTCGTTTCGCCCGCCCCTATTATTGTCTACTTTGTGTGATCTAATGAACTGCAAAGAAGCCAGTGTATTCCCCAAACTGACTGGCTATACATTTAATCGCCCTTCATTCAGAAATGTTTCAGGATGTGATTTTTTCCCCATTTCATCGCATCAGATTTAGTCATTGTGATTCTCGCTCTGCATCGTTTTGGCTGTTAAAGCATCTGCCAGGTGCTGCGGGGTAAGAGGGAGGCAGGTGGCTCAGAAGGGGGTGAGCGTAGCGTTCGTTGTGTCATCTCCATGTTGATGCATGGTTTCACAGGACGCGGAGAAACAGCTAGGGCACGGCAGATGCTCTCTCATCTCCTTTAACACGAAGGACTAGCTCACACACACATTTTCCCGTTTGCTTCCATAGCTGCTGCTCCGATTATTCCTGCTAAGTTGAACAAATCCATCAGACAGAAGTAAGCGATGGAATGACGGCGGCTCATTTGCTGTAACAGACATGCCTGTTTGGCAAAGTGGCAGCATCACTGGATGATTTTACAGCAGAGACAACACAGAGAGTCGCTGAAGCAGTCTTTCCTTTCTTTGAGAAAACACGGGGCACCATACAGCTACAAAATCTGAAGACATGATGAATGAGTGGAAATATCTTACAACTACATCATCAGCCAGAAAAATATTAGTTGAAATGAATTAAAACTTTTACAGGAGGCTTTTGAAAAGACAAATACCATTAACTCGCAGGCTTTACTGCCTTTCTCAATGACTGTGCATCCGTCACTTTACAGACAGTAATGGTCCACTCTTATCTCTGAAAGAGTGCTTTTTAATGTTCACCATCAAGAAGAGAACAGGGAAAAGAGGAAGGAATCCAATTTCCATCTTCTGCATAAAGCTATTTCCAGGAGTTTTCAATACTTTTCTAATTAATGTGAATTTATTGCAATGTAAAAATAGATAGTGTGTGAATGTGTGTGTGCAAGAGTTTCATTGAACATGAGACAGTTTCTTAAACCACATTTACCGCCATGAACAACTACACACTCTCATACACTAGATTTTTCTCCTGTTCTCTCAACATGAGCTCTTTGCCGCCAGTTGACTCTGCAATAAACCAGAAACTCCAACTGACCCACAACAAGGGTTGATGTTGAACTGTGCTGGGGTATTTCCACACAGAAAGCTCTGCTTCCTGTGCGTTTGTGCATTCGTATCTGTGTGTGATGCTTTGTATGTGTGGGAAAACATTTCTGTTTACACTGTGCAAAGATATGGAGGAAGAAGGATATTCACAGCATCATTAGACACACAGACGATGGTTGTAATGAGCTGGCCATCACGCCGCGATTAGCATCATTAACCTCTGATTCTTCCCGTCTCCTCCCTGAGCTTCTGTGATGTTTCAACCATGAATTTTTCCATAAAGTTATAAAGTAAACGTGCCATTGTTCAGGGAATCTTTCAAAGCACTGACAACACATCTATGATCTAAACCATGAGCTTGAGTTAGCTACTCGTGACCATAAAACATTTATTTTGCTTTCAGTCATCAAGAACATTTTGCAATTTTGCATATACATGCAGTAAAAACACTTCTCCATCGCTATATATTGATGACATACATTTTTTTTCTTTTTTTCTGTTTAAATGCGCTGTTTATTCTAAGCAAGCACCAGTGGGATGAAAAGGGATGCATGCTCTGTCCATTTCTATAATCAGCCCTACTCTTCAGATTTGGCTTCCTGCTACTTTGTAGTAAAATAAAATTGGTTTAAAGGAATACCTTTTTGATGCAATGCAGACAATTCAGCAGATATCACAGGTATGAGCAGTCATCACAATAGGATTTTCAGTCATCCATTTAAAAGTAGTGGCAGAGCAGGTAGCAGTCCAGAGGTGCAAAAGAAGATAACCTTGAAAATGCATTTTAGATCACCAGCACTAAAATATGTGAAGATAAATCAAAAGCAATGTCAAAATATCAGTAATAACCCCTGTTTGCACACAAAACCACACTGCTTGTTTACAGTAGACTACAATGGAGAGCTCTCCAACTAACCTGGGTTTTGTGTAAAATAACATATTTAAGCCTTAAAGGTTTAAGGCCTAAAGGTTATTAATCAAAATTTCCCTTTAATACATTTTTTTTTTAGCTTTTTTTGTTTTTGTTTTGTTTTTTCTCAGTTGATAGGATAAATTTGTGTCCTTACTAGGGATGGGTACCGGTGTCCGGTGCCATGATGGCACCGGTTCTGACATAAACGGTAGTAACCAGACCGAATAGCAGCGCACATTTCGGTGCTTTATTTCGGTGCTTTTTTTTCCTGAGCTGTGATACACTTCTAGCCAATCATTTTACGTTTCCGAGGATAGTAGGCGGGTCCAGGTACGTACGTTCTTTTAGAGCAGAGCTACAGATTAAAAATGCCCAAGGCGAAGCGGTCAAAAGTCTGGCTGTACTTCACAGCAAAATATGCAAACTCAGCAGCCTGCAACAAGTGCTTTAAGCTGATACTGTGATACTGTCAAAGGAGGTAACACCTCAAATCCGATGAAACACCTGGCGACGCATAGCGGTTTTTTTTAAAAGCCGAGAAATGCACCGTATTTGATAGCTTGCTGCGAGACCTCACACCGAGCACATCTACTGCGGGTAGAGGAGAGTCCTGGCCCCTAGCCCTGCCAGTGTAGCAGAAATGATGAGGATGATGATGCAGCAGCAGCCGTTCTTCTCTGCGTGAGTAGCTTAATGTTGTTCGTGTGTAATTTACATTGAGTAGGCTAACCACGTTATTACATTAATGCAGGTAAGGTGAACTAGCAAACACCATCATAGCTACATGCGGCTGTCTTCTTGTTTGATGGCAGATGCTCCCTTCACCCTGGCCAAAAAGGCTAAAATGACCAAAGAAAAAGAGGGAAACAGCTAAACATGAGAGGTTTTTGGATAAAGTTTTTAAGCACTGCTTCCAGCCAAGAGTGATACCATATATGCCCCATAGCTGCAGAAAAGGCTAACATTGTTATCTTTTTACAAAAAACAGCTGAACATGAGAGGTTTTTGGACCAATTTTGTGTTCTCCATTCTTTAAGCACCGGTTTGAGCACCGTTTGAGCACCGGCACCGTTTCAAAAGTACCGATTTGGCACCGGTATCGGATAAAACCTAAACGATACCCATCCCTAGTCCTTACTCATGTACCTGCCTGAGGCTTTTCTCCTCCAGTGAATCTCAGTCATTCTCACCTTGTGATGTATTCTCTTAGCACACTGTCTGCCAACAGTTTGGCCCAGAGATTTAAGGCCCCCGGCCTGACCAGAAGGTGATGTTCATGGTGCATACAACTCCCCATAAACACAGCCTGCTCATTCATTTTCACTCAATCCCCCAAGCCCTATGGCCATATAGCAACAACCCTGACAGGCAGCCAGGGGCCTGGTCCCCAGCCCTCGGTCCCACAGCCTCAGCCGCTCAGCCCCAATAGCACAGAGAGCTACACGTGGGCTGCCACCTGATAAATGAGCTGACAGGCCTTCTCCCCGTTACTCATTTCCCTCCTGAGGGAGGTAAGGAAAAGAAAAAAAATAGGAACATTGGAAAGGGAAAAAGACAGAAAGAAAAAAATGAACTGACTTTGCAGCATGGCTATTTTTAGTAAGCCTGTTATATGCTCCATTAGTCTGAGAGGGTAGAAGAGGGAAAAGAGGGGGATTAAGGAGGGGGACAGGTGGCAGCGAGGGATCGAATAGAAGATCCAGTGATGGAAAGAGTGAAAAAGTGAGTTTGAAGCACAAATGTGAAATAGGAAGGTAACAATGAACGAAAAGCAGACGAGAGATCAAAATCTTTAAAGGCAAAAGAGACACATAAACACGGGTGTGATGAGACAGCTTGCTCCCGTTCATTTCTTCACCTAATTGTCACTTCTGCAGTTCCACATTGACACCGTGTGAACGTCAACGCTGTTGTTGTTCCCCTCTTGTTAAAAGGGAATTCTAATTCTGTTGGTGTATGCCTGAATAGATCTGACAAAAAATGTTCTTTGGTCTGTTATCTCCTGTGACACGTAATTACAAAGGACAATTGTGTCCAACGCCTGGTTCCCATTTCAAGTGAATATTGTCTGTAATTTGTCCAGAACATCAAAAGTGCTCGGGTAACAGAAAATTGATCGTTTTTCACCAGCGCCATAACATCTTTGTTGGGTGAATATGTGCACCTTCGCTTCATGGGAACATGTAGGAAGCTCTTCTGTGTTCACTGTGTGCAACAAGGTATGCTGTGCAGCTAATTCTAGCTGACTGAATGCTTTCCAAGAATGTTGTTGAATCATAATGAGCGGAAAGGCATCAGTCAGCCATTTTGGCTCTGTGAGGCCTTGGCAAACCGATGCGGCACACTCATTTGGGGTGAATAAAGCGACATGCTCTTCATCTTGGGACTCTGAGATGAAGAGCATGTTGAGTCTTGCACCATCAGTCTTCGCTGTCTAGGACTCTGGTGAAACAATCTTTTAAAAGGGTTTCTTATTTAAATAGAAATTTACTCTGGTATCGAGTGAACTTTAATGCATCCTCTGGATCTATCACACGGGATTTTACAACAGTCCAGTTTCCTACTCGTGGTGACAGAAGACAGACTCAATCTGTTGCCTCTTACCCTCCACATTTCATCATCATGATTTCACAGTTATTTGATTTTGTTAGACAGAGACAGGAGCTTGGAGCTGCATATTTACCTGCATATTAAAACAAATACCCAACTTTGGAATATCAATACAATGTCCTGTTATTCAAAATCATATCATTTTACAACCATTCTTTTCTACATTGAACAAACTGCCCCTCAGTGCAACAAAGATGTTTTGACTTTGAGTTCACAATACTGCCAAGGTATTCCATTGGTACTTACAATTATTTATCTTCTTTAAAACTTTAGTGTGATTGTTGCAACATTTTTGGCATATTTGCCAAGTTGGTATGTGCCTCCACATTTAATCTTTTTCCAACAGTTTGGATATGCATACTCATATTCAGTTAAAGTTATACATCCAAGTTTTCTTACACATCCAGCCCACTGTCAGTTCTCCCAACTCTGTGTTGCACTATTAGATCTTTGGGATTTAATGCCAGTCTTATCATCCCGACAAACAATTTTCAGCTGTTTGCCGATCACATTTTAATCATTTCTTGCAGTTCTTATTGTTTGTGTCTAGCACTGTGTTTATCTGAAAAGTGGTGGATTGGGAGAGTGAGAAGTGTAAGAAAAGTTGCTTATATTAGATGTTTTCAGTTGCAATCAGAGCATACCAACAATCAGGCTGTCCAGTCCGACACTGTGACCACACTCACACTCTTCCAGGTCGAGTCCAGGGAAAACAGGCGCAGGTCCGGGGAGGTCTATCCAGTAGTTAAGTCTGACGTCACTAGCCGTGTCTGGGCCTAAACTCCGCTGCAGGTCCATATATCAAACGATCACTATGGCATTACTGAGAGTTGAAAAACTGTCTAAAGTCTTTCATCTTTAATAAAATGATCAGCGTTCTGCTCTACCAGGTGTAACAATTGAGTTTAACATCCAGGCATCCATGAAAACGGAATTTATGATATTTAACGGCGTTAGAAGTTAGCAGGAAGTTAGCTCGCTAGCTTCTATCTAAATACAATATAGCATGTCCTGACTGCCGGGTTTTGGAAACAAATTCAAACGTACAGCTCTGCTATCACTTCCAACATAAATGAAGACTGAAAACTAAACAGCAGTGACGTTTGTAGGGTTACTGAAGTTTGGCTAGCTGGTATATAATGATGTGCTACGTGACCGCTAGCGACACAGCTATGTTAGCATAATATAAGATAAGATAAGATAAGATAACCTTTATTAGTCCCACACGTGGGAAATTTGTTGTATAAACAAGCTAACTGTTTTGCCACTCGATAAAAGTTAACGTGAGTGTTCTCGGTGGTCAGGAACAAATGTAATCGCATGGCAGGATGCTGTAAAAGGACCAAACTTCAGCCAGGAGAACAACTGAGATAATCCATCCACAATACAAGGTTAGTCATTCATATACTGCTGCATGGGCTGGGCTGTAGTTACATCCTAAGGTTTTAAAAACTGAGCTTAAATAAATGATTAGCGGTAATAAAAGCCGAGGGAGGTCAACAGTGATCACTGACTGTTTTAGGAGCTTTTTGAGATTAAATAGAAGAAAATACAAAACATTAAACATGTTAACAACACAAAAGCCATATTAAACGCAGACTACTTTAGGCCCGGAAGTAGGATTTGTCACGTCATCACTTAACGATCGGATACGGGGAGATGGAGGGTGATGTCAGTAAAGCACTAGGGAAGTGAGAGAGCCGGGCTAAACTAACAAAGGCCCAGCGAGGAACAGCACTCCAACATGGCCTTAAATCCAGTTTCGATTCATCAGTCGTGATGAGCCGCGGGTGCGTGTGTGTGGGTGGAGGTCAGGTGAACCACAGAATGCCGCCCTGGTGAACATGGAGAGTACAGCACTCCAGGGTGGTCATTGAAGAACCATGACAATCTTTAAAGATCACTGCTTTGTGAAAATTGACTCAAAATGCAATAACATCCTGTTGCCTGCATGTCACAACAGATGCCATTGCTATTGTAAAAGTCGATTAGGAACTTTGCTGTTGCAGACACACCAAAGTAGTGACAAAGATATGAAATGACAGTTAGATTTTTACACAATAAATTACACAATAAAACTTCATGCTGAGAGACTCTGATGGGCAGAGGCTAAAGCCATGAATAGGCACGAACAACAGCAGTCAGAACAACCACTTGTATTAGAAGCAAGTTTGTGAATGCCCCAAGTGTTTTGTGCCTGTGTGTGTGTGTGTGTGTGTGTGTGTGTGTGTGTGTGTGTGTGTGCGCGTGTGTGTGTTCCTAGTGTAAAATCTACTTACAAGAATGATTTGGACAAAGTAGTTTCTTCTTCTTTCCAAAAAACCTTGATCAAACTATACTGGGTCTCTATGGGGCAGTTAGAACTATTCTCACCTAAATCCCTACAGATCAAAACAAAGTCTCTTGACTTTGCAAAAGAGACAGAAGATGAATTTTCCTACCACTGCATGGTAAAAAAAAAAACAGTTTACTGCATCTTCTACGTCAATTAACCTGCTGTTGCAATGCTTTTCTGTTTTGTTTCATTTAATACAAACAGGTCCTTAACATTGGCAGCACGGTGGTTAGCACTGTTACCTCACAGCAAGAATGTCCTGAGTTCAATTCCTGGGTCTTTCTGTGTGGAACTCCACACAGAAAGGGAGGAGTGGCTAGCAAGTCTAGCAGGTGTGCAGTCTGAAAGTTAACTGGATAACTAGTCAGGCAGGCAAAACACTAGGCCTTTATTTGGCAATGACAGCCACTTGCTAGCCGCTCCTCCCTCGTCAGACTGCCGTTACAACGTAAGCCTACTTAAGCCTGGCTATTTACTTGTGTACTGTAGGTTAGCACACATGATTGTAATGGAATAAGTAAATGAAAAGAAAAGACTGACATTTTTAGAAGCTCGTGTGGGCTTCTGTACATCTTGCCATATATTACACTGCACATCTTTAAAAGGTCTGCCACAATGAAAGACAACTTTGGTTTTTCTCTTTCTGTCTCCCTTTTATCGACATTCCTTTTCAGTTATTGTGCTTTCTAGCTGGTTGCTGGTATTCTTGATGTGAAGCTCAGTCTAAAAACCACCGGAAACAAATTCATTACAAGAAGAAGCCCTTGAGGATTGGAGAGTACAGATGGAACTGGCGTCATTGCCAAAAAGGTTTAAACTAGACCAAGAGAATGGGCAGACACATAAAAGGAGATAACAGAGGAAGAACTGGAAGAATGATTCTTGACTTACTGCCAAGTGAACAACTCACTAAAGTCCAAATTATGAACTATATTTACAATCGGTAACCTCTGGGTACCTGTTCAAATCTAATTTTTTGGTAGACAAGCAGATACGTACAGTTCCACATCAATTTCCTCATTAATGAAAAGGAAATCCTGCCCCTGGCATTAAAAACACTTGTACTAGTACACTAGTAATTGGATTGCTCATAATTTCATTAAAACTCATGACTGCATTTTTACACATCTATTTTTTATTAAACATCCATGAAGTTGAATCCAGGGCAGGGCGAATACATTCCAATGATTAAATCTCGAATCTGAAAAAAGGCTTACAATTGTGTCCTCAGGAGTAGATCATTCTTTTCTCAGTTTTCCTCACAGCCACTGCAAAAATCTATCATCCACCCATCCCTATTCCCCTCAGCACCACCTGGTAGCTTGTGGAAACACATTGTGATTAAATCTGTCCTTTATCGGTTTCCATTCCTTTCTACCCCACCGTCTGTTTCTCTTTCCTTGGGGCAGTCTCCATTTGTGGTTTATTTAGACCTTTCTCTTTCTGGCACAGTGGATGAAAAACTGATTTAGCAGTCTGGATGTCCTGTCACATTCATTTTGCAAATGACAATAGTGTGTGTCACTTAGAGCGTGTGAACAGAAGAGGGAGCAGGGAGACGTCTACTGAGCTCAGTCAATGACAAATAACTCGAGCATTGTCCACAGATGTCACCGAGAACTTCTTTTCTATTTTCATGGTCACATACAAACATATGAGCACTTGCACGGAGACTTTTAGTCATAACTAATGTTACATTCGATAAATTGTGTTCAGCTTCTATGTGGCATTTTACACATTTGTAATGAGCGGGAGTAAATGATCTTGGGATGTTGGTTTATGGGTTGTTTTCATTTCCTGTGTGCTGACAGCCTGCCTCAAAGGTTGTGAAAATTGTAGGTACAAAACTGCCTTGTCAATGAAATTGTTTGCTTGGGTTTAGGTAACAAGAATACTTGGTTAGGATTAGGAAGAGATCACAGCATAGACTGACCACATATTTGAACCCTCCATTTTCTTGGTTGACTATTCCTGTCAAATCCACCTACTGACCCAATAGTTTTAAGTCATGTGTCTGCAGTCAAACTAGTTATATTGGATCACAATTTCACAAAATGCCACTGGGGCGAGTGGAAAAATCAGAACGATAGAGGACATTAAGTGTTTGCATTAATTTCAAACCTTAAAAGACAGGAGTTCAAAAGACAAGTTGAATGAAATATGCACAAGTGCAGGGATGTGCTGTGGACATCTCTCTGTAGTTTTCCAGTGTGTATTTATCTAAAACACTGTACTTTTAAATGCATTCTACTGTTTTTGCATGTTTCACCCAAACTTAAATGTCTTAATGGGGAGCACCAAGAAGAAGCGACAGAGCACTAAATGCCTCGTCTCCACAATATCTGTCTGTCTATCTATCTCAGATAGATAGATAGATAGATAGATAGATAGATAGATAGATAGATACATAGATAGATAGAAGCTGGAGTACCCACTTATATCTATGGATATAAGTGGATAAAAACATGTATTAAATACCATATTATGTGTCATGTTTTCATTATTATTCACTGCAGTTGCTTCAAACACTGTTAATCAAATGTTCTTAATGAAGTTAATGGCTTCGTAATTTATTTACATCATGCCTCATCAGCCTTTGAGGAAAACAGAGCCATTCTGTGAGGCCCCATGTGTACACAGCCATCACTGTGTGTGTGTGTGTGTGTGTGTGTGTGTGTGTGTGCAAAAGAAAAAGAGTTACAAAAATGCCTCTCAGCATGCACATTGTCAAGACCATTCAAAATAAACCTTTAAGCTTTCATAAAGCCCCACTTATCCAGTGATGCTGGGTTTCTGAGTGCAGGTAAAATTTTGTATCCATCAGCCATGTTAGCAACAACTCTCTCAGGGATGCAGCCTTGTGTTTGTCTACTAAAATATTTCCACATAGAGTTGATGAACTCTCTTTAAATCAGAGGAAAATCTCTTAAATAAAACATCTCTCTGAAGATCCCGTGGCTTCTATTCTTTTGTCTGTACTATGACTGTGAAACAGAAGACGGTGAAGTGTCCACGGTACCAGCAGAGTTCATACCTCAATGGGAGATTTATCCCACTGTAATTAATTAGTGGACAGGTTGGCAATGCTAGGACACACTGATAGTATAATTGTTTTATATGATTAGTACTAAATAACTATGCAGCAAACTTCTAACTAGGAAATCTATAATCAGTTTTGTAAGGTGTTTGTCACATGTGGCAGACGTGCGGAATATATTAGGACCCAAAATGCGGCAGCTCAGGTGCAGGTGAGTATTTATTAAACCAAAAGGAAATACAAACAACAGTGGCACTGGGAACATAAAACTAGAAGCTAAACTGGGTAAAACTAACAAAACAAACCAGAAACGAAGATGCAGGGAGGTCCGGGGAAATACATACGGAGAGACACAGGGAGACCGAGGGGAAACAACACAGACGAACCAGCAACGACTAAGACAGAAGACAAGACTTAAAAACACTCAGAGAACACAGGGAGATCACACACAGGTGGGGGACACAGCTGGGAGTGATTAACGTGACGAGACTAGGGAGGCAACTGAAAACACTCACATAAGACGCAGACCTTCAAAATAAAACAGGAACTTACACATGAAAGGACACAAACTAAGAAACGCGGACTTGATACAGGAACACACGGGCAGAACAGAGTAAACACTAAACAGAGGAAGAACAGAACCAATAATCACACTAATAGAAAACACAAAACGCTGGGTCAAAAGGACCCAGGACCATGACAGTGTTTGAACTCTGAACCTTCCTGCAGTAAGGCAGCAGTCCTAACTAATGCACCACGCCAACCTCAGGCAAATATTTCACACTAACACTTTCTGATAACACAGTACAGTGATGTCTGTGAAGGTTCTCAGTCATCCAGGTCATACAGTGATATTTTTAGTTACATTATGCACATTCTGATGACAGTAAGTTTCTTTTTTTTTCTACATTAGAATTAAAGTGGCATTAGTGTAAGCTGAAAGCACTCCTTTGTCTAAAAATAAAAAAAAGATGCAGGAGTACAGTGATGTACTGTAGTGGCTTTCTGTGTACAGTGTGCATGTTCTCCCCATATTCTCTCTGGGAACTCCTCCTGCAGCCCAAGATTAGGTTAATTCGTGATTCTAAATTGCCTGTAGGTGTGAATGTGTTTGTGATCATTAGTCTGACTCTATTTCTCTATGTGTTCACCCTGCAGGGTAAATCCTGGACAGACTGGCAAGATGTATCCCGCCTCTCACCCTGTGGCACCAGGAATAGCATCCAGCTCCCCCACGACCCTGAATTAGATAAGTGGAAGAAGATTGATGGTTGAATGGATAAATGCACAGGGACAAATATTCATGAATATCTACAGGAGCACTGGACTTCATGCTTCATGGACACAAGTCGAGGTAAGAACTCTGTCTTACCAGCCTGAGCTAACGCTTCTGAAGACCTGGACCTTTGTTCAGACCTTATTAGACCCTTAATTACTTTTTTGCTTACAGTGCTTTTAATGTTTGTAATGTAATATGTCACTGAAATTAAATATGATTAATTTGACATTTTATAGTTTGCAGTAGTTCATTAAACAATAGCCCAATGTATTGTAGTGCTTCGAGAGTCTTTCTATTCTAACTGTTTTTTAGTTTTCTAACAGTGTCTAAGTGGATTTAGTGGACTCAATCGATCATTTTTCAATTTCTAGTTCTAGGTTTCATTCTTCAGCTGACTCATTGTCACGGTCTTCCAGCCATTCCTCTAATATGTGTGCATCTTTATTTGTTTGGCTGGCTGGTTTGTTAGTTGGTTGGTTGTTGTAGGAAAAATAAGACTTTTATGTTTTCGTTTTGAATCCGACCTGTCTATGTTGATATTACAGTGATCTTTTAAGGATGATTATGCCTTGCATCTCTGTTAAAGCTTTAACAAACACTCTCTCTGCCCTGTTACCGAGGTGATATGAGTCAGGCCACTTCAACATTTCACAATGAGGTTGATTTAACCTCTCACCCTCTCTCTTTCTGTCTCTCTCACTCTGACAAAGTCACATCATCTGAGCTTTTTTTTTCAATTTCAGTTTCATTATCTATAAATCAGTTTTGCTCCTTGTTCAGATCCAAATGACAAAAGGGTGTAGTGTGATTTTTGGAAATGTGCAATGCTTCAAGGTTGTTTTCCCACAGCCTGGTGGGTTGGTGCACACAGCAGTCATCAGCATTCATGTCAGGAAATTAGAAAGCTGGGACTGTCTCGCAGCGTTACAGCTGAGTGAGAGCAGATTTCTCACTATAGTTTATACCGTGTAAGGGAACTATAAAGAAAGAGAAACAGAAAGAGGGAGATGAAAAGCTGTGACACAGGGACTGATTACGAGTGCACAGAATGAAAGGCTAGATGGTGCTGGGAAGATAACACGGTGCGAGAAAGTAAAGCAAACACGGATCCAGAGAGCAGACAACGCAAGAGCTGAGAAAACAGCTTCAGGTCCAGACGCCTTTGATACGAGAGACTCACAGAGCTGTAGCTCTGTCAGCACAGACTGTCAAACCTGCAGGCCCACCAGCAGTTACGACCCACAAAGGAGGCGTTGCTCTAGGTTTTACTGCCACACACACATGCACACACACACACATGTACATACACACAGGCGCACAGCACAGCCAAGCAGGAAGAATAGATTGTTCTCATAAAGGAACATTCCTACTCTTTATATGCCATGTGTAAAATATTTAGTGCCTACGTCTTTGATCACAGAAATCATTAGTGAGGTAACACTAAGTTCATCCGCTCTTTTCCTGTTTGGCTCATGGCAGTACGATGAGAAAAAGGAATTGTATGAGGGATTTAAAAGCCCATAATCTTTCCCCCCTAGTTACATATTCTAGGAGAGTCAAAATGACCAAATTATTATTGCAAAGTGCTAACAAAAACAAATTATATGAATTAATTCTTATTATTTCTATCACTTAGCTCAGGTGTCATTTGACTTTTCAGAAAACCTTGTAGCATTTTAAATTTTGTAGATGGAACTAAGAAGTGTCCTTACCAACAGACACATACCTTTATTCATATACACACATATGTATTAATATTATACCACTAAAAACACTATATAAGGAAAAAAAGAGCTGTCTGCATTCAAAAAGGTCTAAAGGTCTGGGAGACACTGTTTCCCTCAAAGCCCAAATGAGTATGCAGTATAGTTTCTTATAAATGTATAATTTAGAGGCAGGATTGCAGTAGCAGAGTTAAAGCTACAGCCCACAGAGTTCCCTCAGGTTTCTAAAAAATATGGCACACACCCCACAGACAAGGAATTCATGACTTTCTCAGCTGGTGATCACGCACTTGTTTGATCATGGGTCAAAAACTGCAACATATAGAACTGTGCAAACATTTTAGGCAGGTGAGAAAAAATGCTGTAAACAAAGAATGCTTTCAAAAATGGTTAATCATTTATTATCATCAATCAACAAAAGACAAATCGAAATCACATCAATATTTGCTGTTACCACCCTTTGCCTTCTTCTAGGTCCGCTTGCACACAGTTTTTGAAGGAACTCGGCTGGTATGTTGTTTCAAACGTCTTGGAGAACTAACCCCAGATCCTGTAAGCTTCCTCACATCCTTCTGTCTCTTCATGTAATCCCAGACACACTCGATGATGTTGAGATCAGGGCTCTGTTTCTTTACGCTGAAGATAGTTCTTAATGACTTTGGCTGTGTGTTTGGGGTCGTTGTGCTGCTGCAGAATACATTTGGCGCCAATAAACAATCATTTATATTTCTGAGAGCTTTCTTTATTTACAGCATTTTTTCACACCTGCCAAAAACTTTTGCACAGTACTGTAGCTGCTAGGATAGATCTTCATATCCTTTGTTGATGAAAAAATGTTTGATCTGTGAAATTAAAAGAAGAAACATGCAATTTTCTACTGTATCTAGTTAAAAGTATTTATTTAAAAAGTGTCCTTTATAGTTTTCTTGCACAATAGGCGGCACATGGCCTGAACTTTATTCACTTGTATTTTTATTTTTATTCCTATTTATTCTATTTATCCCCTTCGTATATTTTATTTATATTGTCTCTGTATTTATATATATATATGTGTGTGTGTGTGTGTGTGTGTGTGTGTGTGTATTATATATATATATATATATATATATATAATATTCTGTAACTCTGTAACTTCTGTCGGTGCTGTGCTTTTTTTTGGAAATCGAATTTCCCAGAGGAACCCACCCAAGGGATTAATAAAGTTCTATCTAATCTAATCTAATCTATCAGATATTTACTGTGACAACTGTTATTCACTTTAGTTTAAACATGTTGGATGCACAGTAAGAATGGGTGGACACTGTAACAACACAATCTTACAGTGTATTCCTGTACAATGCAAAACACTGTTGCTCCTGTTGCATTATCTCCCCTCAGTGTATTTGTGTCTATTTTTGGAAAATCTTGGCTGTATTTTCTCCCGTTTCAAGGACATTCCAATAAGGCAAAATGTTTCGCCATCTGGTCTTCAGCCCTTAGCTGTGGGCCTCCCAGGTCAGGCAGAGTCCATCGTACCGAGCTGCTGGATACGGGGTTGACTAGCAAAAGCAGCACGCAGACACCGAGGTGTTCACCTTCCTTTCTCCATTCATCACATAAGCCGTGCTCCCATTTACTGCAATTCTTCTGCATGTAAACGGTGTCATTTTAAAGCAGCGTTTCAAGTGCTTAAAAGAAGCGCACTGACAGCGTGCTGTGTTTCAGGAACACACCAGTCTCATTCAAGCTGTTAAAAGGAGCATTTACTGTTCAGTTCAACCATGCAGATGCTCTTCAACCACAGCCTTACTGTGGCTGCTCCATTTACATGCATTCATTATTCAGCAGACGGGCACCGATTCTGATAAAACTGCAAAACAGCTCTCGCTGAGGAACATTTGCATCCAGACTTGGCATTTGAATTCTTTGCAACAAGTTAATAGTGTTTCCTGAATCATTATGTGTAATTAATTAAACTGTCTGTTGTGAAATGCCATTGTTAATACTTTAAGCGCTGCACTTATGCAAGTGCTATTAACTGCAATGCTGCTGAACAAAACACTGTTCAGAATTTAATGTTTTAAATCGTGTCATTGCTTTCCTGTATTTTTAATGTCACATGCTACATATGTTCTAGTACTTTTTAATTTAATGCTTCTCACCTTCTTTTATCATTTAAATATGTGCGTGTGTGTGTTACCTTGATCATTGGAGCCTTTTGCAAATTCTAGATATTTAGGTGTCATGAATTTTATTTTATTTTACTTTAAAATGAATCATTACCAGTTTAAAGAAGACTGACCTCAGCTGATTTTATGCCGCACTCACATTGACCTAAGGACTCCAAATGCAGTGGATTAATGTGCAGAGCTTTTTGAAAATCGATACTCTGACTTTGACTGAAGACACAATACTGTTGCCTGTTCCTTATTTTGCTCCTTGAAATGAATGAACGTTTGAGCTGCTGCTTAAGATGGATTGCAGTAGTTTGTCAACTGTGTGAGGTTACATCATCATTCACATCGAATCAAACATCGCAGACACAATAAAGTCAAGACAAATAGGCTACTGCCACAATTGCTGCCAGCAGAACAGCTGACAATATTCTTGATCTTAGCCGTTATCTAAAATGACCCAGACACATCACAGTTGTCTGCACTGCTTTTGTGTTTACCACCGGAGGATCTAATCACTCAAAATCTGGAGGAAGACGTTTTGATTAACATTGGCTGTTTAAATTTGAAAGCCTGTCTCTGTGCTAATAAAACAATTGCAGGAGCATCAGATAAACTATCTGCTGAAAGTTGAAAACTGCTAAACAGTTGCCCCCTAAATCCCAAAATAAGGCCCCTGCTGTTCCAAGGAATTCAAACGATATTAAATGGAATTATTTTAACCAAATAGCTAACTTTAGGGAACTTTAGGGAAGATTTTTGCCTATTTTGTCCCATCAAGATGGGCAGCAGGGCTTTTATTTTGTGAAGGATCATTTAAAAAACATCGATGGAAGGGAATCATTTCCATATGGTTCCATCTACACTGATTAATAAGGATGATGTAGGCAGTTTGCACTCTGGCTGGCATTGCTATTACGTGTTAGCAAAACTCTGCTGCTCACATGAATCCAATTAAAGACAACAGTGTTATTCGGTGAAGCTTAATGCTCTATTTAAACTTCTAATGATTGACTCTGGGGTTATGAAGCTGCTTGTCAATCATGCCTAACACGTGTAAGGTCCTCAGTTCGAGACTCAAATCCCAGGCAGGGTTATGCCAGGAAGAGCATTTGTTGTAAAAATCTGTGCCAAATTAAACATGTGGCTCCTCTGCAAATATGGAAGCTTTTTCCAGTTCACAATGTGTCCCCATGTCAAGTATATACGTTTGTACATCTGCACTTGTAGGACCAACTTATAACTTAGTATTAAAGTGTCTCTCATTCATTCAAGTCTGTTTTTTTTTTTTTCATTGATGGTTTCCAGATGTATAAGAGCTTATGGAGCCTCCTTATCCTCTCCTCTCCCCGGCTTTGATAACACTCTCATTCCACACACACACACACACACACACCTGTGTGTATGCATACTCATACATAGCATCGCTGTCACTACCAGATGGGAGCTGAGCAGCTTCATTAATCCTTCTCCAGCAGGATCAGATAATCAGGCACCGTAATTGGAGTTTAAAGACTTTAATAAGTAAAATGTCACTTTTCGCCTCCTCGTCATCCCTGCTGAAGTGGTTCGTGTTTTCTACTCTGTCTCTTCCTCACATTCACTGTGAATGCCATCATGCAGCAAAGGAAACTAAGCTGATTAGTTACACATTTACCACTAGAACATGAAGGATTGTTGCTGTTGTTTTCCTTTATCGCTGTTAAATGGTAATCTTACACTATATAACAATAACTAGTTCCCAAATGGTGATTTATGAGCTTTAACAGGGTTTAATTGGAGTTTAAAATTTTAAAATGTCATTCTTTTCATTTAGACTCATAAATTGACCAAGCTCACCCTTATGTCAACTAGAACATTATAATCCCCTCTAGTAATGAGGGGAAAATGTTAAGATCACTTGTGGTGTTATACTTGCGGGCACCAGGGCAGAGATTCAAAGAATCAAACCAAGAGAAGGTTTAATAGGCAATCGGAAAACACCAAAAGCTCATTAAACTTTCCTCCCTGCAGACAGACGTTAATGGAAGAGGAAATATAGTGTGGGCTCTTTGTGTCAGCTAGCTGTTGCCCCCCTCTGTATAAGCATGGGACCTAGAGGGACCTCATTGTGCTCTCTGAAAATATCATTATCTTTCTGCAAATTACACAGAAGCATAGTGTGAACAACAGCAGGAGCAAAGGAAACAGGTATCACATTGCAAAACAGGACTAAAATTTGCACGTGCACAATGATGTAATGCAAATTGTTATAATCACAAATTATAGCAGTATATAATTACAATAAATTCTAGTATAGAAATTAAAATATGTATAAATGTAAATTCATTTTACTAGAATAGAGCATGTGTCACTTCATGTGGCTGTTTACACTCTGGTAAATATTGCCACACTAGTATTATATTTGGCCTCGTTTTTATACTCCTGATATCTTTCTTGGCTTCGTCACAGTTTGATGAATGAGACTCATTTACTCGTGCCAGTGACTGATAGTGTTGTGTCCTGAGAAGAGCATGCCTCGAATAGACAGTGAAGAATAGTAAGTCAGTTCCTTTTCATGTCTCACTGATTTACTAATCACTAGGTGGCTGCTTCAACATCGTGATGTCCCTGGGTTCTGTATAAACGATCAAATCAATTGATTCTAATAACAGAGTCGAGCTCCGAACTGGGCATTAATTACTGCCCGGGATCGTCTGTGTAATCAAATGACATTGCGCCTAAAAAACAGCAACTTTGGAGGCACACCTGTGACGGGCTGCATCTTTAAAGAGTAAATACACCATCTGCAGCACAAGCCAGCCAGCCAGGGTAAATGTAGGTCTGCTCACAGGTCCCTCAGCCTTGTGTTGATTTGAATCCAGCTGACATCCTCTGTGTCCTGAGGTGGAAACGGCACTCGTGCAGTCGTTCAGCGTAAATTAATCAGTGTCTTGCTTAAACAAATGTTATTGTTCACTGTCTTTTTCTGCACCAATTAGCAGCAAGTAAAGGTCAACAGATTCCAGAAGACAACCGCATTTCCACTCGGTAGCTGAGTGAGCTTTCTGTCTATTTCTTTAAAAACAGCGTCCACTTTGAAACCCGCGTCATTTACAGGACAGTAATAACGATTCAGTCACATCACTGTCCAGCTCTGCCTCCAGATAATAGAGTTTGCCCTTACAGGAGCAGAAGATCTGCTGGAAAGCTCCTGGCAAATGAAAGTAATTGTTAATGAAGTGCATAATCAGCCGAACACTCTGTTGACATTACTGATGACAGTAAGAACAACAGCCTCGGAGATAATAACATGCAGGTAATTACCACCATGTGATTGAAACAGCAAGTTTTGTGTTTTCTGTCAATATTTCAAAACAAAAGTCTGCTTCTTTGTAGTCATTTTGTATCTTTGCTTTCTTTGACTCTTTGTAGTCACGTTGCTGTCTGTTATGGTCATTCTGAACGGTTGTTGTGACCTATAAAGATCAACATTCACTTCAAACAGAGTCCCACCTCTGACCCACTGAGCTCCCAGGCTTCTGCCAGTCAGCCATATTAGCAATCCTTATCAATCAATCTATCAATTTATTTATTTATAAGCACATGTAAAAACAACACAGGTAGATCAAAGTGCTCTAACTCAGTCACAATTAAAAGCTGGGGAGTAAAGATGTGTTTTCAGATGGGATTTAAAGATGTCGAGTGTTGGAGCAAATCCTAATTTGAAGAGACAGGCTGTTCCAAAGTTTAGGTGCAGTAATCACAAAGGCCCCGTCTCCTCTGTGCTTTAGTCCAGGAACAATCAGAAGCAACTTATCAGCTGACCTAAGAGTGCTGTTTGGAGTATTGATAGTTAAAAGATCAGAGAGGTACGGCAGAGCTGATCCATTTAGATACTTAAAAACAACAAATAAAATCTTAAAATCAAGTCTAGAGAGTACTGGAAGCCAGTGTAAACGAGCCAAGACCGGGGAAATATGGTTGCGCTAGTTGGGCTGCAGCATTCTGAACAAGCTGAAGACGAGAGAGCGGAGTCACTGCACGTCATAGTGGTGGAAAATAGAAAGGGAGTGGATGAGCTTTGTGAAAAGGTGTAAAAGATCTTCCAAAACAAACAAAGTAGTTGCTTCTCCCTAATTGCATGCCACTGTTTGCAAAAATTCACATTCCCTAATTGTGTCTGCAAAAACTGCGTGACTATGTCACACAGGGTAAAGTTATAACCTTAACTATGCAATTCCATGTTGTTTGGTTTCATATTAGAGGCAAAACAGAAATTTTAGGATGGGTCAAAATTTAAAGACATAAAAAAATGTTCATTTGCAGGAAAATACTGTTACAAGAATTTCAGTGTCACCCAAGCATTCAGCTTCAAACATCATCCACATTTACCAGACTTTATGTGAGTCACGAGTTTTTGCATCGTATGGCTCTGTACACGTGTGCCTCGCTCATAATGACACTTTCTGAGATGAGAAGTCAGGGTTGTGCAGCCCATTACCACACTATCAATTTGTTATAGCAGGAAACTGTTATTAGAGGAGCTACTGTATGAGCTCTCTGATTGGTTTGGCCCACATTAACACCACCTGCTGATGTTATATGTTATACTTACTGCAGCGACTGGAGTCTGTGCTCCAATCATCAAACGGTATACTTTACAGTATGCTGTCATATGAGTTTATGCCTTAGCACCAAGTAAAGATGACATTAGCATCAGTAAAATGTTATTACTATAGAAGAATGACAGGTGAAGAAACTCGGACAATAATGGAGCAAAGCTTGTGAAATTAATGTGCGCTGTATACGCACTTGCATCGTGCCTCACCTCAAACAAACATGAAAATGTGTCCTTGTCTGTGCTGCAGTATTTCTCATCTCTCACTCTGACATGAAAGTGATGCTGCTGCCCAACAAATCTGTTTCCACACCCCCAGCAGATACGCGTACACCTAAGCTCCAGGTGGGGGAAGCTTATTCATCAGTCCTAAACCTCTAATATGTAATATGTTTCCTGGGAGTGATGAACAAGGAGCTTATGCTTCAAACTAACTCTGTTCTCCCACTTAAATAAATCGTTTTAAGCATGAGTTGTCTGAACTGAACTTTTGGTGGTCGATATTTCTGTGTAATTTGTTGCTTTGAAATCACAAACACATTGCATATAAAGAGGCAGAGAACAATAGTAAAGTGACTAATAGCACTGACTGCTCTCACAGTAACAGGTCAGGTAGGTTTTGTTCATAAGCTCCGTAGGTTGAAAATTGAATCTACTGAAAGGGAGGTTTCAAATATAAAATTTCGAGTTTTTAGATTTCTTTATGACACGCAGAGGGACTGCTTGTAATATCAAGGTATCCTGATCGTTTTTATTTCAGACGGACCACCTATGTTATCTGTTAATCTGTGACGTCTAAGCAATGCTGGAATTCAATTGTGATCAATTTGCAGCTTGTAGCCAATCAAATCGACTTTAGGGGAACTCACTTCCTCCCAGTTCTATATCTTGGCGTCATGCCTTAAAGCTGAATCATTGTTATTTTATTTCTCAGTTTGGATCTCATCAGTAAAGCTAATAAGATTTTTAGCTGAGCGCTTCACATCATATGCTGTATTAAATCAATATCTCATACTGCAGTGTATACCCAGGCACTAGATAATGCCTTTGTACTATTCTAACACTATTAGGGATCTGTCTGTATTCTAATATGATTAACTGAAAAATTGTGACTCACTGGAGGCCCCAGTGTAAAAACTGGAAAGGACAACTTTGCTATCACAGCTTACAAACCTGAGTATTTGTTACCTAAAGGTCTCGGGGCGCTCTTTTCCACTGAGTATCCTGATGACTGTGGAACTACAGGGTGAGTTAAGAAAAACTTTAAGTTAATTTAAATAGTCCACAGGCAAGTTCTGACAACTTCTATCTAGACAATCCATCTGTATCAAAGACAAGGAGGCAAGTCTCTAGCAAGACATTCAATATGGGTTACATATGTATGTTTACAGAGGGTAATTAGTGCCCACGACTGCCAAGGTACACCCTTGTCTTCCAGATGGCTGGCTTATGGATGCTCCTTATCGTGCATACTCAAACACTCGTCATAGAGGCCCCACAGACAGAGGAAGAGACTGAAACAGATACAGACGACACTTTGATCATGTTGAATATGCCGTAGTTATGACAGTCTTGCTTTAATGTCTGGTCAAACTTGTTCAGAGGTGCTCTGATGCCCAACTGCTGCGTTTTGCAACAGTAGAAGGTCTTTAATGTCTATCAGGTTGCAGTAATGTCTACATTATCAGGTACAATCCATCACCGGAACATGAATGGTCTAGTAACTCCTAGCCCAATGAAGTATCGGTCCAAAATGCATCCAAAGATACCTGCATAATTGTACGGGGTGACTCTACTCTCCCAAAAAATCATTTCATGCATTTTATGTGAAGACTACAGTGTGTTTATATTTAAACGTTGCACAGCGCAATTAAATGGTGCCATCGACTTTAGATATTGCAGAATGAGCACATTGCACATAGTGTCCCCCATGTATGTATTCATTTATTGTATATAATGTTCTTCTCTCAACTTTTGCACAGTCGAGGAGCGTGTCAGGATACATTTCGCTGTGTGTTGTACTTGCATAACTATGCATGTGACAAATAAAGAATCTTGAATCTTGTTCTTTGTATTTAATTTTATGAGCTTGACCCAGACTATGAGTTTTTTTTATAACACTAGTTTTTGTTCCATTCCTCAACTAATTGATTTTTTTCTGTCTAAAACTAACAAAACAGAGAGTAAAAGTGAAACTTTAAAGTGGTCCCAGATGAGACTGAAACTCTTGACACTTTGGTTCAAAGTCAGATTTCCTCGTGGCTGGACTGCTACCCAACATTTCTTTTCATAGGTTCTATTAAAGTGGAAACAATTTATTTAAATGGGCAGTTTCCAGCTACATAGGAACAGATGGGAAGCTGGAGGAGTTGCTGGTCTTGGAAGAAGAACTTGTGATGCTTCTACAGTGCAGCCTGGCCCCACTACAGCCCGAATGAAGCATGTGCTTCCTGCAGCACTCCTGGAGCAGAACCAAAGAGTTAATCTTAAAAAATGTAGGTGCTCTCCTTTAGTTTTTCATTCCATTGAATTTGCTTGATTTGCAACATTTGAAATCATATTTGTTACAATCATTGTGTGGGTGGAAAAATGCACGTTTCTCATTACAGGAATGGACAGATGTTTCTTTTTACTTAAATACTTGATGTGCTTAAACTCCAGTCATTCCCAATTCTCCCTGTGGCTAGATTAGCCTGTTTGCATATGTAGAGAAAGAAGACAGACCAGAGTTGATCAGGTGAGTCAGGGCACTGCAGTAAATGAACAGGGGAGTGTAAGCTGCAACAATCTGTCATGACTCCTAATTAGTCCGTGGGGAAGGCATACTCAGTCTGCATGGAGTTTTGTTCAGTTACATGAAAACATATTCACTGTAGTACTGACTTCTTGTGTGTCTTCACCACTCCCTTTTTCTTCCTAGTCTGTCCTCCTTAACCTCATTACCGCTCCACTGGAATAACCACAGAGTCCCAGTTCCCCAGGTAACTGTAAAGTGCCAGCTTTCAAACCATAAAAAGTCTCTGCAGTCATACAAACCCCCTGTTTTATATAGAGTATTTTTTTCTTTTCTTTTTTTTTACCCAGTGACAAAGATCAAATTTAAATAAGGAATTTTTCTTGTGTTTTTCAGAAAATACATGGAAACATTTTTGCACTAGCAGAGGCGTGAGCATGAAAACCTGTTGGCAAAAGAACCAGGAAGCCCTGAAAGAAAATGTGTCCGTGTCTTTAGAAAGTTTTCACAGTGCTGAAGTTTATTGTTCACTAAAAGTCAGTCATTACAGGTGGCATTTTAGTTCTCCATTGTTGAATCTGTTAGACAATTGATCTAGTTGATATGTGGGGCTGAGAGGATGTCCTTTTATTTACAAGACGGAGTAGACTATGTGTAAAAGATAAATGTGGCCACTGTAAGACATTAGTCTGTGCTTTTTTGTTTTTGCATCCAGATGGGATGAGCAAAGGGTGAATCTGAGATGATGCACACTCACAGAGTGGCAGTTTATTACTCACAAAATACTCTAAACGGAGCGATAATTTACGAAATGAACACCGTGCTACATTTGGTAAGGCTTGAAACACACAATCAACACCACAAACTGATTAAGTACGTTTTGACTAAGGTGATGGATCAGTTGAGAAACCATTTTCTTACAGGCTACTAAGCAATCAGGCTTCTTTTTGCACCTAGAGCCTCCTGCTGGCCCTTAGAGGCATTTCCCACTGGCTCCATTTTTCAGACTAGTAGGCTAGATCTTCTATAGATAATTGATCCAGATGATGCACTATAACTACATCAACACATCTTTCTAACTAATTCATCCTCAGAGTGTCTCTAAAAAGGAGCTGAATCTCTGCTCTAATGGCAAAAAGATGATAGAGGGGATGTATGTTTATGTTAGAGTTGGCTCACAATGAATTGTGATGTGTTTAGTTGTTTTCAATTAGCCTGCATTCATCACTTGTGTACAATGTAGAAGAATAATGTAACTCATCAGATGTAGAATCATTATCTGTTAATCACCCTTTGTTACTTTCTACAAATACAACCAAAGAGCAGCTATTTGACTGTTTCCAGTGCAGCCAAACTGATGCTGTTCAAATACAGGAGTTATAATAATAGCTGCAATCATGTCACAACTAGTTTTTACACATACCGCAGTTGAAAACTGAGAGCAGGACATGGTCAGCTTTTTATCCAGCAGCTTCTAAAGGCTGAAAATAGAAAGACAGTTTTTAGTCTTCAAATTACCATAAATGCTGATTGCAATATTTGACCCCGTTTGTCATTCTCGCTGTGATATTATGCAATTCTTTTACAGTGAACAAAACAATCTAGCAGATACATAACGAATGATGCTGCAACACACGTGTGATATCTGTGCCTAAAATAATGCACGTGAAGGCATTGCACAGATAAAGGTGCTTTTTCAGTTATTGCTGGATTCCATTTATTCAAGATGTGAGATCGCTCCTATCCCTCTACAGCAGTACTGTACACCGTTCAGGTGCAGATATTGCATGTAGGTTGTTTTGTAGATGTGTTAGCGCTGATAAATGCATGCTTCCAGTGACTCCTTCATATATAAAGTCACGCTGTGTTTTTCTAGTTTTGCTAGCAGCATGGATTTTGGCACATATTAGTGACTGCTCAGTCCAGTTTTTATTATTGCTGGATGTTCTCCTGCAAATTCGATGTGCACGGCAATTACAAAAGGACTGAAAAACCCGCAGGGTAAATTATAAAGAGGTTAAAAAGCTAAAGTTTGAGTTTATAAAAAATTCTTGGATCATTCTAGTCTCATCTGTTAACGCCGTACGTTTCAAACGTTAATAATGATGTGTAAAGTTTAAGATCGCAAAACAAATATCTGGTAAGCTGCCATATGTCATAAATGAAAAATATGATTTTCAGCAAATTTCTTTTTGATGATCACAACAGAAGGGTGGAAAAATCGATGCAGTGTCAGCATAGCTCACACCATCGACAAACTCCTGCAGTTCTTTCGCGAGGGTTTTGCTGCTGTCTAATCTCACTCACAGTCACTCAGTTTTACTCTGCGGTGTTTCAGTGTGCCAATAACCAGTGAAACAGACGTCAGGGTGTGCTCACCTCAGTAACAACCAGAACAAACAGCCGTGGCTGTTCTGTCTCCATGTCAAAAGGTCAGAATATTTCAAATCAAGCACTCATGGAGGTCTCAGCTCTGTTACTGCAGTGTGTTTGTTCCTTTTCAGAGGCCTGGATTTCTCCATGTCCATATGTCAAAATGTTCCTCACTCTGTTTCCAGAGTCAGTCTGCAGAGGAGCATTGCTACACAAGCTTAGTCCCCCAAATCAATTGACTGTAGCTGTCTTCATTATTAAATTCATATTAAAATGTAGCTTCCATTTCAAACGATTTAAAGTTGGAATGACCATCAGTTTTAGATTTAGCTTTAAATGTATTATACCCGAATGCAGTTGCATTAAGGGACTTATGTGTACTTGAGGTAAAAAGGACCCCAGACCCAAAGCTGAGAGATTCGATGCCAACATCACATTTTTTTACATTCAGTGTCCAGTTGAGCATCCAAGTTTTGGAGGGATGATCTGATATCCTCGTGTTGGTGTTGTTCCCAGACCATCATGAAAATGTTGTTCCAGGTTCAACATTGCAAGTGACCAATCACATTGTTGTGACGTTATTCCTTTGGGCGCCAAGCCATTCGTGTATTTATGAAATTCCAATGTTGCAAGGACAACATCAATTCTGCTTACTGTTTATTAAAGGGTTACGGTCAGGGTCAGGGTCCGTTGATCGGCGGACAGAGGCGGTTTCACGCAGCTTAAGTACAGTTTTTTGTTTTACGCCGGTTTTTCCCGAAGTCGCAAAAGTATGACGTCACAACATTCTGATTGGTCACTTGCAATGTTGATCCTGGAACAACATTTAGTATGATGATCTGGGAACAACACCAACACGAGGATATCAGATCAACCGTTTTGGAGCTTGCAGCCAGTTTGATGATGAAAACCAAACCGTGGATCAATTTAATCAACGGCAGAGGGAAGAGGAGCAGCTGCAGCAAATCTTTTTTGCTTAATAATGCAGCTGATGAAGAATTTATCAGCAGTTTGCCACAATGGGATCCAAGTCCTTGACCTCTCAGCTGGTCTTCTTGGCCACTGATTGCAAAATGAATGAAGCAGACACTCATCGTGACTGTTGTCAGACCTTTAAAGGTTAAGCTTTCCTTGTTATAAATGACTGATGTGCTGTTGACCTGTCCTTCTCTGTAAGTCATCTTTTATTGCCTGTCTTAAAAACATTGGTTTGTTAAATGTCAATTATGCACGTTTTAAAGCCCAAAAGCATATCGGTCCTCAGTTTCCCCTTACTTTAGGTTCATTTGTTACCTGGATGAATGATGTGTGTTACTGTAATGGCTTTTAAAGTAGATTCTCACAGTGGGAGTGTCAAACTGAAGCATATAGAGCTTTGCTGTTAACAAAGTGCTGGATGTAAAAACCAGGGCGATCCAGCATGTAATCTAATATGAGCAAAGCTATTTAGGATATTATATGAGCTGCCACGGTTAGGTCCCTGTTGCAATTGTTAGTCATAAAACCAAAGCCCTTTTCAACCCTGCAATCAACGGTTAGTGTGACGGTTTAACTACTGAGGGGAAAGCCCTGTGCGTTTGGTCCCAGAGTGGGGAGTATTTTGACATATAGATGTGGAGAAACACGATTTCTTCTATTTTTAAGAAGTGACATTTTCTGTTTCCTGAGATGCTGGCTAGCTTAGTGATGCACAGGGCAATTTTTGCCCCTGAGTTTCTCAGACAATGACTCTGCTGGGATCCTTCTTACCACA
This sequence comes from Diplotaxodon limnothrissa, assembly GCF_057381915.1. Lineage (NCBI taxonomy): Eukaryota > Metazoa > Chordata > Actinopteri > Cichliformes > Cichlidae > Diplotaxodon > Diplotaxodon limnothrissa. The sequence continues at coordinate 3,600,508 of NC_140602.1, forward strand.
CACTGTGTTAAAGATCTAAATCTAAATCAACGTGGCAAAGACCAAGGAACTGATCGTGGACTTCAGGAAGACCAGGAAACACTTGACCCCTGTTTCAATCCAGGGGGTCAGTGTTGACATTGTGGAGGACTATAAATACCTTGGAGTACACATTGACAATAAACTGGACTGGGCTAAAAACACCACAGCACTTTACAGGAAGGGCCAGAGTCGTCTCTATTTTTTGAGGCGACTGAGGTCCTTCAACATCTGCCAGAAAATTCTCAGGATTTTCTACGAGTCTGTTGTGGCCAGTGCGATCCTCTATGCTGTTGCATGCTGGGGGAGCAGGCTGAGGGTCGCAGATGCCAACAGACTTAATAAACTAATCCGTAAGGCCAGCAATGTTGTGGGGATGGAGCTGGACTCCCTCAAGGTGGTGTCGGAGAGGCGGATGCTGTCCAAAATAAAGACAATGTTGGATAACACCTCCCACCCACTCCATGACATGCTGGTCAGTCACAGGAGCACGTTCAGTGAGAGACTGAGATTACTGAAAAGCACCACTGAACGACACAGGAAATCTTTCCTGCCTGTGGCTCCCTGTACAACGCATCCACTTAACACACTGGTTACTGCTACAACTACACATGTTTCTTTTCCAACTATTTATTAATGAGTGACTCATGTATGTATGTATATATATATATATATATATGGAGATATTGTACTATTCTTAGTTAGCGTATTGTCTGTCTTGTTAATGTTGGTTTATAATGGAGTACTGTAACAAAACAAAAAAAATTGCCCCCAGGGATCAATAAAGTATTCTCATTCTGATTCTGATGATTCTGAAATGTGACCAAAACCTTAGTTCAGGAAACCTTCAGCGCCGATGATGCTGATTGAATATTTACCCACTGACATGTATGTACTTTATAGTGAACTCTTGTTATATAATACTGTGCTTGATGTTCTGCAAAAAAAGGTTATTTGAAGGGGATTCATTTAGACAGTTGAGGTGGAAGAGTAGGATAAGGTGAATAATTTATGACAAAGTTTCACTGAGTCTCTGATCCTTTACCATATCATGTCAAATAACAGCTGCCAGGAGATGACATTATTAAGTGAGGTCACCTAATCCTTTAAAGTCTGTGTATATTTATTATGGCACTGCATTCCTTATTATACTGCAGTGTGTTGTGTCATACTCTTTTTTTTTTTTGACTATTCAGAAGAGGAAATTAACAAAATAACCTGGATTATCATTTAAGAACATTGTTATTTATTTAGTTAAATTCAGTGAAAATCTCTCTTTTATAAAAACAAATAGAACTTTTTTTGCTGTGTGACTCTTACCGCTCTCTGTGCGATGCTAGAATCATGAAAATAACCGCAGGTATCAGTTATCCAATGCATGTCTCAGGACACACATAACATTAAACCTAAGCACCACAGCTATAACTCAGTTAAACCAAATACTTTTCAGTCTTTTAGAAAATAGATCTGTGTTCCTTAAACAGAATTGAGACAAATAGCAAACATGAGCGCAGTGTTGGTGACGACTGTCTGACTTCAGTTCCTTGAAGGTCGCTGCTCCTGTCTGCGCTCTGACAAAGCTGATAAAAACACTTTCCACCTGCTCAAGCTACCAATCAATGTGAGGGCCCTGCAGTTACAACAATAAACACACCCTGATTGAAATTAGTGAGTTTTACTTACTTACACGGGTCAGATAAAGTCCATTTTATAGTCTTGTTAAGATGGTCTAAAACTCTTACTGATACTGCAGAAAGACAGAAGATGAAATAAACAAAATTGCTCAAAACTATGTCAATATAAATTATACTCATTTGTATACATGTGCATATTTGTGCATAGGTCCATATTTACTCACAGCCACTTTGTTAGTTACAGCTTGCTAGTACCAGGTTCTTTTTGGTGTCAGACTTGCCTTAACTCCTCATGGCAGAGATTTGACGAGGTGCTGTAAACATTGGTCCGTATTGATATGATAGCATTAGATTTGTCAGCTGCACATCTATTACATCCCAACAGAGCTCTTTGCATTGTATTGAGATCTGGTGACTAGAGGACATTTAAATATAGTGAATTGTTTGTCAAATTCAAGACGCCAATCTGAGATCTTGTGACACGGTGCATTATCCTGCTGGAAGCACCGCTGGTCATAAAGAGAAGCACATGGTCAACTACAAATCTCAGGTAGTGAGCCAAGAAAATGTGCCCACAACATTATATCACCACCAAAATCATTGATCGACGGCAGGGTGGATCCATGTTTCATGTGATTTATACCAAACAACTGAATATTGGAGCAGAAATTGAGACCAGGCAACATTTTTCCAATCTTATGTGGTCCAATTTTAGCGAATGAAGTGTAGTCAGTTTCCTTTTCTTACCTGGCAGGAGTGGCATCTGCTGTAGCGCATCTGCTGCAGGGTTCACTGTGATGTGCGGCGAGAGACCGAACCTTGTTTTTAACATATTGTTGTTTACGTTCCTGTCTCCTTTCTGTCATTTCACAGATATCGTGGTGCTCAGTTTGACCTTCAGCAGGTCATCATGACCATGCATGCATAACAAAAGGCACTGAGCAGCACATACTGTGAGACATTAAATCAAATCAAATCAAATCAAATCACTTTTTATTGTCACATCACATGTGCAGGCACACTGGCACAGCACATGCGAGTGAAATTCTTGTGTGCGAGCCCCTCAAGCAACAGAGATGTGCAAACACAACAACACAAACGAGCAAAATACAAGAATGGCCAACCTGAAACTAATAAATATATGTACAATATATAATAGTGTATGCATTTCTGGATGTGTATACTAAATATTTTCCTACGTGTGTGTGTGTGTGTGTGTGTGTGTGTGTGTGTGTGTGTGTGTGTGTGTGTGTGTGTGTGTGTGTATACACATTTTTACAAGTTAAATAGTAAAAAAATAAAATAAAATAATAATAATAATAATAATAAAATATATAAAATATACAGAGTTGAACATGTGCAAAACAAGTGGCATTTATATACAGTGTGGAGTGCATAATGTTGAAGTTCCAGTAGTGAAGCTGAGGTGTCTATGACGTGTTCAGCAGTCTGATGGCCTGATGGAAGAAGCTGTCTCTCAGTCTGCTGGTACGGGACCGGATGCTGCAGAACCTCCTTCCTGATGGAAGCAGTCTGAACAGTTTATGGCTGGGGTGACTGGAGTCCTTGATGATCCTCCCCGCTTTCCTCAGGCACCGCTTCCTGTAGATGTCTTGGAGGGAGGGAAGCTCACCTCCAATTATCCGTTCAGAGCACCGCACTACTCGCTGGAGAGCTTTGCAGTTGTAGGCGGTGCTGTTGCCATACCAGGTGGTGATGCATCCAGTGAGGATGCTCTCAATGGCACAGCGATAGAAGGTCCTGAGGATGCGGGGGCTCATGCCGAATCTTTTCAGTCTCCTGAGAAAGAAGAGGCGCTGCTGCGCCTTCTTCACTGTTTTGTTTGTGTGTACTGACCACGTAAGATCCTCAGCCAGGTGTACGCCAAGGAACCGGAAGCTGCTCACTCTCTCCACAGCAGCGCCGTTGATGGTGATGGGGGTGTGTACTTCTCTGCACCTCCGGAAGTCCACTATCAACTCCTTTGTCTTTGCGACGTTGAGGGTGAGATGGTTGTCTTGACACCAGTGGGTCAGGGCGCTGACCTCCTCCCTGTAAGCCGTCTCATCACCGTTGGTGATAAGACCCACCACTGTAGTGTCGTCCGCAAACTTCACAATGATGTTGGAAGTTTGTGCACTACTGCACTGCTAATTGCAGTAACAACTCACCTTCCACAAACCACAAGTGTAATGAAGAATGACAAGGTTAATGACAAAGTTAAGGAGTTTAAAAACACAATGTAAAGAGAAATAATCAAATGCTGCTTGCACTCCCAAAAGTATTTTGCTGAAAAGTGCCCACTAATCAACATGATGATGATGATGATGATAAGCACCATAAGGGCAACAATATTCTGCAACTGCTTTCCCTGCTGTTCAGGTTTTTCTGACTGTCTAATACCAAAACACAGACATTCTTTCACAACTCTGCCAGTCTATTTTTACAGCATTATGCTGAACCTGGAACACAGCATCATGAATTATTTCGTAATTTCAGTAATGAACGACTCCTGGCACTTGCCAGACACTCAAATGGTGCATAAAGACAAAACACCTCTCACAGGCTGGGAAGAAGAGACCACATGACAGGTTTTCAGAATTCACATGCTGTTCTGCACATGTTCATCTTTGATATTACTGGAAGTGATCTTCATGATATGCCTCGCTGGCGATCACGGCCAATTAGTACAAGTCTGGCTCTCGCCCAGGAACGTCCCTAGCTACCTATTAACTCATTCGCTCAGCGTGCTCCACCTGTGCCTCTTTCCCTTGCTGTATATATTACTGCTGCTAAGAGGAAAGGCCAGATTGGTCACATTATGATCCCTGCTGTGATGCAAATTAGTGGTCATATACTACAGTTTGTCTTGTCATTCCTGACTAGAATCCCAAAGCAAACACTGACTGTGCGTGTTTGTGAGCTCATTCCCTGGTCAGCCGTTAGAAATCTGCTGTTTATGGATTTCAGTGAAAGCGAAAAACAAAAATTAAAACGAGAGTAAATTGCTTTCTAAGGATATAAATCTGGTACAGAGGAAAACAGGACTTCTCCATACATAATCATAACAGTTAACACATGGATCCAACACCTGTTACACCTGTCAGAATGCTGGAGCTGATTGATTTATTATTTCTTAAGCTGTGAGCTTAGGAAGTACAGATAACCCAATAACTCTTGCTGGGTCTTGATGCAAGCTCGATCATCCAGGTAAGTAAATCTCCAAAAGTTGATTCTGTTCATCTGGACGTAGTGGGGGAAACGTTTTGTCACTCATCCAGGTGACTTCTTCAGTCTCAGCTGACTGCAGGTTTCAATCTTATAAACAGGACATTTGCATAATGACTGAAACCAGCCCACTGAGGAACAATGGGCTGTGAGGTCAGTTCCTTCATCATAATTATGCAAATTCTCATGACCATTGATCAAAGCCCCCAATGGCCATGAGTACCATTCACAGAGAGTTGGGGAATGGCTGCAATCACAGCATTGTAAGATGGTGACAGATGTACCCTTAGGCCCCCTCCTCGATTCAGAGATGGTCTTTCCCTTTTCACGTAAATGGCCTCCTTGACTCCGCGCTCGAACCAGCGTTTGAGCAAACTTTTGCTAGGAGCTCCCTTCGTATTATCTAAAGCTCACTGAAGCAACCTCCAGTTTTATGTTTCAATTTAAATACAAAATGATGTTGGTGTTGACCTTGTCCCCAAACTCTTTTCTTGCAAATAGATTTGCATAAAATATAGATTTTCAGCCTTAACCTTGTAGTTTTATTTGACTCAGAAACACTGATAGGAGAGAGTAGCACACTGAAGAGCTTTTAAGTGCGCTACCATTACACAAGTTTAAACACATAAACTCTGCTTCATGTTGATGCCATCCATCAGGGGGACCAGAATGTGCAGTCTAATGATTATGCCTTTTAAATTTCTCCCAGTAACACAGTTTAATAGCAGCATAACCGTGACCGCAGGAGAATCTAAGAGACATTCATGGTGAGTGATGAGTTTAACTACCAACGTTGAAATCTGACATGTGGATTAAATTATTAAAGCCACCCAAAAGTTTCATTGTGCGCCCAGATAGGATGCTTTAACCTCCTAGGACCCGGCGTCCACATATGGGGACATCACATTTTGGATTATCTAGACCACAATACTAAATTTTGCTCTTTCAAATGAGCCATATTGCTCAAAGGGGCACAATTGTTCTTGTTTTTTTCATTTTGTTTTCATACTCAGGAAAAATGCTGCTGTGTTCAGACACCAAATAAAGAGTTTTGCACATCTTTACTCAGTTCTATCGAACACTATAAAGCCAAACAGCAAAGAGAAATTAAAAATGGAAGCCATTAAAGAGATCGTGTCTTAGGAGGTTAAATCAAGAAGAGCTCAATGCACCTTATGGCTACGTATGACTGCATAACTGTGGGGCTACTGCATTCATGACAGGCTTTGTTGCACATGCATGTGTGGAAATGTGATTTTTCATCCCTGGAAATTTTAGATGATATGCATGAATACTGCCATGTTTACTTTACCAGTGAGCAATTTTATTCTCATCCTAACTTCAGTGTAAATAAAACGATGAGTCCAGTAAAGGCTTGTCAGCTAGTTCCAAATATTAAAATTCTCCATCCACTCCTTTCCTACTAAATTACTGTGTTTATGCTCACTTTGTCAATACAGCTTCATCATGTTTCCAAAGGAAGATTTTTGGGCACCATATTACTCTCACTCTGACATCTCACTCTTTCCTCTACATACTTGCTCTATGCAATCTTTTCAGATACACACACAGCAGCTAAAGGAAAGCCTGGTAGCTTACTGAACACGTTTGTGATTACGAACATTGCAAGGACATAGATTTGCTGCTGTATTGGCTCATGAAATATATAACTGTATCAGAAACACCACTCGCTTTTTAATTAATAGGAAACATACTTTAATTTATTCTCTCTGGTCATCTGTCAAAACTCGCGTTATTATAACTGCCAAACTTTTATATAATCACACCCCTGAGTCACATCTTAATAAATCAAACATGTTTTCTATAGGAGTCCAAGCCTCTGTAACTCATAAAGGTCCGAGTCTCCGACGCTCCAGTCGAGCCAGTGAGCGAGCCCCTCCTCCTTCCTCAAACTTCATTTCCTCCTCGTCCAACCAGATAGCTCAGTCCTCAATCCATCATATAATATAGCGGCTAAAGACATCTGTCAGGGAGACACGTCCGATTTTTGGAAAGGGTGCTGTCCCAGACACTTTGTGGCAGGACAGAAGTGGGACTACAAACGCGTCCGGCTGGAAAGTTTGGCCAAAGCTGCTCAGCTGAAGTTGCGTGGCAGTGATTTGCCGTCTGACAGCTTCCAGCTACAGAGAAACTTTAGAGTTGGGGATTCACCAGGTAAGAAACTGTTTGCCTACATGCTTTTATTATTGATATCATTATTTTTAAACGTGTCGGTGTTGAGGCCGCTCAGCGAGCGGTGTGTTCGCGGTAAAGCGCCACGCTGCTTTTAGAGCTTTCTACTCTCCGCTTGACATTTTTTGCATCGACATGCTTGAAGGCTTTAAAATGAAACCACTACAGTACGACGTGATGTGATAAGTAAGCGAACAGGAGTGCGGCAGCCAATTTGCAGTGACCTTTTTTTAAACTACTGTGGGAATATTTTCTTACTATTGCTGGACTGTAAGTTATTATAGTGGGTCTGTAGAGAATTGAGTGGTTTCAGTATCCCAGTGAATTACCTTTAATGGCTGTATTATTCCCATGAATGCTATTTCATGACCGTGTTCATTTCTGGCAGGGACTTGGCAAGATTTCAATGTGACACTGTGTCATGTTTGATCACTTCAACTTTTCATCCTCCTGCTCTGTTCTCTCTCTATAAATGTATTAGCCTCCGTCCATTTTAAAGGCTTTTTAAATTTAAGTAAATTTCCCTGTCTTTGGTTTAAGCGAAGCATTTTGCTGCCTCTTTGGTCATATTATAAGTCGATCGTGTAAGTCTGAAGGAATTTGAAGAATCAAAAGCGTATATTCTGGGTCCTTTGCAACAGCTGAATGGGAGGCTGCTATGATACAGCATACTTCCATTCAACAATAGGCTCATCTCTGGAGTTCCTCACTGATTGTCCCTTCTGTTCACCATTGTGCACAGGGCGTGTTTAGTAACAGACATTCTGATGAGCCTAATAAGTATCACCCCATCTTTTTCGCCTAAGGATGCTGCAGATCTCATTTTAGATCTGATCACAGTGAAGTGTCTGAAGCTTTATTTCCATCCACATGTTTCCATGTGGGCAATGAGTGTTTTGTCTGTGTCCTGTGAAGCAGTGTCATGACTGAAAATGAGGATGTGAATGATGTTTTTGTGTATCCCATTTGCAGATATATTATTTAGTGTAGGCCTGGCTATGGGTAGAATACCTAAGCATGAAATTATGATTAATTGTTGTATTCCGAGCCTTGAAATGGCTGTTTTTCCTGCCCGTCTTTAAGGCCACCCTCCATTAAAGCCAACTTTTACCTGACTCGCCACAAACAAAAAACGTCAACACCATTTGGGTTCCCCTGGCCAGAGCTGTGTGCCTGAGATGACCGTATGAAGGATTTTACTGGCATTACTTAGAGCTTAGGGTATAAACAAACAAAAGAAACCTCATACAACTGGGTGTTTAGATCAGTCTGAAGCCTGACCCTTTGACTCACAGGGAATATTTGCACTTACACTGACTTCATCACCTTAAACTGCCTCCATGTGTATTCTAAACATCAGTTCATTACCATGTAAGAGTATATAAATGACATAAGTAATGATAAGAATACTGGGTCTAGTTAAATTCTCTGCAAAAAGGTTTATGCATGCTTTCCTTAAAATCAAATATTTTTTCCTTCCCACAGAAAAATGTTAAATTCACAGAAGACACATTGTTAACGAAACCTACCACAAAGTTTAGACACAGAAGGGGTCAAAGGTCAAAAAGAGCTGTGTCAAAACAGCAGTGCCCCCCCCCCCCCCCTTTTTTTTTTTTTTTAATCTCATGTTTCCAAACATGGATGGCACACCATATCTATTCCTGTGTATGAGAGGGGAGTGAGAGGTCTCCGTCTGACCTCGCATTCCTCCTCCTCTCATGGTATGAGGTCAGTGCCCCACCACTGACCTGCTGCTGTTAACTAACATTTCCATTTTGTTCTGAATTTTCATTTTTGTGGTGGATTATTTTCAGCAGCTCTGGAGGGAACTTTTTCTCTGTTCTTTAACCAAAGAAATCTACCATCAGAACAGAAATGGCCCGCCTTGGATTAGATATAGTAAAATTAATGGAAGAATTTCATCATAAGTACTTGACATATCCATGAGCAAGCAAAATAAATACATAAATAAATATAATCTTTGCACAGTCAGCGCTCTAAGGCTACTGTATTTTAATTCAGTAACAGTTATGAGCATTGTGAAGAGGTTTTCCCCTGGGGCACACTGGCTGATTCTCTGTGGTGACAAACAAAAGCGGCAATGTGAGCCTCTCAACCATGTTTACTTCCTCGGCTTTCGCTGTCCCACGCAGCCGCTGCAGAGTTCGTTTCTCTGTTCTGTCCCTTCGTGAACGTTCCTATTCACTGGGACGAGTAGGCACGACCGTCCGTGCTGGGCAGATTTCATTCTGCGAGGACTCACAATGGGTGAGCTGTGCTGCTATGTCAACATTTAGCTCTGTCTTGTATCCCCCCCTTTTTTTTCTGCTACTTTAATCACATCCCTCCAGGCCAATCAGCAACAGGAAGAGCACAGCGGCCTTTGTCTTTGTGAGAGATAACTGGTTCCTTGCTGCTGTGCACCATGTGCAATGACTCACTCTGACTTTGCAAGTTGCGTCAGGGAAGCCTGCGCTATGTTCTTTATTTTAGACTTTTATATTTATGGCCTACTCAAGGCGTGCATTTATGAGATGCAGATCAGATATCCAAGTCTCAGCTGCATGTACATAGCCAGCAGCACAGTCTATGCCTATATTTTGACTTTACAGTCACCTTTTATTTCCAAGTCAGAATCCTGTCTGCTCAGAGTGAAGGTGAAACAGATTTCTCTCACCAAAACTCGTGTGATCAGGACTACAGTGCATCGTGTTTCATATTCACTTTCTGTGGGAGAACATTGTTTCCAAATGTGTACAGCGGGGAACTCTTTTCCTGCGCGCATCATTGCCAAACCGTCTCACTATGGAAGAAAAAATCAATAACAATGTAAAAAAGACTAAAGGTGCTACTGACAACACACAATCAGACCACCTTGCTTAGTTTGTGCTTTATTTTGTATAACTGTTGAATTTCAGCACCCTTAACTCAGTCCATGCCTTACATTTAATATTCTTGGTTCCGTGTGGTCTCGACTGATACTGTCTGCTCTGCAGTTTTGTTGCAGTCGGAGTGGAATTTGAAACAACAGACTTGTTGTCTTTTGCTTGGAGGACTTCCTTTCCTGGTGGCCTGTTTAGCTGTAGCCTCCATTGTTTGCCTTTGTCTGTGTTGATGGGCGGATATGTGGGAACCTTTTTCATCTGATCTCTAGGACACAGCCGGTCTATAATGGTTGCTGTCTAAAATGACTTCCCCACAGTAACCTGTAAACACTTTTTATTAAAATATTATTTGCAAGCTATCAAATAATTAAATGTAGCTTTTCCTCATGCAACTAAATAAATAGCAGAAAATAATAACAAACAAATTTTGGTACTGCTTAGACACTGATATCATATTACATATCATGTTTGTACTTTTTTGTCATTTTTTATTGGTGTACTGAAGATATCGTGTGGCTTCATTTTCAAAGTCAAGAGGAGAAAGCCAGAATCCATCTGGTTGCACATAAAAACATTTTCCACATTGAAAGACTTACATTCTTTTAGTTATAGACCATATCTTTTATAATGAGATTCCCTTATGACATCCATAAGGGAATCTCACTTCTGCAGTTACAGTATATGTCTATGTTTGATGTGATGCTGTTGATTTTATTCGTCATTAGTTGCTTTAGAGTTTAGGCTGTTTTGACCATGATGTGTGAGTGAGAGCTCCACAGGTTACAAGCAGTACTTTGATCATTATCTATCTCAGCTTTAAACATTTCAGTAGATGAAGTGAAGTGAATAAAATATGGCAGTTAATTCAATCTAAGTGAAGTTCTGCTTTATTAAACTGAACAGGAGTACAGAAGTCTCTACTGTTACAATATTACATTAAATTTGCTTTAGGGCTGCACAGTGATACAGTGGTTAGCACTGTTCTCTTCCATCGAGAGGCTTCTGGATTCAACCTGCAGATCAACCGGGGCTCTTCTTTGTGGAGTCTGCATGCGCAGCCTTGGTTCTGACTAAGCTCTACCATGATGTACCTGCTTTTCAGTCAGCTGGGTATAGATTCTCTTTTGCATCAAACTGAGTGTGCAAGACCAGGTACATTAGCATGGATTTGATGGGTAATTCTGTTGCTATGTGCACTCGCACAGTTGTGAAAACGTTGTTTTTGAGAGGTTACACTAGAAGCTGGCATCAGCTATTCTCTTTTAAATCAGCCTCTCTGGGTCTCTTTCGAAGCAGCGTTCCCCCAGTAAACAGATTCTTTGAGATATAAATATAGTAGGTTTCTCTGAAGAGGTGACGAGGCAAATGCATTACATCATAGTAAACTTTTTCTTATTGACAATAGTTAAGTTAAAGTAGTGAGATCAATTCCTGAACGTTGTATCCTAATGAACTTTGACTGTATTGTGTAAATTACTGTGTGAGTTGTGGTGTCTAGTGTGTTTTCGGATGGTTCGCAGTATGACTGTTAACATTCTGTGGTAGGTAAAAATGAGAGACATTTGTCTATATACTTTTCTGTCTTTGTAAAGGTTTTTTTATGTAATTGAGTGCTACGTGCTATGACAGAAAAAATAACATGTTCCACTATAACCATCAAATTAAAGCCTGTCTGTGGGTGGCTTACCACCCACAGACAGCTACAGTAGCAAGTGTTTTATCAAACCAGTAATCTTTGACATCAAAGTTCCCTACATGCCCCTTTACACCACAGTATTTACTGCACGGTTCCCCTCCATCCATCCACCTATTTTATTAGCTGCTTAACCAACTAAGGATCATTGGAGAGACTGCAGCTGGTCTCTGTATTATTGTGAGCTCTTTACCTTACAATATAAAGCAGAGAGGTGGTGTACATACTGCACAAGTCACTAGCCTAACACAGGGCTACAGTTTGTCTACAGAATGCAAAACTTCAAAGGCCTTAAGGTGAATTAAGCAAAACATAAATAATTTGTTAAATAATTTGATAGAAACATCCCATTTTACAATCAGCCCAGCCACAAATCACAAACCTTTCCGTCAGAGAGCACAAGAGTAAATATTCAAAGCAGCACTTGTTGCTAATGTACATTTATCATATTTAATATATTATACACGTAGCATGACATCTTATGCTACATAGTAAAGGAAATTTAGATTACTCAGTTGGAGAAGCACTCTGAGTTGAATCATTCTTAATATTATTTAAGAGAAAAAGGAAACATTTCCTGTTCTGTTACCTGTATTGGGGGATCGTCTCCTCTGCTGTTCTAAATGCTCGTTGTTATAATCATAAAGATCCCGAAAGAGTAATTTATTACCAGCTTTGAAGCTGTTGTGATTAACTGTACACAAGAGAGCTTCACTGACAAGACGGGAGAAGCTCTCATGCTTGATGCCAGTGTGCTAATTAAAAACAACTTTATGAGCAACTACAGAGCCTCATGCAACTTGGATTGAGACCTACATCCACTGAATGCTTTAAACGTGAGTCTCCTTCCCTTCTACCCTTAGAGACTTTCTTGTGGTGACATATTGTTTTGAACTCTAATATATTTTCTCCTCCCTGTGCAGATCACCTCCCTATAATCAATCAATCAATCAATCAATCAATCAATCAATCAAGGTTTTATTCCCCCCCCGACCTTACACACACAACACAGACATCACAGAAAATAAACACTGAAATATACACTACAACGGGAAAGTACAAGAGGGAAAAAGGCATGCAGCATGAGAACAGGAAACAAAAAAATTCCTCTGCACAAAAAGCACATAAATGTCCACAGCACAACATTATGGATCATGTGACCAGCCACAGAGTCGGGTGGGGGGTGAGGAGTAATCCGAAGCAAACACAGCAGCCATCCTGCCCAGCGCTACCATTCCAGCGCGGGCTCAGACCCGCCGTGTTCCCAGGAGGGAACAAGCATCGAAGGCGTTTGGAAAGGGAGGGGGGATGAGTGTGTGCATATCAGTGTATATGTCTGTGTGTGCGTGTCCAGAGTTCAGCTGAGACAGTGTCCTTTGCCCTGCCAGGCTAAGTAAACAGTCTTCCAGCCAACCCAGGTGGCCTTACATGGAATGGGAAGGAACAGACTAAACACAGTTGTTATCAGGGTGCTTTTGTTGGGCTCCAGCCTTGCGACCGCAGCTGGCGCCGAAAGGGTATCCGCATGGAGTGATGGTGCTTTTTACTTTAGTGCGAACAACTCGTATGAATTTCAAAGCAGTTCTACAGTCCAACACTGGTCTCTCAATCTCCCGTTGGAGAGCCGTGAGCTTCTCCATACTTGCGTTCTGTGATGTTGTCATTTCTTGTGCTCAAGGAGCCGATTCTGAGAACTCACGGCAGTGTGCATAGGGAGCAGGTGAACGATAAGTGAGTTTGTTACTAAATATTTGGGGAATGCATTATACTTAAGTCTCGTCCCGTTCCTCTGTGATGCATGTGTGAGTTATTTGTGGGGGATGATTAATCAAATTGGCTCCATTCATCGGTTCATTGTGGAAGAATGCAATCCCATAGAAAATCACTCCAGAACATTTACATATAAATGCTTTTAAATACAGTCACACGTCAGCTGTTTAAAACCAAAGATACAATTTTATGGAAACCATTACCAAACCTTTTCTGTAGAAGAAGCTTAATCAGAGACATGATGTTTATTAAACTGAGTAAACCACAATTCTGCAGTCATGCAATAAAGTTCAATTAATGCTCCAACTCTTAGTCGGCTGCTTAAATATGCTTTTGATGTAAAATCCAAATAAGCAAGGAGACACCTAAGAAAATCCAGTAAATGGTTAAAATTCAAGCTTGTGGTCAGACTTGCTCCTCTGTATTAACTTGCCAAACTGTGGCTACTGAGAGTAAAAAAACATTTGTCTTTGCTGCCAAAAACTCTTTTAATGATAGATTAAAAGATCCCAGAGGGACATAAAATGTGTGGGTGTACTGTAGGCCTATTTCAGTTGGTGTAGCATGTGGATCTGAACAGCGTTTTAATTTTAGACTAAGCTTATAAGCTTCTGTCCAGAAGCAGACTAATCTACTAATCACAGAAATGGTGGTACTCATGTAAATGCTGTATCAGAAAGTGCACAGACCGTGCATCCAGTTTATTCCTCCAGCAAATGCACAGTTTGTGCACATTTACTGTGGAGTCACAGATTTTGAGCTGCATGCAGGACATACACATTGGCAGACCACATACATCCTATTGGCTTGGGTAGATAAAAACACTTGTACAGCACATATACTGTACGTTAGTGTTGTTGTTTGATTTGTGCTTCTTCTTCATCCCGCTTGCTCTGTTAGAAAGGTCATGACAAAATAGCCAACTGGAGACCAACATAGAGTGAAAGTTCTTTATGTTCGTTTGTCAAATGATTGCAATCAGTCCTTGAACAAAATACAAAATTATTAATTTCTCCCATTCTGGGTCATCTTCTCTTTCCTTTACTTAATACTTGCAGTTGTATGTAGATCGAAACTTCAGTGGGCTCGGTCTCTGATTACAACCCACGGGCGAAGGTGCAATTTTCATTTGAAGAGTGACCTGTTTTCAACCCCTAACATCAGACGTCAGGCCAGAAGCATGCATATCATTTTAAATGTTGCTGTTGTTGTTGAAGGGTCATGATTTTGACACGGTGAAGGAGCTCCAGCACAGAGTGATCTAAAGATAGCACCATTGCTGGAGGCAGCGTAGTTGTGCGTGATGAGAGAAAAGGAGAGAACAGCGTAATTTTAAAAAAGTTTTATAATGTATTTATTTATTTGTGTATTTTTGTGTTGTTGTTTTTTTTTTTTTTTTACTTCTGGCATTCTGGAACTATGCAATCATGAGCTTGTGTGCCTGAGTAGAATAGTATTTATTTATTTATTTATTTTTTGCCTGTCCTGTTTGGCTCTTTTGCCATCAGAATTATTGTCTAAAGGCAAAGAAAGATGCCCAACGGATTTACTTTACCAAATGGACCATCCCAGCTTTGCCGTAATGGTCTATTTGATTGACCTTTTATTGTTTATTTTATTTATTTTCACTTGCTAAATACGGGACAGACTTGACTGGGGAAAAGAAAGGGAAAGAAAAACAGCGGGGAAGAGGGACGGGGATAAAAAACAAAAACTAACAAAATAAGCAGACAAAAAATACATCTATCAATCACCTGGATCACCTGTTGAGAATGAAAAAAGAAAACAAGCAGAAGAAAACGAGAGCAATAGAATAAACAACATCACGATGATATATGTGAATATAACTAAATACTAAATATTAAACATTATTGTGCAGCACGTAATATTGACAGCGCACAGTGTGCTTTGAGGTAGGAGCCAAAAAGGGTGTAGTTTGTGTGTGTGTGTGTGTGTGTGTGTGTGTGTGTGTGTGTGTGTGAGCACCCGTGTGTACACCTGTGAGCATGAGCACGCTTGTTTTTAAAAGGTTCCTACATGTAATGATCTGTTAGAGGGTGTGGGGGGGCCACAGCCCCGTCCTCCAGGGCATGAAGCAGGTGTGGAGGAGATCAAAACTCCAGACATCCAGAGGCCCCCAGAACACAAGAGACCAAGGAAGACCAACAGAGGGGCAGCCGCGCCACTGTCCCAGAAAGAGCTGAGGAGAGTCCCAGATGAGGGCTCACTCAGCAGCCGCAGAGCAGAAGCCAGGGGGAGTTGCAGTGACGCGCCCGTGAGCTCCGCCGGCAGCCAGCTGTGCCTGAGTGACCGAGCCCCAGGCCGAGAGGCCGGGGGCACCCCACCTCCGAAGTGTCCCGAGCGAGCCCCAGGCTCCAGGCCCCGACAAGAAGCCACCAAGGAGTGAGCCGGTGTGTACCTGGACGCCCATCCCCGGACACAAAGAACCACCAACGCACCGACGTCTGAGGGCGTCTGCCATTGGCAGGGGAAGTGGTGGTGGGTGGAGATAGGCCTCCAAACCTTGGAGCGCCTGAGATGTCCCCAGAGAGGTGGCGTCTGATACCCGACCTGACATATAGACACAGACATACAGGCACACACAGATACAAACATCCATTCCCACCCTCATGCTCTCATATGCAATTACTCAACACTCACCCAACGTGGAGACAGACATAAAGAGACGCTGTACACACGATCACACTCCCCAAGCTCCCAATGATTCATCCACACACATTGTACCAATATTTTAAAACTATTATCTTAGCAGGGACTCATAACTACACATGACAAATGTTTGGTAAATTTTCTCTGTGTTTTTTGTGCCTGGGGAAAAAAATTCTGCACATTTTGTATCATGTATTAGATTTTTAAATGATCAAATATTAGTACCAATATTGCTGTAGTAGGTTTCTCTGAAGAGGTGACGTGGCAAATATATTATATCGTAGCAAACTTTTTTTTTGACAATAATTAAGTTAAAGTAGTGAGATCAATTCCTGAACGTTGTATCCTAATGAACTTTGACTGTATTGTGTAAAATACTGTGTGAGTTGTGGTGTCTAGTGTGTTTTCGGATGGTTCGCAGTATGACTGTTCACATTCTGTGGTAGGTAAAAATTAGAGACATTTGTCTATATACTTTTCTGTCTTTGTAAAGGTTTTTTTGTGTAATTGAGTGCTATGACAGAAAAAATAACATGTTCCACTATAACCATCAAATTAAAGGTTTTCAAAGCAGACAAACTGTGGGTCTTTGCAGTGATTGGCTTACACCGTAATACTGTAATAGAAAGGTACAATAAATAATTTCACCCTTGCAGATTAACATATGTAATTGTCATTTTGATGATCTGAACACACTGAACATGTGGCTGTTTAGTTTAAAACAAAATATCTAAACACCCAAATCCCACGTTTTCTGCATTATAATAGATAAAAGGCTAAGCTAATTAGAAAGAATTGCCTTTTAAAAGAAGCAGTTCCCCCCCCCCCCCATGTAATTAAATGTAAAGTAACTTATTTTACACCTCCAATGAGCCATACTATCATTTCTGAAAAGAACATTTAATAAACCTTTTTGTATTTATTTTTGTATTTATTTGCATCAGTCAGCTGTTAACCCTGATAGTGGTACGCTGGAGCCACTATCAGGGACAAACAGAGACTGCAGCGTGTTGTGCGATCTGCTGAGAAGGTGATTGGCTGCAGACTCCCATCTTTGCAGGACCTGTACACCTCCAGGACATTGCGGCGTGCAGCTCGGATCTCAGCTGACCCTTCTCACCCTGGACACAGTCTGTTTGACCTGCTACCCTCAGGCAGGAGGCTCCAGTCCATTCGCACCAGAACCTCTCGCCATAAGAACAGTTTCTTCCCCTCTGCTGTTGGACACATGAACAATAACCGTATGACTGTCCCCGCCACTAACACATGACCCTACGCTGTGTCACTGCATCATTTCATGTTTGGCACTGATCACCACCTGCACTCATGTATATATCTATCTACGTAGCACTCTTAATTCTTATTCTCATGTATATATCTCATGTATATCTCATGCACATATCTTTCTACGTAGCACTTTTAATTCTTATTCCTACTTTTATTTTTTCATGTCTATTTAAGTGCTATTTATGACACTATGTTTGCACTGAAGCACCGCAGCAATTTCCTAATGTTGTAAACCTGCTCAACATTTGGCAATAAACCCCATTCTGATTCTGATTCTGATTCTGTACCTGAAGCATGGACACTATAGAAACACCTGAAATGACGATAAGTTTTTAGTTGTTTTGTTTTTTTCCTGCTGCTGTTCTGCACTTGTAGTTTTTTTTAACATGCTGTAATGCTGATTTCTGAAAGTTCCAAATAAAAATATGAATATCTCAGTTTCTTTTATTTGAAAGAAAAAGCAGTGATCCGTTTTGATTGAGGGCAATGAACCTGTTATTGTGTTGAATAGCCGACGCTTTCTCCACATTCTTGTAGCTGAATGAGATTGTTCAGCCAAGCATGCAGTGAAAACATATACAAAGCCAGATATATCACAGCAAATCCCACTTCTAATGCTCAACCCAGACAAGCTATCAGGGTGTTGTTGTGTTGAAGAGAATGACCATGAACCCAGTAAATTCTGCTCGAGTCTTTTACTCAGTTATGCTTGTTTCTGTTTGTTTTTTTTCACACTGTGGGCAAACAAGCTATGTCTTATTAAAACAAGCTTACAGTGCCTGGGTTAAAACTCCACTAACCAAATGCTTACTGTTGGTGACTGCATACTGTTGAGAAAACGACTCAAAATATTAGAAAAAGTACATTTAGTACACAAAGTACAGAAAAGTGTCCCTACGTTGTTTCTTTGTTTCAGTTTTCTGCTTTGAATAAGTAGTGGTGATTATTTCGATGTATATACTTGAGATTCTGTCTGATACACCAACATACTGTGACATATAATTGTGTAGTGGAAGGAAAAAGATGCATGATGTGCATTTGTGTTTAGCCCCCCTGAGTCAATACTTTGTCGAATCAATTTTCCCTGCAGTTACAGTCAGATTAGCTGGAGAGCGTTGTTGAAGAGCAATTTTCAAGTCATGCTAATGGGATTTAGGACAGGACGTGTCTGGACCTTGACTGGGTCATTTAAACATACGGCAAAATGCTCAGTTTTGGTTTCATCTGACCAGAGCTTGCTGTGTCCCCTACATGGCTTGTAGCAAACTGCAAACAGGATTTCTTATAGCTTCTTGTTAGATTTGTGAAGTGCTAATGTTTGTCCTGAGGACAGATTCTCCAGCCTGAGATTTGGATTTCTGCAGCTCCTCCGGGGTTACCATGGGCTTCTTGGCTGCTGCTCTGTGTAGGTAGATGGCACTGTCTTGGTAGGTTTGCAGTTGTGTTATACTCCAATTTCCATTTTTCAATGTTAGCTTGAACAGTGCTCCGTGAGATGTCCAAAGCTTAGGATATGATATTTCTATAACCAACCGTTTAACTCTGAATCTGCTTTCAAAATCTGAAGTAAGATCTGGTTACGAAGTTGACATCCTGAAAAGTGAGTTACTTGGATCCTACATGCCACACTGTTGTGGTTGTGTCCAAAGCTGCATAAATTTTAGAAATCCATTTTTAAACTTGTTCTAATATGTGGACAAACATCCATCCATCCAGGATTTTTTTTAACCTGAATGTAAACTGGTTTGCTTTAAATCGCTGAACTGGTTTGCAGAGTGCACAGGAGGGTTTTGTTCTTGTAGTTCTGGGCTACAAACGTCTTGGCATTTGCTGAAGAGGGGCAGTCTGATTGACCCATGAACCTCTTCTCTCCTTGCTTTGCCTTCTGAAGGATGGAAACCGCACACGAGGATGGTAACAAGGAACCTCTCTGCCCCTGGCCTCAGCCTGTTTGACACATGCATTCAAATATTTTGAGAGCTCCTGTTTAACATGCAAATTAGCTGGACTCCAAGCAGGAACCCTGAACAGACTGGAAAATCAGTTTTCAGGTTCAGGACTTGCTGTACAAATGAGACTATAGTAAACTGTGTGAATATGTCCATTGTGGATGTGACGACATGTGATGGAGCATAGGTAGACATCCTTTGAAAGTCTATAATCCTTTTCAGACAGAAGACAGTGTTATAGCAACAACTCATGTATGGTGGCCTAAACCCCTCTGCCCAGACTGTGTGCAAGTTCTTGGCAGTGTTCTTCATTTAGACAACATGGCCAGGATTGATGTCCTGTGTTTTTAAAAGACCACACTGAGCTCACTGACTGCTGTGGATGTGCTGCTGGTCCCACAGTGTGAGCTGTGATCTGCTTGCTGCCATCTGGCTTGTGTTAAATTTCTGCAGCACTGCAGAGGGAATTTGTATACTGTAACTTCAACGTCTTTATTATTCCACCTTATTTCGTTTTATCCCGTGGTTATGTTATTATAAACCGCCCAATATAACACTTAAAAAATTCACACAGTTTTTGGACTCTGGACTGAAATTCTCATAAATGTGAAATTGTTTCTATGGCAGTCCGATCTGTCTAATTGTATGTCAGAAGTATTAGATTCCCATTATGAAGCCTGAAAGGAGACACAATAACAATTGAATTAGCTTGACTGTCCCATTGCTCATAATGCTGGTACTCACAGTATGTGCAAAGCCCACATTGATCCTTTCCAAGAAGCTCATACAACAAAAGTTTTTCCTCAGTGTTCAAAGGCAAATCCTTTCTTGGCAAAGCAACTTGTTTTGTTTGACAGCTGAAATATTACTTCTCAGTGGGAGTACCTCTCACATTAAGTAAATTGTGTTTCCAGATGTTTTCACAAACCCTTTTTTCACAAGTGTGCTGCGATTACTCCTACAAGCAATCAAAGAACAGAACTTTTGTCATGAAGGACTCAGCACTCTGCTAAATTTCATTAGATAGTTGCAAAATACTTTCTCTGTCATACCCAGTTTCCACTGCAGGCTGTGGCTTCTTCTGAGGATGAGGTTTGCAGAGTCACTCTTAGCAACACAGCCTCGTGTTTCTGATTCAGAAGTTGTGGCTGAGGCTCTCTCCTGTGTAATCGGAGCTCTGTAGCAATTCCTTAAAGAATGCTTGATTGAGATGCTCTTGACTCAGAGTAATTGTTCATGTCCTGCTATTAATAGCAGTACTCATTTCTTTGTGCATAGATGTTCCTATTTACTGCCGCTGTGATGCAAGTGC
The DNA here is from genome assembly GCF_057381915.1 of Diplotaxodon limnothrissa. Taxonomy (NCBI): domain Eukaryota; kingdom Metazoa; phylum Chordata; class Actinopteri; order Cichliformes; family Cichlidae; genus Diplotaxodon; species Diplotaxodon limnothrissa. Next base: position 3,621,147 of record NC_140602.1, read on the forward strand.
TGCCGTTTGGCTGGCTCATATGCTCAGTGTATTTATTAACATGTGATTTATAAGTCTGTGTGTTACTTTGTCATTATGTAAAAATAAAGCAGTTGTCAGTTCCAGTCAATGGGGTCGACTTAATATCTGTCGCCCATCTCTTATCAATCTTTCAAAAGCTGCACATTATTAAAACAATTAACCTTTGAACCACATTTTCAGCATAAGATGGAAAAAATTACAGCAAATTCAGATTTTTTTTCCTTTTTATTGTTGGCCGTATATTTAGGGCGGCATGTACCTATGATTGCTGTTGTGCTTCTTATATACTCTATTTGTCAAATTTTGGCCTGGAAATTTTTTTTCAAAATAAGATACAACAGCTGTTAATTGTCTTGGCAAAAGAACGTTTGAGGTTGAAAGCTTTATTTAAATATACAGTAATTATAGGAACTTAATTAATAGTCTAGTTATCCCAAATATTGGCAAATTACTGTGTTATAGCCACCAAAACATGAAACATTACTCACAGATTACACAGTAAAAGCAATACTATATCACATGCAAAATAGCTTGTGATAGTTTGTGAAAAATTTCAAGTAAGTAGTACAGAAGGAGGTCAGGATCCTTTAATTATATACATATATATCAGTAAAGATCACAAAGACAAAACTGAGCACCGCCTGTACTAACTACTCCCACTGCATTAGTTTAAAACCCCTAAAGAATGGAGTAATTATAAGTAATCATAAGTCACCTACTGTATATGGAAGATCAAGCTGTGCGCCAGAAGTGGCTGAGACATCAACTTATTGATCCACCTCACAAGGATCTCATTCAAATGTCATTTGGGCTGGATAAGTGTGGCTAAACGGTGGCCAAGAGAGAGAAGGTGATGAGTACTAAAGAGGTGGAGAGGTTTGAATGCTGGATATGTAATAGTTGTGTATGGAGATCCCACAGGCCAATGAGAACCATGGTGAAGAGGGCAGTCATAGTTAAATACCTACAGAAGTTAAGATAGGTGCTGAAAAGCTAGTTCAGTGGTCAGAATATGTCCTTCCAATCATCAGAGACCCATCTGGGGTATCCATTTCTTCGTGGCCTACAGTAAGAAATAGATGCCTCTGAATGTCAGTACACAAAAACCTCTCACAGTGCGCCGAGTCCTCCACCTGAAGTCTGCCACACTGAGGCTCTATGAGCAACAGAAAGAAGAAGGACAAGGATTAGACAGTTCAGAATGAAACTTTAAGGCTTTGATCATGGCAGCAAAAACACAGACCCAATGCATCGGATCCATAGAGGCAGCAGTCTACCGCAGCCAGCTGCACTCAAGTTGCAGACTGTGCAAAGGTGCCCTGGAGATGGTCTAGTTCAGGATGTAAGATGCAAGCTGGGACTGTGTACACTGAGAGGCACAAACAAGTGGCTGGGACAGTTTACAGTAACTCCCGTGGCACATAGGTGCCGCATTTATTAGAAGTCCCCTAATCCCAAGGAAAGAGACACTGCTGAAGACAGCTGAGAACAACAGAACTAAGGTTCTGTGGGACTTCAAGTTCTAGATAGAAAAGCAGCTAAGCAAGCAGGCATAGCGGTAGTTGACGAGGAGCAGAAGTTCTTAGATGTGATAGATGTAACAATACCAGCGAACAGTAACATCAGAAAGAAGGGAGTGTCAAGTGTTGAAGGAGCAACTGGAGCAGATGTGGAAGGTAAACTCCAAAGTGGTCCCAGTGGTAACAGGAGCAAATTGAAGGAGAGGCCCCAGCAGTATCCAAACACAAGATCAGAGGTTTCTGTCCAGAGGAGCGCAGTCCTAGGAACAGCCTCCCAGGTAGAGGACCTGAACTTGAGGACCTTACACCTCCCCCACTCCAGTCACAGGGAAAATTAGCATCCACAACTATATGCTTTTGCTTGTTTAGATTTTTCTACAGTACCGACTTTGTTGGGCGTATCTGGGCATATTTGGGATGATTTTATATAAGAACGCCTTCTTTTCAAGTCATATTTTGTTTAAAATGCCATGTTTACACAGTCCCTCTCTCTCTGCATGTTGAACTACTGCTATGAAAAGTCGGCTCCTGCAGGGTACATATCTACTTGTACACGTGAGGCAGAAGGTTTATACGGTGTTCAGGGGATGAACTACATCACTGTAATGTCAGCTTTACCTTTGGAAGAAGGGAAAGTGCTATTGCTTTAAGGCTGGCGGGTCCATTGTTTCTTGCAGAGGTCATGAGTAGCTTAGGGCATCAATTAGGTATTTCCTGTCCAACAGTCCCACCTCCTGTGCCTCCATCCTGTGTTTTTTCCCTCTCCTGCTCACATAGCTGTATTAGACAAATTCATTATGTAAGAGCGTAAAACCACCACAGGCCCTGTGTCCTGAAATGTAGGAGCAGCTGCTTTGGTATGGTTTGTTTCTTGTGGTTGTTGTGCTGGTTTTAAGTGACTGATTATATTGTTTATTGTATTATTGTTATTTTGTTCGCTAAAAAGCATGAGCATCCAAAAACAGTGTGCAGGTAGATGTCTCATTCATTAAATCCAGTCTAATGTCAATGAACCCCATTCTGGAATTTGGACCAATCCTGCAGTCAGTTTATTCGATAAAAGGGACGTAGTTTATTTTTTTGGTTTTGTTTCCCTGTTGTTCCCGTTTTCCTGTAGGCATAAATGTGAAACTTATTTATTTAATTTCAAATTTAGTTGTTTACTCTATAAAATACTGGGAAAATTCTCATCAGTGTCCTAAGACCCATTGTCACATCTGATGTCCTGACAGTTAAATGTTTGATTTTGTCCTACTGTCAGGAGTAGTGTGAGAAGAAGCCAGTCATCACGCAGGAGAAGCTGGAATCAAAATGGAAATGGCTTATGCCTGAGAAATGTAAATTTGAGATGGTCTACTTTGATAGACAGGTATGATAGAAAAATATATAAATGTAAAGTCCCTTTCACTATTCTTGTAGCATAAGTGCTGTGAAATCTTGTTGGCAGCTCGCAGAGCAATACAAAAATCACAAAATAAACGGTAGATGGGAAAAACCTAAAAAAAGCAGCAGGCCTGTGGGATCAGGGGAAGGGAAAATTAGGCAACATGGGAGAGACGGCTTTCTTCATCAGACCTCAAGGGGATGTTTCACAGATCTGCCTACTGTACCCATTTATACTCAGAGCTTTTACTGTGCTGTCAAGTAATATAAAATCAGTCCAGCTTCACTGGCATCCATATCAAACTATAAATCTTGAAATATTCAGCATAAAATAATATGATGTAATAATAGCAAGTTTTGACATGATTCACAGTGAACCTTCAATCGGGATGTGTTGTTACTCAGCACAGAAATTGTCGGAGTTCACACACTGGTATGAATACCAAACACAATAGACTACACAAACTCAGCATATTTTTCTCTTTTTCATTCCCTTGTGTTGAGCTGGCTCCTTCAGATGTACACCTTCTTACTTTAATTCTCATTGTCAGTTATCGAAGATGTTTAAACTTTCAAACAAGTTTGACGTGGCATCTGAAACTATAAGCATTGCTATGCCTTCTAGATTTGTTTCGTTACTTCACATGTTAGATCGGTTTTGCCCCACAGCCCATAATGATTTAGCTCACAGCTTTGAGACTGGATGCTTTTCTCAGAGGTCTGCTGAGTACTGACTCCAAAAACCAAAGCAGTGGAGCATTTCTTGTTCTTTGATTGGAAAAAAGCAGGGAAATGTCAGTCCAGCATTATTAATTATGCCACATATAGTCTTTAAACCACAGTGGAAAATTAAAACAAATGACTTGTTGACTTTCCATTTGGCTCAGGCAAAGGATCGAACAAGGACATACGGTAAATGCCACAGCTCCAGATAAACATTTAATGGGTTTTTTTCTTTATATTTCTTTATGCTTTTCCCTTACATTCGGTTTCCTTTTTCTTCTACATTCTTCTACTTTCGTCTACTAGGAATACGTTTTCTAAATGGCAACAGCAGATATGTTTTTAATAAAGCATAAATGTGACTAAATTATTGAGGAAACAGTTTCAATAAAACATACTTGGAAAGTTACAGCAGTTTGATACCGGGTGTGCCAGCCATCTATCCTTCCATGTTCATAACTATTTATCAGACAGAGCTGTCCAATTCACACCTACGATCTATTTAGAATAAATAATGAACCTAACGAACATGCGCGGACTGTCAGAAGAAACGTGTAAACTCCACACTGAATGACCCCAGTTGACTGGGAGGTTTGCACTAAGAACACTTCCAGTTTAGATTCAGGAAACAGACACTATCTCTACTTTAAGATTAGGCTTCAAACTTTCCTTTTTGCTAAAGCATATAGTTAGGGCTGGACCAGCTGACCCTGAATCCTCCCTTAGTTATGCTGCAGTAGGTGTAGGCAGCTGGGGGTTCCCATGATGCATTGAGTTTTGCTTTTTCAGTCACCTTTCCCATTCACTATGTGTTAACAGACCTCTCTGCATTGAATCATACTTGTTATTAACCTCTGTCTCTCTTCCACAGCATGTCTTTATCCTGTCTTCCTTCTCTCACCCCAACCAATCACAGCAGATGGCCCCGCCCCTCCCTGAGCCTGGTTCTGTCGGAGGTTTCTTCCTGTTAAAAGGGAGTTTTTCCTTCCCACTGTCGCCAATGTGCTTGCTCACAGGGGGTCATATGATTGTTGGGTTTTTCTCTGTATGTATTATTGTAGGGTCGACCTTACAATATAAAGCAGCTTGAGGTGACTGTTGTTGTGATTTGGCGCTGTGTAAATAGAATTGAAGGCTGTGGTGCAGTGGGATGCTATGGGAACCTTCTTCTCAAGCAGTTTACTTGTGTGGGTGAAAGAAAGTACAGAAGTCATTATTTGAGCACAAGGTTTCTTCTATCTTCTATTCTTACTGAAACAGGGTATTTAGTTAACATTTAACTTTTTCTTTTGCATTCAGACAAAGTAAGACAAATGATGAGCTGCAACTTGTAGACGTATTCGGCAAATTTAATTTGCCTTTGGTTTGTCCGTGAAGAGAATTCCACATTAAACCACTGACTTGGGCAGGGCCTGTCACACCCGACAGTGGTCACATATTGCGGTGATCATCTGGACTGTACCTGGAGTTTCCATATGGAACTGACTCATCACAGCATTCTGCTATGCTCTTTATAGACCAAGCCAATTTAGGGAACACAGCGACGTACTCTTAGCGTGCCTAAAATAGTTTTCTGTGATTATGATTATGAGCGGGTTGGAATATGTGATTTTGTGACAGTGACTCATATCCGTAGTGGTTGGAAATGGCATCATTGGGATGCTTGGGAAGTGCAAAGAGGAGGACAATAATTTTCCTGTTGATTCATTTCATGTTGTCAAAGATGCCCTGCCAAAGATATGCTAGATTTTACATCAGCGAAAAATCCTGCCTCACGAGGATGCTGGGCAGGCTGTACATGTGTTGTTTTCTGTCTACGTGTGTCAGTGTGTTATTAACCATTGTGAGCTTAATATAATCTGTTGTGTTGGCGTTATGGATGCCTCTGTTTTTAAGCACATACCACACTATGCCCCCCTGTGGTTCATAGGCTTGCTTAATTTTACCATTTCTCTGAATTTCTGCCTTTTAGTCGCCTGTTTTTTATGTGCCTTCATCGTTCTTTCACTTTTTCCAGCTCTTCCAGTCAGAGGAGTCGCTCGGCCCTTGTTTTTCTTCATCTATTTGACAGGCAGAGCACAAGCGAGCTGGAGAGATCACTGCTTGTGTTTCCAGCCACACAAAACCTGGTCAGAAATTACAACATGGTTGACTCTGCTTGGTTTTTAGTTTCAGCCTTGCAATGACCCGATTCTGCCTTTATCCTATTTAATTTCAATCACTGCTTTGTTATTGTTTCTGAAATACTTCTCTTAGCAGGATGGTTGAACCTTGAAGGCTTTTTGGGAATCAAGAAGAATGTAGTAATTAGTTTTGTTAGTCGGGAAATTAAGGAAACGTTGTATTAATGCATGAAACAGAATAAGCCTAACTGTAACAGACTTAGCCCATGTGCTGGGTAGGTGTAGTTATTTCCGTGGTTGCTTCAGGCTGTTGCAGTAGAATAGACAATAGACATTCCAGGAAATATGCTCCTTGGACTAAATTACAGATTGTTCAGGGCTGGCTTGTTGCTCTGGTTGTGGATATGTGGGTTAACTACAGGAGCCCACCATTTAGGTATACAGGCGTGTTCATACACAAGCCGTGCGCCTTCAATTTTAGGACCAACCTGCATGTCTTAAATATTTCGGTGGCTGCATAACTTATTTTGATATATAAGAAATGCGAAAACACATGCAAAGCAGTAAGTTACTGTATTGTTTTTGCTCTAATAGCGTCTGGTGTCTCACAAACATGGTTGTCAACAAGTGTTAACTGGTAAGAGCCAATAATGTGATTATGTTCTGATTTCTCGAGCTCAGGGTCACTGGAAACACCCAGTTACAAAGATGAGAAAACGCTGGGTAACCTCTTATAACCTCTGATATTCTTCCTAACCTCTGATTAGCTGGTAACCTCTTATATTCTCAAACACTGAAACTGAAAGAAGTGTGCTAAAATGAGCTGGTAAACACTGCGGATCACCTCTGTAAACAGTCTGCGAGGTGTGTGAAATCACACAGCGGATCTTTATTTCTAGGGCTCACTGTTCCCCAAAGTAAAGGATGGTGTCAAGTTTTAGCAGTGGTGAGTCCCCAGAGTCCTTTGCTCCAAAAAACTCTATATTCATTAAATGTTCTCAGCTCAGGCCAAACCTACTTAATATATTTAGGACCTTCAGGTTCACTTACTCACTGATAGGGATGGGTATTGTTTAGGTTTTATCCGATACCGGTGCCAAACCGGTACTTTTGAAACTGTGCCGGTGCTTAAACGGTGCTCAAACCGGTGCTTAAAGAATGGAGAACACAAACTTTGTCCAAAAACCTCTCATGTTCAGCTGTTTTTTGTAAAAAGATAACAATGTTAGCCTTTTCTGCAGCTATGGGGCATATATGGCATCACTCTTGGCTGGAAGCAGTGCTTAAACAATGGAAAAAAACACAAACTTTGTCCAAAAACCTCTCATGTTTAACTGTTTCCCACTTTTTCTTTGGTCATTTTAGCCTTTTTGGCCAGGGTGAAGGGAGTATCTGCCATCAAACAAGAAGACAGCCGCATGTAGCTATGACGGTGTTTGCTAGTTCACCTTACGTGCATTAATGTAATAACGTGGTTAGCCTACTCAACGTAAATTACACACGAACAACATTAAGCTACTCACGCAGAGAAGAACGGCTGCTGCTGCATCATCATCCTCATCATTCCTGCTACACTGGCAGGGCTAGGGGCCAGGACTCTCCTCTTCGGGTTTTTGGGGGATGTTGCTAACTCCAGGTCCGATAACAGGCACCACACCCGCAGTAGATGTGCTCGGTGTGAGGTCTCACAGCAAGCTATCAAATACGGTGCATTTCTTGGCTTTTAAAAAAAACACCTGGCGACGCATTAACAAAATGCTATACGTCTCCAGGTGTTTCATCAGATTCGAGGTGTTACCTCCTTTGACAGTATCACAGTTTCAGCTTAAAGCACTTGTTGCTGCTGAGTTTGCATATTTTGCTGTGAAGTACAGCCCGACTTTTGACCGCTTCGCCTTGGGCTCGCCTTTTAGTCTGTAGCTCTGCTCTAAAAGAACATATGTACCTGGTCCCGCCTACTATCCTCGGAAACGTAAAATGATTGGCTAGAATCTAAAGTGTATCACAGCTCAGGAAAAAAAAGCACCGAAATGTGCGCTGCTTTTCGGTCTGGTTACTACTGTTTATGTCAGAACCGGTGCCATCATGGCACCGGATACCGGTACCCATCCCTACTCACTGATGGTGGTGGACTGTGTAGAGACAGGCACACTTGGTTTTGGATGCGGTGGCGTAACTTTAGCCACCATCCAGATGTGTTGTTTTTAAGTGTCAGATATGAAAAATGGGTCATTATTTTGTGGTATTCCTGAGATATGAAGACCAGACACTGTATCCATCCACATTAAAGAGAATGGCTTCTTCTGTAGAAGCCGTTCAGTTTAATTTCAGTGGTGGCCACATAAGGTTCTGTGTTTGAGTATTGAAGGAGGTCATCCATGGAAACTGTTTGGTCTGCACAGGCCTTTCTGGAGGGGAAAAAGGGAAACTAATACCTCAAGGTTGTCACTATAAATCCCTGTGAGGCAGACTAGATGCTTTCACAAGCAGCCTTTTTTTGTCATGCTTATTCACTTTGCTTTTTAAATTCTACTCACCGTTTTCTCCTCCAGTGGAGTCCAACAAGAACAAGAGTTAATGGTGTGTTTTAAACTCTGCTTGAATTTCTTCACTTTAAACTGGCTCCCTTTGTCAATTGGTGTAATAAACAGAATCCTCTTTTAACCTGTGATGGGTCTGTGCTTTACAGAAACTGCTTTTGACGGTGAGCACTCTAAATAATGTAGCTTACATTGTGTATATATTTATACTAGTTGGTGTAATAGTGCTGTTGTCTTCATGAAGCTTTTAACAAAGCTGTTTTTATTCCTCTGTTTAGCCTGAAGCGCAGATTAAATTCATTAGTACAAATCTGGCCACACATTTCCAAACTGAGAATAGACTGCATGAGGTTAAATGAGGATTAAAATGAGGTTAAATGACTGATCACACCTGATTCTAATCCCGATCTAAGCATTGCTTTAGTGTCAAATGTTTCAGGCTTTGGTAAAATTGTCCTCTGCCTTCATCGTTTTAGCTTCACTCTGTTTTATATGTTTAAATTTTATCAGCTTTATCAAATTAAGTCTGCAAAAAAGTGAAAGTATGAAAATATATAGTTAAACCCGATGATTTAAGGCAACTACTGTACCTTCTAACTGTTCTATAACTAAATTCTATTTATTCACATCCACAAAAACATTTGTGTTTCTTTACATTTTTTTTTTTTAACATTTTCCATTTCGAGCTGCATGTGAGTTTCTTGGTCTTGGACACAGTTAACGATATACTTTGGCAACAGGTTGACCCCAAATGGAAAAAAACAAAAACAAAACCACCGAATGGGTTCAGATGACACCACTCAGTGCACAGTAAACTCTGAGTTAGGAAAGGAGACTTGAGGGAGAGGGAGGATCAAGAGACTGGAGGCTGAAGGAGAGGGAAAAGGGCACAGCTTTTCACAGCCCCAGTTATGTTGTTGCTGTAAAAACATCAAGGTTTTGCTTCACAGCAGGACTCCCCAGCCTCAGCTTTTGATGGCTGTGTTAGCCGACCACAACACAACGCCCTTTTTTTGGGGGAGAGTCAGTGGATTCAAAGGGGATGAAGGCGTTTAATAAAACTTTATGTACAGATGGGTGCAAAATGACTTCTTCTTGTTCTTCTTCTTTGTCTCTATACTACTGTAGAGGATTTTAAATTAAACAATTGAGATTTGATTGAAATTCGAGGGGTTTAACAAAATTTTGTTGGCTGTAAGTCCTGAATCTTTTTTTTATGCATAGTGTTTTTGATTATGGGAGCAAACTGAAAGGTTTAAATAGAAAGACTGTTTTATTTTGGAAACTCTTTGGCAGTCAGTGACTTCCTGAAGTCTAGATGAACTCAGCTCCGTTGAGCTGCTTTGCCAGGCCTTTAGTTGCTGTTTGTTTGTGGATCTTTCAGTCTTGCGGATCTTCTCAGCCTTCAGTTTTGTATTTAATAACTGAAAGGCGTGCTCTGTTGGGATGAGATTAGGTGGCTGGCTTGGCCACTGAATAATATCATTATGTCCTTACCCATTTACTTTGAATCTAAGGGTCTCTAAACTGTAAACTTTAACAATCACCTCGAGATTGTTCTTCACCTAGACGGGGTTTTCTCAGCCAACAAATATTTGTGTGATCGTTTGCTTTAACTGTTGGTTGTTGAGGTGTCCAGTGTATTTCTTTTTTTTTTAAGAATGCACAAAACGTTTTTGCTATTTCTCTTATTTATTTATACTTTACTTGCACAGGCTTCTGCAGAGTTTCAGTGAACAGCTGCCAAATGCAAGTTCAGCACATGGAATCATTATCAATCTTATATCTGTTTAATTCAGGACTGTATAATAGAGGCAAAACTGCAAAAAAATGTGTCCCTATCCACGTACTTATAGACCTGAATGCATGATGCTTTACTTGAATGTTGCTGTAAAAGATAAAACTATGTAAATGGCCTGTATTTGTACAGGCCATTTACACATCCACCCATTCACACACTGGTGGAGGCAGCTACAGTTGTAGCCACAGACTGACAGAAGCGAGGCTGCCATATCGCGCCATTGGCCCCTCTGGCCAACAGGTAGGTGAAGTGTCTTGCCCAAGGACACAACGACCGAGAGTGTCCGAGCCGGGGCTCGAACCGGCAACCTTCCGATTACAAGGCGAACTCCCAACTCTTGAGCCACGATCGCCCGATGTTTAAGAGTGCATGTTTTGTGTGACACTGTTTTGAGTTTGATCATCTTGAAATTCGGTGGTGCTTGTTTGGAGTTGCTGGAGAGGAACATCAAATGTCTTTCTGTGTGTTTCATGTCAAAAGCAGTTGTTGACAGTCCGTCGATCCACTGACAAGAATGCTTTTACTGTCCAGGTGCTTAGACATGTTGAACATGTTGACCCTGAGTGAAAAAGCTTTTAACATTTGTTGGTTTGGTTTCCCACTTTTTGCATTTTCTTAGGTTTGCGAGCTTCCTTAAAAAGCTTCCTTGTAGATTACAGCTACATAACATCAAGGTTGCTGAATAAGCCACCCTACTGTTTGAATCTGTGGTGAGTTTCTTGACATAAACATCAGAGTGGGTCACAGATTTTTTTCACTTTTTAAAACATGTCATTTTCCTGTATTTATACTTACCTGCTTTTAGAAAAACATTATAGTGGCTCTCTGACAACAACTTTGGATGATGCTGATGGTATAATATAGTATGCGTGTATAAGTTCATATCTTACGGGTGCCTAATGAGCTCTCAGAATGGACACAGATGAGCAGGTATTAATCTCCTGTAACTTCTCCAGCTAATTTTAGTCTTATCAAATGACTGATTAGCTTTCTGTTCCACTGCAACAGCAATAATTTGCCCTTCAGAGTGCCTCTGCAGCTTTGAGTTCAATCGGTTGGGGTGTGTACAGCTTTAGCAGGACATTAAAGACCTAAAAGTGTGATTTTAAGGTTTTTTCCCCACTGTCTGTGCTTGTAGATGAATGCAATAATACATTAAATTAAAAAGAAATTGCCAAAGCTTGCTATTCTAATATGGTTTGCATTGTTCAAACTGTGCTTTTCAAAGCTTTCTCTTGCTGATGAATGCCAGTTGTGTTCCCTTTTAAATACAACTGGCATCTCTTTTATTTTTTATGACCTCCCTCGAGGACCTGAATAGCATGTAAAGTCATAGAGTCCTAGCTAAGTGATGTTTTAGTGGTTGGTGTAGAGCTCTTAGTGGTGCTTATGAAGTTTTTTCTTCCGCTCTGTTTTTATGTGTGGCTGTCACTTTGCCAACCATGACTCCACGGATGCAGGTTCTGTGTGTGCCTCAGCTTCTCCTGACATTCATATTAAATTCACTACACACCTGTCAAACCCATATCATGCTGTAGCAGAGAAAATATGAAATGCATGAGGATTTGTTTGGCTTTGGGTACTTTAAAGCAAGCACTTTGAACCCCAGATTTCTGACAAATATATACTGATGTCATGAGCTTTATACAGGCTGACAGTGGAAAAGGAGATGGAACAAAAAATCCTGAAGATGGAGGTCTGTTTAACTAGAGACGATCATCGTTACACAGCAGTACAAATCATAATTACTCTGCCTCTGCGCAGCACTCGTGTACGAATAGAATTATGCACACATTCTCCGGTACCTTTGACAGTAATAGGGTTGATCATGATGTACAGCTCCACTGGTGAACATGTTTCTTTGCCATGTGTGCCATCTAGTGGATATCAGGTGATATAACATGGATTGATTTTTCCTACATAACTAATGGTTTTTGGTGCACTGCATTCACAAGAATAATCTCAACATATTTCTATAGTGTATATGATCTAAGTTGTAGCATTGCATTGGTTTAACTGTTAAAGTAAAACAGCTTTCAGGAGAGAGACATTTTTTCTGCCCGTACACTAAAATCAATTTAGCCAACCCTTGAGGCTATTAAGTTGTTTAAAAATATCTAGAAATTCACTCAACGCCAAACCTCCAAGTTCATTAAGCATCACTGAGGGGAGCTCACACTTTGATCAATGATTGAATAGAGTAGCTCTGAGTTAGGTCAGCGTTTTGTGGTAGCTGTAACCCGCAAAATCAATGCTGCTCAAATCGAAAAATTTCTCGGAGTATATCTAAGGCAGGAGGTGGAGATAACAAGGCAGGAGGGGAGATGAGTGGGAAATTGAGTGAGCGAGTGAGAGAAGAGTGATTGTACACCAGTGCATCATTGGGAAGCAGAGAGGCTGCAGTACACATGGTGTTTGAAACAAGCTGTTCCCAATGGTCATTTATCCACATCACCTCAGAGGTGCTACGCCAGGCGCTACTGACTTAAAATCTATTTTGCGATTAAAATTACACGGAGAACAAATTCTCTCTCATTTTTGGCCTTTTAACAGAGTCCTGGTTTCCTGTTGACACCACTAGAGGTCAGTGTGACCTTAAGGTGTGCACACGGAGGAGTGAGGATGTTACGTGCTGCATAGATGGGTAGGAGGAGAGTTTGCAGCATGCTTTATGGTCATGTCCGCACAAAGGCTCCAAGCTGCAGAGCTGTGGCTGTTTTCTGCTTCAAACCAAATCTCCTTCTCTACTTTCTCTTGTCTTGTGCTCTTTCCTTATATGTTCCCTCTTTTGCATTTGAACCTGGGACGTGCACAACCTGTTTATGCGATTTGCATAAGCTGCCTTTGGAAATCTGTGCTTGCTCCAGTGTATTGCTCTGTCAGTGTGAGCTTGGTGTTCAAAAGGAATAGCTAATGACTCCGTTGCCCTCATTGACGCATGTCAGTCTATTTCAGGCACAACGACTAACGCTCTCATACATGGCCAAGTAAGAACTGATGATCTATGTGCTGGATTGCCCTTGCAACGTCAGCCTGCCGCATGGTTAGTGAGGAGAGTGTTTTTCAGCAAGCCAGAGCACTTTATCCTCGTGCCTATGAACCATCACTGAAGTGTATATCCTTGCCTCCTGTCAAGCTGCTGACAGCACTCTACCAGTGGAGGAGACATACCGGGAAATCAAACATGTGATCTGACCTGATGTGGCAGCAGTGACATTTCTTCAACCCTATCCTCCTCCACCTCTCTGCCCATAATAGGAGCCTTCAGCCTCATCTTTTTATTGATCCCCATTTGGGGTTACCCTCTTCACCCACCTCTGCTCTCAGGATGACAGTAGCCATAGTTGGAGAGGAAACAGTTTGAGGTGGGAGGGTAAGAGTCAAGCTACAGAAGGGGGGGAGAATGAGTTTAGAATAGTGGAGATAAAGAGATGGGGAAAGTGAGAGAGAGTGATTGGGCAGCTGGGCAGAGACGGATGGCATTAACTGGACCGATTGCTGAAGGGACAGGAAGGGCATTGCCAGCCGCAGAAGCTTGTGGCCGGTGTTCACATGACTCTCTGTGTGCTGGGACACTGGAGAGTAATATAATCTCAGCGTGATGGGGATGCTTGTGGGTGGGGTGGGGGGGTAAATTTAGCTGCAGCCGTAGGCAGGCAGGCGGCTCTGCATGGCTCGGGGGATGTTCACAGCTCTGAGGGGCTGCAGCGGCTACTCCTCTCTGGTTCGCTCTACCCTTCTGGAAGAGTCACTGAGGGCACCGTTTAATCACAATATGAATCACCTCCTTCCCATACCTTTGCAAGCTTAATGGCCACATGGTGAGATGCATTGCATTGCAGTGAGATGGCAGTGGGGGTAGTGCTGAAGATAAGTCAGTCGCACTTTATTTTCCAGCCTCTGTTAGGGTAGCATCTGTTGGCTTGTGCGCCTATTGGATTTCAAAAGCAGCAGCGCATGTCATAAGCTGATCTTCTATGATAGAACAGATTTTAGATGATTGGAGTTGTACTTGGGTTGTTGTATAGTGCTTTTCAACTTTATACACACACACACACACACACACACACACACACACACACACACACACACACACACACAGTTTTATTCTATGCCATAAGTGCTGTCTGACAGTCATGCTCACACTCACTCTGACAGATGTGTCAGGGACACTTCAGCATACAGACTGGACAACAGCTGCCCGCAGCTACTAATAAAGAAAAGCTGTTTGATGTGTTTAAAGAAACATTTTCCTGTAGGGACACTAACGTTTGTAGACTTGCTTATTTGTTCAGGTGTGACGTTCCACAACATGTTGTCATGTTATACTCTGGAAATGATTTTTACCAACTATTCATCTTTTTATATCTATCTATTCAAACACAAGAGAAGTTAAGAGCAGCTTCTGTGTGTTTCTTTAAGGGAGTCGGATCGTGTGCGTTCCTGATGCCATAAACAAAAAAGGAGCTCATAATTAGTCCAGAGATTTTCTACTTACCACTTTGTACTTTTTATGATCATTTATCTCCACAGTTTAGCTTTAATTACTTCACTAAAGATCAAGTACCTTGGGATGCAATTTCCCGCAGTAGTTCTTATCACATAAAGCTGGCATATAAACATCCAAACATTTATCATTTCTTGCTACGTACTGCAGGGAAATAAAGGCTACATAAAACATCTGTCCGTGGTATTATCGAGTTCTTTGTGTTGTTTATACTCTTAATAAGTTGAAAGTATTTCCATTTGTGGAGGGTCATCCAATCACAGTATCTGTTTTGTTTTGGAGGGGTTTTTTGCTCGACGCTGGCAGACTGTGATGCTGGTTGTTTATAATTGCAGGTTTATGGCTACGCTGTGTTATCTCAAGTAGTGGCTGCAGCCCTAAATAACAAATTCTGCCCATCTGTGAAGTTTGTTGAAACCGGCACAAATGATTTAGCCTTTCAAAGAGGACAGTGCTAGACTGTAAAATGATTTGGTGTTAGTCAAATGTTTTTCAGGTTGTCTTTTTTTTAAGTTGAAAAGACTCAGGATGGGCTTTGAAATAATTCTGAAAGTCTGTGTTCTTGTTCCTACTTGTGTTCGGCAGAGGTACGCTGTCTACTCGGCGTGAATCCTATTTTTATGTCTTGCTTACAACCCTGACCGGACTTCTTAGAACTACAGGATTAAAAATGAGTCTCCATTTGGGTTTTTGTTTTATTTCCATGATTATTTTGTCTTTTTGTCCCACAATCCTGATTTGTGACGCTAAATATTGACTTTTTGTTTCATTGCATTTGGATTTGCTAATCCTCAAATATACGAGAAACACAAGAAAACAAATTACTGGATTTTATTACTGTTAATGTCTGATGCAGTCACTCACCAGTTGTCTGGTGTAAATTGTTGTTATCTTCAGACAGGAATGAAGAAAACATTTCAAATGCTTTCTCGCTTTTTGGCTTGTGTAATAATTTCTAAAAAAGTTTTTTCCTAAGGAAATGAATTTCATCTGCAATATATGTCATCCTGCTTTCCCTAGAATTTGATCTATTTTGACAAAAATAACAATAAAGTGACAGAAAGTATGGATTACAAATTAAATGAATTATTTTCAGTGGCCGAAGCGCTGATGGTTTTCAGCTGTTCCACATCATAATTGATTTTGACAGAGAAAATAAAACAAACACGAGTGATGTTTTCTCTCTGTGTCAGGACGCTACTGTTCCTGCTGTCGATGCAGCTCGTCTCCATGTAAAAGAACACAGGCATTGTCTGTCATCTCAGCTATAAAATAACTATTTTTTTAATGTGTTATTAGCTGAAATTAGCTTTCACGCCTTTCATCACACTCACCAACAGTGATCTTTACTGTTCAGTGCTAAACCTTTCATCTGTCCTAACGTTTTAAGAAACAGTGGTTTCAAACCTGGGATTTCAACTATTTAAACTGTGCTCATGTATTTTATCAAGACCAAAACGATCCGTTTATTTTTATCATACTGTAGCTTCCTGTTTGTTAGGACAGTCACCTCTCAGCACATCACTGTAATATAGTTTAATTTTGTGATTTTCTTATTACAGACAATCCTGCTTCTGCAGTGTTTTTGTTCCTGGCATCACTACAAACCAGCTAATTCCTATAATGAGTTATTGTCCAGACTGACTTATCCTGACTGTGGATTCGGGCCTGTCCAAACACTCGAGCCGCAGGTGTGATCAGTTCTTTTTTGGACGTCTCCAGCTTTCTCTTTCTTGCACTCAGTCTGGTCAGATTGCATCAGTTGGTGATTATTTGAAACAAACTTCAGCCCCATGCTAATTATGGTCAGAGGTGCACAGTAAGCTTAATATTCTAAACGCATTCATTGTCTGGCGAAGCCACCATATAAAGTAAAATAAATAATGTATTTCTGGGGTTTGTGACCTTAGTTTATCCACTTGAGATATTAAGGGAAGTAAACAAACTAAGCTATAGGCCTGAAAGATTAATGAAAGGTGCCCAAAAATTATAGCTAATGATGGATGTCATCAGCCTCTCACAAACAGTTTAGTCATTTAAGTGTAATCTATGTTAGCTGTTTTTAGACACATCACTTGGGTGAATGATTGATAAGCAACACAAAACAGTTTTAAGTGGAAGTAACCCCATCAGCATTTAAAATGTCTTATCAGCTTAAGCCTGTTTTACACAGGTTAGGGCTTTCCATGCAAACCTCCCTCTTATTTTTAACAGTTTAGCTCTCAATCGCTGCCCTTGTGTCCGTGCCAGGCGGTAAATTAATATGCATTAAAGCTAAGCATTCAGGTGTGGAAGAAGAGACCTGGCATTTTGCGGAGAGCGGCGCAGAGAAAGTAGGCTGTGAGTGATGAGGGATGGGACGGATCCTGACACTTTAAGTCAGCCCTTATTGAGTGTGCACATTCTGTCATCGTGTACCGGCCACTTCTTTCATCTGTGTCACACACAGAAGGCTTTAACTCCGTTAGCAACACCCACAACAAATACGGACCCGTCCTCTATGAAAGACACACACATGCACTGTGCTGTGTGTGTCTTTCACTGTAGTCGCTTACCATCTGGGACTACTATTGTGTGGCGTTTTAATAGGTATTCATAACACTCTGATTTATGCTCACATAGTGTTCAACTGATTTGCCGTTCCAGAAATCCTATAATAGGCTATTCTTGGCCAAATCTTGTCTCTGTAATTCATCTTTACATCTATTTGGTGATATTGCACAAAACAAAATGATGAAGGTGAAACTTGGCTTAGGAATGATCCTTTGTAATGAGAAAAACAGCCACACAGATATAAACATGCAGGTCTAGAGAGCAGAATAGTGATCCTGGTCGCAGACATATGGTGCGGTAATGCAGAGCCTGGTGTGTTTCCCCTCAGGAGCACCTGTGGAGCTCACAGAGACTTTAGGTCCCCTAGACACTTAGAGGACAAGCAGCGGCCAGGTGCCGAGGAGACTGCAAGGCGCCAAATACATCACCACCCCTCGCTGTGTGACACATTGCGATATTATGGTGTGCACGTCCCATGTCTTCTCTCTCATCTTTCTCCCTCTCTCATTGCATAAAATAGGTTGGAAGAGGCAAACATGGCAATATTTTAATAAGAGGGACACATTAAAATTGGAGCCATGAAGCATGTCATTAAAAAATGTCTGCTCCAGGCCACCTACATCGTTCCCGATACCTACATGGGAAAGCTATAAAGTGCTTACACACTCACTCTGGATTCATCATTGCATCTATGCAATCCCTCTCTATCAGCCTCTTCGCCTGCTTTCTGTCTCTCCCGTCCTCCTCCTGCAGGGAGATGAATTGGCAGTGGGACTGAATCGGGCTCATCAGTCACTCTGTCAATCCCTGAGGGGTGATCAAAGCTGCAGGACACAACCTGTCCCATTCGCAATGTGATTTAGTCATAAGACAGAGAGGCTCCATCTCTGTTACACACTGTGTCTGTCAGTGTGCAGATGAATAGGAGCTGCAGAGATGGAAGCATTAAAAATGTTTTATCTGTATGGGATTGTCTCATTCTGTTGTTCTGTTTATGGGGGGGTAGTAAAAAAAAAAAAAAGTCAGAAAGCAAAGTGCAGGTCATGTATGATGATGATGATGTGTGCATGTACCTGGATACTGCTTTCCCATCAGTCACAGGGCAGCTGTAAGAGTGGATGAATCTCTCTGCTGCTGTCTGGCTACCTGCTCATTGCTCAACACTCATCATCAAATGATGTAGCTCTCTATCAGCTGACCTTATACACCCAGCTCTCTAGAATTTCCTGTTATCTACTGAGTTTAATGCAGTGAGTTCCCACCTTATCCTCTTGTCCAACGAGGCAATGCATGTCTTCTTTTCCATTTTTTAACTTTGGCTTCTGATGTTGCACTTCAATCTATCTATCCAGTTGTGGCTCCAATATTAATCTCCCTGCCAAAACAGATTTCCTCAAGATATATCTCTTTTCTACCCTCTTCAGTTGCAAACTAAATAATGCTGAGACCCTGTGAGACTTGAAAGAAACAAAACAAGTGGCACAGAGTGAATTCCAAATTTTCTTTCTTCAGTTTTTCAGGAAAAAATTGTCTCCCTAATGCATACAAACGTGGCTACAAGTACAAAGCTCAACTGCTTTTGTATCTGAATTTTAAAGATTGTCTTATTTTCCAAACAATCTTCAGATTATTTTTTAGTGTAGCCTGCTGGTGCCCATTTTACTGGAAACCCGCACGTAGCAGTACCTGTGGAGGGCTCAGTGGATGTCACGTGACTCAGTCAGACATAAAATGTCTGCGTAGAAAGTCTTCTGGAGCTGCTTTAGTGCATAATGCAAAGCATTTAGTAAGCTGTTACCTCTCAAAGGTCACGTGCGTATTTGTTACCTTTGGAGGCTCCTACTCTTCTCGTTATGCTTTTTCTTTTACAAACACTACTCTCCCTTTACTCCCTGTTTTTGAGTCCACTGTCAGCCCTACTTCCTTGTTTGTGCTATTCTCACATACATTTTTAAGAGTCCTAAATCCCATCTCTTAAATCCTTCACTCTTGTCTGCTTGCACTTCATCTTCACATTCTCCTGAGTCTGCTGACACAGTGCAGAGTGGATGCTTGACACCTGGGGTTGGCAGCATTTCCTTTCCTGCTAAGTATGACTTAAAGCGAGAGAGGGGAAGGCAAGCGCGGGCGTCACGCTCCTGCCTCAGCTGGGAACGACCAGTTTGGATTTGTGGAGATCCAACTAGCTGAAGGGGACAGATATAAACATTCAACGGTGTTGTTGTACAGCGTAACTGCACTTATCATGGAAGTGCGTACATGTTTTTCTTTCCTTGAATAAGGGGACAGACTTTGTTATGTTTGTTATGTTCAGTATTGCATTGCCTAAAAAAACAGTTTACTGATACTGTGCAGAGATTTCAGATTGTTTAGACTTTTCCAGCTGCATTAAAATGCTGCTTTTATTAATAAGTGCTGCTACTATAGAGTCAGTTAATACAGGCATTGAGGTGGATGTATTAAAAATGGAAGCTTATAGATATTACAGATGTAAGGGTCAAGGTGTTAGTGCTATAGGATAAGTGAATACATGCTACATTTGTATCTGTTCTGCCTGAATAGGTTTCATATAAATGGGTCAATGTGATCATTGTTACAGACACTGCTGGCTTTTATTTGGAATACAAGTCTTTCATCTTTCTAACTGCACTTTATTCCACTTTGTGGAATAAAGCAATATAGGAAAATTAGTGATCAGTGTAAGTTGTCTTATCCTCTCAACGTAGCCAATGCCTTATATAGTGCTACTGAAAAACTGTATTAAAGTTCCTTTTATAGCTACTCTGCGCACATAATCGCCTCTGAACGTGGATAGAGCATGAGGGGGAGACACTGTAGGATTGCTTTAGTCTGCTCTATCTGCGTTTAGCAGTCTGTAGTAGTGCTTTGTCCTCTGCACTGCAGTAGGATAGGAGTATATGACAGCCATGTTTGCTAATTATGTTTTCTAAGCACATATTTCATCTGCTGTTCAGCGTTCCCTGTCTGCACTTGTCGTACCCCCCTCCTCCTCGTTCATTCGGCCCATGCTTTAATTCTGTAAGACCATGCCACCGGCTGGTCTATTAGCGTAATTTAAAACTCTGGAAGAGAAATGAAATAATAGAGGTTTTATCAGCTATAAATCCAGTATGGCATTACTCAGAGCAGACTGACTCTGAAAATTAGCATGAAGGCTATGAGCTGCTAATACTACATCTTGTGTCAAACTGGTGCATATCTTGCTGTTCTTTTAGCATCTGTTTATCTATTTTTCACGTATTCTGTCACCCTGTCAAGAAAAATGAGCTTTTCAGGCTCTGTGTGTTCAGCAGAGGATGTACAAGATGCTCTGTCTTTTGCTTGAACATCAAAACTCTTTATGCATTAAATGAATTTCTTCTTTGAAAGTTTCATTTTTTTCTGATTTTTTTTTTTTTTTTTTAATGTCAGACAGCATTTAAAATCTTCAGGTTAGCATAACAACTGATGATGATATCCCTTTGTCAGTGGTGATCACAACGGTATCGCTTTCTCACTCTTCAACCCCTTTGTGCACAGCGCTTCCAAAATGTCTGTTTTGTCAGACGCACAGCTGCAACTCTCCCTGGCGTGAGTGTGTCTCAACAGATGCTGTAGCATATCTGTGAGCATTTTAGGGTAGATAAGTAAAAAGAACACTGGCATTGTGACCATCACAGATGCCTCTGATTGCATGCTGGATCAGGAAGGAAATTCCTTTAGGACGAGGACTGAGGATCAACAGCTAGAGTCTGCTCGGCCAAGTTGGCATGGCTTCGATGGTGAGCATAGGCAAAGCGTATCCATTTGAAAAACCTAGGCATGTAAGTACTGATACGAGCACAAGAGACAACAAATGTGAATCCAGTTCAAACCTCTTGTGATGGTTGTACACAACAACTGGTGTTATATGATGGCTGAGGTGACAGACGCTGAGACTCTAAACCTTCTCTCGTGCACTGAAGTCACACTCAGCAAGGGATTCAGGAAACAGTGGTGTGGGACTAAAAGATGATATTTTTTGACCATGATATTGGGAAAAGGTTAAATAGTTAGTCTTCACATGTAATTGGTTATGATCAATAATACTTCCTGGTAGGGCTGGGCGATATGGCCTAAAATTCATTTCGCGATATAATTTGAAGCATGTGCGGTAACGATATATATCACGATATATTCTTTTCTTCTGTATAACGTATTTTCCACACTATAAGGCACACTTAAAATCCTTTAATTTTCCCAAAAATCGAGAGTGTGCCTTATGTATGAATTCTGGTTGTGCTTACTGACCTCGAACCGATTTCTGCGTGCAGAAATCTGTTAAAAAATGTTTTAGTACAACTTTGGTAAGCTGCACTGCTTGATGGATGTCAGAGCATTACGGCTGCCGTAGTGAGGAGCTTCGCGGAGTAATCTGGGTCCAAAACTCCGTCAGCTTCAGGTCCCAAAGTCAAACGAACACTAAGAGTTAAAAACGGTCTAAATTCTTTCATCTTTAATTAAATCATCAGCATTGCTGCTTTATTGGGTGTAAAAATTAAGTTTAACATCCAGGCATCCATGAAAACAGAATTTATTAAATTTAACGGAGTTAGAAGTTAGCAGGAAGTTAGCTCGCTAGTTTACACCTAAACATTTCATACCATGTTCTGACTGAGAGATTTTTGAAACTAATTCAAACGTACAGCTCTGCTACCACTTCCAACATAAATGAAGACAGAAAACTAAACAGCAGTGGCGTTTGCAGGGTTACTGAAGTTGGACTACCTGGTATATAATGTTGTGCTACGTGATTGCTAGCGACACAGCTATGTTAGCATAACATTAGCACAGTGAAGCTGGAGGATGAACGCCAACTTTTTTTCCACTCGATAAAAGTTAACGTGAGGGATTCTGGTGGTCAGGGACAAATGCAATCGCATAGCAGGATGCTATACACGGAGCTGCGAGAGAATTCAACATTAATGAATCAATGTTACGGAAGTGGAGGAAGCGCAGTTTTTGGCTTTCCCCATATTTCAAAAGTGCTTAATCTCTTTGCTATGACTGTCGCCCGCCATAATTTGCAGATGATAATGGTTTTAGCCGCCGCGATGCTTTGGACCAAAACAGGCGCCGCTTGATGACACATCAACATGCGCTATCGTGATAGAGCGATATAGTCAAAATCTCTATCGTTGGCCAAATTTATATCGTTTCTATCGTGTATCGTTTATATCGTGTATCGTTTATATCGCCCACCCCTACTTCCTGGAAAGAAACTGTATTTAGCCACATTAACTCATTCACTGCCATTGACGTCTATAGACGTCAATTGAAAAACTTACGTTGACTGCCATTGACGTCTATAGACGTCAATTACGTTTTTCAATGGGAGGGGCCAGAATACAACCTCGGGCAGCTTGTCAGTGAATTTTATTTTTTCATATATTTGTAAATAAATTGTTTTGATAAAACATAACCTTTCTCAGTGTTATTTCTGTTTTATAGAAGTGAAAACCTATTTTATATGTCAGAGGTGTCACAAAGCAAGAAATATTAGTGTCAAAGTCACTTTTCTGCTTGAAATGTATTTTTCACAAAAAGCTCGTTTTCTCCCTTTTTTTGGTCAAAACAGGCATTTTTGGTGGAACCCACCTCTCTTCTACAGCTGATTACTAAAGAATGGAAAATGGTAGAAACAAGCTTTTTTTTTGGATGAAAGAAGAGAGTCTGTTCTTCATTTTGGTAGGTTCAGCGTTTATATGATCATAACACACAGTTTTCTGTGGCTCTTCAAAAATGAGTAAAAATGCTCAAAAACCCTGGCAGTGGGGAGTTACCTGATTTGAAAATGGCTGGCAGTGAATGAGTTAAGAAAGGAACATTGCACTAGCATACTGTGCCACATTCATTATTATTCATCTCTGGCTTCCTTCCAGTGTTTTTTGTCCTGCCTCTCTCCCATCAACCACAGCTGGTCACAGCAGATGACTGCCCCTCTCTGAGCCTGGTTCTTCTGCTTTCTTACTGTTAAAAGGGAGTTTTTCTTTCCCACTCTTGCCAAGTGCTTGCAAAAGGGGTCATTTGACTGTTGGGATCTGTATCCTTGTAGGGTATCTGCCATACAATATAAAGCACTTTGAGGCGAGTGCTGTTGTGATTTGGCACTCTGTAAATAAAACTGAATTGAATTGCTTGCTGGGTTCCAGGTTTGGCCAACTGAATGTCTTTATCTAAGTGAATAAATTGGAGTAGTGAAAATATAACAGCAGGCATTAGGAAGCTTAGCTGCTAGGGGAAATGGAACTAAAATTTGGTTATCCACTTGGTGAAGTAAGGGCTGGATGCAACAATCCTTATACGATGAGCTGTTGGGTGCTTTACAGTTGGTGTTAAAAATGTGAAAGTAAATGCAAATCCTCTGCTGCGCCAGCTAACGTTGTGCAGGCATTTGGCATTTGACACTGAAGACCTGGCAAGCGATAAAGACAAAGACAAGAGTGTTAAATTAATGATGAGCAGTCACATTTACTTACTGTACTGGATTCATTCTGTAGCACAAGCCTGTAAAAAATAAATAATTAAAATGACTGACAATAATCCATATGGAATAAGCGTATGGTGTGTATATATGACACATACAACTTGTATGTAGTCACACAAGTGACTCTAGAGAATGGAATTTATGAAGTTTAACATAATTTTATGAAAAAGTAAACTTGTTTGATAATATTTTTTTCTGTTTTTTAATTGCTGTCAGTCTTTTCGTGTCTCTTTTGTGTGTTGCAGTGTTATTGATTTTGCATTCCTTTTGCGTTCTGCATTCTTCCTCAGAGTCCATCTGTTTAACTCCCACACATAAACTAATCTCAGATGCTGAGACCACAAAAAAGTAAGAAAAAGTAGGATGTAAACTGCCTGAAAACAAAAATTTTTCTTACAAGTTGTTGTTTTTATAAAAAATACCATTGCAGTTTTCAGACTTAAATCACTAGACTCAGACAGTATGCGCTGAAGACCTGGCTCCATACAAATGACACGCCTAATATGTTTCTCCTGTAAGGTTGGGGCCAGAATATAGGCATAGTCTTCCAAGAGCTCTCACTGTTGGGTTTATCTCTTTACACACGTCCAATATGAAAGACTTTTTTTCACATGCTCTTAGAGTGACCTCTGTTTTATGTTTTATGACCTGAGTTGTTCCTCCAATGAGTCACATTTTTCATGTTTCTTTCTCATAAACGCTACCTCCTATATTCTCTAGTAGCTGCTGCTGTTGGAGTAGGAGCTAATGCACTAATGTAATACCAAATTGTACAACCAAATACAGCCTGTTATTGTGAATCCTAATAAGACATAAAGACATAAAAGAACAGACTGTACTTTGGTCAATTAGTTAGTGGGTTGAATATGTGGGTTTTGCCCATTGCCAAATCTTTTCTGCCAGTTGTCATCTTGGAGGATAGAGTTCGCTCACAGACTGTGAAGATACAGGACTGCCACTGTTGCAGAATCTCATCTCTGTCTCTCTGCATTGAGATTGCCTCCAGCGATGACAAGCCTTGTTTTTCCCAGTGAAGGAGATCCCACCCCACAACAACTTCCACCAAAGCTATCGATGAAGCAATCAGCATAACACTCTCTATGTCTACTTCACACTTTGCTTACGGCAGATGGATCAAAGGGTCAGAGTCTGGACTCACTGCTAAATGGTGCCAATCAGGCACCAATCAGGCACCTGATTGTCAGCACCGGGTTTCCCAGAAGCTCAAAAGAAGAGTTAATAGCAAAAAAAAGCTTTTTTTCATTGGCAGAGAAGATTTATTTTTCATGTTCAACTTTGTTGCTCACCCCGCAAATGCATTTTCCTTATAAATGTGGCACCAGACTAATGTGTTGCCACCTGCTGGCATAATGAGACAGCAAGAAAAATCTGGAAACTAAACTTCATTTTCACCCTCGACTATTGTAGGACACGCACACATCAATGAAACTAAACACATTTTTGCTATAAATTCAGTTAATTTTAGTTAGTTTTGTGAACACTCATTACAGTTTTAGTTAGTTTTCCTTTTTTTGTTTTTGTTTTCATTCCCGTTAACGAAAATGTTTTTTCACTTCTAGTTTTCGTTATTTCGTTAGTTTTCGTTAACGATAATAACCTTGGAACAGAGCCATTTCTGCCTTCATGACTTTGTACCACACCTTACCTAGTCTGGAAATTGACTTCAGATCCACTGTGCAGAATATACACTGTTCTCTGATGAAACTCAGGTCTTTGTGAAACATGTTAGGAGGCTCTCGGCTTGCAGCTGCCAAACTGAATGGGCGGTGCCTAGTTAGGTGATTTACAACCTTGGTGTCAGGTTGTCAAGCGTTAAAACTTTCAGAACCGTGGACAGCTCCAGCCAAAGGAACGATCGAAGGTTCCACCATTCCTTCCCAACTGATGAAACCGCAGACACAGAATATTTTCATACGCCAGGACTGACTGTAATTAATCAGCATGCATCTTTTATTTTGAGGTTCGAGTGCAAGATTCAGTTTCATAACACATTCAGAATAAAGAACATTCACAGCTGTCTCTGAATTTTCTTCAACTGGAGGAGCCATAAGGGAACAACCGTATGAAGCGCAGACATCACACTCAGCAGACACCATTATGATTTTTTTTTAAAACCAGTCAGAGATCGAGATGGCTCGGCTCCCTCTGTCTCGGCTTCTTTTTATGGTTCTTCTTACTGCCATTGAGGAACTCTGGAGCCTGACAGTGAAAGTGAGAGAAATGGTGTCATCACAGAACAGATTTATTTCCTTGTTGACTCTGGTGAAAAACAGGTGCAGGGATACCAGCTTAGTTTTTCAAAGGTGCCTCCAAGACACAACAGATGATGCTTTGTCGGTGACTCGTGGTTATAGCAGGTGCAGGATTTTCTAGGGGCATTGTGAGTGGCGGACTTATGGCTTTCAGATTTGTTTATTGAGGAAAATAACTGTTGATGAAGTTATAAAGTTCTAGTGCTCCCCACAGGGAGTCGGAAGAACCTGGAAAATAACCCAAGAACAACAGAGCTGTCATGGTCCTGGGTCTTTTGACCCAGCGTTTTAAGTTTGAGTTTATTTTGTTCATTAGGTTATCTAAGTTCATTTGGTTATTAGACTCCTTGTGTTTTCTTCCCCTGTATTTAAGCTTCCCCTCACCCTTCGTGTTTCATGCTGCGTGTCTTATGTTATCAAGTTTGTATTATTATGCCTAAGTGTTTCTAGTTCTTATTATTTCCCCCTCCGTTTCCAACCATGTTAAATCTCCCCTGCTCTTCATGCGTTTCATGTCTGTGTCTTACGTTGTCAAGTTCTGGTTGTCGTGTCTAAGTCTGCATGTTTCCTGTTTTACTTTGAAAAGGGGTCTTGTGTTCTGTGCTCATGCGGTTAGTTTTCTCTTGCCTGTGCATCATTATGTTTATCCTAGTCAGCTGTTTCCTCATGTGTCTCCACTTCCCCTAATCACCTCCTGTGTATTTAAGTCCTCTGTTTTCAGTGTGTGATTGTCAGGTCGTCTGTTGTCCACGCCATGTTTCCTATGCCATGCTTCCAAGTTTCTTGTCTAGGTTTTTCTTATTGTTTGTTTAGATCCCCCAGTTTAGGTTTGTGTTAATTTTGCTTCAGTTTGCCTTGCCCTTTGTTTGTACCTTTTCTACCAGCCATATTAAACGGCTCGCCTTTTGTTAACATTTCAAGTTCTGTTCCCTGTTCCTTGGAGTCTGCGTTTTGGGTCCTTTTCTCAATTCATACAGTCTGCCCTCGCCAGACTGTGACAAGAGCTAACACTTCTGGCTTTTGCCTGCCATGGACCACTTTCCTTGTGATGTACAGAAACTCTGTTGAAGGAGTCCAGCGGAGCAATGTAACTATACTACAATGCCAAGCTGCTTGTCGTGGTCTGCGAGGGCAGACCGTGTGGAGAGTGTGTTTGTTGGACCCAGGTGCGGACACAGACGCAGGAGGCAAAACTTTTGCTAAGCTCAAAACGAGCCTTTAATCAGGGCTGATACAGAAGGCAAAATAACAAACCACAAACTATGGGAATGACAAAACTAAGAACCTAAACTGGGAGTAACTAAAGGCTATGAACGAAGACCAGGACTGAACTATGACAAAGTACTGTGGACAGACTATGAACACGACATGAAAAACTGTGAACAAGATCTCGGTACTGGCACATGAAGGTGTAGGGAAACATGACTGGAGAACGTGACTATGAACATGTCCAATACCGAATCTTGCAAGCTAGAATCCTGACGTGCAGCTAGAAATAACAGGGTGCACGAACAGACGACGCGACACGAAGACACACTGGGCTGAGGAACTACACTGAGGAAGTCATCAAGGAATTAGAGACAGAAGGGGAACACAGCTAGAAACACTGACATAAGACAGGAACATGAACCTTCAGAGTAAAACGGGAAACAAGACACCACTAAACAAAGACGCAGACACGACAGTGAGAGACAGACTAGACACTGAACTAAACCTGCAATAAACATGAGAACACAAAACCTAAGAACTAATCCCTGAACAAGAATAACTGAAACATAGATTCGTCGTCGTGGTCGTCATCATCATCATCAGAAAAGCAAAAACGCACCAAAACATAACAACTCAAAATACTGGGTCAAACTGACCCAGAACCGTGACATTGCTCTTGTATATCCTTGCTATGAAGGTTTGCAGTTACCAAAGTGGTTGCTACATAGACGAATGAGAACAGAAGTGGCCTACAGAATGAGTTATAGCCTGAGTTGGGCATTGCTGAAGGAGGCTTTGCAGTGAGGAATAAGGTCTGACACGGGGATGTAGCTCCTCTACCAGAGGACTGGTACACATTATGCACATTATTTGTTTATCTTTGTGTCTTCACTTTTTGACTACTTGATAAATGAAGAAAAATGTGTCTTCATACTCTTGAGCTGGGCCTAAGTGGGCCACAATGGTAAACTTTATTAATAGGATAAGTGAAACAGTGACAGCTTTTAGCTGCAGCCTATACAAAATGGAACAAAAACAACACATTCTCTGACACTGTCCAAACAGAAATATAGGTTTTATAGGTTTAAGAAGAGAGTGTTGTTTCAGGGCAGATGTATCAATTGGTTTGCCTCCATGGCCACGGATCAAAAAAAGGAAAAATCAGAAGCTCTGAGCACATAAGTAGCTCTTGCTGTCTTGATGATAAAGCAAAACCTTGCTGCAGGGTGTATGGGTCAGCCTTAATGTTTGGAGACTGGTTTTGTTTTTTCTCACAAAAAGAACCTAACTATTGATAATCACAGCAAGCCTAAGGGTCTTCTTACAGTATTTCCCTCTTCTTCTAACTGGTGTTAATGCTTTGCGTGTCATGTTTTCCAATGAAGCACTGCATTTCAGTTGGAAACTTTTAAAAAAAAAAGTGTAGTTTTGTCTTATACGAGGAAACTTTTAGGAAAATAGGAAAGGAATTTTTATTCCTTATAAATATATCTGTGAAATATATATTTGCTGACTCGAGTACACATGCAAATCTCTTGCTTTTGTGCTTTTTTGTTAGGGGGAAATGTAAAACAATACAGCGTTTTTAAAGGTTTAATTGAATTGTAATCCAACCTCGTTTGGCCCCGTCCTTTTTAGTCCCAGACTTTTTGAAGGAGTGTGCATGCAAACGTAAACACAGAGATCACGCTGACCAGATATATTATGCAAGTTTGGCAGTAGCTCATACTTCATATCAGCTCAATTTGTGGCCCGTTCTACAGTCATCTCTTTGAAGCGTGAGTGGTGAAGTGGTGTAGCTGTGGCAGTAATTTGCCCACCCATGCTGCTGTGTGTTCAACTGTGCGGCTTTTACGTATAAATGATGCTGTGTTAGTTGACAGTGTGGCTGATGGGATGGAGCCGAGCTGTCATAACTCTTCTTTACCAGCACTTCATGAACCTTGGCAAACAGCTGACCTCTAAGGCTCTTCCTGCCTGTGAGAGCATACTCTTTGTGTGTGGTGTGCACGGGTTGTGCTGTGTTGAACGCGGCATCATTATGAATATAGAAAGAAAGTGTAGCGGCGGTCTGGTCATTGTCATTCAAATTGCCTATTAAAGAACAGCTGATAAATGATGACTCAGAGTAAAGTAATGAACAATTGAAGGAGACGCCTGCTCCCCTCAAAGGTGAAAACAAAACACAAATCTGACATGTTATCATCAAGCTAAATGGAAACAAGTTAATTAGAGCTAGAAGCAGGCTAAACTTATTTTCCTGTATCTTTCATTTTCAGGTAAAGATGTGCTCTGCAGACCTGTGTTGACAGCATTTTTCACTACTAGTTACTGTACAAAATAATTGCATGGTTAAAGCTGTCTGTTGAATTCCATCCCGCCTCTTATAATTCAGCTTCTGCAGGAATCTCCAGGCGTGTATCTCATCACTCAGCAGTGCCACACACTTTGGCTTCCCTCCAGTGACTACAGTTTTACCACTGCACCCCCCTGACTTAACTTTCACATACATCAACCCGCAATCAGAACTTGGCTGAGCCACCCAATGTGTTGAATTGCACAGCAGTTCCCTGTGATAAGTCCTCTAAGCCTTAGCGATGCAGATTTATGATTGAAATATGTACTGTTCAGTACAGAACAAGAACTGCAGAGTAACGTTGGGCTGTATGCTTCGGCCCAACACCCTTCTTGTGTTCCATTTTAGAGTTTTGCATCCTTTAGTAGCCAAAGAATAGTGTGCTTTTGTCGGCTGTCCCTGGTTTTTCATATATTCAAGCTGCAATTGCATCGAAAGGGATTTACTTTGGATTCTTTTCAGCATTCCTGTGTGGTTGTGTCATGGTCCATCCTGCTGTGACCAATGGCATGAAAAGGCACAACCGAGGCAAGACCACATTGTAAAAAGAGTCTGAGCGTCCGACCTTACTGAAGCAGCTGTCAAGGATTTGGAAAGTAAAGTTTTCTCTACAGTGTTATAGAGGAGGATTATGCCAGACCAGCACTTATTATGGACGGGGTTCAGCCTGAGAAACCTTTTTTAGGAAGAAAATAGAGTGAGGGAATGATGGAGGAAGGCAAGTGAGCTAAAGAGAGAGATATGGAAGGACAGCTGTTAGGGGCACACATCCTATAGAGGGGGGAAATGTGTGTGTTTATGTTGGGGGATCATGCAGGGAGGTGAGACAATGGTAAGACGTGAGCCTCAAGGCTTAGCTGAAGAACAATCAATAGCCTGTCAGGCCTGCAAATGAAGGAGCAATACCTTCATCTTCCCCGGATGTGCAAGTTTCCGCATCTTGTCATTTTGATTTTGCTGTCCCAAAGTGAACATGCGCATGGAGCAGAGATTAAATGCTGTAATGTCTCAATTTATGCATTTAGAATAAATGGATGACAATTTTTGTGCTGCATGCTCTTCATAATCCTTACTTGGTGTTAAACGCAGGATGGCGCGATCCATTGAAGCACAATTTTACCCACAAAAGAGCCGAAATAGACCACTTCACACTACAGTTTAGTGACTGTTTAAATAGTTTTTTAAAAATACCTCTACGCAGAGTGTAACTTTAGACTTGTCCACCAGTGCTGCATTACTTAAGCACTAGTCTTCCTTAGTGGGAGCAAAGCCATCCACAGCTCACTCGCTGATTTGTGCCAGCGCTGGCCAACGGTCCCTCAGTCACAGCTGTGTGAGTTCTGAATGCGCCACAGCTGCGGGACTCATGAGACCCATGAGACAAATGATTATCCATTACCACACACAGCAAAGCAGTGGCTTTTCAACACCTCTTCCTGTGTTTTTTTTTAATTCAAAACAATGTTGTTTGGGTTTGTGATCCTCACTGCAAGGCCAAATATCGTCCTCCCAGGACCTAACCTGAACTTAAAGTGTCGTTCTTGATCTGCCTCAGCAGACAGAGAGCTGTTTGTTAGAATACCAGGGTCACTTTTTGTTCCTTGTCGGATCTTGAGGAATTTTGTCTAAATGCTATGAAAGGGCTATCTGTGTCCACAGTGGTGATACGGTATGTCATGTACTGCATGTTTTACAAGCTAATCTTCTTCCTTAGCAATTGCTGGAAGGATACACATCTTGCATATTGACTTGTATTCACATGCTCCACATGCTGCATACGTACACAAACACTGTAAAGGGCCACAGATGGTAAATATAACTCACAGGGTGACTGATCACATTTCAAGCCAAATGACACTCTGTTTATAGCTATAGGAACATAACTAACTTGGCTGTACGATCACTGATGACCACAAACCAGCATCTATCTCCTGAGCGTGACTCACTGTAGGAATGCTCTTCAAGTTTTATACTAAATGAATGTTGACAGCTTTCCTGTTTTCCTTTGTTTTTTTTCCATGGATGATCTTTAAAGTTGCTTGTCCAGTTGGCTGTCTGCAGTCTCCCGGGAAGAGGAAGGAGACAAGCTTATAATGATGAGGAGTAATGGTGGGACATAATTATATTTGTTATTTGCGTCACTGGAGCCCTAATTAATTCAACTCACTAATGGGAGGAACAAAACTGTCTGTTTTTGTGAGCTGCATTGCTCTTTGGGTTGTTCTTCACAGCAGTATGCACATCCAGTTTTGTTATCTGACTGGTTTCTTATCCTTTCTCCGTCCTGATGCCGCAGTAACATATTAACGTTATGCTTATTCCTCTGTCACCACTTGACTTCTTTGTGTTCTTTTCTACTGTTCTGCCTTCCCACTCAGCCTCACAGTGCTTTTCACTCTCTGCCTGACCTTAGGCCTTTTGACATTGCATCTTTCAACAGAAATTGACAACCCTGAAGGCAGTCCATTCAGTCTTGTGCTTGGCTTGAAATCTTTAATTCAATAAATGTGCTGAAATAAAAAAATAGGCTCAGAAAAGCACTGTCGTAACGATATATTGTAGATTCCATTCCAAGTATGTCTAACCCCAAAATAATATGTGGATTTTAAGTCTGATTAATAGGGCTTTGTTACAAAGGCTGCAAGCCCTATGTGGCCAAACAGTATATGAACAGTACCCACAAATATATTGTAAACCAGACATGCCACAAAAACTACTTTGGATACTTTTTTTTTAATTATTCCAAGAATAAATGGAATTAAAAGTGATGATAATAATATAATAGTAATAGAAGTACACGCACCAAAGAACTGAAGATAGAGAACGTCTTTGCTTACGTCTTACTTAAAGCTAATGTTGTTTCTCATATTGCTTTTTTCATGTATTTATTTCCTTAGTGCAAACTTTCTAACCACTCAAAAGCTGCAGCATAATGCTTGTTGAGGAATGAATTTATCTCCAGACTACAGTACCCACATGTTTAACATGCAGCTTTCAAACCAAGTCTATGTGGACTGAGATAAAACTCAAACTATCCTTACAATTTGTGTCTGTGTGTGTTTGTAGAAAGCACGGCATTGCCATACAGACGTTCTATTGGCAATAGCCTGGGTCATTGTCCTTCATCGAGCTTATGCAGTACTTTTTACACCATACAGAGGGAAACTTTGGCTGCCATTCTTCAAAAAAATGGAAATGAAAATAGCAGCCGTGCCCCCGTAAGTCATCCTGTGGGAAGAAAAGTGACCCCTCTTGTGTGAGATTGATGCGCTAAATCAGATTGCAGACGCCTGCTGCTCCTCTTACCTGAAGGTGCTCACGGAGGACCATCATTCACACTGGAGTGCAAGCGCTTTGATATTCTGTGTACCTTCCTTTGGCTTTTCAGCTTTGTGTGCGTGTGTGTTTTTTGTGTTTGATCTCAGTAGTGCGGTAGACAAACATAGCGCTGAGAGGTGTATTCAGTAGTTGCGTTCGTATAACACGGGCAGGCACATTTACTTTTAAGACTTGTCCACTCACCTTGACATGCTTCTCCCATTTAGTTTGAGGTTCAGATTGAGAAACTGTGTTCTGTCAGGTCTTTCAAGGTCACCTGCCTAGGGCTCACTCATTTAAGTGAGTCTTAGGCCAGCTGGTCCGCTATTCTATAAAATCACAGAGCAACAACTGGAGTGTGCTCCTGAGTAGCCTGCTGTAAACACACGCTCCCTGAGGTTGTGTTGTCAACCCTCTTCAGATTTAATAACAACTCCAGGCTGGTTAGGCAGATGCAAGAAAAGTTAATTCCTTTTCTTTTTTTCTTAAATATGTGTTTTATTATTTGAATGAGTTTGTTTGCATGGGACATTTCAATTTATTGGCTTGAGTAAAAACGAGGTAAGGAATACAAACCTGACTCACTTTTTTTTTTTTTTACAGATATTTGACCTGCCCAGCCAGCAGCACAGTCTGTGTCCTTTCCTAATTCTCACCCTCCTCAGAAAGGTAAGATTTCCTTTTTCACCTGTAGCACCTCCACCTTCCATCTCCTACGACAGTCTGTTAAACTTGCAGCAAAATAAAATGTAGAGCTTCTAATTTCCTACGTGGTTTCAGTAGCTCGCCTCCTTTAGCATCTCCTGTGTAATATTCTGTTTATTAAACAAAGACTTCGAAGCTTTTACCTCACATAAATCTGCATTTCTTAAATGTCATCAACTCCATGCCCAGAGCTGATTGCAATCCAGATGCAACAACAAGGCTGATAATCTTTTCCAGCTTACAGTAGAAACTGAAAGTCGTGAGGTTGAATCTATGTGTAACTGAAGGGGCCACACTGATAACTCCCTCCTGCACCTTGCTTCAAAGAGAATCCCAGCTTAAAGGGGCTAACTAAAATTAGCCAGGCAACAGATAACCTGTGCCTTGAGATCAAAGAGAGGCTGAACTGTCAGGCTCTTTGGCGGCGCCTGTGGTGGCAGAGCTTTAAAAGGAGGAATGCAGAGAGACACAGAGATGGGCAGAAAGTGAAGTAGGCTCCAGAGCTATTCATGCAAGGGGATGAGTGTTCAGGAGATCCAGTATCGACATGTAAAGTTCCACAGCAGGAGATCGTTCATGGAGGTTTTGGACTGAAGGGTCAAGGTTTTGTGGGTTGCACATCACGCTCTTCTCAGACAGTGCATCTGCTACGCAGAAGTCTGAGCATCCTGGCTTTGCATTCAGCAGGGTCTTTGATCACATGTGTTCATATGTTTGTAACTGAGTGGGAGACAGCTTTATTCTAGAGTAATGCTGCTCTGTACTCTGCCACGTCCTCAGATTGTTTCTGGAAGCGTTTCCATTACCAGGAGGATGTGTATATATTTCATGGAACTAACATCCACTATTATTGTATTGTATATACAGAAGTGTGTGTGTGTGTGTGTGTGTGTGTGTGTGTGTGTGTGTGTGTGTGTGTGTGTGTGTGTGTGTGAGAGAGACTGAATGATGTACCCTGCAGCTAGCAGTTCATTAAGTTGCATCAATGGATAAGCACAGCACATCTTACAACCTGCCATCCTGAGGGGATCTAGTCCTTTGGTTCCCTATGAGTGTTAGTGGGTTTGCACCTTAGATACCACACTGGAGTAGTGCTGCACACACGTACGTGTATGTGTGTGTTTGTGTGAGGAGTGTTATTGTTAGCCTCCCTGTTCTTCTCATTGGAACATACCGACTTGATATCCTGCCTGTCAACCATTTACATATTTATCTCCATAGTCAAACAGCGCCACATGCACCCGTGGCCACCGGAGACCTTGTGTCTTTAATTGGCTATTGATTGACTCTGGAAGACGATATATCACAACAAGGTTGAGCGAGTGGGAGTTAGCAGACACGTTGAGCGTGGAGGTGATGGTGCTACTCCGACTGTCAAATCTGTGACTGCATTATTTATACGTCTCTCATATTTATTTATATAGTAAGGATCGGTGATGCAATGCACAATAGAAAGATGGAAATACAGACTCCCTCTTGGACACAGTTTATTTGCATAGGTCGGTGTACATTGGTTCTGTTTAGAAGAATGGAGTACGTGAGCAGAGTCACTGTATATACTCAGAAAGGATGAGGTTTTCGTTTAACTCACTGAAAGCCTTCATTTATTTTTTATGTATGTGCAACTGTTTGCATGTGTGTGCTTGTGTTTCATGTTATATTGTAGAACACGCTGTTAATGTGATATAATGATCCACTCTGTAACACGAATATAAATGGGAAAAACTGCAAATGCTTTAGTTTTCACCTGACAGCTGATATTACACGGCCTTCACTTTCACTTTCTCACGCTTTCCCTGCAATTCTGTATTAAAGCCCATTAGAATAATAGCGAGGATGAGTGAGTTCTAATTTTTCTGGTCATTTATGCTCGAGTGCAGCCAGATCTGGAAACTAATCACAGGCTTGCAAAAAAAAAGAAAAACTGCAAAAAGAAAAAAAATCCAAAAACTTTTCAATTCAATTTTAGTGACATAAATACACAAACTAATGCTAACTTCAGATTAAGATTCAATGTTTATGTGCTGATGTTATAATGATGTTTACATATGTAATACACGTTAAAGCTGGTATAGACAACAAAAGTCCATTATGGCTAAAGTACGTTGTCACGGGAGACGTTGACCAATTGCAGATCTTTTCAAATCAGAACAGGACTCTGTTTTCAAACCACACGCCCCCCACTTGTAGAGCTCTACCAAAAAGGTAAATGGCACTAGAGCATAAGGTTTCAGTCACTATTCAAGCCACAGTGTCCGTTCCAAATAAAAGCTATTGTCGACTCCTACCTTGTCAGTAGGACTCCGGCATGTTTTGATTTGGCAAAGTTTTACACTGGATGCTCTTCCTGACACAACCCCAGATGGATTTGTGTCTCTGTGTGGTTCAGGTCCAACCCATCAGTTGCTAAGCAAATCTGTAAACCTCTATACTAAGATGTCAGTCACAAAGGTTAAAGAGCCACCCTGTCACATAAACAGATACACCATTTCCTGGTTGTTTCTCCAACCTGTTTACTTTGTTTGGCTGGTTCATCTATCCAGACTGCTTAATATATCCACCCAAAAGAGCCATGGGAACCCATCGCTCCGTCATCCTGCAGCCATGCTGCTCCTGTAGGCCAGGTATTGCATCCTAGGAATGTCCCCTCCTGCTGTGCTGCAAACATCCAGGTCCTGTTCCTGCAAATGCCATCCGATTCAAACAGGCTTTGATGCTGTCCTTGCACGTGAATGCTTGTGTGCGTCGAGTGTGTGTACATTGCTCTGTGAATGCTGACAGGCTGCCAGCTTGGGTATTGATCTGCAGCCGTTCCGGCTGGGGCCCAAAGGCCAGGCCGTATCATCTGTCAGTCACTGAGAAGGGCATTACAGCCGTACTGATCTTAGATCACAAATCCCACTCAAAGATAGAGAGGAGAAGGGGGTGGTGATGACGGCGGGCGTGACAGTGAGAGAAGAACGGCAGGAAGACGGTAAAATTGTGATATAAGAGATATGAATGTGACTGTGTGTGTGTCTGTTGCCATTTCTGTTCTGTGTTAAGGCTGCCCTCAATTCACTCCTCCACAGTCTTTGTTGGTTGAGACAAACAGATCTTCTTTAATGACCCGTGGGTGAAGACGAGCCTAAGCTCCTGACCTTTTCACCTTTGCGACCACCCACATGCTTTATCCATCCACACGCACACTTTGTCGCTGTCTCACCAAAGTGTCAGCACAATTACACAGTGCTCAGAGCACAGCACTGATACACCTCGACTAATTTACATGCACTTCAATAGCCATATACACATAATACACATTTACTTATTGCCCCAGGGACAAATAATAAACCATAATTATGTGTGGAAGATATCACAGCTGTGTTCATAATGGCTGTAAAATGACTTCAAAGGTTACAATATCAGTTGAGAGATAAGGGTGTGTATTAAGCTCATTTTTGTGTCTTTTTCTTTCATAAGACTTTAAGTCCCTGCGCTGTTTTGATCTTTTCCTAAATTCTGTTTTCTGTGGCTCCCTCCGTGTTCGCTTGCCGCTGGTATAAAATCTATCCATTATAATCGTGACTCGGATTAGTTTTGATTTCAAGTTGTCTGAAAGGCACCGAGCCCTGTGTGGGTTTTGTTTTGTAAGAGATAGACATCGCTGATTGTATTGACGAGATCCAAGGTCGCCACAACTAGTCTTGCATGACTCCGCTCCGCCGTGCTCCTTCACGGTGATTATTCCATTACTCTAAATCTTCTAAATCTGTTCCCACCACACATTTAGCACGCTGATGGGTCTCTGTGTGCCTTCTGTTTAAACGTTTCATGACAGCAGCCTAAGAATGTGGGAGCTGCTGCAACTCGTAAAGCAGGAGTGCCCATAATGGATAGACAGAGGCCCATTTGGATTTGTTTATCTGTTACCTTTTTATCCCTTTTAATGGACAATTGACCCGTCTCTGCACCGTCATAGTGCATTTTGTGCTGGGCTCAGCTGATGAATGTAAATCAGTGTTTAAATGTTGATATCTTTGCACAATCACTTTAATTTTGGTAAGCTGCTGTGTGGCTGCGTTACAAGAGATACTAGTTCCATTTGAGCTGGCACGTTATTCTTAATGAAGTAAAGCTTTTTCTAGAAATCACGGTGTTTAAAATTTTATTAGTTGGCAGGTTAATTTTATTCTAAACTACAAATACAAATTTTATTTGTCACATACACAGTACAACATATAGTGAACATGCAGTGAAATGCTTGACCTGAACTGAACTGAACTGTGGACAGGGAAACGTTCAAGAAATACGATCCGTTCGGCACTGCTAAAACTTCAGCAAACAATCATCATGTTGTGGAATCCTTAAGCGTAATGCTTTTTACTGTTGTGATATCAATTATGAACTAACCCATTCCAAAATGTCAATGTATGCCCAAGCTGCCCAAACTGACATTTATCAAGTGCCTCTGTGGTGTGACATCAACTTTGAGCTGACTAAATATTTAAAGGTGGTTTGATGAAGAGCTAACAGGCTTTAAATGCATCCATCCATCCATGCATCCAGGGCAGGGCAGGGTCTGGGGACTGGGTCTATCCCAGTTTCCATCAGGTGAGAGGCAAAGTACGCCCTGGACAGTTGGCCAGTCTGTCGCTGGGCTGACAAGACTTTAAATTCAACAGTTTTTAGTCCTATTGCCAGATTTATCAAACACCTATGCAGTCTTCCTCTGCAAACATTTATGAAGGAATGTTTTCCCCGAAGAGCTCGCTGAATTCGATTGTGCTGTCAGTTCATGAAATGTCTTCCCTCCTACAGCGCTATATAAATACAGGCCATTTTTACTAGATATTCTACAGTCAAGTGTGAGTGGCATCATTGCAAAGTGGAAGTGTTTAAGAAACACAGAAACTCAGCCATGAAGTCAAAGACCACACAGAGTTATAGTACTGAGACACTGGCTGCTAAGACACATAGTATGAGAAATTTTCCAACAGTCTGCTGACTCAGTAACTGCCGAATCTCTGGCAGGAGCTTTCTTCTCTCAGGAACTCTCTGCAGGAGGGGGAGATACAGGAGAGGTGGAGGAAGATCTCAGCCTGGGCGTTTACCGTCTTATGTAGTCTGGAAGATGTGTGGTTGGTGGGGTGGGTGCAGTTTTCTCTGTGGTGGGGTTGGGTGGACTGTCCAGGGCTCTGTGGAGCCGGGGGGCGCTACTGCACTGGGCCCCGGTCTGATGGGCCTGGGCCCCCCTTCCCTGGCGGGTCGCGGAGGGTGGGAGTGCCTACTGGGGTCAGCGGGGGAGCTGGCCCCAGGGAGGGGTTACCTGCCCCTCCCTTCCTTCCCTCCCCATCTCCAGCTGCCTCCCTCTTCCCGCTCCTCCACAACCACCCACACATGCAGGGCCTTGGAGTGGGGGTATGTCACCAGGGTGCAGAGGAGGCTACCCCCCCCCCCCCTGTCCCCTTCTGGCTGCCTCTGCCTCAATTTTATCCCACATCTTAGACATTCACATTATTCACACTCTCATTACACATACATATAGGATCTTGGGGGTGGGCACAATCACGGAGTCCAAATCACCATCAGGGTGTATACCTCACCCCTGACGTCGTTGCCCACCTCTCAATTTTAAATACACTTAGTCATTGAGGGTTAGCAGGAGGGACTATGCGCTTACCTGCTGCTCCTTGGCAGGTAGCTCCATGCCCTCCTGGGTTTTAATTGCACCTTAGAACACATATGCATCAACACTACAATGAGCGGGTGGAGGGAGGTTTGGAGTCTTCTCCCACCCCCA
This sequence comes from Diplotaxodon limnothrissa, assembly GCF_057381915.1. Lineage (NCBI taxonomy): Eukaryota > Metazoa > Chordata > Actinopteri > Cichliformes > Cichlidae > Diplotaxodon > Diplotaxodon limnothrissa. The sequence goes on from NC_140602.1 coordinate 3,660,487, forward strand.
TTCTCTGCGGCCTGCTGGAGCGGGAGGGCTAGTAGGAGGAGTTGGCCGTCCGACTGCGGTCTGGGGTGTGGGGCCTCCCTGCTGCTGCGGAGTCGGGGTGGTCTGCCTCTCCCCACCGCAGGGAAAAGGGTAACACCACCTGGGTCTGGGTGCAATTCCCCCCTCCAGGGGCAAGGGTACCTAGACCCGGATTGTAGAGTACGCTTGGGGAGTGTGATTGTGTGTACAGCGTCTCTTTATGTCTGTCTCCACGTTGGTTGAGTGTGGAGTGAGTGCATATGAGAGCATGAGGGTGGGAATGGATGTTTGTGTCTGTGTGTGCCTGTATGTCTGTGTCTATATGTCAGGTTGGGTATCAGACGCCACCTCTCTGGGGACACCTCAGGCCCTCCAAGGTTTGGAGGCCTATCTCCACCCACCACCACTTCCCCTGCCGGTGGCGGACTCCCTCAGGTGTCGGTGTGTTGGTGGTTCTTTGTGTCTGGGGGTGGGCGTCCGGGTACACACCGGCTCACTCCTTGGCGGCCGCTTGTCGGGGCCTGGGGCCTGGGGCTCGCTCGGGCCCCCTTTGGAGGTGGGGTGCCCCCGGCCTCTCGGCCTAGGGCTCGGTCACTCAGGCGCAGCTGGGGGCCGGCGGAGCTCACGGGCGCGTCACTGCAACCCCCCCTGGCTTCTGCTCCGCGGCTGCTGAGTGAGCCCTCATCTGGGACTCTCCTCAGCTCTTACTGGAACAGTGGCGCGGCTGCCCCTCTGTTGGTCTTCCATGGTCTCTTGTGTTCTGGGGGCCTCTGGATGTCTGGAGTTTTGATCTCCTCCATACCCGCTTCACACCCTGGAGGACGGGGCTGAGGCCCCCCCACACTCCCTAGCAGATCATTACATGGAGAAACCTTTGGAATGCAAGCATGCTGATCCACACAGGTATGCACACATGGGTATTCACAGACGCGGACTAAAGCTTTCTTGGCTGCTGCCTCAAAGCACACTGTGCGCTGTCTATCTTGCGTGCTGCACAATATCGTTTATTATTTAGTAAATATTGATATCTATGACTAGCTAGTTTATTGTGATGGTGCTTTGTTTTCTCTATTATTATGTTGCTCTTTGTTGTTTGCTGTCTCCTCTGTTTGTTTGTTTGTTTGTTTGTTTGTTTTTTCTCCATACAGGTGACCCAGGAGTTTTTTTTTTTTTTGTCTCTCTTCCCCCCCCTTCTCACCGTCTCTTCTCCCCTTTGGTTTTCTTTCTTTCTCTCCCCCTCTCTCTCTCATTCATTCCCCCTGTCCTATTTATTAAAAAAAAAAAAAAAAAAAAAATGACAAAGGATGAACTGAAGCTCTGCCATCACGTAATGTCGCATACTGCTGTTTCTGATGTCATTTAGAAAAAAAAAAAAAAAAAAAAAAAGTAACTGCCGAATCTCAAACCTCCTGTGGCATTAACATCAGCTCAGAACTGTGTGCTGCAAGCTTCAAAGCGTGGCTGAACAGCTCTGTAGATGTCATATGAAGGTGACCCACCACTTTTGCCTGTACGCTGTGGGGGTTTTTTTTTTTTTGGTGCTTTCCTGTTATATATTTTGTTTCCCCCCCTAACGTGGAAGCTGGTCAACAAAACGAACGAAGGATCTGTTGAACTTTAGTTCAGTTTTGGAAGATTAAGGTGTTTTGCATGACTCATTGTTTTCCATAGCTCATGTAAATGATTTTTCAAGTGATGGATGTGGCTGTATACTGTAATTCAATATATTCCTACTGTATACGCCATCCTAATAACACTTCATGAGACAACTGAATGTGCATTAGCCTGCATGCCTATAATCACACGGAGTTTGTATTTTATATTCTTTGCACCTAGTTTAGTTTAAATATCATCTCATGGCAGTCTATAATTCTTGTTTCCTGCTGTTCTACTGCTGTTCTACCTAATCAAACAAATTTCCCACGTGTGACAAAACAAATTTCCCACGTGTGGGACTAATAAAGGTTATCTTATCTTATCTTATCTTAATCATCTAATTAGCTGTAATAAAGGATGTGCTGTGTATCTGCAAAATAATTCTTCCAGATGTTCCGGATAACATCTGTGCTCTTGCGGGGGAAAAAAAAAAAAGAATAACGAAAGGTCAATTTCTTTTGAAGCATATAACACATTTACACACAGAGTTACTGAATCAAAACCAGCTCTCGCTGGGAGATATCGACTGAAAACAATCCTAAAATGAGCTAGAACATTTTGTAAGAGCTTCACTAACCACTGAGGGATCAACAGAGATGACACAAATAGTCTTATTTGTTACAGACACACATGAGCACTGAGTATGATTTTTACACTTCATCACAATTTGGTTTTATAATGTGCTTGCTCATAAAATGTGTTTGAAAAAACATGTGGGTTGAATAGAGACCAGTTTTTAGGAGGCATCTCTAAAGCAATTAGTCGAGCAACATCTTGATACAGAAGCAAGCAGATCAACTCATTAGTGAAAAAATATCACAAAAGCAAGTGCTTGAAACAAGCTAATTAAAATTTAAAGTAAAAAAGTGAAAATCTTTCATCTTGGTTTTATCCCACTTCTCTTAAGCAAAATATATATCAAGACCTAATCTATCAGAGCTAGGCAACTGAGAGATTATAACTGGAAACCTAATTAGTTGCAGTTGATATAACATCAGCTCGATGTGGAGCTAAAATCAGTATCAGCACCATGAAGCCCTGTGCAGGAAAAGAAGCGAATGGGAGGAAAAAGGAGACAGTCATCAGATCTTCCAAATGAAACCTTCTCAGAGTGCAACCTGTTCCTCATTTGTCCAAATGTGTGTTGATGTTTTCCTCCTAATAGACATCATTAAGAAACAGCGTTTTCTTTAATACTGTAATGATGACTGCTTATCTACTCCTGTGTTCCTCTGTGCCACATTAAAAGTCGATCTCACTATGGCACAGAGGGCTTTATATGACTTTATAGACGACTGTATATGGCAGTGCAGAGGAGTAGCTGTGTGTGTTTGTGAAAGAGGAGGAGGAGAAATTTCATGGTGTCCAAACAGATCTGTGTGTCACCATGGTGAGGTGACGGGGCAGTCGCCACGGAGTCTGTGTGTATGTGCGCGCGTGTGTGTGTGATGCAGAGTGGTGTTTAATGGCTGGAAGGTTGAGTAAGGATTAATGTGAGATTTCAACCCAATGAGCCAGGGTATTTTTTTTCTGGCCTTGACAGGCATGGCCTCTGTCAAGGCCTAATGGCATGTGTGTGTATTTGTGTGTGTCTGCTAGAACATGTGACCATTCATCCTTTACAATATGATTCATGTCACTTCCCTGTAGCTGCGGGCCAGTCTACATGAAAAGCTTTTACTCCATGTTCCTTTTCCTTCCTGTTTCCTTTCCGGATTGTCATATCCACCCTAATCCTTTGACAATAGAAACCATATTCATAAATTTATCCTTTTGCTGGCACAAGCATCATCATTGTATCTAAATGTAATATTCAGTTTAGCTGATATAATCTTTTTTTTATCAAATTCCATCCTGGAGAGAATGTTGACACTGTCCTGATTTGATATGCTGAAATTCTTTTAAACAACAGATTATGTGGTGTTATAGGTCTATGTCTGGTTTAATCTCTCCCTGCTTTGGAACTGTCTTTGTGTGTGTGTGTGTGTGTGTGTGTGTGTGTGTGTGTGTGTGTGTGTGTGTGTGTGTGTTGGGGTAGATTTGGAGCTACCGTGCTCTGAATCCCAGAGGGCTTCATACAGCACATGCAGATAGGCAGATGGGATGTTTTTAGTGATCCTGTTGAATATCATCACTAATGCCAGGGATGATCTGAGATCAGGGGTAACCTTTCACCTCAGAACCAGTCTGCGACAAAAGGAGGCTGACCTGGTTACTGTATTAGTTGTATTTAAAGGAAGCACATGACAGTCTATATAACTTGAGTGCTGTTATGAGTAGCAGATGTCCTCCTGGAGTTAGCAAATACATATTTAGTACCTATTGAAAGTGTTTTCCCTACAAGAAGATTCATAATTAATTTTGTTTTTTAAGTATTCTTACTTATTTCATTATATAGTAAAGGCATTTATACTTGGGCTGGAAGAAGATTAATGGTTACGACAAAATTTTATGGTTAAAGTTAGAGAAAGAAATGCAGGAGTCACAGTTATTGCTTGCAGCATCATTTCAGAGACACATCAGTTGCATATTCACCCATACTGCACAAACTGATGCAAAGATGAATCTGCAGGAGTTGCAAGTTTATAATCTTGAGCAGAAAATCTGTGTTATCCTGAGGCCAAATATGATCCCGATAAATTATGAACGGAGTCAGCGGCTGAGCTACCCAAAACACGCAAAAACACTGTTTGGTATGTCTGCTTCTTGCTATCTTACAGGTAATTTTTACACAGCTGGTAAATTGGCTATTGAACGTCTACAAATGTGATTTGTAGTTATTTATGTTTTTTAAATACTGCAAGAGTAAAGTAATCAAGTCCTTATGCCAAGGCTGGAAATTAGGGGTCTGTTTTGGAGGTTGGTGCAGGACCATCATATAGAATACGGATGTGTTTCCTCAGGATATGGTATATCCCCGTCTAATGCCTGATATTGGCCTACACAGAGTCACAGACTCTCTTCCAAGTATGACTCGTAGGTAGGGATGAGTACCGGTATCCGGTGCCATCATGGCACCGGTTCTGTCATAAACGGTAGTAACCAGACCGAAAAGCAGCGCACATTTCGGTGCTTTATTTCGGTGCTTTTTTTTCCTGAGCTGTGATACACTTTAGATTCCAGCCAATCATTTTACGTTTCCGAGGATAGTAGGCGGGCCCAGGTATGTAGGTTCTTTTAGAGCAGAGCTACAGATTAAAAATGCCCAAAGCGAAGCGGTCAAAAGTCTGGCTGTACTTCACAGCAAAATATGCAAACTCAGCAGCAACAAGTGCTTTAAGCTGAAACTGTGATACTGTCAAAGGAGGTAACACCTCGAATCTGATGAAACACCTGGAGACGTATAGCATTTTGTTAAAAGCCGAGAAATGCGCCGTATTTGATAGCTTGCTGTGAGACCTCACACCGAGCACATCTACTGCGGGTGTGGTGCCTGTTATCAGACCCGGAGTTAGCAACATCCCCCAAAAACACGAAGAGCAGAGTCCTGGCCCCTAGCCCTGCCAGTGTAGCAGAAATGATGAGGATGATGATGCAGCAGCCGTTCTTCTCTGCGTGAGTAGCTTAATGTTGTTCGTGTGTAATTTACGTTGAGTACGCTAACTGCGTTATTACATTAATGCATGTAAGGTGAACTAGCAAACACCGACGTAGTTACATGCGGCTGTCTTCTTGTTTAATGGCAGATACTCCCTTCACCCTGGCCAAAAAGGCTAAAAGGACCAAAGAAAAAGTGGAAAACAGTTAAACGTGAGAGGTTTTTGGACAAAGTTTGTGTTTTTTTTCCATTGTTTAAGCACTGCTTCCAGCCAAGAGTGATGCCATATATGCCCTATAGCTGCAGAAAAGGCTAACATTGTTATCTTTTTACAAAAAACAGCTGAACATGAGAGGTTTTTGGACAAAGTTTGTGTTCTCCATTCTTTAAGCACCGGTTCGAGCACCGTTTAAGCACCGGCACCGGTTTGGCACCGGTATCGGATCAAACCTAAACGTTACCCATCCCTACTCGTGTCTGTCAGGCTCGTTCGGCTGTAGGGATTTTCTCTCTGTTTATGAAAAAGGAGATTATCTTCAATGTTTGCTTTGTGTCTTCTGTCGCTGCCCATTAGCCGCTGCAGTATATAAACATGTTTATATTACAGAACATATGAATTATGTTTTGTATGTTTTTACGTCTCTTCTGGCCCCATGAGAGAGAAAACAGCGATGAGGCTAAGGTATGATGCTTGTCCCTAGCAAGGCTTCTTTTGTCTGAAGATCATCTACTACCCAAGCCTTAAGAGGATTACAGCGTTATGACACTGAAGTGGAAGCAAAGTTATTATATCCTTCTGACAACAAACCTTCATTCCTCCACATAAGCAGACTACGAGCGCCTATGCATTACTGAGCACATATGTCACAAGAACCCGGTGCTTACGGTTCACCGCAGCCTCACCTTGCCTGTGATGTTTGATTTACGATCCATCTAAACTGATTTCCGTGCTGTGCAATCAGTGCTAGTCATGTGTTTAGCATTCTTTATGGGATATTTTGTTATTTAGATTTACGATGAAGCCACTGTTCCAAAGCCACCGCTCCATCTCTCCAGTGCACAACACATGAAGGTTCTTCTACCTCGTGTGTTTCTGTCACCTCTGTGTCCAACGCGCACACAGATACATTTGTTTGTGTTCGTGCAACCTTAGAGAGAAAAACAGGGAAGGTTTTTAAAGGGATATTAAAAAATGGTAGTGCACAAGTAAAAATGAATTGAAAAATGAAAGAGGCACGAGAAGGACAACCAGGTGGTGAGTTTGAGACTTTCCTCTACGTTTTGTGTACATGTCTGTACTCCAAATTGCCACGAGCTGCTACATAAATTGGAATGGAAACCACAGCTGGCCGTGATAAATCCCCTCTGATTTCTTTGTGGGAGAAGTTAGGAGGGGGGGATTTTTTTTTAAATCATACATTGCAGTTTTCCATGTGGACTTATAAGTTTCTACTTTCATATAACACCATTATTTGGCTCATGGCTTTCAAAAAAAAAGGGTAGGGTGGGGAGAGGGGGAAAACCCCCCCAGTATTTCTATAAATAATGGTTTGGTTTCTCCTTGGCAACCTTCGAGGCTGAGCACCTGGCATGTAGCACACCCTAAAGTGTCTTTAGAATTTATCTGGTCCTGCACCCAACAGTATTCATCACAATGTAAAACACTGTGCCTCTGCAATACATCATAATCGGGCCACAGGGCCACCGTAAATCAAAAGTACAATGCCCTTGACGTCTGCACTTGGCCCATAAAACAGCATTTTTCTCTTCGTGCCCAGTGGATGGTGTGAGATGCGTGCTGACCATCCTGTGTGTGTGCGTGCATGTTTGGATGTGCCGTGTCTATATGGGAAGCTATAGGGAGTTTTGAGTGGAGTCCTGGATAATAAGCCCGCATTGTCTGTGTCTACATCTGTCTGAAACCTGACTGAACAGTGATTTATGATCTCTACCGGCTCAGTGACTTTAGTCCAGATTCGGTCTGTGAGCTGTACAGTCAGTTATACTCTTCTACCAGGAGTATTTACATGTCACAGTTTCTGCCAGTATATTTTAAGCCTGGTGGTCTGTTAGGCCAAAGCCGACCCCCCATGCCAGGTCTGTGCTCCAGGGATTTTACATTTTTTAAACTGTTAAATCAGCTGAGCTATACAAGTAAGAACCAGGCAAATGTTATGAGTGAACATTGTTTTTTTCCTGCTCAGTTATGTCCACAAATCAAGGTTGGCTAAATCATTTATATCCATATGTAAACAAAGTTGAATATGATTCAGTGCTTTCCTGCCGCTGTAAATATAAACACATTACTTTCCAACATCACAAGTTGGAAATGACTCCCTTTCCTCCCTTCACACAGAAGGAGAAAGCGAACCTATAACAGGCCTCTTCTGTCTGTGCCACCACGCCACACAGTTAGCACTGTTATAGTGGCTGTATAGTGCTGAATGAGTCATGTGCGACATTAAATTCTGCCGCAGCTCCTCTGGCAGAAACCTTTCAGGCGGTCAGATGTGTCTGTGATATTTAAATTGACGAGGCACGTGAGCAGATGTGTGCCAAATTCATTTTTGATGCAGGATGAGGGATTCATTTTAGCAGAAGTCTATTGCTGTATTAGCATTTAAGAGTGTAGAGAAAATGAATTTAACTTTTCGATTGACTTAACAGCAGGAAAACGATGGTGGTGGTCACATGTGTCCAGCTGGTTTCCACATATGTGCCTGTGCCTGCTGCACATCTAAGAGCAATTTATTCTCATCTTCTTTAATTTCCTGTTCTGTTTAAATATCTTGACTGAAATTTATAGTTTATGAATTCATGTTTTAGCACAGCAGGGCTTTTACCTTTTAAGGAGAGTCAAAAGGTTTGGTTCTTTTGCGCTGTTTAACGAAACAGGAAGCATGAGTTAATTTTAAAACACACACAAAACGGAATATTCTCAGTATGCCGTGTCATTTGTATGCTTGGCGAGAGTTTGTTCTCTCTCTGGGGATTACAGAATAACTTCCACTAAACTCCTGTAGTTGTTGTCAGCCTGCTGAATAGCCCACAGAAGTACAAGCAGCTGAAAATCTGCAACAAGCAGAGGGTGCAGGAGCTTTGGCAGTGGATTAAACACAAAGCCTTGGGCACGCGGAATAAACTGCTCTAAATTGATTTGGGCCATGCTGTTTTTACTGAGAATGTTGCTAATTGCTTTTCATTAATGCAGTTCCATTGCCTATGTACTTGGTAATAGTTCAATAAACCTCTTTTAGACACAATGCTGATTCATTTGCTTAAAAATGCTGTTAGTAGTACCAGTTAAGAGGGTGTGTACACATTCAGCTGGTATAGCACTTCACTGATTCCAAGGTTGATTGTGCTGTTTTTGGCGTAAATACCCCGTGCTTTAGCAGCAGTACAGAGACATCAGTACAGGCAGAACTAAGAGGGGAAATCAGCTAGTTCACAGGGATAGCTGTTCGCTAACAACACTTGGATTTGGACCTCAGAAAAGAACATTTTCAGATTGATTTTTAAGGTTATTTTGAGAAGGATTGTTCCAAAGCACCAACATTTAACTATTAAACACAGATATAATACTGTCTGTTCGGCTTCTCATTCATAAAAATGTTTCAGACGACCACATAAAAGTTTAGCTGTTGTAAATCTGGGTGTGAAAACAAATTTAGCGTCAAGTGTGTTTTACCAATTGGAAAAATGAAAAACAGAGTGAGGGCTGCATCATTAAAGCAACGATGTGCTGTGACGGAAATAGAAGGGGAATAACAGACAGTGTTCAGCAGGGGATTTTACACTGCTGGGAACTACACAGCACGATCACCTGCAGTGTTGTGTGGAAAAACTGTAAGGCAGCGATTTGAGTGAGAAGATTATCTTGGAACAACAGAAGTGCTGAAGTTTGCCTGTCAATAAAATAGTGCATTGGTATGCGTTGATTATAAAGATGCGGGTGATTTGAGTAGGGCTGATTTTGGAGCTTTATGTTTAATTTATTCCTGTAATTATTTGGTGAAGGCTGTGAGGAATATTATCTGTCTTTGCAGAAATGTTGTTGGGAAAACTAATTTTGACCTGATAATGGCATTAAATGTTCACCTAAAGCAGTGCAGGTCTTCTTAATGAGGGCCCTCAATCTACCTAATACTTGTAAAAACACTCAAAACGTCACGGTGGCACTCGAGGGAAACCAGATCTCTCCTCACAGGATTGATCCTCTGAGGACCATGAATGGCTGTAAAAGTTTAATGGCAAAACCTCAAATATTTGTTAAGCTATACTAGTGTATGCCATGAAAATCCAAGCAGGAGAAGGCGACCGTGGCTCAGGAGTTGGGAGTTCGTCTTGTTCGCCTTGTAATCGGAAGGTTGCTGGTTCGAGCCCCGGCTCGGACAGTCTTGTGTCGTTGTGTCCTTGGGCAAGACACTTCACCTACCGCCTACTGGTGTTGGCCAGAAGGGCCGATGGCGCAATATGGCAGCCTCGCTTCTGTCAGTCTGCCCCAGGGCAGCTGTGGCTACAACTGTAGCTTGCCTCCACCAGTTTGTGGATGACTGGGTGTGTAAAGCGCTTTGGGGTCCCTAGGCGGGACTAGTAAAAGCGCTATACAAATACAGGCCATTTACCATTACTGGCATGAACAAGTCTCAAGCTTAACTCTCTAAATATGAGTTGACATCAAGCATGACCTGTGACTTCTTGGATATATGTGATTACATACATCCAAACAACCAGTCAGGTATTAGCTAGAGCAAAATGTAACCCCTTAGAAAATGGAGGTAAAATATCTAACATGTAGTTATTGCCGTATCAGAAATGCAATGTCAAAGAAACTTGTCAAAACTTTATATGTTGACAATTTAGAGATGTTGTATATCTATTGTATAATCTAGGGCTGCACAGTGAATGAATCCCAATCTTGGTTTCCCATTACTAAATGAGCATGATCTAGAGATGTTTACAGTGCATGCCAAAAGCAAATCAAGCTCTCTTTAAATCAGGAGTGTTTGTCTGCATGTGTCGACTGTTCTGTTCTGTTTTCTTTGTATCATTGTGGGGTCTTTACCTTAGAATACAAAGCACACTGGGACAACTGTTGTTTTGATTTGGTGCTATATAAATAAAACTGAATTGAATTGAAATGAATTGTTCCCTGCACTGTGCACCGTTACGTTTCCTGGATGTCATCTAAGTAAAACTACGTTAAACGATACATATACAACAAAATTCAGATGTCGGGCTCAGCAGAAGGTGAAGAGCTGATCCCTCAAAATGGATCATCATCCGTTGTTTGGAAATACTTTGATTGGATTGGGAAGCGATGTTACCCATGAAGAAATCATAGATAAAGAAGTCATGCATGTCTGTACCACCAAGCAGCACCACTAACTTATTTATCTGCAGGAAAAGACACTACAGACTGCAGTATAGTTAATACATGAAGGCCAAGAAAAACAGTGCAAATCATCCAACAACTCAGACATCCATGAACCTGAGCCTCATCGTTGTGTTCATTCAGCTCACAAAGATGATGCAGTTGCATTCTCTTTGCCCAAAGACGTCTGTCCACTAAATACAGCGACCATTAAATGTTTCAGGATAATTGTCAACATACTGAACAACAGAGATGTTTTTCACGACGCACAGGTGTAAAGATCTGTGTTGTGTGTAAAAGGAGAAGGCTAACGCAGCTGCAAAGTAGTTTACTACAAATTTTATTCACATCACTCATGCAGGTATAAGTGATGCATGTGATGAAACACTTTTAATGGTCATTTATTTAGAGAAAAATGGAGTCATTTGTTTTAAAATATTCCTCATTAAAATGAGCATTTTACTTGGACAGATTGTACCTGGCTTCTTCTAACAGTCCTTCTCTGGGCATCGATTAAACCTCTAAAAACTCATCTCTCTTCATCAAAATAACATATTTAGTGATTTCTTTTCTCATACATTTAGGCCAAGGGATTAATTTTAACTCTGCAATCTTCATTTAGCATTGCAAGGATCTATAAAAAATGAAATGTGAAAATTAACTGACACGTTCTCTGGCTGAACAGTTTTGCTAAGAAGATAAAGGAAAACTATTCTTCACTTTTTAAAACAGGAGGAGGTATCATTCTGTCAGAGGAGAGAAAAGGACATAGAAAGGCCTCCTAGGTCTAAAACTATCAAATAAAGCTTTTATAAGGATTAACACCTGTCAGGAAGCCTTTTATCCACAGTAATTTAGTAATTATATATATTAAATATTGATATTTTTATTCTATTGACAGTACACAGCAAACCTTGGTCCCTGAGGTCATGTGACCAGGGCTTGCTTGCTGTCCAGCACACGAGGCTGAAAACAAAAGGCGACAAAGCTTTTGGAACTGTGGCCCCCAGATTGTGGAACTCTCTCCCTTTGAGCCTGAGATCTGTGGACTCAGTGGTCGCTTTTAAAAAAACAGCTAAAAACCCATCTTTTTAAACTTGCTTTTAGTTGATTTTTATTTTTAGGTTTTAGCTTCTTTGAAGCACTTTGTGATTTTTATCTTGAAAGGTGCTATATAAATAAAGTTTTACTTTTACTTTTACTATTCGCAAGTTAAAAATATAAAGATATCTAACTGTATTTTATATTCTGCTAGCAAATGTGAGCTGATGGATCATTTCAGGCAACAAAAAAGGCAAAACCTACAGGCTGTATTTGGAGGTGTTTCACACAGCAAAAGGACAAAAAAGGCCAAGGTCACTATATCTGTATATTACTGCTTCACATTTGGCCCAAATGCAATCATGAAAAAGCTTTTTTGCATGAACTTTGGCCTGTGAGTGCCAGCGATAGGGTTTTTAATCAGGGCACGTGATTTTATGATTACCGTCCTGACGTAGAGAGACTTGCAACAAACAGGAAAAAACAGTGCGTCTGTAATCCTCTGCATGCTCAAGCTTTATGAACAAACACTATCCTACAAGTGGTTGCAGCATGACGCTCAGTATTTATGTTTGTCGAGTGTCTTCCACGAGTAATTACTTTACTGTCTTCCACCCCAACACTGAGCTTTTGGTGGAGCTCAGAGCTCTTATGATTCCACACTGTGTTTTCTACGTTTTGACCACCCACCAGCTCCCCTCCCGCAGTAAACTCACCCCACACATACACACCTGCTCTCCTCTCAGTGCTCTCAGCAGGCCTGCTGCCAGTCTCCTCAGCAGTCAGCCAATCAGTCCCTGCTCTGTAGTTTAGATCAGACAGTGCTCCCCTCATTGGCTGACTCAGAAGCAGGCAGCCAGGCTCGCAGCAGTGTTTGGAGAGAGTGGTCCTCAATTGTTTTGTTGTAGAATCAAGCATCCTGTATTCAGGGCAGGGCTGTTTCATTAGTTTAATGCTTCACCAGGTTAGAGGCTTCATTAGCTAAATGTACCCTTTCTTCTCTAATCAGATCAGCAAAATCAGATCAGCCTGAATCATCAAACACTATTTTCGTATAGTAGATCACCTGCAGTATCAAATACTGGAAGTAGCGTGGTTCTCTGAGATTTTTTTGAAAACTCTTTCTGGGTTTCATATTCCATTTTTCCCACATCTCCCTCTTTCCCATCTTCTCATTCAAAGGTGTACAGTTATTGCTTTTCCCCCCAAAAGATTGTGCATGCCAAATATGTCAAAAATGGCTTTTTTTCTGCGCTCCTGTTCACTTTGCATTCTGTACGTCTCTACTTCTGTTTGTCAGTGTTTGTGTGTTTCCTTTTCCCTGTTTTCTCATTCATTCCTGCCCAGTGCTGCAGTCATGGCGAGGAATGAATCCACAATTTGGCTCGCAGTATTTCTCAAAGGACTCTGAGGAGAAAACTCAATCTTTGTGGTTAATTCTAAAAAGACAACTAAGGACTTGTGTGAACGTAGCCTGCAAAAGTCAGCAGATAACCATTTTCTGCATCAATCCAGGATTTTAACATCGCTGTTGGTGTTTGGTGACTGATGATTTGTGAACATTGTGCAACTAAGATGAAATGAATAACTCTATTCTGCTACCAAAAAAGGGGGGAAAGTCTTAAATTTTTATAAGCTACATCGGCTGTAGCTCTTTCTAGACCCTCTTTATCACTCTAATGTTGAGCCCATGGGTATTCTTGAACCTCTGACCTCAATTCATATTGCTTTTCTTTTCGCAGGCTGCCTTCTTCCTCTGGTGCGATGGAGGTGAAGCAAATTGATAAGATGTCCTGATAGTTAATTTGGTAATGTTGCCGGCTGTTCATTTTTGCCAGGCAAAAATGGATTTCTGAGGCTTTTTTGTTGCTGTCTTTTCACTGCACTGCCCTTAAAAATGTAGTGCAGTGTAGATTCTTCCTATTTCTTTGTCTATGAGTGTACAGCACGGCAATATTTCCATGCTTCTCCATGTCTTTCTGTCAGTGTTTTTTTTTTCAGTAAATAGTAACTGATTTCACGGTAGAGGTTCAATCTAATCAGTCCAGACATTAAACTGTGTCTTATATTTCCTGCTGTCCAAGAAATAATGAATTCTTTGCAAGGCTGATGATTAAACAGAGTACCTGACACACATGAGAGAGAAGCGATAGCACAGTAGCATGAACACTGCAATAAACCACATAAAAAAGGAGGAAACATTACATTCTATTTGCATAGTAATTCATTTTTGCTCTCTCTCAAAACTCACAAGTGTTTCTACTTAATCAGAAACTGATAAATAAGTAATAGGAACTAAGCCTGCTTTCTCTGCTCTTTGGGAAACTGGCATGGTTTTGAGTGCTTCATAAACCGAGTATGTTGGACTATCGTGAATTGCTATGATTTACTTTTTTGATTGTTAGTAAAATAGCCTTTTTGTTAGGGCTGCACGATTAATCGTTAGAAAATCGCGATCTCGATTCATACTTATGTGCGATCTCATTTCCAAATGACAACGATTTAAAAAAAAAAAAAAAAAAAGATGACGACGATTGTACCGCATTTTGATCCGGGACGTAATCTGCTTGAAAACAAGCGCTCACTCTTCCTGCGCAACAAATGACAAGGGCGGAGCCTTATACCACGTGATACAGAAGCTGTGCCGTGTGATGCTAAAATTAGCAGGGAAAAAACAACGGAGAGCACGTCAGGGATGACGAGAAAGTGACAGGAGAAAATCCGTCCCGGTCAACCACCCAAACATCAATAACGGGAACCTTACACAGCGCTTCCCTATACACGTCGAACTCCCGCAGGCACAAAGAAATTAGAGGCTATCACTTATCACCTGACCAAAGATACGGCTCCCATCAACACTGTGCAAAACGAGGGATTTAGGAAAATGATCAACACCCTAGACAAACGCTACACAGTGCCGTCCCGCAACTATTTTTCTATTGTTGCACTACCTGCTCTAAACACGCAGTGTCGAGCAACGGTGGAGACGGAATTTCAAGCAGTACAACATTTTGCAGCAACAACAAAACGTGAGACATTTGTTGTTTTTATGTTTATTTATTGTTTTTATGTTCAGTCTCAACTGTTACGAAGTTGTTCTGCAGTTAATAAGTGCAATAAATATTTATACTGGAATTATTATACTGGAATTTATACTGTATACAATAAATATTTATACTGGAAAAGAAAATCGTGAGAGAATCGTGATCTCAATTCTAAGCCAAAAAATCGTGATTCTCATTTTATGCAAAATCGTGCAGCCCTACTTTTTGTACATTTTTTCATTTGTCTCATTAAAATTGACGTCTAAGTAGTTTTTGTTATGTGTCTGCCACCAGATAAACACCATATAGGAATCACATACCTTTTTTAAAAACCTTTTAAACTAAAACAATGTGACATCTTACACCATGTCATTATTTAGTTAACAAAACCCAAGTCAAAATGGAAACGCGGTATTTGAAAAGCTCTCATAGGAATAAAGATGGTAGGTAACAGCCAGCTGCTGTTAATGAAATGTGCTTGATTATCAGACAGTGTGAGCACTTCTATGAAAGCAGAAGTTTTGCTGGTCTGGAGCACTGAGGTGTCTTTTAACAAAATGCCAAGGAGGAAACACATTAAGGATGGAATTGTTATTTCCTATTAATGGTTATAAGGTCATTTCCAAACAATTTAAATACCATCATTCTACAATGATAAACATTATTCATAAGTGAAAAACATTCAAAACAGCTGTTAATCTCTCCAAAAGTAGACATCCTAGCAAATTCACCCCAATGATCACAGAAAAAAAAAAACAAGAGTAACTACTCTGACTCCTTAAGGGGCAGGGATAGCTCAGTAGTTAGAGTGGTGGCCCCATGATCGGAAGGTCAGGGGTTCGATTCCCCTGAACAGCTACCCTGAGGTACCCCTGAGCAAGGTACCGTCCCTACACACTGCTCCCCGGGCGCCCAGTGGCTGCCCACTGCTTCACTGAGTGAATGGGTTAAATGCAGAGAGGGATTTTCCCCACGGGGACCAATAAAGTACACTTTCTTCTTCTTAAGGCTACGTCCACACGTACACGGGTATTTTTGAAAACGGATATTTTCCGTTTTCGTTTTAAAAAATAATCCCGTCCACACGTAAACGCAGAAATGAAGGAAAACGCTGCTATGAACATGCCAAAGCAACAGGTGGCGATATATTCCTAACCGTGCAGAAATGTTGGCCAATCAGAAGTCTAGAAGCCTCGGTGGGAAATAGTAAACAAAGCTGGGGCATAGAAGCAGAACCGAGTCGTATGTGTGGAGGGACAGTAACTGTGTGTATATGTAAGCATTTAAACACTGCAGAGAGTACAAGTAACAGTAACAGTATTGTAGAAATTCATTTCACTGAAACAATAACGTGGCGCACAGTGTGACGTCAAAAAAGGCGCACACCTTTGACGCTGCGTTTTCTCCGTTTTTCTCGTCCACACATAAATGCAACAATGGAGTTTTCAAAAATATCCACCCTGGCCGGAGTTTTTAAAAATCTCTGTTTTCAGTGACCGAAAACGTCGTTTACGTGTGGACGAAAGGTGCAAACGCATAGAAAAATCTGCATTTTCTTAGTTAGCATGTTAAATATTAAAGCTTATGACAGTACAGTAAGGGTTGCAAGGAGGAAGGAATAAACCCAAGTGGTGTATGCGAGCACCTGTCAGCCTGTCATGGTAGTGAAGTGTTGGTGATTTGGGTTTGTTTGGCAGCCACAGGACCTTGCACCTTGCAGTTGCTGAGTTCACCATGAACCAAAGTATTCTAGAGTCAAATGCGAGGCCATGTGTCAGATAGCTTGAGCTTGGTTGTGGTGATACAACCGGAGAATGATGGCGAGCACACCAGAAAATCTACAACAGTGACCCAGTCAAAAGTCTAGACCTCAACCCAATTCAAATACAGTGGGACCTGAGGACAGCTATGCAAAAACAAATACCTGCAAAGCTCGTGAGGTTTTCAGGATGATAGCCATTCAGAAAACGATTATTTCATAAGTTACTGCTGCTGAATGGGGTTCAAGCTATTGAACAAGCTATGGGGTGTTCTTAGATTTTCATGCATCTACTTCTGAATTTTGGCTTTGTGTTAAATAACCATATGTCTTGTGATTGTATTTGACTAATGGTAAGACTTGTTAAGGACCAGATGTGTTTTTGTGTATTATTTTCTGGGGGTAGCTGTAACTCAGGAGGTAGAACAGGTCAATCCCTTGGTGCTTCCACTCTGCGTTCGATATATCACTGGGCAAAATACCAACTCCTGATGCATCCATCAGAGTACAGATGTGCGTGAATGTTAGATTGAACAGAGAAAACTGCTTGTGTGAATTTTATTGAATGCTTTGAAGCTCAGGTAAAGTAGAAACGCGCTATAGAAGAGCTAGGTCCCCTGCCTGCCATTTTGCAATTACTTCATTAGGTCTACCTTACTAGTACCGGGTTGGACCCCCTTTTGCATTCAGAACTACCTTAACACTTCTTAAAGATTCAGCAGGATGCTTCCAGCACCTTGTTGAATTTATGCATAACACAGTTGCACACATCAGTGATGTGAATTTCCTGTGTCACCACATCCCAAACGTGCTCCATCAGATTGAGATGTGGTGACTGTGGAGGCAACTAAAGTAGTTTAAGACCATCTGAGCTTTGTTACATGACATGCTATCCCACTGGAAACAGCCATCAGAAGACGGGTATGCTGTGGTCATAAAGGGATGAACATGCTCTGCAACAATATTTAAGCAGACTGTGGGGTGTTTAAATGATGCTAAAGTGGTGCTAAGGGCCCGAACTTTGCCAAGAAAATTTTCCCCACGCCATTACACTACCAGCAGCCTGATACAGGGCAGGATGCATTCATGTTTCCATGATGTTAAATTCTGAATCTGCCATCTAAATGTGGCAGCAGAAATAGATACTCATCAGACCAGGTAATGTTTTCCCAATCTTCCTTTGTGTAATTTTGATTAACTTATTTGAATTACAGCCTCATTTTCCTGTTCTTAGCTGACATTAGTGGCACCCATTATGGTCTTTTTCTGTAGCCCATATGCACATATGACATGTGTTTTCAGAGATGTGCTTCTGCTTAGCTTGGTTGGAACTGGTGGTTATTGGAGTTGGTTCCTGCCTTCTTATCAGCTCGAAGCAGTCTGGTCATTCTCCTCTGTCCTGTGGAATCGAGGTATGTGCATCTGCCATTCCCTGGATAATTTCTCCTTTTTTGGACCCTTCTTTGTAAATCCTAGAGATGGTTGTGCAGGAAAATCTCAGTAAATCATCAGTTTTTGAAATTCTCAGATGAGCCCATCTGGCGCCAATAACCATGCCACATTCAAAGGCACTCAAATCATCTTTCTTCCATATTCTAATGCTCAGTTTGATCTTCAGCAGGTCATCTTGACCGTGTCTACGTGCCTAAATGGATTAAGTTGCTGCCATGTGATTGGCTGGTTAGTTATTTGAATTATCAAGCTGTTGAACAGACGTGCGCAATGAAGTGATTTTTTTCTCTAGCTATATTTATTGACTTTAAAGGGATTTCCAAACAAATAGTTGTACTATTATCTAGTTTACTTCTTTATTGTCAAAATTGTATATTTACAGTAATACCACTGTAAGCAATAACCTATTGGTATTACTGTGGTTTCATGTTGCTTTCTGTATTTCAAAGCAATCTAGACATGCAAAAAGAAAAGTCTCCATGAATCGTAATGGTACTACACTGATATATTTTATATATCTGTATTCTTAGAATTGATTGGTTGTGATGCTTAACTCGGTGTTAATCTCCAGAGGTGAAACCAATGGGACAGTGCCAGAAAGTACAGCGTTGTCACTTTAGGCTGCCTCCAAAAGCAAGTCTGTCCCTGTCAGCTACCACTTGCTAAATAGCATTAAACAGTATTTGTATGGTTTAGATATATAATAATGCAACCATTATCCATGGGCTTTTAAGGCTTAATGGCAGGGTGCTTGATTGACAGGTGTGCTGACACAGGGTGCTGTAGTGGATTGCTGTCTGCTATAACTCACCTCCTATAATTACAGTCAATTAATTAGATCTTTACACCATATTTAGTAAACCCATCCCATTTCGGACTTCAGTTTTGGTGGGCAACATTCTACTATTTAGGACTGCACAATTAATGACATTTTAATCTTGATCGTGCAATATTGAAAAAACAAAACAAAAGCAAATCGGTACCTGACCATACGCTTACATGTACCAATCACAGGTTTTCCCTGCAAAGCGTAACTTGAAGTTTCCTCGACTAGCCTGGATGAGTACACTAGCGCTGCAGAAAGCAAACAGTTTGTTCCTCAAAACAGATAATTTCCTAAAAATGTATATATAAAGTATATAAATGTGCAGTACCTTTACCTGCACTCTTTGGGACAGAGATCTCTGCTGGAGCCTCTCACCCAGTTTGGGGGTCACTACCCCAAGTGGTCCAGTTATCACAGGGACCACTATTGCTTTCACCTTCCACATCTTCTCTAGCTCTTCTCTCAACCCTTGGCATGTTCCTTCTTCCTTATGTTTCTATCACTTGGTATAGCTATATCTATCACCACTGCCTTCTTCCTCTGCTTCTTCTCTCTCCCACACACGTCACTATAAGACTGGACTCTCACACGCACCACCACACATTTCCTATAATCCTATAATTCCTATAATTTATAATCTCTTCTGCTATTTGCACATTCTTTACTGTAAATTCCTAAGTTAATTTGTAAATTTTGTAGTAAATTGTAAATATTGTAAAACTTTTCTTCTGTCATTTAATGGTCGGGCATTGTACAGCTACAAGCATTTCACCCCCATGTCATTCTGTGTATGGTTGTGTGTGTGTGTGTGACAAATAAAATTTGAATTTGAATTTGAATTTGCTTGTCCACCACTACTATGTCCTTTTGGTTAGCAATCAGTTACAGACACACCAGTTTGTCTGTCTGTAACTGAAAGTTTTAGCTTGGTCATTCTCAGCCACCCTAGGAACCATATTCTGTTTTGATCTTGGAACTCTTCCAGCCCATACCGGTGCCAAACCGGTACTTTTGAAACGGTGCCGGTGCTTAAACGGTGCTCAAACCGGTGCTTAAAGAATGGAGAACACAAAATTGGTCCAAAAACCTCTCATGTTCAGCTTTTTTTTCTTTGTAAAAAGATAACAATGTTAGCCTTTTCTGCAGCTATGGGGCATATATGGTAGGGCTAGGGGCCAGGGCTCTCCTCTTCGGGTTCTTGGGGGATGTTGCTAACTCCGGGTCCGATAACAGGCACCACACCCGCAGTAGATGTGCTCAGTGTGAGGTCTCGCAGGAAGCTATCAAATACGGCGCATTTCTCGGCTTTTAAAAAAAACGCTATACGTCTCCAGGTGTTTCATCAGATTCGAGGTGTTACCTCCTTTGACAGTATCACAGTATCAGCTTAAAGCACTTGTTGCTGCTGAGTTTGCATATTTTGCTGTGAAGTACAGCCAGACTTTTTAATCTGTAGCTCTGCTCTAAAAGAACGTACGTACCTGGACCCGCCTACTATCCTCGGAAACGTAAAATGATTGGCTGGAATCTAAAGTGTATCACAGCTCAGGAAAAAAAAGCACCGAAATAAAGCACCGAAATGTGCGCTGCTTTTCGGTCTGGTTACTACCGTTTATGTCAGAACCGATATCGGTACCCATCCCTACTCATACGATTGTTGGGGTTCTGTCTGTTTTCTCTGTGTTAAAGGGTCTTTACCTTACAATATAAAGTGCCTTGTGGCAACTGTTGTTGTGATTTGGTGCTGTATGAATGAAATTGAATTGGAGTGGAAGGATTAAAAACCACTCATGTACATAATATCTTTTCTACACAGAGTTTGGTGAGGCCTGTCCTAAAGGAGGGAAGCGCCATCATTTTTCTTTTCTTTTTACTGCCTGGTGCAATCTTATTTCTGTCCTCCTTTGAACCAGAGTATGATAGACTAGCTCGACTCAAAGACACGCACAGTGTAGTGCTGATTCCACAGCTCTGGTGGCAAACTGTTTTCTTTGGTGTCCATGTTTAAAAGACCATCCTGTTCACATATCTTGAGTAAAGGATGGAGTAAATGAGAGCTGTGGTTTCATCCCTCTCAAACCTAGTTTTGATCATCAGCAAGATGATACGAGACAGCTTTCAGGTCACCATACAATGTGGCTCATGAGCAATAACATAAAGTCAAAACTGACACATTTTAGAAACATGAGTTTCATTTTAAATAACTAAGTTAAAAATAGCAGGAGCACATGATGAGGTCTAGCATGAAGCGGTGTCTTCCCTCCAAGCTGACCTGACCTTAGGCCTTTATCCACACCTAATCAGGTGTAGACCATAAGCAATTAGCGCCAGGCAAAACAGAAAGACTCTTGCACTGGTAATTCCAGGAGAATAGGGGTTACAGAGGGTCACAACAGTATATTACTATGTATATTACTCTGTATGCCTGTGTACATCTCAATACAACACCGCACTACGACAAAACAAGAGGAACCATTATGTAAAGTAGGAATGTGTCATATATTTAAAAATTGACTGCAGTGTATTTTTAACATGATTCAGCAGCCATGAGGAATAATTTTCTGCAGCCCCGTGGAGATGTTGTTTGCTGTGTGACCAAAGGCTTTGCTAAGCTCATTTGATGCAAATTCATTCATTCATTCATTCATTTATTCATTTTCAGGCACAACAAATACCTATATTGAACATAAAATACACAAAACAAAAAACAAAACTTGCCTGAAAAAGGAGTGGGACGAAGAAAACTTATTAAATCCCACCCCTATACTCACTCATCAACAAAAAAAAACAATAAACTTCCCGCAGCTACGCCCATCATTGCATACAGACCCATCAACAGCCCCGGGCAGATACAAGCATCTAAGCGGCAGCTCGCAACCAACAATTAGAGCCTTCATAACTGAATACAGAATATATAAATTATAAATTGCATTACCACAGGTAACAGGCAGTAATAACTACAAGTAACAGACACACATACATATACATACATATATATCTACACACACAAGTACATATATGTACATACATACGCACACTTTATTTTTTATTTTTTATTTTGGAATCCATACCAGCAATGGTAAGAGGACAGACATTACAGAGCACACTAAAACCCATCATTGAGTATACTGTGACCAGACCAACTGTTTGTAGAGAAATTTAAATCTATGAATATTTTTGCATTGTTTCAATTGTAAACTCAGACTGTTCCAGATTTTCACACCACATACAGACACACAAAAGCCTTTACGGGTTGTTCGAGTTCTGGGTAATTTGAATTCTCCAAAGCCTCTCACATTATAAACCTTTTCTCGAATTTCAAATCTAGTTTGTAAATTTGCCGGTAAAAGTTTAGTAAAAGCTTTATACAAATTTATGGATGTATTGTAATTAACCAGATCCTGGAATTTAAGTAACTTTGCCTGAAGAAAGAATTTGTGAGTATGTTCTAGATAACCAGCCTTGTGAATAATACGCAGTGCTCGTTTCTGTACTGTGACTAATGGATTAGTTGTATTTTTATATGTATTTCCCCACACTTCCACACAATATGTAAGATATGGAAGAACCAGGGTACAGTACAGAGTACGAAGTGCATCTTTATCAAGGAATTGTTTCACTTTGTTCAAAACTGCGAGGCTTCTGGAAATTTTGGTTTTTATGTGTCTGACGTGGGGTTTCCATGAAATTTTGTTATCAATTATAACTCCCAAAAATTTGTTTTCACTCACATTATCAATTGGTACACCTTCAATGATAATTGGTAATTCTATATTATATTTTAAATTACCAAAAAACATTGCTTTAGTTTTATTTATATTTAATGATAATTTATTTATGTCCATCCATTTTTTTATTAATTTTAGCTCCCTGTTTACGGTCATTACAAGATCAGTATAATCATCGCTACTGAAAAATATGTTGGTGTCATCTGCGAACAGTATGAGTTTAAGTACTTGAGAAACATCAAAAATATCATTTATGTATACATTGAAAAGTTTTGGTCCCAACACTGACCCTTGGGGAACACCACATGTAATACCAAGTTTCTCTGAATGGTAATGCCCTATGCTAACATATTGTTCCCGACCTGTTAGGTAACTTTTTAACCAGTTACCAGCTTTCCCTCGAATACCATATCTTTCCAATTTATCCAGTAAAATTGAGTGATTGATTGTGTCGAAGGCCTTTTTGAGGTCAACAAAAATACCAACTGCATATTTATTTTTATCCAGTGTATCAGTAATTTCTTCTACTGCCTCAATTATCGCCATTGAAGTGGTTCTTTGCGTTCTGAAACCATACTGACCAACATTTATTATTTGATGTTTTTCAAGGAATTTTTCTAATCTTGAATTAAAAAGTTTTTCTAGAATTTTTGAGAATTGAGGCAGTAGAGAAATAGGCCTATAATTGGTAAAACTGTGTTCGTCATTACTTTTATATAGTGGTATTACTTTCGCAATTTTCATTTTTTTTGGAAAACAACCGGACTGAAATGATAAATTACAGATATATGTTAAGGGACTAGCAATATTCAGAATAACCTGTTTAACTACAGACATATTTATGTCATGATAATCCATTGAAGACTTACTTTTACATTTTAATGTGATATTTATTACTTCTTGCTCATTTGTAGCTGAGAGGAACAGTGAAAAGGGATTTGATTTTATATTACTGATATTTTCATTTTTATGACACGGGATGTCTGCTGCTAGTTCAGGGCCAACATTTATGAAGAATTTATTGAACCCATCGACAATATTACTCATGTTGTGATTTTCACCATTTGCATCAGTAAAATATTCAGGATATGATGTTCCAGAAGATCCTTGTTTAATTAAGTTGTTTAACACATCCCAAGTTCCTTTTATATTGTTTTTATTTTCATATAATCTTCTTCTATAATAAAGTTGTTTGCTCGTTCTTATAATATCAGTCAATTTATTTCTATATGCTTTATATCTTTGTTGATTGATTATATGAGATGAACAACAGCTAAACAATGAGACACAAAATAGGAAAGTGTAAAACATTAGCATAATGTTTTTGACATCCTTCAATCGAAATCTAATCAATATAAACGGGACCCTTCTGTTTGAGTGGACAGTACTAGTGACAGCTATAGTTTTTTTTTAACAGTTCCTCATTTATTGTGATTGTGACGCACTTTATTTGAAATCAACTGCTTCCAAGATATCCACTAAAATGAGAAGGTGTGCATGTAATAATAAGGCTGAGAGGTGTCATGTTTATGAGTGATTAATTCCTGACAGCTCCTCCCTGTGGGTGTCAGGTGACTGATACAAGTACAGTGTAATGTAATGTGTGCACTGATGCGAAACCTTTCCATTTCAGGAACAATAATGAAACCAAACCTTCAACAAATTTAAATGAAGGCTGTATGTGGATGACAATAGATGAAACCAGGACAATTTGAAAGTGGGTCTAAATTGTTTTTCATGCTGTACAAAAATGATATAAGTTCATGGCATCACACAGTGCACGTTTGAGGGTCTTTCCTGGGATTTGCTTACTTTCATTGCCTCTAAAATTAGAGTGAGGGAAATTATTATTGATCCCCTGCTGAATGTGTAATGTGCTCACTTTCAAAGAAATGAACAGTGTCTCTTTATATGTTAATTTCATGGCGAAAGGCACAATAGCAACCTAAAATCCAGGAAAAAAAACACATTACATAAAACTTTTAAATTGATTTGCATGCCATTGAGTTAGATATTTCTTAATGTTGGTCACCAGGTTTGCACAGATCTCAGGAGGGATTTTGGCCCACCCCTCTTTAAAGTGACTCTGTAAACCCTTTAGATTTCCTGGCTGCCACTCGGAAACTCAAGGCTTCAACAGATTTTCTATAGAATTGAGGTCAGAAGACTTGTTAGGTCACCCCATAATCTTAATGTGCTCGTTCTTTAGCCACCCCTTTGTTGCCTTGGCAGTATGTTTTGGGTCATTGTCAGTGCCTTCAGTGTTTTGGCTGAGGGAAGATCCCGTCCAAGTTTTTACAGCCCAATCCAATGACCCCTCAATGTCATCAAGTTGTCTTGTAGCCTTAGCAGAAAAGCAGCCCAGTGCACTGTGGGGTTGCTGTTCTTTGGGTAATACTCAGGATTTCTTTTCCTCTAAACACAGTGGATTGAGTTGATGCTAAGGAGCTCCATTTTGGTTTCATCTGACCGCAGCACTTTCTCCCAAGCCTTATCTGAGTCTTTCAGATGGGGTTTCTTGAAGAGGGGGAACTTGGAGGCACTGCAAGATTTGAGTCTATTGTGTTGTAGTCTGTTACTGTGTTATTAGTGACTGTAGTCCCAGCTGCTCTCAGATCACTAAGTTTCTCCAACGTGGTTTTGAGCTGACCACCTTTGCAGGGAGCTCTATACCGAAGGCCATTGATGGTCGTTTTATATAATATATATATATATATATATATATATATATAAAAACACCCAGCACGCCCCTGCGGGCGGTTTATCCTTCAAGCTCGGGTCCTCTACCAGAGGCCTGGGAGCTTGAGGGTCCTGCGCAGTATCTTAGCTGTTCCCAGGACTGCGCTCTTCTGGACAGAGATCTCCGATGTTGTTCCCGGGATCTGCTGGAGCCACTCGCCTAGCTTGGGAGTCACCGCACCTAGTGCTCCGATTACCACGGGGACCACCGTTACCTTCACCCTCCACATCCTCTCGAGCTCTTCTCTGAGCCCTTGGTATTTCTCCAGCTTCTCGTGTTCCTTCTTCCTGATATTGCTGTCATTCGGAACCGCTACATCGATCACTACGGCCGTCTTCTTCTGTTTGTCTACCACCACTATGTCCGGTTGGTTAGCCACCACCATTTTGTCCGTCTGTATCTGGAAGTCCCACAGGATCTTAGCTCGGTCATTCTCCACCACCCTTGGGGGCATCTCCCATTTTGACCTCGGGACTTCTAGGTTATACTCGGCACAGATGTTCCTGTACACTATGCTGGCCACTTGGTTATGGCGTTCCATGTATGCCTTGCCTGCTAGCATCTTGCACCCTGCTGTTATGTGCTGGATTGTCTCTGGGGCATCTTTACGCAGCCTGCACCTGGGGTCTTGCCTGGTGTGATAGACCCCAGCCTCTATGGATCTTGTACTCAGAGCTTGTTCTTGTGCTGCCATGATTAGTGCCTCTGTGCTGTCTTTCAGTCCAGCTTTGTCCAGCCACTGGTAGGATTTCTGGATATCAGCCACCTCCTCTATCTGCCGGTGGTACATACCGTGCAGGGGCCTGTCCTTCCATGATGGTTCCTCGTCTCCCTCCTCTTTCTTGGGTTTCTGCTGCCTGAGGTATTCACTGAGCACTCGGTCAGTTGGGGCCATCTTCCCAATGTATTCTTGGATGTTCCTTGTCTCATCCTGGACTGTGGTGCTGACACTCACCAGTCCCCGGCCCCCTTCCTTCCGCTTAGCGTACAGCCTCAGGGTGCTGGACTTGGGGTGAAACCCTCCATGCATGGTCAGGAGCTTTCTTGTCTTTATGTCAGTGGCTTCTAGCTCCTCCTTTGGCCAGCCTATTACCCCAGCAGGGTACCTGATCACGGGCAGGGCGTATGTGTTGATGGCCCGGATCTTGTTCTTACCATTCAGCTGACTCCTCAGGACTTGCCTGACCCTCTGCAGGTACTTGGTGGTTGCAGCCTTTCTAGCGGCCTCTTCATGGTTCCCATTTGCCTGCGGGATCCCCAAGTACTTGTAACTGTCCTCTATGTCTGCAATGTTGCCTTCTGGTAGTTCAATCCCCTCAGTTCTGACTACCTTCCCTCTCTTTGTTACCATCCGACTACACTTCTCCAGTCCGAAAGACATTCCAATGTCATTGCTGTATAGCCTGGTAGTGTGGATCAGTGAATCGATGTCTCGTTCACTCTTGGCATACAGCTTGATGTCATCCATGTACAGGAGGTGACTGACAACTGCTCCGTTCCGTAGTCGGTATCCGTAGCCAGTCTTGTTAATGATCTCACTGAGGGGGTTCAGGCCTATGCAGAACAGCAGTGGGGACAGAGCATCTCCTTGGTAGATCCCGCACTTGATGGTAACTTGTGCTATGGGCTTGGAGTTGGCCTCTAGTGTTGTACGCCACATCCCCATTGAGTTCCTGATGAAGGCTCTTAGGGTCCCATTGATCTTGTACAATTCTAGGCATTCCAGTATCCAGCTGTGGGGCATTGAGTCATAGGCCTTCTTGTAATCAATCCAGGCAGTGCACAGGTTGGTCAGTCTGGTCTTGCAGTCTCGGCTGATTGTTCTGTCTACCAGTAGCTGGTGTTTTGCACCTCTGGTATTCTTGCCAATTCCTTTCTGTGTCCCGCTCATGTATTGACCCATGTGCCTGTTCATCTTAGCCGATATGATGCCTGACAGGAGCTTCCATGTAGTACTGAGGCAGGTTATTGGTCGGTAGTTGGAGGGGACCGGTCCCTTCTTGGGGTCCTTGGGGATCAGGACCGTCCGGCCTTCAGTTAGCCATTCCGGGTGTCTCTCGTTAACTAGCAGCTGGTTCATTTGTGCTGCCAGACGCTCGTGGAGTGCAGTCAGCTTCTTCAGCCAGTAGGCGTGAACCATGTCGGGCCCTGGTGCTGTCCAACTCTTCATACTGGAGACCCTTTCTTGGATATCTGCCACTGTGATGGTTACTGGACCCTGTTCAGGGAGGTCGCTGTGGTCTGCCCTCAGATCCACTAGCCACTGAGCATTGCCGTTATGGGTTGCATCCTTCTCCCATATGCTCTTCCAGTATTGCTCCGTCTCCAGCCTTGGTGGTGCTGTTCTCTTATTGTTCCCTTGCCACTGAGAGTACACCTTTGCTGGTTCTGTGGAGAACAGCTGGTTTATTCTCCTGCCTTCTATCTCTCTGGTGTACCTCCTCAAGCGGCTGGCCAAGGCTGTGAGTCTTTGCTTGGCAGTTTCCAAGGCCTCAGGTATGGACAGCTTGCTGTATTTCTTAGGCACCTTATTTGTCGCACCTTTCTGCAACTCTGTTAGTTGGCTAACCTCCCTCCGTGCTACTTTGATCTTGCCCTCTAGCCTCCTTCTCCATGGAGGGTACTGCCCCTTGTGGCTGTTCAACTTGTAACCAAGCATCTCACTGATCACTGCTGCCGTGTTGTAGATCAGCTTGTTAGTGTCGGTAATTGTGGTTGTAGGTATTGCCCGTAGTGCTGCATTAACATCATCTAGCAGACCTTCTGAGGGTACTTCACGTAATCTTGGTAACCGGCTACGGGGGATCCAGGTTTCAAGCTTGGCCATGATCCTATTTTTCAGGTCAGTTCCTCTCGCATTCAACGATCCTTCTCCTATCGCACTTGGGGCTATGTACCCAATCTCGGGTGGGGGTGATGATATCTCCCCCCTGACCTGGCGTCCTGACTCCTCCTTGCCGTAGCATTTGTGTTGTACCTCGTCAATCTCTAGCTGTGAGAGCAGTCCCTTCTTTCGAATGTTGGAACACTGAGCTACTAGTTGTTTCGCCGTCATTGTGGATGTTGGGTATCGAAGAATCCATAGGTCCCTCATCCTATTCATGTAGCCCCTTCCGCCGGGGTTACTTGCGTAGTAGCATTCCAACAACGCCCTGTTTTCGTCCCTTGCCCACCGATGCCTTCTTGTTCCAGTAGCCACTTTTCGTCAGGGTGCCCTGGTTCCTCAACACCTGACGCGGACCTTGTTGATCCGGGCGACGTCCGAGCCGGCATGCCTTCATATTTATCTGTCTCGCTCATGTCTGCGGTAGGCTTGCTTAGCATAGGGGGTCTAGCCTTAGGACCCTTACTGGATACAGACGCCCCAGGCAGGAATCGAACTTGCGATCCTCTGTTCCAAAGGCGTGTAGTTTAACCACTACGCTATCCAGCATATATATATATATATATATATATATATATATAGATATATATATATATATATATATATAGATATATATATATAGATATAGATATATATATAGATATATATATATATATATATATATATAGATATAGATATATATATATAGATATATATATATATATATATAGATATATATATATATATATAGATAGAGGAACTGACCTGAAAAATAGGATCATGGCCAAGCTTGAAACCTGGATCCCCCGTAGCCGGTTACCAAGATTACGTGAAGTACCCTCAGAAGGTCTGCTAGATGATGTTAATGCAGCACTACGGGCAATACCTACAACCACGATTACCAACACTAACAAGCTGATCTACAATACGGCAGCAGTGATCAGTGAGATGCTTGGCTACAAGTTGAACAGCCACAAGGGGCAGTACCCTCCATGGAGAAGGAGGCTAGAGGGCAAGATCAAAGTAGCACGGAGAGAGGTTAGCCAACTAACGGAGTTGCAGAAAGGTGCGACGAATAAGGTGCCTAAGAAATACAGCAAGCTGTCCATACCTGAGGCCTTGGAAACTGCCAAGCAAAGACTCACAGCCTTGGCCAGCCGCTTGAGGAGGTACACCAGAGAGATAGAAGGCAGGAGAATAAACCAGCTGTTCTCCACAGAACCAGCAAAGGTGTACTCTCAGTGGCAAGGGAACAATAAGAGAACAGCACCACCAAGGCTGGAGACGGAGCAATACTGGAAGAGCATATGGGAGAAGGATGCAACCCATAACGGCAATGCTCAGTGGCTAGAGGATCTGAGGGCAGACCACAGCGACCTCCCTGAACAGGGTCCAGTAACCATCACAGTGGCAGATATCCAAGAAAGGGTCTCCAGTATGAAGAGTTGGACAGCACCAGGGCCCGACATGGTTCACGCCTACTGGCTGAAGAAGCTAACTGCACTCCACGAGCGTCTGGCAGCACAAATGAACCAGCTGCTAGTTAACGAGAGACACCCGGAATGGCTAACTGAAGGCCGGACGGTCCTGATCCCCAAGGACCCCAAGAAGGGACCGGTCCCCTCCAACTACCGACCAATAACCTGCCTCAGTACTACATGGAAGCTCCTGTCAGGCATCATATCGGCTAAGATGAACAGGCACATGGGTCAATACATGAGCGGGACACAGAAAGGAATTGGCAAGAATACCAGAGGTGCAAAACACCAGCTACTGGTAGACAGAACAATCAGCCGAGACTGCAAGACCAGACTGACCAACCTGTGCACTGCCTGGATTGATTACAAGAAGGCCTATGACTCAATGCCCCACAGCTGGATACTGGAATGCCTAGAATTGTACAAGATCAATGGGACCCTAAGAGCCTTCATCAGGAACTCAATGGGGATGTGGCGTACAACACTAGAGGCCAACTCCAAGCCCATAGCACAAGTCACCATCAAGTGCGGGATCTACCAAGGAGATGCTCTGTCCCCACTGCTGTTCTGCATAGGCCTGAACCCCCTCAGTGAGATCATTAACAAGACTGGCTACGGATACCGACTACGGAACGGAGCAGTTGTCAGCCACCTCCTGTACATGGATGACATCAAGCTGTATGCCAAGAGTGAACGAGACATCGATTCACTGATCCACACTACCAGGCTATACAGCAATGACATTGGAATGTCGTTCGGACTGGAGAAGTGTAGTCGGATGGTAACAAAGAGAGGGAAGGTAGTCAGAACTGAGGGGATTGAACTACCAGAAGGCAACATTGCAGACATAGAGGACAGTTACAAGTACTTGGGGATCCCGCAGGCGAATGGGAACCATGAAGAGGCCGCTAGAAAAGCTGCAACCACCAAGTACCTGCAGAGGGTCAGGCAAGTCCTGAGGAGTCAGCTGAATGGTAAGAACAAGATCCGGGCCATCAACACGTACGCCCTGCCCGTGATCAGGTACCCTGCTGGGGTAATAGGCTGGCCAAAGGGGGAGATAGAAGCCACTGACATAAAGACAAGAAAGCTCCTTACCATGCATGGAGGGTTTCACCCCAAGTCCAGCACCCTGAGGCTGTACGCTAAGCGGAAGGAAGGGGGCCGGGGACTGGTGAGTGTCAGCACCACAGTCCAGGATGAGACAACGAACATCCAAGAATACATTGGGAAGATGGCCCCAACTGACCGAGTGCTCAGTGAATACCTCAGGCAGCAGAAACCCAAGAAAGAGGAGGGAGACGAGGAACCATCATGGAAGGACAGAGCCCTGCACGGTATGTACCACCGGCAGATAGAGGAGGTGGCTGATATCCAGAAATCCTACCAGTGGCTGGACAAAGCTGGACTGAAAGACAGCACAGAGGCACTAATCATGGCAGCACAAGAACAAGCTCTGAGCACAAGATCCATAGAGGCTGGGGTCTATCACACCAGGCAAGACCCCAGGTGCAGGCTGTGTAAAGATGCCCCAGAGACAATCCAGCACATAACAGCAGGGTGCAAGATGCTAGCAGGCAAGGCATACATGGAACGCCATAACCAAGTGGCCGGCATAGTGTACAGGAACATCTGTGCCGAGTATAACCTGGAAGTCCCGAGGTCAAAATGGGAGATGCCCCCAAGGGTGGTGGAGAATGACCGAGCTAAGATCCTGTGGGACTTCCAGATACAGACGGACAAAATGGTGGTGGCTAACCAACCGGACATAGTGGTGGTAGACAAACAGAAGAAGACGGCCGTAGTGATCGATGTAGCGGTTCCGAATGACAGCAATATCAGGAAGAAGGAACACGAGAAGCTGGAGAAATACCAAGGGCTCAGAGAAGAGCTCGAGAGGATGTGGAGGGTGAAGGTAACGGTGGTCCCCGTGGTAATCGGAGCACTAGGTGCGGTGACTCCCAAGATAGGCGAGTGGCTCCAGCAGATCCCGGGAACAACATCGGAGATCTCTGTCCAGAAGAGCGCAGTCCTGGGAACAGCTAAGATACTGCGCAGGACCCTCAAGCTCCCAGGCCTCTGGTAGAGGACCCGAGCTTGAAGGATAAACCGCCCGCAGGGGCGTGCTGGGTGTTTTTTTTTTTTTATATATATATATATTACTCGTTACCGTACAAATTAATTTATAGCTTTTATGTATATTTTTTTATGGATTTTTGGTTTATATTCTTTCTGTCTCCATTCAAATTAAGCTACCATAACAATAGAGATTGTTAATTTCTTTGGAAGTGAGCAAATTTATAAATTCAGCAAGGGATCAAATGGATTTCCTCCCACTGCATATGATATGAAGCTTTTTACAATTAGCATCCAAACTGTTTTTCAGACCCATTTTCAAAACAGTTGGAACATTTTGTAAAGTTAGGGAAAAAAGATTCTAAAGATCCATTTTCACCCTATCAAATTGAAACTAGTAAAAAGACACAATGTTGCATGTTAACTGTGAAAAACTGTTGTTCATAAGTGTCTTTATAAAAATTGAGACCCATTTAAAGCGACATGCTACAAAAAATTTGGGACAAGAACAACAAGATACAGGGTTGTGTAATGATATAGGGACACAGGATGATGTGGTCAAAACTAACAGTTTGTCAATAGTAAATTCTCTAGTTTAAAACTGTGAAAAAGGAGGAAGATGTGAGAAAGACACACTGTGGAAAAGAGCCAGAGATTAATAACAATGATTAAATGCAGAGTGGAGTGAAGAAGAAACCCAGGCCTATCACCTGATTCATTCAGCCCCGACTAAATGCTTTGTCCAAAAAGAAAGTTCCAAGCCTAATCCTAGCAGTACAGAGGGTCTGTCACCTGAATTCAGACTGGGAGCTGGTTCCACAGAGGAACCAGTTCAGTTTTAAATATTATACTAACCACAAGTAAACCAGAGGTCTGAGATCAAAGTGTTTTATTGGACTGGTATGGTGCTATGAGGCCTTCAGGATAAGAGGGGCCTGAGAATTCTAGACCTTGTATGTAAAAAGGATTTTAAAATTGATTCTGGCTTTAACAGGGAGCCAATGAAGAGAAGCCACTATTGGAAAAATAAGCTCTCTATTTCTAATCCCTGTCAGCACTCTCACTGAGGCATTTTGGATCAAGTGAAGGTTTTCAGTGAGTTTTTAGGACAGGCTGGTAAAAATGAATTACAGTACTCCAAACTTAAAGTAATAAATGTATGAACTAGTTTTTCAGCATCACTCTGAGACAGGATTTTTGTCATTCTGAAAATATTGCACAAATGCAAGAAAGCAGTCCTACATATATGTTTAGAATGCACATTGAAGGACATATCCTGGTCAAAAATGGCTCCAAGATTCCTCACAGTTTTACTGGTGGCCAAAGTAGTGCTTTAGTATCTGCTTTAACACCATGTTCTTGTCACCAAGATTTTTAAGGCCGGTACAATAACCCCAATTTTGTGTGAATTTATAAGCAGCAAGTTAGGCCTTCCAGGTCATCCAGGCCTTTAAGACATTCCTGCAGTGTGTTATCTGACTTCATGGATTGATAACTTTTGGCATCGTCTGCATAGCAGTGAAGATGCATATTATGCCTTCTAATGCTAATGCAAGGGAAGGATGCATAATGTAAACAGAAGTGGTCCTAGAACGGATCCCTGTGGAACTGATTAACCTTGGTGTGAATAGGACTCCATCTTATCCAAATCACAGTATCTTTAATATCTACAACATGCTCTAATCATTGTAATGAAATATAATGGTCAACTCTATTCACAGTTGAATATAATATGATAGAGGGCAGTTTATTGAACAGTGCATAAAAGTCTAACAGGAGAAAGAAGATCATACAAATGCAAGTTAAAACTTGGCCATACAGAGAAAAAATATATTTAAACATATTGTGAAACACTGTGGCCTGTTCTGGACTCACACTGGTTTTAGGTGGATTTTGACAGCACTTTGATCTTATCCATTGTGTTGGAGAGGTTGGAGTTGAAGAGAATGGTCCTGTGGCCATGTTACATTTATAATGTCAAGACAGTTTTCCATTGAAGTTTAGTGAAAAACTGTCTTGCAATCAGTGAAATCTTACATGTCACATAATTAACTACACCATAAAACATTAACAGTGGTATAAATTCAGGACTTGTTTGTCTATAGACGGTACAGATGTGTCTCAAAAACACAGATATCTGGTAATCAGTGCTAAGTACCATATAAATAAAATTCTAAAAACAAAGACTTGCACTCACCAAAGCTAAAGCACATGCTTCTTGGACAGATTGTCAGTACAATTAGCTGCACTCCAAGTCATATTATTTTTCAGGCTTGTTTTTTGGGGCTGTATTTATGAGGCACAGACTAACAGAACATGAAAAAAAGATATTTGCCTTTTTTTTTATCCAAGTATCTTGATAGTTTCTTTGATAAAGGTGTTTCAAATTTCATTTCTGTTTTCTAGTTGAATTATTTCATAAGAATTATAGTGTGAAATCATGAAAACTGAGTAAGTTGGTTACATTTCTGGCAAAGTCACTTTGTCATTACTGTCTTTGAGTCCAAGCTGGGCCTGAACAGGGATCTTTAATCAGAGAGAAGGGAATAGATGGTATGCTACATGTCAATACCAGTATGTACTTTTTATGGGCAATTACTTGCATTTGCAGTCTTGAGCTAACCTCTCATTGATGTATTAAACACAGCTAAAAAAAACAAAAGCAAAAAAGCACAGCTAAGATCCAGTGTTAGAGAGAATCAGAGAATCAGCTTTCCTGAATAACTGTTCAACTTTCTTATACAAGCAGTTACAGAGCATGCAACTCGAGTTAACCTTCCTGATTGTGGGGCTTATCTTACATTACAGCTCATGCCATTCAAAGTAATGGGCCTGATGATGAGATTTGGCACTTGGACAGAAAGTAGTGAATCCATCCATCCATCCATCCATCCATCCAGGCCTGCACCAGAGAGCATGAATCACTATAATGTACAGGGGGAGAGGGAGGAATTCACAACAGTGGTGAAAGTACTTTTCTGTTCCATCCCAAGTTGCTTTGCTCAGTGTCTCACCCTGTGATTGTGCCAGCTCGATGAAGTGGATCTGCCTGTCCTGAGATGACACAGAGGAAATCTTACCACTAGTGCCATTGGACCTTCCCAAGTCTGAGAAGTGTCACAATTACACAGCCCCTTATGTCACAAGCTATCAGTCGTTATGTAAAACCATTTTGCCACTGGGGAGAATAAATGTTTCTCCTCTTTCACCTTACGCAGATTTCTCAGTCTGAGCCAGAGAAAGACTAACATGACTCTAAAAAGTGAGCGTATTTGACTGTGTGCATTGACTTAAATGGGTAATTTAACATAGACTTGTGTAACCCTTCCAGCTGATGCATTTTGTGAAAGACATGTGGCAGCAGCATATTCTCTCTTGTCAACTCTGTCCTGGTGTCTAGGCCTAGAGACTCCTGTCACTATATATTTGTCACCACCTAAATCAGAACATGATTATCCTTCACAATAACGTTTCCCCAGTTTACTGACTACCAACCCCGTAGTGGTTCTGCGTGGCCTATAAGAAGATGAAATAAAAGTGTCTTATCTTTGGCTTTAATTATATATCTATCCACTCCTGCTAATGGAAACCACTCCGGTGAAGGTATCCCAGGTTTCCTTGACATCAGCCGAACTAGCAAACAGCCATTTGCTTTGTAATATGGCTGTAATTTTAATTGACCATTATTATTCTAAAATAGCCTCTCCTAGCTGGCTGACCTAAAACAAAGTCTCAGAGAAAGACAGAGCGGGCGAACGATCACAGAGAGTCCTGGGAGAACTGAGACTGAAACATAACTGTATTTGGTACTTATGTAATGTAATTCTGTGGTTTAGCAGTGAAATCACAGTGTCAGGCAGTATCAGTCTGTGGGAACAGTGAAAGCCTTCAGTTGATCAAAATCATACTTTTTAACATACACACATGCACACACAGACTGTTATGCATACGGTACCTGTGTGGGACTGCAGTTCTTTTTAATAAAGAACGCCACAGTAAATGGTGTGTGCGTGCAACAGAGGGGGAAAAATGAGATTTAGCCATAAACCCTCTCGCTGTATCAAATTTAAATACTCTTGTAGATCTCTTGTCAAAAAAGCTTAGTTGTGATCCCAGATATGAAATTGCATTTTTTTCCAGAGCACGTGTATGATGTGGTCATCGTCGAATGAGCATATTGATATGCAAATGAGAGAAAATGGCATTTTGACAAAAAGAGAGAGACAGCCTCAGAGCTCATTTTGATGCATCTGTAGAGGCTAGTGTAGATTTTTCAATGATATTTACCTTCTCACGTGCTGTGATTTGGGCTGAAAAGAATGGCCAGTTGTTTCTCATGATTGCAAGCTCACAGGCCATGGTAAAGGTGTTCTTTTCAACATTATTAGACATTTGTTTAGTTGGGAAATGCAAACATTTTGTGAGTTGTGTATTTTTTTAATCCCTATTGGCAAGGGCATTATGTGAGTGAAGCCATATGCCAATCACTTAAATATTTAGATGTCAAGTGTCGAAGTGAATCATGATTGAGCGTTTACTTATTTAAAACTATTTATACGATGTATTTCCTCAGCAACACATTTTAGTCTGACGTGTTGCCATCACAGAGGCATCGGGTATAAAATTTGTCTAATTAAAATCACAACATTGCATTCCCTCAAAAGGTGTCACTGGCTCTAATACGTAAGTGCCAGTGACACCTTAAAGCCAAAAGCTGGAAATAACAGGAGGAATGAGGAGGCGGATTCCTCCTCATCTTCCTCCCCTCTAACCCGTGGGGCTTCATTGTTCCCAGGGATTCGTGTGGAGGTGTACGAGTCCTGCGTTGTGCCAAATGTTGTTTTTTTTCCCTTCCTGTAGCTGCAGATTCATTGTTATTCTCTGTCTGCAAAAATGGCAGAAAGCATGCGTGACTTGCTGTAGTGCAGGAAAGGCAAGAGTTTTTGTTTGCAGAGTACACAGGAGGTAGGCAAAGTGAGCCTTCTAAATGTGACACTGTGGGACCTTCCAGGCACAGAGAGACAAAAAAGGAACATCCACATGGATGCACATGCAAAACCGTGAACACACAGTGGTTCAACACGGAGAGTGAAAAAATATACGGTATTCACAATTTCTCTTCCTGTCTTACATACGTTTCAATTCACTCACGTGTCGTGAAGTGCTGCTTGTTTACCAATTTAATTAATTCAATTGAGTGAAATTATAGCAAACCAGAATAATGACTGTTAATTGTGAGCCAAAGCAACTTACATCCTGCAGTGTTGTGTGCTCACTTACACATTAGCAGCCTCTTACAAGCCGTCAGACAGCAGGATCGCCATCTTTCATCTCCAAACAGAGAGGACACCGACAGAGACGGCTGCAGGGGAGCACTCAAAAAAATAAGTCATTGGATGAACTCAATTGGACTGATGGCAGGTTTTCCACGTAATACATCTATTTTGGTCCAACCTAATCTACATACATCATGACAATTCAATTAAATTGAGTCAGTAGAACACAATTTCGTAAATACTGCTAAAATGAAAAAAAGTACATTAAAATGATGTGAAAGGTTTTGGTTGGTCCAACTCAATACAATGTCAATCACTTGAGCTAGATTTTCATTGCATTGAAATCATTATTTTGAGTTCAACTAAATCATAATTTTCATTACCAGAAAACTAATTTAATTATTAAAATAATGACAAAATGAATTTGTTTTTACAACTCTGGTTTATTCACTTGAATTAAAAGCAGAAACAGAATATTTTGTAAATAAACATACATGTCACATGGTCAAATCAACCTTAACAAAAATCAAAGTGCTCACAAAAAAGTGCTGACGTACATTTGTAATGAATGTCAAATCTGAATAGCACACACTTCTGTACTACTAGGCAATACTGAAAACAAACTGGAATCTGTAAAATCAGATTTCACTTCAGAATCATTGTATATATTTATAGTGACACTTGCAAATTCACAATGATAACCTACTAAACATTGCAATTCACACCATAGTATGGCAGTCACTGAAGATTTGAAACAACCCAACAATACATAAATACACACATATATACATATATGTGTGTGTGTGTGTGTGTGTGTGTGTGTGTGTGTGTGTGTGTGTGTGTGTGTGTGTGTGTGTGTGTTTTCATGACGAACATTTTTCTGTTACCAAGGGGGAGGTATTTTAATAAAAAAAAATCTTTCAACTTTACTTCTCCAAAACCAATTACATGTAAACATTTACAAGCTTATAAGAACGGGAAGACCAACTTTAAAACACTGGAAGACACAAAACTTGCCAACATTTTTCTATTACCTTTGCAAATCCCAAAAGCAATCAAAAAGAAAATGGTGGTTACAACCATGAAACTTTTTCTGAGCTAAATCCCCAGTCCTTTCATCCATCTATAGTAGTACAGATTAAAAGTCACATCACTCACAACAGAACAGCAGACAAAAATAGACAACTTCCATTTGGCCAAAAAAAAGAAAGAAAAAAAGGTCACAGTTTGAACAAAAGATATAAAATACTTGAAATGTGCAATTCACTTGTATTTTTATTTTTATTCCTATTTATTCTATTTATCCCCTTCGTATATTTTATTTATATTGTCTCTGTATTTATATATATGTGTGTGTGTATAACTCTGTAACTTCTGTCGGTGCTGTGCTTTTTTTGGAAATCGAATTTCCCAGAGGAACCCACCCGAGGGATTAATAAAGTTCTATCTAATCTAATCTAATCTAATCTAAAAAGGCCAAAATCAACTTTTGTGCTGGGTCTTGTTTGCCTAAGCAAACATCTTCATTTTCATTTGCTGCATCTTTGTACTGAGCCTTTGTCCATCCAGATTCATCAAAATCTTCTGACAGAACTCAAAAGTGTACTTGTGGTCATTTGGATAGCTCAGATCAAGTGCATAAATCAGTCCAAAGAGGACGATGAATGCCATGATGACACTACCGAGGTTGTTCATAACTGTAGTACCTTCAATGACAACTCCAACATCCTCTGGCTCCTGAATCCCTTCTCTTCTGATGGTGTAAATACCCATGACAGTTGCTGCAGTGGACCTCAACCGTTCATCCTCAGTGGAGGAGGTCTGAAAAACAGGTTGTTTCAGGTTTAAGGGCTCTGTCACTTGGAAGGGGACATATTATGCAAAACTCAGCTTTTGTATCCTTTTGTGCTGAAACATGGGTCTCTACCGCCTCTATAAACACTCCAAACATAAATAAAACCCGTCAATCTGTTTCCTATCAATAGTTTGGGTTCAGGTATTATGTACCTGCCTTAGGGAGGGGCTTGATATAGAGCAACAGCTCCTCCAGTGTCTATCAGTGTGTGTGTGTGTGTGTGTGTGTGTGTGTGTGTGTGTGTGTGGGCTGGGT
Organism: Diplotaxodon limnothrissa; assembly: GCF_057381915.1. Taxonomy (NCBI): domain Eukaryota; kingdom Metazoa; phylum Chordata; class Actinopteri; order Cichliformes; family Cichlidae; genus Diplotaxodon; species Diplotaxodon limnothrissa. The sequence continues at coordinate 3,699,469 of NC_140602.1, forward strand.
CAATTTCCCTTATTTCATCACAATTGGGAACCTTTTGAAACAGCTTGTTTTATGCACATTATTCCTGAAACCAGGAGATTGCTGTAATGGCAGTGACACTAGTTAGTGTCTTGATGCAATCTGCTGTGTTCCTTATAATGAAGACTTTTTACTAATTGGCATAATAAACTGAACTCCATTGGAGTGTTTACTTTCTGAAGTGCCTTGAGATGACTGTTGTTGTGATATACCGCTATATAAATAAACTGAATTGAAACACTGACAGAAAATGGATGAATGTTTTGTCCACATTTACTGTGTTTATAGAGGCAGTAGATACCTACATGGCAGCACCAAAAGAATGAACAATTGAATTTTTGCTGAAACTGTCCCCTTAAAAAGTGCTCTCCAGTGCAAGTTTTAACAATGACTATTAAGAATAATACATATTTCACAATTATATTGTCTCTTTTGAATATATGAGGATTTTGTGTGCGATGAACCTAACTCAAATTGAATCTAGAAAAGAAAGTGTGATAAGCGTACCAGATACTCCTTGAACAGTAGGTCTGGATCTTCATTAAAGTAGATCACCAGGCTTTTAAGAGTATGCTCCCTCTTTATGTCGATGTCATCATACTAATGCAAGGGTGGAAAAAAAAGGGTGAAAAAAATGGAATTGATTGATTGCATTTAATTGATGGGTTTATCATTAGTACCGACCAAACTACTGATCGCCATGATATCCTTGATCTTTTGGCCCTTTGCTCCTTTGCTCCCCTGAAAAATTTGCATCAGCTTGTCTGTTAAATAGTCCAGCTGAGGCAAGAACTTCGCCTGCAGGGGTTTTGTAGTGATCTGCAGGAACTCTGCACCTGGAAATAAAACATACATAAATATAATAAACTAGAAGTTTAAATACAGACTGCTGAATCAACACACTGAAAGTTGCTAAACATTTGAACCATCAGTGAAGTTTGTCAAGACCTAAACTGTTTTTAGCTGAGTTTAGGAATATATCGCCACCTGTTGCTTTGGCATGTTCCTAGCAGCGTTTTCCTTCATTTTTGCGTTTACCTGTGGACGGGATTATTTTTTAAAACGAAAACGGAAAATCTCCGTTTTCAAAAATACCTGTGTAAGTGTGGACGTAGCCGAAATCTTTTATAATAAGAAATAGGTTTGAACGTCATGGCAGTGCGCATTGTGCTGCCTGCAGTTACTCTTCCGGCCACATGGTTCGCTTTTGGTAGCACCCTCAGTAAACTATGTAGTGCTTTTAAAGACACCTCAACACGATACTTTCTACTAGAAAATGGCATATAATAATAAACACAGAATACCATATTTTTAGATTATAAAAAGAAAACAGTAAGAAAGAAGTTAGCTATAGGACATCCTCTTTCATTGAGCACAATGGCTAGCTGCTAATAAGCTAGCACATGCTCCGACTTAAAAGTTGGCAGCTACACAATTTCTCCTCTAAAACAAGGCACTTTTGAAAAGACCTGGCTATATTGTCAAAAAAAATAGTATTCAAGCAGAGAAGAGAATGGTAGCACCACCAAAAGTTCAAAAAACAACTGTTACAAGCTTCTATGATAAATAGCATTGCCATAGATTTAGCTGATAAAGAAATACACAATTGGATATATGAAAAAATAATATGTTACCTTACCTGAAGGTGTAGTTTTATCCAAAAAGTACAGAGAGGCCAAGAGCAGCTGGATTCATTTAGGTGATCCTGAAAGAGCGCAAAATTTTCAAAGAAGGCGGACCGTTGTGTAACTCAGTAACTTTGTGTTCTTGTGACAAAGACTGCTTTGAGAGAAAATAATTTAGGTTCACCACACGAATAATAATTGCAGTAATGCTGGAGTGCTACATTTGCGTTGAATGAGATTAAAAATAATGTTTAAGCTTAAAGAGGGGCTTGAATTTATTTCTTTGAGTTTACAAATACTTAAGTGCAAAAATGCACTCCTCCTACCCCCAGTGCCCCAACAAACTCATTCATTTTGTGTTCAGAATCAGCCTCTGCTGGTTTTGAATAATTTTAGGTTTACACAAAGAAAATCAAATTAATTTGGTATTTTTTAATTGCATTTGTGAACAACTAACATAATTTGCATGTGTTCTTTGAAAGGAGGACCTGAATCTGTTTTTTGAGTGAGGGGAGTTATCAGGAGAGAAACCGGGATGCTGGAAGCCGTTGAAGAAGAGGAGAAAAGCCTTGTGATGTATGTTAGGAGTAGTTTAGTTATACAAAGAAAGGGTATGTATGAGGCAAGGAAAATGTGCAAACGAAAGGAAATAGGATTTAGCTTGAGAGGCAGTTGTTTGTGTTCCAGTGTACCGACTGTCAGCAATGATGGCTGCTGTACTGGCCTCAGTGAGCATGTCCAACAGCTGTCTACTTATAGCATCATGTCAGACACAGTTGTTTACTTGTTAGGCTATATTTCTTTCTTTGGCTGGATTCACCGAAAGCCATTGGCTATTACTAAGCTGAAAGCTCTTTGTACGAAACTGCTAATTTAAGACATCTGGATGTGCCCACAGGTCACTGATTATGAAAAAAGAACCCTCTTTCCTCTTTTGTTCTTCACAAGATTTGTTTACAACTTTGTAACAAAAGAATGATCAAACATTATTGATCAAGCTGACTATAACCTGACCACAGATTCGATAGGGAGAGACAACTTTGTCCACCCTTATGTAACATATCAAATGTTTAAACTGAGATTTTATTATTTCATAAAATATATTAGCTCATTTTATAATTTGAATATTATGGTGCATTAGTGTCTATGGAAGTTGCAGCTTCCACTTTTGGAAGGGCACCATCAATGCTGAAAGGTATTTGCAAGTTCAACAGTAAAATATACTCTCATCCAGATGATTTCTTTTTTTGAAGATGTACTGAATTGGCCTACCCACAGTCCAGGCCTTTCACTAATTGAAAATAGGACTGGGCGATATGGCCTAAAATCCATATTGCGGTATAATTTGAAGCATGTGCGGTAACGATATATATTGCGATGCATTCTTTTCTTCTGTATATAGATAGATAGATATAGTGTGTGTGTGTGTGTGTGTGTGTGTGTGTGTGTGTGTGTGTGTGTCAAAATGACTGAACAGTATAGCATGTCATTTTAAGAACATTTATTGTGCAAAAGTTTTTTTTATAAATTGAACTTAAAAATTATTTGAAAAGTTTTCTAAGATGTAAAAATTAAAATTACAAATTTTAAAATGTAACACAAAATTCTTAAATAACAAATAAAAATGAAGATAAATGTGCAAATATTTTTGAATAAAAAAATACAAGTAAAATATCGGTAAAACACAAAATTCTAAATTGTTTAAAATAAAGTGCAAAATGTATGGAAAATATCATTCTGCTGGTGTGTAGGGCCACCTTTTTTCTTTCCACTTGACTGACTGGGCATTTGTGGAAGGTGCCGTTTTTGGCTTTTCCAAAACGTGCTTCGTTTTGAGGTGATAAAACAAATTACTTGTTTATACTCGTTTATACCGCTCACCCCTAGTTGAAACCATTTGGAGCATCACAAAATGAAAACACAATAAAGAAGATCCTGAACCGTTCAGCAGCTGGAATTCTATATCTGATAAGAATGGGCCAACATTCCTTTCTCAGAAGTAAACCAACTGGTCTACTTCTGGACTGTTATCAAAAAAGAGGGAACGCTACCATGTGGTCAACATGGCCTTATCCCAGTTTTCAGCCATCAAATTTAATTTTTTTTTCTGAAAACAGTTCATTTTCACAGTTTAAACATTTGTTTTTCTTTATTTGTTCTACTGTGAGTAAAATTTGGATTCATGAAATGTACAGCTCATTGCATTCTGTTTCTGTTATTGCCTACAGTGTCCCAACTTCTTGGAATTGGGATTATCCAGTCGTTAAGTGATAACGTGACGAATCCTACTTCCGGGCCTAAAGTAGTCTGCGTTTAATATGGCTTTTGTGTTGTTAACATGTTTAATGTTTTGTATTTTCTTCTATTTAATCTCAAAAAGCTCCTAAAACAGTCAGCGATCACTGTTGACCTCCCTCGGCTTTTATTACCGCTAATCATTTATTTAAGCTCAGTTTTTAAAACCTTAGGATGTAACTACAGCCCAGCCCATGCAGCAGTATATGAATGACTAACCTCGTATTGTGGATGGATTATCTCAGTTGTTCTCCTGGCTGAAGTTTGGTCCTTTTACAGCATCCTGCCATGCGATTACATTTGTTCCTGACCACCGAGAACACTCACGTTAACTTTTATCGAGTGGAAAGAAAGTTAGCTTGTTTATATTATGCTAACATAGCTGTGTCGCTAGCGGTCACGTAGCACATCATTATATACCAGCTAGCCAAACTTCAGTAACCCTACAAACGTCACTGCTGTTTAGTTTTCTGTCTTCATTTATGCTGGAAGTGATAACAGAGCTGTACGTTTGAATTTGTTTCCAAAACCCCGCAGTCAGGACATGCTATATTGTATTTAGATAGAAGCTAGCGAGCTAACTTCCTGCTAACTTCTAACTCCGTTAAATGTCATAAATTCCGTTTTCATGGATGCCTGGATGTTAAACTCAATTGTTACACCTGGTAGAGCAGAACGCTGATCATTTTATTAAAGATGAAAGACTTTAGACAGTTTTTCAACTCTCAGTAATGCCACAGTGATCGTTTGATATATGGACCTGCAGCGGAGTTTAGGCCCAGACACGGCTAGTGACGTCAGACTTAACGACCGGATAGTTGACACTGATGTGTAGCCATGCCAACATAGTAATTTTGCCTGGGGGTTAAAAATAAACTGTATTATAAACAGTTCAGCACACTCAGACCTGTTTTCAACTGTTTTCAAACCAAGAACCTGCTGTTTCATGTCACAGTGCCAGACTACTGTGAAATGTATACAGATTCAAAGGTCTGGGCCCAGGTAAATCCACTACTGTGTAGCACATGATTGCACCCACACAGTTCTTTAATCAGCTAAAAAAAACAGCAAGACCACTATACCTGTTCCAACACATTTATAGAACTCTTGTTGTCGAGTGGCTGAGGGTAATGACAAGGCCATGAGTGAGAAGAATGCCTAAAATGGAAGAATACAAAGCAACAAACAAACTAAGTTTCCCTAATGCAGTAGTAGCTGCAATACTGACAAAACTTCATATTCTCAGTTTCATATTGCATATGCATTCTTGGTGTTGCTGGCCACCTCTGCAGCACCAAAGAGACTTTAAGACCATGGAAGACAGAAGCATGATCACAAATTAGTCAAGTGATAATTTCATGAAGTAAAAATACGCATCAAGGTGCAAAGCACTGGTTACACTGGTCAGCAAGGCCAGTTTAGACTTTACCTTTAAAGAGTGCACAGTTCTGATAAGAAGTTATTTGTGATGTCAGTGGGCTCTAGACTTATAGTTGTAGAGTGCAATCCATTTATTAAGAACAATTCTTAAATGTGGTGGTGGGGGGGGTTGTGTGCTTTTGCTGAATTTGTCTATTTTCTGGTGTTTTCCTATACTGCAGTGTGTTTGATGATGAAATATAGATGTTAGCCCAACACTATACCATGCAAACATTTCAGCCAAGCAATTTACATCACATATTTCAAAGGTCCACAGAGTAACAAGGTAATATTCTTGTCTGGCTATAATTCACTCGCCGCAAGATGTTTACACTTTGCTTCCCATGCAGCTTCTTGTTTGTGGTTGGCTGTAGTTGTGGATGCACACAAGGTCAGATCTCTTCAAATTCTCTTTAACATGAAGTTCGGGGCATTGGAAATTCTTTTTCAGGCATTCTACCCGAGCCATCATAAATTTATAGAGCTCAAATAAATGTATCCTCGAAATACCTGAAGTGACCCTTTTTCTCAACCTTATATCTTTAAAGCCACTGTCAAATGACAAGGCAAGTGAGAATGGCAGCACTTCAGAAACCCATGAGTAACACAGAGGGAAGTCACGAAAATTGTTGTGTCCGTCTAAGACCTATATTGAAGCAGAGTTGTCTATTTTAACCACCGATATGATGCTTTATTGAGAGGGTAGCTGAGGGTATTGGGAGGAAGATGGAGAGGCTAAGTGACAGAGTAGAGCAGCTGGTTGTGAAGTATTGAGCCACTCAAAAAGAGCTGCTCGCAGTAGGCCACTTTACACAAATCCTTCTCTTGACAGTAGTTGAGTTTTACGGTGAAGCAGTATGGAAGTGTTCAACTGTTCAGTTCAACTTTGTCATGAAGGGCACATGAGAGCAACCCAGGTGATGTTCTTACAGTTTTTTCTCAAGTTATACAGGAGCTTATTTTCTTGTATTTCCATTTATATTTTGACATTTTCTAGCAAGTAAAAGGGATTGCAAGTCCAACCCTTTAAGAGTTTCATAAACAAAAAGTTTGAATTATTATATTCTAAACATTTATGACAAGTGCTCAATGTCACACCAGCAAATTCAATTGATTACCATCTTTGACGCAGTAGTGCAAAAAATGCTCTTCATAATTCCTCTGCTGACCTCTAGCCTTCTGGCTCAGTCTTCAAATTTACAACTACAGTAAGACAGCAGATTATATCCAAGTGAAGTATATCCGGAGATATAGGACTGATGACTGTATCGCTTTCTATTAACACCTCTTGAGTGCACTTAAAAAGCATTGTGGGAAACTGCAATGCAGCCTTATGGCATTAAGACTGTGTGTGTTTTATTTTGTCATCTTGCATTTGCCCTCCTTTAGTTGTCAATACGTGGATCTCGGTGGGCTCAGGGTTTCTGTGCCAGCCTTGTAATGAGGATCCCCTGGGCCTGCATCTGAGCTGTGTGGATGTGCAGATGAATGGATGAGGAGGGTCAGCTAAATGATGGTCCTGGCAGCAAGCTTTTGCGCATAATGTAATCATTCTCAACTCTATCTGGCTCCATATGCACAGTGTGCTCCGCTCAGATTTCTCTTATCAGGAAAAGATATTGTCCGGAGGCCAGCATGCTCAAACACATTCATTAATCCTACCACGTGAACTAGGGCTCAGTCTCCAAAGATGGCACACGATGTACACCATGATCCCTCTTAGCTCGCTATAATCATCTTTGCTTTGATACTCCTTGGTAGTTTTGACCATAATGCACTCGCAAGTAAACTTAAGATGTCAAAGTTATGCTTGATTTAAAATAATGGGCAGCTTAAATACATTTGGAATTCTTGCGTTTCCCAGTACACGAGCAGTCTGCTGTATATCAATAGCTATTTGTAAGTACCGAGTTACTCTAAACGTTTATCATGTCTGTTGGGATCTATCTGCTTCTTGTAATAGTTCACAACAGTATCAAGGTCATTCAAGGTAAAGGTGAACCCCAGTCACCAAAGAGGAAACATCTGGCAGAATCAGGTTAATGTATAATGTAACAAGAGGTTTTTAGGTATTTTCTGAAAGCATGTAACTACTGGTTATGACTAGGGATGCACTGATACCGATACTGGTATTGGGTATCGGGGCCGATACTGTAAAATATGTGTGTACTCATACTCATTAAAGTTAACCGATACCATGAACCGATACAAACTTATTTCATTAATCAGAGGGTGGCTTGTCATTTCTGTTGTAGTTTTTTAGATTGGCCACTAGGGGAACATCCCGTGCTAAACAGGCACAGGGTTAGACGAGTGAGACTGGCGGCTCCAGATAAAAAAGAGAAACTGGAGGCTGCTGTAGCTAGGCTAAACAAAATGTCAGCAGTGTGGACCGGAACAGCCAACTTTAACTCAGGTTTTGGAAAAGCGATGGCAAATGTCAAGAGAAAATCCACGGGCAGTTAAAATAACAGAGGCTCTGACTCATTTTATTGCTCTGGATGACCAGACAATGCCGGTCGTGGAAAACATAGGATTGCACAGTCTTCTCAGCATACTCGAGCTGCGATATGAAATTCCCAACCACCCGTACATCAGGGAGATAAAGGTGCCAAAACTTTCTGAAGAGGTAAAGACAAGCAGTGTGTGCGCGATGTCAGTCCTCGGTTTAACGGCACAGTGGACTGATGATCCACGGGCAGATGAGGAGTTTATTTGTCAATGCCAAATACTTTCGTTATTTTGTTTGTTTGTTTACAATATGGACAGTTTATTTTATTCTCAAACCTAATTTGTGTTTATTTTATTCCAAACAGAAGTGTTTATTTATTATTCTGAAACCTCGAGACAATAGTCCAGTGATATTTTGTTAAATTACAATGTGGAGACTGCAATAATCTAACAGAAGTGCTTATTTTTCACTTGAAATTTTTTTGTAGTCATTTTTATTAAGATTTTATTTTTTATCAGCCTAGAATAAAATAAAACCTGTCTTCCAATTCATTGCATTTGTGTGTGTGTGTGTGTGTGTGTGTGTGTGTGTGTGTGTGTGTGTGTGGTAGAAGTATCGGTTTTTGTACTCTGTATCAGCAAGTACTCAGATCCAAGTATCGGTATCGTATCGGTTTGGAAAAAATTGGTATCGTTGCATCCCTAGTTATGACCATTAACTTGCAAGTAGATTATTTGTTGCTTAGTTAATCAGGCCCAGAGAACAACACACAGGCTGGATCGTCAACTTTTCTTTCACCTTGTGCAGAATAAGCCTGTAAACAGGTTTCATATGTGCAGGTTAGTATATTTCTTTATAGTAAAAAAGGGAAAATCAGTTTATGCTTTCTGCATTTTTTGTTTGTTTGTTTGTTGCAAATCTATGGTTGGCTGTGTAAAGATTTACCTACATTTCCCAATTGTTATTTACACTGTTGTTACACTGAGAGTGTCTTCCACATTTACTAAGCAAAATTCCTGTTCCCTGCAGCAATGTTTGCCCATCTGGAAGAGATATATAGAAAACGTCATAGGCAGAAGGAAACAAATGTTTTGAAGAGTTCTCACTAATTGCCCATACAGCATTGTATTATATACAATGACTCCCCCAGTGCCTTTTAGGCAGTAATTTCAGAACAAAAACAATGCCCTCTCTGAAGGTGTTTCATTATCAGAGGTGATGTAATTATATTTCAGTTCCAATATTGGAGTTGCTTTTAGCTGAGCATTGCCTATTTCTTTCTTATAGAATGGTTCTATTTTTATATCTTCATTATGCTCATTTCCATTTAAACTGTTTTGTGTGATATGTAAGGTAATTAGCTCATTTTAATTCCTTGCCAACGCAGGTTAAAGATGATTTTTTTTTGTGCTATATTCGTTATGCTCCCCATTCAGTTACAGTTACCCCATGTAACTGTAACTTTGGTCGTTGCTGTGCTTTTTTTGGAAATCGAATTTCCCAGAGGAACCCACCCGAGGGATTAATAAAGTTCTATCTTATCTTATCTCTCTTATCTTATTCTCTGCGCTACAGCTCCACGTATTCAGTAAACATGTGAAAAGGAGCAACAACGATCCAAAATATTTTAGTATTTTTGGAGTACTATTTTGGAGTAGAAGGGCAGGAGGAGAAGAATAGAGGCCTGTCAGAATATTGGAGGTGTGGGCTGTAAGCTCCGGGCATTTGTCGATCCGATTTGGAAGACCTGCAACCTTGACTTACAGGCTGTCACAGATGTTGACACCCTGCGGATTCATCTTGTCATCGTTGTCCCCGATATTCAAAGCTTCAATGTCAGTTCGTCCTGCCCGCAGCTTAGAACGCAACCGATTCTAGACGAAGATCAGGAATGCATTAGATAGCTATCCTACAGTGGTGCTAATGCGGTCCCAAACAGTGATCCCAGATCAGTTCCTTTTGCTATTCCTAGAAGTTTTATGAATACGAGCCTCGAGGCGTGTTTAATAGCTTGTATCACATATCCATTAAAGCGCCTAGTCTGAATGTGTCAGCGTTACTGTGATTTGTGGAGACAGCCGTAGCGCACAGAGGCAGTCTTTTCAATGAATTCTTGGGGAAAAAATGGAAAACGTCACAACAACAAAAACAAAGAGCTGAGAGAAGATAATGGGGGCTGAAGGCAAAAATAGCATCCTATAATAAAGCAACTAATGATAGACACATAATAATTAGAATGCATGGAAGGAATACACTTTCTAGTGTTTCTGTGAGGCTCCAGCTTGAATTTTCATATTACTGAGTTTACTGGGAACACACAGATTCATGGGCCCTACTTTAGAAAGGCCTCGCCTCATGTCTTTAGAGCATAAATGTCAAAAATTGCCAGAAAAATGTTTTATATTAGAATCAATTTTATACTTTTACTGATTAAAGTCTTTAACTAAACATTTGTTTTTGCAATTTTAATCCTGTGAAAACAAGTTAACTTACCTCGTTGTGGTTATTTTTTTTACTCAGGTTTTGACTTTTTTTGTTTTCATGTGCTCTGAAGTAGCAAAGCGTGACGACTTCACACACTGGGCCTCCTGTGGGTACAGGGCTGCTACGTGGACCACCTGGCACATCTGAGGCTTTTTGACTGTTATGCCGCTGTCAGCATAGCATATGACTCTTACAGGGGCTGTAAGGGGTTTAAAGAATTTCCCATTTCTGAGATAAAGCATTTCTTGTCTTATCTTTTAGGAGCTAAGCCTGAAGGTGCTGGAGTTACATCTGTTATTTACTATTTTTGTGTATATAACGGGAACCTCGTAAACTGAATGGTGGTCTCCCGACAATCTTGGATGTTTTATAGAATTCAAATAATGATCAGAAATTATTAAGAGACTCTCATGAATCTAAGATAAGCTCACATTTTATCTCTATATGTCATATAAATAAATCAAACTAAATGGGGAGGGGGGGTAGAACTTGATCTTGGTCCATATTCATCCACAGTACACCACACACACGCTCAAGGCTCAATAGTGTCTGCTGCTGTAACTCTATTGTCATTCTGTAACAGAAATGTGCTGAAACTGGGAGATGCTTTGCTTTCAGTCTCTACAATCCATAAGTCTCTGCAGCTGTGAGCTAGTGAACTTTGGGGAGATGGGAAGAAATGGTCATGGAAAACGTGTGCTTTAAAAATGCATATTTCAACATCAAAATGTAAAAAGTGGTACCAAACCCTGATCTCTTCTTTAAAGTCAGGTGCATTTGTGCTGCTACCACAGCACCAAGGCTCTGTTTAACTGGAAATACTCATCGACGTTGATTAAGACTACAGTGCTGTTGTTAATGTCAGTTTAAAATGAGAGATTGTTGACAATAGGAAACTAAGTATTATTATGGTAATTTTATAGCTGAGCGTTTTGCTCCCCAGTATATTATGGACTTATCGGCACGCGGGTTAAGTATGAAGCATTATGTTTGCTACCACGTGCCGCTCGAGCTGATTACATTTCGTTTAGCCTCACAGTGTGGCTAAAGATTGAAAGTATTTTGAACCTTTGCACACATTATCTTCAGCTATATGACTGCATATTCCCTTCTGCAGTAACCTTGAGTAACAAAATGCTAGGGTATAATGAATTGCAGTATGAAATTTGAGCTGATATTATGAATATTAATGTGGATGCAGCACAGAGCCACAAAAAGTAGAGTGACATTGTTGAACTAGAAAGATTGCTATCTGCTTGTAGCAAAGTGTATTTTAGATAAAGGGCAGCGAGACCTTTAACTCCAGTTCTATTTGTTCTGTTGTCTTCTTGTAAATTGGCATGAATGGTAATGCAGGAAATACATTCCTGTTTGTGTGAAAAGTGCAGACATGTAACCCTGTGCTGTTGTTATTATGTCTGAGTTGTCCTATCAGGGAAGACAAATTAAAAAAAGAAAGGTCCTTCGACTCCTCATATGAATGGCTTAAAAACTCATTAAGCACTATTAAGGACTCTTCAGGAATTACACACTGCCGTTCACTTATTATGTGAGGTGCAGCCGTGTTGAAACGGATGATAACTGTTGTATTGAAAGTGTGAAAATGGTGGACAGTGTCCTTCCCCCTAACGTTTTCCTCCACTTTAACATTCTGTACAGTGTGCTCTTTGCCTCCACCTGTGATGTGGCAGTAATACCACCGTGGAGACGGGCTGGAGCCTAACCTACACTGAAAAGGAAATAAAACTCCCGATGAACTGAATTAGGGACGTCTGACCCAGCTCATCTAGATTCCTCGTACACAAGCAGACAGGGGAAAAAAATACCCCACATACAGGACACAGAGACTGGGAAGCATTCAGTGAATTTACTGGTTTTTACAAAGGTCATGTTGTTATAATGATGTTTTAGGCCTCAGCCACACTCGAGTGAAAATAGGACTGCAACCTCAGCGTTACCAGGAAAACAACGGCCAAGTGTTTGCATTTCATTTTTTTGCTTTCTTGGACTCATCGCTGTGACCAACTTTTAGCTTCCAAGGCAGCTGCACAAGTCGCTGGTGGTTAGGGATGGGTATCGTTTAGGTTTGATCCGATACCGGTGCCAAACCGGTACTTTTGAAACGGTGCCGGTGCTCAAACGGTGCTCAAACCGGTGCTTAAAGAATGGAGAACACAAAATTGGTCCAAAAACCTCTCATGTTCAGCTGTTTTTTGTAAAAAGATAACAATGTTAGCCTTTTCTGCAGCTATAGGGCATATATGGCATCACGCTTGGCTGGAAGCAGTGCTTAAACAATGGAAAAACACAAACTTTGTCCAAAACCTCTCATGTTTAACTGTTTTCCACTTTTTCTTTGGTCATTTTAGCCTTTTTGGCCAGGGTGAAGGGAGTATCTGCCATCAAACAAGAAGACAGCTGCATGTAGCTATGATGATGTTTGCTAGTTCACCTTACATGCATTAATGTAATAACGTGGTTAGCCTACTCAACGTAAATTACACACGAACAACATGAAGCTACTCACGCAGAGAAGAACGGCTGCTGCTGCATCATCATCCTCATCATTTCTGCTACACTGGCAGGGCTAGGGGCCAGGACTCTCCTCTTCGGGTTTTTGGGGGATGTTGCTAGCTCCGGGTCTGATAACAGCCACCACACCCGCAGTAGATGTGCTCGGTGTGAGGTACAGCCAGACTTTTGACCGCTTCGCCTTGGGCATTTTTAATCTGTAGCTCTGCTCTAAAAGAACGTACATACCTGGGCCCGCCTACTAGCCTCGGAAACGTAAAATGATTGGCTAGAATCTAAAGTGTATCACAGAAATAAAGCACCGAAATGTGCGCTGCTTTTCGGTCTGGTTACTACCGTTTATGTCAGAACCGGTGCCATCATGGCACCGGATATCGGTACCCATCCCTACTGGTGGTAGGAAACTTGTGTCACCAGGACTCTGACTGATTATAGTCACTCTTAAACATATTGGTGAAGATTTGCAATTACTCTGCCTTGTAAGTGCAAAGAGATCTCCAGCATGTTAGTCAGAATCATTCTCCTCTCCATCAAACAATGACACACACAAACCTGAGTTGCTAAGGTTTGTGCCTGGCAATTCACTGTATATTGCAATAAATTTAACACCAAAAAGCATGTCTCATTTTGTGCCCAACATGTGTTTGATCGCTGTTGTGTTATTTAGTAGGACTAAGAGGGAGAGATGTTAACAGAGCGAGTGCATAATTGGCACAGCACACTGCAAAAACATGTCACTCTTTGCTCAGTCCTCACTGTGAGCTGAGCCCCTGATCCGCAATAATACGGGTATTTTATTGAAACACGGGAGAACTGAACTGAACTTAACAGAGGGAGGGAGGCAGAGAAGCCCAAAGCAAGAGAAGCGCCGTTTCCAGTGTTCCAGGCTTTTATTTCTACACAGAGATCATTACACGATGAAAACAGCTCTCCATGTCTTTTCTCTGCAGTCTGCACAATAGAGGAACATTCATATTTATTTATTTCTTTTACTTCCCTCTCTTATTAACGCATCTTTTAAAATGCAGCAATTAATGGGACTGTGTTAATATGTTAGCTCAGTGTCTGCATGTAACAACATGTTACGGTTAGTTCAGTTAATATAAGCAATATTCCCAGTCTCACACGCTTCTCTTCATGCACTCACATTCAAATTGAGCAACACAAACATGTTAACATAGAATTAACAGTTAATTAGAAGCTAGAATTAAATAGGCTGCAAGTTTTCATTTTGAATGGTTTGAGCTTTTCATTCAGGAGTGTGGTTGTTCCTCGCTATCAGCTGTCACAGCAGCTGCACCAACAGGTATGACACCAACAAACTGTGTGCATAACATTTCTTCAGAGACGCCCCATATAAAGACTTTCTACCTTCAGGATGTGAGACAGCAGCCCCGGTGCTTAACTTGTTTCACACAGTGCAGAAAAACCCAGAGCGATGTGCACATTTACACACTCGGCACAGTAACAGTATCTTTGTTAACACATAGACTGTTCTGAATCTGACAGTAATGTTTGTGTTCTTCTGCACACCGTCGATGTCAGCTGTTACGCAGATTTCACTTTTATATGTTGGAATAGTTTGTAATAAAGCAGCTCTCTGGATAAATCCTGCACTCCACACAAATACATTATATCATAGACATATTCTTCTTCTACTTCTTCTCATTTATTTGCACTGCAAAACTGTTTTCAGTGCAAAACCTATGGTTACGCTTTATTATTATTTGTTAGCGCCTTCATTTTCAGCTTCAGATTTGCTCTGCTCCTTGTAGAATGCCGGTCATTAATGAGATAAACCAGCTCTGTCTCTTTGTTTATAAATATATAAATTATAAATTTACTCCATTTGTAGTTTGTTGTATAGGGAGCCATGCCTGATGAGTGGATTCTGCACAGTCCACTGGAAACAAGTCCACCAAGGTTCTGGTGGTGCACTACACCTCTGATGTAGATGGAAAGATATTTGTAACAGAGAGCAACTGATTAATATTAGGCAGTATTATTGTATCACTAACAGATTGAATATGAATGCCAACTTGACTGAAAACTGATAGGCACTGTCTTATTTCTTTCTTATCTCTGTTTTATTGCCGTCTTGATTCATCAACGTCTGTTTGCAGTAATTGACTGCGATCGGTCTCAGACTTGGTCTCTGGCTTTGAAGCAACCGTTTCAAAGCCAAGAAGAATGCAAGTTGATTGCACACAGTCGCAGTAATTTTGCTCACACGGTGCTCTCCAACCACTGTTTTTCCTAGTGTGACTGTCACCTTATCGAGGGAAATTCTAAAATGTTACAGATAAGTAAAAGAAGAGGACGACTTTCAGTTTGTAATTCATGGTGGATTTTGTTGCTTGATCATCACTATCGCACAATCTTCCCCTGCGGCGCTGTGAAAGCAATTTTAATGGCTGTGCAGGTGTGCATGGCGATTAGCTTACTGCTATTGTGAAGTAAACCCAGCAGTCTTGTCCCTGAAAGAGCCATGCCCTTTTTTTTTTATTATTATTTAAATGTGAATCAGCTGAGCTACCGAGGCTGTTTTCTCATTTTGGTGAAGGTCAGTGTGTGAATACGGAATGACAGGAGAGAGAGTGTGAGTGGGACTGAGAGAGATGACTGCATAAAATATACAGTCCAGTGAAGAGAAGGAGAGATGCTGCGTTAAATGCAGTGTAACTCTGCAGGCAGGCATGCTGTGCCTTAGCTTCATATCTTATATCTTACTCCTTACATGGGGGTATAGTTAAATATCGTCTCTGTTCCTGCTGGTCTCTCTGTGTGTAACAGTAGATCTGTGCTTTTGGAGTGATGGAGTCTCCATATGAGGTCATCTGTCAACCCCATGGAACAGCTGCAGAATATTCGTTTTTACCTGGTGGAGTCTGAACGTGATAGTACAGACCATCTTAGGCAACCTGAGTCTTTTCATGTGTATGTGCAAAACTCTAACACATTTTTGCAGATGTATAAAATGTGATGCAGGAACTTTACGTGAAGTAAGACCACTGTTCGATGTGTGCACATTATGATTTGAACACCGGGAGGTGAGGCGGATATTCTAATCCATTGCTATGGGTGAGAGGTCAGAGCAAAGCTATTTTCTGGTCTTAAATCATTTCGAGGGAGACCCTGCGCTTCTGGGAATGATGTAAAAAATTGATGACTGAGTGGCAGAGCATCTCACATTTCCTCCCCAGTAGCCCTCTGCCTCTGAAGTTTTTGGGGCATGTCACGGGTAATCTTGTTGAAATTGATATTCAATCATTTCCTCAGAGGAAATACGCTATGTAAATAAGCAGTGCAAATGAATGTATTTTTATATGTATTAGCATACAATGAATAATGTCAACTCATTAATGTTCTGCATAAATTGCTTTTGCCTCTTTCATTATGTTTTGGGATTTGTGGGGAAACAAAAAATGCTTTCATTTAAATCATCTACAAGTGATTTTGTTCCAGTGTCAAGCCACAAAAAGCATGGGGTGGGAAAATATTAGGTTAATTTATAATCAACAGTCCTCAAAGGGGAATTGAGAACTCCAAGTCACCAGCAAGAATTGTGTAAGTAGGTGAAATAAGAAAAGTAGCCGGAGCCAATTTTAGCTCGGACCTTGGAGAGATTCACCGTCTTCAGGCTTTAATTAAGAATATTTGGCAGCTAAGCAAATGATCTGTTTTTATGTTCATAACAGATGTTTTGGTAGGCTCCAGATACTCAAAGTGTTACGTTACTTACTTAACAGTTGGCACACACTAAAATTAAATTGTTTTCTTAATGGTAATGCATCATGTTGCTGAAGGGATTAAAATCCCATGTTCAGCATGGAGAATGTAAGATCCCCGTGTAGGACTTCACAGAGAACTTGCTCTTCTATTATGCACTCACCGGCCAACTAAGTACCTAATCAGCCAATCACATGGCAGCAAATCAGTGCATTTAGGTAGTTCAAAGCAAGGATCCGAACGGGGCAGAAACGACTTTGACTTTAACTTTGACTTTGACTTTGAACGTGACATGGTTGTTGGTTGTTTTCAGAAACTCATGACCTACTGGGATTTTCCCACACAACCATCTCTGGGGTTTACAGAGACTGGTCCAAAAAGTTATGCAAAATGCCCTGTTGTTGAGGTCAGAGGAGAATAGCTACACTGCTGTGATCCGATACAAAGGCAACAGTAATTCAAATGAGCACTCATTACAATCAAGAATACACAGCACGTCAAACCTTGAAGGAAATGGGCTGCAGAAGACCACACCAGGTGTCACTCCTATAAACTAAAAACAAGAAACTGAGGCTACAATTCACACGGGTACGCCAGAAATGAGCAACAGAAGTCTGGAAAGACAGTGAGCCGCTGCCATCTTTGGATGGTAGGTTCAGAATTTGGCATAAACAGCATGGATCCATCCTGGCTTGTATCAACTGACTGGTGAAGGTAGCAAAATGCTGTGGGATATATTTTCTTAGCTCGCTTGGGGCCTGTTAGTGTGAGTTGAGCATCATTTAAACACCACAATCCTACCTGAGCACTGTTGCTGACCATGTCCATCCCTTTGTGACCACAGTCTTCTAATGGCTGCTTCCAGCAGGATAACACACCATGCCACAAAGATGAACATGATATTGAGCTCACTTTAATGGCCTGCACAGTAGGGATGGGTATCGTTTAGGTTTTATCCGATACCGGTGCCAAACCGGTACTTTTGAAACGGTGCCGGTGCTTAAACGGTGCTTAAAGAATGGAGAACACAAAATTGGTCCAAAAACCTCTCATGTTCAGCTTTTTTTTCTTTGTAAAAAGATAACAACGTTAGCCTTTTCTGCAGCTATGGGGCATATATGGTATCACTCTTGGCTGGAAGCAGTGCTTAAACTATGGAAAAAACACAAACTTTATCCAAAAACCTCTCATGTTTAGCTGTTTTCCACTTTTTCTTTGGTCATTTTAGCCTTTTTGGCCAGGGTGAAGGGAGCATCTGCCATCAAACAAGAAGACAGCCGCATGTAGCTATGATGATGTTTGCTAGTTCACCTTACATGCATTAATGTAATAACGTGGTTAGCCTACTCAACGTAAATTACACACGAACAACATTAAGCTACTCACGCAGAGAAGAACGGCTGCTGCTGCATCATCATCCTCATCATTTCTGCTACACTGGCAGGGCTAGGGGCCAGGACTCTCCTCTTCGGGTTCTTGGGGGATGTTGCTAACTCCGGGTCCGATAACAGGCACCACACCTGCAGTAGATGTGCTCGGTGTGAGGTCTCGCAGCAAGCTATCAAATACGGCGCATTTCTCGGCTTTTAAAAAAACGCTATGCGTCGCCAGGTGTTTCATCGGATTTGAGGTGTTACCTCCTTTGACAGTATCACAGTATCAGCTTAAAGCACTTGTTGTAGGCTGCTGCAACAAGCCCGCTTCGTCTTGGGCATTTTTAATCTGTAGCTCTGCTCTAAAAGAACGTACGTACCTGGACCCGCCTACTATCCTCGGAAACGTAAAATGATTGGCTAGAATCTAAAGTGTATCACAGCTCAGGGAAAAAAAAAGCACCAAAATGTGCGCTGCTTTTCGGTCTGGTTACTACCGTTTATGTCAGAACCGGTGCCATCATGGCACGGGATACCGGTACCCATCCCTACTCCACAGTTATTCCAGTAGAGCACCTTTGAGAAGTGGTGGAAATCTCTGTTGTCACTATGGGCCAAAATCTATGAGGAATGCTTCCAGCACTTTGTTTTATCACAAAGAACTGAGGCAGTTCTGAAGGCAATATGAGGTTTATTAAGGCTCTAGTCAATCGTATATAAATGTGTATACTGTGAAAGCCTAACGAGTGTCCATGTTTGCAAGTTCTTGTGTGTGATTGCTTCTTTGTAGCACTGTGTCAGATACTAATGTGTATGTCTTATGTGTCTTATTTGGTCACATTATTTGTTTTAAACATACTCCCACATAAGCCTGAAGATGGATACTTTGTTGGCAAGTGCATGATGTTTATAAGATAATCATGTGTTTCACTGTTTACGATGTTGTGAAAGAGACTCCTCGTGGCTTGTTCCACACCATTTATGCAGCTCTGTAGACATCTGCTGTTTTCATTCCCTTCACCATGGAGGTGAAGAGGCCATGTGTGTTCCTCTGTGCTGTTTACATTAAAGCATCCATCAGCTCTAGTTTGTTCTCCAAGCCTCTCTGTATCATTTTATGTTATGAGTGTTCACAGAAATCCTGTCTCTCAGATTGCAGTAAAAATATATATATATTTTATAAAAAGTCTGCACATATTGTTTGTTTTTAAACTGCTGTAAATTATTTATGTAGTTATCTGCTCCATTGTCAGCACTTGCTTCTTCATATCTAATTCATATCCACAAACACAATGACATGGCAGCTGCTTGTTTAGAGGAGGCCATTAATCCGCGGCAGGGCACTTCCTGTAAAAGTGAAGGGATCCAGGGCATCTTGCCACTGTCTGCTACCTTTAGCTCTCCTCCCCTTTACTCTCCTTTGTTGTCCTTGCTCTCATTGGGTGGCAGTCAAGAAGTGGCTGCTCATGAATGACCACAGCCATATTGACAGTGTCTGCGCCAAGGGACAGACGCCACGTCCCTAGTTTAAACACATAACACACACATGCACGACACACTCACACATGGAGAGCCAGGGTATGCCATACTGTGGGGAGGTGCAGCCCAGCTGGTCGGATTGGAGCCGAACAGAGCTGGTCCATCTTCTTCTCTCTGCAGGTTTCCACCAGACATGATTTAACCTTTATTTTTTATTTCTTGCATGCGTTTTATATTTTTCTACCCACACATTTCTCTCCGTCTCTCTTTCTAGTTTGTCACACGTGGGTGTGCACATATCATTTTATGATGGGATTGTGTTAATCACACTATTGTACTGTTCATTGGCGGCTCAAAATCATGAAGTGATCGATATCCCTGAGGTACAAACAACAGTCCTGAAGTCTACAAGACAGAGATGAGATATCTTTATGGTACACAGGATTGTAAAGCTCCTCAGGCATTCTGCTGTCTTTAATCAGTCGTTGCCTTTGAATCCTCATCGTCGACTTTTAGCACTGAGTAGCATGAACAGCAGGGAGATACTTGCTTCGTATTTTCTATTCCATCGCGTTTTATACTTCCTCATGTCTGAACTCCATCCCTCTCCATCTTCACATCTACACAGCTCAGCAGTGCAGCCGACTCCTCCTTTCTTTGCATTACATCAACAGCCAACTAAAATATTGATCAACCCCATCTGACCCACATCGCTGTGTCAGCAGCTTCTTTAACATTCCTCGGGAGATTCAGTGTGTTCATCTGCCTATTGATGTGCGTGGACGTTGGACACACATGAGCCCCATGTGCTGTGTGGCGCCAGCTGTTTCTCACCCTTGTGTGCATTAAAAATCAGATCAAACCATGATGTTGACCCTACCCCCTGCATAGACGAACCCTTTAATCTCACTGCATGCATACGCAGAGATAGCACACTGATGTCAGCTAAGGGGCTGCTGCCCCTGATAGCAACCAGTCATATCCTCTGCAGCCCTCCTGGTAACTTAGAGAGAACATCTTCAGTAATTTCCCAATGTTTGGGATAAATAAATTTTTTATTATTATTACTAATAATGGAGGTTTGTGCATTTATATTAACAATGCTTGGTGCATGAACTCCACTACTACTGAGAGTCACTGCTCACCTAATGCGGAGTTTTTAATGGTCAAATGCAGACCTTATTATCTCCCCAGAGAACTCACTTCGATCATACTCACTGCCGTGTATATACCCCCCGACGCTAATGCTAGGTTGGCCATGAAAGAACTTTCTGCAGCCATTAACAAACACCAGAATAAACACCCCGAGGCTGCTTTTATTGTTGCTGGCGACTTCAACCACACCAACTTAAAGATAGTCCTCCCCAGATTCCACCAACATGTCTCCTGCCACACCAGAGGAGACAAGACTTTAGACCATGTGTATTCCAACCTGGCTGGAGCCTACAAAGCCACACCCCTCCCCCACATTGGACAATCAGACCATCTCTCCCTGTTCCTCACACCTCGGTATTCACCACTCATCCAACGTGTGAAACCTGCTGTGAGGACAATTAAAGTGTGGCCAGAGGGGACAGACGCAGTGCTCCAGGACAGATTTAAAAACACAGACTGGAATATGTTCACCCACACAGACCTGGACCAGTACGCCTCATCTGTACTGGATTACATCTCCAAAACCACAGACAGTGTCACCACCCAGAAACGGATCACCATGTACCCCAACCAGAAGCCTTGGATGAACCGGGATGTTCGTCTCCTCCTGAAGGCCCGCAACACTGCCTTTAGGTCAGGAGATGCACACGCCTACAGTACAGCCAGGGCTAATCTAAAGAAGGGCATCAAAAAAGCCAAACACCATTACAAAAAGAAGGTAGAAGAACACTTCTCCAACTCCAACCCCCGACGCATGTGGCAAGGACTCCAGACCATCACAGACTACAGGACCACCAAACCCTCCCCCGCATCCTCTGATGTCTCCTTCCTCAACGAGCTCAACAACTTTTATGCTCGTTTTGAGCGAGGGAACCCCACAACCACAACCAAAGCAGACATGACGCCAGACCACCAACCTATGACTCTCTCCCCCACCGATGTAGGAGCGGTGCTGAGCAGGATCAATGTCCACAAGGCTGCAGGCCCTGATGGCATCCCCGGGCGTGTTCTCAGAGCGTGTTCTGGGGAGCTTGCAGGAGTGCTCACAGACATATTCAATCTGTCCTTGGCCCACGCTGTGGTACCGGCCTGCTTCAAATCCACCTCCATCGTCCCGATACCCAAAAACTCCAACCCATCTTGCCTCAATGATTACCGCCCAGTAGCACTCACCCCCATCATCACTAAGTGCTTAGAGCGACTGGTCCTAGCACACTTCAAATCCTGTCTCCCCCCCACCCTGGACCCCCACCAATTCGCATACCGCCGGAACAGGAGCACAGAGGATGCAGTCTCCATCGCAATGCACTCTGTCCTCTCACACCTGGACAACAACAACACCTACGCCAGAATGCTGTTTATAGACTTCAGTTCAGCATTCAATACAATCCACCCCTCACAACTCATCAGGAAACTGACAGACCTGGGTATCAGTTCCCTCATCTGCAAATGGTTACTGGACTTCCTGACCAACCGCCCCCAACATGTCCGGCTGGATAACCGCTGCTCATCTACCATCACAATGAACACCGGTGTACCACAAGGCTGTGTGATGAGCCCTTTCCTCTACTCCCTCTTCACCCACGACTGCAGACCTGCTGATGGTTCCAACACCATCATTAAGTTTGCAGATGACACCACGGTGATTGGCCTCATCAGTGACAACGATGAGGCCGCCTACAGGGAGGAGGTGGATCGTCTGGCTGAGTGGTGCGACACAAACAACCTGCTGCTTAACACCGAGAAGACCAAGGAGCTCATCGTGGACTACAGGAGGAATGCTGACCCACATCCACCCATCCACATTAAGGGGACGGCTGTGGAGCGTGTGAGCAGCTTCAAGTTCCTGGGAGTCCACATCTCCGAGGATCTCACCTGGACGACCAACTGCTCCAAGCTGGTCAAGAAGGCTCACCAGCGCCTCTTCTTCTTGAGGACTCTGAGGAAGAACCACCTGTCCTCAGACATCCTGGTGAACTTCTATCGTTGCACCATTGAGAGCATCCTGACCAACTGTATAACAGTCTGGTACGGGAACTGCTCTGCCTCGGACCGGAAGGCGTTGCAGAGGGTCGTGAAAACTGCCCAGCGCATCGCCGGAGCACCACTTCCTGCCATAAAAGACATCTACAGGAAGCGGTGTCTGAAAAGGGCTGGGAAAATCATCAAAGACCCCAGTCACCCATCACATGGACTCTTCACCCTCCTGCCCTCTGGGAGGCGCCACAGGAGCCTCCGGACTAAGACCACCAGGTACCGGAACAGCTTCTTCCCCACAGCTGTCAGACTCCTGAACTCTGCCTCCTGACATCTGACCCACGTTAAACTCATGGACTGAACATACACACACCCACAATGGACAACTGTACCCTCAAACACAATAATAACATGGACTGAACCACCACTCACAACCACTAGCACTTTATATAGCCTCTGTAGAAACTATCTACACCCTCACTTATCTTAACTGCACTACTGTATAGCTCTGTGTAAATAATCATTCTGTACATTCGATAATCTTTAATCCTACAACTGTTTACAACTTGCATAGTTCCCATTTCTGTATAGCTGTATATCCCAGATTCTGTAAAGTTATTTATTTCATATTCTGTATAGTTTTTCATATTTATATCCTGTTCATATCCTGTACATAGCTTGTACTCACTACAGCCTGTACATACTTATAGTTATAGAATATTCACAACATACTTCATACCGTGTACATTATAACATACCATAATAGACCCATTTCTGTAATATACTCACATATCTATATTATTGCTAATATATATTGTAATATATCTATATCACTAAAGCACTTCTGGATGGATGCAAACTGCATTTCGTTGCCCTGTACCTGTGCATGTGCAATGACAATAAAGTTGAATTCTATTCTATTCTAATTCTACTATTCTACATGGAAAATGCAGTAGGTTTTACGCTGATTGCCCTTAATAAACCATTCGTCTCTCCTACTCTTTTATTTTTGTACATCAGGGGACATTTTTCCTTTAAAGTTCTGGATTGTGCCCAATTGCTTTTTTCCCTGAAGTGCAAGAGAGAGAAGAGCTGTGTATGTGTTGCTGTAGTTATGAGTTCACACATAAACATGACTCAGCTACATGGCTTTTAGAGCATAGACAAATATGCCCAACATATAGTCTTTTGCCTTCACAGCCTTAAAGAGGTTTTATGTTGTACCAGAGGCATTTGCAGGTTATGGAAACTTGAGTTCATATGTGTTAATCAAACTGTAACCTGTGACATTAAGAGTTAACTGCATAATTTCTGAAGAAATAATAAGTGTGTTAATGTTGATGCAGCTTTGATTTGGCACATTATCAAGCAGGCATTGTACATTAGATGTTGATTCGTACAGTCTGAATTCAAAGAGCATCATCATCGCAGCGAATGAAAGAGTACATATTGTGAAATTTATCATTTGTAGCTTGTTTGGTGAAAAGCTCAAGGTTAAAGGGTTTTTTTTTCAGTATGATTTTTAATTTTAAAGCAGTGATGAATGTTGTAGCTTTCTTAGCCCCTTTCTGCCTTTCTGACCAATCAAGGCAGACCGGTCCGCCAGCTGATCCAATCTAGTGGCAGTAAATGGCTACACAGTGGCAACCATGATGGATAGTTGTCTAAGCAGAGGGGATTCCAATCAGCCAATCACCTGGTGGATTGCTGGTTTCTATGGAAGAAAACACCCACAGTTTAATGTACAGCAAATATAAAAGGGAGAGGCACTTAGACGTAATCACTTCTCCAAAAGTCCTAACAAAACACAATATTTTGTAGTTTTATTCATACATTGGGGGGGTGGGGGGGTTATGTGTATTATATAGGAGTTGTTGGATGTTAAAAAAAAATCACCCTGCTTTTGGCTTCAGTCAGTATGACTTTTGGTGGGTTATGCTGTAACACTGACACTGGTGTATTGTCAAAATATGCATGTAGAGTGGAAATTGTAGCCGTGCAATGAACCTAAAGCTGTTTGTTTTTCATAATGGAATACTACTTGTACAATATTATAGGTGACAGCATGGACATTGTTTTGCAAAACACACTTGTTATAATCCAAAGAAATGCGCAAAAGTTATTTTAAATTTTCATCCTTGAAAAGATATCAGTCATTACATCCAGAATGTTCCTCGAAGCTTTATGAAAGCATTTTGCTTTCATATTGGAAAAGGTGCTATTGGAAAACTAGCACTGAAGAGAAAGTCAACATACTTCTTGAAGACCCTCCAGTCAAGTTTAATTAACATAGACCCAGTGAATCAATAACCGAGCCCTGAATTTAGTGGTGTGCTCTACAAATTCCCAGTGAACTGGATAAGATATTGCTGACATTTCATCTTTTTCAGACAGTTATGACTCTCTTAAATATTACATAAAGCGTAGGACACTGGTGGATGCTAGCTATTTCACTCCTTTGATCAACATTATCAGAACCCCGTGTCAGTCTTGATTTATCTGCAGTGCTGTTCGGGGATTCATATATCGTCCAGCTACAGACATCACAGGCGTTTGACCCCTCTGAGATGGCCTTTATTGAACAGGACTTTACTGCACTCTGATACTACGTTGCATTTCAATCATGGTGAGACACTTTCTGATCTAAATGCTAATGTAGTATCCTGTAATCTGAGTATGCTCACTTTACTTGTAAAACCCTGTTCCGTCTCTTGTGTCCTACCTTATCTCCCACTGCTCTGAAAGATGTGTTTGCAGGAATTAAGTTTAGATTGAGGTTTCACTACAGGACTAGCTTCCGGGGTTTTTTGTGTGTATTTAATTTCATGGGGTCTGTGAGTGAGTGAGTCCCGTGTGCACCTCTATGTCTGCTGGTTTAAGAATGTGTCACAAATGCTGCTTTTTCTCTCAAATCCTCACAAGAGCTACAAAAACAGTCTGTAGTACTCAGCAGATGGCTCCTTTCTCACAGTGTGTCTGTCAGTGGTTTTTCCCATTCGAGTAGATAAGTAAACAGAGATTTTAAGAAATATGTCTAATGGAGCACTGGGTTAAACAAGATCACCTCTCTAAAAGTCTACATGGCTAAATAACATCAATTTAACTTTAAGAAACAGTCCTAGATTCCTTAGCTTTAGTGCTATTTTCAGGAAACCTCACATGCTGTTACAGTGGGACCTCAAGGGCAGCATAATACCATAAACTCCTAATTAATACCCTTTCCAGACACCTTTTATTGACTTCCTGGTTGCAAATCACCCAAGAATGACTGAAGAATTATGCTATTGTCTGGCCAGCCTCTTCTCAGAGGGTAATACTCAGAGCATCATAAAAGGGCAGCAGACTATAAATATCAAACCAGATGTCATCTGATTTTAATTTGATTTGGGAGATGAGACAGACATCAGAATTAATAGCTTATTAGCTCATCTCTACATTATTGCATATCCGTGGATCACAAAGTGCCAAGATGTCCTCATCTTGCAGTCAGCTGAAGCAGTTACTGTTTATGTTCCTCAGAGTATTCGGTCATCATAGGCTATGCTGTGTTGTCTGTTTGTGTCCAAAGCAACAAGCGTGGCCTTGAGAGGCTCTACGGGCCACAGAGACATGCTATGTGGGGTGTAACTCTTTGTAGTTTTAATCCTCTCTTTATATCCGGGCCTTGATCATAAATTCACACCAGGGTCATGTCCTGTTACATGTGATTTACTATATGTCTGCAGGTCTGATATGGTTTCAGATTGACTGATCAAAGGTATGTAGCATTAAATCCTTGCGTAATATGATCAAAGTTAAATTAGAGCCATTAATTGTGTTGTGGACTTGTTAGAAGCCATCAGTTACACCCAACCCTTTGTTTTTGAAATTCTCTCTTTTTCTTAGTGGTTCAGGGAATGCCATCTTATTAGAACCACCATTTTATTTTTGGTTTGCTGTCATGAGTGAAATGACCTTGTGACTGGGGTTGTGATTGTCATAATTCAATTTCAGTTACTGAATCAGAGACATTCAGTGGCAAGATATCAAAAACATCTAAAACGCTTCCTCATGAAAGACGGTATTCTGTTCATTAATTTCCCTAAAATAGTGGGTCTAGATTTTTGGTTTTGGAACCTAAAGGAAGATTTGATCAATTACACGGGTGCGTAAATTTGGCTGTAAATCCTAACACTTAATGTAATATAATACTAAGTAACCTGGTAATACCTCAAGAAGCTGAAAGTCTAATTCAAGGAGTTGCTCCAATCACATTCTAATCAATTGTTTTAAAATAATCTGTGTTGGTGAGGAGGAAAAAAAACTGTATCACAATCGACATACTTATGGGCCTAACTATATGTTAAAATAAAACAGAAATTGTTCTTACAGTGCCCCAAATTTAAATCGCATTTCATCTGCAGACTGGTGAATATAACCAAAGTCTGTATGATTGTACCTATAAAGGTCCAGGAGTATGATTCTTGCTTGGGGTTTGAAAGGTCCTGGTTTCAAATCCCGGACAAGCCCCCATTTGTTACATCACCTAAAAAGGTCCAGGGGAACGTAACCAAACTGTCCAAGTGGAAAAAAGGAAACAGGGAGGCAAAATGGTTAAGTTAAAGGGTTTTATTAATTTTTCTATTAAAAACTAAACTAAAAGAGTCGGCCAAGCCACTATCACCTTTTAAAGAAAGAAAACAACAAAACTCAAGTGTTCGTCAGTAAAATGAAAAGTGAGTCAAAAAATTGTTCATCACCAAAACACACTCCTTTCTGCAGAACATGAGCAATCAAGCACCACACACACAGCTCACTAGCTGCAACCCAACAAGACTCTCTGGCAGTAGAGTTTACCTTTCTCTGGCCTTCAGTATTCCTAATTTCTGATTGGAGTCAGCTGTCCAAAAAAACGGTAGCACCTAAGGCAGGAGAGCTGGCAGGACACACCCACACAAGGTCACTTTCAAAGGAAGTCCTGCTAGAGCCGTAACAATGATAAAAGCCAAAAACAGTTCAGATTACCTTATGGTGAACCTCACACTGTATGTTTCCCTTATCTCAAATGTCCAAGTGTGATTATCTCATTTGTGTTAAAAGCAACCAGGCTCTTTCATTTTTGCTAGATTTCTACAGATGTATTTAATGAATTCATGATGGAGAAAACAATTACGCTTTGATTAATGGGCTTTTTGGTCAAGCGTTCTGTAACATGACAAACAAATGATATTTGCATGTAACCAAAGAACAATCAACAGGGAAAAAATGTTAATTTCACTTCATATAAAATCTTAGGAAAACAAACAAACAGAAGTCCAAAGCGGCGCACACAAAGACACCGTCGTGTGTAATGATGTCAGAAACATTCTGTCAAACAGATTCACATTTCATACGCACTACTCTGCCATTTTCCCCAAGCTTCACAGATAAACTGCATCTAGAACACGCCTTATCAAAAAATGCTTTTTTCAGCTTGTAATACAAATCACTATACTATACACCAAGTGGGATTGATATCTTATTATTTTAAATTCTTTCCGTCTTCTCCTTCTGTTGTACATCACTGAGCCACTGAGTTTGCCTCCAGTTTTAGCTGATGTTGTTGGAATACAAAATTTAATTTCTTTTTAGATATTTTTCACTTATTTTTTTTTTACTGCATTTGCAATAAAGAGTTCTCTCACAAGGCTTAATATACTAATGGAGATAGATTTTAATTAGCTGCTAGTTTGGTGATAATGGGCTGATAAAAGAGGTCAGTGAAATTAGTAAGTAATAAAATTGCACAACTGGAAGGGATAAGCTAAGGTGATAAATACAAGGAAAATAGGGTCTTCTTTTTTTGGGACTGAATGACCGAGGGAGATGTTAAGAGAATGAGCAAATAAATGGGTAAATACTTTGTGAGTGCAGTGCCAAAGCCTTGGGCCTTTCCTGTAGCTCTTGAGTCCTCATCACAGATGTTTTGAGCAGATTGCCATTGCCATATTTCTCCTCTTTGCCAGACACATACAAGTTATAAATCAAATTAAGACAACAAAATTACTTTTTTATAGTTTGCACAGTGGTCTGCAATGTTTTAGGTTTCTAGTAACATTTTTACACTGAAAGCTGCGGAGAAGACGTCTGCATACCTTTATTCAGCAGTGTGCGTTTCTCTCTAGTATCAGATTTAATACATAATGTGAAATGTCTCTCTGAATACATGTAGCTAATAATGTGACTCGCAGAGATTTGAAGTACTTAGATGATTATCTGAATTTCTATTTGCAGAGACTGATTGCTGGCTGCAGGTCTGAATCAGATTCTTTCCTTTGACTTTCATAAATACGTGCAGCTTCAAACCATATGGAGTAAAATCGAGAGCTACTGTAGATGAGCACTTATGCACATGATAATGCTTTCTTCTGTTTTTCTACACATTATATGGGTTTGCTGTTACGTACAGATTGCAGGTTTACATGATGGGCTTGTAATAAAGCAGCACTTCTCTGGATAATTCTGACAGCTGAAGTAGAAAACGGGATTTACTGAGAGAATGACTGCTCCATCCTTCAAGACCTCACATGGTCTTTATCAGTTCCTATAGTAGGGTTCACCCTTACATCAGAACATATAGATTCTCCTTCATTTGCCTCACATTGATCTGAATTGCTATGCTGTTTCCAGAAACAAAACCTGTCATCAGATGTGTTATTTTGGTTAGTAGATTGATTTCTCACCAGGTCTGGTCATATTTGCTCTGCTAATTTATGCTGCTTTTGGTAGATTGTATTTACCTTTGTTTAAAAGATCTTGCTGCATCTGTATCTCTAAATTAGTGGATTGTTAGCTGATCACCCCAGCCATTCATGTCATTTTTTCCATTGCAGCTTCATGTTAACTTATACTACTTAGTAAATCTGTCCCAAAGTGTTAGGCCAAAATAGTTCATCAGAATAGTTTCACAGGGTTTCGGCATTCTGCACTGCTGCCTGCTGGATGAATTGACTGCCATTTGCACAATAAATCTCCCTCATTTGGTAATGATGGAGAGTGCTGTCTAGAACACAAGAGTTAAGCTGTGGGATCAAATGACGGTGAAGGTGCCGTCATACGTTTCATATACTCGTGAAAACATTAACAGTTTCCTCTTTTTCTGAATGTCGTTATCCTCAATGAGACTATTCACATACGCGTAGACAGTTTTCCTTATATGATAAAGATGATCACTTACAACAAGTTTCTGCTGATGTCCAGTCACCCTGTCCACTCAGGAGAACCAATGTGTACCTTCAAAATGTCCCTGATTCCCCTCATTATAGGGCTCAAACTTCAGGTTGCAGGTTATAGATAGATCATTACCCAGCAGATCCAGTCTGCTACATGTTAGACTCATGATAGTAGCAAAATGTTGGTATGTATTACTCACTGATTTTCAGTAGTTATTTGTTTATGAAAGTGCAACACATAAGGGAATATCCCTTTTAATATTCTGCTTTTACTAGGACATCACTGGGAGGCAAATGTCTATATTTTAGAGAATACAGAATGAATAAAACCACAGTTAAGCTGGCATAAACAACAAAGATCATGAAGATATGCATACATTATCTCTGATATTACACTAATATACAAACATTTGAGAATAATACCATAAATTCACTGCTGAGTAGCTTCAACAACAACATTTTAAGATGGAGTCAGTGGCTGCAATTTAAGTGTTTGCAATTTGCATTGTGCAGGTCTTTATTTAAGGGCTTTTTTTCAATAAGTGTACCACCTACTATTTCTATGTTAAAAGATGTTTTTGGGAAAATGCACCTATTATCTACTAAATGTCAAACTTGATAGCAGTAACCAGGAAAATACTCAATACCATTTTCAAAACCACGGTGAAAAAATGTAAATTAAAAAAAAAATACCAAAAAAATTAGAATACTACAAACAATAACATCAATGACGAACTTATTTTTAAGCTGACTAATGCAGCGCAGAAAAATAGACTAACATAACCATGTCTGTGAAGGTTCTCAGTCATAGTCTAAGGAGCCTGGAAAGTAAAGCGTCTGGACTTCTTTAAGTTTCCTTGAAGACGTTTCACCTCTAATCTGAGAAGCTTCTTTAGTTCTAAGAGCAACTGAGTCCCAGATTTTAAGCCCTATGGGGCTTAAACAGGGTCCCCAATCGGGTCATGGATTCCCTATTGATCCTCTGCCTAATCACAGGAGACAAGATGTGAAAATGGGCTGGGGTCACAATCGGCCAAGGTTTCACTCTGGGACTTTAAGAGAAACAAGAGAAGCACTTTTTAGACACAAATAACTGTCTCATCCTGTTAAATTAGCCCTAGCTTTTAAATTATAGATTGACAGGGACAATGACGTTTCTTGTCTAGCTCCAGCGTTAACGTTATCATTTTATTATTATCCGTAGCCGATAGCTGCTGCCTTAATGATGACTTAAGAGATGTCTGATGTTAATGGCAAAGCTGAATGTGTGAGCCAGCCAGATTCATTTGTATGAAAGCAGGAGCTTTTTCGCTTCGCAAACTTCCTCTTAAAGTGTTCTTCACCGTTGTGAACATCAACTACTTCAGCTGCTAGTGAGTGTGGAGGGGCTGGAGGAGGCAAAGACGGTGCTGTTAGTATTGAAACTGCTGAAAATGAGCATCTAATTCCATGAAAGAATTTTTGGTATTCATTAGTATTTCTTTTACTAATATTTTAAGGACTTCAGTATTCGAGATATTGGTTTACACAATCGTGATACCAACAATGAGTCATTCTTTGTTCATAGCATTTGTGTCTCATTTTGTTTTGTAAAGCATTGCCTGCTGAGCTCTCAGAGAGTTCTATAATTGTTCCCTGTGATCTCTAATCTCTTCAGTCCTGCCTTTGAAACATACATACATATGTTTAAGGAGCTGTCAGATTTACTGAGCGCTACAGAGAATGTTTGAATGCAGTCTCATCCCACTCAGCGTCTCTATCTAAACGCAGCCTCTCTGCTCTGGTCTACTCGGCTGCTGCTCTGCATATTTTTCATCTTCTCTTCAAGCTTCAGCTCCTTTGTGTCATCCCACAGATGTCCATTTCTCTGGAGTCTCGAGCTTTGTCTCTTGCTCTACCCCTTAACAAAATACAGCAGCTGCTGGGCAAAAATTCTTCGGCTGAATCTGCATAGGCCTGGGTATGTCCTACTACTTGGCTACTTGGAAGTGTCAGCAAGATATACAGCGAGAGCCCCACAGAGCCCTGATAGATTTGTGATATGTGACAGATAAGTTTTACTCTTTGCATTTTCTGTTCATAACAAACACATTTCATAAGCTTTACTTTAAGTCTTTCGCGTGCTTACTTGCTTTCTCGTGAAGTCAAATGAGGAAACTGAGGATGAAAAGAAGTCTTAGTTTCCATTGTTTTAGGTGTAGCCTTATAATCAATGTCGAGACATGAAACTCTGTCTTCATTTAAAAAAAGCCCTGTGATCACATTTCCAAAAAATATCAAACATTTTCCTTACACACGGGGTAATTATTATTTCTTTTAGGTAGAGTCATATTTGTTAATGCAGTTTTGTCATTTCTGGTAACATTTTGAAGATGGCTAAAGGGTATTTGGTGGTTAATAAATTGCCTGTGATCACTCACAGGGAGACACGGGACCACTAACCATGTGACCTTAACTTGTCCATCTTTTTGCATGTGTGACAATTGTGGTGAAAATGTAAGGTCAATTAAATAAGGCCCCAGGCTTTAAGACTGTGTCTATTTGGCAACCACTCGCGTGAGGGGAAACATGAGAACAGTATTCCAGTTGAGAGTGGTTAGTGGATGTGGGTGCTGGGAAAAACTGCTAAAACCTAACTCACCTTAGAGGAGACGTTTGCCTTCAAAGTAAAAAGTGCAGCTATGGTGGGTGCAGCACTGAGGCTCAACTTTTACTTTTAAGGAAACCTTCTCCATTTAACAGCTTATTAGGGAATATTTGCAGACAAACGTAAAAAACTACAGGCAATTATGGCAACCTGTTAGCAGCCAAAGTGACCACTCTGAGGTTGTTTGCTGCAGGAACCAGCAGGAACCCGCAGCTCTGAGAAACCACTTCCACGAATAAACATTTTTCAGGTCCAATAGTTGTGACGGGTCCAATATAAGTCTTGAGCAATGTGCACAGGCTGTTATGGAGAAACTTCATTCCTTATTACCCCAGTGCTGCTACATTGGTAATGATAGGATTAGGATTAGTAATAAAACTATAAGTGGCCGTTTACTTTCGATCTCTTTCCAATGTGATCCCGTTGTTACCAAAATTTAAGTGTTTTTTTCCCCAGAATTTTCAACCATCATAATTATTATTGCTGTCGAAGCCATGAAGCCATAATTTGCATTAATTCTCTGTATTTATAAACGTGCTTCCTCAAGGCAGATAATTCTCCACCAGCAGTGAAACAGCTGAAGGCGAGGGTAATCTTGTCTTTGTTAACTGGGTATTTCTAGATTGAACTTTTAGACCACTGAGTTAAAACTCTCCCTCCATACGTCTGCAGGGTGACCCATTATCACTATTCTGCCGAGAGGCAACAATTACCAAACAATGTGCCCTCTGCTGCACGTTCATTTTGGAGAGAGAAAAAAAGTTGATTCTTACAGCTGATAAGAAAAATTAAACGGTTACATTAGCTGTTATGTTCAGAAGAGGACAAACGTTCTCACATTCATATGAACAGACAGATAATTATCTTGTGCATATTTTTATTATCTTGTATTATTATAATTGTCACTTACCCTCCATTTACTGCAGAGAATCCTGAACTTTTAGCTGTGTGGAACGCTTTCTAATCGAAGCTTTATAATGTCTTGTTAGCTTAGTGTGTGAGTCAGCAGGGCTCTTGTGCGTTTCACCCTGGCTTTGCATTGGAAAGTGTTCACCATCTTAAAGCCTCTTTCCATGCTTGAGATGGTGCCATAATTCCAGAGCCTGGATGTTGCCAGATAATTGGCGTCCCCTTACATGGATGTGAGGAGTGCAGTGACGAATAACAGAGTAAGAGTATGATCAAACTG
The DNA here is from genome assembly GCF_057381915.1 of Diplotaxodon limnothrissa. NCBI lineage: Eukaryota > Metazoa > Chordata > Actinopteri > Cichliformes > Cichlidae > Diplotaxodon > Diplotaxodon limnothrissa. Next base: position 3,733,033 of record NC_140602.1, read on the forward strand.
GACCCCAGTACTGTCGCCACCACCCATGTGATATGCAATAATCACTCCAGTGGGGACTGGCTGCTATTTCAAGCTAGTTTTTCAGAAAGAAAAAAATATGTGAATAACCCACAGTCAGATTTAACTACAGTTTATTTATGGCAATGAATAAAGTTACAGATTAAAGCAGAATGAGAAGCTTCTCTGGCATGTGTGAAATCACAGGTGTCAGTGTCATCAGCATACTGACGCTCAAAGCTTTTCATATGCAAAAGAGACTGCCAGAAATTTCCACCTCACATCCCTTAACCCTGCTACTCCACAACTCCTTACTCATCTGCAATTATCTTCATGTTTGATTTCTGCGTGTGTGTGTGTGTGTGTGTGTGTTTATTTTGTTGTTGTTATCTATGGCCTCTCAATTCCCCTGATGGATATGAAACTGCTGAACATGTTTAGTCAAAGCAGCCACAGTGATGGGCTTAATAAAGACGCGGGGAGTGGAGAGGAGGAGCTGCGGTCTGGCTGCAGCTGCTGCATTGGTTGCCTGCTCAGCAGTGGGAAGGGACTGAATGAGCAGAGAGAGAGAGAGAGCAGGAGGAAGCAAGAGGGAGGGAGAGAGAATTGGGGGAGGAGGTGAGTGCTCTTGTTGGGAGATAGGGAATGCCCGTTAGTTGCGTCTGCCGATAATAGCACATCAGCCAGTGCACTCCTATTGGGAGAGCAGAGCACAGGCAGAGCAGAGGGACCGAGCTGCTGAGCAAAGAATGGTACATTAGAGTAGACAGGCACACTCGGAAAGAGAGCGATACTGGCACAATCAGAAAGAAACAGAGAGTGAGAGACCCAGGGAAGAGAGAGCGCATCAGCACACATAGACAAGAGGACTGAACAGGCGCAGGGCAGTGGAAAGAGGAGAGGAGGGACAGGGGGAATCAAAGTTACCAGGTCAGCAAGAGAACGTGGAAGTGGAGCAGCTGAGACTCTCGGGGGTTTCACTCCCACCGCAGCAGCCGGGCGCAGCATTAAGACGCGCAGGAGGAGAGTGATATTACAGGACAGGATAGAACAAGTGCTTTAACTTCTTCACAGAAAGACAGTCCCGTCATAAGGCGAGGGTAATGCTCCTCACAGGAACCTTCTGCACTTCTACTTTAGGATTATCACAGCAAGAGAGCTTCACCAAGCAGAGGACACTTAAACCTGCCAGAGGTGCCTGAGCAGTTCAGTTCTACACAGGAGACCTTTTCATCCATCCGTGGGCTTTCAGGTGGATGTAGTGTTGCTGTGTGGATTTTATCCTTTATTGCTTCAGAAGGTGAAGCAGTGAAGATTTGGAGGGCAAGTTGTTCTGTCCTATCATCTCTGAGACTATGGTAGACTGTGTGTCAGAGAGCCCCTCATCAGCAGCTGCAGCCCTAGAGTATGGAGAAGTCCAGCAGTGAGGAGTCAGCCATTCACCGTAGCCCTTCTGTAGACAGCCGCGAATCCGATTTTGCTCAAGCCTCCACGTCTGGCCGCCCTTTCGGTGGCCGCGGCTTCACTGCCGGCGCTTTCTACGGCTCCACGGGGCCACGCAAAAACACGCAGCAGGGGCAGACTGGAGCTGCAGCTGACGCCAGCGCGGGAGACAAGACTAACAACAAGTACAGCTCACCCAAGGGCAGCAAATACATAGTCTTTTACCTGGATCTATCCTTTGTGTTCCTTTTAGAATTTAAGAAGTGCAACATGGCAAGAGGCTGCCTCTGCTGCTTGAAGTATATGATGTTCATCTTCAATCTCATCTTCTGGGTAAGTGACTTTATATTTTCTTCTCCTCTTACTTGATGCAATTTATACAAATTCTGAGCGTCTTAAAAGATGATGCTGCCAAAGTAATTCTGGCTCGAGTGATTCACTACTCGTCGTTAGCCATATCATATGCGTGTGATAAGTTATTCAAAATGTTCATCAGGAGACATTACTTTCTGACAAAATGATGGCTGTCAGGGCAGTCATGTGTCTCTAATTACATCAGGGTGTTTATGCGTGTTACTCTGTGCATGTTGCTATTCCTGGATGTCATGACAGTGTCTGTGGCATTGCACCAGGTCTCCTTTTGTGTTTTTCTTTTTTATTCCTTTCGGTTCGGGTGGGGGTTGGTGGAAAAAGGTCCTGGGGGTCAGTAAAGTCAGTCTTTCACATGGTCGCATGATTTACAGTGAACATGAAGCTGCAATGCTGCTTTTGGTATGCAAGGGAAAGACTATATCCTCCTGCAGGGCATTTACACAGATGAGCTGCACAATAATGGCAAAGGGATTTTAGCTGAGTTGGTCAGCGATAGTCTAAATTGATCTGATGGATCGTCATTCCTCTTGACTCACGGTATGATAAATTGTCAACAGAATTTATTCAGTTTAATATAATAAATTCTATCGCAGTAACCTAGCCAGCATGTGGTGGTCTCCACAGTGTAACCAAGCATGGGCATTTATGGTAAAAGTGGGCATCCCTTGAATGTTTACAGACTGGATTATCGGGCTTATGGGTTATGAGGCCAAGCCTTTTGTGTGAATGCATTGAAGCATGAAGCGTAAAAACATCTCAACACTGGGGAATCAACTCAGGCCCACCATGTCATGTGGGTTGATAGCCCAGCTAACTGGGACAACAGAGTGGGCATTAACTAGAGGCCAGCTGCGTTAACACATGTATACACAAACATGCACCACACAAGCTGAAATCTACATCACTGTCAAATTTATATGTAGAAAAATGGACAGCTCAGACCTTTCTTCATCTTGAAGGCTGCACCTTCATCTTAGTCTGAGATCATGTGCAGGTCCATAGAGGCGGGTGTGATAGTGATTGGCAGAGGTATATATACCCAACTAATGATGCTAATATTTGTTTTAGGGGATGATAGGGTCAAAAAAAGCTTATTTGATGATGGAGTCATTATTGCAGACGCTGCCTCAGCCTTATGTGAGCACCCATTCTCAACTCGGTCAGTATGTGTATTGACTTCACCACTGTTAGAGTTAAGGATGGCATTTTAGAGCAGTTTCCCAAATTGATTTTTGGGTGCATGAGTGATCGATCAGCTGTTTTTCATTACAGCATAATGCATGTCTTTCCATACTAAAAGCTTTATTGAAACAGATGGAGGCAGCTCATTTAATAGCGAATACTGTGTTTAATTAATTTCAAAAAATTAAACAAGCAAATTGTTGAAATTATAAATTGGCTAGGGAAACAAAATGCCATTTGAATTGCTGCTCTTACTCTTTTACATCCTGTTAATTAATAGCCAAACAGAGTTTATTATTTATTTTTGATTAAATGTTACAATTTGGCACAAATTACAGGCTATTCAGGGCACTCGTTGGATGAAACTAAAGTCTGACCTCTTCTTATATTACCAAAGAGGCTATACATAACTCATCCCTTAAAAGCGACTTTCCTGATCAACATATGTGTTTATATGCAGATTTGTATAAACCAATATCAGACATAAGAAGTCACATTTATAATAATAGTTTTTGTGAATTTGCAGTATTTTTCTTGGACCTTTTACTTGGATATTATATTTCAAAGCTGTATTTGACTTCACATTGACACAATGGCTGTATGTCAGTTCCAGCCTGCTCATCTCAAATGATAGATCAAAAGCTGCCTAGGTCCTTATGCTCATCACAGGGGAAATGTATGAAACAAAAGCATGAATGAAAGTGTTAATTTACTGCAAACAAACCTTGCTACTAATAATCAGCTTCTGCATTAAGAAGTGGGTGAAAACTAGACTTTAGATTAAGCTTTTGGTCTTAGATTCATGTGAAACTTAGCTTGTTGACCTTGATGCATTATAGTGACTGTAAAAGCATGTAAAAGATAGAGAGCTGTAAATGCACTCTCTTCAGTGAGAGTTCTCTTATGGTGTGTGTGTGACCATAAGAGTGAGTGTGTGTGTGTGTGTGTGTGTGTGTGTGTGTGTGTGTGTGTGTGTGTGTGTGTGTGTGTGTGTGTGTGTGTGTGTGTGTGTGAGAGAGAGAGAGAGAGAGAGAGAACTTAAGTGTGGAACTTTCTCAGCATAACTTATACCCTGCTGCGAAATAATTGAATTTTTACTCTGATAATGTTCACTTAATGAATGCCCACCATGCACATTCCAATCTATTGCTGCGGCAGATTGATACTCTTGTTTTCCTCCTACTACTCAATCATTTTAATAGGAGTTTAATCAGTGTCTCATGGGAGAAGGGTGGGAGTGAGGATGCAGCATGTGGCTGCAAGGTCTCAGTGTATCTCCACGTGACAGATTACTTGAATGGCACTCCAGATTTTCAGGCCGCAGCGCACCAATTTGAAGGTTAGTGGAGCTGTAAATAAAAGGTTCACTTGTCACTGAAGGGTCAGAAAGGGGTTCCCGAGTACTCTGAAACGGAGGGGCGAGGGTGAGAGGCATGATGTATCTCGAGACCCCTGGGACTGTGCCACTCTGCATCTGACACTCCAGGAATCGTACGGTTACCGAAGCTGGTAGAGCGGCGTGCCTCTTAAGTTCTGACATCTCGTCTCAGGATTGAAAGGGGAACTGCAAGCTGCGGTAACCTGACACCAGGTGCAGCGGGGGTCTCTTCTTTTTAACTGTGCATGAGCACATTTGCTGTGCACACACACATCCTTGGAAGTGCATTCACCAGCCACACACAGGCCACTTCATGGAGCTTACACTAGTAACTTAAAACACAAGGTAAACATTGACAGGCACTCCAGACATCTCCATACATTCGCTCATCCTCAGGCCCCCCAGCAGTTGTTCACGACCATCTGGCTTCTCTTCCTTATAAAGGATTAGAAGAGTCTGAGCTGCAGGGGGGAGTTTCAGGCAGATTAACGCAGTATTGGGTTGTGCGGTTAAGGATCATAAGCGCAGTTCCTTCTACGCTAAAGCCAATATCATCAAAGCAAATGGGCATTGTGGCGCTACGTGTGACAAAGTCTGGGGTTTAGTTGGCAAGACGATCTGTTGTTCTCCAGCACACATGCTCTCAAGGTCTGTTTGACCATCCCGATAAGATGATTGACATTAAGCCCTATTGGTGTCAGCCTTGAGAACATATCGGTGTTTGTGTTCTTGCTCGGAGCAAGGATTTTAGCCTTAACTGTGCAATGTGTTCTCTGAACTCACAGTAAGCGCTCTCAACTCTCCCTGAGGATTTATTCCAACAAATTACAACAGCATTGCTCTCAAACTTATTCTAATTGCTTAAGATATAGTAGGTTGTACGCTAAATCTGAGCTCTGGCATTATCACACCATATCAAAAAGTAGATCCTCATTTGATATTCATATTTAAAGGGAAACTGTCAGTTCAGCAGTCTTGTCCTACAAGTACAAGAGGGGTTCTAGTATCAAAGCTACTCCTTTGTTAGCGGAGAAATGTGTTTAGCATTCATGAATTCTTGTGCTTACTTAGTGGATCGCTGTAGGATTTATAAACCATTTGGTCCAAAGCAACAGAAGATTCGTTTTCCTATCGATTTACCGAATTCGACACTCAAGGTTTCATATATGCTTGCGCTTTGATGCTACAAAGAGAAGCAGTATTGACAGACTCCAGGTGGTTTGTTAGAAGTGTGCATATAAGCGTACTGACACATTTTTATTTGGTTTTGTTGAACTCGTAAAAAAACTCACACAAGCTGTCCCTTTGCTTACTCAGACTGGAACCCCCCTGAGGTTTCAGTCTAAGGTGCTGAAGCAGTGTGCCTATTTTTCATTCTCCATATCGGCACATGAAAAGTTCAGTAATTTTTAATAGCTCGAGAGCTTGTGTTGTAAAAGACTTTTCGTTTTCTTCCTCTTTTTCACAAGTCGCACAGCTGAACTCCATCAGTCACTGCCAGGTGAAACAAGGATTTGGGCACAGGAAAATAGATGAGAGTTGAATGAAAAACTGTTTTTTGAATTGACGGTGGCTTTAAAGTGGCAGAAAGCAATATCAATCTTGGCCGGTGTGTCTTTTGAAATCTTACACCTCCAAATATTAATTTTATATTGTATGTATCAGTGTCGTTTCGCTTATCAATACAACCAATTACAAATTATTCATCTTATATATCAGGCATTCATACTGTATAACATGCTTGGATATCAACAGATGTGTCATGGCCAAAATGTGCAGCCTGCAAGCTGGCCTGTCAGTTTCCCTGTAGCATTTACATAAAGAACATCACATGTGCATTTTAATTATTTGGAGTCTTGTAATTAGCATCCCCTGTAGATTCCTGGGGCTTGATTCACACTGGCTGACCTGCTTGGTAAATATCTCCATGTGCCTGCCTTTGTCCAGCAGATCGTCTAGGGAGATCACTCTCATTTACACGTCTCTCTCTCTCACACAGGCTGTTTCGATTTCCCGGCCGTGTTGTGTAGAGCCGCTGAGCTCATTAGCTCTTGTTGCAGATCAGCTGGGGAATGGAGCTACTGTGTTTCACTCTAGGGGGGCAAGGTAATAGAGCGGGAGATTTTGAGGTGCATTTTACGCTTGGATGCAGTCGGTAGGTATTGCCTTTCCATGGGAATTGAGATTCTTAACCAATCACTTAGTGCTGTTGGTTGGTGATTATAACACACAAGTAGCCAAAAAAAGGCTACATTGTATTACAAAGAGTCAGCAACCTTATATAGGGAGTGTGGAATAAACCTGCTCCACAAAACATGTAAATGCCATTCTTTTTATATGAAGCGAGTCTTTCTTGTGGAGAGATTACATGTAATAGTTGATGTTTGCTACTCGGTTTGCTCAAAGCGACGGGGCTGCAGGTGTAGTTTTTGTCCAGTTTTCAGTCTCAGCTGTTTGGCGCTGACTTGTAGTGACAGGTCAACATTGCAGAAACAAATGACAGAACAGTAACTGCTAGGCACACAAATTGCAGTTTACTGACTTCCACAATTGCTGGTACACACCATTTATCGTCTGTTCCCTCCATCGTTCACATTAGTATCCTTCACAGATGCCGGAAGTGTAGAAAGAGCGTAGAGACTTAACCTGTCACAGCTAACCACTTGTTAATTTCAGGCAAGATAAAAACACAATCTCATTCCCATTTGTGTCACCGATGAGGTGGCTGGTATAATATCTCATCAGGCTCAACTATGCAATCTCCATGAATTAAAAAAATGTATTTTTTCCTCCGTTTTGCACATTAAACACAGATATCCTGCTCTCCCCAACACAGTATACAAGAGATATGAAGATGGACAGCAAGGGGACAACAGGAGTGTCATTAGTTCTGCATACATAGGCGAGATCTTTTGTAATGACTATGTGCCACGTCGTGCACCTCGGGCAGTAGAGAAGATAGCACCCTGTTTGTGTAGTCAATAATGTGTTGATGTTACTGAACTGTGACACAGAAAATACCATAACAGGTCGTGTATTCGGGTTATTGATCAAACGGGTCTTGTCCTTTTTGTCTGCTTTATATTTTGAAAGCAGACAAAGCAAAGTATCTTTTCTCTGTGCATTGACAGTGAATAGATACCTTGAACAGCAATATCAACAAAAGCAAGCCTTTCCATTCAGTTTTGCAGCGGTGAATGATTTCACATGCAAGTTAAGGCTCAGAGATTGTGTTATCAAGCAAACCGTTGTGAAAAACTGCACGAGTCAGATTCAATTTGTGCAGGAAAAAGAATAATCATTGTAGCTTTTCAGCTTTTGAACATTTTACATATCATGTAGTGACAGTTTGTAACATCTGTGCACTTGCAGGGATTCAGTATAGAAGCAAAACAATAAAACAGACACTGGGCTCTGTTATTAGAGTTCGAGCTTTTGAAGTGCTTTTGCAGTCGCTGTCTGTGCCAGATATCTCCTAATTTAAATTACCTTAATAACACTTTTGTTATACTTTTCCGACAGTGAGTAAAATTTCACTATTGGAGATTCTTGCTTAAAAAAGTTGTAAAGTTTTCAGACCTTCGGATGTTCTTCCAAAGTTTTTCTTTGGACGTTTTCATTCATTTTCAGTCCAGCACTCATACCTGACCTTTTTTGTGTGGGGGCGGGATAAGCCACCTAATACTGGCCTGTGAATATTCAAGTGGAAAAAGGGATGTTGTGACTGCACAACAAACAATTTCGCAAAGAAATTGGATCTTTAGGCCCTTTGTTATTGTATGTGCCTGCATAGCATTTTGATTCGATACCAGCTGAAGACTTGGCATATCTCTGCAGCGTTATCTTTTAAAAAGGAAACTGGAAAAGTGGCAAGCGTTAAAAATTATCTACAGCAAATGTACAGTACGAACAGGTTTTGTTCACATTATTGTCAGTATGTAAGGAGGAACTCAGCTAAAGGGTACAACAGCAGAGGCTCTGTGGTGGTTTGGGGCTGTGCTTCTTGTCAAAAATGACTGAACTGTGAAACAGAAACGTGCTGTCAGATTTTGATCCACGATGGATGCACCTACTGCAAGCATGTAATAGACAATGCCATGACAATAATCTCAAACACACTGAAAATGCAGTAAGAGCAGGTAGAAAAACACTGAAGTGTGTTCAGAGTTTCAGAACGGTAAAAACTCTGTTTTTGCTTTTTATACTGTATTTATATTCATTTTTGCACATTTCAATAAATACCTAGGTTTTCCCGTTTTCCTAGTAAAATATTAAAGATGAGTGGTTGATGACTGCACAGAACCGTAGCTTGCTTATTCAAAATTGTCTGACATTTAAAGGCAAATTACAGTGAAACCAGTGTTTTTCACTTCCCCCCCAATAAACACACACACACACACACACACACACACACACACACACACACACACAAAGCTGTGTTAAGGAAGCTCATTTTGTTTCACTTCTTAGAGCAAATGAAATTTCTCAGAGATTACCTTTCTTATTTTGAATTAACAGACTGGGAAACGAAAACTAACTACAGGTCTATACGCTCTGTGCAAACACAATGTGTGTACTGTGTTTTAAGTAGTTTGTTTTTCCGTGCAAAATTATATTTCTCTGTGAAACGGTCGTGTTTAAATACTAGAAGTCTGACTAACCTGTAGTTAAGTCCAAGACATTCTGCAGTCTTCTGTGTCTTCATTCTCCAGAGATTATCACCAGTGCTCTGAAGATACATCAGTGACTGGCTCTAAAATCAATTTCCCCAGGGCTTCTACCTGAGTTGATTCAATAGGACTGACTTCTTTTCCCACCATAAATCCACTCAATCAACCCTCATAGATTCCTCAAGAGCTTGTTTCAACTCATCTATCTCCTTCCCATCTCTAAGCAACATTCAGAGACCCAAGACGCACCATACAACTGCACCACAATGGCTTGAAAATATGAGCAGCAGATTGCGTTTGAATGTGTGTATTTTAAATGTGTCATCTTGAATTTGGGTCAGGGACTCAGGGTTTCACTGCCTGAATGGTAATGAGCCCAGGACACAGCCACAGCAGGGCTTTAACATGCAAAGAGGAACATACTCTTATTACTTTATTTATACAGCCGTGTCAAATGAGAGACAGATTTATACCTTAAACATTATTGTTTATATCTGATTTATTTAGTCGAACCACTGCAGATTACTGCTGTCCTATAACTCAACCGAAAAATGCGACATATTGCAGCTTCCTGGACAGAAATGCATCAGCACAAGAAGTACAGAGTCGCTAGACAGTTGTTTGTGAGCGCCTAACGTCTTCTTGTTGTACTTTAATGGGGCAACTTTATGTGGTGTATAATGTAAAATTCAGACCATCAGCCAAAGTATTAGACTGTTTGTTGTAATTTGAAATAGATGCCTATCTTGTTGTTTTCAGAGTGAAAATGAGATCTTCATCAGAGCAGGTTGTTGCAGTGCTCTCGTTATGTCTGATCCAATTTGAGCTCGACTCTTATTTGATGTGCGTGAGGTGTGCTCACAACACACTCTGATATTCTCCCAGTAGAGCAGATCCTTCACTCGTACAGTATCAAGATAGCTGACTGGCTGACAGTCTGTGTAAACGTAACGGAGATTATTGCTGTTCTTTCTGCTTGCAGATTCATACTCTTCCTTATCACGGCTGAGTTTATGGGTGCCCCCTTGACTTTGCCGGGTCTTATCACACGACTAAAGCAATTGGTTCTACTTGTTTATTTTACATCAATTTGCAATTACCAGCTCAAGACATGAAAGAGCGTTTGCTTTGTCTATCTGTTCTGTTTCAGAAGATATCAGGTTTGTATGCGTGCTAAAGTCAGAATTTTGAAGCAGTTTGGCTGCCTGCAGCGCGCAAAGTCTTACATAAAAATTAAAGATGAGAAACTAGCCTCGTTCCATCACTTCGCTGTTCTGTCTGGGGCACAGAAGGATGTGTCAGATCTTACTTTCAGAGAGGACCTTGCAGTTTTATTGCATAGTAGAAATACAAAAGCCACATGATATGGTTGTCAGTAATCCTACATATTCACCTGAAACAGCTTTTTTGTACAAGTATACCAGTTTTCATCCAAGCAGTAATTTCACTGCCTTTCTATTGTAGGAAAATGTTAATTAAAGCTTCAGAAAACTTGGAAATAGAGGTATATAGACCCCCTCCCTCAGCATGTGCCATTTGCAATCGCTGTCAGTAGTCATTATTTCTGCACAGATGTCTCAGTGTCTCCCATTAAGCCACCCAAGCTTCAGTAATGGGTGACTTGGGATGATGCTGGAATACAAAAGAATGAGTCCGAGTGGAATTTGGTGTGGGCAGGCTAAGGTTCGGTAAAAGAGTCTAATTTAAGAAGATCATTATGGGGTCATCGCCACCTTCAGTGAATGATCTCATTCATCCATACTGAGCCAGAGTAATTATTAACATAGACCCTTTGCCTGTGTGTGCACTCACTGGGTGGTGAGACAAATCGCTCTCACTGTGTTTTATCCAGTGATCATTTCAGCGAAGGACGCCGCACCGTGTTTGGGGTCAGCCCATTAATGCCCCTTCCATTTCATACACGTTACCTACTTCAGTGTTTGAATGTCAAGATTTAAGGTCTCTGTGATGACTGGATTTTGATTTTGATCACAGTCCTCCTTGAACCCCAGTCACAAGTGAGCTTGGACAGATGGGGTTAGCCAGATTTTTCTTCCACTCCCCTTCTGAGAGGACAGGCTGGCAGATTAAAATGCTGTTCTTTTCCGGGTTTGGAAGAAGCGATGCGTGAAGGCATGGAGAGATGGGAGGGACTTTTTTACAAGATCATAAGAGGTGAACATGTTGATGTTTGATGACAGCTCCCCGAGAGGTGACTCCCCCTCTCAGATCGCTCGCTCCCTCTTTTTTTCTTCTGGAGACAAATGCGAAAATCATTTGGTCTATTTTGAAGAAAAATAAGAACCTTGAGAATTATATATTTTCCTTTAATGATTTGACTGCATTTATTTATTGCTTTACATGCAGTGTTGACCACTAGCTCACTAGCTTACTAGGATGTATTTGTAATGCTTTGTCTGTTTCCCTACTTCCCACTGGGATTTGCGATACATGGCGGACCCATGATTGTCAGGGTGAGTCAAAAAGTAAAGAGAAGTGAGACATTTGAAAATAATCCGACTTAAACATGGCCTGAGCCTGAAGCTTTGTGCAAAATAAACCTTCCAGCAGGTACTCGTAGTCGAAATGGTTCAGGTCAGGTTGCCTCACACATTGCAGACAGAAAATAAAATTGCGCTGCAGCTAAAATGCCAGCACAAACAACATTTTAAGTCATTATCTTTTTTCTAGTTTATGTATTGCATATAAACTTGCTAAATAATTGCTGTAAGTGAAATACCCAGTGGCTGTACTGTCTAAAAGCTGTAATATTTATCAGTGAGTTTTTGAAAAGAAATGGAAGAGAGATAAATAAGCATTCGATGACCTGATGAAAAGTGAATGCAGGTGTACCCGGAGAGCAGCAGTTAGACTGAGGGCTTAAAGTGACTAAATAAGTAGAGCTGCTCTTTTTTCTTTTGACAGTTTGGAACTCCCCAGCCTGATTAAGCTGTGCTAAGCATATCCAGCAGATTTTAGGTTCATTTTCTGCATTATTTATGTAAAGCGCATAGGCTGAAAATGTTTTAATGCTGCCTTGAGCTTAAGAGAAAAAACAGCCTAATCATACTGGAGTTCATTCACTCAGTTTGCACGCATGTCTGTATGTAACAGTTTGTGTTCTTGAGTAAACACTGGCCAGACTGAGCTGCTAAATATCTGTATCCATGTGGCCGTGTTATCATGTACAACATTCCTGGATCTACTAAATCTACATTCTGTGTGAACAACTTAAGTAGCAAATGCAGATTTTGGTTGTGATGAAAGAAACGAGAGATGAAGACAAGGACGGGGCAGCTCTCATTTCTCATATGAAGGCTGACATGTCTGTTTGCTGGCTTCTGTCAGTATTACAGAGAGCCCAGTAATTGGCCCATAAAAGCACATCTCTGTTCAGCTGGAATGCATTTCTTCATCCTCACCCCCACCCACCCTCCACCCTAAACTACTGTTCTTTTTTGTGTTGAAGTGCTTACCTTGCAGAAGAGACGCATGGAGGAAAATATTGTCCCGCAGCATGCTCTCACTTTGTTTCTGAGTCTTTCAGTTTCACAGAGAGACAAAGTGATTTCTTTGTACTCGTGCCATTTTAATAGAAAAAAAAATGTCTGGAAGCATTGTCTTGTGGTTCATTGTACCTGTGATGGATGAGAACAGCAGGTAAATAACTCACGGAAGGCAAAATCGCAGTTTCTTAGGAGTTCTTAACAAAGGAAAGTATTTTTTATTAATATTTAACATCTGAATTAAGAAGATTTTAGTCTTGATGAGACAAAAGAGTGTTGGGGCTGCAGTTGTAGTTGTAAATCCTGAATAGCAGTCACATTTCACGCTGGTCTACATCGAAATGGTTTCATTAACATGGTTTAGCTGCTGATCTAATATCGTCTGAGTGCATTCTGGCTAACATATCTGCCTGTTTCTCATATTAACAATTGTAGGTGGCCGGCTTTATTGCCCATAGAATTTCTCTGTAAAGAATATGTTTGTTCAAAACGTTATAAAACGTTAGTTCATATGTGTTCATGCATTTCTCACCCCAACCGGTCGCAGCAGATGGCCCCGCCCCTCCCTGAGCCTGGTTCTACTGGAGGTTTCTTCCTGTTAAAAGGGAGTTTTTCCTTCCCACTGTCACCAAAGTGCTTGCTCATAGGGGGTCATATGATTGTTTTCCCTGTATGTATTATTCTAGGGACCAACTTACAATATAAAGCACCTTGAGGTGACTGTTGTTGTGATTTGCTGCTATAAATAAAATTGAATCTGACTTAATTTGCATTTAAACGCTGCCTATGCTGTTCCACTTAGCAGCATGAAGAGGGCTCGGCAGTTGACGACTTTTTCACTGGCAGATTTCACCTGCCAGGGTGGCTGACTTTACATCTAACTGTTCATTATAGTCAATCTGATGATATGTGTCTCCATTGTTTTCCTCATGTGTGATTGTCAGTGCAACCCACCAAGCAAAGGCTTCTTTAAGAGGAATGAAGTATGTGAAAAAGTAGTTGGCCTTTAAATTTGGACCTTTTCATGGTGCCGTGCATTTTTTTAATATCATTTAGACTTTTACCTCGATCTTGGCAGCCATGTCAGTTGTTCCATACAGGCATGGCGCTGTGATGGCTTTACGCCGTGACAGCTCCGAGAAATAAGTCCCTTTCAGACATTCGCTCTTTTCCATTAATCTGTCAACCTGTGACTATGTCAGCGTCATTTATGAAGGACGACAAAATCACTTGTTGGTAAAAGTAATGATGGCTGTCTTACTCAGAACTAGTGACATTTATATATGACTTCCAACATGAAACACGTTTGAACTGCACACGGCCACAAAAGTGGACCGGCACACACAATATTACAAAAGATTACAGTTCCTGTAATCTGTTTTCTGCACTTGCCTCATGCTTCTAAAGGGTTTTTCAGCTCATTAATTGTTTTAGAGAATGTCTTAGAAAAGAGCATTGGCTCCTCTTGTGCTTTTGGCATGAAGCACCTGCTGTCAGGCTTTGTCTCTTTCTCCCTTGCTGCCCAAACTAATCTCACTCCTTAAAGAGGAAGCAATTTTTTCATTAAAAACGAAATTCTATATAATAAGCTGGCATTTCTCTGCACACAAAACAAAGTCTAACATCAGGGGGGTTTTGTCCCATTTTACTGCAACCCTTGGTCCCTAACCATCACAGAGAGGTACAAAGACACAATTTGCATGCCTTTAATTTCTGCGCTTTGACAAAACATTAACAATAGCTTAAATCTAGTTTGATGCTTCCATCTGTTAGAAGTGTGTCCTCTGCATCATACAGCATCTTCAAAGTCCAACAGTTGCATACATTTGCATTTATGGCTTACCAGGTAACTTCATTAAACACATTATAATGGCTGTGACATGGAGACAGGTTTGATCAGGATGTAACATCAAATGACACTGAACAATTTTCTTCACTTCACACAGATGAACTATTAACGAGCCTCAAGTTTGAAGTTAGGGTAAAATCACTGGTGTAAAGGGTCCATGCACAGCATGCCGGAGTACCTGGAGAGTGAGGCAACAGTGCTAACCACCGTGCTGCCTCGCAGTCTTGCGCGTCATGCTATCATTGAAAATTAAAATGCATGTCATTCTCAGGTCTCAATGTTTCTGCAGAAACAGGAGTACTAAAGTAACTTAAGCTCCACGGGAGGAACACAGGAACAAATAATTTGTTCCTGTGTTTCAGGAAATACTGAAAATATTAGAAAAGGAAACATTTAGCATGAGGCTCAAATATTGCCACAGAAACGATATAATTAGCAGACCTCAGTTTGAAATGGCTTCTGGAAAAAGCGATAAGTCACAACAGCACGGATCAGCTTCAGCTCTATCTTCCGCCTCATTTATTCCTGTCTAAATGAGATAGGCCTGCTATCTGTTGGCAGACATCCATTGGTAACACAGTGACAATACAACGGGCTCTTTAGAAGCATCACCTATGTGAAGTGCAGCAGACTTGTCACTCTATGATTATCTAGCCTAAACTCCCGGGACAATTAGAGGACAAAACAGACAGGAGATGGCCACAACAGAGGCATGTCAATACAGGCGGGGGCCACAGAGCGAATGATGTGAGTGGGCACGTCAGGTGCTTCCAGGGTTCGACAGGTGCATATAGGCAGACTTTCTCCTGAAAATGCCCTTGTCACTTTTGTGATCACAGCGGAAGCGCATAAGATGGAGGGATGTTTATTGCCGTTGCTTTTCAGTGAGAAGTGCTCGGTAAATGCTTATTGAATCGGGATCCGTCTGAGGTGGTCTACTTGAGAGACGCCCTGCACGGCACTTGTTTAAATGCGTGTGTAATCTAGAGACATTCCTTGGTAAACAAGCCCACTGTGAGGAGGGTTATTTGCATGCTAAAGCAGAAGAAAAGGAGGAGCAAGGAAGGAGGAGGGAGACACCTGTTGCAACAGTGGCTAGTGAATGTCTATGATATGCTTTGATTTATGAAGGAAAGCAGTCTGGCTCAATCCATTTGCTCTTCTCCTGAGATTTGAGTGTTTTTTTCATCGACTTTCAAAGGACTTTTTACTGCGTTTCCATTGAGTGAACAGCGAAAGCTGAGTAGCTAATGAGTATAGGTATAAATGAAGACTAAATGTGCATCTTGTGTAATAGATCTGTACTTTTACACCACTTTAAAATATTTTCATTCTCAATTCAGCCTCTTGAATTTTATGCAATTATGTAAACTAATCTTGACTAAATACATTCTATGCAGCCTCGTTGAAAGGTTAGTTTAAAAGTCAATTTTAAGTTGAAGTGCTGAAAAATCTGTCAAATTCTCCTGGGATGCAAGTGGGTGGTTGAGTTTTAATAGCACGAAGAGCAAACTGGTATTTTCTGTGCACTGCTGTGTGCACTGTACTTAGGTTATCAGCTTCAGTGACCGCATGCTGTAGCAGGACCAGACTCAGCAGTACCGGCAAATCTGATTTTATCCAGATCTGCACAATCTTCCTACTGCAGGCTGTTGCATTTACAATGGAAATGAAGAGCGAGGGAGGTCAAGGTGATAGAATAAACAATTTTAGGTAGAGAATTTCATTATGTGTAGACCAAAGAAAATGGTTTGCTGAGAGATTTGTTTCTTCAAAAAAACTATCGCCTGCAGCTGCAGATGGGATATTTTAGTTTCCCTACTGCATTGATTAGCATGGAGGAGAACGTTCTTTGCTATCAGGGAACTGCTTTGTTCTTGGTGTCTTTACTCGCCCTGCTCGGTAGGCCCGCTGCTTAAGCCTAGAAAATGTGTTGGTTTACATGTTTTGTGGCTTGTGCTGTGTTTGTCCTCCTTCCTTTTCTTGTTAGCTCAGCAGTGTTTCCTTCATCACAACAGTTGGTCCATCGTGTCAGTTTCTGTGCAGTGTTATTGCTATGTTGTATATCGTTCAACAAAGTTCTGTAGATTCAATATCTGGACCTGATATCCTTGAAAGTTTTTAGATCTGTTTCTGTTAGGTGTTAAAGTGTAAGGAACATGATACACATGCTCCAACAAAGACACAATGTGGACACCTCTCAACCCACTCACGTGCTGTATATGCAGTAGGCACACATACGAGACTCAAACCTGCGAGTTGAATAATGGTAAAAACATTCTAACTGAATGCTACCTGTGCAGTTTGTGTAACTTGCATGTTAGCTCAACTTTCTCCAAATGCATCTGGACAATCAAAAAGTCAAGCAGCTGAAATATTTCCATGGAAAGGTTGTAACTTACTTTAATACTTGATCGATGGGAACCAAATTACTGTAGCACAGACCCCCCAGTGGAGGTTTTGTAATTATTTGATGATTATTTGACATTTCATCAGTGCCAGAATTATAATTTGTTCTTTATAACCTGAGATTAATTTGGACTTTCTAATTTGGTTGAACCTGTTTTCAGTGCTGCTGTGGATTTATTCAAAGTGTGTCTTTGTAATGTAATGTGCTGTGTGTCAGACAGGACAGTGTTGGTGTTGGGACACTACTTTGGGGAATGAGAATATTGATATAATTCCAATAATACTTGTTAACCCATTATTTTTAAAGGGTTACATTAAGATGCAAAACATTGTCCAGTTTTGAAATATATTTATACAAAAATACTCCGTTTCCCTCTGGGATTAATAAAGTCTCTCTGCTTCTGAAATAAATATATAAATAAATATTAGTTGGAAATTATCAAGCAAGCTGTCATTATATATAACTGTGGTGTTAATGAGTTCATATGTAACTCTGTTCAAACCACTGAACTTGAACTTACATAGAATTTAGCTAAATTTGACTCATATGTCGTTTAGACCAATTTATATTACATTACTATATTTTTCGGACTATAAACGAATTCTAAGGCGCATCAAGCGAAACAAAACGTGACTGATAGCCTTGAGTTTGAAATCCGCATCCTAAGCATGTCTCCTAACAGCTGCCATTTGGGGTTCTTATACACACACGATAATCTTATGTTGAAGTACAGAATGTTGTACTCCACAAAGCTCCTGACTACGGTCGATTTTTGAGTGGCAGAGAGATTTTTGAACGCCGTGTACCACATAAAGTGGTTCAAGGTCAATAAGCACGACCAGATTTCATACATAAGGTGCACCGGATTATAAGGTGTACTGTGATTTTAAGTGCTCCTTATAGTCCGAAAAATAAGGTAGTTATGAAGGAAAATTCCCCCATCAAGTTCTGATCTATTTCTCTCCTCGCCTTACATTTATCCATCATAGCATCTGGTCAGTTGGTCTGACAAATGAGGGGATGATCTGCAAGGAAACACACTGACAGCGTAATTCATAGAACATAAGAGCAGAAATGAAATAACAATATTTTTCAAGAGAGGTCTGGTGAGTTTGAGCATCCTTCAATAATCTGAGAGACTAATCCTGCAAAATTTATAATGCTGGTCTTACTCTGTTACTACTGATTCCTAAATATTAGTGTTCAAGAAAACTTGATTAAGAGGAAACTTCAAGAGTCATTAATTGCAGGGTAAAATTACAAAGATCAGTTGCTGCACGTAACCTTCAAGGTTATCTCCTTTTGCCTGGGACGCTTTCATAAGTGCTGCTACATTTAGAGTTCTCCTTGGAAATGCATCCTACATTTCAAATTATTACAAAGACCAAAGTTCAACTTCTGATTTGGCTTTCATGTCATGCTTGCAATTTTTTGTGTGCCTTTGTGTCATTGCTCACAAGAATCTTTTTTTTTATATCAAAACATCTTCATTCACCCAGCCACCTTTAATTCCTGTATATGGTTCTTTTGCAGCTTTGCCACTAAAATGAAACTGGAGTTGAAAGGTTGCCTTTATGGCACAGTGGAGACTCACCAGACACCATTCAAATGACCAGAAAAGATCAAAAAGGAGAAACTTAATAAACAGATAAGCTGTGTTGGGTTGGATATAGTTTTTAATCTTTAAACCATCTCGCTTGACTAATAGCCAAAGAAAACTGTTCTCATGCCCCTACAGCAGTAGTAGCGGTTGCTTGACCTACTATGAGTTCACGTTGGTTCGCTTGAACATGATCTCTTGAGTGCCTTGAATGGGTTCAGCAAAGTTCATCGCTAACTGTGACAAAATTTTATCCAGATGCCGAATATCCAATAGCACACATGATGAAGTAATCAGATGCCTGCACAAGAAGCGGTTAGCAAATTTATTGACATACTAATCTGAGACTCTAATCCCCGTCTGTGCTCTGTGTTCTCTGACAGCTACTTTTGGGTCAGGTGTCCAAATTAAAGAGATAAGAAGGTAGCCTCCTCAACAGATAAAGGCACACAAAGTCTGATTGCTGAGACAATCTGCACTTGCGAAGACAGTCTGGTTAGTGTGAATCATGCTTCAATCACAACAGCCTTCACAAAGGAATCATAAAGGATAATGCAGAAAGCTGGAAAAAGCCTGCATTTCTAAATGTGGTGCACAATGCTTCTCATCATCGTGCACCACATTACTGGTTGAATTGGATGATTAATCAATAATACGCCTGTTATTAAATCACGTTTTTCAGGAAACAATTTATTTTGGGGAGCACATACACTAACCACGGTTCCCTCCTTATTAGATAGACAGGAAATATGAGGAAAGAGGCCAAGGAATGACACGTAGTAAATTGAAGTGGGGACTCAATGCTCAGAGCATTTGCACCCATGTGGTGTGTGCCCTAACCACTTAGATGGGTCACCCAGTAACCAATATTTGATTAAAAACAATAAATTGCCTGTATCTTCCGTCATCCTTCTGCTTTTTCCCGGAGATCCAGCCAAAACGTCAGATGTTGTTTATCCCAAACACCCAAACGGAGCCTGGGTTTGCTCTTGTGTTGGAATGGAGTACGAGTTGTACCAGAACTGATGGGTACTGCAGTGAAGCAGCCTGCACTGGATGAGGGGCTTTTCCTTTAAAGTGAAGTGTGGAGTTGACAAGAAAGGAGACAGGTGTTTACAATATAAATGTCGAGGGGAAGCCAGACAGCTACGTGAGTAGCCATTGGAAAATGATGTTTATGGCAGCGCGCTTCACGCTCAAATCTATAAGCAGCCATCCGTCTGCTTTGGATGTCTGTATCTCCTCAGATGTGCACCAAACTATTGGTTTAATGCAGCTGACCTCGCTGTGATGGAGTATAGGAGTCTGGATTGAATTAGAGTCAGTAAACATCAGCATAATATTTGTTACAGATATCATTATCATTACCTCTGGGTGACATTCTCCACTTTCATTTCTTAGACAGATTCCTACTGACTGATTACAAATAATGGAAGAACTGTACGAATTTGTAATATCATCATCTCCACTTTCACCAAAAGCCAGATGTGTAGTTTTATTTTTAATTCAGTGCTGCAAGTGTTGCAAAAACATGTCTTCTTTGTAATGTTGATTTATGCGGGTACTTTCGCAGATGCACCCTTATGTGTTATTTTCATGACAACATCGCTCAGCTGGATGGCTCAGACATTAAAGGAAGAGCCATCCTGAATCATTCAAACATCTCTTTGCTGTTTTTTACCGCACATATCAGGTTTCATCTTCTCATTGGTAAATACAGTATTTGGCTGGTCAAAGCTCACAGTTAAATTGGTCTTTTCAGTGTTGAAAATCAAGTTTTTGAGATTACAAATAAAATACCAAAGTGTGATCCACGAATGGCAAAGTTAAAGCAAACGGTTGACAGTTTGATGAATGAAGCATGATTAGTCTCTGAGAGTTGAACAAGAATAATGTGTCCAATACAATTATGCATTTTTAACTACCACAGACAGCCAATTATCGTTAGTTTGCACCTAGACATAAAAAAAAAAATTGTGCTACAAAACAAATTATTTACTGTAAAAAAAAAAAAAGTTCTGTTACGGAGCCCCGCAGGGGACATGGGAGAAAAAAAAATTAAAACGGACTTTTGCGAGATCTCGCAAAACTAACTCAGGATCTCGCAAAACTTTTGCGAGATCTCGCAAAAGTTTTAGCCGCATTCTTCGGCCTTCGACCTCTCGTTAGCTCGAAGCTAACGGGAGGTCGAGACCTACTACAGCCGGGAGGAACACCGCTTTCCCGGCACATCGTGCCTCGACCTCCCAGTCGGCTTCGAGCCGGCGTCCGAAGAATGTGGCTAAAACTTTTGCGAGATCCCGAGTTAGTTTTGTGAGATCTCGCAAAACTTTTGCGAGATCTCGCAAAAGTCCGTCTTAATTTTTTTTCTCCCATGTCCCCTGCGGGGCTCCGTATTCTGTATACCTATTAGATTCATATTTTAAAATAGAGTTTGTGTGTGAGTTTCCAGCTTTAACACACCTGCAGCCAAGTCGGTGTCAGAGGGAAATATACCAAAAATGTACATGTGTTATGAATTGTACATAAACATGAGTAATAATTCAAATGACCTGAAAACTGATAAGATTTAAATTCTGTTTGTTTTTTTTATATATTACTTCTTCCATAAGGAGGTTTAAAGTCAAAAGATGTTTATTACCCTGCAGTAAATACATAAGCTCTGCATGTTTTAATGTATGGCAAATTGCAGGTAACTAATATGATTTTCCATTTGTCATTCATTTGTCAGAGGGCATTAGGGGAAATAACAGTCATTAGAGTAAAAGCACAGACATAAAAGACTGCCATAAAATGGATTTCCAAAAAAAAGTAAATTACAGTTTTTAGCCCAAATTAACCTGTATTTTAAAGTGAAATTCACAACCTGATAAGTCATTTATTTTTGAAAGCGTGTATCCTTTTAGCCCCAGTTCCTGGTATGCCAGAAAGCCTACGTTAGCTTATGAGACACTATTTGCCTTGGAGCTTCCTAAGAGCTACATGAAACAGAACTTGTAAATTCCATGTGTCAGAGTGCTTAGAATACCTCATTTGTAGTGTTGTATATTTATTCTAACGTCGGTGCCATAAGCACGTGTCTATAATTTCATTCACCCTGACATTTCCTAACAGAGACACAGAGTCTGGGTCATCTGGGTCAAACCACTGACCCACACTTTCTTCCCCCTGACTCATCCTGTGGTTTTAGCAATCATACCTTACCCACTCTGCTAGGACAGCATATGCTGTTTGTCATATGGCACAGCCTTCCATGTCACTCAGTTACTCGCACGTCGAGTCACAATTGAATCTGTGTATTCAAAAGCTGACTTCTCAACCAAAGATCTATTAATCTTCCAGATAAATTAGCACCGTCAACCTTTTACAGCCCTGAAGTTTTAATTTTGACACCCAATTACCTACTCAGGATATAAAATTACCCCAAAAGGGTTTGCGATAAAGACGATAAAATGTAATTAAGACAGAAATATTAAAGCAATCCAACATATTTGGTATTACTTTTCTTAAGGATTCTGCAGGCTGTCGAGAATAGAAAATGTGCTCTGACAGAGGGATAATTGAATTGACTACCTTCACCGCCTACTGCTATCCTCCTTCGCTTCACACCTCTGTGCCGACGGAGTGGATAGTGATTTCTTTGAGCTTTAGAGAGAAAATAGTAAGATGGGAGTGTATTGATCATTCTTTTCAAGAGTGGAGCTTCACAGATCACTGAGTTTCCCAGGCAGCCAACATTTCTGCACTAGAAGGGATGCTCTTCGAATCCAGCTGCTGGTTATCTCTTACTGAGAGTGCAGGGGCTGCTAAGAGGCTTTACCTTATCATTGTCCAGAATATAAATCACCTTTTATGTACCAGCCCTCTTGTGAATAAACAAAACAGAGAGATTTCAGCTATCCAGCAGTCTGCTTCTTCTTTTCTTGCAGCCTCATCGCCCCAGCCAGCCCAGGCATAGTGAAATGGTATGACAGACGTGTAAAGTTTAGGAACAAAAATGACACTGGCATCAGTTTCCCATATTCTGTATAATAGCAGTTATCCTGCAGTGGAATATAACTAGACAGGGGCAGAGACAAGGTCATTAATTATTGATGCCTATGCAGCCAGAGAAGTGAGTGCACAGGTGAGATTTGCAAGAAAAGTTCTGGTGAGCTGATATCTTTCTCACCCTTAACCAACCGTTTGTGTGGGTCAAGCCTCTTTTTGCAGGCACAGTATGAAGCTGTTAATAATGACCAGTTTATTTTAAGATGAGACCAGTCTGGCAGAACAACAAGGAAATGTGCTGGCAGTCAGGTTACCGGCCCTAAAGGCTTAGCTGCATCACATAATTTGAAAAGATCTGCAACCTACATTCTCGCCCACAGTTTGTTTGTAGTGTTCGGCTGTTCGCTGACACTTGCAGTTTGACGTCACACATTTAAAAATAGATAAATATTTGTGCAATCATGTTTACTGAAATCATCTGTGTCTTTTTGTTTGATGTGATAGGGCAGCGCTGTTTATTTTAGTTAATCTCATTAATGGTGTGTGTATGCATGCATCTGTTTATATTTCTTTTTGTTGTGTCTACCCCTAATAGACAACCATGCACAACAACTACAGTGTAATGCTTTTTTGTCACAGCCCATTTCCAGCAGCAATGCACCGACTTTGACGCTACATGACCCCCTATGGTGTGTTCTCATCTAATTACAACCCAATTATCTGCACTGTGCAGCTGTGGTCTGGATGCCACAAAGGGGAATGGAGTCTTGACATGCTGACACGGATTGTCTGATTATTCTTTCATATGCGCTGAGTCGTTTCAGATGTGTGCGCGCGTCCGTTTTTTAATAAACGCCTTCTTGACACAGAAGGAGGAGAGAGACGAGCAGGGTTGCTGGGTCAAATGACCAGATTAGTAGCACTCGAGTTAGGTATATTTGTGTTATAATTTTAATTAGGTCTAACAAATGCACATCAGGAATGCTGGCCGCCTGTTGATTTGTCAGCTCTAATTTCCATTTTCAACCTCCACACTTAGTCCAGCCATTTAATTCACATTGTTACATCCCAGACGGACTGATTTGGTACTAGGGCTGCCACAAACGATTATTTTGATAGTCGACTAGTCACCGATTATTTTTGCGATTAGTCGACTAATCAGATCATCATCCATTGGACGTAAAACGTACAGCTTATTGCACCAGCAGCATCTGCTCTTATATAACTATCATTAGCTTACAGCTGTAAGTGTGTAAGGTCTGTGCTAACTAAAAATAAAGACAAGATGAGAGTTTATTAAATTTTAATGACATTTGCAGATTGTTTCGATGGAGTTTAATCTTCTTGACGTTTATTCAGCTGTGTAAAAACTCTAACTTTAATCTCAGCCAAACCGATTTAATCAGGAACCAATAAAATACTAAAAAAAAGCCAAACAATAACATTTTTAAGTTATCTAAGTGACTCATATTATATAAGTCACTTTCGCTACTCAGGTTAAACATGATATATAAGTTATATATCATGTTTAACCTGAGTAGCGAAAGACGGCGGTGGGTTTGAAAACGATTTGCCGGGAGTCCGGTGTTCTCACCGGCTCTAGTGAGCCTTGAACCCCGGCTAACTATCGAGCTAGTGGGTAACAGACGTCTCCGAAAACGTCGGAGTGCTTTTGAAAATATGCGGTGTCTTGATAAACTGAGCAGATATTTGAGGTTTACACAGCTACATTCTTACCTGAAAATATGTTAAACGTTTATTTTGTGACCCAGAAAGAATAATAAGAGTAATATTAAAACTAACTAGCTGCCGCCATTGTTGGCAACTGAGCTGGGCCGCGCTATGAATTCTGGGACACAGCTTCTTCTTCTTCTTCGGGGTTTAACGGCAGCTGGTTCCTTGTACATGCAGTGCTGCCATCTTCTGTTTCAGTCCGTTATTACACTCTTAAATCCTGCTACTTATTCCTGCGGCTTTTGTGATCTTACAAAGCTTCAAACGACGCGTCGACTATTAAATTAGTCGTCGACGATTTTAATAGTCGACGTGATCGTGACTAGTTGACTAATCGTGGCAGCCCTATTTGGTACTGATTACAGGGGAACTCATTATAACTAAAAAAACAACACCTCGGTAAGAAGGAAGAGAGCGTATGCCCACACCCTGCACCCCTGCATCAAATGTATTACTCTTATGATGAGGCTATTTTTCTCCCACTTTTGTCCTTTCTTGCTGTTTTTTTTCTCTCGGTGTGTGTGTGTGTTTCCACTTTTGCTACAGCAGCCCACATCATCTTTATCTTGTGCTCAGCCTACCGACTCTTAGATCAGCTCTGTTATAAGAATCTAAATCACGTCACCTCTCAGGCCAGCATGATAAAGAGATACAAGAAGCGTGGGAACGTTGTGAGACTGCTCACCAGAAAACAGGCCAAAGATGCCAATTTAGATGTCATTTTGTCTTGTTTTGAAGTCCAGCTTGTCTAATAGCAGCAGAGAGGAGAGATGTAGCAGAAAGCGCTTATTGCCTCCAGTGCCTTATCATTCACTAGTGCCCAGTAGCTGAATGTAGTGGGCCCGGAGATTGGAGGGACTGTTGGGTAGCAGAAGGTGATTCTTCATTGGGCCACACTGTCTGATCTGTGCTTGGCAGGCAAGCAGACAGACAGGCTTTTTCTAAATCCTAACCTGCAGTTATCCAGTGGAATTCTAATGTGAAAGCATCTGCAGTGTGGGGGACAGAAGTGAAACCGGGGGTTCCTCCTACAGTGCAGCACCACAATCATATAAGGTCCACTGCATATTTTATTCATAACCACAAAGAGTCCAAAAACACTAACCAAAATCATTTCAAACATTCTGTTAATTAACTGTGAGTTGAAATGTATGCTTAGCCCCAGAGGCTTGGCTGAATCAGACATGTGACCTTATTTTTTGGTGCATTTTCCTCAGCAATCCTCTGCCCCGAGAAGGCCACGCTGAGGTTGAAAACACTAATAGGGAGACTCGATCAAGAGGAAAATTAAGTGTGCACAACAATGCTAAATGGGGTGTTTCGCTCCTGTAATGACTACATAAGTCAAGATGAAATGATGGGACATGTGGCTAATGGACAGTGTGGTAGTTGCAATGCATTTCAATATTCTTGTCAGCATGAATTGGATTTTCTTCTATAACATTTTTCAAAATTTTCAGGGAGCTGAGCCACGGCGGTGCCATTAATCCATTATTGATGCCTCTTCCAAAATGTATGCCATCACATACACAAACACAAACTTTCAGATACTTTAAAGGTCTCAATAAAATGAGAAATTCAGCATAAGTTTGCTAATGTGTTGGCAACATTGTAAGCCAGATTCCACAGTGAAGTAAAGATTTACACAATGAGATTGATAGACGGTAATTTGTGTTGCATTCAAGCAGATTTTTCACAGCCTACTTGCTTCACCTGTCTCACAAGAAGTATTGACAGTCATTCATTATTCATCGCCCAAATTGCCAGCTCGGTTGCCTGTTGGGAAGATGAATGGAAATAGGGGGAACACTCAGTAACGTGTAGGCGGCTGCCTAAAATTAGAGGAATAAAACTGATGTGACCATCTGAGAACTTTTTTTATCTTTCACCGTCCTTTGACAAGTGATAATCGCGCCTTTTTTTCTCCAAGCAGTCAGCATGTTGAGCTCCGACCCAAACGCGGGCAATGCCGCCTCAGATTGGATTAGGATCTTCCCCTGGAGAATATATTGTTCAGGTAGAGACAAATTCAGTATTTTTCTGTATGTGCTTCAGGAGCTTTTAAGTTAATTTTGTTTGATGATAGAGATGTGTTAAAAGCTCTCTGTTCCTCTCCCTCTCTCCATATATTTATACACCCCTTCTCTCTCACTCGCGCTCCTTTCCTTCCATTGGGAAACTCACTTCAGATTTTCAATTAGCCAGGGCAAAGTTGTCTTCATTAATTACACAACATTAAGATGATGCAGGAGGATTTTAACAGGCAAAAGCAAGGGAATTATGCAGGGGTCCCCAGAGTGGACCTTTCTCCTGTTGCTCTGGCTGAATGTCCCTCACGTTGCACTTAGCGGGAGCTTTCACTAAATGTGCAAAGTGTGAGCATGCCTAAGCTGGGTTTACAGCTGTCTGCTTCTTAATGTCAGTCCATAAAGCATCACTTAAGACCTAGAAGTGCCTATCTCAGTCAGGTTCATAACAAGCTTACTGAGTGGCTGTGTTGGAATTTATGAGACAGGACTTTCCTGTATATTTGGTGCTCCCAGCGCATTTTTATATTTAACGCTTACCATCGCAAACATTAATGCGTTCATTATTAGTAACTGACTTTGTCACATTAAAATGCCTGCTCCTTTAGCCCTTGTAATTTTTTAATTGCAGGTTCAAGGTGATCTGCACACAGTGCAGCATTTTGCCCGCCCTGAGCCGAATATAGAGCAGCATTTATTTGGTTTGTTTTGTTGTTTTTTTCCTGGTATTCATGACTCCCCACTGAGAAGAGGATCTTTTGCCTCTCTAGCCTCTCCAGTTTTAAATAAGTAGGCAGAAATCTTTCAAAACCACACTGATCATCCCCTGGCTTACTTATGGTTTTTAATTAAAATTACAGCACGGATCAGCGGCCAAGTACACTCTAATGAAAATGAAGACAGGACGGGTAAGTAAACAGGCTAGACAAGTCTCATGAAACGAATACCGACTCCCATAAAACATCTTCCACGACTCCAACAATAGAGGCATCTCTGCCCGTTGCCTCTTTCAGGAGAAAATTGTATCCGTGCCCCTTGATTGTCAAGTTTTTATTGCTCCCCTCGATATCTCTTGATGTTTATATCACTTACATATCATATTCTTGAAAATCTTTTATGTCAGAAAAATCAAATTGCAGCAGAGAGTTGGTAAATTAAATCGGTAGCTTCTGCTCTTCGCTTGATTTTTTTTCATGCATATATTTAATATGCAATTTGCTCATGTGTTATATCTGCATGATGTGTGATCTTCCTGGAGGCCATGCAGAGCAGAGAACCATAACTGTTATGCCTTTATATTCCTCTACTTCTAGAATGTGGCATGTCATTTTAGGCTGTAATGTAGAAGCCACTATAATGAAGTAGCTTGGGAATAGATAGCCATAGATTTGCAATGTCATGGAAGAGGAGAGAGCGAGAGAGGGAGAGAAGATTAGATAGTCAGAGAAGAGCAAGGCATTAATGTCAGCTAGCAAATATAGCTCAGGGTTGTACTGTAGCAGCAGTCCCCTGCCACATGGGAGGAATATAGCAGTGTCAGGTCTCTGTGTGCCAGACCTGATGGATGAGGTGGAGCAACTCGTCAATCACGAGGGCTCCCGTTTCTCCTAATAGATCAGCCCTCACTCTGGGTGAGCCTGCCCTCCGTCATGGCAATGCCACTCCAAGGCAGCCAGGAGCCAGTTAGCCTGCAGTATAAATGAGCAGGTCTCTGTTTTGAGCCCAAAACAACCAGATCCAACTGCAGATTTGTGTTTTTCAGCTGCTTGCATTCTGTTATTTTCCTAGTCTGTCCTGGTGGCACTGTCAGCGGCCAAGTACACTCTATAACATGGCTCAACCTGTTATAGTGTCTGACATGATCATAATGTCAGGACAATTAACCTCTATCTCCAAAGGCTAATGAGAGTCTACGTCTTAATGCGGGTCAGCTGTCATATGCTGTGTGTCTTTGTATTAAAAAACACACCACAGCAGACAACGATGTTAATTTTGCTTTCGAGGCAAATATCAAAAGGTGACTGAAGGTCTGACGCTACAGG
This sequence comes from Diplotaxodon limnothrissa, assembly GCF_057381915.1. Taxonomy (NCBI): domain Eukaryota; kingdom Metazoa; phylum Chordata; class Actinopteri; order Cichliformes; family Cichlidae; genus Diplotaxodon; species Diplotaxodon limnothrissa. The sequence continues at coordinate 3,761,233 of NC_140602.1, forward strand.
ATGAATCGATTAACATCTGCGCCGTATGTTTAAAGTCAATTCTTCATCACCTCAGCATTTTGTAAAACGGTTTTTACATATTTTTCGTCCCCCTGTGCATTTTGTATTTTAAGTAAACGGTAAGCTGCCAAGCACGAAGCCGCAAAGATTTTTAAGCTTCTGAGCAGCTTCAGCGGTTCAAAGTCTTTTCCAACCTTGATACTGTTTACTGTTTCAAGTTGTACTTTTATAAAATGGCATTTTATTGACTGGCAATATCAAACAAGGTGAGACCCAGAGGAGCTGGCAAACTGACAGCTCGAGGCAGTGTCGCCCCCCCCACTCCTCTCGTTCCACTCTCTATACTTGCACCTCGTGGAGTACTACACAAAGAGTTATCTTCTTTGAGCAAGAATCTGTGTTGAGCGTGTTAGCACTGACTTCCTGCCGGGTCTCCCCCGAGCTGCTGCATTAAACTTCATCCTCCACACAGTGAAATACCACAATACTGCTCAGGTTCCACAGCAATTGCACATGTTAAGTACATCTCCCTGCATAATCTCTGTCCTCTGCCCTCAGAGCTCGCACCACACTAATCCAATTTTGGTTTTAATATCCATTTTTGACAAAAGAGCTAGTTTCAGTGCGAGCATGCACATTTGCAAATAAACGTTCCATACATTTATCATAAGCTCCTCAAATATGGAGCTGAAAAGTTTTTTAACTGCACTTTTGTTTCACTCTTTGGCCAAACAGGTGTTAGAATTAACACTCATTTGACTGTCCGGCTCTGCGATAGCGCCCAAAGAAATCTGCGTTTAAAAGATGCTGAAGAGGGCTCGTTTCAGTGGGTTCAATTCTGCAAGCACTCCCCAAACTTCACAGCAATCATTCATCCAGCAGCGCAGCGGGAGTGAGAGCAGGCTTATGCCTTTTGCATGCAAATCTGCTTTTTGTTTCATCACATTCCATTAATTTGTTGTGTGCTCGTTTTTATTATGTTTTGATTTCTTAAAGAAAACAGTAAATAACAAATACCATCGCAATTAATATTAAAGCACCGTTTGCTTTGAAGACATTAAATAAAATTTGGTGCCAGCGTAGTTAAAATATGATGCGTGTGCTTTGAATTATTCAGCGACATCTGTCATGCTGCAGATGTTGATAAACTGATGTTTCTTTTAAATTTGTGGTTCGTTTTATTACTGCGTGATTAATAGATTGTGTTTATACATGTATGAAAAATTGCTCTTTATCAGACTTCGTTATGACCTGCACTTTCTATGGCACAATTCGGTGAATTTTCTGCAAGCAGAAAACTTTTATTTGCATTTTCTGTCTTGTGTTTTTGTTGAATAAACAAACACACTGTTATTGATCGGGCTTAATGAGAATCCTCTTTGACATCAACCTAGGGAATATGCAGAGAGTGCTTGACTAATAACCACCACCTAAAATTCTTACGGTATTATTCAACACACTGTGTGTGCTCTGTCTCTTGTGTCTTTTCTTTAGTTTTCTTTCTTTTTGCTTATTTCTCTTGGTCAGCAGATCAAACAGCTGCTTGAAAGGGTTTCTCTCAGTCTTGGGTTCAAGCTCGTTTATAACCTACTGGCCACATAGAGCTCATGGACACAAGCAAATATTTTGAAAGGTCATCATAATAACAACTCTGTCGAGAGGTCACACACTTAACATTTCTAGCAGGATCATAGTAGAGTGAACTTCAAAATAAAGTAATTATTGCCTTTAGATGACGCACAAGGCCAAGCTTGGTGAGATTTCTGGGAAAAATAGTCTGGAACAACTTGACTTTATAATTTTGTCATAATTTAGCAGCAGGGTCAAATATGTTATTTTCATCTCCAGTCAGCTTTTTGTGCAGAAAAAAATCTGCTTTTTCTGCATATTCAGTTGTATGGTTTAAATATGCTATTTGGTGTATGAAGCTTTTTATTCCCCCCTTGTTTGTATGTTTATCCAGTGAAAGCGCTGCATGTGTGGTGTTTGGGAGGAAAAGATAACCTGTCATGACAACAGGCTGCCTCACAGTATCTTAATCTGTGATATTTTGTGTTGTGGGAAAGCACCAGAGAGGAGTTGGGTTAAGGTGAGTTTTCTTATTTGTGTGGATAATGGTAAAATGTAACTTTTGATAAAGATTTGATTGATGTCCAGGAGATGTCCAAATGCACATTTTGTGACCTTGAGAAACCACGACAACAGACATAAAGAATCCAGCCAGTCTGGCCTTCGTGTGAACTTAACACAAAGCCTGTATAGTGCCCAGTCTGCTCCAAATCTCAGATAAAATAATAAAACGTATATTTCACGTGCCGCTCATCCACCTTCAGCTGATCTCACGCTGGCTGACAAAAGCAATTTTAGTTCAACTTGTTCTATTTTAATTGTAATCGCTTTCACTGGACTGTAGAAGAACTTCTCTCAGTCAGCCTGTCATAACTCACAAGTCAGAGTTAATCTTGGCCGTCTGCCGTAAAGGTCTTCATTTCCACAATCCTTCCTATTTGTGCTCAGCTTATAAGGATTACCACCGAAAGTCTGTTTACTAAGCTAACTACGAGCAGAATGGATGACAGATGTAGCTTAAGTTAGGTAATCATCCATGACATTTAGAGAAATGCACCTCTGCTCCACCTGCACGTTCACTCCGCCAACCTTTACTCGCAGTATAGACAGCAGACGCAAAATGTGACTCACATTAATGACATTATCATTTTACTGACAAATTAACCGCTTTTTCATATTTATTGTCCGCATATCCACACATTTGTCTTTTGCCATGGTTGTCCATACAATATACGACACATGGCGCATAATGATCTTAATAATTACGGTTAGTGGTTAATTTCTTTTCATCTCTCACTTATTATTGCTTCATTTGGAGCTCAGAGAAAAAAATGAAAGCATGTGTTTTCTCTCATTTTTATTTGTGAGCTGTGTATGAATGAAATTTCCTGTCTGCACTTAATCACCAGTGATGAGTGCTTGTCCAGAGTCTGAAGATCAAGCTTAATGAATGTCTTTCCATTTTCATTATAGGGAAGGCCATCAGAGTATCCCCTTGTGATGCAAATTGGCAAGAAAGAATGAGATGAGATTTAAGTGCAGTGAAAAATACACCCAACACTTACTACTGCCGCTGCTAAAGAATGCACTTTTCTGTCAAAATGCAAAAAGACATTCAGTATGGCGTAATAGATTTTAGTGCCTTTCCTCTACTTTGTAAAAAAGCATTTTCTCCCACCTCAGGGTGAGAAGGAGCAGCTGTATCAAAACGTGCAGCGTTCTCAAGCCTGAGTGAGCATCAGGGGGGCTTCCTCCTTGTCACTTTTACATTATGAATACATTTTGGGGTTCTTCTGTTTAAGATGTAAAAAATCTTAAAAAATTTAAAGGTTTGCTGTCTAACACATGTTGTATACTGTGCTTAGTGCTATCCAGACTGCACTGGGGCCAAGATATCTGCTATTTTTTGAATGCCAGTAGAGATTTCATAATGTTTGAAATTCCATCATCTAGGGCTGGGCGATATGGCCTAAAATTCATATCGCGATATAATTTGAAGCATGTGCGGTAACGATATATATTACGATATATTCTTTTCTTCTGTATAACGTATTTTCCACACTATAAGGCACACTTAAAATCCTTTAATTTTCTCAAAAATAGAGAGTGTGCCTGAATTCTGGTTGTGCTTACTGACCTCGAACCGATTTCTGCGTGCAGAAATCTGTTAAAAAATGTTTTAGTACAACTTTGGTAAGCCGCACTGCTTGATGGATGTCAGAGCATTACGGCTGCCGTAGTGAGGAGCTTCGCGGAGTAATCTGGGTCCAAAACTCCGCCCGCTTCAGGTCCCAAAGTCAAACGAACACTAAGAGTTAAAAACGGTCTAAATTCTTTCATCTTTAATTAAATCATCAGCTTGCTGCTTTATTGGGTGTAAAAATTAAGTTTAACATCCAGGCATCCATGAAAACAGAATTTATTAAATTTAACGGAGTTAGAAGTTAGCAGGAAGTTAGCTCGCTAGTTTACACCTAAACATTTCATACCATGTTCTGACTGAGAGATTTTTGAAACTAATTCAAACGTACAGCTCTGCTACCACTTCCAACATAAATGAAGACAGAAAACTAAACAGCAGTGGCGTTTGCAGGGTTACTGAAGTTGGACTACCTGGTATATAATGTTGTGCTACGTGATTGCTAGCAACACAGCTATGTTAGCATAACATTAGCACAGTGAAGCTGGAGGATGAACGCCAACTTTTTTTCCACTCGATAAAAGTTAACGTGAGGTATTCTGGTGGTCAGGGACAAATGCAATCGCATAGCAGGATGCTGTACATGGAGCTGCGAGAGAATTCAACATTAATGAATTAATGTTACGGAAGTGGAGGATAGGGTTGCCAACCGTCCCTTAAAAAACGGAATCGTCCCGTATTTCGAAACAAAAGCACACGTCCCGTATTGAGCTAATAAGGGACGCACTTTGTCCCGTAATACAGTGAGAATCAAAAGTAGTCTATAAATGTTAATGGAATTAACGCTTTGTTTGAAAACATAATTCCCAGCCCCTCTCCTGCTTTGTGACCAATGAGCTGACAGCACACTTATGACAATTCGAGTATGACAATTCAGATTACCGCTCATCTCATTGGTCGAGGAAAGGTCGCTTGCGGAGAAAATGCCGGAAGACAACAGATGACCACAACAAGAAGCATGGCCAACAGGGGAACAAACGCCGTCACTGCGGTGCAAGTCTCGGACGACAGTACACCTAAAGCTGGGCAGACACTGTGCGATTTTTTCAGTCACGTTATTCAGCTCCTGCTCAAACTGCACGATTGACTCGCAGGGGTTAGAAGTTCATAGGTCACGATGCAGGTCTCACACTATACGGCCCGATGCTCTGATGCGACCTGAGTGCTCACACTGTGCCTCCATAAAATGAAGGTTATAACAGAAAATCTGTCGCTCGCTCTCTGTCTCTCACTCACACAGACACACCACTACCATCAACTTTGCTAAATTGCTAATGAAAAACATGATCAGGCAGCTGTGATTGAGCAGCAGTGTAAATCCAACTATTTTCACGGTTGTTGTGGTCGTGATCATTTTGTGATGCCACATCGAAAAGGCTCGGATGAGCTTTCCAAAGTTCTACAAGTTGTGCCTCCATCGCTTGTGTCCAGATCACACGCTGCACAGCCGTGCTGCTCCGTCTTTTTCACCGACGTTTACGTGTTTGCGCGCGAGCAGTGTGAGCCCCTGTGGTGACACCCTCACGAGCGATTGATGATCGGGAGCTGGTCGTGAGGTGTTAATCACTTCTCGTTACCCCACGTATACTACACGACGCATGATGAAGGCCAAAATCGGTCCGATCACCAAAACGGTCGCACGACTCAAAAATCGGCTCAAAATGGGCCTAAAACCGCACAGTGTGAGCCCAGCATCAGAGCAGCAATGTTTGTTCCCCTCAGACAAAGGGAAGAATGGGAAAAGGAAAACACCTGGCTGGAAAAAGTTAATATGGGCATGTGCAGTGAATATCAGCGCTATGTGGCCAGAAGTGTGATAATATAATTTATTTTGTGTAATAAACAACTGCAAGGATAGATGATTACAACAAATAGATGACTAATACATAAAAGTAATACATAGATGAATAATGATGATGAGTTAAGATGCGTAATCATGGGAACAAGCGGGTTTACAAACAGGAGCAGCTGATTAGCATTAGAAAAGCTGAAATAATACCTCAACTGAAGCCAATTGTACTAAATGCACTAAATGTGCACTGTTACAAGAATATTTTTGTTCTATTGTTTTCTATTATTTTAAGTTAAGCAGGACAGAGTTCTTTTAAAGAAAGATTTACTTATATTCTCAAAAGTTAAGCATGACAGGCTTCTGTTTAAGAAGGAGACCTGTTTTATTGTGTTAATGTTGTCATTTTGAGCTAAAAATAAATGGCTAAATGATCATTTGTTTCACGTGTTCATATCACAAAGAATAAACATCTACTTAAATCAAATTCAAGTCAAATGGTTAAAAAAAATAATTTCACACACAAAAAAAGAGCTAGAAAATTCATCACACTGGGAAGGGTGAAGACAACTGGGTCGCCAGGCCCTGGCCACGAGGTGTCCCTTATTTATTTTTCAGGGAGTTGGCAACCCTAGTGGAGGAAGCGCAGTTTTTGGCTTTCCCCATATTTCAAAAGTGCTTCATCTCTTTGCTATGACTGTCGCCCGCCATAATTTGCAGATGATAATGGTTTTAGCCGCCGCTTTCGACCAAAACAGGCGCAGCTTGATGACATCACCAACATGCGCTATCGCGATAGAGCGATATAGTCAAAATCTCTGTCGTTGGCCAAATTTATATCGTTTTTATCGTTTATATCGCCCACCCCTACCATCATCCCATTTGTTTTTCTAAAGAAGCCAAAGTTGTTCATTTTGGCCACAAAGTTGTGGAAATATTACAGACTGGATTCAGTATTTGTTCTTCTTTTTTTTTCAAAAAAACAACAACTTTGAGATTAAAAAGTGAAATTTAAATTTTCATTTGTTCGTCTTTTCATCTGAAAGGCTTAAAGTTGTGCTCAGAGTGAAACAGTCCAAACGTTACCCTCATGATATTCAAATGCATCAAATGATCAGTGTACGCACACACTGGCTATACAGGATAACATTAGCTGTACATTAACTGTGTGTTTGCATTCAGCTCATCCATTGGCTAATCATGTGTGTCAGTGCTTCCTGTTATTTCCTTATTCTTGTATCTTACACATATGAAGCAGATTCTCAAAGCTCCCGGGAATTTCACAAGCAAGACTTTACGTCAGTTTGTGCTGCCCCCTGGTGAACTTACGCCTAATGACGCCTTTCCATTAATTTTGTATGCAGTCATACTGCCTTGCCCTCTGTGCAAACACACTACTTCAGTTAAAAACTTGCATATATGAATAATAAATGACACCCTTGTTCTCCCCAGTATATTCACCGATTTTGTACTTTTTTTAATATGATCATAGAGACTAATCTTTTTTGAATACATGATGTTCTGCTTTGTAACAGTGTTTCCATTCACAGTGATCTTGTGTTGCTCATCCACAGTGACCACTGCCCAGCAGCTTCATTAATTAGAACTTCAAACGCCACATAGTGGGAGTGATATGCCTGTGACATTGAAAAGATGGTTGAAAAGATGGTCACACTCCAGCTAAAATCCTCTGCTCACATGCGCCGCATAGCCTCACTCACATTAACATCTTCCAAAATACTGAGCTATTCAGATCATGTATCCGGTATCCCACAGGCATGTTCCCTTTCAGTCACAGAGGTAAATGGTTGACCCTCCCTCACTGTGTCCCCTACTGCCCTGTTTTTCAGATGTGCACCTGAAACTCTCAGCAATGTACCAACAATTAATGCCTCATTATCCTTCATATATACTGCATTGATTCCCTTCATCTCCTTATGTCACAGGGGAAATTCTGTTCTGATTTGTGTCATGGAAAAGTGTCTTGCTCCATTATGCCATTGGCTGATTTTAGATTAAAGAACTTGCGCTACATCACCGCAAGCCTTGTGACAGCCCCCCAGCCCGGTCCCCTGAATGAGCTAGCTTGCCAGTGCATCTATATATAACCACCTCAATCAGCTCAGTGGCTAGTTGGACTTTAGCTGACCTTACTGCATTATATGGACCAGAGGGACCTGTGGCTTTACTGACCCGGGCCTGTAAACCTAATGCTCTTTGTGGTGAGCAGCTATTCAGGTCTTCTCATGGAAACACTGGCAAATGACCAACTGCACTGCCAGGACACAGCTCCAACATTAAAATATCTATTTTTCTTTGGTTGTCTGCGCCTTTATAGTTAAAAAGGTTTTATAGTTAAAACCATGTGAAGATATGCACATTTGAGCTCAATATGCACAAACATTTGCAACTGCAGATAAACAGCAACAACAATTTTATGAGGCAAAGAAACCACAACTTTGCAGATCTTTGCTGGTTTCCCATAAGACTTGTGTCTTTGCTACACTGGGCTGGGATAGATTTAATTCTCGGGGATATTTAACAATAACTTCTTTGAAATTCAAGGTGGGTGACACAGAAGTGCAAGTGTCAGTCTGCTTCTGACGTTTCCTAGGAGAGCCCTGCAGTGCAAATCTCTGCCTAAACTCTATGCTTGTCTGGGTATAATAACTTAGGTCAGCATCTCTTAGGAATCGGTATACTCTTTTTGGTCGTAAAGAGAAAATAACATTACCAACTCCTGGAAACTCACAGGCTCCAGGTATTTATTTATAACTGCTTGAGGGGACTCTCAACAAATGATGAACCCGTTCAGCTGTCAACTCCCACATAAAACTTGTAGCCGGCAGTTTCTCCTCCTCACTGTTCAGTTTGCATTTCAATGACTACACGTCAGTGTAAAAGAAGAACTTGCACAGCAGGAAATCACAGGCAGATTTTTGCTTCCTCGTGTCATTTGTCTTCCTGGGACCTGACCTAACTTAGCCCCCTGACCTGCAAATAAGAAAAATAAGTTGTCTATATATTAATCGTTAAACTCGACCCACAATGTTCAGTGTAGCGATTACATGAAAAATCCCAAGAAAAGACTCACCAACGCGAATAATCATCTCAACGTCCGTGAGACGTACAGAAATGGGGGACGGGAAGCTGATTAATGAAGATACAGTAGTAACAGGAATTTGTAAAGGATTTGTATCCCATCGCGTTGCTCGGTAATCATGTTTTTAGGATGCAGCTTGTCCGCCTGTGTGAAATCCCCTGTTTGTCAGCGAGAGTTTATCCACACGAGAGCTGCTCAGCCTCAACTCTCAAATATATCATCACAACATTTTGAGGCTCGGTAAACAAAATCTTGTATCGTCTCATCTAATCGTGTGACATCTTATCTCGTAAAAACTCCCCCTCAAATTGAAAAATCAACTTTTTCTACTCGTAAATGAAAGTGAATTTCTCTCGCTTTGCACTTTCTGCTGTGAATAGAGAAAAAAGGGAATTTATCCAAGAAAATTAGGATACGAGGTCTTGTACTTTATTGAAACTCTTACATATTTGATGACTTTGATGTTAAAAAGGCTTCGTCCCACTTCTGGTTTTTGTCTTTACTTTGAGCCTTTTTGGCTCCTTTGATTTTAGATCACTGGGCTTCAAAGTAGGTCTGTGATCAGTTATTTTAAGCAAGATGGCAAAGTTGATGCATGGTTCCAGCGACTGGAGAAGGGAATAGTTAAAGTCTCTCAGGGTCACCATATTTTATTCCTGAGGGTCCTTGACGAAACATTGCTCTCTCCTGGTGTGACTCATGCTTCTGGCTCAAGACCAAACTAACAGCCAGTGTGGCAGGGCGGCAATCACGTACAGAAATTACACACAATATTCTGTTGAAAGTAATCCTTGTCTTTGAACTCGTGTCTGATGACAGGCTGGGCTCCACTGGTGCCACTAGAATTTTTCAAATGATGACTGGGGGACACTTGGGGAAACTGCTAAGTGAAATACATAATCAGCGCACTGGTGCACAGATATAGCGGCTCTGCTCATATTTAGTGCACATAGGTGATTATATTTACTTTGAAGAAACTCTTCCCCAAAAAACTGTGATACAGAATCAAGAGTACATGTATTACTTTATATGCAAAGTGAAAATTATGCAAATAAACGACTGCATCTGAAGGTCAGGTTGGAGACTCTGATCCGGTAAAATGCCCTCATTTGTTGATTGATGGAAAGTGGTAATAGGAGAAATGTAGGAGTGCTAACTTCACCTTACTGTGCACCAGCTGGCCAAGTCTTCTCAGATTGCGCCTATGATTACCGTTCACCTCCTAACTGGGTAACAACATGTATCCATTTGAAAGAGTTGGTAAGAAAAGCTCAAGGCAAGTTCATAAAGTGCCGAGTATTTGTTTTGTGACAGACGTTAATTCACATCTAATGAGCATTGATTTATTCCTGTGCCGTTCTTGGAGCAGGCATTGATCCATATGTTCCTCTTTCAGGCTGTCACCCGTGCTAGTTATCCTGTCCCCAGAAAACAAGAGCACGGTGTTGAGTGATTAGCACTTGCTCCTTTCTAAAAAGGAAGAAATGCTAATCTAAAATTTACTCAAAGTAGGAGGTAGACCCGTGGGAGTTGATAACTATCCAGCGGAGGTCACTGACAAAGTCGTAATGCAGTCTCCTGGATGTAATAAAGATGCCTGAAAGGAGGCTTGTTCCTGTCTCGTGAATAATACAGCTATGATTGCATCACAACATCACAACAATAGAGGGATTGATGATCACTATTATTTAGCGATCTGTCTCTTTGTGTGGTCCACTGGCTTGGGATGAGGGGCCGATGGCCATTGGAAGGTTGGCTGACCAGAAAAGAGTAGTTACACAGTCCATTTCCCCTCTGTGCTAATTAGCATGTCAACTGTAAAGGCGCCTCCAATGAGGCGTTCAGGGGGGAATAAAAGAAGAGGAAAGGAACAGGGGGCAGAGCCTGTCAAGGAAGCTTTTCTGTGCCATCAAGCTGCCACTAAAACCTGACCTTTACACCAGTCAAGAAGGGAGGTCTGCATTTATCGGAGGCAAGCGTTCGGCAATGGGGGGTTGTCATGTTGTTGTTGATGTCAGACCTAAACCCACTGGTTCTCGGTATGAATGAAAAACTTGAAGAAAGATTTTGCGCTGACTGAAAGTAATTTCTATTGGTGTGTCTGTGGATTCTCACATAGCAGGAGATGCACAGGAAACTTCAGAATTGTCAAATGTCATCCCGCTTCAGCTGTTTTTTTTAATGGCAAAAAGAAGATAAGATAAGATAAGATAAGATAGAACTTTATTAATCCCTCGGGTGGGTTCCTCTGGGAAATTCGATTTCCAAAAAAGCACAGCACCGACAGAAGTTACAGAGTTATACACACACACATATATATATATATATATATATATATATATATATATATATATATATATATATATATATATATATATATATATACATACATACACACACACACACACACACACACACACACACACACACACACACACATATATATATATAAATACAGAGACAATATAAATAAAATATACGAAGGGGATAAATAGAATAAATAGGAATAAAAATAAAAATACAAGTGAATTGCACATTTCAAGTATTGAGTCTATTGCACCGTTGACTATTTACAAAAAGTATTGCACAAGGTATTGTACAGTGAGGTGAAGAGGCACTACAGCTTAGTTGTTCCCTCCTTTGTCCTCCTGTTTCCCCTCCCTCTCCCCTCCAGGGAGGAGTTAAACAGTCTGATGGCGTGTGGGACAAAGGAGTTTTTAAGTCTGTTAGTTCTTGTCTTTGGGAGAAGCAACCTGTCACTGAACAGACTCTTCTGGTTGTTAATGGCCGTGTGCAGAGGATGTCTGGCATTGTCCATAATGTCCATCAGTTTCTTTAATGTCCTTTTCTCTGAAGCAGTAGGATTCAGAGAAAGTGGAGAGGTATAACGGGAGACGGCGTCTGCAACAGCAACACTGATTAGTACTACACCATATGGCAGTGGAATGAAATGTGAGGCATATTAAAAGTTAGAAATTTCAAGTTTTATTGTTGTTAAAGCCGAAGGATTCAAGGATCCTACTTTTTGTTTATGCTACAGCTGTCAACGCTTTATCTATATTGCATCAATTCTTTTTTTTTTCTTTTACTTCAAGAATACATTTTCAGAATGATGGATGACCGGAGCATCTTGGCCTGTAGACAATATTCGGGTGTTGTCGCTGTCATGTCCAAAGGTGAAATACAATTACTTCCCCCTGTTCCCCCTGGATGAGGAGCAGATGCAGACAGAGCATCATCAACATTCAAACAGTGCTCGCAGACACACTGCACCTCCATGAATACAGATTGCATCTCTCTATTGGTTAATGTAAGGTCTTGTTTTCATTCTGCGTTCCCTCACACTCTAAGTTTATTATGTCCAGAATGAATCGCTTTGGGAAGACATTTACAGGATAAGGTCAATTTTCTGGGATTTCTGAGCTGGAGGCTAAAATGAAGAAAGAGGTTCTGCAATATTCCAGCACAGCAAATTCCCCAAGTTCTCCCAGTCTTTTCTAATGTTGTATGAATTATTGCAAACAAGCAAGCAAAATGCTAAATTTGTGCGGCGCTTTTCACATACAAAGAGTCACAAAGCTAATATACAGTATGCAATAGCAAATTAGGGTTAGGATTAATTAAAAAGTCAGAAGCCAAAAATGAAGAGGAAGACTCAAATTGAAAGATTTAAAACAATTAAATATTAAACATAAGAACAAACTTAGACTTACTGCATGAGTTTCAGCACAAAGTCCAAATTGCTCGAGTAAAATCTGTAAAGAAAAGATCTGAAAATCATAAAAAAATAAAATGTCATTGTGACAAATAAGATGCAACAGAACAAAAAGCTCGTCTGTAATATATACAGTGGGGCAAAAAAGTATTTAGTCAGCCACCGATTGTGCAAGTTCCCCCACTTAAAATGATGACAGAGGTCAGTAATTTGCACCAGAGGTACACTTCAACTGTGAGAGACAGAATGTGAAAAAAAAATCCATGAATTCACATGGTAGGATTTGTAAAGAATTTATTGGTAAATCAGGGTGGAAAATAAGTATTTGGTCACCTCAATTTTAAATCATGCTTTTTATTTGTTCTTGTTTCTAATGTCTCTGTAAAGCACTTTGAATCGCCTTGTTGTTGAATTGTGCTATACAAATAAACTTGCCTTGCCTCAAACAAGGAAAATCTCTGGCTCTCACAGACCTGTAACGTCTTCTGTAAGAAGCTTTTCTGTCCCCCACTCGTTACCTGTATGAATGGCACCTGTTTGAACTCATCATCTGTATAAAAGACACCTGTCCACAGCCTCAAACAGTCAGACTCCAAACTCCGCCATGGCCAAGACCAAAGAGCTTTCGAAGGACACCAGGAAAAGTATTGTAGACCTGCACCAGACTGGGAAGAGTGAATCTACAATAGGCAAGCAGCTTGGTGTGAAAAAATCAACTGTGGGAGCAATCATCAGAAAATGGAAGACATACAAGACCACTGATAATCTCCCTCGATCTGGGGCTCCACGCAAGATCTCATCCCGTGGGGTCAAAATGATCATGAGAACGGTGAGCAAAGATCCCAGAACCACACGGGGGGACCTGGTGAATGACCTGCAGAGAGCTGGGACCACAGTAACAAAGGTCACCATCAGTAACACACTACAACGGCAGGGAATCAAATCCCGCAGTGCCAGACGTGTTCGCTGCTGAAGCCAGTGCATGTCCAGGCCCGTCTGAAGTTTGCCAGAGAGCACATGGATGATACAGCAGAGGATTGGGAGAATGTCATGTGGTCAGATGAAACCAAAGTAGAACTTTTTGGTATAAACTCAACTCGTCGTATTTGGAGGAAGAAGAATACTGAGTTGCATCCCAAGAACACCATACCTACTGTGAAGCATGGGGGTGGAAACATCATGCTATGGGGCTGTTTTTCTGCCAAGGGGACAGGACGACTGATCCGTGTTAAGGACAGAATGAATGGGGCCATGTATCGTGAGATTTTGAGCCAAAACCTCCTTCCATCAGTGAGAACTTTGAAGATGAAACGAGGCTGGGTCTTCCAACATGACAATGATCCAAAACACACCGCCCGGGCAACAAAGGAGTGGCTCCGTAAGAAGCATTTGAAAGTCCTGGAGTGGCCTAGCCAGTCTCCAGACCTCAACCCCATAGAAAATCTGTGGCGGGAGTTGAAAGTCCGTGTTGCTCGGCGACAGCCCCAAAACATCACTGCTCTCGAGAAGATCTGCATGGAGGAATGGGCCAAAATACCAGCTACTGTGTGTGCAAACCTGGTAAAGACCTATAGTAAACGTTTGACCTCTGTTATTGCCAACAAAGGTTATGTTACAAAGTATTAAGTTGTATTTTTGTTATTGACCAAATACTTATTTTCCACCCTGATTTACGAATAAATTCTTTACAAATCCTACCATGTGGATTCATGGATTTTTTTTTCACATTCTGTCTCTCACAGTTGAAGTGTACCTCTGGTGCAAATTACTGACCTCTGTCATCATTTTAGGTGGGGGAACTTGCACAATCGGTGGCTGACTAAATACTTTTTTGCCCCACTGTATACCATATATATACCATCAGGATGGTTTATCATATGACAGAAAAGGGTGTAAAAGCGTTGTCTTTTTACATCACCTTTTCACAGGTGTCTTTAAGGCAGCTGAATGAAGAGAAAAAGGTATCCTTTGCAGATGCACAGAAAAAGTCATTTACCCTGTGGTGTGGTGGTATGCAGTGTAACTGTTGATTATATGTCTTTCAATCTGAATCTGCTCTCTTCTCACTAGGCATCTGCCTCGTGCTCTGGGTTTCACTTAAGCGGATGTGCATATTTTGCATCTTCTTCTTCCCGCTGTCCCTCCAGGGATGCATAATGCCTCGCGTTGCATAACCTGAGTGTTTCCATTCACAGTACATACGCTTATGTTCACAATTTTACTTTTATGCATTTGTTAAAAATTTGTTCCACCCTTGTGTAATTCATCTGAAAGCACAAACAGTGAATAGACTAAGCACATTTTTGCACAGCTCATGCCGTCGCTTCACTCCCTCATGTTTGTTTTGGGTTCTGGCCACCACACCCGTTTCAGAAATCAAATCCCTTCTGTTCATTAGGAGTGTTGGTAAGCATTGTGGTGAAATGTTATATGCTGCGTGTTTGCACCAATGTCTCTAATGGGATCTTGGTTGGCTGTGCAGTACACAGACCAACCCCACAGCAAGGCCACACGCCCACTCCGTGCAGTGAAATGAGATAATAAAGCATGTAATACGCATACATCTGAATGCACACTAAAAACATTACTTAGTATCATATTTCTCCCCGAACAGCTCTCAGTGAACCCAGCAGCAATTTTTGCACAAGGTTGTGCAGACTGGCCCTGTAGCTAAAACCACAACAGTGTTTGTTAGTTGCCCAAGTGTTTCACTCATTTTCAGGGAGAAAGCCCAAGGCTGCTTTTCAGCTCATTTTAGGCATGCGACTGTCTGGCACTTGAAATATATTAGAAATGACATATTTTACTCTTCAGGCATTTTCAAACACAGCCAGCCAAGGTCATCAGTTCATCCCGAGAAGTCCGTATGCCTTGATTGATTGATGTTGTAAGTGGAGGTTGTTTGTTTGTGGTTTTCTGAAATGAGGACACACATTGGAATTATTATGGTCAGTCACTTTAGCGGCTGACACCCTTAGAGGTACATTTACAGAAGCTGGTGCCCTGCTCTGTGACACTGAGTCTTGGGATTTGTTTTGATGACCCGCAAGGAGTGAAAAGGAGCCGAGTAATCTGCTGAGGGTGGCAATCTAGCTGCCGTGCGGTGCATTAGGGATTTTCCGTTTCCTCGAGCCCTTTGGTCCTGTGCTGCAGGTGAACAGGTGGACTGTTCGACCTGTCGGATACACAAGGCTCCGGCCACATGCACCTCTGCTGAGCCAGCACACTCATTAAGCCCTCCAAGTAGTGAAACTCAATGGGAGACTGTCCAACCGTTTGCCTGTCTCTTAGGATTTTCGGCATGGCTGCACTGGCAGACCGGAGTGAGATATTTATACGAGCCAAATGTTTGTGTGCCTCTACAGGCGAGGCAGTTTATGTGGAGGAAAACAGCCACTCATAAAAAGGCACTGCTTTCACATAAATAGATATTTATTTTTCTAACGTGTTCCCGTTTTATTGTACGCAAATGCCTCGTAAGATATTTTCAAGCACCTTTGATGTCAACAGAGTGGCAAAATTCACATTTAATTAGCGCCTTGTGTGAGGAACATCTCCCCCTCTTATTAGCTCAGTTTATGTATTTATATCTCATTGTCCTCTTTAGAACATCACTGGGATTTTTTTATGGTCCTTCATCTCTTTAACACACTAAGTACACTGGTTTTCTGTGCATTGATTTAGAGCTGACTTGGATGAGATAGCTGTAAGACAGTGCAGCTGCCATCCCTGCAGCCAGCGCGCATCTGCAGCATGAAGAAGTAAAGGAGCTTTCCTCTCCAGTGGCAGTGTTTGTCTGTCTTTGGCTGTGTGCTTTGTAGTCTGCGCTTGGCTTGCAGGCCCCATTTCCCTGCGCATCTCTCTGAGTCTCCACGTTCTCACTCTCTGACTGGCTGTGGCAATAAGAGCCTCATCACTTTATGGCCCCAATCGCAGGATGACGTTCTTCTTCCTGGTGCTCTCCTACTTGTTCTCAATGCATAATTGAAGTGCCTCTGGGTTCTCAGGCTGATTGAAGAGTCTTGTTGGGATGGTAAAGATCTAACGGCAGAATTAGTCAGGGATGTCTAATAGTTTTTCTCCTGCCATTGTCGTGACTTTCTTTCTTTTGGTGTCTTGTCCTCTAAGGGTAGAGAATGTTGTCAGGTGTGAAAGAGCGTGAATGTGTCAGTGCAGACAGCAGGGATAGCTTTGGACAGGCAGAGAAAGGCTCGTCTGTCTTTAATCCTTCCTGGCACGATTGATTTGGAGTCACTTTGCTGTGAATAGACCTTTCAGCTCTTCTCGAGAGAGATGGGGAGACATGGTGAGCCCTGCATCATTGATAGGTGCATCACTGAGGGCCCCTAAACACCGTAGTCGAGGCCCAGATTGCAGAGTGGAAAGCTGAGGCATCCAACCAGAACCGGCCCAGCACTGCAATATTTTGGATGCTTGACTAAACACGTGATGGACAGTGGAAAGGCTTCCTCTATGGAAACATATCAGCGCAGAATTGAAAAGACAAGTGTTTTGGTCACATTATAAGAGCACACAGGCAAAAGCTGAAAGTCAATTGAGACCCCATAAAAGTTCAGTTACCTTCAAAATTAAGTGTAACTGTTCATAGAGAGCAGCATACCGTCTTATCACTCAGTCAGTCGGGCAGCACGAGTTCTCTCACACTGCGTGATTTTGCCAGGATCCCCTCGCTGAATGAAACTTTAACTTAGGCAGACGTAGCTTTTTTAATCTTACATTCCACATCTGTCATCCCTCCTCAGAATTCATGCAGTGTTTATTCTGAGCCTGAAAGCACCTCCACCATTGCAGTTTCTGTGAATAATTTACTTGTTATACAACTCACATTGGCCATACAGCGTTCGCGGGGGAATGGCTAGGATGCCCCCAGAAAGCCTGGGGAGACAGAGGGTGGCGAGTTTTGCTGAAAAGCTGTATATGGCCTACAGCTTACCTCGTCTAGCACCATAGGGCAAAGAAATATAGTGAAACATGTGGGTCACATAATGTTTTTATTCATAAATGTATCTTTTGAAGCAGATTTGCTCGTGTCTTCTTCAATATTTACGCATCTAACAAATTCCAGACACTGTCAATAGGACTCTGCTGAATGTATTTGTATTGTGTTCCGAAGTTTCTGAAATGTCCTTCTTTAGAAATAATCTGCTTATTTGTGCTTTCGAGATGAACATTTACAATATACCTGGCCTGCAGCTGTTACATGGCTTTATACTTGCATTCAGCAAAAAGCGGTCAATAGGCATTGTGAGAAGTCACAGTATGATCCCTGCTATTGACAGTTTTTGTTCTCATTCAAGTCTTCAGCAAATTCCTTTAGGTGAGTCAAAGAATAAACCAGGAGTGAAGATGTGAAAAATATCTACCACCCTTCATTTTCTTTTGTTTGGCCAAGTCTGGCCACCATGGAGGATGGATAGAATAGAGAATTTATTTATCAGGAAGGAGTCTTAAAAAATAACCTTGTCTGACAGGCGCACGCAAACACTCTCTGTTGAGGGTCTATCCTTAAAACGATTCCTTTTCCTTCACAGCATGCTTCAAATGGGACCTTTTCCACTCACTGGGTAGAAAATACAGATCTTTACTGTCTTTACTTTAAGGCTTTGTCACTTTTATTTGATGTTTACAGTTGATTTATTATGTTTGTTGTTCTGTGATTCTCTCTCGCAGCTGGCAGGGTGTTGTTCTTATGTGATAAAATGAATCAGTGGCTTGCAAGATCATCTGGTGAAAATTGAAAAGTCTTCTTTTAGCCGCGATGAATATCCTCTGTCTTCATTTCAGTGCAAAATCAATGCCGGCTGGAGCAGAAGACTTTGTGTGCCGGGGTGGGGGAGGTTTTTTTTGTTTTTAATTTTCTGGTGAAAAGAAAGATGGAGCTGCAGTAAAAGGCGAGGGGGTGGGGGGGGGGGGGTGTTAAGTGAT
Organism: Diplotaxodon limnothrissa; assembly: GCF_057381915.1. Taxonomy (NCBI): domain Eukaryota; kingdom Metazoa; phylum Chordata; class Actinopteri; order Cichliformes; family Cichlidae; genus Diplotaxodon; species Diplotaxodon limnothrissa. The sequence continues at coordinate 3,779,555 of NC_140602.1, forward strand.
AATGTGGCTCCATCTTTAGCAGGGCATTCGGGCTGGCATTTTCACCAACTTTATGGTTTATTGTGCTCTAACGGTACAATTGCTTCCTAATTCCAGGTGTAAGTATAGCTAAGCAAATATCTGTAACATGTTTTTTTCAGTTTATCACTTGTTTAGTCTCAGCTGCAGTGAATTTGGTAGCCTTGACAATCTTTCTCTCTCCAATTCGCATAACACACTCTGAACTTCAGAAACTCATTCAACTGGTATCAAGCTCTTGCGACGAGGGCAGTCAGAAAAGAAAGTAGTACTTTGACAAAAGCTGTCATTCTTTATGACAGGACGCGACCTCTCACAGGGATCATTGTGTGAAAAGGTCCTCCGGTGTCCCTCGCACACACTTACACCCCATTCCCTCTTAGTGGGGTCCTGTGTCGGGTGGCTCCGTGTCACTGAGCCAGTAACTGCAGCAGCTGATAATTCTCCAAGCCAGTCGCTCAGATTAGATTAGATTAGATTAGATAGAACTTTATTAATCCCTCGGGTGGGTTCCTCTGGGAAATTCGATTTCCAAAAAAGCTGAAGATGAAGGGTCAGCCTTATTTTCTTCTTCTCCTCTCCCTCCCTCGAGGCTTGGTCTCTTTTTAACTTATACACAGCTCGCAATCTCTCTGGATTTAATACTCTATCCGTCTTCTGCAGACCTCCTGGTTGACCTCTGTCACATCAACTTCCTGTTTGGAAAGTTGCTTCTCACAGTTGCTTCTCACAGTATTGTTGCAATTATTTTCACCCTGAGCTTGTTATAAGGCCCCCAGCAGTAGGGTCCCATTCATCTAGCTAGGCAGTCGCATCACACGTGTGCCTGTATCCTCCAGCAGAAAGTTAATGACGCGCTGTGCTCTGTGCACCTCTCTACTGTTTTTTTGTCACTTCTTCCACAAATGACATTTAGACGCTGAACTCCAGACGTCTTTCCAACAAGGTGCTCTCACAATATTGTCCAACGCGTAGGAAAAGGTCAAACGCCATATTCTCTCAGCTCACTCTTACACTACCATTGATTTTTAAAGAATGGCTCCACACCAAGCACAATTACATGCGCTCCTCCCTCCTGGTTTAAGTGCTGTTCGCTTTCTGAAGTCAATCCACTGTTTAGAGCAGCTGGCTTTATATTCCAGACTGCAACTATGTTTTTTTCATTATCACAGCTGGAAGATATCTTCCCCTCAGCCTCAAATATGAAAGCAACCTTAAGGTTGATAAAAAGAGGGGAGCGTCTCTTGTGCAGCGCTTACACAATGGGAGCAACACAAAGCAGAACATCATCCAGGCAAAACAGCCGATTTGTTTTGACGGTGTTTTCTATTATCTAAACAAGAAAGACTTCGAAAAATTGTAGCAATAAAAAAGTCGGCCCCTCGCCGAAGATTGTTAAAAGTTACGTAGTGGACGTGGAAGGCTGTTGTGTGTCACCCTCAGCTGCTTAATGATGGGCTGCATGGGTTCAGGAGATATTGAAACTGTTGTTTATATCTGCAGGTATACGTCAGGTTCATATCTCAGACCTCACAAACAATATTGCTGGTTATTTATGTTCAAGGACATTATAGGAGACTGTCAGAAAGTATCCACAGTGTGAGCGCAACAATTTTGCCACATCACAGGCAAATTCAGATTATTGGATTTTTTTTCACAGATAGGGGAATTAACTCCTCATTGATATAATACCAATGACTGCCTTTATTTTAAGGCCTCTCTATGAATATTTAAAAGCTTCTCTAGTATTTTGGGATTCGTTGATCCTTCCCTGCAGATGGCATATCAAAACACGCCTGCCCCACAATTAAAAGAAGATAAGGAGCTCAGCAGAGGCACTCAATGTCAAGCTCAGAAGTACACGCCAAGGTCAGATAACACAGATCAGAGCTTTTACTAGAGGCACCTACACAAAGGTCTGATGACAGCATGTTGTAGTCGTAGTAGAAACAGGACAGAGATTACACCGTGCTCTCGGTAGGCTCAGATCAGACAGATTGAGCGGGGGTTGGACGGTTCCACAGTCACTTAAGAGAGCGACACACTTGGACGAGCTCCCTTCACTGGGCATTAAACACAATTAAGAGAAGGCATTGTAACGCTCCCCACCTGGGCTCTTAAACCTCCTGGTGCTCCCCCTCACTAGCTGTAAATCCGCTCTATGTTTCTGCCCTCTTAAACTCACTATTCGTCCTCTGCTTCCTTGAATGCCTCCTCACTCTCTGTAATCTGGCCTTCTGAATGGTACGCGTGCGATCCTGTATATTAGCCGCTCTGCATAAGGACACGACCTTTTCCAACATTTTCAATTGACATTTTTATTCTCCCGTTTTTAATCAGGGAAGAATAAAGGGCCAGTTGCCTCTGAATTATTTAGATTATGAATGACCGAAAGTCTTTTGAGCACTGATGTACCTTTCCTTCACTCTATCAGAAGTGATCATGCTGATGCTTGTTGGTCTGTTCGCAGCAACCTTGTCAATCTTGACAGCAGAAAGACTTTGTTTATGCGAGCACTCACTTCAGGCTTTCAGGCTCCCCCGCAGTCAATCAGTTGTGGAATTCGGCTTTCAAGTATCTTTGAGGAATTTATGCACAATCATTCTTTCGCTTTGTCCTCACTTCTAATTGCTCGTAGTCATTTCCCAGGCTTTGTGAGACCAGGTGTATCATTCATTCAGCAGAATATGCTGATGTCTGTATACGTTCTGAGGAGTTTCTGTGGAGGTCACAGCTTGTACATATCACAGGTCAGTGAGAGTAGGACGTGGCTCATTTGGTATCTGAGAACAGAATTCTTAGGCTCGGTTTACGTATTTACAGATCCTATAGGACTCATTAGACCTGAGGTATCTGTCCTCACTTCACGAGGTCTGCAGCTGCGATCCCAAAGTTGCACATCAGTTATACGTCATCACCTAACATCGCCGAGAGCGACTTTGAGTACACTGCACCGACTAATTTGTTTCCAGTCACTTTGTTGATCAACACTTGTGTGCATTTGTCTAACTGGAGCTACACTTGTTTGCTAGGGAAGTGCTGATAGTGCAGCAAATTTTCAGGTTTGTTATTAGCTGACAGTTAAACTTTGTCAGCTGCTGCAGATTATCTCTCCATGTGGCTGATTAATTATTTAATAGTAAAATAAGAGGAAGCAGTTTGCAGCAGACACATATCTTAATTTCTTCTTGATCACGACTGCTTCTGTATACTGTGAAATACTTTTGTGGGGCAAAAAAGTATTTAGTCAGCCACCGATTGTGCAAGTTCCCCCACCTAAAATGATGACAGAGGTCAGTAATTTGCACCAGAGGTACACTTCAACTGTGAGAGACAGAATGTGAAAAAAAAATCCATGAATCCACATGGTAGGATTTGTAAAGAATTTATTCGTAAATCAGGGTGGAAAATAAGTATTTGGTCAATAACAAAAATACAACTCAATACTTTGTAACATAACCTTTGTTGGCAATAACAGAGGTCAAACGTTTACTATAGGTCTTTACCAGGTTTGCACACACAGTAGCTGGTATTTTGGCCCATTCCTCCATGCAGATCTTCTCGAGAGCAGTGATGTTTTGGGGCTGTCGCCGAGCAACACGGACTTTCAACTCCCGCCACAGATTTTCTATGGGGTTGAGGTCTGGAGACTGGCTAGGCCACTCCAGGACTTTCAAATGCTTCTTACGGAGCCACTCCTTTGTTGCCCGGGCGGTGTGTTTTGGATCATTGTCATGTTGGAAGACCCAGCCTCGTTTCATCTTCAAAGTTCTCACTGATGGAAGGAGGTTTTGGCTCAAAATCTCACGATACATGGCCCCATTCATTCTGTCCTTAACACGGATCAGTCGTCCTGTCCCCTTGGCAGAAAAACAGCCCCATAGCATGATGTTTCCACCCCCATGCTTCACAGTAGGTATGGTGTTCTTGGGATGCAACTCAGTATTCTTCTTCCTCCAAACACGACGAGTTGAGTTTATACCAAAAAGTTCTACTTTGGTTTCATCTGACCACATGACATTCTCCCAATCCTCTGCTGTATCATCCATGTGCTCTCTGGCAAACTTCAGACGGGCCTGGACATGCACTGGCTTCAGCAGCGGAACACGTCTGGCACTGCGGGATTTGATTCCCTGCCGTTGTAGTGTGTTACTGATGGTGACCTTTGTTACTTTGGTCCCAGCTCTCTGCAGGTCATTCACCAGGTCCCCCCGTGTGGTTCTGGGATCTTTGCTCACCGTTCTCATGATCATTTTGACCCCACGGGATGAGATCTTGCGTGGAGCCCCAGATCGAGGGAGATTATCAGTGGTCTTGTATGTCTTCCATTTTCTGATGATTGCTCCCACAGTTGATTTTTTCACACCAAGCTGCTTGCCTATTGTAGATTCACTCTTCCCAGTCTGGTGCAGGTCTACAATACTTTTCCTGGTGTCCTTCGAAAGCTCTTTGGTCTTGGCCATGGCGGAGTTTGGAGTCTGACTGTTTGAGGCTGTGGACAGGTGTCTTTTATACAGATGATGAGTTCAAACAGGTGCCATTCATACAGGTAACGAGTGGGGGACAGAAAAGCTTCTTACAGAAGACGTTACAGGTCTGTGAGAGCCAGAGATTTTCCTTGTTTGAGGCAAGGCAAGTTTATTTGTATAGCACAATTCAACAACAAGGCGATTCAAAGTGCTTTACAGAGACATTAGAAACAAGAACAAATAAAAAGCATGATTTAAAATTGAGGTGACCAAATACTTATTTTCCACCCTGATTTACGAATAAATTCTTTACAAATCCTACCATGTGAATTCATGGATTTTTTTTTCACATTCTGTCTCTCACAGTTGAAGTGTACCTCTGGTGCAAATTACTGACCTCTGTCATCATTTTAAGTGGGGGAACTTGCACAATCGGTGGCTGACTAAATACTTTTTTGCCCCACTGTAAATGTGCTCCTCCATGTCTGTTTGTTTGCATGCACTGCAGGTTTGTTGTACATATTGCTGACAGGCATTAAAGCTTTCTGGTGCAGTGGTGCAAAGATGAGAAGAGAAGAGGGCAGCGGTGTTAATAGAAAGGAGGAAAGAGTAACGGTGCAATCATTTACCCTGGTTTGTTTGCATATTTTAGCTCTCTTTGCTTTTCATATATATTGCCATATATATGTTCTATTGATTTTTATGCTCTTAGGTCTCCATAAAAATGTGACTCTCTAAGCGGTGACCATGTACTGCTCTGATCTTTGATAGGAGGACTCGCACATCAGCAGGCGTGACAGTCTAAGCTTTCCATTAACACTTTATTGCATTAATGGATTCTGCAGGTCACACACACACATAGCAGGAGCCTGGCGGGGTGACAGGGTGAGATTAGGGAATTGCTCCCTCTAGGTGAAACTCAACTCTACTGCAAGCAGATTTCATAAAGCTGGGAAGTTTTCATTACAGCGATTGGCAGTAATTACATGTCTGTTTGTTCTGGATTTAATGAAATCAGCTCGAACGTGCAAAACCAGCATGGCCCGACCCCAGTTTTTGCTCTAATCACTGGCAGAGCGTTATTGGCTTATTGTAGTTGTAATTGGTGTAAAGTCTCTCGTTTTTTGACCAGTGTTTGGAGATGTATGATTGTGTGGGCAGTTCCTCAGGCTGCTGGAGGGGAAATTGAGACTGTCGCACTGGGACTTTTGAGGTGGGGATGGCTTTTAATTTAAAGCTAACCTTACTCTTTGAATTACTGTTATTGTTCGGCAGGTCTCGCATTAAACCAACGCAGCCAGTGGAGAGCTAAAGATGAATTTGAATGCTAATCATTTCTGCAGCTTACCCTGAAAAGGTTGTGCCTGTCTGTTTGTTTTCTCACCTTGTCGTCTGTCTTATCTTTTGCCTTGCAGTTATGTGGCTGCGGGCTGCTCGGTGTGGGCATCTGGCTCTCGGTGTCTCAGGGAAGCTTCGCCACCTTCTCACCCTCATTCCCTTCACTGTCAGCTGCCAATATGGTCATTGCCATCGGCGCCATCGTCATGGTAACAAGCTTTCTCGGTTGCCTGGGTGCCATCAAGGAGAACAAGTGCCTGCTTCTGAGCGTGAGTTAAATCCGGATACCTACAAAAATATTTTTTAAAAGTCACACATCTGTCAACAGCACAAATGTGCACATTGTAGTTCTTAATTTCTCTCACTCGAGCATTTTATGACTGAAATTCATTTGTAGAGTTGACCGCTTGCAATCAGTTGTATTCAAAAGTTTTGGCACCCCTGGGGAAGCTGCATATTTTATCGGTAAATACAACCCTTGCAGCAATGAAATATTAAGATGAGCTTTTCATGAATGTATAAAATTGATAGAAATCGTGGCAGCGGGCCAAAGTTTGTGCAAACTTATAGTAGCAGCCCTAATTTCATAGCTTGGAAATGTTTTTAATGGACCACTAAGAGTCATAGTTATTTGTCAGAGATGAGAAACGGAAAAAAGCAATGCCATAACATTTTGAGAACTGCTCGTATTTTGTGTCTTTTTGCTGCAAGGCTTGTCTGCACTGTCACACGCAAACTGCAAGCAAGTGTCTATACTCAAAGGCACACTGGTCACAGGCCACCAGGAGCTTTTTTTGTATTTGTCCTATTACCAGACCCTCGGGAGAGCTAGGTGACTGGGGCTACTTCAGTAATTCAGTCTGTCCTCTATCGAACCTCAAGAGTGCACAAAGGAAAATTAGAGCTGAGCAATAGGATTCCCCCTTTCTGCAAATTAATACCAACTAATGCATGTCATTGCCATGGCTCTGGTCAAAGCCCAGTGAAAGGAATTTCAGGCGGGGGAATTAGTATTTGCATAGAGCACACCAAAAGCCACTTGATGTTTTTGAAGCTCAAGATTTGAGAATGTTCTATTATTCATTACAAAGACTGTTCTGTCTTGACGTTGCACTGTTTGCCCAAAGTTGTACAAGTGTGTTATCTTAAGCACAAGTTAATTATGAGAGTTCACCCAACAGAATGAGGTTTGCAGGGATCTGCTGCAGAAAGGCAAAGAAAAAAAAACTTTCATGTATAGAAACTTTAAATGAGAAGTGGAGTTGGGGCTCTGAGTACTTAACATCACAAACAGCTCAATCCCTTGAAGCTCTTGCATCAGTCAAAAGCCCCACCAAATCCTCAGCGTTAGACATGGCTTCCTTCACCTGCCAATTTGCTTTGCAGAAACAGTTCATTTGATTGCAAATGCCAGGAAAAGTATGACAAGTTAACTGTGGGTGAACAACAATCATTCTGTGGGCTGCAAAGCCATATGCAGCAGCAAACCGTTGTAACTATGTCGTGTGAGCCGTGACATAAATAATAGCTCGCACCCTCCCTCCCAGATGAGTTTGGAATTAATGGGTTTTTCAAAAATCTAGGTTTGCATGCCTCCTCCCGTGCTGTGCAGAAGAGCTTGGTAAATACCGTGCTGTAATGGAGTCAAGTAGAGAGAGTAGTAGATGAGATGCAAGGCTGTGCTAGAAATTAATCTTAGGAAGTATTAAACCTTTTATACTCCCCTCAAACATTCACAAGCCCTCCAGCACCGAGATTCTCCTTTTTTCCTCCCACCATCACTCCCACCTCTTCCTTCATGTCTCTTTTTCTAATTTCCTTCTCCCTTTTTAAATTTGCTTTGTTTATGTTTATGGATTTCTTTTTTTTTTTTTGTCTTGAGAAATGTTGGTTTCTGTGTATGCTGCTTCCAAATGAAACCATTAACTGAAACCTGGAACGTTTTTGGGGGAAATTTACTCATTTGTTTTATTGTCAAGAGCAAAAATGAGAAGATTAATCTAGCTGGTAAATATAAAGCTGCTGCCAGAAACTGTCCAGCCAAGCTGAACAGTATAAATGGAGGGGTCAGTAGGTAACGCCAGCTAGCTTTATTTAGGGCTGGTTTTACAGTCATGTGAAGTGATTCGCTGGGTCATAGCTGGGCAATTAACCTTAAAATACTACAGCTTTATTTTTTATTTGGTTTTTCCTTGATGATGATTCATGTGTTAATTATTGGGTTTTAAGAGATGCCAGCTGGCAGATAAAGCCAGGCTCTAGTTTTTTGTGTCTTTTTGTTTCAGTCTGAGCTAAACTAATTGACTGCTAGCTCATCTCATTTAACCCTTGCCTTATGTTTCACAAGATGTCAAACAATTGCTTTAACCCAAATTAAAAGATCATTAGATGATCCGTGTATCTCCGTGAGTCACACAATACATTTGAGTTTGGAGTATAAATAAATGCGCTTTAAATCACAGATGCAAGTCTTACTGTGAAGTTTGTGAAATACTCAGATAAAACAGCACTTAACTGCAAAAGAAGCTTAGCTGTTCAGAGTTTTGTTCACAAATTCAATTTACAATATTGCCTGTGCTGCTGTTGTAACAGTGCTCTTCCTCTTTCTGGCAGTTCTTCATTGTCCTGCTGATAATTCTTCTGGCGGAGGTGATTTTGCTCATCCTGTTCTTTGTGTACACAGATAAGGTAAGTTGTTATGTGTTGTGTCCGAATTTTGTTTTTTATCATTCCAGCTGAAGACATTAAAAGAAAGCTCTCTCACACACAGATGATCACAGACAAATGCAGAAAGCAATAAACGGTGTTAGTGTGATAAGCATACCTAGATTCCAGTTGCTTCCGGGTATCAGAGTTTTCTGTTTTTATATTTGGTTGTTTCTCTGTCAGAAGCTTGAGTGTCTTCACCCCACCATTAACACAGCAGTCAAAGGTTAGGCCACAAAATTCAACTCAATCCCCAACAGTTGGCTCCCCCTAATTAGTTCCAGGAATATTTCCCATGACCCCTTGAATGAGGTTAAATCAGGTGAATGTGTGGGGTAACAGCAGATGCCTACATGCAAAGCTCTGGATATTACCGATGCTGAATTCGTCTTCGTCTTTAATCTGATCCAACCACAAATGTTTCATCCCGAAGAAGACAAGTGTCTTGTGCAGGACGAGCGATGAAGACTTCTCTGTTTTCAAGGACATGTCGTTGATAGATCCGTCTATTTATATATTTGCTCTCTTATGTCACACGGCCCTCGGGACATCAGCTAATTCTGCCTCTTTGTTCTGAGGTTATTGCTCAAACCTAGTCTCTCAGGCAGATAAAGGAATTCATTTAGCAGCCAATCCATTCTCAGATTCAGATCGGGTCTCGCAGGCACACCCTGTCAGGAGTAAATATGTCTGTTGCCTTATCATCAAAATATTACCGGCTTAACCGTGATCCCTCCGGCGGAATTTAAATAGAAAGCCTCTTGACTTCACAGCAGTGCCTTTCCCATCACCTGTGAAGTCAGTAAAAGATAGCCCAGTAGTGCTGAGGATTTCCTAAATGAGAAATCAGTTGAGTCTGCATTAGCAAAGCATGGGGCATTACCCGGGGAAAACTCATTCGCACAAGTTCCAGTGAATAACCACCGTATTTTATGTTTGTCCCGTTCTTGCCAAATTACTGTGTTTATCCTGGCTTAAACCTAATGGAACGTGAAACCATGATAATGAGGATCACAACCAAATATATTTCCCTTTATTGGTCTTCAAATGTCATTGGAAGGCAAAGCGTTTAAAGTAAATTGCACGTTATTGGAGATGACACTTTCAGACTGCTCTAATCAGGATGTCCTGCAAATTTAGGAAACTGCATTAGATTTTAAAGCTTGTCTGTTTGGCTAAAAGGACAATCACAGACGACCTTCACATATTGCTTTTTGTTTTGTGGTTGGGTTTTTTCTCCGTCTCCAGTGAGATCTTGTATGCCGTGTGAGGCTCCCCTCGTCTTCTGCTACAGGCTGTGATCAGAGGAATCACTAATTCACTTTTCTTATTTGATCCCCTAATCACACGGTATTTATTAACAAGACTGGAAGACATACGGTACAGTAGTTGGCAGCTTTTAAACGTGTATCGACGGAGGCAAAACAGATATTTTAGTCTCTCAAATAGGTCATATTTAAGTCATGACTGACTCTTTGTGCATACTGTGATCCTTCTGGGCGACAGTCTGTTGACAGGTGGGAGGGAAAGACAAACATATAGTATCTTGTGTTTGTTGCAACATGTTTTTTTCGTTTAGCGTCCGTTTCCACCAGTTTAATCCTACTTTGGAGGTACCGCTCAGTCCTGTTAATAGATAATTTCTCTCACGTCTTCTTCACCCCAGCAGTCTTGCCTCCAGGTATGGCTCATTCCTTCCACAGCCCAGTGGTGTTAAGCTTTCTGATTAAATGCCATGTAGAGGGCGTAGTATAATAAAGGCTGGCCCTGCAGTTAGCAACCAGCTGACTGCAGCAGATGGCTGGGCGGCAAACCAGATTACAGCCATCCGTCTTTAACGCTCTGACCTCATTGTGCCGCCGTCGACCCAACACGCTGAGCTGAACACCGGTGAAGGTTTATTAGCTCAGAATGAGGAAGCAGAACTTTGCAAGAGAGACAGGAAGCACCGGAGCATGTACGTAGGGATGTCGGGAGGGCGAGGAAGAAATGAAGGAAGGGTGGAAGGTGTGGAGAGAGGTGGAAGAAAAAAAAGAGATATCAAAGGATGCTGGGAAGAATGAATGTGTTATGTGTTAGGGTGCTGAAGTACACAAAAAAAGGGGTAGAAAGAGGTCAGCCATGTCAGAAATGAAATTAGATGTCACTGTAAAACTTTAGGAAAAGAATCAGGAAAAAGGAAAACACGGAGTCATGGAAGAGGAAGGAAGCCAAGTTTGGCTGTGGCACATCCTTGATGTCTTACTCAACGACAGCAGCAGTCACATCTAGCTGCGTGTGTCGTTTGTGCAAAGACAGAATTATGTTCAATTCCTGGCTGTGCGTTATTTCCCAACCAATTAAAGCTGGAGTGGGGCTCTTCCCCTGACTCTGTCAAGTGCCCTGGCCTCCGTCTACAAAACACAGGGTTGCAGAGCAACTGAGGGAATTAAGTAACGTGTTTAATAATGTGCTGTTTGGAAACCTCTGGCACTGATTCTGTTTGGATTCACATCATTTATTACAATTTCAGGGCAGTAAATGTATTTGTCCTGAGCTTTGCAATTAGAGCAACAGTGAAACGTTGTTAGCTTCTTAGTTTCCCAGTAGTCCTGAAACTAAAACCAGTGTTTCCAGACAGTATGTGACCCAACAGTGACTGCGTATGAGAGGAAAAAAGCACTGAACATGTTTGAAAGAGGTTCAGTCTATCCTTAAAGAGCATGCAGCAAAAGACTGAAGATGTGACAAGAGACAGTTTTATTTGCTTCACGAAACAGTAAAATAAGTGGCAATTTGATCTGGGTTGTTTAGCTTTGAATATGTTTTATTTAAATAGTATTTAATGGTAATTTCATGCTTGAAACTCTGCATTTAGGAACATTTGAGCCTGAAGTCTGGTATTTGTGATAATGTGAGCTTTGTGTACCATACCCTGACAGCAAGCTACAATCAGAAGTTAAGTTTGGTAGAGGTTGACTTGGGTTCAGATGCTATGTACTTCGGTGCATTTTACATCAAATATGAAATCTACTGTGATAGAATATCAGCTCAACTGTCTGTCACTTTTTTAAACATTAAAAAACAGCGTTATCTGCACCGCCTGTCTCGTCAGAAACCTGCGTATGCAGGCAGATCTCTGGTTCTTTGCATTATAGATGAGATTTGAAGACAGGTGAGTATGTGTGGAGTCGCTTCATCATTTCTGCATCCAAAAGAAAAATGCAATAATGCCAGGGAGTATTTCACCGTAAAGTATATTTTTAATTATTATGCAGCTGTCGGGTAAACGATGACGTGAGCTACTCTGGTACTGAACGTTAATGTGACGTGAACATTTGCCAGTGTGGGAACTTGGGAGTTTGGGGCAGTTTGATTAGAAATTTCACAAGAAAAGCTATTCAACACCCGGAACACAACAACAGTTAGTAAAGAACCAGAGTTACTAGCTGGTAAACACAGGGGAGCAGCTACAACTTAACAATAATGTATTTAATTTAGTAGTTGACCAAGAAGAAAGTGCAGGGACAAAAAAGAAAGAAAAGTGTTTTTAAAATAACAATCAATGATTATCCTTCATATTTTTTGCTAGTGTGAATATGTAGATAAGATATTAGCCATTTTGAAAGTTCAAAGCTGTTCCTAAGCACTTAGCCATCCATAAAATCAGATTCAAGTTCAGGTTTTTCAGTGGAAAGTTGAGCACTTGTTAGTCTTTAAACACTGACCGTGGTTGGTATCCTAAGATAATTCCTCTGTTTTCCTGTCAGCATGCACAGAACATGCAGACAGATAAATGTATTATCTATCTATAGTTTACCTGCCGCAGGTGCCAATACACTAACTCCCAATGGTCCACTAATTCTTTCCTTTCAGAGCCTCATAAGATCAGAATTGGATGCTGTACAATTTTCGTAAGATATTAATTGAGCAAACTGATAAAATAAACGTTTTGCTCGTCTCTTCTTGTCAATAGAAAATTGTACTTAGTAGTCAGGATAATCTTTTAATGATATACGTTTGCAAATGATAGAATACTGCATGATGACCTCTTTATAACTCAGACTGTTTTTAGTTCACTGTGACCCGTTATCATGCAGGGAAGGAACAGTACCTTCTAGATAAGAGCTTAACAAGCAGTTTCACTTCGTGTCAGGTAGAGGAGCCTCTCTTGGCGCACACACACACATATACACTAGGGGTGCAACGATACACAAAATTCACAGTTCGGTTCGATACTTTGGTGTCACAGTTCGATATTTTTTCGATACAAAAAAATGTTCATGCTTTTTTAATTTGTCATTTATTAAAATTATAAATATATATTTTAACTCAAACTTACAGTTTTTAAATTTAATGTTGCTGAAACAACAAAGGGATGAAATAATAAATCTATCTGATTGAGGAATCACTCATCTTTGGAAAAGAGAGTTTATTACAGAGAAATGTCTCTTTCCAAAATAAAAGCTCTACTATACGCTTCTTCTGGGCTATATTCTCAGCAGCATATTAAACATATCAGGTCCCCATAAGGAGAATCCTGTGCTAACGGCTGTCTAAATGACTCGGGTAAAGTTTGTAGCATGCGTGCTTGTTGTTTTTGTCTGCTTCCACTTGTCTTTGCACTAGCTCCGTTAACGAGCTACCTCGGATCGCCCCGTGCGTGGGGCTGGACTGCGTCAACACATTAACGAGCTAACTGCGCTAACGCACTAGTTCCCACCAATGTAACTGAGCATTGCGTGGCACATCCGACATACTATTTTACTTTTGTCCATGACACGCTTACCTTCAGGGTCATACATCACATGAAAACCAAAATAATTCCAAAGGTCAGATCTGAATGAGGGTGGGGGAGGTTCAATTTGCCATGTTGCAACGAGCTTAGCTTCTGTCTTGCTAGCTTGCGCTGCGCTCAGTGGATCTGCGCTCGACAGTGCAGCCTAGGCGAAGTAGTCGAACGCAGATCCTCTGAGCATCGTCAGAAGGAAAGTTGATAAAATAAATTTAAAATGTTGTATTGTTCGATACATATGCGTACCGAACCGAAAGCACTGTATCGAACGGTTCAATATCGATACGAGTATCGTTGCACCCCTAATATACACATCCACATTCCAATGTAATAAACGAATGCGCCTACTTTTGTATATAAATAAAGACCAGAGCGGTAACAGAGCGCACTTCACAGGGCCCCCACTCTGATGTCAGCGCTCTGTGACCGCCCTTGCAAGTAAAAACTGCAGCGTGTGTGTCTCCACTCTCTGACTCTCAGCTGAAGAAGTGTCTTTAGAATAAATCTCTTGACACTTCTGTTTTCACAGAATCTCATGTAAATATGTAATGCTCTCCCGTGTTGCGTGAGGAACTCTAAATGTTCCACAGCATTTTCAAAACAGCCTGCTGAGACACCAGTCGTTAGCCAGATGTTCCCCCACCTCTGTGGTGGCTGTATCCTTCTCTGAATTGATCAGTTCTTTCACGTCTTTGGAAACTGGAGCAGTCAGTTCTGTCGTGGCACACACTCTGGTAATGAGCATTCAGTGTAACCTCACAGGTCTCAGTGTACCTGCTCCCCTGGGTGTTACCATGTCACCAGATCTGGGACAGGTGTTTCTCCAACAATCTACCACCCGCTCTCTGCTCTATTTTTGTGATAATTGACGGGGAACGTGAACAGTTTGGACAGAAAGGCTTCTCCTTCCACCGCCCTCACATGCATATCTTCTTGTCTTTCTTTGTTTTTTGTTTTTTTGTCTTTTCTGTGAATTATGAGTGTTTTCTCAGCCGGCCAAGCTGAACCCTTTAGATTTCTGTGATGAATGTGCAGTCGTATATTGCTGTGTGCGGACTTGGTCATCACAGAGGAAACTACAAGCTTATCTATGCAATGAGACATATGAGCTCTGTCTCAGGGCTTTGTCTACATGCCACACGTGAAATATTGCGTGGCAACATCCAGGCAAAACTTCCCAGAAGTCGGATGTTGCCACAGCACGGTGCAGGCCTGTTATTTGTCAACATTTTCGAGGACCGGCAGTGTAAGCATTAGTCGAGAAATCGCCTCGTGTTTTTGTCTGCTTCTGTGGCGAGGAGGAAAAGGGTCGGCGTGCCGCACGATCCTCCAACTCCCTGTTTGTTCTGTATTCATTTGTCTGCCTCTCGTTAGAGGTAAATCTGGATCATTAACTTTCATTTCACACTGTAACTAAGACACAAAAAAATGATGTGCAGTGACTTATCGGAGACTCGGAAGAAGACTTTTATTGCAATAAGAGGGACCCTGCTCTCCAGCGGCTGTGTGAGGAGTCTATAATGAGCCAGCAACATCACATACAGCCTACTGTTGATGGAGAAGACAAGATAGCAGATAGAAACAAAGCATAAGGCAGAGATTGATGGTGCTGCTGTTCTTCATTTCATTTTCCTGCACGAGGACCAAGATCTGCATCAGCAAACTTGCAGGCCGAGGAGCAAGAATGGGATTTGAAATAATTCTCGTCTTATTTCAAAGCTTTTAGAGGATGTTTTAAATGGGGTTTGCATTTTTAAGGATTACTAAAGCATTTTATTGCCCGAGAAATTTTAATTAATCAGTAAAAATTCAGTTTGAATGTCTAATTCAGCAAATAGATTTCAAAAGCCTTGCAGCTGAATAACAAGGGTACTGAACCAGTGAATGACTTTAAAGCTTAATGTCGTTTCTGTACAGTCAAAGGAAAGTTGGGTTTGTACTATTTCTAATGTGTAAGACAGAAAGTCAAGTGATATTAAATGTGTTATTATTTTAGAGAAGCCAGGCTTCTGGCTGCTTATTGTTACTTTCGTCCTTATTCTTTCACTAAAGGATTTACTGACACCTAAAATCACCTTGTTGTTTCTGGACGTGACAGTGCTAATGCAGCTTCTCTTGTCCTGTGCAGATTTCCTGATCACACTCTTTAACTCCAAGCTTTAAGTATTAAGTGCATTCCTATTGTTGTGATATTACTTTTATTGCCCGTGAAGATGTACAGCGTGATTCTGGCAGTCCATGTCATTTTTCTAGTCATAATTACCCCGTATCTAAAGCGCCTCTCAATCTGTCCTGGCAGTTAGCAAATCCCCACAGGCATATGAAACTGCAGGAGAGCTAAAGCTCTGATTTTGTATCTCATTAACACAGCGAATGAGATATTAATCTCCCTCAGACATGGCACAACCCTGAGCAAATTGTTGGTGTTCACTCAAGAGGAAAATGATTTGCTAGCACTGCTGAAGGGCATGTTGAAGCCGAGCGTGTGAGCGACACATGACGTGTCAGACGTTCAGACATCACACAGCGGTCTGCGTTACTGTTGCAGAGTTATTTTTATTTGACAAGACAAGAGGTTACCCATAACTGTGAAGGCGCTGGCATTTTATGTCTTTATATTGTAGTGTCGGATTGCTTTGCGTTAATGATTCGTCGGTCATACACAGTCCACTAAAAGCACTTAACTGCACACCTGCCACTACTGTTTGCATCTGTGTGAAAAGGATGCTGACAGTTTGAAAAGGGTAGAATAATCCGAGTGCGCCTCTACAAACACCCAAGCTTCAACTGCCTGCTCCAATACAAAGACAACATAAAGAGGTATTGAATGGTGCAACTCACCGGACTGTTCTTGCAAAGACAACCCCTCCAAACTAAGATCTCTAACTAAGGCTAATGTTTTCTTTTATCCTCTCCAGGTGCGTGAGAATGCCAAACAGGATCTCAAGGATGGGCTGGCTCTGTACAACTCAGAAAACAACATAGGCCTGCGAAATGCCTGGAACATCATCCAGGCAGAGGTAAGTAACGCCATGCATTTACAATATGAGAAACGTTAGTGTGAATGTTTAAGCACAAATGACTAAAATCTATTCAGATATTCCAGCTAATGTATGTCCTGGCTTGTAGCTGTGGCGTTAGAGTGAACTTAAAAGCCCAAACTGGCTGTCCAAGTACACTTCAGTCCTTTTTTGCTGTCCTTTAAAGGAAAGTGACCAATTACATTTTTTAATTAAAGTTTGTTTGAGCTTTTTGGGGCCACTGAGGACACAGAGCATTAACTCATCTTCCACCTGACATTTGTATGGCATTAACAGTGGAAATGCTGTGGAGTGATAGGATACACCGACTGGCACGAGGCCCTGAAGGACAAAGTAGTTCCTGATCGCTGCTGCCAGGAGCATTACCAGAACTGTGGGCGGAACTCCACCAACATGTTCTGGAACAGGGTGAGTTGACCTGGACGCCGATGAGTTGAGTTTTGCTTCTCAGTCTTTTGCTTTTGCTTTTAAGTATAAGAGTCACGTGTCTGCTCTTTATAAAATATTCAAAACTAACAGATTTACTGTATTACAATGACAGACTCCACAGAATATACTTACTGTATTTAAGTTTTTGTTTTGGAGGATATGAATGATACACAGAGTCATTTTCTACCTAATCTCGGCTGTATAGTTTGCCTTGACTTTTCTCTTTTTAAAACTGATAGTCTGAAAGTATTCTGTATGATTCACGTAATATTCTTGTCCAGATTATAGGAAACATGCTGGGCCCAAAACTGCTGAATCAGAATACTTTATTAATCCTTAAGGAAATGATGTGGTTACTCCAAGACTTTAACAATTACAGACTAAACTATTTGAATATGTTACAGAGTTTACAAATTTAAGAAAGAGCACTAATATATACAAGTCACTCAGTTATAAATATCAAGAATATTGACAAAGGATATTACAGAGGTGGAATATATATGATTGACATTTGACTCTGACTGAACTTTGTCATTTGGTATTTAGCTGCAGAGCGTGTGCAAACAGGGCAGTGTTTACAGTGTGTTAGATGGAGGAGTTGCACAGGGAGACGGTCACGGGGAGGAAGGATTTCCTGTGTCGTTCTGTGGTGCTTTTTTGGTACCATTTATCCCTCTTTGTATTGTTACTGTCTCTCCTCATAGTAGGTTTTCCATTTACTTAGAACATGTGCTCTAAAACTGCTTTAACGAAGCCAAACTTGTTTTGCCACGTTTGTGCAGTTTTGAGTGCTGAAGTGTAATCTGTTCGTTTGCTTGAGTCAGCCAATGTACCAACGGAAACAGACGTTAACTTGAGGTAGCCAGCAATTAACTGGCTGGCTGTGTGTGTTCGTGTGTGTGTGTGTGTGTGTGTGTGCGCAGACTGTTTATGCTGCGTTTTTGCAACAACTCAGAGTGCTCTCAGCTCTCACCAGGAACCCCGGTTGCTTTTTTCACTTTACCGCCAGACTCTTTCTTTTTATCTTGTTTTGCCTTGCAGTCTCAGTGCGCCTACAAAATATATACATGTGAAGTTTTTACTGACACTGAAGCCTTTTTAGGCTGCACAGGCCTGTTTCTTTTATGGAGGGACGTAAGCACAGTGGACAACCAGAATAGCAAAAAGGTCTCGACTGGTGCATCTACATAACAAAATCGTTTTAGCGTCCCCGCGGTATGAATATGTCATTGTAAAACAGTTGTCTGTCTTTTCATAAATGCTCCCCCTGTGATGGGGTGGCTCAGTATTAGGAGTCTTTATTTCAATTTGCCCTTTCCTGAGAAAATGTTTCCCTGTCCTTCTCTGCTCCCTTGGTTTTGTAAATTCAGTACAAGATCCAAACAGAGTTCTGCTCTGTTCCTGAGTCATGCTGTATAAAAATAGCTGTCTGCGGTGCACCTTTTTCCTAAGTCCATTTAATCTCCAACATCTCCAGCACCTGATATTTTTCACTTCTCAATGTGTTTTTACTCCTCAGTGCTCAAGTACACAATTAAGATACCTGTCTGACATTGTCTAACATCCATCCGGTGTCCTTGAAACTTTTAGATACCATATTTACAATCAGTCGAGCGTCACGCTGTGTATCATCCCCATCTCAGCCAAACCAATTTATCTTGTGATCCTAATCTTCATCAGGCTGTTTTTCAGCTCTTTAGCAACATTCAATCTTTCAGTTTTAGGCCAAAGAAGAAGAGTGAGGAGGGGTTTTTATGACGTATATAGAGCCTGACATTAAGCAATGTTCTAAGCTAAAATTCTAATTTCCATTTGTGAGATTGAACCACTTATTCTTCCGATTTTGAGAGCTGTACTTTGGAAGAAGTGCGCTGTCTGTGGCGTTTCAGGTGGAGGGCCACTGTGGATCTGATTAGTGTTACTATGGCTCTTTTGTACATCCTGATTACTGCTGCAGCTGTGCTCTGGGCTTTCAAAAAGTGTATTTTTCGATTCTTTAGACCAGAGGTCCAAAACTCGCGGCCCGCGGGCCATTTGCGGCCCACGTCACCTCTACTTGTGGCCCGCATACTGATGTGAAGAAAATTTTTTTTTAATTATTATACAAAAAATGATTTAATACATGACAGAGTGTTACAGGCATGGCCCTTTAAGACTGTAGCCTCATGTGCGGTGTAGTCCTTGCTGCAGGGAGAGCGTGTGGGACCGCCCCTCCCGCTGTGTGTGAGCCTGAGGGAGGGAGGAAAAAGGAAAGTCGAAAAGTACGAGGCGCTACCGAGCAGAAACGGGAGATGGAAGCATGTAAATATAAAAAATAACCACTGCAGCCTAAAAGAGTGCCTGACGAGCCCAGTAAGCTATTAAGACTCGACTGTACACCGTGTTCGTGTTTTCCTCCGAAACAATAAAGTTCTGCTGGAGCAGCCTTTCAACGCCTCTCTCTGTCTCTCGCTAGCAAAGTTGACCCAGACAGTAAAGCTCGTTCCATGAGCCGACATGGAGCCCAAAGTATTAGCCAGAGTCTCCTTACCACGTTTCAGAGCCGCGGACCTGAGCGAGGTAACAAGAGCGTGCAAACATGTTGAGGGCTGTATTAGTTCAGGGAGAGATTTATTTAGAAAGAAAACAATTTTCACTTGCAATCAAAGACTAATGTGTACGCTTATGTCTGCATTTTTATTTTGTTAAATACAAACAAAATTGTAGCAAAAGTGCTTCCACGTGTCTGGCCAGAAAGAGCTGTTTATTTGGTAGTTCAATGAAACTACTGTACTACACTGTACTACACTGCTGAGTGACTGTCTTCTGCTTGTCAAATACATTTCACTGCAATGTTGACCCTGTGCTAACTTACATATGACAACT
This sequence comes from Diplotaxodon limnothrissa, assembly GCF_057381915.1. Taxonomy (NCBI): domain Eukaryota; kingdom Metazoa; phylum Chordata; class Actinopteri; order Cichliformes; family Cichlidae; genus Diplotaxodon; species Diplotaxodon limnothrissa. The sequence goes on from NC_140602.1 coordinate 3,799,195, forward strand.
GAAACTGAAAGGCTTCAGACAGTTAAGAGTGAGAAAAAATTGTGTTCATGTTTGCAATTTTGTCTTGTTACACAATATTTGGAATTAAATAAAACAAACAAAACACTACATTTTAGGAAATATTAGTGGGTGTTTTCGTGTTTGTTTTTTTGTACTACTTGGACACTGAAGTGGCCTCCAATGAGGTGACGGTGCCAGAAGTGGCCCACGGCTCATTTGAGTTTGAGACCCCTGCTTTAGACAATTCTTCTCCATATGGGTCCCAAACTCACTTAACTCCCAACTCATTAACAAATTAAGTTGCACTGTTAACAGGTCATGTTATGACTATGCTCATACAGTTAGGCTAATTTAAAATAATCAGCATACTTACATCGTCTTAGTGATCACAGGTTTTCTCACTGTTGTTGCAGTGTTCAGTTGTGCTTCACCGAGGATTTGCGTACGAGAAGTTTTGGTTTGAAATGATTTTGTTCGTGCATTTTTGGTTTTGGCTTAAATTAACAAAAGAGCTGCAGAGCTGTGAAAGAACCACAAAGACAAAACCACCATAGAAACTTCAACAGACTCAAAATGCAAAATGTCCATAACAGGAAAACAACACGAAACAAGTCGAGGCGGAAAACTACTACAGAGAGGTGCGGACAAGCATACCGATGAACAGCTGCGAAGAGACAAATTAAGAGGAACAAGAAAAATACTGAAAAGTGAAAGAAAGGGACTGCAAAACAAAAACACAAAGTGACTACAGAGTGAACAATTGCTCCGTGTTGGGGGTTGTTGATACTTTTCTTCCCATTAACTCGTGATGCATTGGGAAGTTAGATCCACAGCGTCCTACTTTTTAACGCCACATTTGAAGTGCTCTAACATATTGCCTTTAAATTACACTTTTGTTGCTCTAAAATACAATACTTGCCAATTTCTGCTCCCCGAATTCAAAAGAGGCATGCATCTGTCAGCTTTAATCCACTGTTGTTTTTTCCAACACTTTGTGGGTACTTAAAGTCGCTTTAAAGTTTTCCTCTTATTGCCTAAATCCAATGGATTTTTCTATTGTTCTCGAGACAACAGCTCTTCTTTTCTCACAAAACCGTGTAGCACAATGCTCACCAGTTTTCCCTCGTATTGCTACTCTAATCTGCTATTGGTCTGGCATGTGGTTCGTTAGCGTGTCCAAAGTAGAGGATTAAAAGCTGTAATATAATTGCCAAAATGAGAAAAGACAGACATTGAGCTGGCCCATTGGGAAAGCTCATCATTAAAAGCTTGTGTGTAATCTTGCCCAGAGGAGATGGCCACACGCTTTGTAGTTAACTTTACATGCTGCCTCAGCAACCACAGACCAGCAGGGGCACAGCTTTGCTGCTGAAACCGCCCTTAAGTGTGTCGCGTTATATCCCTGCCAATGAGTAGCCTTTGAATGAACCCAGGTGGGAATGTATTTAAGCATACGATTAGTGCGCACGTCGGCTTATGTGTCCCATACGTCTGCATATAAATGTCATCGCTCACAATAACTCAGCTGTGTTTAATAACTCACCTGCTAGTTATCCATCCTACGGTATAGCTCACATTAAAGAAATGCTTTCTTGCGGGAAAACTGCAAACCAGATGATTGAGCTTTCTCTAGGGTAACTGAACAGGGGGCAGCCATCGCTCCAACTACAGTGTCATAAACTGAAAATGTATATTTTAATGGTATTTTAACATGGTTTTGTTCCTTTTTTCAGGGCTGCTTTGAGAAAGTGGAGGAATGGCTGGATGACAATAAGTATCTGCTGGGAACCATAGGCATGGTCATCTTGGTAGTGGAGGTAGGAGGATTTGTGAGAAACAACTCTTTCCTGTTTGTCCTGCTTTGTGTCTTTTGCCAACATTGAAAACAATTAAAAGGTTAATGCTCAGTGGGCATTCTGGGCTCCAGCACATCCTGAAATATTGAAGCTCCTGTCTTGTGCACCCTGATCATGTGTGAAGTGGCTTTGTGCCGAGAATGATATAAGGAGCTATGAGACGACAGGAGAGCAGAGATGCTGAATATAGAGTCGCAGATTAAAGGCTCTGTAGCAAGTGGTGGTAGAAATTCCACTGGCGCTTCTGTTTGTCTTTTGCTACTAAACTTTGCTTCAGATGTATCCCTCTTTATCTCAGTGTCTCTTCAGGATGTAGTATTTCCACTTACTTTGAGATTGCACTCTAAAAGTGTCTACTCACAGAACAACGGGGAACCTTTTTTTTTTTAACCGTATTTGTGCAAATTTTGACTGCAAGACTTTTTTGTATTACGTCTTTTGTTTTGTTTTTTTCACTCCGGTTAGCCAGTGTTTCAACAGAAGCGGTGATAGCGCTAGGTAGCCAGCACAGCTAACTGCACAGAAACCTGTGTGAGCATGGTGGACAACAATATGAGTTCATGCACGCATGTAACAACTGAAAGTTAGTGTGAATGCTAGACTGTCTGTATATGCCACTACCGGCAACCTGTCAGGTAGGGCTGTTCGATATAACGATATATATCGGACGGCGATATAAAAACGTCTATCGTTTTATTTGACGCTATCGTTTGTTTCATGGTGTCACAAAATAAACTGTTTATGGTAATATTTTTTCATGGTTTTGATGGTCACTGTAGTGGCTATATTAATTTCTTAAAGTTTTCTCTTTCTCTTATATTTAATATAACCACACTACTGACGGACAAGCGCCTGTTTTTATGCGTTGTCGTTAGCAACAGCGACGGTAACAGCATCGCGTGTCCGCTTGTTTATGTTCCACATAAACCTTTCACAATAAAGCTCAAGATCCTGTTGAGACTTTTCAAAATTAACTGAATCACGTGAAAGAGCAGATTATTTACGGATGAGAAGTATAAAAGAGCCGCCAGGTGCTAAAAAAATAAACCTCAGACTCAAACGTTAGAACAGGCTTTTCCCCGCAGCACGCCGTGTAATAAATACTCACAAAGAAAACGGCGGCCTTTACAACTTATGTTTAAAAATAGTTTCATGCATCGGTTAAAACACTCGACTCCAGCTACATGACGCGCAGCTGGAAACCCTTCCCGCAAGTCGAGCTGCCCGAGATTCACAGAATTTACAGAAAATGTTACATTTTTGTGATTTATATCGTTATCGGACGATAGAATTCTTATATCGGGATATGAGATTTTGGTCATATCGCACAGCCCTACTGTCAGGGGTCCTTGCTTCAATTTGCACCTTCTTGAGAGAATGTTTTCACACTCCCTTGACTTTGTAAATTCACTATAAGATCCAGCAGAGATCTGGTCTTTTTCCTGAATCATCCTCTGTGGCAATAGCTGTCTGGTGCACCTTTTTTCCGTTTAATCTACAACACCTAGGGTTGCCAACCGTCCCTTAAAATACGGAATCGTCCCGTATTTCGAAACAAAAGTACACGTCCCGTATTGAGCTAATAAGGGACGCACTTTGTCCCGTAATACAGTGAGAACCAAAAGTAGTCTATAAATGTTTATGGAATTAACGCCTTGTTTGAAAACATAATTCCCAGCCCCTCTCCTGCTTTGTGACCAATGAGCTGACAGCACACTTATGACAATTCGAGTATGACAATTCAGATTACCGCTCATCTCATTGGTCGAGGAAAGGTCGCTTTCGGAGAAAATACCGGAAGACAACAGGTGACCACAACAAGAAGCATGGCCAACAGGGAAACAAACGCCGACACTGCGGTGCAAGTCTCGGACGACAGTACACCTAAAGCTGGGCAAACACTGTGCGATTTTTTTCAGTCACGTTATTCAGCTCCTGCTCAAACTGCACGATTGACTCACAGGGGTTAGAAGTTCATAGGTCACGATGTACTCTCACACTGTACCGCCCGATGCTCTGATGCGACCTGAGTGCTCACACTGTGCCGCTGTTGTGCCAAAGTAGTTACCCCCGCCATAAAATGAAGGTTATAACAGAAAATCTGTCGCTCTCTCTCTCTGTCTTTCACTCACACAGACACACCACCACCATCAACTTTGCTAAATTGCTAATGAAAAACATTGATCAGGCAGCTGTGATTGAGCAGCAGTGTAAATCCAACTGTTTTCACGGTTGTTGTGGTCGTGATAATTTTGTGAGGCCACATCGAAAAGGCTCGGATGAGCTTTCCAAAGTTCTACAAGTTGTGCCTCCATCGCTTGTGTCCAGATCACACGCTGCACTGCCGTGCTGCGCCGTCTTTTTCACCGACGTTTACGTGTTTGCGCGTGAGCAGCTGCGGTGACACCCTCACGAGCGATTGATGATCGGGAGCTGGTCGTGAGGTGTTAATCACTTCTCGTTACCCCACGTATACTACACGACGCACGATGAAGGCCAAAATCGGTCCGATCACTCAAAAATCGGCTCAAAATGGGCCTAAAACCGCACAGTGTAAGCCCAGCATTAGAGCAGCAATGTTTGTTTCCCTCAGAGAAAGGGAAGAATGGGAAAAGGAAAACACCTGGCTGGAAAAAGTTAATATGGGCATGTGCAGTGAATATCAGCGCTATGTGGCCAGAAGTGTGATAATATAATTTATTTTGTGTAATAAACAACTGCAAGGATAGATGATTACAACAAATAGATCACTAATACATAAAAGTAATACATAGGTGAATAATGATGATGAGTTATGATGCGTAATCATGGGAACAAGTGGGTTTACAAACAGGAGCAGCTGATTAGCATTAGAAAAGCTGAAATAATACCTCAGCTGAAGCCAATTGTACTAAATGCACTAAATAGAATAGAATAGAATTCAACTTTATTGTCATTGCACATGCACAGGTACAGGGCAACGAAATGCAGTTTGCATCCATCCAGAAGTGCTTTAGTGATATAGATATATTACAATATATATTAGTAATAATATAGATATGTAAGTATATTACAGAAATGGGTCTATTATGGTATGTTATAATGTACACGGTATGAAGTATGTTGTGAATATTCTATAACTATAAGTATGTACAGGCTATGAACAGGATATAAATATGAAAAACTATACAGAATATGAAATAAATAACTTTACAGAATCTGGGATATACAGCTATACAGAAATGGGAACTATGCAAGTTGTAAACAGTTGTAGGATTAAAGATTATCGAATGTACAGAATGATTATTTACACAGAGCTATACAGTAGTGCAGTTAAGATAAGTGAGGGTGTAGATAGTTTCTACAGAGGCTATATAAAGTGCTAGTGGTTGTGAGTGGTGGTTCACTCCATGTTATTATTGTGTTTGAGGGTACAGTTGTCCATTGTGGGTGTGTGTATGTTCAGTCCATGAGTTTAACGTGGGTCAGATGTCAGGAGGCAGAGTTCAGGAGTCTGACAGCTGTGGGGAAGAAGCTGTTCCGGTACCTGGTGGTCTTAGTCCGGAGGCTCCTGTGGCGCCTCCCAGAGGGCAGGAGGGTGAAGAGTCCATGTGATGGGTGACTGGGGTCTTTGATGATTTTCCCAGCCCTTTTCAGACACCACTTCCTGTAGATGTCTTTTATGGCAGGAAGTGGTGCTCCGGCGATGCGCTGGGCAGTTTTCACGACCCTCTGCAACGCCTTCCGGTCCGAGGCAGAGCAGTTCCCGTACCAGACTGTTATACAGTTGGTCAGGATGCTCTCGATGGTGCAGCGATAGAAGTTCACCAGGATGTCTGAGGACAGGTGGTTCTTCCTCAGAGTCCTCAAGAAGAAGAGGCGCTGGTGAGCCTTCTTGACCAGCTTGGCACTGTTACAAGAATATTTTTCTTTCTATTGTTTTCTATTATTTTAAGTTAAGCAGGACAGAGTTCTTTTAAAGAAAGATTTACTTATATTCTCAAAAGTTAAGCATGACAGGCTTCTGTTTAAGAAAGAGACCTGTTTTATTGTGTTAATGTTGTCATTTTGAGCTAAAAATAAATAGCTAAATGATCATTTGTTTCACATGTGTTGATATCACAAAGAATAGAATATGCATCTACTTAAATCAACTTCAAGTCAAATGGTTAAAAAAATAATTTCACACACAAAAAAAGAGCTAGAAAATTCACCACACTGGGAAGGGTGAAGACAACTGGGTCGCCCGGTCCTGGCCACGAGGTGTCCCTTATTTATTTTTCAGGGAGTTGGCAACCCTAACAACACCCGACATCTCTGACTGCACCTTACCCTCCAATCCTTTTCACTTCTTCTGCTGCCAAGGTGCATGACAAGTGCAGAATATTTTAATATCTCGGCCCATGAAACCTTTCGGTACAATATTTACATTTCACATAGATGATGATATTTGACACAGATTTCTCAGATGTACAGTTCATTTTGTATGTCCGTGCCCTTGATTTTATTTTTGATGCTGTGAAGACTTGTTTTTCAATATTTTCTTTCTGCCTAGCCTGATATGTCTGTGACTGCGTGCACGCAGGACAAGGCTTCACTTTGCTAATGCATGAATTCATGGTTCATTCAGAGCAAGGTGTCCTCACCAAGGAAGGCAAATCTCCCTGTTGAGTTTTGTATGATTCTGCACGTAATAATGTCCTCAGGGAGGGGTAGCTCTTGCACAGTCACATCAGAGAAATGTGTGCATTATATATGACCACACTATGCTCTGAAGAATTTGTTAAATTTCACATTCTCCTCCAAACGCACATCAGGCATGTGCAGAACACTGAGACTTCTGGGCGCACACACATCCTCCTCTGATTCAGGCCAAACCAGAGGTAAAGTTGGGAAATATTTGCAGACGTGACAATGAAGAGCATCATAAATAAAGCTAATGTCCCATAATGTTATTTTGTTTTTGTTTTTTAATGATTTGGGACCAGAAACATGCTGTAAATAACAAACTTTGTCAAAAGCTAGTACCGTATTTTTCGGACCATAAGGCACATTAAGCGAAACAAAACAGTCAGATAAGTCAAACTTTACTCTGCTCATTCTTCTTGCTTCCTCCACTTCCGTACAATTGTTGAATTCTCTGGCAGCTGCTCTATTCCCATGTTGTTGCGGTATATTAATGACTAACCTAATATTGTGGATGGATTATCTCAGTTGTTCTCCTGACTGAAGTTTGGTCTGTTTACAGCATCCTGCCATGTGATTGCATTTGTCCCTAACCATCGGGAACTCTCATGTTAACTTTTATCGAGTGTAAAAAAAGTTAGCTTCACTGTGTTTATGCTATGCTAACATAGCTGTGTCACTAGCGATCACGTAGCGCATCATTATATACCAGCTAGCCCAACTTCAGTAACCCTACAAACGTCACTGCTGTTTAGTTTTCTGTCTTCATTTATGTTGGAAGTGATAGCAGAGCTGTACGTTTGAATTTGTTTCAGAAATCTCTTATTCAGAACATGCAATATCAGGTTTAGGTGGAAGCTAGCGAGCTAACTTCCTGCTAACTTCTAACTCTGTTAAATGTAACTAATTCTGTTTTCATGGATGCCTGGATGTTAAACGTAATTGTTACACCTGGTAAAGCAACAACACTGATCATTTTATTAAAGATGAAAGAATTTAGACAGTTTTTAACTCTCAGTGATGCCGCAGTGCTCGTTTGACTTTGGGACCTGAAGTTGACAGATTTTTGGACCCAGATTACACCGAGTCCGCGAGGCTCCTGACTACAGCAGCCATAATGCTCCAACAATCCATCAAGCTGCGCGGCTTCATAGCTTACCAAAGTCGTACTGAAACATTTTTGACAGATTTTTGAGCACCGTGTACCGCATAAAATTGGTTCGAGATCAGTAAGCACAACCAGAATTTAATAATTTCCCCTAGGGATCAATAAAGTATTCTGATTCTGATTCTGATACATAAGGCACACCGGATTATAAAGCACACTGTTGACTTTTGATAAAATTAAAGGATTTTAAGTGCTCCTTATAGTGCGGAAAATATGGTATGTACGGTGTGTGTTTATCCACAATGCTTCAGAAATCCCAGAAATATTTCCACATTTTAAGCAGGAATCTGTGATTGAGCTTTAAAGCATCCTTCAGGAGCAACTGTCATCCTGTCTCTCAGACTGAATGAAGCAGACAGCAGAAACTTTCTGTCAGAGACAGATGAGCTCAGATGTAAATAATTGGGTTGGCTCTGAAGCACTTTTTCATCTGTCCTAATTCCGTCTCAGCTGGATGTTTACCTAAAATGGCACTTTTTTTTGGATTGACGCCAGTTTAAGGTGGCATTTTCTCTGAAGCCGCTCTGCGAATTAGGTTTTGAGTGAAACCAAAAGCGAATCAGCAGCTTTCCCCAGCTAATCACAGACCATAGGGATCCCCAGTGGAGTCCACATTTCTTTTTTTATTAAAAACTATGCAGCATTCAGTATTTTTCAGTTTCCCTGTCATCACAACTTTGCCAGATAATGGTTTTAGGATCAGCCTTGCGACTGTGTTTGATGTGGAAGTATCAGCGGTAATGGAAACTTCAAAGACATAGCTGGCTACTTTGATTCAATGGCATCTCAATTTACTTCACTGGCTTAATGCTTGCACACACTGTACATTTTGCCATCACAAAGATTCCAGAGCTTCCATTTGAAGGCCATCTGAGAAAAAGAAACTGAACTAAAATGTGTTCATGATTCAGCACACGATTCATTGTGCATCAGAAACGCAGCCCAAGGCATCAACATAAATAGACCACACGGACACACCTGCACATATATTACACATAAATAGATACTATAGACAGACACGAGCATGTGTTCACGATCTCCTTGTTTTCCTCCACAGCTCCTGGGCATGGCATTCTCCATGACATTGTTCCACCACATTCACAGAACGGGAAAGAAGTATGACGCTTAGCCTTGGGACAAGCACCAAATGGAGAGGAGCCCCAGTGCTTGATGGGATAAAGACTCTGATTCAAACATACATCCATGCTTTCCCTCTTTAGAGCATCCTTTTCCCCCTTCTCAGATCGTCTGTACAGATTCCAGCTGCTCTGTCCTGCTGTCTCCTCTCACCATTCATTTTGCCAAAGAGTAACACAACTGGAAGAGAAGAGGCACCTACTTTTGGCAAGGAAGAGAATCCCATATGTTGTCCCTTCTCTTGAGTACACTTGTTTTTTGGCTTTTTCTGTTCTTCTTTGGCTTGAACTAACCAATTGCTGGAGGGAAAGACAGACTTTGAGACAATGAAGACTTTACAAATGCCCAAACAGCCCCACAGGGCGAAAAAACCCACGAAAGTGACAAAACCCTCCACCTCATGTGGAGTTTTTTTTCTTCATGCTTATTAAATTCTAGCCCTGTTTTTTTCCCCTTGTAAATGAAAAAGATCCAACATGGCATGCTAGTTTTCTACTTCACTGATTTATCAATGAAATGACCGTTGTTATTATTTTTATTTTAAACGTATTGTTTTCTTGTTGGATTTGCTTTTGTAAGTATATCATCCTGTGGAATGTAAGTGTCGAACAGATCGGTGCAATGTGTGTGTGGGTATGTGTGTGGGATTGGTTTTGAGGTAACATTGCTGCAGACGGGCAAAGGCACGTAAGGATGCAGAGGTTTAGGTGAAATGAGCTTCATGGAGGAGCATCGCGTAAGCACGAGGAGTCATCGGTGGATTCATTTTACACCAAACATTTGTCTGCGAACAAACTCGCACACATGCATTTTGTGCTGCCACGCAGCAGCGTACCCGTTCCCTGTTAGACAATATAAATGATGTAAAATGGCTGTTTATTAGGGCTCCAGCAGCACTGTCAGCTGTAGAGATCTAGGTGATAAAGTCCCCCCTTTGAGAAAGCAGACTGGGTTGTGTACGCGCATGCATTTTATCACACAGTTCAAGCTGCAGAGGAGAAAAAACCCACTGAGAAACACTTAGAATCAAGGGCAGGATGGAGCAAAAACCGAGCAGACACGCTGTCTCGTTTCGGCCATCAATAGCGTTAACAGAGGTGGCTCTAGCCTTTCTGTACTGAAGATCTCATCCATTCACACCGCACTCCTCGTGCTTTCTCTCGGCGGCTTGCAACTCAACCCTGCCTCTATCTTTTCTTTTTCACTCTAATTTTCTTTCTCCGTGTCAGGCAGCAATGAGTTTCATGCTCCATCCAGTGCTTCTGCTGACATTCCTGCTCATCACACGTTTACACCTCCGGTTTGCAACCCCCTTCAATTTTACGTAGGCTTCATTTTCTCGCAGCAACCAGAGGTGGGGCGAGATGGGAGTGTGAGAGTGTTGCCAGATCAAAGCTCAGACTGATATGTATGGCAACATGCCCTGTAGGACACATCAGTTTATGTCTGTTTACATCTACATTCACTGCAGGGGGCCAGAGTGCCAGCCTTCCTCCTGGAGACTGAAAATATTCCATCTGCTGTGGCGACTTCAAAAAATGCCCTCCGGTGTGTCTGCTCTAGGCTTCAAAATCTCCAAAGAAACAGTGGAATAAAGACCTCGCTTACTGTCAAAGGATCACTGTAGCTTTTGGAATCATAAGGTTGTATTCAGTTGTGACATAGTGCTTTCCAAAGCAAGTGCAATTAGAGATGTGGGAAGATTGCTATATTTTAATCAAGAACAAAAAATAGCAGTAAATAAGCCGGCCAATAATTACAAAACATTTGTAACAGAATGTTAGCAGATTGTTTTGCACAAAGGTTTTTACTACAGAGGGAAGATTTTAAAGAAATTGTCTATTTAAGCTGATATTTTACCACAGTTGCGTCTTTACCATCTTTATTTTGAATTTCTGTTACTGAACCGTTGACCTGTATTGTCATGTTTGCCACTATGCCCTGTTTCTCTTCATCTCATCCATTCAAGCCGATTCAGTTTGTAGATTCCTGCAAGTTGGTTGGACTTCAATTCAGTAGCAACTCTTTCAGAACACAGTAAAAGCTCATATAACCTTGGAATTGTGGAATCTTTATGATGCAGAGTACTGTACTTGCACGAGAGGAATTTAGGATTGTGTTTTACCACCTAGTTAAGTCAAGTCTCCCATTTATAGCCTATATCGCCTGCTCATGTGTAACCAGTAGAGCTGAGCTTGGCTACCAGGGAAGCTGCCAATTAAACTTTTACAAGTGGTTGCGTTCTAAATTGTTTCCTACATTATAGCTGCAATTAAATTTATTGCTTTGAATGACGCATCAATGAAGTACTGTCTATTCCTGCTACCTGAACTAACAAAGAAAATAAGCCACTCATTTACTCACGTGCCCCCTTGATGTGAGATGCTTCAGAGTATCTCCTGAAGTCATTGTTGGCATTTTAGGAAAAATTAGTCTGATGATTTCTTCATTTAAGGGAGAGTTTTAGGAAGAGAAAGGGGAATTCTTGCAACAGGAAGCAACAAATTTGTGCTGTTTTGTGCAGTGACCCTGCTGGCTGTGATACACTGTCTGCCCCCATATGCTCCAACTCTTCCTGTTGTGTCCATGGGGGAAACAGCTGCTGATGTACAGTGCAGGCACGAGCGATCGCGTTTCCTCTGCTCGGCTGCCTCCACAAACTCAACACATCCCTTACTTACTGCCTCACTCTGCAGACACCTGGCGCTATTCAGTAACTGGCAATGTGGTTTGGACCCCTTAAAGCACTCGTAAGGTACCTGAGACGGGTTAGCGGAGGAATAGCTCAAAACAGTTTGGCAAATGAGGCTGTGCTGTATCCTTACTGCAAAAAAAAAAGGTTCAAAGGAAACCCGAGATAGCCGCACATGTAACACAAATACAAGAATGCAGAATAGTGGGAATAAAGCAAATCCGTTGGGAGGTCAGAGCCTCAGCCTGACCTCCCCTGTTTGCTCTCGGCTGATCTGACTGGGGCGACATTTTCTTCTCTGTGTAAAATCCTTACCCCATTTTCCATGATTATGTCAATGTTACATTGTGTTTGTAATATGCGGGGATGAATGCCATTTTAACAAGGGGGGCGGCTGTTTAATTATGTTCGTTTTGTACACTTTTCTGCTGTTTAAATGTTTGTTTTTATACAATATGCTGTTGATTTTCTTGTTGTAGGTTCTGTTTTTATTGGCTTTCCCCCCATTTGTAGTTCACTTTGAGTACATGACATCATTAAGCATTTTTTCCTAGAGGATTAGTCTTTGCAGTGTTCCTCTACAACATGCAAAAATGCCTTTTCTGTGTTTCAGCGATGCAGGCGGTTAAAGCAATTAACGTAGAACAAATAGAAGGAAAATCTGGCATATAGTATCAGGCAAAGTCCACAAAAGACATACTGCGCTTTTGTCGTTGTGCTTCTTTGTATTAGGATCAAATTAAATTGAATTGGACGCGCAGCTATAATCTGCAGTATCTCTTCAAACTGCCAGTGCAGGACCCATTCTGTACTCTTAGAGCATGAACTGTTAGACGACTGTACAACAGAGTTCATCTCGCTCCAGTGTATCAGCTCACTGTAAATATGCCCATTTTACAAGTGATGTAACTTACTGTTATACCTCTGCCACTTCGCCTAACATTCACATCAACAGGCTGGTTTTCTGACAGCCCGTGCCCTTTTTATGCTCACTTACAGACACTTGTACTGTATGTTATCCACTTTTTATGTCTGCCAGATTTCCTGCCTCTGTTTTCGCTTCAAGCACGAGAGCGGTGTAAATGTTCAGTAAATTTGTGTTTGCGTCAGTACAGTCCTCATATATTTTTGACTGCATTTTCGTCTTTTAGTAAAACATGATTTCTTTTTTTTTTTTATTGATTTTTTTGAAGGAGTATAAAATATTCCGTCTCATCCAAGGAAGCACTCCCAGTAAGCCACGGAAATGGTGAAGGAAGGATGCACATGCAGTAATTGGGTTTCGTCTGCTGTGAAAAATTCTGAACATAAAAACTGTTTTTTGTTGTTGTTTCCTTTCGTTTTGTGTGTGTGTCAGAATCATTTTTTGCCACCTTCGACATATTATTTCTGTAATCTGCTCCTAATCCTTCCCCTGTGCTGAAGCTGAATATGTGAGCAGTGGAAATGTATGCTCTAGAAATGGTGTGTTTGATGTTGTGTTCTGCTGGGTGGCACTATCTGATACCTGCCAGCCTTGTCCTGTGGAGTTTTCTGCTACACGTGAAAGCACTCTGAATATCTATACTAGCTGGTGCACTACTTTCTCTTTACTCGCTAAATCAACTATTTTTTAAATAAAGGAAAGAGTGTCAGAAAAAATCTCTCGGTACAGTACGCTTATTGCCTTTCTTGTCTAATGACTTGATGCTTCGGATTCCCTTTTTATGTTGCCGTCAATTAGATTTGATTCAGAATTTGTTTGTGGGGTTTGGGGGGTGGAGTGGAAGACTCGGCATGAAGAGCAAAGTGGCGTCAGCAGATCCCATGATACATGAAGTGTTCTGTGTATACAATCCCTGTCTGAAAATGGGCTCTTTTTAAAAAAAAAAAAAAAGCATAACAAAACCTGAGGGACTGTTGTCCTAAAGATGCTGAGATGAGCTAATGGTGGTGAGCCAGTCAAGAAGAGGTTCTTTTTCTAAAGAACAAAGTGAAGATGATGAAAGTGGGAACCATTGCCAATTTGTCTCACGCTTCAACAGCGCGGAGTGAAAAGCTCAGTATTTTTGTGTGCAGCTTGATCCCCTCCTTTTAACCTAATTGTTATCGGGCCTGTGTGCGATAGTGAGTGGAGTTTATTGTGCCATTCCACCCGGGCTTTTTGTTTTTCCATCACTGTTCCTTCTATGCAAAAAAAAAAATTATGACCTATTTTAGCCTTTGTACAGATTATTTTGTATGAATAACGTACTGAAATAAAGTGAAAAGAATCAATCACGGATACTTTTATTTTTTATTTCCCACCTCATCCACCACACAACTCATTTCATTAACCTGAATTTGGAAGGCTTTCGTTTCAATGAGGCTGTTTACTTTGTCCCCACACAGGACTGCTGAACTTGTTAACCTGCAGTGGAGGTGATCTGCAGGTTGTTTCTGGTACTGCTTGTTCTCACACAGTCTTGTTTTGTGGGGTATGCTTGTCATCTTTTAAACATCACATGCAAGAACAGCATGGCTCATACTGCTGCAGGGTTACTGTTGCTTCCTATTATTTGTTCTTTTAAACCTCCACTGTGCTTAATAGATCTGCAGTAGCAGGTGGAATTTTAGACACATGCTCTCATTTAAGGGTTTTCAACCATCTAAAGATGTCAAAACTATGCAGGTACGTTGGTTGTTTTATTCAGAGTTCAACACAACACAGCCATGCCATCTCATCGTTTTCACACACCTGGACCCTATTGTTTTTCAGTAGGTCAGCTCCAGGTTATCTAATTGGTATTTTGCCATGAAGCAGAGTTATGAGTGTTGTATCATATGATCTGACCTCCACAACCACACAATATGCCACCACCAGTATGGGGTATATTTTGGGATGCAATAACAGAAAAGCAGCCAGCAAGTGCTCAGAATATCTATCGTTCCCTGTTTCCTCTCAGCCAAACGGATTGCCACCCAGCCTAAGTATGGTACTGTTAGAGGTTTCTTGCAGATACAAGAGAGTTTGTCTTCTCCACTGGTGCTCAATAGGGGATTTGTTTTGTTGCTTTCTACAATAATGTAAGGTCTTGACCTTATAGTGCTCTTCAGATAGTCCCATTTACTGTGTTTGTGTGCTTTTAAGTCAGAAGTGGAAGCAATTGGGATGCTGCAAAGAAGCATACAGCTGTGATATCTAGTTATTTTCTACACTGAAGAAAATAGTACCAATAAGAAAAAAAACCTTGAGTGGGTAGGTCGCAAATTTAACCTGCTGCTGGTTATGAATGTCTTGGCTGAAAATAGTTACATTTTATTATTATAATGACACAAATTCCATTAATAAAACAAAATTGGTCAAATCGCTGAATTTTGTCTGAGTTCATGGAAGGAGGATGACACCACTTTCTATCTGTGCTATAAATATGAAGCCATAGCCAGCAACTGGCTAGCTATGCTTAGCTAGGTTTAGCATTACAGACTATTTTTTACGATTACAGATGAAGCAAAATTAGTGTAAAAATTACAAGATGTTTGGTTTTTATAGGCCATTATGTTACAGATGAATACATTAACATGTCAAGTTCAAACCGTGAATCAAAATGGGGAAGAAAGGTGATTTAAGTGACTTTGCTTTTAAGACAGCTTGTCTGAGTATTTCAGAAACCGCTGATCTTGTGGGATTTTCCCACACAACCACCTTCAGTTTGCAAAGATGGTCTGAGAAAGAGAAAATATCCAGTGAGCGTAGCTAGACTACTTCAAGCTAAGAGGAAGGCAACAGGAAAGGAAGTCAAATAACCACTTGTTACAAGCAGGCTATGGAGAAGTTCATCTCTGAAAGCACAGCACATAAACCCTTGGAGCAGATGGACTACACCAACAGAAGACCACACCGGTTGCAACTCAAGTCAAGCTGAGGCTCACATGGGTTCACCCAAACTGGGCAACAGAAAAAAGTTGCCTGGTTTAATGAGTCTGGATGGGAATGTCCGAATTTGGCATGAACTACATGATGACATCAATCTAGCCCAGTGTTTCCAACCACTGTGCCACGAGAAATGACCAGGTGTGCCGTGGAAGATTACCTGGCTTCACCTGATTAGTACTCCAGGCGATCGGTGTGAGTAATGGGCAGAACAATTACATCATCTATCGATTACATTAAATGGGTTGCCAACCGCCAGTAAAACAGAAGAAGACGAAGAAGAAATTACATAGCAATACATAAATATTTGAAATAAAAAGTAGTCACTCTGACCCAGGCCCTGGGGAAAATTCCGACCCAGATGAAATGCCAGAAGAAAGCAAAAAAGGTATACTGGGGACAAACCGAGCCAACTCCACTATGTCTGCTGTGCGGAAAAAACTTATCAATGTGCTTTTTGTGACATTTTTGTTTGGTGGTGTGCTGTGTGATTGTTCTAATGTGAAGTAGGTGCCGTGGCTCCAAAAGTTTGGGAAACACTGATCTAGCTTACCTTGTATCAGTGGTGACATAAGGGTTTGCCCCATGTACCTCCAGGATGTGGTGGAGTGATTCAGCAACTGTGTGATGCGAAATTGCTGCAACCAAAATCTGAGGAATGTTTCCAGCAATTTTCTGAATCCATTCCACAAAGATTTGAGGCCGTTCTGAAGGCAAAAAGGGTCCAACCCATTGCGAATGAGGTGTAAATGTATGGTGATGGCATGTCACATACAAAAAAAAATGTGATGATTCATGACACAATTTTCAGAGCATAGTGCCATCTTACCAAAAACTCTAATATATTGATTGGAGCCAATCACAGGAAGATCCACCATACTTCTAATTTCTGTGTTCAAACAAAGCTCGAGGTATCTGCACAGCTCAGGACATCACTATGGTATCACCCATCTGTATCATCTCTCTTTTCATATCACTCCCAGTTGGAATCCATAGATTCCATTAGCACTACCAAAGGTAAAGTAAAAATGTTGCATAATTACAGAGTGCAACCTCCTCCCAGTTAAGGTTCTGTTCAACTAAAATCTGATTTGTATTCAATCTAAAAAAAAAAAGGTGAAACTCATTAAATACGAGTCTCTGGCAAGTCACTGAGTTACTGAGGGATCTGGTGTCCAGTGATGATGTAATACATTAACTTTATAGTTACGTTTTTGTGCTTCCGGTCATTCTGACAGATGATCCTTCATCACCAGTCAATAATCAGCTTTCGTCTTTCAATCTATATCTCTTCACAGAGTTTGTGGCTTGACTTCTTTCTTTCTTTTTAACTTCTTTATTGGTTTGAATGTTATTTACTCAAAGTTTGGCAGATTCAATCTAAAGCACACTGGAGACATCACAGCAAAAGGCAATGTCATGTAACTACATTAGATGTTCCTCCTCTCAAAAATGTCATTGTCCAGCCTCTGTCAACCGTCCTTCTGCTTTATTCACTGGAACAGTAATCTGAATCTGTAATCTGCAGACTAGAACATGAAACTTTCACAAGCAATAAACATTAATACAGAAAGACGAGTGCACTGCGTTTGTGCGATGTGGAATCTAGGCCCTTTGACATAATGGCGAGAGGAGACAGAATGCACAGGGGTAAACTAAAGGCAGCTTGTAGGCCATTCAGCTGCTGTCAGCTAGAGATATTTTTTGTGCAATCTGACCCATCAGCCTACATGGACAGTTCTGGGTCTCACCAGCACGGTGAGGCGGCGTCACAAATCCATGCCCCCCCTTTTTTTAAGCCACCCCGACACCAGCACAGCTTGCAACCCACCCGCTTCTCACAGATTCACATGGCGCCTGCAGATCTGCTGGGTGGGGCAGGAACTGGGGACTGTTTACAAGTGAAACTCGCTGTAGCTTTACACCTCAATAAATAATGGACCGGAAACTGAATCTGGACCGAGCTGAGACATTCTCCTTTGTCAACCCGTGGATCAGATACTTTCTCTTCTTCTTCAGCTTCTTATTTTGGGTGAGTAGAGTTGCAACGATAAAAGTGTTGCAACGATAAAATATACTCTAAATATTTTGGAGAATGCAAATCACCAGCAATCAGAGAGCTTTCAAAGAAGACAGATCTGCTACAAAGAAAAACCAAAAAATATATAAATAATAAATGGAGAAAAGAAATTCAGCTATTATCAGGAGTTAAAAACAGCAGGAGCACCCAGCCTCCATGCTGCTACCTATTTCACGTTTAGTACAGTTACACATGAGAACTTTGATTGCCTGTATACATCACTGCAGCAATGCATTCGTAACAAATAAATCGAGTACTGACTCATACTAAACCATAAAACACCATGTAAGCACACTAGTACTCTGTAAACGAATTCTACTTGGAAGCTGTTTCTGAATGTAATAACTGCAGCATCATTTCACAGCATGATTGCACAAATGCAGAGTCCACAGTTACAGTGCTGTGAAAAAGTATTTGCCCTTCCCGGTTTCTCATTTTTGTCTCATTTATAAATTTCAGCTCATGTAACAAATTTTAATATTACAAAGATTGTCCAAATAAATGCAGTTTCGTAAACGATGCTTTCGTTTATCAAGGAAGGAAAGAAAAGCTATCCAATCCTACCCGGTGCTGTGTGAAAAAGTAATTGCCCCCTCAACCTAATAAGTGGTTGTGTCACTCTTGGCAGCAAGAACTGCAATCAAGCGTTTGTGATGACTGGTATTTAGTCTTTCGCATCGCTGTGGAAAAATTCTGGCCCACTCTTGTTTGCAGAATAGTTTTAATGAAGTCTCATTGGAGGGTTTTCAAGCATGAATGGCCTTGTTGAAGGTCACGCCAAAGTATCTCAACCTGATCTGAGTTCGGACTTTGAATAGGCCACTCGAAACCTTCAGTTTGTTTTGCTTTTTTGAGCCATTCAGAGGTGTACTCGCTGGTGTGTTTGGATCATTGTCCCGCTGGATTGCCCAAGTGTCCTTAACCCTCATAATGTCCTCCCGATTTCCATGCACCTGTGGTCCTCAGGGGTCAAAAATGTCCCCATCTGGTTTGATTGATACTTAATTAATATGAAGTGGATTTTCCCCCCACTTTTAATTAAAACTTAATTCAAACATTTTGACACAATTTTTTTTTATTCCATTTCAAATTTAAATCTGATAAAAACCTCATAAAAATGAATTTTTTCTTTGTTTTCAGGTAAAAAATAAATGAAATCATCAGTTATCGTGAGGATCGTTTCACAACCAGAGTCGGTTGCTTTAACAGATGATCACAGACGGGTTTATGTCAAAGTTAATTTAGAAAGCTGTTTTTAAACTACAAGTTCTTTACTGGCAGCACATAATCACATCTGTTGTCCTCTGGGCTCAAAAATGACCCCGTTTGCTTTGACTGTTTATAAAGCGAGAGCCGCCTCGTGCTCTCGCTTCAGTATGCCACCCAAGAAAGGCCCAACACCAGAGGAGGTTGAGGACATTAAAACCTCCCTCGGAGCGCTGTGCGGAGACGTGGCCGCAGTCAGGGCACAGCAGGAGCTGCTTCTGGGGCTTCTGGAGGAGGTAAAACAGCTACGCCTCCAAAATGCCGAGAAGGACAGACGGATCATGGATCTCGAGCGGCGGGTGGATGAGCTGGAGCAGTACACCCGTACGAACGACGTGGTCATCAGCGGTATTAAAATCAAGCCGCGCTCGTATGCGCGCGCGGTGGCCGGGAACGTCGGGGAGCCCAGCGACGAGGAGACCCGCTCGGTAGAGCAACAGGTGGCGTCCTTCCTCCAAAGCAAGGGGATAGAGATGGACCTGGAGCACATAGAAGCATGTCACTCACTGCCCAGGAGGAGTGACAGACTGCCGGCCATCATTATGAGATTTGTCAATCGGAAGAACAAGGTCGCACTGCTGAAACAAGGACGCAAACTGAAAGGCACGGACGTTTTCATTAATGAGCATCTGACACGAAAAAACGCAGACATCGCGAGGAAGGCAAGGCAACTGAAGAAGAACGGTAAAATACAACATACATGGGTAACAAACTGTAAGATTTTCATTAAGCTAAACGGGACACCAGAAGAGGCAAAAGTACTGATAGTGAGGAACATGGAGGATCTGGACAAGTATAACTGACACCAATGTATCAATTACACCAGGAAATGACATGGACACGTTGAAATTAGTTCTTCAACAGAAAGTAATTGATCTAGATTGTGAATATAAGGAGCATAATATAATAGATCCAGAAATAGATTCTGAAAGTAACTTTCTCTCTTCTTTTGTTAAAAATTGTAATTATTTCACTCAGGAACAATATGAAAAAGAAATTAACCTAGACGGGAAGCTCTCATTAATTCACTTTAACAGCAGAAGTATGTACTCTAATTTTGATTTCATTAAGGACTATTTGCAACAATTTTCTCGCCCCTTTAGTGTTATAGCCATCACTGAAACTTGGTTCAATGTCGATAAAGGAATAGATTTTTGTTTGAATGGATATGATTTAAAATACATGAATAGATTAAATAAGGCGGGCGGCGGGGTTGCTATATATGTTCATAACTCTATAAAATATAATGTTGTAACAACTATGTCTATGGCTATTGATGGAATTTTGGAATGTTTGACTATTGAGATTATGAATGAAAAAAAGAGAAATGTTATAATAAGTTGCATATATCGGACACCCAGTTCAAGTATTGACACTTTTAATGAATGGATAGAAAAAACGTTTGCTTCGGTGAACCAAAAATTACTATTCATCTGTGGTGATTTTAACATTGATTTGCTAAATCCAACAAGGTTAAAAGCCATTGATGACTTTACTGACACGATGTACAGCTTATCACTATATCCAACAATAACAAAGCCAAGCAGAATAACATCACATAGCGCCACTATTATTGACAACATTTTTACTAATGTCATGGATTTCCAAATTAATAGTGGTCTGCTTGTCTGTGATATAACTGACCACTTACCAGTTTTTACTTTGTGTGACTGTGATTTAAAAAAAATAGATACCAAGATCATGATAGCAAAGCGAACAATAAATGAAGAAGCAATTCATGCCTTCAATTTCGATTTAGCACAACAAGATTGGAGTTCGGTGTATGAAGAGTCAGATGTGGACAAGGCTTATGATAATTTTCTAGATATTTTTACTATGTGGTACAATAAACATTGTCCTGTAAACGAAGACATGACAAAGAAAAAAAAGATAAAAAGTCCTTGGCTCACAAAAGGAATTATTAATGCTTGCAAAAAGAAAAACAATCTGTATAAACAGTTTATCAAAGTAAAAACAAAAGAAGTGGAACAAAGATATAAAGCATATAGAAATAAATTGACTGATATTATAAGAACGAGCAAACAACTTTATTATAGAAGAAGATTATATGAAAATAAAAACAATATAAAAGGAACTTGGGATGTGTTAAACAACTTAATTAAACAAGGATCTTCTGGAACATCATATCCTGAATATTTTACTGATGCAAATGGTGAAAATCACAACATGAGTAATATTGTCGATGGGTTCAATAAATTCTTCATAAATGTTGGCCCTGAACTAGCAGCAGACATCCCGTGTCATAAAAATGAAAATATCAGTAATATAAAATCAAATCCCTTTTCACTGTTCCTCTCAGCTACAAATGAGCAAGAAGTAATAAATATCACATTAAAATGTAAAAGTAAGTCTTCAATGGATTATCATGACATAAATATGTCTGTAGTTAAACAGGTTATTCTGAATATTGCTAGTCCCTTAACATATATCTGTAATTTATCATTTCAGTCCGGTTGTTTTCCAAAAAAAATGAAAATTGCGAAAGTAATACCACTATATAAAAGTAATGACAAACACAGTTTTACCAATTATAGGCCTATTTCTCTACTGCCTCAATTCTCAAAAATTCTAGAAAAACTTTTTAATTCAAGATTAGAAAAATTCCTTGAAAAACATCAAATAATAAATGTTGGTCAGTATGGTTTCAGAACGCAAAGAACCACTTCAATGGCGATAATTGAGGCAGTAGAAGAAATTACTGATACACTGGATAAAAATAAATATGCAGTTGGTATTTTTGTTGACCTCAAAAAGGCCTTCGACACAATCAATCACTCAATTTTACTGGATAAATTGGAAAGATATGGTATTCGAGGGAAAGCTGGTAACTGGTTAAAAAGTTACCTAACAGGTCGGGAACAATATGTTAGCATAGGGCATTACCATTCAGAGAAACTTGGTATTACATGTGGTGTTCCCCAAGGGTCAGTGTTGGGACCAAAACTTTTCAATGTATACATAAATGATATTTTTGATGTTTCTCAAGTACTTAAACTCATACTGTTCGCAGATGACACCAACATATTTTTCAGTAGCGATGATTATACTGATCTTGTAATGACCGTAAACAGGGAGCTAAAATTAATAAAAAAATGGATGGACATAAATAAATTATCATTAAATATAAATAAAACTAAAGCAATGTTTTTTGGTAATTTAAAATATAATATAGAATTACCAATTATCATTGAAGGTGTACCAATTGATAATGTGAGTGAAAACAAATTTTTGGGAGTTATAATTGATAACAAAATTTCATGGAAACCCCACGTCAGACACATAAAAACCAAAATTTCCAGAAGCCTCGCAGTTTTGAACAAAGTGAAACAATTCCTTGATAAAGATGCACTTCGTACTCTGTACTGTACCCTGGTTCTTCCATATCTTACATATTGTGTGGAAGTGTGGGGAAATACATATAAAAATACAACTAATCCATTAGTCACAGTACAGAAACGAGCACTGCGTATTATTCACAAGGTTGGTTATCTAGATCATACTCACAAATTCTTTCTTCAGGCAAAGTTACTTAAATTCCAGGATCTGGTTAATTACAATACATCCATAATTTTGTATAAAGCTTTTACTAAACTTTTACCGGCAAATTTACAAACTAGATTTGAAATTCGAGAAAAGGTTTATAATGTGAGAGGCTTTGGAGAATTCAAATTACCCAGAACTCGAACAACCCGTAAAGGCTTTTGTGTGTCTGTATGTGGTGTGAAAATCTGGAACAGTCTGAGTTTACAATTGAAACAATGCAAAAATATTCATAGATTTAAATTTCTCTACAAACAGTTGGTCTGGTCACAGTGTAACAAACCTTTTGGGTTATAGCACCACTAGGGGGGGTTGCCCAACTATTGTAGTAGCTGTGGGGGTCTCCTAGTGGGTGTGTGAGTTGTTAGCGGCAGCCATTTCATGCTGCTCATGTTCCATGCTCCAAGAAAGCACCTTACTTACTGTTGTGACAAGCTGGCGCTGGTGGTACCAATCCCCGCGCATGTAGGTTCGGACGAGTACAGCCGAGGAGACCTGGCTTATAAAGTGTAATGTTGCTGACGGCGAATAAAGGTCTGTTATTGGATTTAACCGACTGGTTCCGTGTTATCCGGCTAACCTCTACACCACATGCCCGCTGGACCGGCTAGCCGCTCCTTCCTCGCCAGATTGCTGTTACAAAGTGGCGCCCGAACATTGTTCTCTGGATCTTCATCGTCATCCGGACCGACAGACGGTGGGCTCGGATGTTTTTCCCGTGTTTTTCAACGATCGACACTTCGGCTGAGGTGGCGTGTTTTTTTTTCTCTTCGTCTGGCTGTATTGGCCGGGCCGATAGGACCCCGTGAAGGAGCCGACCCCCCGGGATTTCAACGACATTTGCAGGCATGGAAGAGCGCCGACCCATCGCTTGACACGCTCGCCTGCGAGGGGGAGTACTCCGTGAGTAACTGTACGGTCCGTCGGACCGCTAACTCAGTGCTATTGGACCGTTACGACATCGGCGGTGCTAAAGCTAAGGCTAACGCTACAGTGACTTTGACTCAGTGTTCATCCAGAGGGACGTTTTGTTTTGTGTGAAGCATCAGAGTGTGCACGGACGCTCTCTGTCTGATGGATATTAACGCTTAGGTACTCTGTGGGAACGCTCTTTCACTTTGCCATAACTTTTGTGAGAGAGAGAGTGGTTTCGGCCATACTTTTGAAATGGCGTCCCACCCAGACACAGGCAGCGAGGGAGACGGCTGCGACTCAGATGCTGAAGCTCCCAGCCTGACTAAGTACATCATCCCTCGCTCTACCCCTCATGACCTCAATCTTAAGGTGGAAAGCTTGCAAGAAGAGGTGGAGAAACTGCGAGTCTGCTTGCACGATTCGCTGGAGCTACAAAAGAGCCTTCTGAAGCACTTGGATGGTGGCGCGAGAGGGGAACCGGGGGAGCAAACACCTCCTCAGAGAACCCCCAACCCAGTGGCTTTTTCCACGCCATTCACGCAGAAAGGGATTAACACAGAGCCCCCTCCGCTTCTCCAGCGTCAGTCGGCGGAACTCTGCAATACATCGAGGATGATCGCCGCAGCGCTGCACCAGGCCAAGCTGGAGCCCCCAGTGTTCGCTGGTGACGGCGGAGTGTCACCGGAGGAGTGGCTCCAATCAGTGGATAGCTACAGATCGTCGCTGCGCCTAACCGACTCGCAGGTTCTGAGTGAGCTCCCTCACTTCCTCAAGGGAGAGCCCAGTAAATGGTTTAGGGCCCTCAGCTCTCACATTACTACATGGGCACATTTTTACCAACTTTTTGAATCAGTGTTTGTGTCAGCTGATAACCAAGAGCACGTTTGGCGGGGCATCCTCGATCGCGTCCAATCACTAGAGGAGCCCCTCCCAACGTTTGTAGCTCACATGCTCGGTGAGTTTAATAAGCTAAGGTGCCCGCCGCCGGAGCATGAACAGATCGAGCTCATATGTAAACATTCATTGGAGAAATATCAGGTTGCGTTGTACGGTACGCCGGTCCCGTCGGTTATGGACCTACTGCTTCGCGCGCACGAGCTCCACACAGCCTTAGGTCCAGTTGGCCGCTCAACCCCTACTTCATCTCCTAGTGTTGCAAGCGCGAGAGAACCACATTGTTTTAAATGCTCCCGCCCAGGGTTTACCACACGCACGTGCCCAAGTTGCACCTGGGTTGCCCCAAAAGAACGAGGTGCTGCCAGACCCAGGGCAACCTCCCACCGACCTCTTCCAGGACCACCACCGGGCCTGGAACTGGCCGATGCTGAGGGGCTGGATTCACTGCCGGCAGCTCGTGCGGCCAGTCAGCAGTCGGGAAACCCCCGGGGGGGGAGGACATTTTAATGAGGCAGCCCTCCCCCCATTCACAAAGTATGCCTCGCCCGCATGATGCCCACCAGATTGTGCAAGGCATTGTGGGGCACATGGAAGATGTAGAGTCTGGAGCACACTGGAACACCCCACTGAAAGCCAAAATTAACTTCAACTCAGTGGCAGTGAACGCTACGCTAGATACAGGGGCATCCCTGTCTGCTGTGCGGGCTGAACTCATTTTGGAGAACAACTTGTCTCCCAGCAGGACCCACCAGTGGATGGGTCCACCGGTGAGCCTAGTAGACGGTGCTCGCTGTCTCCCGGAGGGTGTTACATGGCTGCCCATAGGGTTCTTGAACAAAAGGTTTTATCACCGGTTTGCTGTCATCCGCAACTTGTCGTCCCCCTTTGTCTTAGGGATGGACTTTATGAGCAGGGCCTCTTTGACAATCCACATCCCCTCGAGAACCGTAGTTATGGACGACAGTCCATGCCCAGGCGCGGATGAAGAAGAGGGTTGCTCAGTTGATCTGTTGAGCGATGATAATGTCATTATGACGCTTGACATGGTAGAGCCCTCGCTGGAGACCAAAGCTCTGGAGGCAAACCTAACAGATAGTCAGAGAGAACTATTAGTTGTCCTCCTTGAACAATTTAGCTGCATGTTTGATGGTCATTTGGGCCGCACGTCTTTAACTGAACATGTGATCGACACGGGAGATGCGAGGCCTATTAACCTCCCCCCATACCGCACCTCCCCTGCAAAGAAACAACTCATTGAAGAGCAGGTCCAGAAAATGCTGGAAGATGGCATAATTGAACCGTCCATGAGCCCCTGGGCCGCACCTGTCGTGATCGTTAACAGGTTGGGCGCTGACCCACGGTTCTGTGTGGACTTTAGGGGGCTGAACCAGGTGACTCGGAAGGACTCATACCCCTTACCACGGGTCGATGAGTCTCTCGACTTCCTAGCGAGAGGTCGATTCATTTCAACATTGGACCTGGCGAGGGGTTACTGGCAGGTGCCGGTCTCAGGGGACTCACGTCCTAAAACAGCCTTTGTTTCCCATTGTGGGCTGTTTCAGTTTCGCGTGCTCCCTTTCGGCCTCTGCAACGCACCAGCCACCTTTCAGAGGCTGATGCACAACGTCCTCAGCGGCCTTGTTTACAAGACATGTGCTGTATATCTGGACGACATTGTGGTTGTGTCCCCTACCTTCGAACAGCATTTGTTGGACCTGCGGGAGGTCCTTGAGAGACTTAGGTCTGCGGGTCTCTCATTGAAGCTTAAGAAATGCCAGTTCTGCCTGAAGGAGCTCACCTTCCTGGGCTACCGGGTTACCCCGGATGGCATTAAACCGGACGATGACAAAATCAAGGCTGTGATGCAGTTCAGAACTCCGTCCTCAATGAAACAGGTGCGGCAGTTTCTCGGTCTGACGGGATACTACCGCAGATTCGTAAAGGAATATGCTCGCCATGCAGAACCTCTGCACGCCCTGACAAGGAAGGATGTTACCTTTCAGTGGGATGACAGGTGTCAGGAGTCCATGGACTTCCTGAAACAGAGCATTGCGACAGCGCCTGTCCTGTCACTCCCTGACTTTTCCCGGCCTTTCTTCATCCATACGGATGCATGTGACCTTGGCTTGGGGGCGGCCTTAATGCAGAAGGATGCAGAGGGTAGGGAAGTAGCAGTCGCTTACGCAAGTCGAGCTCTTCACAAGGCAGAGAAACCATACTCTACGCCAGAAAAGGAGTGTCTGGCTGTGATTTGGGCTTTAGAACACTTTCGTCCCTATGTGGAAGGGCTTCATGTGACGGTCTTGACTGACCACAACAGCCTTAAGTGGCTGATGTCACGCCCAAACCCTACTGGCCGGTTGGCGCGGTGGTCCCTGCGCTTGCAGGACTTTGACTTTACCATCGTACACAAGGCGGGGGTACACAACAGGGTGCCAGACGCTCTGTCTCGCAACCCACTGCCTGCACCAGAGGGTCCTCCTATTGAAATCTTGCCGGAGCATGCTGTCATGTGGGGCATGGATCTTCGTGCCCAGCCTCCCCTTTTGTTAGAGGACCGAACACAACTAAGGCAGCTGCAGTTAGATGACCCAGGTGCAGGTCCAAGGCTCCGAGACCTGGAGTGTTCCCCCAATCTGGGTTCGGACGCCAGTCCTTCACCGTCCTTGGTGGTCAATGACGGCCTACTCTATTACCGAGGCCCGAAACATAAGCGCAGTCTTCGGCCCCAGGAGGAGCTGAAGCTGTATGCTCCTACGGCTCTCCGGGGTACCCTGTGCGGTTATTATCATGACCACCCTACAGCAGGTCACCTGGGGATTGCTAAGACACTAGCGAGAATGCAGTCTAGGTTTTACTGGCCCAAGATGGCATCGGAAGTTAAACGCTACGTCTTGTCGTGCCCAGTATGTCAACTCACAAAACCCAGTCAAAGAAAGCCAGCGGGCTTCATGGTCCCCATTTCGCCCCAGCGACCCTGGGAATACGCAGGGGTCGATTTTGTCGGACCACTACCTCGCACCGCTTCGGGGAACTCGTACATACTGGTCTTCGTAGACTATTTCTCGAAGTGGATCGAAGTGTGTGCGGTTCGGGATGCGACGGCTCGAGTGGCAGCCAGTAAGTTCATTAACGAGGTATTTGCTAGGCATGGGGCCCCTAGGTACCTTATTTCGGACAGGGGCTCACCTTTTGTCAGTGAGCTGTTTGATTCTGTTCTCTCCACTCTTGGGTCCACCCACCGCCTCACGACGGCGTATCATCCGCAAACTAATGCGACCGAAAGAGTGAACAGAACTCTCAAAACGGCCATCCGTGCATACGTGGGCGATAAGCACGCGTCGTGGGATAAGTTCATGTCCCAAATCTGTTTCGCGCTGCGCTCAGCCCCCCATGAGAGTACAGGACTCAGCCCTGCTATGATGTTGTATGGTAGGGAGCTGGAGACACCCCTTGACTTGCTTACTAAGCCGTCTGGAGAGAGCGAGGAGTCATCCATGCCCTATCCGGAGACCCTTAAAGCGTCGCTTCAGGAGGCCCACGATCGAGCCAGGGAGACACTGGCTCGCAGCCATGCTAGGCAGAAACGCTACTACGACCTGAGACGCCGGCCGATGACCTATGCAGTCGGAGACTTGGTGAAAGTCAAAGCTCATCATCGATCGGACGCTCAATCTTGCTTCACGGCCAAGCTGGCACCCTTGTTTACAGGGCCCCTCCGGGTTACTCAGAAGCTTGGGGAGGTCAACTACAGATTAGCCAAGATTGACACTGGTGAAGACGCAGGAGTCTTCCACGTCGTGAACGTTCAGCCATTTTACTCCTGGGACTCCACATCTCCTTCAGGGCACCGGACTTCGTCCCAGGAGAGCCTGGATGAGACTGAAACGGGGGAACAGCCCTCATTCCCGAGTTCAGGGGATATCGGAGCAGGCGGGCACCCCACTGAGGGCGCCTCTGAGTCGCCACCGGCCAAGGGGGAACAATATCATTTGAGACCCCGCCGGTGCCCCAGAATCACTGAGGGTTGGACTGCTACCAGGTGGACTAACCGTCATCATACGGACAGACTCAATGTTGACTGAGGGTTGGTTTCATACATGTACATGCTGTAATTGTTCTGTTCATAAGGGGTGATTACTTGTTCTGTTCCACTGAGCCCTGGTAATCGTGGCCCGTGAGAGCCTTTGTTTGGTTTTCTGTTATACTGATTTGAGTGACCGGTTGTGTTGTATGTCTGACTGTTTCCCTTGTCTATGACCATCTCTGGAAGATGGATTGGCAGTAATACTGCATGTTCTATATTGTTTGCTTCAAGCACTAATTTTGTTTATTGACTGTACCAATGCTATAAGGTAAGGGTGTCTAACAATTCCTCCACAACCTGCTTAGTACCTAATGTAACTATGTATAGTGAAGAAGGGTAGCGGGAGGAGGGTCACCTGGGTCCGGCTGAGGACAGCCTGCGAATTGCCGGGGGGGTGATGTAACAAACCTTTTGGGTTATAGCACCACTAGGGGGGGTTGCCCAACTATTGTAGTAGCTGTGGGGGTCTCCTAGTGGGTGTGTGAGTTGTTAGCGGCAGCCATTTCATGCTGCTCATGTTCCATGCTCCAAGAAAGCACCTTACTTACTGTTGTGACAAGCTGGCGCTGGTGGTACCAATCCCCGCGCATGTAGGTTCGGACGAGTACAGCCGAGGAGACCTGGCTTATAAAGTGTAATGTTGCTGACGGCGAATAAAGGTCTGTTATTGGATTTAACCGACTGGTTCCGTGTTATCCGGCTAACCTCCACACCACATGCCCGCTGGACCGGCTAGCCGCTCCTTCCTCGCCAGATTGCTGTTACAACAGTATACTCAATGATGGGTTTTAGTGTGCTCTGTAATGTCTGTCCTCTTACCATTGCTGGTATGGATTCCAAAATAAAAAATAAAGTGTGCGTATGTATGTACATATATGTACTTGTGTGTGTAGATATATATGTATGTATATGTATGTGTGTCTGTTACTTGTAGTTATTACTGCCTGTTACCTGTGGTAATGCAATTTATAATTTATATATTCTGTATTCAGTTATGAAGGCTCTAATTGTTGGTTGCGAGCTGCCGCTTAGATGCTTGTATCTGCCCGGGGCTGTTGATGGGTCTGTATGCAATGATGGGCGTAGCTGCGGGAAGTTTATTGTTTTTTTTTGTTGATGAGTGAGTATAGGGGTGGGATTTAATAAGTTTTCTTCGTCCCACTCCTTTTTCAGGCAAGTTTTGTTTTTTGTTTTGTGTATTTTATGTTCAATATAGGTATTTGTTGTGCCTGAAAATGAATAAATAAATGAAATGAATGAATGAAATGAAATGAACAAGTATAAAATATCATCCATCTCTGTGTTTCAAGGTTTTATTCAACTTTATTCCAACTCATTACCTGACAGTTTTCTATATTTTGGCATGGTAGGACACCAGGGCATGAGTCTGAGTGAAGGCAAACTTTCATGAGGACAAAGGCGTGTCCATATTTGACACAAGTGCAGGAGGAAGCTCAGGTTTATTCCTCTGCACTGGTCCCATCATGGACAGCATTCTTTTCTGCAGTTGCAGGCCAAGGGTCATATACAGTAAACAAGCTGTTACAGGTGATTGTTGTCTTTTGGAAACCTGCAATGTTAGGGACAACTCGCGTGTCCTGACTGCAGGACAGACGGTTTGCCATCGCACACTAGCATGTTCCATGTACAGCTGGACCTGCATCACATGCTGCCCATGTTTTTATCTCATAGTTCCCTGGTTTACTTGGATGTTCTGTTAGAATGGACAGAGTCCTCTGAAGAGGACTTGGTGCTCATACAGTCACATCAGTACCAGGATCTTACATCACAGCAGGAGAAACACCCACTTGTTCCATACACCTCATGGGAGCACGTTTGTGTCATGAACGACGATCATCTATTGTGTCTTTATCAAGAAATTATGTCCTTTTTGTGCTTCTGTGATTAATCTTGTGTCACCTTTAAAACTTCTCTACCAGACTCAGGATGTCATAAACTGGCCGTAGCGACTCTACTGGATGCACGGCAGTAAGAATCAACACGCCCACATATGCCTACAGCTGCATTCGGTCCATTTTTCTTCCTCTCTCGTTGTCCCTCCTTGTTCATCATTGAGTTGGCTGTAGAGCAGGTCATCTGCTAATTGGATGGTTGTTGGTTCAATCTCTGTGTGCTCTAGTCTGGAGTTCTTACCAAGGTGTCCTTGGGCAAGTTACTGAACCCCAACTTGGTCTCTGATGCATCCATCAGCATGTGAACGTTAAAAAGCAGAATACACTGTGTGTAATGCTTTCAGTACTCGAGTAGAAAAGCCACTGAAGGAGTATGGGACCTGGCACATGTGCTTGGACTGTGGTAGATCATCTTTCTCTGAGGCACATGAGAGAGTCAGGCATCGTCTGTCACTGGGAAGGTTAGAAGACCAGATCAGTGTTTCCTCACGTTACTGCAAATATTCCTCTGTCTCAGCTGATTCCTCTTTCCTGCTTGATTCTTTTCTTCATCATAATTGAAATGGATGATGTGTAGTCCTCTGACACATTTTCTATTTCAGTTTCACATTCTGAAAATTCAAGAAACTTCAAGAAGCCCAGTCACTTTCTTTCCAAGCTCCTCAGACTACCATGTCCTGGATGCCTGAGAACCTACTTGAACATAGTTCAGATTCTTCATCACTTTTCTTCACTTCATAGCCTTCTTCCACTTCTGCAGGTGGATGATGTGCTTTTTCAGAGAAAGGGTAGCATGTGCTCTAAATATTGACAATATTTTCTATATCTTCCAACCCTGGATCTTCCTGAACATTGATTCTCCCTCCTCATTATACTAGAGGACAATATGTGCTTTGTTCTTCTGCTCATTGCAAAAAAAAAAAAAAGTATGCTCATCAAAGTATGCAAATCTCCAGTGCAATGGAGGCTTGTGAGCATACTTTCTGTGTATGTTTTATTGTAGGGTCTACCTTACAATACAAAGCACCTTGATGCGACTGTTGTTGTGATTCGGCGCTGTGTAAATAAAATTCCATTGAATATAGAGCACCTGCCTCCTCGTTATGCTGCCTGTTGTTGTTGTTGTTGTTGTTGTGGTTGTTATGACCAGTGCTTGACCCCACACATCAGTGATCCAAGATCAAAGATGTTTGAAAGCAGTATGGTGTGAAAATATGACCCTTTGCAACACTTTGTACTTTGGGGTCATTTTTGTCCACGAGGACCACAGGTGATATAAAATCCAATAAAAACCCCATAAATAAATCAAGACAATCATATTACTATTTGTATGAAATGTTGTGTTTGTTTTAAGCCAAACATTCCACCAATTTTAACTTTTATCTTGTCAGTCTTCAGCATATTTTCCCAAAAGTCTTTGGGATCATCAGCATGTTACGGTTTGTTTTTTTTGGCAAATTTGAGCCTCTGTGTTCTTTTTGGTCAGCAGTGTTTTCGCCTTGTAACTCTCCCCTGGATGCCATTTTCGACATCAGTTTCTTTCTTATTGTTGAATCGTGAGCACTGACTTTAGCTGAGACAGGTGAGGCCTGCAGTTCTTTAGATGTTGTCCCAGGTTCTTTGGTGACCTGGTGGACGAGTCGTTGATGTGCTCGATGTGTTGGTGAAACAGAAAATAAATTGGTTGATATATTTGAACGATATTCTTAATGGTAGATAAACTGTTACATTTCAGGCAGTATAGTGGATACATAACTGCATAAATGTGTGAGCACGCTGATGTTAATGGATGCTTATATGTTTTTTGCTCACTAGCACAGGAGATGATCTGACCCAGTCACAATTCAGCCCCTGTCAGTCGCTCACACCATCACACCTTCCATTTCTCCCGTATTCAAGGACAGGTGCCCTAAATCGCTTATTTTCTAACAGATGTCAGGCATGCACGCACTGCTGATATGACATAATCATTATGCATTTTGTGCAAGTCTTACATTATACACGCTCCTCTACTGTGGCTGTTAGTGTAACAAAAAGACAACAAGACAACTGGGAAATGATAGAAAGGTACAGCGGATACACTGAAGCAGCCATTAAAGCACCGCGTCCTCCATGAGCAGTTGCTTTCGCACAAAAACACACACTATTAAAATAGAGCTGTTTGGCTCACTTACTTTCCCAGCACATTACAAGTCGAGCACACAGATCACATCTCTAACTCTGCTAACTCCCTACACCTCCATTACATCCCTGTTCATCCAATCCTCCACAAAAACAGCAGGGGGGCAAACACTGTACTGTGCTCCTACTGTGTTTAGAGCCAATCAGCAATAACTGCACCCGCAGCAGCCTCATACCCCAGCCTGTGTTGACTTTGTTTATCAGACATGGGCTCAGGAGCGAACACTGCAGCCCTAATCCATCAGGCCTTTGTCCCCCCGTCCCCGTGGCTCAGTTGAGCTGGCTTTCACCTCCACACAAAATCCTCTGGGAGAAGTCTGATTCATCCCTTTGAAAAGCCTGAAAAACAGAGCTGGAATACATTCACTGTGTAAGTGTGTCTCCTGTTGCAAATGCCACCCTCATTCACAAAAGGCACAGTCAGTGGAAAACTGACAAAAGGAGCTGCAGGTGCGCACACTCCTACACGTCAGAAAATACCCCTGAAAAATGTACAATGGTACTTCCAAAGAAAATAGGCGCTATCCACGTTTTGTGTTTTGGCAGCTATAAAGGCTGAACAAAATGCATCCTTTATACACAAAAGCAAACACGCACAAATTAGTAATCAGGAGAATGTCTGTGAATTCGGAGGCTGGAAATGGAAGCCAGGACCGCACAGATTGTTATTCAAGGTGAGAAAAGCAATCACAGAGAGAAGGGAAATTAATGTTGACAATGCAATCAACGGGAAGCGTTAATTCCACCTGTTTTCCACTCACTTGGCTCCTTTAATACGTCGATTCTATTTGGGTGAACTCACCTCTTCAGCAGTTCACAACACGTTTGGGTAACACTGTTTAAAAGAAGGGCACGCACACACATCACAGTCAAGAACTAAGTGAAGTTAGGGTGGATAATAAAAACAATTCTCTAACCAAGGTCGAGTTCTTCTCGCAGTTCTATAAATCCTGATAAAAACTGGAGAGAGCATTTTTCAGTTCTGGAGGATTTCCATCGCAGTCACAGGTGGACTGAGTCTGATTTCTGTTGCGAGGTTCCACATTAAACCGAGGTCCATATGTTATTATTTTTTTCCCTGTTGATATCCATCTGTCCGTTTACCGCCAACACATAAACTAGTGATGCAGTTACCATGGCAACGGGTGCTCTGCCTACTCAGCACCTGAGGAAAAAGCTTATCATCACTAATCTAATCACACCTGTCCTGCAAACAAAAGTCCGAGGCGGCACCCTGGAAGGAACATGTTTCCTTTCAACAACTTTTTAAACATCCAAATAAAGACTCAACCTGGATAAATTACAAATACACAGCATTTTCTGGGCTTTGCTATTGCTAATTAATTACCAGCTTAGAAGTATCTGGTGTTGAATTTCCCAAGCAGAATACGAAGGACAGACAGCAAACGCGATAGAGGAGAATTACTTGCTTTCTTTGCTGGTGAAAAATAAATAAAAATTGCTGGTAACAATAAAATCATCTCCTTTTTTTCCAGGTTTTCTCCCTGTTGATTGTTGCAATTGGTGTGTATGCTAAAGTCCAGAAGGCCACAGGTACGCAAGACGACACTTTTCGCTCACACCTCCTAAACTCCAAAGTGAATTAAAGACCAGCGATAAACCGTCCCTCATAAAAAGAGGTGCAGGAATGAGGTGGCACTCTCCTTGGGATCGTAAACTGTTTAGCTTTCCTGGCACAAAGCAAATGTGTGTCAGGCTTTCGCCTTCATTTTACCTGGTGTCTTTAATTTTGTAATTACTATGAGATATATATATAGTTGAGAGACAACCAAAATTTTTTTACCTGTGTTCATTGTGCACAACCCCACAATAGATCATTAGCTGCTAGCGTAGGAAGGGATGCTGCAAAGACAGGGAAACAAGGTACATGATGGAATTATTTAAATCAAAATCAGGTATTGGGGTTGGAAACAAACAGAGGCTGTTTTCCCATCTTTCTGCCAGACACGGTGAGGGACACGTTCCTGATCGACCCGGCTGTCATCTTAATCGTGGTGGGGGTGGTCATGTTCTTCATCACTTTCTGTGGCTGTATCGGAGCTCTCAGAGAGAACATTCGCCTCCTCAAGACAGTAATAGACCTCACAGACACATTACAAATACTGGCACAGTGTTTTGCTTCCATCTAATCCAAAGCCAAGTCTCACATTTTTATTATTATTATTAACCTTTATTTAACCAGGAAAAGTCCCATTGAGATTAAAAACCTCTTTTGCAAGGGAGTCCTGGCCAAGAGGCGACAACACGTTGAAATTACAAAGTTACATACATATTATAAATAACAATTACATTTTAAAAACATTTTTCTCTGGCTCTCTCAATCTGGACTTAAAAGCATTTAATGAAATAAGATCTGCTATCTTCCAGTCTTTTTGCATCATGTTCCATGTGAAAGGGGCAGCATAAGTAAAAGCCCTCTTTCCCAGTTCAGTTCTGGCAAATGGAACATTGAGCAATAAAAGATCACATCTTATGTGTAACAACTAATCTGTCCTTTAAGATGATATTAGTCACAGCCTTTTAATATTTTTGTCTTTACTCCCTAGTTCTCCTTCAGCCTCACACTGGTCTTCCTCACCCAGCTGGCCATAGCGATTCTGGGCTTCTTTTACTCCGATCAGGTATCTGAATCTTTACAGACTGTTCTGTGCACTGGCTCAGTTATTCTACGGGGCCATTTAAGGCCACATTCAGGCTCCAGTGATAACAATGAGCACTATTGATTTATGGTGTCATTTCCCGGCTTTTGGACATTCTGTACATTTGTAAACTGCAGTATATGCAACTTAATAAGGCAGACATCTGATCCCACAGATGGGCCAGCTTAGCCCACAGGGGAAATGTCTTGTTAATGTCTGTGCTGCGCAGCATACACAGGAAACAGAACGGCAGCTTCCAGTGAGAATCAGTGTTTGTGTCACTCTCTATAAATCCTCCAAATGACTCAGGCTTGTTCTGTAGACTGACAGAAAATACGCGAGAACTTTCTCTCGGTATTACAATGTGATTTGAAGTGACTGGATATAAAAACTATTTGGGTTTATTGTGGCAAAGTTTTAAATGCTAGTGGCAATAACGGCAACGACAGCACTGTGTTCAGTGAGCTAATTGTTGGCACCTGGGGACAATGGAAAGAAGCAAGAGTGTGCTTCCAGGCAAACTCATAAACTTTAACGTACTACGTCTCTATGTATATGAATAAATAATGGTGCCAGTAGCAGTACCAGTACCTTTGACCACTGGAGTTTAAGTTTTATTGAGCTCGCTGACATGTTTGGTCTTTGCATTGATGTGTTTGTTTTGCAGTTATTCCCACAGACCACAGCTTTTATTGATTTCAGAATTAAGTCAACCTGACTAAATAGTCTCATTCGCAGACTGTCTCCTGCCTCTCTAATTGATACAATTAGAACAATTTAAAACAAAAAAAGAATTTTAACGATTGTTTTTTATTATACATTAATAATAAGTTTAATTCCAGGTCTAGATACATTAAAAATGTCTTTTTTTGTGACCATAGGTGATCTACTCTGTGGCTGCATGAATGTACATATGTACTACAGTACTATATCTCAGCCTATATCTTATACTTATATGACCCAAGTGATTGGTTTGGAGACTACGGAGATGAGAAGGATCCCCCTCCACTTATCCCCTTCACTAACATCCCATTAGGGCTCCACCGAGAATAAAAACCACAACAGCCAGCAGTGGCAGCACTCGCTGTCATCAGTGGCGGGGATCCTGGTGCCTGATGATACCTCTCCTCTCCCTTGTGTTCTCTGTCAGCACTCAGACTGCCTGCTGCTAAACAGAGTAGTTTAACAACCCTCCCAGCATCCTTCCTCGCTAAATGATTCAAATGCTTCGGCACTTCAAAGTGGAACCAAATGTTCCATTTCAACAGATCCCTTGAAGGAGACTTTGCCGCTAATGACACACTGTGACGGTAGCCTCCAAAGCCCACGAGCAAACTGCACCACGTGGGAACAGAAACAGGGGAAGGCACAGGGTGAGCGTAAGGAACATTGTAAAAATCCTAACACAAATTAACAAAACTACTTCAGGATAACATTTTGGGATAATTTGACAGTGCTCACAGTATTTATCAACATAACCTGTTCTAACGTAGTTTGTAATGCGAACAATTCACAAAGCCTTTAGCAAAGCATTCAGAGAAGTTCGTTTTAATGAGAATTTAAAGTTCAGTGGCTCATGGGGCGATCGTGGCTCAAGAGTTGGGAGTTCGCCTTGTAATCGGAAGGTTGCCGGTTCGAGCCCCGGCTTGGACAGTCTTGGTCGTTGTGTCCTTGGGCGAGACACTTCACCCGTTGCCTACTGGTGGTGGTCAGAGGGCCCGGTGGCGCCAGTGTCCGGCAGCCTCGCCTCTGTTAGTGCGCCCCAGGGTGGCTGTGGCTACATTGTAGCTTGCCATCACCAGTGTGTGAATGTGTGTGTGAATGGGTGGATGACAGGTTGTGTAAAGCGCTTTGGGGTCCTTAGGGACTAGAAAAGCGCTATACAAATACAGGCCATTTACCATTATCATACAGTGCTCCTATTAGTATATATTACATCTGAACTCAGCCTGTATAACCATGGCCCTCTTTGTTCTCAGCGTCTTAAAGGGTGGAAGAATAGCAAAAACAAATATGAACAATGCAAGCCCTCGTTAATACTCTGAAAATGAAAATAATCTTACAGACAATGAAAGTTAAAGTAACAAGCAGGACAAAATTTCACCGTCTGAATCAGCCTCGTTCAGTTTCAAATGCTCATTACTGATAACTCAGTCAAATAACGTATTCATATATCATCTATAGGTTTTGTTTATTCAGCTCGAGAGGAGCTGATGAAAATCGACACATAATAACAAATGGCTAAGTTCAAGTAATTATCTACTATAATGTAGAACCTGCATATGTGCTTTGTGTTTGGTATGCGCTTCATGTATAGTTCTCACAGGCACAAATGGTTTTATTATTATGTATGCTGTACTTCCTGCTCTGCTGCCGCCTGGTTTACGTGCATCCCGCGGGACGCTTTACAATGTAAACAGGACGATGCTGTGTTGCCTCCAAACCCATGTGTTAATATGTGTTTATTTTCAGAAAAAACTGAAGTGGCCTTTTATGGAAAAAAAAGTTCAATGCAACGTTGAACATGAATACCGTTTATGCAAATGTGAAAAGTCCCACAAAAAGTCGATCAAATCTACAGCAAAGCCACCTGATTAACTATGAATAGGTGTCTGACAGCTCCCCAGAAACAGTTTTAGCTTGGATCTGAAATTATCCTCGACTTCATCATTTCAAGCTTTGTGGGGATTTTCCACTGCATCTGTTCAAAAGAGGGTTCACAAAAAGGTACTTTACAATCCTCCAAAATGCTACCCGAGTAATTAACTGAGAGATCAGTTGTGTCAATGAGCACCTTAGCAGGCAAGTAACAAAGACATCTGTAGATAGTTTATTGTAAAACATGCAAAATGTTGATATTAAAGCTGTTATTCTGTGTATTCAATCAGCCTTTTCCTCTCTCTTAGGCACGGGGTGCTTTGGGAAAGTTTGTAAAGAAAGCAATTGTGCACTACAGGGATGACCTGGATCTGCAGAACCTGATGGATTACATTCAAAAAGAGGTGCTCTCATTGGCCATTTCCACTGAGCCGGAGTGGCTCCTTTTGTCTGTAGAAGTCTTCAAACTGATCACAGATAGTTTATTGGATGCATCTGAGACTAAAGCAAGAAACCGCAGTTTGTTTTGTTTGTTTTTTTGCCTTAGCGAGGGTTTCCACAGGAGGCTACATGCAACTTACAGTTCCTGTTCTCTGTGGGTCACCTCATGTGAAACTGCTCTTCCATCTGCACATGCTGGCACATTTATGAGTTTGGGTTTTCCCACGGGAGAAGCCCTGACTGGCAGGATGCCCAGTACAGACCAACACTATGTTTCTAAATATACACCCGATTTCACTTTTCACTCTTCATTTTTCTTTTTCCCCCCAGTTCAAGTGTTGTGGATGGAACAACTACACTGATTGGTCTTGGAACCTCTACTTTAATTGTACACATGACAACCCCAGCTCTGAGCGCTGTGGTGTGCCTTATTCCTGCTGTACTCCTGTTCCTGGGGAGGTCAGTCTCTGTTTAGCCTCTTAACATACACAACATGTACAAACTAACAGCGTGCCTTAAAAGAAACCTTAACACAAACTTTCATAATCTTAAGATGATGTATTATTAAGATTGCTGACCTCACAATTTCAGTCAGCATTTCAAATTTGTTCAGTGTTTTAAATCTTCTCTGTCATGCCGAATTCACTTGATTAAGCAACTGACAAATCAAACCTTCACATTTATGATAAACAGAAACAAGAAAGGCAGAAAGATTGTGACATGAACAGAACAAGCAGCTGTATGATGATGAAACAGGCTCTTAACACTTTATTAACAGAGAAAAATAAATAAAACTGCTGAGAATTTAAAGTTACAAAAAAAATCTTGTATCTTGACTCAGCAGGGTCTTATGCAGGAGCTTGGTGAGTAGAACAGACTGTGGCAATAAAGGATAACACACGTAAAGCTACCCAGCCATGTCGACACAACTGTGCGCCAGTTGTGTGTATTTCACATTCACCTCCACACATCTCTCTCTGAATGCAAGATATGTATGTGGCCAGTATTCAACGGGAGACAAAGTATGGCAGCTATGCATGTATTTCTTCTAAACTTGGAGAAGAGGACTTCCACGGGTCCCTGGAGTCTCCAGACAGTTACATTCGATTAGAAGTGAGGCTTCTCTGCTAAGACATCAGACTGTCTTATCCAACAGAAGTGAGACTGTCAGCTGATGATGGGGATTCAAGACTTTCCACTGACAAGCTGGCATTAAGAGAGACCCAAAGAAAATTTGAAATCATCTATAAAATATACCCGATACTTTAGCTAATGGTCTGTGGATGCTGAATTATAGCCAGCACTGCCTGACTGTGACAACCTGCGTTGTTTTGACATGTACGCAAGTGTGTCCAAACTAAGAGGCTCTCAGTCGGGAGGTGGCAAGAACACGTCTGCATCTGCTTGTAAAAGCAGTTTTTGGTATTACCTTCCTTTCCTTTGGGATTAGCTGTCATGCACAGAACTGGTCTCATAATGGCCAACCAGTTTCTCTTAAAAGGAATCTGCAAATTGATTGGTTGAGTACCTGAATGAGTCACTGCCAGGCAATTTCCATCTTAAAGAAGAAAGAAAAAAAAACATGTTTAACATATTCCGATATGATCAACCTTACAGTAAATTTGCACAGATGATTCCAAATCAAAGTCTTCTTTCATGAAGGTTTTATGATATTTTGAGACTACTGAATCAACACTACAGCTATCTGCGTGCATGAGGATCCATGCTGTCATACAAACAGCATATATGTAAATGTCTGCATGAGCACAAACTTTGGATTCACAAATACACGCAAAAAAATCTCTGTACAGACGCAGCAGCACAGCTTGAAAACCACCACTGAGGAAAAAACATCTATCACACTATTGATTAAACATCATGCAACTCTGAAAACAGATCACAGCAACATTTTACAACATGGGGTAAAAATAAAATAACATTAAAAACAACTAAAAAAACTATTAATTAAACAGTTTGAGAGCTGCTGCTGTGCTGCGACCTGCTGGTAGTACCCTGTAACTGCATGGTTCCCTCAGGGATTAGGTAGCTTTTCTTTTCAGAGCCAGTGGGTTTTGCTTGTACTGCTCACATTATTTTCTTTCCCCTCAACAAACGTCACTCTTTCATTATTTCCAATTTACTTTCAATTCAAAGTAAAAACAAGCAATGTGAAACCAGCAGCATGAAAGCGAGATCTGAACGTATTTAGAGTGCTTTAGGTTTATGTGCTTATCAATGTATCATGCACTCAGTGTTTCGTCTGTCTTTGCTTTTGTTCATCTGGCTTACAGGCAGTGATCAACACTATGTGCGGTTTTGGAGTTCAAACGCAAAACTTCATGGAGGCAAACAAGTCGATCTACCCAGTAGGCTGTGCAGACAAAGCAGTGATGTGGATCGAGTCTCATCTGCTGCTGGTGGGAGCTCTCGCCTTGGGTCTGGCCTTGCCTCAGGTAACCCAGTGTAGTAATTAGGCAACACAGGACTAGTAACTTGCCAAAAGGACTAGTTTCATCTTGAATAAGACTACAAACAAACAAGCCAATATAACTATTAATGAAAGTTTGCTGGATTCAGTGTGTAGCAATCAACATATTGACTGGAGACGCTCCCTCAAAGGCAAACTTCAAACTGGCGTTTTTGGATGTGGCTGCGAAAACAGTCCAAGCTAGACTTCAGCAATCAGAGCCATGCAGACTTTATACACGCATACAAATCTCAATCTGAGAGCTTCCCACGGCCTTTTTTACAAGTTCAATATCGTCCTTGTAAAAAAATAAAAAAATAAATTAAAAAAAAAAAAGGGATAAAACTTGGATTCTAGAGGAAACCAATAAGGAGTAGGGTTAATGTGAGGCCACTGTGAATCAAGGGATTTGGAATGGTGTGTTCTACCTAGACAGCAATAACTAGGCACATTGGGACAATAAAATTTTAACTGCACATTATTCATTTATTACACTATCCTAGAATGAGTACAGGTTAATGTGCAACAGAGGTAGCGGGGTGTGTGTGATAATGTAATATGTCTAAGAGATGCTGACGACTCCCTGATTCTCACTGTGCAACGCACCACGATCCCCCAGCATTTCCGCTGCAGCAGACGGAAATCTAGAGAATCTGAAATGCCAGAATTTGAAAATAGACAGGCCTCCTCTTGAAGCTCTTCTTCCTCTTCTAAATCCCTCCCATGTTGTCCCATAAATATGTACCAAACATCTATGCTGACGCCTTCTATTGCAATGGCAGTTCTTTATACTACTTACCTGCTAAAATTTCCCATCATGAACTATATTTTTTTAAATGGGTCAAGAGAAATGTATTCACACCTAAGACCACCTAAATTACAAAATGCTGACAGGATGTGTTACGGGGATGATTTTGTTTTGCCCCTCTACCAATGATGCTAAAAACATGCCCTGATAACTAAATAAAACCATTCAATACTCATTAAGCAAACATGAAATCAAATTAGCACTTATAACGAGCTGCCTCTAAATAATTACTCTGTTTACTTATTAAAATGTTTCAGCTAATATTAAATGGCAATCTAGCAGAAGGTGTAACTTTAGCACAGGATGTTTAAACTGATTTGTCTCGTTCTCATCTGTACACTAGGCTCTGCAGTGAATCTGAAGAGAAGCACAAATT
The DNA here is from genome assembly GCF_057381915.1 of Diplotaxodon limnothrissa. NCBI lineage: Eukaryota > Metazoa > Chordata > Actinopteri > Cichliformes > Cichlidae > Diplotaxodon > Diplotaxodon limnothrissa. Next base: position 3,840,855 of record NC_140602.1, read on the forward strand.
ACCCACAAGGCCCGACAGAGCAATTGCATTAGTTTTCTAATGCTTTGATGTGCCGTAAATCTGATGAAGTTCTCTTTTAAGTCTTGCATATCCTCTCAAAACACTTACCGACACTTACTTTGTCTGCATAACAAGCCAAAGCGTTAATTATAGACTGCTGTTTAAAAGCTGTGTTTGCAACCCAATGGTTTGGTTTCTCTCTGTAAGAACACCTTATGATCGGCTTGACAGGTGCGTGCAAATGTGAGTACGCAATTATTTTAAGTGACTCGTTTGAGTCAGTCTCAACTAATTTGGGAACCTTTCTTCCCAGCGCCAAATTGCAGCACCCTGCTAAGGGACCTTGAGATACTCTGTACAGAACGTACAGTTACAGAGAGCCTCTTCTGTGATCTAAAGTGGCTGCTGTTGTCCTCTAGATTGCAGGAATTGTGCTGTCCCAGATCCTGATCTCTCAGATTCAAGATGAGATTACCTCAGTGTTGTGAGAGCGCTACGACAGAGGGGAAGAAAACGAAAGAAAGGAACTTGCAGTACTCCACTCAGCTTCTCTGACATGTTCAAGGACATCTTTTCTACAGCTACTACTGCAATATCTGGGCATGTGATATTCTTAACATGTGGTTGCCTACGGGTATACAAGTGTGATGCACTTTAATGTATTATTTACAGTCAATTATATGCCAAGTGTATATATTATTAACCGGTTTTGAACATTGACATCAAGATTTCATCTCTTTAAATGTGAAAAGTTTGCTTATAGAATTGAGTTAAAACATATGCATTTATTATTTTATGTTACTGTTTATCACTGAACATCAGCTCACATAAAGCAAGTCATGTGTCGTTTTTTAAAGGTCTGGAAACAACATTCACACACTGCTCGCCTCCCTCACTCAGCTAACGGGAAAGAAAGAGAGTGAAGTAGTAAATCAAACAATTTCTGATCCTAAAGTCAAGGTAGGCGTAGCCACACCTCCACACAACCAGGCAAGAAGGTGTCACACTGGATTTTGTGCGAATGCAGCCAATATGCAGTGTACGTACTCGCCACTGTGGGCCATCTGTTCTGCAACCCTGTGTTGGTCAAACAGATACAGACCTTCAGCTGTCCATGAGAGACGGAGAGCAGAATGTGGGTAAAGCATTGTCCTCGTAGCTGTTTTTATAGCGCACCACCACACACTTCAAGTGCTTCATAAGTCACAACTGTGACGAATTTATTTCGCTCAAAGTCCAAAGATTGGTTTTTGTATATTATTTCTTCAACACCATTTATCATAGACATTGTCAGCCTATTGCTGATGTTACATACATAGATATAGATCAAAGTGTTCAGTATTAAATCAGTTATTTTTAAACTCTAATCAAAGAAATAAATGTTACATTTTTGATTTTTTTTAATCAAAGGAAGCTCATTTTAAAATGTTACATCAATTTCAATATAACATTTTAGCTATTTGAAATTTCAAAATGCTATTTTCCCCCAACAAAACATTTTTCTCTTTCTTTAAATCTCACATTTTTATGTATTTCAGCAGCATTACCACCACATTCCCACCTTTCAGTCGGGGTTCAGCCTTGTAGCACCAGCTCAACAGCTGCTACTCAATTTAGCCCAGTGGAAATCTTTTTACAACAATGTAAAAGCAATTTCAAAATCATACCAAGCTGTACAGTAACTAAATAAATGAAAGGACTTAAGACGGTTTATAAAACGTACAACAGCATTAAAACAGCTAAACAGGGTTGGGGGGGCCGGGGGGTGGGGGGGGTTGTTTATTGCTGAGCATCACAAGTCAAGATCCAGTGGCAGTAATATTAATCATCATTTGAAGCTCTGATAAGCTAAACAATCAATATAGAATATTTATAAAAGCAAATGTTTATTTGTTTAAATATAGAAAGTGAGAGAAGGCTCATTTAAAATAACATTGTTTTCAGTCTAGCTTCAGAGTGCACAGCGCCACCACTGTCATGTAATGTAATAAAAGCTTTCATTAGAAAAATGGAAATACAATTATTTGGGGAATAAAATTAACAATTTTTGGAATGAATAAAATTAAATTTTTGCACATAAGTTATTGCAGAAATTTGAATAATTCAATTTTACATATTTTTTCATGTCAAACTAGCTTACAGCTGTGTATTAATTATTGAATACTTGGAGTCTATAGTAAGAAAGAACTTCAATGCGAACTACAATGAGATTTGCATGAAAGGTTTCCACTCTCTTAACACTCCAAGCTCTTGATAGTTAAATCTTTTAAACCCACAATGGTTGTTTTTTTATATGGGAACTGGTTTGTGCACCTCTAGTCCTGAAGTGCAAGAGCTTTCTGCATCAGACGATGGGTCAGAGGAGAGTTTGGCCTCACGGCATCGCGCTCTGCCAGAAGACATCTGGGGAAATTCAGCACAAGACAGTGCAAAGACATGAACACAGATTCAAAGAGACTGCAGGCTGAGAGGCTAAGCTGATCAATAATGAAAGTATAACATGCTGTACAGACATGGATGTCAGTTACATAATAGGAGCATGAAAGCAGCTCGTGCTCTGTATGCAGATGGAAAGCAGTTAAAGAAAATCGGAGTGGACAGCAATTGCAACAAAACTATGTTGGAATTTCAGTGTTTCAGTGAATGAAAGATGGGGTTTTATTTCCCCTCGCACAATCTTCCGGCATATTCCCATTCAAAAACACACTGATACTGGGGGGAAAACACCCCAAAGCATGAAGCCTGAAATCCCTGCTGCTCCTTACCTTCCCAGCTTCTGGTGGTGCTTATTCTCCGATTTCATCGCAGCATGAATAAGCAGCTGATTAAACAGATCCCTCTGAAAACAACAATACACAAACACATTATTAGACACAAACCTCTTTCAGTTGTAAAAGGACATTCTGCATTTTGTGTTAGATTGTGTTACATTTTATGTAAACTGTGACGCCTTAGAGAACGGTTCTCAGAACAAAAATAACATAAAAGAGTTCATTATTCATACACTGGTGCACTGCACTCCACATGTTCACACGGTCTGGTATGTTCATAGATAGAAAGACTGCAGCTTTTCTGCACAACACTCCTAACCTCTGACCTGTTTTTACAGCATCAAGGATTTCACTTTTGCTCAAGAAAACAAAGTATGAGCAATGATATCCAAAGATAGTAAAGCCTCGAGGCTTAAACATTTTCAGCAGTTCACTAGGAGAGCTGCAGTTTGAAATGATTTTCTTTAACAGTTAATAAATTCTTTGAGACTTACCTGTGCATCACTGCCACCTATGTCTACCATGTGATAGCGTAAAGGGTATAGTAGCTCCACAGTTTGACCGTAGTTACCCTGGTTGTACTCCAGCATAGCCTGGCACATTGGTATCCCTATAGTCCCGGCCAGCTGATGCTGCTGATTGTCTCCTGGATCCCTGTGCAAGAAAAACACGGTTTTAAAAAAAGGAAACAACTTTTCTTATAAAAAGGAGCCAAAGATACAGAGTAACAAGTTAAAAACTGTTAATGCTGCATCTCAAAGAAGGCATCAGCATTAAATATTTTGTGAGAGTAGAAATCCAGGGATCTGGTTTGTCTTGCAAAAAGAAAATTAAAGCAAACATAAAGAACACATTCTGGAAAAAGACACTCTGTGGCTAGTTAGTTTATTTCTACATTTTTTGCTGACTTGTAAAGACACAGGAATATTTCCCTCTCCTTTATCTTTTGTGGTAGTTTCCCTTGTGGCAGGCTCTCCATGTGTGATAGCATATTGGTGTCTAAGTCTGCCCTCCTCACACAAATGGAGACAAACTGAACAGAAGCGAGCTCAGTGAAGTGCATCTAATATTATGTGAATTTAAACACTTGTTATGTCACTGTAAGTGCATTAAAAGCTTCAAGAAGTGTGAGTCCATCTGCAATGACTTCAGAGAATGACTCTCTTAGATTTGTCTTTGGAAAAAAAAAGTGCTGCTGTTGCACTTATCCAAACTTCTGCGGCCCAGTCTCCTCCCTACAGCAGTCAATCTAGAGGGAAAGCTGCAAAGACCTCTGAGAAGGATTCACTTCACTGTCCTTAAGCTTTCTCAGATTAGCAAATACTCTGAGTGACTGCCTCTGACTGTATAATTACCATATGGAAAAATATGGATTCGTTTAAACTATGCAATCCTCCAAAGACCCAGGTAATAAAAAGTAATATGCTAGATGTAATTGATGCATGCTGCGTTTGAACATGCATGCAGCTCGTCTAATACACTCAAAGTAAAGCTGCGATGAGGAGAAAATTACATTTTCTTACTTAACTCACTTTCAAAGAAATCCAACACGTCTTAAGTAATAGTGAAAGCACGACAGCTTTAAGGACTGGTTTTAAATGTGAGCTGTTCTGTGGTTTGTATGCTCGACGAAACGAAGAGCACAGGCCATTATAACCTCAGAGGCATCTGCTGCAGAGGGAAGCCCCTCTCTCTGACTGTATTCACACTCTATCTCACATCCTACGCTCAGTCTTGTCTCCATTTTACATAAGGCTTGTGTTGTTCTTATGTAAGCCTGACAGAGTGTTGAGGTGTGCAGTGAAGAGAAGAAATGGCACGAAACTTACTTCGCCAATTCCTGAAGGCCCTCCAGCAGACGCCGACTAGTCCCAGTCTCTTTAGCTCCCAGCGACACCATAAGGAAGTGAAGGTCATTAAACAAGGTCACGTGATCGTCAGTGTGAGGCCGAGTTACTTGGAGCAGCTCCTGCCAACGCTCCTTCACACACACTCCTGAAACATGCAGAAACACAAACACGCTAATACAGCTTGAAGGCTGCATAGTCAGCTGTAAAACAGAGCAGGAAGAAAATGTGGTCAGAGGTTCTGTTAATTACCTTAATTTCCAACAAAGCACTTTTGAGGTTCAAATTAATGAAGGATGGCAACTGAGATTATCTCTCCTCATTAGCAGTTTCACTCAACACCATACTGTCTTAAATTATCTTAAGTTATTTGTTCCAGTTGCCCATCAGCCCATTAGTAACACATTAGGAAATGTTGCAGCATTTTGCCAGCTGGCATCATTTTAAACATATTCTATGAGCACAAAAAAAAAATGCATTACTCCTGAATTTTAATCAGAGTGTGATGAGTGTCTGAGATGTATTTTTAGCATGCAGTTTGTTCTATATCTTACCGTCCATTTCCAATCTGTAAAGTAATGAGCAGGCATCTACAATGTCCAACATGGCTCCCGAGGCCTTGCAACGCCTGAAAACCTTAGTTGAACACAACACACTGTCATCACCATTCATTCTAATCACCAAAAGACATACAGACGTTTACATGCACTCGTCATGGGCATGAATGTCATGGTCATTTTGCTCTTTGTTCTTTTTCCAGGGTTTAACTAATTGTAGAGCATACATCTTTAAGGACTATAAAAAACAAGAACTGGGCCACATACATACATATACAGTATATAACTAATATTTGGTTAAATGTCACTTAATAAACCAGTTTCAAAGTGTGTTTAGGATCACTGACCCAATTGTGTATCCAAGTTTCAGCTGTCTAGCTGTTGACTTGAGGTAAAGAAGAAGTTGGAGGTAGTCCTTTAGTATGAACTGCAGGAAAACAGCCCCAGAGCTTGATGCTACCCCCACCTTGACTGACAGCTGGTAGCCTATTCTAACCTTTACTTCTCCAAACTTTCCTCGTCATTGTGGTCGAACAGCTCAATCTTTGTCTTGTCTGACCATAAAACTTTTCTCCACAAGGCTTGTCTCTGTGGGTTCAGTTCAGTTGTGCTTGAACTTTGCAGCAGGGGCTTTGTTTCTCGGTTCATAGCGATGCTTCACTGTGAACGCTCAGCCTGGTGTTCCAGCAGCTTCCTGTTCATGGCAGGATTTTTGATAGTTTGAGTCTTCTTCTAGACCTTAGCAAAGCTGTGACATACCTGAATAACTTTTACTTATGTACAATAGTTTTGAAGTTTGATGATCTTAGAATTTCCAGTTGTTTAGAAATGGCTCAGAGAGACCTTTCCAACTTGTGTGAATCTACACAAGTTCCTTGGACTTTCCCATTGCTCTGAGCATTGATCGATTCAGCGCGTGATGTCGAGCAAATAATTTGTATGCTGTAAGTTAACAGGTCTTCACCTTGTCAAATTACCAGACAATGTACGACCTTCAGTACCCCTTATTAATAGACTTAAGTGAGTGTATTTTTTTTTTTGACAACTTTATTTATAATTTTCCAATATGACAAAAGTACAGAAAAATATAACTCGAATTGTGATTACAAACACTGCCATTGTGAAACTGGTTACGCCAGTGGCAAACCAGTTGGATGCAGGAAAATGTGTAATCTATGGGCACATACAAAAAAACAAAAAAAAAAGTACTATCACGTGAACAAGGCAAAAAAAACAAAAACAAACGAACAGAAAAAAACAAAAAACAAAACCCACCAAAGAAAACAAAACAAACAAAAATAGAATAAAATAAATACATAAATAAAAGGGGGGGGGGGGGGCTGCATTGTGCGCAGTTCTGCAAACACCTCTTAAGTGAGTGTATTTAAATATTTGAGCCTGTACGTATGATTCTGACCTTTGATGGATTAGAAAAAAATCTAAACTAAAATCCAACTTTTAAGCCAAATTCTTGTTTTTAAATATTTAAAGGTGTATCCACCTAACACTTCAAAGAAAGTCAGCCAAGAATTACCATGACATTCGTGTCCATGATGACTGTACACAACGTCTGACCACGTTGTGTACAGTTCAGAGAAATTAAGTAAAGAAAAGAAAAAACGAGATGCTGAACTTTGCTGATGTGAATTTCAGAATTTCTTTTGCGTTCAAACTTTTAGCTGAGAAGTATTATTCTAAAGGTGCAGGACATCAAAGAGATGTACTTTCAAATTGTCTCTCTTATTTTTGGAGTATCACGAAATATAATCCGCTTTGGCTGTTGACACTGAAATGAGTGTGGGTGGTTCCTTGGCTCTGACATATGAATATGGATTTGACTTTCATTTTTGTTCACGCTTACCTTCTTGACTCACAACGAGCACATCAAACTGCATTAGTCTGCGTCTCTTGTGCAGTGTTGTGCAGTGGCGTATGCGTGACTCTGGAAGTTACTAAGAGTATGTACTCAGACAGCTATAGTATTAAAGTTTAGATGCAAACTTTCAACAGAAACCAACCTGAGTGTCGTATATTTGCAGAGCAGCTTCGTGTTGCCTCTGTGGAGGAGGTGAGGAAGACAAATTTGAATAACTTGAGCACTGAGAAATAGGCAACGTGGATAAATTGAGTTGCCCAAATGCAAACACAAATTAATCTTACAATATAATCAACCCCAGGCTTCAAATTACCTATGGGAGACAATATCATAAATACATTCTCCACAAACACTGTGACTGCCAGCTTTCCGCTTGGCTGAAAAACCCATTATCATCTTTACCTTCTCGATGAAAAATAGAGCCCAGTGCCAATAGTTATGACTGGCCAGCATGTCAGTTACCTGGAATTAAACATTACAGAGTTCAAATACTTTTCCCGGGGCTATTTGGATATGTAATATAATTCAGTCGTCTATGGAACAGATTACTTGTATGTGATTAATCAAAAACAGAAAAGAACAAAGTCATCGTACCTCCCAGTCTTTCTCTCTACTTTCCATGAACTTCAAGCCTTTATCCAACTCTGCCTTCATCTCACAAACATGGGCTACAGAGTGGACTGACCAAGCATCGTCGGGAGTTAGAGCGAGCCCCTTCACAAGAGAGTTTGCCGTTTTGAAGCAAGAAGAAGCGATGAACGTGTTGATAAGTAACTAGATCTAAAATGACCAATCCAAAATAACTGCATTCTAAACACTCAACATGATGCTCCCCAATCTTTTCAGCGACCCTCATATCATACTTTGTATGCATTACACGCTGAGTTTTGAAGGGTCTGCTGTTTATTCCTGTAGGTCTTTGACAGCAAATTACTTGCAGAGTTGAACTAACGAAATCAGAAAAGGGACCGAGAGTCCAAAACCCCCTGCTACAATAATGGCAACAGCTTGAATAACAGCAGAGAAGAAAATCTCACCTCCATGGCTACTTTCTCAGCCTGGTCATAGAAACGAGTTTCCAGGAGACCAAAGGAATATAGTCCATTCAGGTAGCTGAGAGCAGGTATGTGCACACGTACGTACACACAAAAACAAAGTAAACAAATAAATTTTAAAAAAAAGAAGATCTAATATGGCTCATTTCAGACAGTGAATTTACAAACGAGCTGCACCAATGCACAGCATACTGGAAATATTTATATTATTTCAAACTTTGAATCATGCAAAGCTACTCTGGCAGAGTGAAAGAACATCCTAACAGTTTGAAAGCATACATGCACACTTTAAACAAAAATACTAAGCACTGCACAACTACTTACTGTAAACAAGCCTCATTAGCTTACATGCTGTATGTTTTGCAGGTATGCATCCATACTGTCCCAATGCATGGCATCAATGTTTAGATTGACAAACAAAAAAAATCTCTGGTGACATTAAGCCGTCTTTTGTACCTGGACAAAGGCATGTGTGGTTTCCAGTGGGGAAGCACCCTGGCCACTGAGTCCCTCATTTGCATTTGGGCTCCCATGTAGAAATAAGCATCATGTGCAAACTTGAGGGCCAACATATCAGTTGGGTGGTCTAGCAGAATATCTTCCCATGCCTCACAGGCTTTCGGAAAATTTCTGCAAGACAAATGTGTCGGTTTAAAAAAGAAAAAAAGAGCGAGTTCAGGGAACGTTGATCGGTACCTGGAGAATCACAAATGTCAATATGCTTTGTGAGCAGATTAGAGGGACTTGGAAAGTATCGCAAAGACAATGCTGAGAGCCAAAATGGCTCCTCGATATTACAGTATAGCTGACTATACCCCGGGGAAATAAGACAATGAATATAAAATTCAAATATTACTTGCTGGACTGTGACTGAAATTTTACAGAAGAGCTTGGCAGACAATCTGTAGTAAGAGAGTGTATCACGTAAGGCCAGGCAAATAACTTAGGGAATGAATATCACCTGATAAAAAATAAATTAAAAAAACACTTGTACTTCTGTGTTATGTATAAAAAAAAAAAAACACAAGTTCAACCTATTTCTTCTGGCTCAATGAAACTCATTTCGACTCAGACTTCAACTACAGACCCCAGTGACAGATAAGATTAAATATGTAAGAGTCTCTCTTAGCATACAACTCTGAGAATGATTAAGTTACTTCATTTTAAAGTCATTACATCAGGATTTTGTACAGATTTATAACAGAAATATTTTTGATAGCGTTAAATAATTAACCCTTAAAATAATTTTGATAAAACCAGTTTTGTGCACATAAAAAAAAAAAAAAAACTGTTGCAGTGTGCAGGGCTCTTGGATAAGGGACGCTAAAACTAACCACATTTTATGCTTTTAAAAAATAAGTGTTTGTGTGCTGTCAATTATTGAGGTTTTTGTTTGATTGATTTTACATTTGTTATGCATTTCAATCATAAACATGCTTTTCAATCAGTTTCCTGTGAATTCACAACCACTTTGAACATTTAGAGAATTGGGTTTGCTGACTGATACAGGTTTCATATCGTCATCATGGGTTTATTGAGGCCTTCTGAGCAGGAAAACATTCAAAGATAAATTTGGCTCAAACACAACCCAATGAAGCACGGGCTGCTTTGTGATTGCGTCTCCTGCTGTGGCGGTCTGGCTCTGGACCTTACCCGTGTGAGAAGAGCTCCATGGCTTTGACATGGAGTCTCTCTCTGGAAGTGATGTCCTGGCTGTTGGCAAGTTCCACCGTCCTCCTCACAGCACTTGACAGACGCTCATCCAGCCTGGTGGAGCTTGTTGTTGCCACTAGCTCCAGGCCTGTACTTATCACATGCCCCATAACTACAGGAAAAACAAATAACAGCTGTCTTTTCTTTCTGGAGGTTTCTGTAGCTGCAGTTCTCATGGGGAACGAATCACATGCACTTGTAAAGTTTTGCCTTTGGACTTAAGTAAAATATTACAGGAGCTTCTTGGTTCCATTTCTGTTTATTTGCAGCATGAGATGAAGAATAAGAGTTGTTTAACTCCACTGTATGCCCCTGATACGAATAAGTGCAAGCAGCCAGCATTTTAAAGGGTGTCTATTGTCAGCAATGGTAAACTTGGAAGACCTCAAATTGTTTTTCTTATGTAACCAGACATTAGGATCAATCAATTCAATCAACGTGTGTGTTTACAGCAGCTAAACTAAAAAGCAGCTTGCAAGTTCTGAGGAGAATCAATAAGTGTTGAACTTGCACTGAGGAGAATCAATAAGTGTTGAACTTGCACTGAGGAGAATCAATAAGTGTTGAACTTGCACAAAGGAGGGTAGAGTCATTTGCATGAACAACAACTAAATGCTTGATCAGAGCTCAAACTGACAGCTGACAACTGAGGCCTCCCAGCTACACATAACACTGAAATAATCTGAAGTGACTGACCTCTAACATGTTTATTTAAAGAGTAGTAGCCACATTTAATTGTTTTTCCTTGCAGCGTATAAACTAATCAGACATCTCAGGGTTTCTTTAGTCTTATTTTGTTGTTTTCCTTATTTCCATATTTATCAGAAGCATAGTTAACCCCACATTTAGTTACCAAAATTTGGGTCAGCTGCCTGGACAGCAGAAATGCATCCTTCAATTCCTCCCAAGCTGTCATCGTTCCTCCACTTCACGTACTGGGGGGTTAAAACACAATTTAGATCTTAAACAGCCTGAAACACCCACGGTGTGCAAACTGCGTGTGCATGTGAAACAGGTGTTTTCGGGTGTTAAGTAGGCTACCTGCGTGAGTATGGCGTCATACATTTTACAAGCCTCATTACTGCTGGTGGACAATGTAAGCCCCTCCGCCCTCCATGCCTGCAAGAAACGGGAACATAATGGTGCAGACGTTAATGCTGGGTTTCAGTGTGTAAGCCGTTTGCATGACAAACATGCTGTTGTCTCGTCGGCTTGAGCAACCTGAGGTTAAAGATTCATCGAGTAAAGGCAGCCAATTTCATTTCAGTGTTAGCCTAAATAAATCTACTTGTTATTGTAAAAGTTCCGGACACTTATCAACAGTGGACATGTAACTTATCGAGGTTTGCCTGCTTTATGCCCCTGCATGAATATTTTTCTGTAAACTAACAGTTTTATCCTTTTTTCACTTTAAATATACATATCTCAATAATACAAACTATGTTTCTCAATCCTTACTGCCACTTAGTTATTGCAACAAATAAAGAGAAAGTGTCGCTTTCTGTTCTTCATCCTTCTTTAAAGTTTCTTTCTCTCTCCGAGTCACTGACCTGGCAGTCCCTGAAGCTTGAGGAAATCATTTCGAAATCTTCAGCTTCTCCACCTACACGGAAAAAAAAACCAAAACCTGCTGGTGGGTCAACTTCTCGGTCAATAAAAAAAGAAAAACGGGCCGGAAGTTTGTCCCTCCGTTGACACTCTTTCAAAATAAGTGCACGAGTAGCGTTTAGAAAGTCTACGTCAGAATGTTTTCCGAAAGCATGCGCTTTATTTTGTTAACTGACCTGCTATTTACGAGTCCACAAGATTATTTAATGTTAAAAACATTTTCCCCACATTCCGTTTGCTTTACTTAAAGAACCTGCTGTCGTTATCGGTTATGGAGGAGAAACTATCCTCGGTGGCTACAAGAATTATCAGACGGGGAGTCTTAATAATGTTGTAGGATTTATCTTGGCTTTTGCTTGAGAAATTAAATTTTTCACAGATGACAGGACCATTCAACAGGCAGGGGGCATCAAACGTATTAAATGTACAATTCTGGGTTTTTGATGTCTGACACCAAGGCACTAAAAATCTATTTTCCCCACCTCTGCTGAGAAGATTACATTTCAGCCCCCACCCTCTTTATTCTCCCTCATGCAAGTCCCCCAATTTCATGGAAGCGCAGCAAAAAAATATCAGGTAATTTTAAGATGCCTGGGTTCCATCACAGTGCCCGCTACAGCTTCTTTGGCAAGTTAAAAGGCAGGTAGAAGTTAAGATTGAAGTTAAATGCGTTTCAAAATATACAGGAAAAGCACAGATAATACCATATGAACAGTATTCTACTACTTCTTTAAATCTATGCAGTCCCACCACATTATATAGCCTGCCTATTTGCATTTAGGAATTAATTCCTTTCTGCTACTGTACTTTGTGTTCTCGGTAGAAAGCCTCCGCTAATCCTTTATTAAGCCTGGGCTTGTAATGAAAGCAGAGAAAAAGTCACAGTAACATCTCAGGCTGGCTAAGGTGGAATGAAAGGTTTAAAAATAATAATCTCTTGCTCATAACTATAAGACCTTCAATTAAAAAGTTTGATTTTAGAGGACAAACACGTAAAAGAACTGCATCGTTTATTGCCGTCTTCAGCATACATCCAACACCCCTATGAATTTTAGCTACATGAAGCATTTACATTACAAGTCGTTTGTCGACAGAGTAGTTTTAAAAATTAGGATTCACTTTCTTTACATATGATACAATTTGCACAGGTTAATAAATATCAATACAATCATGTCAACCTTGGAACACACAATCTAAAACAACAGCCCATAAAATTGTGTAATATTCACAGCTCCAAACAAGTCATAAATATAGCCTCTGACATTTCTACACTGTAAAACAGTGCCCACCTGGATTTGTACAATTGGCAAAGAGGCCTACTAGTCCGCCAAGGATGTCCAACGGATAAACCAAACCAATATTCTCATTCAATGTAGCTTGTGCAGTTCTTTAGGGTCCCATTTATGTGTAGTTTGGGGACCTGCTGTAGAAAAGTGTTGTTTTAAAAAAAGAGCTCCAGTGGAACACACAGATGTGATTATTGGATACCTCAAAAAAATCTAAACAAAAAACAAAACTTAAGTTTATAGAATGGAAATGAAAAGGCATCTTTTTCAAAGCTAAAGTATTAACACTGCAGTATATAGTTGTGTAGTGTTCTCTCTTCCCCACAGTAAGTCCTCCCATACTAACAACAGTAACATCAGGTCGTTAGTAACATCCCATTGTTAATACAGTCTATCCCGAGGATTGTTTCTACTGTTTAACAAAGCAGGAACCAAAATGTGAACAAATACTTGTAAACGTTAACGGTCAGTGTGATACACAGCCAATGAGAGCTCACAGAGAGGCCCATCATCATCATCAACTCATGTGAAATGCTTAAATATTTGCATCCAAGTCTTCTATGTGCCTGAAGCCATAATTCCTGACATGCAGCGGCATGTATGCGAGATACAAAAGAGATATGCGAGATAATGAGATTCTGGGCACTCTCCTGTGAATACAAATAAAATTAAAACAAAACCATTTTTTTTAACTGTTAAAAGCAAAACATGGTAATAAATACATAAACATGGACATATTTAATGGATTCATAGTGGTGACAGACTCTGCAGGGGGAAAGGAAAGAAAACAACAACAACCCCGGAGCGTTTTATGATGCATTTGTGGTTTCTGAAGGATGCTGATGTGAGTTTGTCACTAGGGAGAAAAAAAGGCAGCTTCAGCAGAGTCCGTTCTACAGTCGGACTGAAAAGAGCGAGCTAGGAGACCTTGCTCTGACATTTAAAACACACCTCTGCAGCACTAAGACCGAGGACCCTCATCTACTGAAAATGGGACTCGATTATACCCCCTCCCATTTTTGTTTTTACAATTCCTGTACATCAGCAGGACCAATCTTCATTCTTCCCTTTAAATAGTGGAGAACAAAGTCTTTAAACGCTCTCCTAACCCCCCGCCACAATTTTCAAGGTTGAGATGTTAAAGTTGTGAATATACACACCACGTCTCCACCCACAGACTGAGACAGCAAGCATAACTGCAAAGTGATTAACATGTACTGCCTTTGGGCAGGGGATATGTAAACGCTGCAGACTGCTCCAACATCACAGGCAGCCGTAGTGTACATATTATGTTGTTGGGGTTCTTCACACATTGGCTGCTCTAGGTGTGACAGTTTTAGGCCAAATGCCTGTGTCAAAGTTCAGCAGATATATCCACATCAAAGACGCCCACGTGAGACTGAGACCGCCTACGAGCAGTCGAAAACTTGAAATGATTCCCCTCACATCAAGCCCAGTTGAGGTTAAAGCCTTTAGAGAGCATAACAGCCTCCAGGTCCTTGTCTTCCTCCTTCTCTCGAAGTCTCTGCTCCTCCAGGAGAGCAACCAGGGCATCTCGTTGCTCCACCACTTCCAACATCTCATTCAGGATCTGCTTCTCCTCAGCCAGTTCCTTCTCAGATTTCAGGTGGTCTGAAAGAAGCCCGTGCAAATTTGAAAACAAAGAGACGTTATGCAGATATGAACGCTGGGAGCTCATTTGTATAGCCCGTCAGCTAATTTGCATTCGAGCGTTCACCTTCCACGGCCATCCGTTCCCTGAGTTCCTGCTGCAGTCGGCTCTGTCTGTCCTCCAGCTCCAACTCTCTGGCACTTGGGGACAGAAAGTAAGAAGGGAGACTGGCTAAGTTAGTGTCACTAATAAGCTATAGCTTTCGACATCTACATTATTCATCAGACTATTCATTTATCTATGTAGCATTTCATTAAAGAATATACTATCTGGCTGGAAAAAAAGATGGGCTATTAATCTAAAAGCTTTTGGTAAGCAATGATGAGATGATACTGGATAATTTAAGGGCCAAAATTAAAGCAGTAAAGTTGGTTTTCCTACATTTTTCTAAATGTATTGAAAAAGCAGTCACATATCAGCAGATGAAAAATAAGTGACTTCATAGCAGGGGAATCAACATCACACTCATAATATTACTATTTATAAAAGAAGGAGGTAATAAATCTCTGCTTCTGTCAAGAGAAACATAACTTATAAGCCTTAAGAAAGACATTATATTACATATTTAGGCATTTATGATATTACACTTATAAAGTAATCTGACGCTGGAATGCATTTTGATCACCTGGCAACCTTCGGGAAGACTGGCTGCAACTTTTGGTTTCTTTAACCCAACTTAAGGGTAAAAATAAACATTTATGACAACATATGTGCAACTGGACTCATTCACTTTATAGATGCATCTTGTTAACCTATGAAAATGAGATGCTAACTTAGCACACCACCCTCTCATCCATGCACGGTCACTTCTGAAAAGAAGGATCCCTTTAAAACTGTAGTTCCCGAACCAGCTGGTGAGAATACAGTGACGTGGTCTGTTAATTACAAACCTATAATTCTTACTCAGGCTTGATTTGTTTATTATTCTGGTCACTGCTCTGAAGTTTCTCACCAACTACTGAAAACTATCAGAGTCCAAGGAATTCAAGAATCATCGCGATCGATGATGTCTGGTCATGGCCCCGTTGTATTATCCACTTACTATAAATCACTTTATAAGACGTACCCTTAAAATTAACCACTGAATTCACCTCATCTCAGCCAACTACTGACATTTTCTAAAGATCAGTTTTCCATCTGTACAGTGCACATTAGTGAAATTTGCCATCATACATGTACCTACATAAAAAGAAGAAGCTAACATATGAACCAGTGACAACCAAGTTTTGCATCTTGGACATTAAAAGGATCCAATCAGCTAACACATTTGGGGGTTTTTCCAGTGCACCTTTAAAGGGATGTACTTACAATATCATGAGTTCGGACTCGTAGCGGACTAGGGCATTTTTCTCCTGCACCAGCTTGAACCACTCTTGCATTAGTTTAGGATCGTCTTTCTTACCCATACCTGGATGGAAGGAGGAAGCACAGAGCAGCAGTGAGACTCCAGGTGGCTGCGGCACGACACTCATGTCACAGAGACGAGGACTGACACAGGCAATGCAATGACAGCCAAGCCAGGATGTCCTTACAGAGGGATGGTGAGGTGGAAGAATGGATTCGACATCGACGTGATTGGCTGTGCCATACCTAACGATGGCACTCAGAAGGTGAGGAGGAGCTACAGGACTCAAATTTGGCATGTGTGCACATAGAAACACACACAATCCACATACAAACACATACAGACAATACCTGTTGTTGTGAAGCTGAGAGTTTGTGTTACCCAGTTTGGTCCTTTCGACAGACGTAGCTACTTTCTGAGCAACTCCTATATGTTTTTTTGCAAGTGTGAGTAATAATAAAAAATTCACAAGTCTACCAATCAATAGCTAAGATATTAGAGAGAAATAAATCCAAGGACCTATGGAAATATTTCATCTTCCCCTGTCCACATATTGACCGACCAGCTGAAATGAAATCCTTTCAGATCCTATTCATGCTCGGTGGTTTTATGGGTACTTTATCCTCATGTTATAGGGGGACTTATCACTGTGACCAGTAGAGAAGTTCCCTCTATTCATCCTGCCACAGAGACGAGCATATTTAGTGCTGCTGGCATCATGCATTGCAGTCAGAGCGCAGAGCAGCTGCACACTTCTCCTGCAGTCCCACTTGACTATGCAGAGAAGACCAGTGTATGGGGCATGCTTAGGGAAGGTCTGCTGCTGGGGCGATGCACCCTTTCATTTATCTGACTGCAGCAGGTGGAGCCAAGCGGTCTTGATGAAACACCAGAAGGCGAACCTTGATGCAGCGTGACATACTTAGCTGGGGAAGAGGAGGCTCTTGCACAACGAAAAGAAAAAACATTGTACACACATAAATAGCATGGCTGTAGTCTCGGGCACTGGCTGCTGCTAATTGACAGACAAGGGACAGAGAGAGAGGCAGAGGTGGAGGAGAGCTGCTCACACTTAGAGCAATGCAACATGAGAAGACAAAAACACGAAGCCTGATTTACCAGACCTATTCTACAATGGGAGCTTTTCTTCTTCCTTAACTACTTCTGTCTGTTCCACTGACACCACCCTTCAGCCAAGGCTCCCATCACAAAAGAAACAAGGACAAAAACAACATGCCTTTCTTTTTGGGGGGGATTTTTTTCTCTTCACATGGATTGAAAGCTTCACTGACCGAACCACGTGGCCCACTCATTTTTAAGACTTACATAAGGCTGGAATTTTACAACAAATCATCACACCATGCAAGTTTCTTGCTGACAGGCCAGTCAGGTGTCAGGTGGTCATTGCTCAGTTTGAACATTTTATGATTGCATGACATTGTAAAGATTTTATCAAAGGATAAGCCAGAAAATCCAACCAAAACATGCTGCTGATTAGAGTCACGCTGTGGCTGAGTAGTTACTAAGTTACTGCAGTAGTACTTAGATGGTCTAAACTTTCTACATTATTGTATTAAAATAGGTTGAAAGGTGATTTCTTTATTTAAAAATGAAAAATGCACCACAGTCTTCAATATTCTGTTTTTCTGATATGGCATTTTCTGAAAATGAGCATTACACAGGAAAGACATAATCCATTACGGCTAGCAAAGAAGTATGCTAAGCTAAATCTTGATATTAAATTACTCCCACAGTAAAACACCTGTTCAGGACTTGAGGGACCCCCCTAGTAGGAGCAGAGATGTGTTCTGGTAAACTATCCACAATGATATACAGCGGTCCCTCGTTTATCGCAGGAGTTACGTTCTAAAAATAACCCGTGACAGGTGAAATCCACGAAGTAGCCAACTTTATTTTTTTACAATTATTATAGATGTTTTAAGGCTGTAAAACCCTTCACTACACACTTTATACACTTTTCTGAGACAGGCGTGGACCTTTTCACACTTTTCTCTCTTGTTTAAACTCTCACAGTTCAAACCTTCGTAGAAAAATAAGTCCAGTATTAAAGAAAGAAACCAAAGGCAACCGCGGTTGCCTTTGATGTTGCAAAACGTTTCATCGACATTGTTGCGTTTGTTGGGGAGAAAACAAACATACCGTACGGCACTCCAGAGACACGCTGCTAGCGATCGAAGATTTATGTACATTTGATAAGCTGAACGCGTTCTGTACTGTACAGGAGACACAGCACGAGATTGATTGACAATGGTCTACAGCCAATCAGGACGCAGAAGACAATACGCTGGAAAAAAACAAAAAACAAACATGCAAAATTGAACCCAAAAAATCTGTAAAACAGCGAGGCTTCGAAAAGTGCACGGCGTTACAGCGAGGGACCACTGTATACTTCTAACAAAATTATTTTTCCCCAACATCAGCTTCAGCGTGATGAGCTCCTTCATATTCTGGAGAAACCTACTGAGCCTAATGTCACACAAACAGTTAGGAAAAGCTGGGAGGACAAAGGGGGGGGGGGACCAACGACGTAGCCCATTTCTGGAGATCCTTACGCTTGCAGGTAACCTGCCACAACTGGCGGCAGATGCAGCGAGGTTATGTTACCTTCAGGGGAACAGCAGGGGCAGAAGGAGAGCGGTCTTCGGCGAGGCATCCCCACAAAGGGCTCAACTTCCACAAGACAGAGGGGAAAGAGCGTGAGGGAGTGACGCAGGTGGGCACATTAGGAGGGGGAGGTAAGAAACAGTAAGAATGGAGGAAATAATGTGGGAGGAAAAAAAAAACAGACATGACAGAGGCAAAGAGAAGAGGACAAAGAGGGTGCAGGAGGAAGGGGAAGGAGAGGTTTGAGGTGAGGAAGAAAATATCAAAGAGAAAAATCAACAGGGGACAGGAGCACTGCGATAGGGAGCAGACAAATCACCTAGAGAGAGGAGGTGGGAAGAGATCAGCTGTGTGGTGTGAGAAATGAAAAATATGGGATAAAATAAGAACAGAAAACAAGAGGGGGGAAATCTAGAGCATAGAAGAGAAAATAATCCTGTTTGATCTTGCAAGTGTAGTTCTTCTCATGATCTTTCAATTAGGTAAAAGCACCCTACATCTGTGCGCTACACACCACGCACATAGCCAGTGGTTATATATAAATGATTTATTCCCATTATAAAACCCATTACTGCTCATCAATCCATCCCACTCGCAGACGCAGATAATGGCTTCATCTTTAAAGTGCTGCTTCTTGTACACGTTACATGTTTAGACCACTCTGCATAATTTGTTGCCGGTTTGGCGACTTCTGAAGTTTAGCTTCTTCTCAAGTGCAAATTAGGATTTTTTTCTTCTTCTTATTTGCATCCACTAAAAAGATTTTCTCAAAACGTAAGATTACAGATAGGCGTTTATTAAGTAACTTCCACTAAAATATAGACTAGAAAATATGTGTAATGTAAGGCACATTTCACTTAAAATGGAGCAAATATGCAGGATCTTCTATAGTAAGGGCTCATACTCGAGTAAAAAAAAAAGATTTTTCAGGTTGGAAGGTGAGGAGGCGTGAGAATGAAATGCTCAATACGTGCTACAAGGGACTATCACAGAAAAGAAGGAAAAATTGCAACTTAAAAAGACCGAGGCCCTAATAAAATGTTTATGGCTTCCCCAAATCATCCAAATGTGCTTATGGATTGTGTCGTTTGTTCAATGAATCTTCATCTATGCTCATAATTATTAAAGTTGATTATTACATTTCTAAGTAAAGTTAATAAAAATAGCAGAAAGAAGAAGGGGGAAATTACCTGGCTTTAATATTAGATTTTTCCTCTTTTGTTTTTTCCTTGCAGGTCTCATCTGCTAGCACAAACCGTATAAGCCACTATTCAGTGTAAGCGCCACAGTTCTTCATCACCCACCAAACACGATAAGCAGGACGGAGGACTAATGGAAAATTATCAGGAAGCTAAAAGCGTTTTTTTGTGACACATCCAGCCCAAAACATTCAACAAACCCAAAACAGTTTCAGGTTCATACATTTGAATTAGCTCAGAAAGAACAAATAAAACCAGCTGGATTGGAAGTGATGAAACACCATGCCTCCTGTTAGACTTCTGGGCAACCAATTAGAAGGGGAAACTCGGACGCTTGCAGAGTGACCTTTGTGCCAAAACAAAATGACTCTGCACAATCTTCTTTTTGATGAGTGCCGACAACCAGCGACACAAAAGCACAGAGAAGCCCTGCATAAAGAAATGCTCATTTTTCTCCCTCGTGCTGAGAAACTCCATTTATGCTAAATAACTAAAAATCAAACACGTGTTTCTCACAAACCGAATTCACAGCAGACGTGAGGTGAAAAAGATGCATTCCTCTCATACTCGAGTCTAAAGGAGAACAGTGGACACGACGAGACGTTTCAGCCAGACACAGTCAACGCGTTAAACAGTTTTCCAGCCGCAGCTTATACACAGCGGCTAATGTTTTAAGATTACAGCACTACCCATTAGTGCACACACACATACACACACACACAAACACTTTGGGGAGTTATGCAACTGAGCAGGTATGAGAAAGATTGCTGGGACTACAGTGCAGAACTACAGCAGGACAGAGTTCTGAGGCGAAGCTAAGAGCCAGGCTAGGAGTTTAGTATTAGTCAAACCAGGGTGGGTCACAGGTTACACATGTGTGTGGTCGGCAGGTGTCCGAGGTTTGTCCATCTTCCATCACACTCTAGCTCCAATGTGCAAGATCGGAACATGACTAGATGAGATGAGTTGACTCAAAAGTGTCACAAACGCGATATCTTTAGATGTAATGTGACAGTTGACAATAAAAACACAGAAATAAGACAGAGATTTTTTTTTTTTTAATATCTTTCTTGAAATACAAGGCTGGGATTTCTTTTCTCTTATTGTTAAAATTAGGAAAGCCAAAGCTCTTTCAGTTCATCTACAAACTGCGTTGCTTCAAACATGTTTTCCTTCCAGCTAATGGTGTAAAAGAGGACAACTGACAAAGATCGATTTAGAAATTTGCACTAGAAATGAAAATAGAGACCCTGTGCATGCAATATTACGAATCTCACATGTACCAATTAAAAAAAAGAGATGATTTACTGAAAAAAGGTCATTAGTTTAAAACAAATACAGACATTAATCTGTTTTACAGTTGTCCTGTATGTCTCCCATAAAAATAACACTGAATATATCGATGTAGGAATATGAGAAGACAGCAGGATCAGTGCATTGGTGGTTTTGGTCTTCTCATGAACAGAATATTCAACGTTCCCAGCCTTTAAGTAGAACTCTGTACTTTTCTCGGTTCCCCATCTCAGCTGGCCTGCTGCTACTCGCCAGGATTTTATTTGATGAACAGTATATTATTCTATCTGCTAAATTAAACGTTTTAATGAATATGCAACAGAAGACCAGAACTTTAATGTGCAGCAAAAGCATGAATGCATACTGCTGCTCTAATATCACTCTTTGCATTGCGTCGCCGTTTGCATCAGTGCTGCACCAAACAGTCTACGTGCAGCAGAGTGACAAATAAAAGTTACTTATTAATTCGTTCATTCATCATTCATAAGTTTATAGAGATCAAAGACAATCTTAAGAGAACAGCACGAGGCCAAGTGTCTGATCTCCGTTTGATGTAAAGAGTGTCTGAACTACAAACCCAGTAAAGGAGAAAGCGAGGGGAGGGAGGGAGGGTAAAGGAGCAGAGAGCATCGCAGTGGCTTAAAGCCAGCCAGCCAATCACGGCGGATATGAGGGGTACAAAGCTCAAGTAGTAACAGGGAGGAGGAAGGACAGATTGGGTTAGCCATTAGGTTAGTTTTAAAGCGACAGATGTGAAATACATACCGCCCAGATGCAAGTCCAGGATTTCACTGTAATTAGAATCTCCCCAATAGTCTACAACGACAGGGATATATTAGAGATAGGAGTTACTTAACACAGCCCCAAACTAGGCACACAAACACGCACACACTGAAATCTCCAACAAAAGCAAGTCATGCATGTTCTCTGAAACATACAGACACACACAGAGTCCATCAGTACTCACCACAATTCAAATGCAGTCATTTTGTGCAACAGAATATTTCCAATGATGATAATAAAAGACTGCTGCATAGATTTGGTGTGTTGCCGTTTGCTGGGCTATTCTGCATATTTGCTCTGTTTTGTGTGTGTGTGTGTGTGTGTGTGTGTGTGTGTGTGTGTGTGTGTGTGTGTGTGTGTGTGTGTGTGTCTCGACGTGTTGAGGAAATTGCTTCATTTTTATGTGTATTGATTTGAGCAGAAAAGAAGAACTAGCTCTCCACTTATGTACAATTAAATCTACATGTGCTGAGATCTTTGGGTGGAGCAGATAAGCTGTTGTGCATTCCGAAAGCAGCAAAAAAATAAGTAAATTGAAAAAAAGATAAGACAAGATCTCAAGAAATATCTGTATCAAGTCATCCAACCACAGCAAATATTTGCAGAAATGATTCCAATAACAAAGTTGTCGGGCTGCAAACCAATCCGAATTTGATTTCTTACATTCTGATTGCATTTAGGAAATCTAACGTGATCCGAGTATTGACTGGAGAGGCGGTGAGAGAGACGAAACACATCCAGAATGAGCAGACACCAATCTATGTCGGGGAGGGGGACACACGCATTCTCCTCGTTTGCATGCAGCTTGGACTGATGATGGCAGACACGTTATGAACGAACACATATCGACATGTTCGGAGATGGAGAACTGTTGCAGTGTGTCACCACAGATGGACCCTACGTAACAGTTTCATGTGTGGTTAATTAAAAGGAAAGGGAGAAAAAAAATTAAGAAAACTACAGTAAAATCTAATACCTGATCTTCTTTTGTGCTGTTTGGGTAATGTACAAGTACCTTTATACAATCCTTTAAGAGAGTAGAGTATTAACACGTTAAAACATACTCAAACAGCAAACTGGATAAACAGCCGATGGTAAAGTAAAACAGTCATTTGGTCGGCGAGAAAAGGGACCGACTGAAATTAATGCTCCGCGTGTCTAGATGCATGCATTTGCATGATTAAAGTTTTCATTTCATTCCATTAACTTCACCATAAAGTGCACTAGGCTGGAATATCATTTCAGTGCTGCAAAGTCAACCTTCGTACTTTATCCTCATGCAAATCTACATCATGTAAATATTATATTATTACTACTGAGCACAATTCATGCTTAGAAAAAATTGTGCTGCTCTCAAAGAAATTATTTATTTCTCATTTCGGAAGTATATCGTCTGTGATAGTCCCTTGTCAGAAACAATTCGGGATTATTACTTTGGAGAAATAAATGTGTTTTTCCTGCATACGAAATCATGTGCTGAATTATGCTTCGGCACAAGTGAATAAATGGTAAACGCACACAGTGATTTCAGCACAATCAAATGAGCGCAGAGGGACAGGTTTGCTGAGTTACGTAACCCTGACGGTTGTTATTACTATTCCCTTTGGAGCTCTAGAAAACTCTGAACTCATATCGTGTAAAGATAAAACGCGGCCTCTGGTGAGCAGCTTTCATGACCAAGATCTTACGTCAAATTTATGGCAAAGTACTTGTAAAACATTAACAAGTGAGGTGTCTAATACGCGATATTAAAAATGCACGCGCACATAGGAAGCCAAACTGAATGAAAAAAAATCGATATATGCAAGTATGACTGACGAGGAATTACCTGCTTCTCCTCTCAAAGCTTTCTCCACAGCTACGCCCCTCTCTTCCAGCTGCCTCTGCTTCTCCTCCACCTGCTCCAACTGCCTCTGGATGATCTGAGGAGACGATCAGCAGCAGAGGCACATCAGTATCATAAATGCACAGGGTGATAACTAACTACCAGTAATTAGAAATCCCCCCTAAACTCCCACAGGGAACACTCAGTCGATGCGGCTGTTTACTCTGTTGAAATGTCAGAAGTGGCAACGACAACTATATTTAACGCCTGCAGCCACACAGGACATTTGTATTAATTTGTCAAAAACCCCAAGAAAACGTGCAGATTTCAGTCGCTTGTCATCTTCTCTGTGTCTTGATTTGAAGTTGTTTTTTTGTTTTAATTGGAAACTTTTGATGCTTTATAGCACACAAATTGTGTGAAAAGGTTTTTTCCCCCCTCTCGAATCTCCTGTAACAGCTTCTGTCAGGTCTTGGGTTTATCTGTGCCACACAGAATTGGGAGCTGAAATAGAAGAAGTCCTGTGGGGTCCTGCAAATAGCCAGTAAAGGGAAGCAAAACTGAGGCCAGCAAATGACAGCTCCAGGAGAAAGGAGAGCTTAGTGCTGAGTCAGGGGAACGGGAGTCTGACTGCAGTTACAACATCAATCACCATGGATGAATCTGGCCTCAGTTCAAAACATTAGGAGTGACCAAATGGTAAAGAGCACCAGGGGAAGAATGCAGGAAACTGAATTCCCAAATTATATTAGGAAAGCAGTCTTTAAAAGAAGAAAGGACAAACCTGGGCTCTGTGGAGCCGCTTCAGTTCCTCCTGCTTGGCCTGTCGTCGTGCAGCTTTTTGGACTCGACGCGTCAGCTTGGCATTAAGCTCTTCCTCCGTGTAGGTTTTCTGTGTGGAATAACAAAACGTAAATCAGAAAAGTCTCATCCACAAGGTCCTAATGTGTGTAGGTGGCTCCATGAGGTGCTGAGCACTCAGACAAGCTGAGGAGGGGAACTTTCTGGATCTTCTAACAGGGCGAGGAGATAACAGGAAAGTGGCTAATGCTATTTAAAGCTTCATCGGTCATCTACGGGACTCTCGGGGGCTAGAAAAGTTATGCTTGCATAAAACACAGTGTGAAACATACTTCATATAAACTTTGCTGCAAGCTCTGTTATAATCCTCCACAATAGATAATACATATGTGAGAAAAAACAGAGATGTTTCCGCTGTAAGCTGACATGGATGAGCATTTAAGCTAGCGCAAAACGGCAGAAAGAGAAAACATGAATGAAAACATGTGAAAAGGTCCTCCAGTAGCCAGACTGGAGTAAATACAGAGCCGCAGTGACAGATTAATCTCATAACAGCCTGGGGTGTCAACAGATGCAGAGGTATCACGGTGACCAGAAAAGAGAGCGCTATTGGAAACGTCGTGTTATAACAGAGTGGATATTCAGCAGTCAGTGAGCGAGCGTTGCTGTCCAACTGTCGCATGCATCCAGACAGAACAACGATTAGCTTTAGGCCAGGCCTACGCAGGGTGTTATGAAAGTAAACTGGCACGTGTGCAGGAAGACGAGACGGGGTGCAGGAGGGTTATCAGCGGGAATGTATGTAATACTACCTTTGTGGCATACGATCTCTTGAACGCCAGTGCGTGAGGGACATAAACAGACTTGGGGCAGACGAAACATAAAAGGGAGGAAACAAACATGATACAGATGATATGATTAAATGGGTTAATGATTATGTTAAATAAACAAAAGTAAAATAAACAGAACAGTGAGTCACAGTCTAGTTGGTACAATCAAAACAGGCAACGTTAATATCACAAAAAAGACAAGGTGGAATGAAATAGTTAAAGATCTACATTAACTACAAAATTGTGACACTAACCAAGAAACTCAAGTGTAAAATGTTTTATGATGAGATGTTGTGTCCAATACTACAACTATGACGCTTGTGTCTTGTCTAGTATTCACAGATCTGAAAGGGATGGGGACAAAAAAAAAAAGAGACTACTCTATAGATTTCTCAGGGGCTCTCACTGACTCACACATGGCTGAGAGGCATGATACAACTTAAAACTCCTGTTACTGTAGCCGTATGAAGTGAATAATTCAGATCAATAATCGTTACAAAGAAGAAAACGACATTCATCAAACGACAACGAGCCACAACATCAAAACCACAGACGGGTGAAGCGGTTAGCACCGCGGCATAGACACCATGATGCAAAGCAATGTCCTGCAGGTTTTAGATCTCACCCTGGGTCAACACACCTGAATCAAATGATTAGTTCATTACCAGGCCTCTGGAGAACATCAAGACATGTTGAGGAGGTCTTTTAGCCATTTAAATCAGCTGTGATGGATCAAGGATACATCTAAAACTTTTCCATGGCTGTATCCCAATTCAGGGTCTGCAGCCTTAAAGGCCGCATTTTATGGCCGATTACGTCACAGCGACGTGGCAAAGGATTTCCCAATTCGAAGGCTGCTTGAAATGCGGCCCTCAGATGCGTCCTTCATTTCCCTGAATTTTAAGGCTGTGGCGGTGTAGACTTCGTGGCCCAACATATCCCAGAATGCATAGCGCGGCGGTGGGTGTGGATAATTTTGCCGAAGAAAAAAAAAACGGCGGATGAGGGGCGCCCGAAGAGTAAACTTTAAGTACTGAATATTATGTCACTTATTTATGTGCAAATGTTTAATAACGAAGAACATTAAACATTCCTGTTGGCCACATGTCGACAAAGTTATGTGACGTTAGTGACGTTTGTACTAACTTGGTTTTAAAGCCTTTACTTTAAAATATACGCCGTTCAATAGCTGAGCTTAATCCTACAGAGAATAATCAAAGCTCGTGTAGAAACAAACAAATGAACAAAAGATTTTCTCCTTCATCTCTGTCAAACACAGCTGTATGAAACGTTTCCAGCTGTTAGTATCATGGTTGCTAGGCAACCTGGGCAGCGCAACAGACCGTCCCATTACACAAGCCTCGCACTTCCGGCCTTACGCGGCCCTTGAGGATCGTTGAGGCTGCGTACTTTAAGGCTGCAGATCCTGAATTGGGATACAGCCCATCAAGACATGTTGAGCAGATCATTTAGCCTTTAGATCAGCTGTGTTGGATCAAGGATGCATCTAAAACCTGCAGGACACCGGCCCTGAGGTCTGGTGTCCTGAAACTTTTCCATGTGTCCTGGTTGCAACACACCTGAATACATTTCGTAGGTCATTAGCAAGACTAGCCACGCCCTGAGTGGGGGAAAATCGACGCAGGTGTCCACAGGCTTTAGTGTTGTGGCTGATTTATGTACACGTTTCCAAAATATACACAAACAAAAGAGAATAGGAGTACATCTGAGCTTCATGCCTCTGGCCCTGAGCACGATTCTATCTATTTAAAACCACCAGAAACACACACAGACTCGGCAGCAGTGGCAAATATAATGCTGAATTTCAGCCATAAATGCAATGAGTGCAAATGGATTCCAATAAAAGAGCTCATGTTCTAAAATTTAATGATAGCAAAGATTTATCTGGGGTTTGCTTGCAAAGCCACCGGCACGTTATATGAACTTTAACTAAAAGATTGGTGATGCTAAATGGCATTATTCAGAAAGATGACACTTTCTGAAATTCAAAATTATGTAACCCCTGCTGCACAATACCTCCTCGTCGTCTTTCTCCATTTCTCGCTTAACCTCCTTCTCCTGTCCCCTTTTTTTATGCCTCTCTTTCACCCCCCTTTTTTCCTTCAACTCCCTCCTCCTCTCCTTTTCCAGTGTCTCTTCCTTTATTGCCTCCTTCTGCATGCCTGATACTAGGTCAAAGATGTCCACATGCCTCTAGGAGTGGAAGAGATTATATAAAGAAAAACATTTTCGAGAGGAAGCAAAACAGAAACTGGTACAGCGGATGTCGTGATGATATGTATAGCCTTGCAAAGCCAGACTGCACGAGTTTCATTCACAACAGTTTGATTTTAAGTTGTGATTTACATCTAATGAGATGAACCTGCATGAGTAAAATTCATTCAAGAAAGGTCCAAAAAGGCGGTTTTAAGGACCCCAGGCAACTCCGGTTGGCGTTGCAAGCCTGTGCATGCATGAATCCCTAATGACAACCACGTGACATTTGTATTTGCTCACATCTGCTTTGGACTTCTGGGAGGATCTTTCCAGAACATCGTCACAGGACAGGTCGGAATCTTCGGAGAAACTCAGGTTTCTCCGAGTTTTCAAGTCTACTTCAAACGACAAGCAAAGACAACAATCAGCAATCAATAATTTCATAACATGAAATGAGCTTTGGAAGAATAGTCTTACCTGAAGATCTCCCAAGAGGTGATGTCCTTCTCTTCCCAGAGTCCTGAGTAGTGGAGCTGGACGACGGTGTACTCGGGCACGACTTATCATCCTTCTTCTTCTTGTCCTTCTTGTACCCTGAGAAGACAGCCTTCCACAGAGACTTGTGTTTTGGAGGCGTCTCATCTGCGCCCGAGAGCCTGCTGCTGTCGTTCTTGGCTTTTTTCTCCTTCTTGTTTTTCCGCGGGGAGAAGAGGGAGCTTCGTTTCTTACTTTTACTTGTAGAGGAGCCGTCTGACGAAGCCACCGAGCTGTCCAGGCTCTTGTTACTGCTAAAGAAACGCTCCGACAGGGCCTCGGACTTCTTTGACTCTAAAGCTTTCACAGCTGATGTCTTTGGAGATGCAGCTGACTTTTTACTTTTTCCAACAGTGTCTGGTGTTACATTCCAGGCCACTTTAGGTGAGGCGCCCTTTTCCCCATCGGACTCTTTCATTTTGCTCAACTGTTTGGCCATAGCTTCTTTTAGAGCCGGGCTCTTGACAGATTTTTCTCTGGCCCTTATCCTCTCCTCTGCAATCTCCCTGGCTTCTGGAGAGAACTGAGTTGCCCTCTGGGTCTTAGAGACTGGGTTGACTGGGATATTGGGTTTACCATTTTCCATTGCTAGTGCCAGATGAAGGGGAGGTTTTTCCCTGCTCGGCTTGCTCGTGGGCGGAGTGTAATACCTGTTCATGCTTGTGTCTGGTGTCCGGTCGTCGTAGCTCTCCTCCACATCGTCAGCAAAAGGAATCTCCTCCACAGTCTCCACAAATGACTTCCTCGTCTCCTGCGGCCGTGGCTTCTCCCTCTTCTTCTCCCTCATCACGACCACCGGGGTTGTTTCTGGAGCTGCCTGAGGTGAGGAGACCTTCCTGGGTGCTGGTTTGGGCACAGATACGGGGCTCAGCTGGGTCCTGGGTGCAGGAACAGGGGTAGTGGCTTTTGCTGGCTCTTTGGCATGCTCAGATGGAAGTTTTTCTGTTCCGTTGGTCCAGGACACCTGGTGTCTCTGCTGCCTGAGCACGGCTGGAGACTGATTAGCAGGCACGGGTGGTGGCGGACTGGAAGGTGGTGTCAGCATAGCCGAGTCGGACGTGTTATAGCTGTCACTGTTTACCGTCTGGCTTGTGGCCACACTTCCATTCAAGCCCAAGCCTGAGCTGCTGCTGATGTCTCTTTTATCAGAGCCATCGCTCTTGGGCTCAACAGGAGCGATAGGAGTAATGACCTGACCCTCGAGAGTGATGTTGAGTCTGCGAATGACAGCCCGGCCAGTGAAGGCAGGCTTCTGTTCCCCGGACACGTCTGCTGTTTGTGTCTTAGCGAAGTTGGAGTCCTGAGGTGGAGTCTTAACAACACTCCTTTCTAAGATTTTACTACTGCGGTCCAAAGGAGTCAGACCGAGGCTCTTTCTTATCTCAGCACTCTTCAACCAGAACTCCTCAATGATATCCGTCTTTTTAGACGGCGTCTCTTCTGTTGAGGAATTTGAAGGCTCTGGCGTGGCCATGTTGGTTTTAGCCAAGGGCGTTGAAGTGACTGCGGGGACGGGCTGAGTTCTGACGGGAGAATCAGAGGTGAGGGGTGATGAGGGTTCATGGCAGGGCAGCGGCTGGGCACAGATCGGGGAGAGGGGGTTTCCTGTGAGAGGGCAAATGGAGCGGTGAGGAAAGACGGGAGATTTAGGTCCTTCAGTTTCGGGCAGGGGTGTAGGCTGGGAGCAAATTGGTGAGCTCACTGGTGACTTGAGAGGTGACTCACTGGGTGGCTGTAGTGGAGAGGCAGCAGGTGGTTTGGTGGGTGAAAGAGGAGGAGATGAAGCAGAAGTTGGGGTTTTAACTGGTGTAGAAGCAGCAGCATTAGTAGGTGAGGGAACAGGAGACAACTGCTGGACAGGAGCAGGTGAAGGGCACAGCGGGCTCCTGGAAGTTGGAGATGGAGTCATCTTTTCTGGCTTTGTTTCCTCAGGTATGAAAGGATCAGGAAAAAAGCGGAGACCAGGAGATTTTACGGGACTTATCTACAAAACAAAACAAACAACAGAGGAGTTTAGGATTCAGGTAAAAGCCATTAATCGCTTTGAACCTCTGAAGCATCATCTCACCTGGGTTTCAGGTTCTGGGGATGGTTTAAGCGGAAAAAGAACGATATCGTCCTTCTGCAGCAGGCCGATGCTGGATGGTTCTGAATTCACAAAAGGGAGAAGAAAAGGCTCATTGCCTTTTATTTGTGGAAAACATATCTGCGTGATCGTGTAGAGAAACGTTTTGTGACATGTACCCATACTGGAAGCTGTTGCCAAGCTTTCCGATTTCTTGTCTTCCTCGGGAAGCGCTTCATCGTGCTCCGACTGGTGCAAACGAGCCTCAGCTTCCGCATCCGAAGGGATGTCATCTGGAATTTAAACATCACATCAAATATTTCATTATTACACAGCTTTGGAAGTTTAATTATCTGAGTCGTTTCATTTTGATGAAGAGAGTTCTTTGTAAACAAAAATGCTATTTTCCGCATGTTAAAACACTTGATGGATTCATTACTGTTTGTAATGTTTTGACTGTTTACCCTGATCCATCTCTGTGCCAGGCTCCATATCTGGACCGTCTGCTTCGGCTTCGAGTACTTCATCTTCGCAGGGCTCTGACATGAAAAAAAGGGAAATAAATGAGTCATTGGAACATTATTATCGTGTCTTTAGACAATAACTGTGAGAACTTTTTTCTGTTTAAAAGTAGCTTGAATGAATCTTTTCTCAGAAATCCTGACAGTGAGGTGGAAAGCTATCGAGGCCGATTTTGAAAAGCCGAATACAAACATTAAAGGTCGAAAAAAAGGCGAGTAGATTTTAAAAATCAAAATCTATTTTTCTTCAGACAGCATTAGGAAAGAGTTTGGGCAAAAAAAAAAAAGAAAGAAAGAAAATCTTTTGCATACAAATCAAACAGTCCAAGTCTTTTAATATGAACAAAGGAGCAGCTAGGCTGCAGCTACATGCAGCAACTTTAAATTAGTAAGCTGAAAATATTTGATCCAAGCAGAAGCACAACCAGAATGTTACTGGTTAAACTGTGGTTAGCGAGCAAAACTGGGAGGGGGAGGGGGCAGTTTATCCATGCAGTTTATATATCAGCTTTAACTACTAGGTGACCGATCTGAGTGCACGGGCACATAAACTACTAAAAGAACTTTGTAATTGGTCTGATCTCTGCCGGAGGTCTTTACTGGGCCTTTAACTCTGAACTCAAGGCTTATACGAGGACTTCAAACAGAGGTGTAGGACTCTCATTCAATTCATTCAAGCTCTTAATCAGCTGATAATGTACTTCAACACCCACATTCTGTGAACTTAATGCAAGTACAAGTGCCATTAAGAGGTGAGCTCCCAAAGCTGTGGTGCCTTGTGGTTTCACTCCCCGGAATATATTACGTTACAGCATAACATACAGAGCAAGTGCAAAAGAAAATACATATTTTGGAAATTAGAAGAGTAGAATGTAAGGTTTGGTTACAAAAGGTGAAACACAAGTGCTGATCTGAACCCAGGAGAGAAAAACCTCGACAGTCTTACAGCAGGCATGCTTGTGAGTTTACTGGTCTCTGCATGTGTTTATGCATGCTCCATGAAAAGAGGCCAGCCCAGCTGATAGACAGAACAGGAGTCTAAGACGGGATGTCAGGATCCCTTTCGAGTCTGTGCTACCTCCGGACAGGGACTCCAACCAGACTCTCACTGCCTCGTGTCGGGCGGACGTGTGGGCAGGGGCTACATTCAAACCAGAAGATACAGAACGACGAGGGATAGATGGCGGGGAAATAACAGTAAAGCAATTAGACACATGAGAAACAACATGGGAGAACACAAAAGAACAAAAGAGAATCAAATCAAAGGAACTGACGAGAGGGTTAAATGGCGCGCTGGGATGCGTTTGGAGAGCGTTATATTCGCCCCAGAGGAACAACAGTGACTCTGAATGACAACAGGCTCAACACAAAATTAGACATTCCGAGAAATAAAGCAATGTTACACAAATGTACAAATCAGAGGTAATTCAAAACAACAAGCTGGGGTCCACCTGTGGCAGACACAGACAAAGCAGCAGCAGCCACACTTGCAAAATGAGACACCCTGATCCTGAACATGGCGAGACCCACGGCCTTCCCAGGCGTATAGGCCCCCGGGTGGGTTACCTGCAGAGGAGGGCTGCGTGAGCTCAGAGGGCTGGGAGAGTTGGGAGGCTGAGGCCAGCTGGCCATCATCCTTGTCTCCCTCAGACTCCAGATGTGCTCTCAAACCTGGAATGGCGCTGGGATCCACAGGCTGCAGGACTTGTTGGATGTGGAGACTCCTCGCTAAATGTAAGTGTTGTGATTTTGTATTTTTGCGTGGCGTAAAGTTGTGTGAGTTAGGAGAGGAAGATAAAGAGAGATGAGGGTAGTTGTGGAAGAAAGGAACAGGGGGGAAAAACAGGGCAAAATGGAAGAGAAAAGGCAGAGAGACAGTTATACAGTGACAATGGGAAAAAAATCATCAAAGAGAAATGAAGGGCGGCTGCATGCAATACACTGCAAAACGCCAAACCATAAAAGTAAGCTTCAAGGGTACAAAGCTTGGAAAAGAAAATAATAACACATTTGTTAAATATAACAGTTCCGTCGCACAGCTGTAAAACATAACTGCAGCGCCGTGGGGGAGATAATCAGATCTGATTCATCAGATTAGTATTTTAATGCCATAAAGAACTCCAGAGGTTTGAAACAGGAGGTTAGATGGAATGGGACTGACAATGAAAAGGGAACACCGATGAACACAAAACTCACATAAAAACACAACAAACCAAACCATAAAGAAGCCAAAGGCACGCTTCTTGTAGAAATTATTGAAAATGAAACCCAAACAAGGCAGAATTATTCAAAGTAACTGCAAACACATCCGCAGGCACTTCCGTTGCTACCTTTAAATGTACCAACATCCTCTTCGTCTGTAAGGTACTTCTCCAGCCAAAGGCCTGACTGGAGTTCTCTATCCCAGGGCCAGTAATCCCCCTCTGTCAGCAGGGGGAGACAAAGGCCCCCCAAAAATAAATCAAAAAAGAAAATGACACAGACAGATACATACACGTGCATTGTATGTGGACATGGCAGACAAGCAGAAGAGAGACAAGAGGATGACTCGGTGTTTCAGACAGTGACGAGAACATGAAACAGTAAACAACACGGAGCTCTGAGGTCAAGGCCACTGAAGTCTGGATAGGGTGTAAACACATTAGCATAAAGAAACCATTAATTTCCACTATCACGGGAATAACAATGCAAAACTAATTTACCTTCGCTCGACTCCTCATCTTCTTCGGCCTCATTTTCATCCTCCTCCTCCTCGTCCTCT
Source organism: Diplotaxodon limnothrissa (assembly GCF_057381915.1). Classification (NCBI taxonomy): domain Eukaryota; kingdom Metazoa; phylum Chordata; class Actinopteri; order Cichliformes; family Cichlidae; genus Diplotaxodon; species Diplotaxodon limnothrissa. The sequence continues at coordinate 3,874,039 of NC_140602.1, forward strand.
TCATCTACTTCCCCATCTCTGCTGCGTGTGTCAGCCAAAGCTTCACCCTCTCCCTCCTCGCAGTGATCGCCCCTCAGCTTGGCATGGAGCTCTACCGCCTCCTTCCACGGAACGCCGCCGAGGTCTGACGGGCTGGGAGGCTGCTCCTCCGCCTCTTCTTGATCCTCCTGCTCGTCCTCCTCTTCCATGTCTGACTCTGAGCTACTGCAGAAAGTAGAGAAAAGGCGTCAGCAAAGTGTTAGGGAACATGAAAGAAAGCAAGTATTTGAGGACAGTACAAGTATGGAGATGTTCACAGCAGCCTGAGGGATTCTGGACTCTAGCAAAGAAGTTTTCTGTGATTCAAAATAGACAAACCGCTCGTTGGTGAACCCCCACAGTTAATCCCAACTAAGATGTTTTTAGCTTCCTCCCACTTCCTTTCTATCCCACTTTATCGTGATTGGCTAACTGTAACGAACAAAAAGTTTAAAGAGTGGGTGGAGCTTCTGTGCGCATAGCCATAGCTGCTTGCGTGACGCGACTATTTTAAGGACGTCCAAAGAGTTGAAACTTGTTTAAAGTCTTATTAGAGATCGTTTAAACAACTCGCTGAACACTAAACGGCAGAAAGGGTAAAACCGAATATCATAAAAACGAAATTAACGGATGTTGTTAAAATCTTACCTAGAACCCAGGTCAGCATCTGTGGCCTTGTCCAGCACACTGCTCAGATTGTGCTCCGCCAGCGTCTCCTCAGGCACCTCCTCCAGCTCCTCCTCCCTCTGCAGGGACAGACGGTAGTTCTCCAGCTCAATGCGTTCTGGAGTTCCCTTCAGGCGTTTAGCTAGGCTCGGTTCCTGCAGGCCGTTCACTTCCAGCACTGTGGGGTACAGGATCAAGGTAAGAAAGCAGAGGAGAGAGAGCACATACGTGCAGGTGATGATCAGGCAGGTGCAAGCAGGACCAAACTAAATCCAATGTATTTGTGAACGCTGATGTGAAAACCGATGCAAATTCTGGCAGTGTATGTGTGAAGCTACGTCAGCGACAGCATCAAATCCATCACACATCCAACTAGTAAAATGGTGCATTTTCATCCACATCTGCAGCCAGAACTTTAACCAAAGTAATCTTGTACATTAAGGACAAACTGACAAGGAGACACCGATTTAAGATCTATTACTGAATTTATTGCATTAGATAATATTCCTACAGCAAATAAGATCAACAAACACAAATAGGTTTCACACTTTAAAATAGAGCCATTGTTCTATACTTAAATGTACAAGATTGGTGCCTTGCCTTGTTCCCATTCTGAGAAGCAAACCTTAAAACTGTATGTTTTGACAATATTTCTTCTGGCAAAGGTTCATGACAGTGAAATGGGTTAAAATAGAGTTATCATGGAAGTACAGCCGTCATCTTGTCACTTAGAGATAAATTCTAATTGAAATAAAGAGCACTAGCACTGCTTTAAGGCCAATGCCTTAAAGTCCCATGATCTCATTAAATGTGTGATATTTGACACTGAATCCTGTTTATTTTGTATGTGTGACTCATATGAATGTGACGATAGATGTTTCCTCGAAAACAAGTGAAAAGTACGTAAAACAGCAAAGAAGAGAGAGACTTAAGTTTAAACTGATACATATTTATACTTTAATAACCTGCATCACTAAACACTGTAATTACTTCATCTGATATAGTCCAGGGTTGGACTTCTGTCAGCAGTTGGGGGTCTGTTTTGGTTTTTTTGTGGTTGATTTTGGTTTAGTGGTCTAACTCTTATTATTTTGCAAACACTAATTTAGTGGTCCAAGAACTCCACAGTTGCTGAACTTTGCAGCAGCATGGGATGTCCTTACCATATAATGCATATGTATTTGTGGAGGTGTCTGTGCAGCACAAGCACACATATCTGACGAATGTATAGACCTGCAAAATATTGCTTTGTTCTACAGTACTTTACACTGACTGCAAACCTCCACCAATATATTAGCAGTTGTTTGTTGTCTAATCTTAATGTAGAATATATTATAGTATGCACGGCTGCAGTATGACTACAGTATTTAATAAAGTCTTGCATCTGAAGTTATAAACTACACTTGCCACATTGCGGCAGGCCTACACTTATTAACACTTTCACTTATTAAAGTTTCAAATATTCATTTTCTGCAAAGCTTACCGGTTTCAGCTCTCTCTAGTCTAATCCGTGATTTTATTCAGCTACAGTGTGCAAAGCAATTACTGCAGATGAGACGCACTACGTCGAGCAAATACAAGTGGTTCTGGCAGGAATCTGTCGGGGGGTGAAAGGCTGAGGAATGCAGGAAGGCAGAGGAAGGGGGGGGTGAAAACAAAACTCCAGTCCCAAGCACCAATGCAAGCACTAGTAAAGCTCTCAGTTTTAAGATGCTCTGATCGGAAGGGGAAAGGTAAAGCTCACAACAGCACTGATACAGGCACTTTATCACATATAATAGTGAGTTTTAGGAAGAGGAATACTAATAGGTGCAAAACAACTTACAGAGAAAGAAACACGTCACACAGGAGGAGGTCGAGCTAAAAAAAGAGCACTCACAGGCCACTCGGGGTTACAATCACCAAAGAGTACAGCTTGGCTCTTCATTAAAAACAGGCAGCTCTATAGCAATCATTAACAGTATATAGAGATTGAATGTACACACCAGTGGGTAACTGATATATTTTTTTTGGGGGGGGGGATTGGGGGCTAAGAAAGCTAAACTTTACTTCCACATTTCACAGTAAAAGCCAGAATAGCAATGAGGAGGTCTATGCAAAGGGTTAATGGTGCTGCCTGGAGAGCTGACCAGAAGGAATTCTGAGCAGCTCTCTATAATTTCCAAGCCAAGAAACAAACAGGTTTAAGATGCACCATTCACTTCTAAGATTATGGCGCCAGAGCACTGTTTGAATCCATCTGCCAATCACAAGTCATAAAGAGACTGCCAACAGAAACAGAAAGAATGCTGCATCTTCAGGAAATAATTCAGCAACTGAGAGACTCACAGTATTTACAGGACCATTTTGAAGCTTTGGTCACACAAACTAGATCTATATACATCCCACTGACAGTAGTCGGCAAAGAGAAAAAGGAAGCAAGGAAGGAAATAAGAAGGGACACAAAAGTCATGCTAGAGGAGGCTGAGCAGGACATTGATGGTGAAACAGCAGAAGAGGTAGATGCAGTAGGTAAACAGGAAGGGAGAATCTAAGGGGTTGTGTGCCACCTGGTGGCAGGTCCGGGAGAGAGTGCGGCGGAGGGTGCCTAGCTGGACTCCCACACCCACGGCCAGACGCCAGGGCGCAGCCGCCACAGCTAGATAGGAAAGTCGAGTACCTGAGGGTTGGAGGTCAGCCGAGGGGGCAGCTGCTGCCATCGCCCTTCCAGGGGCATCCACGGTCGTAGTAGGTATTTGGGGGGTCTGATTCTCCTGCAAATGACACAAATGATTTTAACATCAGCCCTGCTATCGGAGATATGAGAGCACTCTCAGAACATTTTTCCAGCCCTATCCTGATTTCCACCAGGATTTCTTCAAGTAAATAAAAATGGACCTTGGCTGTGACTGGAGCAGCAGAGGGAGCAGGCCTCTTCCTCTGAGCATACCCAGACAGGCGGTAACAGTAGTGGGGCTTGCAGTAAAATTTTCCTGTAGGAGACACACAGAGCATAAGCAAATACATTAAATGCACAAATAAACGCATTCGGCAAATTTCACCTCACGGAGTCTGTGGGCTGCATCTACTCTGTCGGAAAAAATCAATTCCTTTGTCTCAAGTGCATTCAGAAAAATCAGGAGGTTCTGTTCCCACAGCTGACCGTGAAAAAGCTACTGTCCCACTGAACAATCTGTTGCCTGTCCTTAAGCACAATAGACACCTCCCAGCATGGAAAAATATGGAATCATAAGACTGCACTGAGTCCGAGGTGGGGGTTACCGCAAAAATCTCTTACAGCTGTCTTTTACATATTTAAAACCAATAAATTTTGAAAAATTATGTGGCTGTAACTTCATTTTTTGAATCAGAAGATGGCTCTGCTGCATTCCTCGGCTCAAAAAAAAAAAAAAAAAAAAAAAAAAAACAGGCTGAGAGGCCATGGCGTGATCACACCACAGGAGGGCAGCAAACGTGCACACAGTCAAAATCGTTTCTAGATTGTATGTCTTCAAACGAAGAATCATCTTTGCAGCTTTACACTTTAGTCATTATATCGTACTCAAGATCATTTCAGTCTATTTCACCTTGTAGTTAATGAAATATAAGCACACGTGGGGCTGAAACCATTTGGAAAGCTTACCGCCCTCGACATCAAACGCATAAGAGGACAGTCGTAGAGTCGTGCCGCAGTAGTCGCACTTGAAACAGCTGCGATGGAAGAACTTCCCCTCGGCACTCAGCCTTTCCATCACGTACACGCGTTTTCGGCAGAAGAAACAAACATCGCTGCCTCCGATGTTGACAGGGAATTCTTTCCTGAGCGAGCCCTGCAAGGGAAAAAGTACTGAATCTATCTTTATTTATAAATGAAGAGAAACGTTCAAACTGGTGCACAAGGAGAAAGTTATTGTTAAGCCAGACGCTCACATCAGGTCACTACAAATGTTTGAAGGATACAGATATTATTTACAAGCTAATGATTCCAAAATACAGCAATTCCAAAGTTATTCATTAGTGAGAGAGGGATGCTTGCAGGCGAGCAGCAGTCCAAATTACAGGGACTCGTTGGGAAAACACACTCTGCAGCTACGGGAGAGAAGGAAGTTCAAATGTGGTAAAAGGAGCACAATGTGCAAAAAACACACTCTCTGGGAAGCGCTGCAGTGATCTGTGTAGCCACATGCCTTCTACTCTACAACCCGAGTGCTTACCAGATCCCTCTTTTCAGGTACATGTGTGGGCTTGGGAGACTGAAGCTGACTGGCTATCTGCTCGGTCAATGAGCTAACGCCCCCTGTGTACATCCTTACATACTGCTATCAACAGCAATGAGAGAAAGAAAGAAAAATAAGAGGACAGGTAGAGAAACATTAGAAATGATGGATGAAAAACAACGTGAAAAACAGAAGGAAGAGGTGTGTGTGCGACAAGTGCTCAAACACAGCAGACAAACAATGGTGTCTAACAGGGAATTTACACAAGACAAAGGAAGCGTTTGCACGCTGGACTGGTCGAGTGTTCAGACGTGTGTGAGGCTCCACCAAAAGCAGCGAACACAGTTCCTGAGAAAAACCTCAAAAGTTTCATGTTGGGTTTACTACCAAGAGCTGGATTTGGAAAAAGATCAACTATCACAGTGTTTAGACAACTCGCTTAAAGCAGTCATGCAGTTTTTATTCGCTTGCACACACAAAGTCACTCATGCTGCACCGTAAATATAAACGAGCTGCAATAATCTGTAAAAATCTGCAAAAATCTGCAAAGCTGCGTTGCTAATTCCCAAATTCAGCAAGTGTTTGGCATATGAGATCATCTTTGGGTCGAATTCTGAATTAATCTACACCAGGATTAGATTTCAATCTATGAAACCTCAAAGAGCTTTAAAAAGGGAAGAATCTAGGTCGACTGTAGCATGTGGCAAACCTAAGCCACGAAAACTATTACTGTGCACCGCTCTGCTAAATTGAAAGTTGGCTCGTCAACATGGGAATTACACTAGATGAGATTTTTGCTGCCAAGCTGCTCTTAAAATCCAAATCAGCTACTGAGTACAAATAAGCGTGGGAATTATAACAGAGTTCTGCTAAGATTACTTTAATATCTGTTCAGACACAGTGACGGATCACTCGCACTCACTAATCACAGCAAACGTGCTAAACAAATGAGTTTGCTCGCATTTCTAAACAAGCAGCCCGACTTTCAAGCAAACATCAGGTGAGATCACGTTAAGCGACTTGTGCTGGAAAGTGAGGTGCATCATCTTCCTGACAGGCCAAGTGCACGTTTAGTGTGTCAGCGCCACGACACGCCATTCCTTCCAGGCATAAAATGACTACCTGTCTCAAGGTGTCAGACGTGGTGGGGGGAGAATCAGGGGGACTCTGGGGGCTGGCCAGGCGCCACTGTTCCATAAAAAAGCGTGATGGCTTTTTCTTAGGCTCCAAAGAGGGAGAGAGGAGAGTTATTAGAAGTTCAAGTAAATCTAAAGAAGAATACTAATGTATTCAACTGAGAAGATATTATGATTTACTACTTATTCTGTAATATCCTGCTGTAACAACAGCCTCTCTTTCCTCTAGAGTCAGTTAAAGACTTAGGTGAGACAAAGTTGACCCAAAAAAAGTGCTTTTGTTAAAAATGTACAAATATTTAAACCTGTAATCATCCATCTGTGTCGATAGTTCGAGTCACCTGTTGTTTGACTGGCTTGCCCTCAAATTGTAAAGCAAGTTGATCAGCCCTCTCCTGAATACTAAGCACACACAAGGGCATTTGGCCATCGGAGTCCAGAGGCTTTGCTGGCTTCTGCAGAGAAATCACCAAAGGGACGTATGGTGAGGAAAACGTTGCTAAATATGAAATCTCCTTTTCATTGTGGTAAAAGCCATAGACTGCTGTCATTGTTCTCAGATTCAGGCTGACAAGCCTTTAATTTATGCAGTGAGTAAATAAACAATGAAAGCAATTTCCTTTAGTTAGCGAGTGTATTCAGCACAAAAACAACAGATATCAGATACTTAAGCATCGATTGGCAACAATCAAGTGAGCCTTTAATTCCTGTTAGTAGGGCTGCCACGATTAGTCGACTATCAGAATCGTCGACGACTAATTTAATAGTCGACGCGTCGTTTGAAGCTTTGTAAGATCACAAAAGCCGCAGGAATAAGTGGTAGGATTTAAGAGTGTAATAATGGACTGAAACAGAAGATGGCAGCACTGCATGTACAAGGAACCAGCTGCCGTTAAACCCCAAAGAAGAAGAAGAAGAAGAAGAAGAAGAAGAAGAAGCTGTATCCCAGAATTCATAGCGCAGCCCAGCTCAGTTTCCAACAATGGCGGCAGCTAGTTAGTTTTAATATTACTCTTATTATTCTTTCTGGGTCACAAAATAAACGTTTAACATATTTTCAGGCGGGAATGTAGCTGTGTAAACCTCAAATATCTGCTCAGTTTATCAAGACACCACATATTTTCAAAAGCGCTCCGAAGTTTTCGGAGACGTCTGTTACCCACTAGCTCGATAGCTAGCAGGGGGCTAGGGTCACTAGAGCCATGAGAACACCGGACTCCTGGCAAATCGTTTTCAAACCCACCGTGTTTCGCTACTCAGGTTAAACATGATATATAAGTCACTTAGATAACTTAAAAATGTTATTGTTTGGCTTTTTTTAGTATTTTATTTGTTCCTGAGTAAATCTGTTTGGCTGAGATTAAAGTTATAGTTTTCACACAGCTGAATAAACGTCAAGCAGACAGCTGATTATCAGAAGTATGAGATGCTGGAGAATTTACTCCGGTGTCCTGTTATATTTTAGATAGCAAGGAGTTTATTAAACTTCACCGAAACAATCTGCAAATGTCATTAAAATTTAACAAACTATCATCTTGTCTTTATTTTTAGTTAGCACAGACCTTAAACACTTAAAGCTGTAAGCTAATGATAGTTATATAAGAGCAGATGCTGCTGGTGCAATAAGCTGTACGTTTTACGTCCAATGGATGATGATCTGATTAGTCGACTAATCGCAAAAATAATCGGTGACTAGTCGACTATCAAAATAATCGTTTGTGGCAGCCCTACCTGTTAGTAGCAAAAATCTTTCTATGAGTGGTAAGTTTCCTGACATGCCACAGGTTGAGTCTCAGTCCACAGCATCCAAGAAATAAAAAATAAAAAAGAACCTTTCTGGCAGAGTCAAGAGAGGAGAGTGGTGAACCAGGAGCCCCAGTCAGGCCTCGGGACATGTACCACTGCTCTAAAAAGAAACGGGACGGCTTTTTCTTAGGCTTCGGGGAGGGAGAGGGAAGGGGTGACAATTAGCCTCCAATACCATTAGCGTGCTTTCTTGGATGTAGGCTACAAAATGAGGCAAATAAAACACTTAGAAACCGCAATTTTCATGTACAGTGTTCACCTTTGGTGGTTTATCGGGTTTGCCTTTAAACCTGGAGATTAAGCGCTCAGCCCTCTCCTGTATACCAGGTATGCGAATGGGTCCTGGGTCAGTTGGGTGCAGTGGCATCCACTCCTGTCAAGGGAGCTCAGTTGAGACTCGATTTCTTTTGGTGGAGCTAATGAGCGACTTGTTTAATATGTTGACATTTTTTCTTTAAAACAGCTTATTACAGATACTCGAGCCATAATCTGAGTAACCACTGAAACAGAAGCGGCAGAGGCAAGACGACTATGAATGCAGTCGGTCATTTACCCCGTGTGCCAGAGGCCTCTCATAGTATTCAAGTTCCTCTTCTTCCAGACTTTTACATTCATGCTTGAAGACAGAAATGAGCAGACACACACACAGTGTATTAACACTTCAGTTGGCACCGAGCGCACAGACATGAGCATAAAACACAGTTGCTGACTATCATTTAAAGAACAGCTTGTAATGCAGGAACCCTGACAGTGCTTGACAATAAATCAAAATGAGCCCAGGTCTCCTGAGGCTATATGTTTACAAGCCATCACACCCCAACAACATATACCAGTCAGCATGAAAACAAGCTACTACTCTGATAATAACAGACACCACCCACTCACAAGGGAAGTAAACAAGACTGAAGCCCTCCTGGGGAAACACGGCATTTTGTTTTCATCTATGCTACACACTGCAGAGGCCAAATCAGGGGTTCGGGACACATAATTAGAGCAGGAGAGTAAGGGGATACTAAATGGGTCGGCCATGGATTTGTGGCCGAAGACAGAAAGACACAAACAGACACAGATGGCAGACTGCGTGTCACCTCTGAGTGGAGAGAGAGCGAGGAAGTGGAGGAGGAAGAAGGGAGCAGAATGGTTTTCTTTGGGCAGCTCCGAGAGCCCGAGCTGTACAGCTGGTCTGCGCCACTTCTGGCCTTGAGAGATGAGGGGCAGGAGCAGCAGATGATGATGAAGAAAAAAAATAATAGGTGAGCTATTGCTAAACGTGAATATGGTTGAACTTCAACTTATCACATCTCACACTGCATTGAGATATCATAGTGCTTTACAAAACCTGTAAGAATAAAAAGGTTACATTTGTAGCAGCTTATACATATGACTGAGAAGTAGTTAATAGAATTAGTGTAGTTTCACTTCCTTTTTGTTAGGCTTAGTCACACAACAACCATATCAAAGCCTGGCGCACGCACACACACAATCTGCATAAGGCAAAAAGCCTAAAAACCCCTAAAAAAAAGGAAAGACAGTTGAAATATGCTCCAGTGGTTTTATAATTAACCTCAAAATAAAGTTTAGCATGGAAAAATTCTCCAATATTGACAATTAAAACGTCAAACCGCGTAGCATATAAGAGCGACTTTCTGAGACATTTCCATTCCAAACACTCTCCGTAGAGAAGTACTTGGTATTATCAAGCTTATTTACAGTCTTTCCAATTGACTTTCAACTAATTTACTCAGCAGCTGGGGACTTACTGTGTACTGAGAGGGAATTTTAAAACAGCAGTGAATTAATTCTCTTTAAACAGGAGAATTTGAGGCCTTAAATCAGTGCTTGTGATGTGAATGTGTAATCTAGTGAAGAGACAAGAAAAGGCAACTTCAGCAGGTGTCAGCAAGGGGAAACTGATTCTGGCAGTTAATGGTGCTCTGTCGACCTGAGTTAGGCCAGCCAACTATACTCAGCGGCCACTTTGTTAATGAGAATCAGCTACACATATGGCGACAACCCAAAGCATTTATGCATGTAGACGTGGTCCAGACTACCTGCTGAAGTTCAAAATGAGGATCTGAATGCAGAAGAAAAGGGTTTTGAAAGTGGCATGGGTGTTGGTGCCAGACAGGCTGGTCTGAGTATTTCAGAAACTGCTGATCTACTGGGATTTTCCCTCACAACCATCTCTAAGGTTTACAGAGAACGGGATGGAAAAAGAGGAACCATCCAGTAATCAGCGGGACAGGTGAAAATGCTTTGTCAGAGGAGAACGTCCAGACTGCTTGGTAGGGCAGGGCCATATCGGTATAATGTAAGGCAATGACAAGACTATGAAATATCGCGATAGAATATGGGTAAAACACGCATGCGCAGTGCCTTTGTTTTCATACGCACATGGCGGAAAAAGCTTGGCGGCGACGCAGAATGAGAAGAGCGAAAGTGGATCGTTGAATGAAACGGATGAACTAGAACTGGTTTGTAAAAATGCTGCAACTTCAGTGGTGTGGAACTGGTTTAGCTTTCGTCCGTCAGATATACACCTAATCACATTTTTTGGTAGCGCATGCTAGCGGGCCGTCGTTATTACCGTGTTTTTCGGAAAATACGGCACACTTAAAATCAATCCTTTGATTTTCTGAAAAATGGACCGTGCAGCTTATAATCCGGTGTGCGTTATGTATGAATTCTGGTTGCGTTTACTGACCTCGAATGGATTTTATGTACACGGCGCACGAAAATCTGTCAAAAATGTTGTAGCACGACTTTGCTAAGCTACGAAGCCCCTACTCTTGATGGATTGTCGGAGCATTACAGCTGTCGTAGTCAGGAGCCTCGCGGAGTGATACGTACTGTGCTTCAACATAATGTTACCGTATTGTGTGTGTTTAACCTCTTTTTAAGTTTTGTGGATATTATACATGGTTATGCTGAGGATATGTCGGCCAGTTTCCACTGGAAACGCCTTTTGGTTAAACTGTCAGCGAGGAATTTGCATCCACACTGTTAAATAGTTATATAGCTTTAATGCACATAAAAAACAGCTGCTTGTTTAAGTGAAAATACATTATTAGTGCAAAAAAAACCATCAAAGTTGTGGAGTTGTAAAGTACTTTGTCTCGCGTCAATTATATCGTCAGTTAGATCGTTATCGCAAATTTTCAAATACATATCGTGATAAATATTTTTGCCCTGCCCTACTGCTGGGAGCAGAAACTCAAATACCCAGTGATTACACACAAGGTATGAAGAATGAACCACACACTGAACCTTGGAGCAAATGGGCCAGCACATCGGGTGCTGCTCCTGTCAGCTAGGAACAGGACATTTTGCACTGACTCGCCAAGCTTGGACAATAGAAGAGCAGAAAAATGTTGCCTGGTCTGATGAGTTGTGACATTCAGGTGGTAGGGTCATAATTTGACTTCAACATAATGAAGGCACAGCCTTCTATTAACGGTTCAGGCTGGTGATGGTATATAGACATGGGGGATATTTTTTGGGTCCTTTAGTACCGACTGAACATTGTTTAAAAATGTACCTGAGTATGGTTGCTGACCACGGACACCCTTTATGCCCACAGTGCCCCATATTATCATGCTGGCTCCTTCCAGCATGAACGGAGATCTCAAACTGGCTTCTTGGATATGACAATGAGTTCATAGTCCTTGCATGGCCTCCAGTCACCAGATCTCAATAGATGGGCACCATCGGGATGTGGTGGGACGGGTGTGTCACATCATAGGTGCGAAATCTGCAGCAACTGTGTGACGCTATCGTGTCAACATTGACCAAAATCTCTAAGGAATGTTCCAGCACTGTGTTGAACCTGCCATGAAGAATGAAGGCTAGAGAGAGTCCAGCCAATCACTGACGAGGTGTAAAAAGAAGAACAGTACTAAAAAGGAACAAGCGGAAAGACTGACGTCGTGGGTGTTTTTAACGGTTATATTTTATATGCTATTATTTATAAACATTGGTTTTCATTAATGTTAACTTGCGTATTTATAGAGACACGTTATATTTTTGAAGCACACTTTTTTTAATTGAAAGTAAACTTCACTATTTATTTTAGTACATAAACTGTCTTCTTTATTCATAGTTAGAGTGCAGAGCTGCCTCCATATCCAGCTGCATTTCTCCATCTGTGACACCAAGAATACTAAAAACTTGTCTGTAAAATATTTTTTCTTTACAAATAATTTGCTTTTTATAACAAAAGTCATTCACTCCTTTTCTTTTTTGCAGTTGCACTTGTGCAGGTTAAAGTCTTAGTCACACAGGACGACCGTGTTTCTGTGGCCTTTGTATGCAGTTGTCTCGATGCATGCTCAATCATCCAGGTAAGTAAATCCCAAAAGGTTGATCCTGTTCATCTGGATGTCCAGATGAACAGGATCAACCTTTTGGCCTTTGTATGCAGTTGTGCAGAAATAAACTACCAAACAAAACACAAATATAAATATAGATGTTTTTTAAGAACGTGAAATAACTGGGAAGGTTTTGTTGTGATTAAACAAAAACTTTTTTTGAAACGAAAACAATTTTATTGTAAAACAGTCATGTGATGCTTGGTGAGGCTACAGTCTCTTCCACTTGCTTCTAGACCAAAACACCAATGTATTTAAGAAGGGGAGGCTACATAACTAAATAACTAACCATAGCTAGCTAGCTAACCATACCTGTTCCCCTCTGCTGGGCAATGTCTGACACTTGATCATCTCTTTGTACCGAATGCTCAGCTTCTCCTGCTGCTGTGTGCGTCTCTGAACCAAGACAGGAGAAGCAAGGATGACTGTGACTCTGCTTCTAATTCCAGCTCTCTTGGACACAAACAAACACGCACGCACAAGAAACCGTGCAGCTATCTGACTGGAAAGTTAAACAGTCAAACAGTTTTGCACACAAGCTACTGTGTTAGTTTCTCCAAATCTCACACAACAGATCTCAAGTCTGCCCACTACAAAGTGGGCTCAGGGTCCGACAGCTCAACACAAAGTGGCTTTCCCCACTATGAAACACCACGGGGATATATGGTTAGTCTAGCTGTTAGTCTCTACAGGGCTAATGTTTACCTTTCTCCATGCTGGGACAGGTGCCAGACGCACTGGCTCTTTCACAGGGGGTGGGGAAGGGGGCAAAAGACGGTCCAGATTGGGCAGCGAGTCCCCCTTTGTAGTCAGTTAAAGATGAGTGACAGCGAGCATGGCCAATTAAAGGGCCAGAATAACCATGCAAGGCATCGTGAAATGGTCCATAATGAGGGTGGAAACCAAGGAGAGAGCAACAGAAAGAAGGAAGTGAATCATGTATGAGTGGAGACGCAGCAGTAGGAAAATATGTCTTCAGAAAAGATAAGGAAATGACAAGACAGCATAAGTGCATCATGTGGGGTGAACTCTATATTTATAGAGACAATGCACAGTAAATGTCATGCAGAATGTAAATAAAAGAACGTTTTTAACCTAAAAAAAAAAAAAAAGCATCACTCTTATAAGACTTTTAGGACCTTATCTGCAATCTTCATAGATTTCAGCGGCACACAAACCAGAAGAAGTTTTCCCAAAACAATTACAAAACGTCTCTCTTCTCTCCGCCAGCACTATTGTCTACTGTTTCAAAAGCTCACTTCTCCCTCCCACTGCTCTGTTGGTCATCAGTGGCAAGAAATCCAGACCACTGTGAACCAGTTCACCCAAGCCCTCCGAGCCCAGTCAGCACTGTGAGTCCACCCACATGTCCCAGGAACAATACAGAGCCTGACCAACATAAGCATGCGGGGCTCATTAAAACAGTGACCTACAGGTCATGACATGAAGCATGATATTCACATGTTCATCACAATGCTGATTTAAGAAAACAAACACAGTCAGTGTGCAAATATAACCGCAGCTCCTAGAACATCCAGTAGGCCTCTGCATCTTTTCCCTGTGGCTTCATCCTGATTTCCACCAGCTGTAAAACCACAAAATGAGACGACCAGTTTCTTCCATACCTGTCGTTTGAGTCCTGTAGGCTGAGTGGGAGCATTCTCCTCAAACTTAGCAAGCAGCTGGGTGGCCATGACCTTCACTTTGTTGTTGTTCCCCACAGCAGCAGAATCCATTTTTCTCTCCGACAGGATCGCAGGAACAGATGGCCTGTCGTCACGATTGGTCCTCGATACCTCGTCCTGTGAGAAAGTAGTCGGGGGAGAAAAAACACAACAAAACAGCTAAACTTTTTTGGCAATCACTGCCAGTCTAGTGGGATTAATTAGTTGGTTCTGGTTGGCTAGACTGCTCAAGCACTAATCACAAGATCAACATCTGAGACGCTCTGCTGTCAGAAATACTCACATCTTCAGACTGGCTGGTTTTCCTTCTCTTCCCGTCTAAATCCTTCTCTTTTTTGTCCTGTTGAAGAAAAGTCATGTGCTATTTTCCCCCTCAGCAAAAAAAAAAGTTAAATAAATAAATGATGAAATGCTGATTTTGTTGCTTTAGGAAGAAGTGAGATATACTGGCATGTTTCAGACACTGACCTTGGGGTTTCGTTTTCTGGAGATTGCTATGCTCTGACCCAGCTTGCTAAGGAAAGATATGGGAGACTTTGTGCTCGATATCAACGCAGCCTTCTCTTCTGGACTCAGATTTTGGTTATCTGAACAGATATCCGTGAAATAAGAACATTAACAGAAAATAGCAATTTAAAGTTCTTTCAAGATTATACTTTTTTTTGAGTAAATGACCCTTCTGATCAGAGATCGTCACGATGTCTCTCAAAAGAAAATTACAGAATAAAAACTCCCACTGTAGCACCATCTCTCACCTCCAGGTGGCACTGTGTCCTTAAACATCTCATAGAACTGACTGAGGTACATGACCATAGAGAGTTTGTCTGGCTCCACCACAGAGGACATCTCCTTGCCCGTCATGCATGGTGAGATGCCAAATTCCCTTTCTGCCACGTCAAAAGCTAACTGGTTGTTCTTCTCCTGGTCTCGTTCATCCCGGGAATCAAAGTCACTGAGAACAGAGAAGAGAGACCACAGACAGTGAGAGGCAAGTAGTGATGCCAAGCATCTCAAATGCAAACTAAGGGAATGGGGCTGATAGGTGCTTGAACTACAAACGTATATTACATATCAAAAATATAAGAACTTGATCCTTGTGGTCATATAAATTACACTTGAAAAGGTCCAATTAAACCACGACTAGCGTGTGCTCTTAGAGTTTCATTCAAAAAAAAAAAAAAAGATATTGCAATAATTTATTTTTTAAACCCAAAAACAGGTCACATTTTTGCTGTTCTAAATCAACTGTTGAGTAAAAGTATCTGGTTTTAATGCCACTAAACTGTCCGTTGTTTTCTTGAGCTAGCTGAAAACTGTTGGTGGCAAACAACAATGCAAGAACAGTAAGAGTAAACCAAATCAAAACAATAAGGCTGTGGGCTGTAAAACAAAAATCAATGAGCTTCGCAACATTCGTAAATTGTTCACAGACTTTATAGCAGCTTTAAGAAAAAATGAAATAAAAACTAATAAAAAAATAAAAATGCTGAATGCAGATCTGCTAATACACACACACGAATAAAAGAATCTATCATTCTGGGGAAAAACATCTGATGCTCGGTAAAATAGTGGAGGTCTTTTATTTCCGTCTTCCTAAAGAGGATAAAAAGCTGACCTAAGTGTAAGATCAACAGGAGAAATCTTTACTAGAAAATGGGAAAAACTGACTGCTTTTTATCAGAGAAGTGAGGATGCTGAGGTGCAGGACTTAACCTTATGCACAATCTAGATTGATAACACGTTTAAGTAGAGTTGTATGGACTGATGTGCCCCCAGTGTGCATGTTTGTTTGGTTTAAGAGTATAAATCTATCAAGTATCCCACAGTTAGTGATGAATCAGCAACATTTAAGAGAAAAACTGTCCCGCAGCTTTAGTTGTACTGGAAATAAACCACAAACACTAATGATGAAGCACTCGTGTAAAGCAGGTGGACAGTATTACCGTAAATGTCCTCATTACCGCAGCTGAAGATACCATTAACATGGCACATCAATACATCTCAGCTGCAAACAGCATCCATTTAAATGCATTACAACATCACAACAAGCGCTGAGTGGGACCTCCATTATTTATCTTAACCATCATTTACACAAACACACATGACGGCAGTTTTCCAAAGGTTCCTTCACTCATCCTTCTGGCTCATCAGTAGCAGCAAAGAACAACTGCTACCCTACTTTGTAAAGGTCGGGCAGGAGAAACGCTCTAATAGCTTATAATGTTAATTGCCGTGTAGTCTCCAGAGGATAGCAAACCACATTAGGCATTGTGGATGGAGATTGCGTTATTTATATTGTATGCGAGGGTGAGCAGAGCGTTCATGTATGCTTGTGTGTGGGAGAAGAGAGGGGGAAATGAGGACATCTCAGCCCTAGGAGACCCATGGGGGTATTTTAACTGGTGGCTGTCACCTCATTTACAATGATATACAAGGTCCCAACCAGGCAGTAAACATCATTTGCAACCAGCAAACACATAAACACGGCAGACCAGTCATTCTGAAACGAAGCAGTTTCAGTCCTTTCTTTTAAACCACAATGGGATATACTTGGCAAGGTTTGTACAAGTTCACAAACTGGGGGAGGAAAACAAACAAAAAACCTTTCCATCTATGAAATGTCAATCTCCGCGTTCTAGATGCATTTTCTTTAGATACTCACATAAGATCAGGCCTGTATCTGTGAATTAGGGCACAAAGGGCCAGGCCGCTCTTCCAAGACATGGTGAGGTCTGTCACATTAACATTCCTGTAGCCCTCTGTTTGCCTCTGGCACCAGTTGAGCAGCTTACTGGACCGAGCTATGGATTCTGATGTGTGGGAAAGAAGACAAAATTAAATGCTTGGTGTGAAATCTGCAGGTGGAACAGCATCTGAAGTAAGCAGGGAAGGAAACACAAACTGTTTCTGGGCAGCGTTACATGTCTCTTGCTGAGCAATCTCATAGCCTTGGGTCAGGCAAGGCTGAGCAGCAATGGGGCCCCATCATTCATGCTAGAATCAGTGTTTAAATAAGCCCATGGAGAAATATTACAAACCATGAAATGTAAAGATTTTACTGATGTAAGAAGCAAAGGATGCAAATGGGAGGTTAGGAAAGGATGCAGAACTCACATGAAAACTTTAAACAGCTACAAGAGGCTTTAAATGCTCGATATAGCCATGGAGCTTGAGTGAGTGGATCAATAACCGAGTTAGTATACGCAAAGGAAATATCATGGAGTCTCTCCAAAAGGTTTCATCACTCCAGTATCCACGCCATTCATAAATATACAGAAAGACTCATCAAATTTGTTAAAACTTTTAAAGGTCCCTGAAAAGCAACGCCATGCATTCGGGCTTTGTGTTACCTTGCAACTGCTTGTCAAGCAGGCAGTTGTCTAGAGTGAAAATAGTTCAGTATTACATTTCAGCAACAGTGACGGCAGCAACTCCTACACTGATTAACCAGCCTATGCCATATCATCTACAAGCAGAAAAGACACAAACCATTCCTGGCCAACTTGGGGGTTGATGAGTTGATCACGTTCTCGATTTCGATGCGAACTTCCCTGCACTCCCCCGTGTCAAACAGGTGCCGCACCTGCAACGTCAAGATGATCATTTCTCGCATGAAAAAGCGTATTTGCATAATAGCATCAAACACAACCTGGTTTAAGCTAATAATGAAATCTTAAAAAGAGGCACTGTGGCTTGTTAGTGCTCATACTCACTTGGCTAGGTTTGAGGAAGTTGAGGCTAATGTTGGGGTAACGAGTCGTAGGATCCACACTGTACTGACTGAAGTTCTTACTGACATTTTCTGGTGTGGTCTGAGGCAGAAGGCGGTATATGCTCTCCCTAAAAAACAAAAGCATCCCCATTGGGCGACCTTAACTGAGTGAAATGTAACAAAAAAGCAGCAGTGTAATATGATAATGCAGTAGCAAATCGCGATCACATTGCTCTCAGCGTCACAACAGAACATTACGGGCACATTCCAGTCAGTCCTTACTACAAACTCTTATCCTATTAGTACTAACAGAGGTGGGACTGATGCTTGAAATCTCACATTTCCTAGTAAAGCACTTTGAGATAAAAGGGTGTCCCTGAAGAGAAAGCACATCGAAGAGTGTGGCTGCAGATATGTATGAGCACAAGAACAGAACAGGTCTTGGCGTGCATGCATTAATGTTTCCACGCTCTCACCTCTCAGCCAGCACCTCAAGAGGGGTTTTTCCTTGGGCCCAGCTCTTCACCATCCAGCCCGAGTCCATGGCTGCCAGGAAACCTCGGGCTATGCCAGTCCCCATGGGCCAGAAGGGCTGGAGACAAAGTAAGCACATTCAATACCCAAATATGGTCAAATATGCAAACTATAATAAATATCAGAGATAGAAACGAGCTTTAAATCAACACCTTAATCTTAAGAATTTTAAAACAGTCTCTTGAAAATCTTTAAAGGGGACAAATGCTTTTGATATGTTGCATTACTGCTTATATGAAGTGTGTCCAAAGTTTCAAACAATGAGATCAGCACAATCCGAGTAAGGAAAACGCTCAGATTCAGACAGTACAAAGCTTCGTTTCCAAACAATTATTTCTACTCTTGTGCTTTCCTAAGCAGATTTCTTTATGTCGTAGCCACAATGATGATTGAGTTTCACTGAAATGATCATGTGGCTTCTGCAAACATACCCTGGTACTTTTACCAGGGTATGTTTGCAGAAGCCACACGAGGGGCAGCCAATCGGAACAAAATACACTTTGGGAGTTTTTTTTCAGAGAAGGAAAAACTAAAACAACTACAGACTTACATGAAGGGCCAGTACGACATTTTTACACAGTCAATTTTTCAGTTATTCTAGTGAAGTCCCAACGCAAGAAAAGAAAGAGTCGATCACAAGTCATCGTCATTCCTCTCACCTCTAACAGGCTGTCGCCAACAAGCGCCACTAGCAGCTTGTGCCCATTGCGTTGGCGCACCATGGCGGCATTTTCTGAAGCATACATGCAGGTGAAGTCAAACATTGCTACATCAGGCTGGCCGTAATGGTTGATGGCAAAGTCCAGTGTGGGCAGCTGGTGGTTGGTTGAAAAATCTGCAGCTTCACATGCATAAGACAGCAAGGCAGCCTGGTCTACGTTGGCTCTGGAGAGCAAAAGCTCGGTGTCTGCATAGTCCTGCAGGAGAAGCAGGTGAGATAAGAAGAAGAAAAATTCATAAGAAATAAATAAAAGGAAACGATTTCCCCAATTGTAAGTTAAGATTTAAGATTTTTGAGCTTTAAGAGCTTCATATGCCCGGCCATCTGCTGCAACCCAACCAGTCACAGCAGATGGCCCCGCCCCTCCCTGAGCCTGGTTCTGCCGGAGGTTTCTTCCTGTTAAAAGGGAGTTTTTCCTTCCCACTGTCGCCAACGTCCTTGCTCATAGGGGGTCATATGATTGTTGGGTTTTTCTCTGTATGTATTATAGTAGGGTCTAAGATTGAATTGAATATGATACAATATGAATTATACAACCCCTTTACCACATAGAGCCCAGAGGATTTGCACTGGAATGAAGTCTCTCTAACATGTAGCATCAAATCACTGCACGCTTTGATAGTGACATGTTTTCACAGAGGGCGGTAAGAGATACATTTCTTCCATCTTCAAGCTCTCTGGTCTTCCAGTGGTGGTGCGTGACGGGAAGGGTGGGGCAGTGGAAGATATTAACAGGGGCTGTTTTCTGATTTGTAGTTCTGCCATGAGCTGTGCTGACTAGCCTCTGTCTTCCTCTATCTCTTCAAAATTAAAAAATAAAAATGGCTACACTGAGCTGTTTAATTGCTATAAAAGGAGCTCATCATACTGCACTGTAGTCGTGCTTACATAATCCAAATGCACTCTGTCTTTGGACCTCAGTGTATGCCCAAACGTCATTAACTCCCCATAAAAACAAAGAGCTGCACATCCATGCACAAATCAAAAACAACAACAGCTAAAAAGATCTCTGCTTAAAACTTAATGCAGACATTTATGCATCTATATCCTTTATTAATATCACTACACAAAGACAGACATGCCAAAAGGTCTTTCCGGTTTCCTGTGCAAAGTGGCCATGGAAAGGAAACTCCCGTATTTAGCGAGGACACAAATAAGTAGCAAGTGCTTAAGTTGGCAGTTTGCTCCAGAATACCGTTGGCTTGATTAGACCATTAGGGAAAAAACTGGAGGAATTTACAGAGAGAATAAAAGACTGAAAAACAATGAAAGAGTGTGAAGAAAAAAAGGCAGAAAAGAGAGAGAAGGACTAATTTTGTTGGTTTGAACAAGCATACAGAGACGAGCAAGCGCTGTAGGCTTTAATCACTCACATGTAGAATGACTCCTTTCTCCAGCAGGCTCTGTTTTTTGGCAGTCATCACAAAGTAATGCGTGTCATCCTTGTAATAGACGATATTTTCCAGGTCAATGCCTAAAATGACCAACAGAAAGATGTAGTGTTACATAACAAACACAATCATTTTCCTTTTTAACAGAGCTGACAATCCTGACGTCATTTGAGCACAAGAGCAGCAATTATGCCTTTCAAAGCACATAACCAGAGCCTCGGGGACATTGTCATGTCAGCGGCAAACTGTGGCCGGCTTGGCGTCAAACCTAAGTATTTTAATTGAGTGCGCTGACCAATTTTTAACTATGATCAGAGCACAGATTATTTGTCCAATTACTTTTATTTTTGGCATCAACTGCTTCCTTTTGCTTCTCCAGATCTTGCAGTTACCAGTAACAACAACAACAACAACAAAAGCACATGTTTTATGTTTTATGTAGTACCTGAAATTCTTAAACTGCATCATACAGTGGGGCAAAAAAGTATTTAGTCAGCCACCGATTGTGCAAGTTCCCCCACCTAAAATGATGACAGAGGTCAGTAATTTGCACCAGAGGTACACTTCAACTGTGAGAGACAGAATGTGAAAAAAAAAATCCATGAATCCACATGGTAGGATTTGTAAAGAATTTATTCGTAAATCAGGGTGGAAAATAAGTATTTGGTCAATAACAAAAATACAACTCAATACTTTGTAACATAACCTTTGTTGGCAATAACAGAGGTCAAACGTTTACTATAGGTCTTTACCAGGTTTGCACACACAGTAGCTGGTATTTTGGCCCATTCCTCCATGCAGATCTTCTCGAGAGCAGTGATGTTTTGGGGCTGTCGCCGAGCAACACGGACTTTCAACTCCCGCCACAGATTTTCTATGGGGTTGAGGTCTGGAGACTGGCTAGGCCACTCCAGGACTTTCAAATGCTTCTTACGGAGCCACTCCTTTGTTGCCCGGGCGGTGTGTTTTGGATCATTGTCATGTTGGAAGACCCAGCCTCGTTTCATCTTCAAAGTTCTCACTGATGGAAGGTGGTTTTGGCTCAAAATCTCACGATACATGGCCCCATTCATTCTGTCCTTAACACGGATCAGTCGTCCTGTCCCCTTGGCAGGAAAACAGCCCCATAGCATGATGTTTCCACCCCCATGCTTCACAGTAGGTATGGTGTTCTTGGGATGCAACTCAGTATTCTTCTTCCTCCAAACACGACGAGTTGAGTTTATACCAAAAAGTTCTACTTTGGTTTCATCTGACCACATGACATTCTCCCAATCCTCTGCTGTATCATCCATGTGCTCTCTGGCAAACTTCAGACGGGCCTGGACATGCACTGGCTTCAGCAGCGGAACACGTCTGGCACTGCGGGATTTGATTCCCTGCCGTTGTAGTGTGTTACTGATGGTGACCTTTGTTACTTTGGTCCCAGCTCTCTGCAGGTCATTCACCAGGTCCCCCCGTGTGGTTCTGGGATCTTTGCTCACCGTTCTCATGATCATTTTGACCCCACGGGATGAGATCTTGCGTGGAGCCCCAGATCGAGGGAGATTATCAGTGGTCTTGTATGTCTTCCATTTTCTGATGATTGCTCCCACAGTTGATTTTTTCACACCAAGCTGCTTGCCTATTGTAGATTCACTCTTCCCAGTCTGGTGCAGGTCTACAATACTTTTCCTGGTGTCCTTCGAAAGCTCTTTGGTCTTGGCCATGGCGGAGTTTGGAGTCTGACTGTTTGAGGCTGTGGACAGGTGTCTTTTATACAGATGAGTTCAAACAGGTGCCATTCATACAGGTAACGAGTGGGGGACAGAAAAGCGTCTTACAGAAGACGTTACAGGTCTGTGAGAGCCAGAGATTTTCCTTGTTTGAGGCAAGGCAAGTTTATTTGTATAGCACAATTCAACAACAAGGCGATTCAAAGTGCTTTACAGAGACATTAGAAACAAGAACAAATAAAAAGCATGATTTAAAATTGAGGTGACCAAATACTTATTTTCCACCCTGATTTACCAATAAATTCTTTACAAATCCTACCATGTGAATTCATGGATTTTTTTTTCACATTCTGTCTCTCACAGTTGAAGTGTACCTCTGGTGCAAATTACTGACCTCTGTCATCATTTTAAGTGGGGGAACTTGCACAATCGGTGGCTGACTAAATACTTTTTTGCCCCACTGTAACTGTTACACAGACAAAAAGTAATGGAGGAGAATGGAGCCATGACAGACCGGTTGCTTCTCTGAGGTCTTGAAAGAACTTCTGATTGAAGATGAAGGCCACGCCGCTGATCTCTTCAACTTTTGCCTCTGCCGTTGTGTTCCTGTTAATGAAGTTAGCAGTGATGGCGATGGCGAGCTTTCCCCGGAACTCCTTGCGCCGAAACCCTACAGAAAAGCACGGATGATTGAGGAAGGCCTCAAGGTTAGAAACCAGTAACTGTTCACTCCGTTAGTGAAGTAAAAGAACATAAATTAGAAATGTTAAAAATCACGCTACTTTTAAGCGCATACAATACATAGAATATCTAGAAGCATCTACAATTTCATGACATCGTCTGTCCTGCAGACCGCCTTCTCCAAAACAGTCGAATTAGAGGAGAAACACTCCTGTGCAAAGCTCCACTGAGGTCTCCATGTGTGCGTCCCAACACTCATAGGAAACAGACCTAGTTCAACAGTTCCTATTAACTGTGCTTGGAGAGCAAATACTGTCTGAAGTTGAACGCAGAAGCTAAGATGTACACAAATGCTCATTCGGCCATGAGGAGCAGAGCGAGGTCAGGTACCCAACCACAGCTGCACACGAAGTGAGATCATAATCATTCTAACTGGCCTCCAACTCAACAAACAGTGCCGCTTCATTTAGTCAAATGCATTACTGATGCATTATTCCCAGTCTGCGCATGCAAACTCGCCTGGTAACGTGTTTCTCCTTCCATCTGCTCCAATGATGACATCAAACTCCAGCTCGCTGACGGGGTGTGTCCTAGGGTGGATCTCAGCTCTCCAGCCAATTCCTAAGAAAACACAGAATGTGTAATCGGACAGAAATGCATTAACAGAGTCGACACTCATAGGCTCTGACAGATAGTTTCATGCACTTTTGGACACATTTGGCAGCTGCTCCATTTACTAACTTTCACTTTCCTGATCTTCAGGAGGCTCAATAAGGCTTTTAAACTCTACGTTCACGTGGATCTCGATGCCCAGCAGGAGTGCCATTTTGAGAAGCATGAGCTGAAGCTGCCGAATACCTAGAACACACACAGAGAAAGAATATGTAAAATAACTTTGATATATTTTGTATTAGTACCAGTAGAAGAGCTCAAGAGAATCATGTCTACTCACTGATATGATCGATAGCACCAGCACAGAACTTCCCATAGAACTTTTTGGCCCCGAGACCCCTGAGATCCTGGATGGTGAAGGGCCAGAGGTGCAGCACATTGTTTCTAGAAAAGGCATCTCTCTTCTCCAGAATCACAACTTTGGCCCCCAGGAAAGCGAGCTCGATGGCTGTACGCAAGCCACATGGCCCCGCACCAATGATCAGACACTAAACAGAAAATGACACAGAAGTTTCAGACAGGTTTTAAGGAAGCAAGTCGAATCTATTCTTAACTTGCTTTCTTGCTCGACTCATAATCCACCTATTCAAGCTTCAGTGTGTAAAACCCCACACTAGCATCTAACACTCAACTTAATAAAACGGTCTAGCCTATAGCTGTTTAATAGGCTTTACCATTATAAGATACATCTATCTTCTACTATAATTATGAGCAACTCCCTAACTACAAAGCCCAAAGTGAAGACATCTTCAGCCTAGTGGAAGAAAAATAAAGATATCAACATACTGAGGATCATATTGTTCAGTCTGTTAGATGTGAATGGGAACAGGAGCCCAAGCTAACCACAAAATCCAGCTTTAAAACAAAACAACAACAACAACGATTTTCAAATTATGCTGCCTTACCTTTGTGTTGGCACAGGCACGGCCCTTCTTGTACTCCTTGTGGCTGGCCCTCTTGTCTAGCTTGGCCCAGAGGGCCTTGGCCTTCCAGTAGTTGAGTTTGGACTTGAGTTTGTGATAGAAGATCCTGTGATCACTGGGCTTTACTTCCAGGTGGTCACATAGCTCCTGGAAGGCCTTGAGAATGCCCTTACATGTGGTCGCCTGGACAAAGTTGTCAAACAGGACATGGGACTGATTCACCCCATCTCCTCCAGCCGCACCGGCACCTCCATCTCCCATGGTCCAGACTAACTCCCGGGCTGTGAGGTCCCCTCACCCCCAGAAAGGGGCTTCTGGGTCCAGCCTCAGCTCTGGAAAAACCCTCTCTCTGCTAGAGAGCTTTAACTCCCAGCCTCAGGAATCTTCATTCTGTAAAAGAGAAAGAGCGACAAATTAAAAAGTATTAAAAAAATAAATTAAAAAAAAAACATACATATTGTTACAAATGTAACAAAACTGGAAAAGAAAACATGAAAGATTATAGTTTTCTCACATGTGTGAAATGGAGAATTTTACAATGATGATTTGTTGTACAATATTTTACATCAAACACTTAATGTCAGGCCTCCAAAGCACTACATTCACAAATCCTACAGATGTGAATCTGCGATGAACAATTTCTGATCTGGCACAGTAAAAACAAACAACATTAATTAAAAACCACATCAGTTTATGTCATTCATGACCTGCAACTTCTTGAGTGTCACGTATGTCAATTCATCAAATGCCTCCATCCTGACCATTGTTTTAGAAGGAATATCTGATACGTACATAAGTTATGATTTTGGAGACCCAGGAGAGTAGCTCAAGTTAACATATTCATTATTTTATGTTAAGTCTCTAAAGTGTTTGGATGTCTCATCTAACAGCAGAGGAAGCTGTGGAAACAATTTTGGAGGGAGGAGACTGATATTTTATTTTATGCATACCGTCCATCTAATATTCTTTAAAAACAGTCCAAATCAGGCAAAAAACATTCCCATGATATTCCTCAGGTATAACACCAGGTACAAAATACAAAATTACCTTTTTTAAACTTTCTTAAGTTTCTGTGATCATTTTCTCAACAACAAGTATTTTCATCTGCCTTTTTGACCAAAGACGACACATTCATCCCATTTTTTATTTATTTTTTAAATTTTGCACAAATCTTCCACCTGGAATTTTATTTTGATGAATTTGATGACCGAATGCTTCTTAACAATCTATTTAACAACACAACTATATTTTATATATGACGACTTCTGGCTACTGTCATTCCTCTGCAGCATCATGACCTTAAACAACCCTTTGTATTTCTAAGCATGGAGCTGGACACAGGAAAGGTACCGACACAAAGCCAGACAGGAAACACACAGGGAGAAAGTGTATAGATGCGTCCTCGTGGCACAGACTCACTTCCAGACACAGGAAATGGTGGGTTCACTGCTAAATACACTGTGAAATAACACAACAACCCTTCTCAGTCAAGAAAATCATCTAGCTCTAATAAGGGTCTCTGAATAGCTACATGGATATACTGTGCACAGCTTTATTAAGCTATTTTTAACCGTTTTAACCTCCAGGGGTTAGAGATCATTCATGTTCACTGATGTCTGTAGCTTTGCTGTGATGAATGGGGAAGGCCCCGTCCATAACAAAGTGGATTTGGCAGTAACGTCTTCATCAGCTCTGACCAACATGGCTGAAAGTATACAAGGTAGATTAGAAGGATGGAAGACTATTATAAAAAGCTCAAATAAAAAAAATCAAGCACATTGACTTAAAAACCACCACACAGTTGATTCGGTTTGTTGGTGGTTCATTTGTTTTTAACCAAGCAGAAGCAGTGTTTTGCATTTGCTCCGAGCAGCGATGCAGAAACTTTTCTTGCCTCTTTAAAGTGAAAATAAGAAAGATTGAAGCGAATAATTACACTTCTGACGTGCTAGGAATAACTCTTGCTTACTTTCTTACAATGAGGACAGCTGACAGGACATAACATCTCATGTTTATAAGGTACATAAGCTCCAGGCAGGCTGTATGCTAAAGAAAGCATAAAGAATGGATGCGAGGGTGAACAAACTGGTGTGGCTGTGTGCACTCGGAACATAATCTGGCCAACAGCTGCTCTGGTGGTTCTTGCACTGCAACATTGTTTAGGCTGGAATACCTTTCAAAGTAATTATTCTGAGGTTAAACTCTGCTGTTTTGAGGATATTACTAACTTACTTACAAAAACATTATTTACAACGACCCGTTGAGATTTAAAAGCTCGAGCTTTGTTCTCCACTGTCCAGGATGCTGAGCTAGTTCGTGGAAACCAATGTAGCCCCAGTCCCAGTGGCAACACGTGATGAAAGGAAGGCAGGTACAGAGGTCAGCTGGCCTCCTTTTCACACACTGCCAACTCCTCACTGCAGTGAAAACAGCAGGCCTTAGTTTTGGCTCTGCCTCAGTCAGTCAGGAACACGACTATAAGGGAGCAGTGCTGACGCAAACAGAAAGAGCCCTTCACCAGAACAGCCAGCCACACCATTTCTTCTTTGCCTTAACTTGTAGTGTACTTTATTCAAAACACACACACACGCATCAAAGTGTAAAGGTTTGTGGTTGGAGATGTGCGCACATCTGTGCTCAGTCAGTCCCCAGAGCATACATTTAGTAACAAGAATGAAAATACTGGCACACATTAGTTCCTCTGTATGGAAGTAAAAACTCAAATATAAGATTTCATTGTTGAATCAAATCACACCGACTTATTGATATTGCCCTGATATATTGTTATTGGCAAATATGCATTTTTTCTGTTTTATTTTTTGTTCATAAAACATTTGGCATAATTTAGAAATTGCGTAATTATATGGTAAGCACAGTAAGTAGCTAAATACTACTGTAGAGTTAAAGAGGCACAAAAAATACAAGAAAACAACAAAAGGAGCACAAATATGCAGCAGACACTTTTCTACATCTTTAACACTTTTTTGGTATAATGTGACAGACGTCCTCTCCACAGCAGCAGCTAAGTCGGACACCAGTGGTCTACTATACCAACTGTTCTGCGTATTTTTGACAGTGCCTCGCTACGTCAGTACACAGTTACATTTAGATATGAGCTTGGACTTTACCATCTCACTTCCATGTTGTACCCTTCAGACATACCATACAAAAATTCTGTTGATCAGGAGCAGTTAAAATAAAGCTGCCTAAAAATTAGGGTGAAGGGAGCTAAAACAAATCTTTTCCCCTTTCAACATAACTCAACATACTGTTTACATATAGAAGATTAGGTGATATATCAATACTGGATTTTTTGGCTTCCTAAGAAGAATCTAGTACCCATCCAGAATCAGCCGGGTTGTAGTACTAAGCCCAAATATCAGGGGTAAACATTAATTATTAAGCCAAATTAGCTGCATTCAGAGCCTGACTATTGAGGAAGTTGTGAGAATGTTTAAGATCGGTACTCTATCAGGAGACCGCTGATTGTATCAGCGAATTAATCAGATCAGTAAAACAAAAACTCTGGACGCTGTGTCCTAAATTCTTGACCAGTCTTTTCTTTTGCTGTCAAACAATGACGGAGGAAACAAGACGTAGCGAGCAAAGAACAAAAGCAGTAGAAGAAATGAGCTGAGATTAAACTTTTTGAAATTATACTTCCAAAAAAGATGATCTTGGAAGGATGATGATGATAAACTGTATGGAGACACACAAATATGTGCATATTGTGTTGCTGTGTGTGCGCGCGTGTGTGTGTCTAAAACAGCACAGCTCAAACAGACATTCCTGTGACATGCTATACCATGACCCTGCTTAATGACAACAAAGCTGACCTATAGTTTGAATAACAGTACCCTCCTACAGAGAGAGCCATGTGCACACTCCACAGCAGCACTGTGTGTTTCCCAGTGGTCAGGAAGAAACCACACAGATGGGATGTATGGGATACAGTAATTAAGAAAAGTAAGGATATGGAATGGGCCTCATTTTATGTGTAACCCACCTAAAATCTGCCTCATGAAAATGAACTGCTGTTCCCCAAGAATGTCAGTAGGTGGCACTATGAGATTGTTTAGTGCTTGTGAACTTGAGTTGAGAACTATAGAGAAGGAGAATAGCGCTAAGGCTACGTATGCTGGTCGGAGCTACTCACAGAGTTTTTCCTTAACCTTTTTCTTGAACAAGGATTGTGTGTGAAGACACAAATTGGATTTTACTTTTCCGCTTGTTGGGAAACGCGGACACTTTTTGTTGATGCTGATGTACCTCTGTTTTTGTGTTTTTTGTTCATTTCCGGTGAGTTGACTAACTGCGCTAGCATAGCAAGCTAATCGTTAGCTCAGTATAATGTAAATTTCATGTGTTCCTTTTAAGTGCTGTATTATCTTTTTATTTCTTCACTTGTGAATGTTTTAAGCCAATCGGAAATATTTCTTTGGAAGCTAGTAGGTAAGTTTTATTTATTGTAATGAGATGATAAATATGAGCAGTCTTTGGCTAAATAGTACTGCGACCACGTTTTGCACTTTCCTCGTGCATCAGTAATGTACATTCTCTCAATTCATTGGATTGATGTGACTGCTGTTCACAAAATATGAGATTTGAGTTAAATTTGTATGATGTGGAAATTGTTTTAAGGTTCTTTGATTAATTTTATTATTGATTGCATTAAGTCGTTATATACAAAGAGTGAGAGACATTTGGTCACTAGTGTTGATTAAGTTGTTATATGATATTCATGTAAAATATGTTCACTGCCCTGTGCAGGTTGGTTTTTTTTGTTGGAGTCTAAAGTTGCGAGCCAGGATTCCGGATCCCCAGCTGCGATGCAGGAAAGATTTCCAGCCTACTTAGAAGTGACAACTGCGTTACTTCTTGACAGATAAGCTTATGAGATCTCAGAACAATACACTACCCGGGTAGTACTACTAACATTAACACTATACACACACACTCACACACCTGAACTGAAAAGACTGAAAAGAACTCTGAACACTGAACTCTGAACTCTAAAACTGAATACACAGACTGACAAATATGGACAATTGGAACTGTTGTGAACTGTTGAATGACTGTTTTTGTTTTGAATAAATGTTGACTGTTCTTTTAGCTGTGTGTCATTCGCTCCTTAGTCGATTCCTAGAGGCCATAAGCCTAAGATCCTAACTTTCTCTACATTCAGTAGTGGTAAAGTATCGTGTGTTACATAGTACCTTTTCGTGGCGAGCCAGCCAGGAGCGATTAAGACACAGCTAATATTGAAATTACAGCATTCTGCAATAGCATAGTTAATTTTGAGATTGTGATTTATTGTGATAAGCTTTCAACTAAGACAACATTGAAAAGAGATGGATTTGGTACAGAATTACGGGGTGGATTTTAAACGGTCCATCAGTATTACTGGAGTTACTAGTTTCGATTCTGATGCTGATATTATTGCTTCCTTAGAGAAGTATGGGGTGGTAACAAGGATTCTGAGGGTCCCAAATGCACAACCAGATTGTGGGGAAACTGTTATTGCTGAGTTTGAGTCAGAGATTACAATGGGGGATAACGAGTCAGATTTTCCCCTTGAGATTGAAAATGTGACCAACAAGAATGTAAAATGGCAGGCTAGTCGCATTGAAATGCCAGCACTCCATCAAACTCCAGACCCTGTTTTGGCTGACTCAAGTGATGAAAGTGTTGACAGTTATTCTGACCACAGTACTACACCCTTGATAAAGACAGCAAAGTTAAAGTACAACCACAGACGGCCCCTTACATCCCAGCCAGTCACCCATTCAACTAAATCTCAGACTTGTAGAGTTGTTAAACCAAAGACTACTCCAACCAGACTTCCAGTGGTGACAGATGAAGTAACAAACCCACCAGAGATACAGCGTATAGTAGTGGAACATGTAATCAGAAATGACTCTGTCGCTACACATGGCCAATCCAAATGGTTACGCTCATTCTCAGGCCGTGTGCCAAAACCCCCCGGAGAAGTGGATTTTGAAACGTGGTGTTTACATGTTGAACTAATGTTCAATGATGGCACTCCAGTTGACATTCAGCGGAGGAAAATACTAGAGAGTCTTCTTCCCCCAGCATCAGATGTTGTGAAGCAACTTGGTTATTCAGCACATCCACGAGAATATGTCAGGCTGTTAGATTCTGCATATGGTCTTGTGGAGGATGGTGAGGAGATATTTGCAAGGTTCCTGAACACAAATCAAAATCCAGGTGAGAAAGCTTCTGATTACCTACAGAGGCTGCAAGCTCTCCTTAACACTGCTGTAAGCAGGAATGGTGTGATTCCAGCAGATGCAAGTCGACATTTGCTAAAGCAGTTCAAACGGGGTTGCTGGGACCATAACTTGGTCCTGCAACTGGAACTAAAGAAAGAGACCACGCCTGAGTTTGCAGAGCTTCTGCTAGAGCTGAGGACTGAAGAGGACAGAAGGGCTTCTAAGCTGGACCGGATGCAACGTCATTTTGGGCCTACCAAGATAAAACCAATTGCACACATGCATTCTGTCCCTGACTTCCCACATCACACTGACCCAAGTGCAAGTGTATTGCAGGCCTATATCTCTGAAACTGAGAGTCTAAAGAAGCAGGTTGCAGAACTGCAATTGCAACTGATGACAAAACCATCTAAAAAGCAAAGAAAGCGACAAGTTAAAGCAATGGAAACAACACAAGAGCCACCCGTACCTGTAATTGAAACTCTGGTACACCAAATTCCACCACGAACCCAAGTGAGAGCTGAGCCCAAGGCTTGGTTCTGTTTTAGGTGCGGTGAAGACGGCCACATAGCCAGGAACTGTGAAAATGCTATAAACAAGGCTGTGGTTGATCAAAAGTACAAAGAACTAAAAGCCAGACAGGAAGAATGGAAAGCCCAGCAGCAGGGTCAAGCTTTAAACTGGAGCAGGTTCCGGTAAGGGGACATACGGGAACCAAGAACATTCACAATAGTCCCAAGTCAGAACAGAGATGTCAAAGTAAACAACAACATGCTGAATCCATTCCGAATCACCTTCCAAATAGATTAGTTGGATCAAGATCTCTTGCAGAGGTTAAGATTGGGGAACTATCACATGGTTGCCTCATTGATTCAGGGTCTCAGGTTACCACAATTTCAAAATCATTTCAGTTGACCCACTTACCTTCTCATCCTCTTTTGCCATTAAATGATCTGTTAGAGGTTGAAGGTGCTGCAGGCCAAATTGTCCCTTATCTTGGGTACATTGAAGTTGACATCACTTTCCCACAGAGTTTCACGGGGAAGGACAAAGTTGTAACTATTCTAGCTTTAATTGTCCCAGATCACAGAGCAAATTCGGAAATTCCAGTCCTCATTGGTACAAATGCCCTTGACGTCTTGTATGAGGACTTCAATGAGCAAATGACCATTCCTGAGCATTGTGCTTACGCCCCTCTCATTAGACATTTGCATGCTATCTACAGAAGTAAAACAAAAACTGATAGTTTTGTGGGGACAGTCAAGTCACAATGTAAAACCAACTTAGTAATTCCAGCTGGTCAGAAAATAGCCTTAAATGGTCGTGTCAGAAATGTCTGTGCAGGCCCTGGATCCACTCTTCTAGTCGAACCCCACAGCCAGTCCAGCCTACCAGGTGGCTTGATATTTTCCAGCTATGTAATGTCAAAGCCACGACAGACATCCTTCAAAGTTCCCATTCTCCTAAAAAATGAGACAACGCATGATATCATTCTGCCAGCTCACCGTCCTTTGGCAGCGATATCTGTCCCACTTTCAGTTTCTCCTGCGAGGTCTGAATGTATGAATCGAACTGGAAGTTCAGAGCAGAAACATGCTCAGTGTTACACCACCCACGAAGTACAACCAAGTGACAAAATCCAGTTCGATTTTGGTGACTCACCCCTGTCAAACGAGTGGAAAGACAGGATCGCCGAGAAGCTGAATTCCGTGTCTGATGTTTTTGCTAGGGGTGAACTTGATTATGGTCACACCACAGTGGTGAGACATAAGATTCGGCTCTCTGATCCAACGCCTTTTAAACAAAGGCCAAGGCCCATTCATCCCTCTGATTATGAAGCTGTCCGCCTTCATTTGGAGCAGCTGTGCAACAGCAACATTATTAGAGAGTCCGAGAGTCCATTTGCTTCACCAATTGTAGTTGTGAAAAAGAAAAATGGGCAGATCCGCCTTTGTGTGGATTACAGAAAGTTGAACAACCAGACGATCAAAGACGCTTATGCCTTGCCCAATATAGAAGAGGCATTTACAGCTCTGTCAGGATCCAAATGGTTTTCTGTTATGGATTTAAAGTCTGGATATTACCAGGTAGAGGTGGAAGAAGAGGATAAACACAAGACGGCTTTTGTCACACCCATGGGGTTTTGGGAATTCAACAGGATGCCCCAAGGAGTCACTAATGCTCCAAGCACTTTTCAAAGAGTTATGGAGAAATGCATGGGCTCCATGAACCTCAAGGAAGTACTGGTCTTTCTTGATGATCTTATAGTGTTCTCCAATACTTTGGAGGAACATGAAGAAAGGCTCCTGCGAGTTCTGAACAGACTAAAAGAATTTGGTCTCAAACTTTCACCTGAGAAATGTCACTTTTTCCAAAAGTCAGTGAGGTATTTAGGACACATTGTCTCAGAACAGGGAGTGAAGACTGATCCTGATAAAATATCTGCCCTCACCACATGGCCCAGACCCACAAACCTGTCAGAACTGAAGTCATTTTTAGGCTTCACTGGCTATTATCGCAGGTTTGTCAAAGACTATTCTAAAATTGCTAGGCCATTGAATGATTTGACAGCTGGTTATGTCCCTGCCAGGAAGCTGAAACACCACAAATCACCGTCAAACGGCGACTTGAACAGTCCTTTTAATGAGAAATGGACTCCCTCATGTGAGGAAGCTTTCACGACCCTCATTGAGAAGTTGACATCTGCACCAGTGCTTGGGTTTGCTGACCCCAGAAAAGCCTATGTTTTACACACCGATGCCAGTTCACATGGACTTGGTGCAGCCCTATACCAGGAAGAAGATGGTCGGTTAAGAGTCATTGCCTATGCTAGCAGAGGGCTGTCTAACTGTGAAAGAAGGTACCCCACTCACAAACTTGAATTTCTTGCGTTGAAGTGGGCAGTTACTGACAAGTTTGCTGATTATT
Source organism: Diplotaxodon limnothrissa (assembly GCF_057381915.1). Lineage (NCBI taxonomy): Eukaryota > Metazoa > Chordata > Actinopteri > Cichliformes > Cichlidae > Diplotaxodon > Diplotaxodon limnothrissa. Next base: position 3,907,423 of record NC_140602.1, read on the forward strand.
TGTATGGAGCTGACTTCACTGTCATGACTGACAATAACCCACTGACCTACGTGTTAACATCTGCTAAACTTGATGCAACTGGACATCGATGGCTTGCTGCTTTGTCGAATTTCAATTTCAACATACAGTACAGAGCCGGAAAAAGAAATCAGGATGCGGATGGATTATCGAGACGGCCGCATGTTTCTGTTGAAACTGATGACAGTACAACTGCTGAGGATGAGAGAGTAAAGCAATTCATTGCAAAGTTTACGGAAGAGGGAAATAGTGCAACATTTCCAAAGGATGCTCTAAAAGCTGTATGCGAGAAGCACCAAGTACACATATCTCCTGACACTACTTACCACTACTGCCACTACTTACCTGCTGCAGTGGAGTGTTTGGCAGTGGATGCAAGTGCGATACCTGACGAGTTTGTTCAAGCCGACATTCTGACTGGTACTAGCACTCTTCCTCAACTCTCCCAACAAGATTGGGCTGCAGAACAAAGGCGTGACCCTATAATAAGCAGAGTCATAGACCTTGTCCATACAGGAAAACGCCTTTCCTATCGTCTTAGGCAAAAGGAGGAAAGGGAAGTCCAACTCATGTTAAGAGTACAGGATCAGTTGTCCCTAATAGATAATGTCTTGTACCGGAAACGAGTGAGCCAGGGCCAGACTCTTTTTCAACTAGTGCTTCCGAAGGAGTACAGGGAAGTAGCTCTTGAAAGTCTTCATGATGCAGTAGGTCACATGGGATTGGAAAGAACTGTTGACCTTGTGAGAACACGTTTCTTTTGGCCCCGAATGTTCCTAGATGTTGAAATGAAAATCAGAACATGTGAAAGATGCATCCGCCGCAAGGCTAGAGCTGAGAAATCTGCCCCACTGGTAAATATTAAAACCAGTCGACCACTTGAGTTGGTGTGCATGGACTATTTGTCTCTAGAACCTGATAGCCGAGAAACAAAGAATATTCTGGTGATAACGGATCACTTTACGAAGTTTGCTGTTGCAGTGCCAACTCCAGACCAGAAGGAAAAGACCGTTGCCAAGGCCCTGTGGGACAAATTCATCATTCACTATGGCATACCAGAGCGGTTGCATAGTGATCAGGGCCGTAATTTTGAATCTGCAGTCATCAAAAACTTATGCCAAATGTTAGGCATAAAAAAATCAAGAACAACCCCCTATCATCCCCGTGGTAATCCAGTAGAACGGTTTAACCGTACACTGCTAGGGATGCTTGGAACACTCCAAGAAGACGACAAACTAAAATGGCGTGATCATGTGCAGCCATTGGCTCACGCCTACAATTGCACAAAAAATGACACAACTGGGTATTCACCCTATCAGCTCATGTTTGGGAGACAGCCAAATCTTCCAATTGATGTGGCTTTTGGACTTAATGTGAATAGGCAGGACAGTGTAACTCACAGTGAATATGTGAAGAAGCTCAGGGAAAGCCTACAGGAAAGTTACAAACTTGCTGTGGAACATAGCGAGAAAGCTGCCCTACGCAATAAGTCAAGATATGATCTAAAAGTGAGAGAATCCACCTTGGAGGTTGGAGATCGTGTTCTTGTCAAGAATGTTGGAATACGAGGGAAACACAAACTAGCTGACAGATGGAGTCAGACGGTCTACAAAGTTGTAAAACAGCTCAATGACTCTCCTGTATATGTTGTTGCTCCACTCAAGTCAGATGGGCCTGAGAGGACACTGCATAGAGACTTACTGTTACCGTGTGGGTTTCTGTCATGCTCAGCGCCAATCGAACCCAGTCATGGAAGCCAAGAGAAAGAGACACCCAAAGGCGACACCTCCAAAGAGAATCCATTTTCTGAAGTTGAAGGAGACTATCATTATCTGGGTGATAATGACATTGTGGATTATGACTTTCCAGTAGTTTACGAAGAAGTCAATTACCCGGCTTTCATTACTGTCAGTGAAATCCCCAAAGCAACTGAGTCTGTGTCAGAACAAAGTGTGGACCGGGACGAGTCTGATCTAAACCCTGCAGTAAAGGAGTTTCATTCTGCACCCGTGGAGCTGGATGAGGGCGATGGTTCACTTCAAGGTTCTAGTGGAAATGACATTGGAAATGACCCTCCAATGAAAGAAACAGGTGTTATTGTTAATGAGGAATATTCATCTGTTCATGATTCATGTGCTGATATAGATCCAGCTACAGAAAATGATGTTGAACCTTTGGAAAAGGTTATTGACGTAACTCAGGAGCAGTACCAAACTGAAACAACCGGGTTGTCGGATGGAAAAGAGGGGAGTGATAGATATGGATTGGAGGCAGAAGTTGCTAAAGATGAAAAACCTCCAGAAACAAGAGAAATCAGGCGGTCAACTAGGAACAGGACTGAACCTAGCAGACTAACCTACAACACCTTGGGAAATCCCTTAACATTAGTGATGCATTCTCTTTTAAACAGTCTTGATCAGGTTTTTTCACATGCCCTTGACTCAAACCCTTCCCCATGTGTTGGTAGAGTAAAAACCATTTAAAGTGACTGCTGTCATGCAGGGATGCATGCCCATTTAGGGGGGGAGGGATGTAACCCACCTAAAATCTGCCTCATGAAAATGAACTGCTGTTCCCCAAGAATGTCAGTAGGTGGCACTATGAGATTGTTTAGTGCTTGTGAACTTGAGTTGAGAACTATAGAGAAGGAGAATAGCGCTAAGGCTACGTATGCTGGTCGGAGCTACTCACAGAGTTTTTCCTTAACCTTTTTCTTGAACAAGGATTGTGTGTGAAGACACAAATTGGATTTTACTTTTCCGCTTGTTGGGAAACGCGGACACTTTTTGTTGATGCTGATGTACCTCTGTTTTTGTGTTTTTTGTTCATTTCCGGTGAGTTGACTAACTGCGCTAGCATAGCAAGCTAATCGTTAGCTCAGTATAATGTAAATTTCATGTGTTCCTTTTAAGTGCTGTATTATCTTTTTATTTCTTCACTTGTGAATGTTTTAAGCCAATCGGAAATATTTCTTTGGAAGCTAGTAGGTAAGTTTTATTTATTGTAATGAGATGATAAATATGAGCAGTCTTTGGCTAAATAGTACTGCGACCACGTTTTGCACTTTCCTCGTGCATCAGTAATGTACATTCTCTCAATTCATTGGATTGATGTGACTGCTGTTCACAAAATATGAGATTTGAGTTAAATTTGTATGATGTGGAAATTGTTTTAAGGTTCTTTGATTAATTTTATTATTGATTGCATTAAGTCGTTATATACAAAGAGTGAGAGACATTTGGTCACTAGTGTTGATTAAGTTGTTATATGATATTCATGTAAAATATGTTCACTGCCCTGTGCAGGTTGGTTTTTTTTGTTGGAGTCTAAAGTTGCGAGCCAGGATTCCGGATCCCCAGCTGCGATGCAGGAAAGATTTCCAGCCTACTTAGAAGTGACAACTGCGTTACTTCTTGACAGATAAGCTTATGAGATCTCAGAACAATACACTACCCGGGTAGTACTACTAACATTAACACTATACACACACACTCACACACCTGAACTGAAAAGACTGAAAAGAACTCTGAACACTGAACTCTGAACTCTAAAACTGAATACACAGACTGACAAATATGGACAATTGGAACTGTTGTGAACTGTTGAATGACTGTTTTTGTTTTGAATAAATGTTGACTGTTCTTTTAGCTGTGTGTCATTCGCTCCTTAGTCGATTCCTAGAGGCCATAAGCCTAAGATCCTAACTTTCTCTACATTCAGTAGTGGTAAAGTATCGTGTGTTACATAGTACCTTTTCGTGGCGAGCCAGCCAGGAGCGATTAAGACACAGCTAATATTGAAATTACAGCATTCTGCAATAGCATAGTTAATTTTGAGATTGTGATTTATTGTGATAAGCTTTCAACTAAGACAACATTGAAAAGAGATGGATTTGGTACAGAATTACGGGGTGGATTTTAAACGGTCCATCAGTATTACTGGAGTTACTAGTTTCGATTCTGATGCTGATATTATTGCTTCCTTAGAGAAGTATGGGGTGGTAACAAGGATTCTGAGGGTCCCAAATGCACAACCAGATTGTGGGGAAACTGTTATTGCTGAGTTTGAGTCAGAGATTACAATGGGGGATAACGAGTCAGATTTTCCCCTTGAGATTGAAAATGTGACCAACAAGAATGTAAAATGGCAGGCTAGTCGCATTGAAATGCCAGCACTCCATCAAACTCCAGACCCTGTTTTGGCTGACTCAAGTGATGAAAGTGTTGACAGTTATTCTGACCACAGTACTACACCCTTGATAAAGACAGCAAAGTTAAAGTACAACCACAGACGGCCCCTTACATCCCAGCCAGTCACCCATTCAACTAAATCTCAGACTTGTAGAGTTGTTAAACCAAAGACTACTCCAACCAGACTTCCAGTGGTGACAGATGAAGTAACAAACCCACCAGAGATACAGCGTATAGTAGTGGAACATGTAATCAGAAATGACTCTGTCGCTACACATGGCCAATCCAAATGGTTACGCTCATTCTCAGGCCGTGTGCCAAAACCCCCCGGAGAAGTGGATTTTGAAACGTGGTGTTTACATGTTGAACTAATGTTCAATGATGGCACTCCAGTTGACATTCAGCGGAGGAAAATACTAGAGAGTCTTCTTCCCCCAGCATCAGATGTTGTGAAGCAACTTGGTTATTCAGCACATCCACGAGAATATGTCAGGCTGTTAGATTCTGCATATGGTCTTGTGGAGGATGGTGAGGAGATATTTGCAAGGTTCCTGAACACAAATCAAAATCCAGGTGAGAAAGCTTCTGATTACCTACAGAGGCTGCAAGCTCTCCTTAACACTGCTGTAAGCAGGAATGGTGTGATTCCAGCAGATGCAAGTCGACATTTGCTAAAGCAGTTCAAACGGGGTTGCTGGGACCATAACTTGGTCCTGCAACTGGAACTAAAGAAAGAGACCACGCCTGAGTTTGCAGAGCTTCTGCTAGAGCTGAGGACTGAAGAGGACAGAAGGGCTTCTAAGCTGGACCGGATGCAACGTCATTTTGGGCCTACCAAGATAAAACCAATTGCACACATGCATTCTGTCCCTGACTTCCCACATCACACTGACCCAAGTGCAAGTGTATTGCAGGCCTATATCTCTGAAACTGAGAGTCTAAAGAAGCAGGTTGCAGAACTGCAATTGCAACTGATGACAAAACCATCTAAAAAGCAAAGAAAGCGACAAGTTAAAGCAATGGAAACAACACAAGAGCCACCCGTACCTGTAATTGAAACTCTGGTACACCAAATTCCACCACGAACCCAAGTGAGAGCTGAGCCCAAGGCTTGGTTCTGTTTTAGGTGCGGTGAAGACGGCCACATAGCCAGGAACTGTGAAAATGCTATAAACAAGGCTGTGGTTGATCAAAAGTACAAAGAACTAAAAGCCAGACAGGAAGAATGGAAAGCCCAGCAGCAGGGTCAAGCTTTAAACTGGAGCAGGTTCCGGTAAGGGGACATACGGGAACCAAGAACATTCACAATAGTCCCAAGTCAGAACAGAGATGTCAAAGTAAACAACAACATGCTGAATCCATTCCGAATCACCTTCCAAATAGATTAGTTGGATCAAGATCTCTTGCAGAGGTTAAGATTGGGGAACTATCACATGGTTGCCTCATTGATTCAGGGTCTCAGGTTACCACAATTTCAAAATCATTTCAGTTGACCCACTTACCTTCTCATCCTCTTTTGCCATTAAATGATCTGTTAGAGGTTGAAGGTGCTGCAGGCCAAATTGTCCCTTATCTTGGGTACATTGAAGTTGACATCACTTTCCCACAGAGTTTCACGGGGAAGGACAAAGTTGTAACTATTCTAGCTTTAATTGTCCCAGATCACAGAGCAAATTCGGAAATTCCAGTCCTCATTGGTACAAATGCCCTTGACGTCTTGTATGAGGACTTCAATGAGCAAATGACCATTCCTGAGCATTGTGCTTACGCCCCTCTCATTAGACATTTGCATGCTATCTACAGAAGTAAAACAAAAACTGATAGTTTTGTGGGGACAGTCAAGTCACAATGTAAAACCAACTTAGTAATTCCAGCTGGTCAGAAAATAGCCTTAAATGGTCGTGTCAGAAATGTCTGTGCAGGCCCTGGATCCACTCTTCTAGTCGAACCCCACAGCCAGTCCAGCCTACCAGGTGGCTTGATATTTTCCAGCTATGTAATGTCAAAGCCACGACAGACATCCTTCAAAGTTCCCATTCTCCTAAAAAATGAGACAACGCATGATATCATTCTGCCAGCTCACCGTCCTTTGGCAGCGATATCTGTCCCACTTTCAGTTTCTCCTGCGAGGTCTGAATGTATGAATCGAACTGGAAGTTCAGAGCAGAAACATGCTCAGTGTTACACCACCCACGAAGTACAACCAAGTGACAAAATCCAGTTCGATTTTGGTGACTCACCCCTGTCAAACGAGTGGAAAGACAGGATCGCCGAGAAGCTGAATTCCGTGTCTGATGTTTTTGCTAGGGGTGAACTTGATTATGGTCACACCACAGTGGTGAGACATAAGATTCGGCTCTCTGATCCAACGCCTTTTAAACAAAGGCCAAGGCCCATTCATCCCTCTGATTATGAAGCTGTCCGCCTTCATTTGGAGCAGCTGTGCAACAGCAACATTATTAGAGAGTCCGAGAGTCCATTTGCTTCACCAATTGTAGTTGTGAAAAAGAAAAATGGGCAGATCCGCCTTTGTGTGGATTACAGAAAGTTGAACAACCAGACGATCAAAGACGCTTATGCCTTGCCCAATATAGAAGAGGCATTTACAGCTCTGTCAGGATCCAAATGGTTTTCTGTTATGGATTTAAAGTCTGGATATTACCAGGTAGAGGTGGAAGAAGAGGATAAACACAAGACGGCTTTTGTCACACCCATGGGGTTTTGGGAATTCAACAGGATGCCCCAAGGAGTCACTAATGCTCCAAGCACTTTTCAAAGAGTTATGGAGAAATGCATGGGCTCCATGAACCTCAAGGAAGTACTGGTCTTTCTTGATGATCTTATAGTGTTCTCCAATACTTTGGAGGAACATGAAGAAAGGCTCCTGCGAGTTCTGAACAGACTAAAAGAATTTGGTCTCAAACTTTCACCTGAGAAATGTCACTTTTTCCAAAAGTCAGTGAGGTATTTAGGACACATTGTCTCAGAACAGGGAGTGAAGACTGATCCTGATAAAATATCTGCCCTCACCACATGGCCCAGACCCACAAACCTGTCAGAACTGAAGTCATTTTTAGGCTTCACTGGCTATTATCGCAGGTTTGTCAAAGACTATTCTAAAATTGCTAGGCCATTGAATGATTTGACAGCTGGTTATGTCCCTGCCAGGAAGCTGAAACACCACAAATCACCGTCAAACGGCGACTTGAACAGTCCTTTTAATGAGAAATGGACTCCCTCATGTGAGGAAGCTTTCACGACCCTCATTGAGAAGTTGACATCTGCACCAGTGCTTGGGTTTGCTGACCCCAGAAAAGCCTATGTTTTACACACCGATGCCAGTTCACATGGACTTGGTGCAGCCCTATACCAGGAAGAAGATGGTCGGTTAAGAGTCATTGCCTATGCTAGCAGAGGGCTGTCTAACTGTGAAAGAAGGTACCCCACTCACAAACTTGAATTTCTTGCGTTGAAGTGGGCAGTTACTGACAAGTTTGCTGATTATTTGTATGGAGCTGACTTCACTGTCATGACTGACAATAACCCACTGACCTACGTGTTAACATCTGCTAAACTTGATGCAACTGGACATCGATGGCTTGCTGCTTTGTCGAATTTCAATTTCAACATACAGTACAGAGCCGGAAAAAGAAATCAGGATGCGGATGGATTATCGAGACGGCCGCATGTTTCTGTTGAAACTGATGACAGTACAACTGCTGAGGATGAGAGAGTAAAGCAATTCATTGCAAAGTTTACGGAAGAGGGAAATAGTGCAACATTTCCAAAGGATGCTCTAAAAGCTGTATGCGAGAAGCACCAAGTACACATATCTCCTGACACTACTTACCACTACTGCCACTACTTACCTGCTGCAGTGGAGTGTTTGGCAGTGGATGCAAGTGCGATACCTGACGAGTTTGTTCAAGCCGACATTCTGACTGGTACTAGCACTCTTCCTCAACTCTCCCAACAAGATTGGGCTGCAGAACAAAGGCGTGACCCTATAATAAGCAGAGTCATAGACCTTGTCCATACAGGAAAACGCCTTTCCTATCGTCTTAGGCAAAAGGAGGAAAGGGAAGTCCAACTCATGTTAAGAGTACAGGATCAGTTGTCCCTAATAGATAATGTCTTGTACCGGAAACGAGTGAGCCAGGGCCAGACTCTTTTTCAACTAGTGCTTCCGAAGGAGTACAGGGAAGTAGCTCTTGAAAGTCTTCATGATGCAGTAGGTCACATGGGATTGGAAAGAACTGTTGACCTTGTGAGAACACGTTTCTTTTGGCCCCGAATGTTCCTAGATGTTGAAATGAAAATCAGAACATGTGAAAGATGCATCCGCCGCAAGGCTAGAGCTGAGAAATCTGCCCCACTGGTAAATATTAAAACCAGTCGACCACTTGAGTTGGTGTGCATGGACTATTTGTCTCTAGAACCTGATAGCCGAGAAACAAAGAATATTCTGGTGATAACGGATCACTTTACGAAGTTTGCTGTTGCAGTGCCAACTCCAGACCAGAAGGAAAAGACCGTTGCCAAGGCCCTGTGGGACAAATTCATCATTCACTATGGCATACCAGAGCGGTTGCATAGTGATCAGGGCCGTAATTTTGAATCTGCAGTCATCAAAAACTTATGCCAAATGTTAGGCATAAAAAAATCAAGAACAACCCCCTATCATCCCCGTGGTAATCCAGTAGAACGGTTTAACCGTACACTGCTAGGGATGCTTGGAACACTCCAAGAAGACGACAAACTAAAATGGCGTGATCATGTGCAGCCATTGGCTCACGCCTACAATTGCACAAAAAATGACACAACTGGGTATTCACCCTATCAGCTCATGTTTGGGAGACAGCCAAATCTTCCAATTGATGTGGCTTTTGGACTTAATGTGAATAGGCAGGACAGTGTAACTCACAGTGAATATGTGAAGAAGCTCAGGGAAAGCCTACAGGAAAGTTACAAACTTGCTGTGGAACATAGCGAGAAAGCTGCCCTACGCAATAAGTCAAGATATGATCTAAAAGTGAGAGAATCCACCTTGGAGGTTGGAGATCGTGTTCTTGTCAAGAATGTTGGAATACGAGGGAAACACAAACTAGCTGACAGATGGAGTCAGACGGTCTACAAAGTTGTAAAACAGCTCAATGACTCTCCTGTATATGTTGTTGCTCCACTCAAGTCAGATGGGCCTGAGAGGACACTGCATAGAGACTTACTGTTACCGTGTGGGTTTCTGTCATGCTCAGCGCCAATCGAACCCAGTCATGGAAGCCAAGAGAAAGAGACACCCAAAGGCGACACCTCCAAAGAGAATCCATTTTCTGAAGTTGAAGGAGACTATCATTATCTGGGTGATAATGACATTGTGGATTATGACTTTCCAGTAGTTTACGAAGAAGTCAATTACCCGGCTTTCATTACTGTCAGTGAAATCCCCAAAGCAACTGAGTCTGTGTCAGAACAAAGTGTGGACCGGGACGAGTCTGATCTAAACCCTGCAGTAAAGGAGTTTCATTCTGCACCCGTGGAGCTGGATGAGGGCGATGGTTCACTTCAAGGTTCTAGTGGAAATGACATTGGAAATGACCCTCCAATGAAAGAAACAGGTGTTATTGTTAATGAGGAATATTCATCTGTTCATGATTCATGTGCTGATATAGATCCAGCTACAGAAAATGATGTTGAACCTTTGGAAAAGGTTATTGACGTAACTCAGGAGCAGTACCAAACTGAAACAACCGGGTTGTCGGATGGAAAAGAGGGGAGTGATAGATATGGATTGGAGGCAGAAGTTGCTAAAGATGAAAAACCTCCAGAAACAAGAGAAATCAGGCGGTCAACTAGGAACAGGACTGAACCTAGCAGACTAACCTACAACACCTTGGGAAATCCCTTAACATTAGTGATGCATTCTCTTTTAAACAGTCTTGATCAGGTTTTTTCACATGCCCTTGACTCAAACCCTTCCCCATGTGTTGGTAGAGTAAAAACCATTTAAAGTGACTGCTGTCATGCAGGGATGCATGCCCATTTAGGGGGGGAGGGATGTAACCCACCTAAAATCTGCCTCATGAAAATGAACTGCTGTTCCCCAAGAATGTCAGTAGGTGGCACTATGAGATTGTTTAGTGCTTGTGAACTTGAGTTGAGAACTATAGAGAAGGAGAATAGCGCTAAGGCTACGTATGCTGGTCGGAGCTACTCACAGAGTTTTTCCTTAACCTTTTTCTTGAACAAGGATTGTGTGTGAAGACACAAATTGGATTTTACTTTTCCGCTTGTTGGGAAACGCGGACACTTTTTGTTGATGCTGATGTACCTCTGTTTTTGTGTTTTTTGTTCATTTCCGGTGAGTTGACTAACTGCGCTAGCATAGCAAGCTAATCGTTAGCTCAGTATAATGTAAATTTCATGTGTTCCTTTTAAGTGCTGTATTATCTTTTTATTTCTTCACTTGTGAATGTTTTAAGCCAATCGGAAATATTTCTTTGGAAGCTAGTAGGTAAGTTTTATTTATTGTAATGAGATGATAAATATGAGCAGTCTTTGGCTAAATAGTACTGCGACCACGTTTTGCACTTTCCTCGTGCATCAGTAATGTACATTCTCTCAATTCATTGGATTGATGTGACTGCTGTTCACAAAATATGAGATTTGAGTTAAATTTGTATGATGTGGAAATTGTTTTAAGGTTCTTTGATTAATTTTATTATTGATTGCATTAAGTCGTTATATACAAAGAGTGAGAGACATTTGGTCACTAGTGTTGATTAAGTTGTTATATGATATTCATGTAAAATATGTTCACTGCCCTGTGCAGGTTGGTTTTTTTTGTTGGAGTCTAAAGTTGCGAGCCAGGATTCCGGATCCCCAGCTGCGATGCAGGAAAGATTTCCAGCCTACTTAGAAGTGACAACTGCGTTACTTCTTGACAGATAAGCTTATGAGATCTCAGAACAATACACTACCCGGGTAGTACTACTAACATTAACACTATACACACACACTCACACACCTGAACTGAAAAGACTGAAAAGAACTCTGAACACTGAACTCTGAACTCTAAAACTGAATACACAGACTGACAAATATGGACAATTGGAACTGTTGTGAACTGTTGAATGACTGTTTTTGTTTTGAATAAATGTTGACTGTTCTTTTAGCTGTGTGTCATTCGCTCCTTAGTCGATTCCTAGAGGCCATAAGCCTAAGATCCTAACTTTCTCTACATTCAGTAGTGGTAAAGTATCGTGTGTTACATATGCTTTTCCAAACTAAATATTTGAAGTGTGCAGCAAAAATAAAGGAAACTCATGAAATATGAGCTCTTTCTGCAATTATCCTGACATCTGGATGAGCTGCAGGATTTCACACGTTCACAGAATTCCCACAAGACTGACACACATGCAGCCCTGGCTGCATTACATCATCCACTAATCTAAAAATAGACACAGAGATTAGGCCAGTAGTCCTGTTTGTGGATGTTTGACAGCATGATTTCTTTATAAACACTGTCACTATAATGGCTCCAAAAACAAACAAACATTTCAAACCATCATTTTTCTTTGTTTTGGTTCATTTTGCTCTTCCTTTGGTTTCACTGTAGAAACAATCTGGGATTTTTCTGTTTCTTGTTTCATTTACATTCCACAGACTTGGAAAACCACAGACTTAAGAGCTTGATCCTTGATTATTTCCTTTATGAATATGTGCGAACAGATTACTAAGGAGAATCAGATGAGCTATGGCTGTTTGCTAAATGCAAACACAGTCAGGCGAATGAACCCAGAGGTTTTGAGACAGAATTTCTTACCAGTTATATCAGCATAAAATAACTGGGAAGAATGGAATTAGACCAACTTTACCAGTTCTAGAAAGTGTAATAAGAGCTGGATTTTACGGATTTATGCCTTTGCTCATTTCATCCAGTTTGCCTTGGGATGCATTCCATTTTAGCTTTGTTCCTGAAAGTTAATGATTACCTTAACATCCCATGACAGTTCTTGAAAATAGCTAGACCATAATAATAATAATAATAATAATAATAATAATAATTAGTAGAGCAGGGCGATATGGCCAAAAATATTTATCACGATATATATTTGAAAATTTGCGATAACGATATAACCGACGATATAATTGATGCGAGACAAAATACAACTCCACAACATTACTAGCGCAAAAAGACAACCTTCCATTTATTTTCACTTAAACAAGAAGCTGGTTTTTATGTACATTAAAGCTTTATAAAAATGTAACAGTGCAAATGCAAATTCCTTGCTGAAAGTTTAACCAAAAGGCATTTCCAGTAGAAATGGGCTGACATATCCTGAGCATAACCATGTATAATATCCACTGAAGTTAAAAAGAGGTGCTTTGCAACATTAAACTGCAGTGTGCAGTACGCATTTTTCGGACCATAAGGTGCACGGGATTATAAGGCACATTAAGCGAAACAAAGCAGTCAGATAAATCAAACTTTATTAAACTCATTCTTCTTGCTTCCTCCACTTCTGTACCATTGATTCATTAATGTTGAATTCTCTGGCAGCTGCTCTATTCCCATGTTGTTGCAGTATATTAATGACTAACCTCGTATTGTGGATGGATTATCTCAGTTGTTCTCCTGACTGAAGTTTGGTCCGTTTACAGCATCCTGCCATGCGATTGCATTTGTCTCTAACCATGAAGAACCTTCACGTTAACTTTTATAAGTGGAAAAGTGTTAGTGTTCGTCCTCCAGCTTCACTGTTTATTTTATGCTAACATAGCTGTGTCGCTAGCGATCACGTAGCACATCATTATATACCAGCTAGCCCAACTTCAGTAACCCTACAAACGTCACTGCTGTTTAGTTTCCTGTCTTCATTTATGTTGGAAGTGATAGCAGAGCTGTACGTTTGATTTTTTTCAGAAATCTCTCAGTCAGAACATGCAATATCATGCTTAGGTAACTAGCGAAACTAGCGAGCTAACTTCCGCTAGCTTCCTGCTAACTTCTAACTCCGTTAAATGTAATAACTTTAGTTTTCATGGATGCCTGGAAGTTAAACTTTATAGTTACACCTGGTAAAGCAGCAATGCTGATCGTTTTATTAAAGATGAAAGAATTTAGACAGTTTTTAACTCTAAGTGATGCTGCAGTGTTGTTTGACCTGAAGTATACGGGGTTTAGGACCCAGATTACTCCCAGATTTAAGAGCATCTTAGTCCGACAAATACGACAATAACAACGGCCGCTTGCATGTTCTGCAAAAAAATGTGCTTTGTTGTGTATCTGACGGACAAACACCAAACCAGTTCCACATCACGGAAGTTGCACCATTTTTACAAACCAATTCTGGTTCATCTGTTTCACTCAACAATCGGCCATGTGCGTATGAAAACAAAGGCACTGCGCATGCGCGTTTTACTCCCATTCTACCGCGATATTTCATTTTCCTATCGTTGCCTAACATTATACCGGTATTACCGTGAACGGTATAATATGGCCCAGCCCTACTAATTAGTCTGCAAGGCAACAACAGGTGTGGTCTGTTCACGGGCTGCCTGCGACTTGTAAATAGATCACACTGACGACAAAAGTGGAACGATTAACTCCGACGTCTACATCACTTGTTGGTCATTGTGTGCACGGTACCAAAACTGGAGACAAGAAAATAGTCACAGCCATCTGCATGAAACACAAAGGTGTGAACAATCCTTCCAAAAGAATCCTGTTTCCAAACTGACCCTAAAAGTGAATACGTTCTACGTTTTTACCCCTAGTGATAAATTTCATCCACATCCATCCATTACTTTCCAGTAATCCTGCCAGCGATCGGCCAATGCGGCAGAAATATAACAAAACAATTACAGCTGAAGTTAAGAGAGGCTGTAGTTAGAATAATGTAAACATGACATAAGACTGATACGAGGGTTGCAACGATAAAAATAGCTGTTTGTTTCTATGAGTAAGCAGGCAGATATGTGGGTAACCAGTGCTGACACTGGTCCTGAGATAACTCCCTGCCAGGTCTAAGCACAAGGGACTAACAATTTTCCTGGAAGAAATCCCAACAGTATGATGCCTACAACTACAGTTTCCTTATCAAAGTCATCTATGAACAGCTGTGTATGACAATAAAAGGACTTTCAAGATGCTTTCTTGTAGTAGATTTCTTGTTTTCATATGTAACACAGACTGAATGTTTGGCGGGAATGCTTATCATCAGTGCTTGCAAATCCAAATTTCCTAGTTTTGGCCATGTGGCTGTCACCAACACAGAGGCATAGGGAAATGGGAATTTGGACCTTAACCTAAACTCCATACAGCGGTATGAAAAAACATCATGAGAGATGTTAGAAAAAGGAATGTAAATATACCAATGTACAGAACATGTTTGTCTAAAACTAGCTTAAACAGAATTACCTGAGATGACAGTAATAATGACCCATCACTCCACACACTGTGACTCCATATTGAGAGGATAATGCACAAATTTAAGTCAGAGTGTATTAATGGCTGTGTTACTCACTTCTGATATTAGTTATTGAGCAGACATGCTCATTGTGAGTCTATGCAAACTACTTTACTCAGTTAAAGGTTGTAGTCATGCACAGGTGCATCCAGCAGGAATTAGGAGAGTTGTGTCTGTTCACATAGCGAACAAAGACTCAGACCACACAGAGAACACAAATAGTTATTGGATCAAATTCAAATTGTCTCTGGCCGAAGTCGTCTCCAAACCGTTTGGCTTTTCGATCACATCCCTAACCCTCTGAAACTGAAGCCGAGCAGTTCGTTTGAGCTGATGCAGACGCTGCCGATTTCGTTTCACGAGCACTGCTAACAACAAACAATTCATTATCCGAGCTTCAAACAGCACAAAAGATGGATGTAGCCACCGTAATGTCACTTGTCGGTTGGTGAAGTCCCATTTCGAAGATTTGATATGAGCGTTTTCACTACTGCCATCACGGCATTTTGAAAGCAGATGTGACGAGTGAGGGGCTCGGCTTGTTAGCCACTGAGTTCATCCTGGATCATCATCCTTTCAGACATTTAGAAGGGCCCAAATTTACAGAATGAACTTAATGTTTTATATTATGACCTAGGGCTGCTCGATTATGGCAAAAATGGTAATCACGATTATTTTCACTGAAATTGAGATCTCGATTATTTGACGATATTTATTTAACCCTTTAAGACCTACCATAGAACCAAGTCCACCAGAGCTTATATTATTTTTTTACATGTTGTAGTGCCATTTGTGGGAGCATTTCAAGTTGCTATACATCAATACAACTGTTATAGCCCATATTTTAATAATATGTATGCATTAAGTCCATAGTAACTACATTAATTGCAAAAAAGTGCAATAAGCTACAAAAAAATTGAAAATCGTTTTTTTTTTTTTTTTACATATATTTCTACTTGGAGAAATTTAAGAGGTTTGTCCCTCAAAACTTTAAATACAAAAAAGTTGCAAAAAATAGTTTACAACAACAGGAAATTTATTTTGAGTGTCTTCATAGTTTTATTTTGGAGATACAGCAATTTTTATATACTGCAGGAAAAACAAAAAAACAATCCTATGATGCAAATTTGCAAAGAAAACAGCATGTGCATCAAAATAAACTATTTCCAGCTGTGCAATTCGAGTTCTAAGCATCCCAGAAACTATTCAGAATAGTCAAACATGACTTATAAAAACACCAGTATAGGCTTTTAAGGCCTACAAGTAAAAAACTACATTTTCCGCGAATATGGCGTCACTTCTGGTTTTGGACGAACAGCTGATCGGCTCGGCAAAGCGTGTTTCTGGAATATTATGTTTTTGTTCCTGCAAGCGCTTTTTATGCAATTTTTTGCAAAGCTTTATGTGGAAGGAAACCGTGACTGAGGACAAGCTGATGGCATAAGATGTAAGTTTCATATGCAAAAAAAAATTATTGCGCTAGCTTACATGGTTCAGGTTCTACAGGGATTTAAAAATAGTTACACAAAACGGAGCGTGCTGCTTTGACCGGCTTTAAAGGGTTAACAATAACAATGTATTGAATAATGACTTTAAAAAATAATATAAAATAGTGTGTGTTGCGACTTTCATCCGTAAATAAAGCCGCGGCCGGCTGAGTTGGTTGTGTCCCTGTGACGCGCCTCCAATAATCCATAATGAGTCGAACTTGTACTTTGCGCATTTATTTTAAGAACAAAACAAGAACAAACATTTGCGCTTTCAATCAATTTCCAACTAGCGCATGGATTAACTGGTGTGCCAAAAAATGACGGTCAACAGAAAAGTTTGCCCACAAACCACTCACCCAACACACCTGCTGCGAACACCGACCTCAGGTAAATAGACTGTGACCACACCCACATACCATCACCTGAGACGCAGGTAAAGCTATACACCTGTGCCACCAAAACAAAAAGGAAAAACATAAACATTGACTTTGGCTCTTACAATACCGGCCCCTAATTATTATCTTTTAAATAATAATTACGAAATAATCAAGTCTTACGTCATTTTCTTGTTCATAAAACATGTCAATCGCCCTTTAGTGCAACATGCATCAGTACTACTACTTGTGGTTCACCATCTGTGAAGTTAATAACCCATAAATAAAAGGAGTAGGTCACTTAAAGATTATCCAGTCAGTCCAATATGTTAAATAGTCTCTGTTTCCTGCAAAAGACAGACTTTATTTATAGGTCTGTTTAGGAATCCAGTCTTTGTCTTGATCCGAAGATGACGAACAAATCCCCTTTTGTCCTGGATTGTCTCTTCTATTTTTCCAGTCATCCAGGAATTCCGTGGTGCGGAATCATCAACAATGATCACAATGTCTCCTGGCATGAAGTTTCGTTTTGGGTTGCACCATTTCTGTCTTTGTTGCAGTTGTGGAAGATATTCTTTAATCCACCTTTTCCAGAATAAATCTGACATATATTGGACTTATATGCTCGTCGCAGATGGAAACATGTCATCTTTTTGAAAACATCCTGGTGGTAATGATGGTGCAGTCTTAAGAAGCAACAGGTGGTTTGGAGTAAGTTCAAAATAGCTTCAGCCTCACATAACACAGTCCTGAGGCTCTCTTCATCAAGACTTTGTACATTTAAGGTGGAATTAAGAATCTTTCTCACAGATCTTATAAGTCTTTCCCATACACCTCCATGATGTGAGCCAGCTGGGGGATGGAAAGTCCATTTAATGCCCTTTTGAAGAAGGGTATTGTGTATACGGCATTGATTCCAATCTGCTATCATTTCCTTCAGCTCACGATGGGATCCCACAAAGTTGGTGCCGTTGTCAGATCGCAGTTCTTTTACTTGACCACGTCTAGCAATAAAGCGACGAAGGGCATTGATAAAAGAGTCTGTGTCCAGTGATGATGCCATTTCAATATGAATGGCTCTTGACGCTAAACATGTGAATATCACACCATAGCATTTTACAGTAGTCCTTCCACGTTTCACTAGAAACGGTCCGAAATAGTCCACTCCAACATACGTGAATGGTGGTTCATCAGGAGTTACTCTGTGTAGGGGCAGGTCTGCCATTTGTTGTTGTCCTGGTGGGGCATTTACGCGCCGACACACAATGCATTTAGCCACAATTTTTCTTATAGGTACTGTGACACCTGAAATCCAGTATTTTTGACGCAGTTTAGATAACATGTGGTTACGACCTCCATGACCCACCGCTTCATGGACATGTTGAAGGATTAGGTTAGAAATGTGGAAGTCCTTGGCCAGAATAACAGGATGTTTTCTCTCTTCTGGCATTGCAGTTCTACTGAGTCGTCCACCAACTCTCAACACACCTTCTTCCAGGATGGGAGTAAGTTTATAAATGTGACTGGTTCTCTTAACATTCGATCCTTTTGTTAAACAGGAGATTTCATCAGCAAACCGCTTCCTTTGACAAAAGGAGATTATAGCCATTTCAGCGCTAATCAGCTCCTCAACTTTGAGACTGCTGGTGTCCAGACAGTGTTTCTTCATTTGAAGTTCAAGATTTTGTTCAGGATCATGTTTAATCTGTAGTTTTCTTCTACTGTAATGCAGAAGCAGTTTTTTAACTCTCAGAATCCATGCTACTGCACGCTTCAGCCGAGTCCAGGATGAAAAATACTGAATGAAGTGAGAAACCGGATCCATTTCTTGTGACGTCTGAACAGCATTCACTGTTGTTTTAATTTCTGCATCGCTTGATGAGAGTTGTTTCACTTCATCAGGATTCTGAGGCCACTCCTCTTGTGGTAGTAGAAGAAATGGAGGTCCAGAGAGCCAAGTTTGTTTATTTTTCAAAAAGGATTGTACTGTTAAACCTCGAGAAGCCAAATCTGCTGGATTGTTATCCGTGTCCACATATCTCCATTGTTGAGGATTTGAAACTTTGACAATCTCAGAAACTCTGTTGGCGACGAAAGTGCGGAACCTTGTTGTTTTATTGTTGATATAATTTAGTACAGAGGTGCTGTCAGTCCAAAATACTGAGTCCTTCAGTTCCATCTGCAGCTCCTTCTTCCACATTACATCCATTCTGCTTGCTAAGGTGGCAGCAGTTAACTCCATTCGAGGGATTGTAACTGGTTTTAAAGGAGCAACACGTGCCTTTCCCATAATGAATGCACAGTGTGCCTGGTCTCGTTCATTCTTTAGTAACAAATAAGTCACTGTTCCATAGCTGTCCTCAGATGCATCTGCGAAATGATGCAACTGAGCAGTTTTTACAGTTCCAAAACTGTTGGTTTTAAAACAACGATCAACCTTGAACTCCTCCAGCTTGTAGAGCTCTTGCATCCAAATAGTCCATTCTTGTATAACTGCATCAGGTAATGCATCATCCCATCCAATCTTTTTTCGACACAGATTTTGCAGAATCTTTTTAGCAGTTAAGATTACTGGTGCCAACATTCCTAAAGGGTCATAAACAGAGCTGACTACAGAAAGGATGCCACGTCTTGTCAAAGGTCGATCTCTTAGAGTGATTCTGAACTTGAAAACGTCAGACTCCACACACCATTGAACGCCCAAAACTCTTTCCACCGGAAGTTCATCACTGATCAAGTCTAGATCCTTTATTTTGCTTGCTCTGTTACTTTCAGGTATTACAGCCAACACATTACGACTGTTACTTATCCATTTGTTCAGTGGAAAGCCTCCTTTCAAGCATATGGCACAGAGTTCATGATAGAGATCGATCGCATCCTCTTCTGTGGCTGCTGAGACGAGACAATCGTCGACGTAAAAGTTGTTCAACATTGCATCCACGGCTTGAAGGCTAAACTGTTGTTTATGATCTTCAGCACATTTCCTTAGTGCAAAATTTGCACAACTTGGAGATGAAGTTGCTCCAAACACATGTACTGTCATCCTATATTCAACCATGGCTTGAGTGTAATCTCCGTTGGGCCACCAAAGGAATCTTAACATATCTCGATCCTCCTCTGGTATTTTAACCTGGTGAAACATGGCCTTAATGTCTGCAGCAATGACAACAGGTTCTTTACGAAATCTTGTCAGAACTCCAATTAATGTGCTGGTCAAGTCTGGACCTTGTAAGAGCTTGCTATTTAGCGACACTCCTTGATACTTGGCTCCACAGTCAAACACCACTCTAAGGGTTTTCTTCTGCGGATGCAGAACACCATGGTGCGGCAAATACCATTTCCTGCCATCCGTCCGTTCTAAGTTGTCTTCTGGTACCTTTTCTGCATAACCTTCAGAGATCATATCTGACATAAAGCTGTTATAGTCCTGCAGAAAAGTAGAGTTCTTCATAAGTCTTTTCTTCAGATTCTGAAGGCGTTGTTCAGCAACACTTTTATTATCTGGCATGCAGACCTTTAAGTCTTTCAATGGGAGTCCAATATAATAATGACCATTATGTATCTTAGCAGTATTGGAAACTTTATCCAAAAACTGTTGGTCTTCCTTAGAAGGTTCTTTCTCATCTCTGGCACACTCTGGAAAATCTGTTTTAAACTGCTGATTCCACAGCTCATCAAGTTTCACCACTGAAACTCTATTGACACTTATCTGTGGCTGATTGTGAACTTCAGTTTGAGTCTCACCCAAAGGTCCGTTCACTGTCCAGCCAAGGACAGTTTTAACAGCATACGGTCCGTCTCCAACACTTCTAATGACATCCAGTGGTTCCAGAGCCTTTGGCACATTCGAGCCAATTAGCAAATCAATTTCAGAGTCAATTTCTGGCAGATGTACAGACTTCAAATATGGCCACCGGAGTATATCGTTGTGGTGAGGAATGTTTCCTTTATGGACAGGCATAATGAACTGAGTATAAAGAATGGGAAGATCACAAAACTCGTTTCCGTCTAGTCCAGCAACTTCTAAATCTGCAATAATATCCGTTTCAACAACTTTATTTTGTCCCATAGTTCTCAACAGAATGTTGGATCTTCTTCCATGAATTTTCAGCTTATTCATCAGCTTTACTGTACAAAATGATGCAGTGCTGCCTGGGTCAAGAAATGCATAGGTGTACAATGTTACATTTCCTTTCTTGGCCTTAACTTTCACAGGCACGATTGAAAGTTTGAATTCATCTTTACCGGCCCCAGTAAGAGCACTGGTCTGAATAGAGACTATGGCACGATTTTGAGTTTGTTCCTTTGATTCTTGTTCTTTACTCATTGTCTTTTGATAGATGTGTAACATTTGAGGATGCTTCAAACCACACGTCTTGCACCTGAGGCGCTTTTTGCAGTCTCTACTAATGTGACCTTTAGAAAGACATCCGAAACAGACTCCATTCTCTTTTAGAAAAGTGATTTTGTCTTTTTGCGTTTTTCTTTCCAGCTCTTGACAATTTTCTAAGGTATGTTCACCTTTGCAAAACAAGCAACTCCTCATTTGTGTTATTCTTTCCTTTTCCTTAACTTTGTTATTTTCTTTTTCAGATGCCATCACAGAGGTAGCAAAAGAACTTTCTTTGAATCTTGTGTGAGTTTGAGACTTAAGTTTTCTTGTGTCTCTATTTGTCGTGCAGATATCCTTGATGTCCCCAAACACTGGGTCAGATGCGATCTTAACTTGTTTTTCTAAAAACTCCACAAGATCCTTAAATGTAGCTTGTCGATTACACTTCTCATGGAAATCACAGACTGCAGTTCTCCACTTATCTCTCTGCCTGTAGGGAAGTTTCTTTGTTATAGCTAACATGTTGGCAGGCATGTCAAGCTCCTGCATATAACTGAGATCTTCCATAGCATTGCAACAGCCTCTTAGGAATATTGTGTAAGCTTGAAGAGCTTTCGTGTCCTCTGTTTTTATTGAAGACCAAGCAAGTGCTTTGCTCATGTAAGCCGTGGCAAGTTTATGTTCATTACCAAAATGCTGCCGTAATAAAGACTTTGCCTTTCTGAATCCTGCTTCTGAAGTCATGTGTAGGCAACTTCTTACAAGTTCTCTTGGTTGACCCTTTGTGTGTTGTTCCAAATAATAAAGACAATCTCCAGGGTTTTTATTTCTGCTTTCAATGTTGTGTTCAAACGATTTAATAAAAGTCTGGTACTGAAGTGGATCTCCATCAAAAACTGGGATCTCCTTTTTAGGCAATGAAGAAAGACTATGTTGTTGGATTAATAAAGCAGTGAGTTCGTTCTGCTTACTCATGACAGATAAGATGTTACAGTCTTCTTCATGACTAGAAATTTGAGAAGGTACATGTTTATTTTCATGTGAATTTCTAATGTTTGACTGATATGTCAAGGGATCTTCAGAAAGAGTCTGAGGTTGTATTGGAACTCTGCCTGTGGTTAAGAGAGATTGTGAGTCTGCAACATTATGCTCCCTAAAGATATGCACATGTTGCCTTTCATGTACAGGAGTATCCGGACTAGTATTCAACACTTGAGTTACCTTCTGTCCCTTTTCAAAATATGACTCCATACCATCTGATATTTTTGATAGTTTACTTTTAATACTGGATCCTTTTGAGCCTTTCAGTACTTTCATTTTTGCAACCGTGGCAGCTATATTTGTTTCCAGCTCCAGTTGCTCCCGCTGTCTCCTTAACTGTGCTTCACGTTCCTCCAAGGCATGTTTATCCTTAAGCAGTTTTTGCCTTACCATCAGAGCAGCTGCTTCAGCTTCAGCCATTATTCGTGCTGATGTTGTACTTGATGCTCTGGAGTTTGAGCTTGAAGAACTGATTTTACTCTTTTTGCTTCCTACGTTTGAAACACTGTCACCTGGCTGTATTTCATCTTGTATGTCAGAATTTGTTTTAACCTGCTTTGGGGATGTTAAGATGTTATTTTTATCATTTGTGGAAGAAACCGTCTCCTTTGATAAAACAGGCTCAGCAGAAACGGGCACATCCAAAGTAACAGCAGTAGGCACTTTCTCAGCTTCATTGTCTTTTTCCATAAAAGGTCTTCCAGCTTCAAGAAGCCACCGTTTCACATCTTCAACAAAATCATCATTACATTTTGTTATGCGTCCAAACCAGTCAATATGAGCATCTTGTTCATCTTTAGGAATCAATAAAATGAATGCATCATGAACTGCTTTGGCATTTTTATACAAATCATTCAGTTTTTCCAAGTTAAGCAGCACAGCTTTTGCATTGTCATCCTTGTTCATCAATTCTTTAATATCACGAGTTAACCCTTTAATCTTGTTAACATGAGCTTTTCGCTCTTTCTGCAAAGTTTCCATTTTAAAAGCAAGCGCTTTAGCCGTCAGTTTTGCAGATCTTTTTTCTTCCAGTTCATGTTCGGCTTCTTTTATTTCACTCATCGTCACTTTTTCACATGCATCAAAACAACATTATATTCCACAGCTTCAAAGATAGACCACAGCCAATACTTTTCTTCCGTGTAAACCATTGCGCAGCAGCGTCACAGGCTGTCAAAACCAGAGCAGCGTCCTCCAGCTTGCCAAATCAAGCACACGCACGCACACAACGCAGATCAAACCAATGTCCCCAATGGACAAGCGATGACACTTACAAACTGTGTTCAAAACATCCAATAATACACAGAGTGAATCCGCGTGTCCTACCGCTTCTGAAGTGTCTGTTGCGCTGCGTTCCACCATGCCAGTGTGACGGTGCCGTTTCCAATTACTCATTTGAGAACTGCGTCCACTCATCTGACATCTCCGTGACTCCAAAACGTATGTCCAAAAATCCTCTTCATTGTTTCGATGCGTGCAATAAAAGACAAGGTTTTCTGTTGACTAAATGTTGCGACTTTCATCCGTAAATAAAGCCGCGGCCGGCTGAGTTGGTTGTGTCCCTGTGACGCGCCTCCAATAATCCATAATGAGTCGAACTTGTACTTTGCGCATTTATTTTAAGAACAAAACAAGAACAAACATTTGCGCTTTCAATCAATTTCCAACTAGCGCATGGATTAACTGGTGTGCCAAAAAATGACGGTCAACAGAAAAGTTTGCCCACAAACCACTCACCCAACACACCTGCTGCGAACACCGACCTCAGGTAAATAGACTGTGACCACACCCACATACCATCACCTGAGACGCAGGTAAAGCTATACACCTGTGCCACCAAAACAAAAAGGAAAAACATAAACATTGACTTTGGCTCTTACAGTGTGCAAATACTGATAACAGTGCAAATGTTTGCAATATAAGAAATAAATGAAAAATGTAAACATCTAAGTTTAGTGAACTATGCAGTGTTGCTCTGTGGTGCAGCTACTACACCGTAGCAAAGTTTACACACTGTGTCTACTTGATCCACGTCTGACTCCGCGAACCCACAATGTTTCCACACCACTGAAGTTTTTTTTTTTTACCTCTCTTTTCAACCAACGACAGTCACTCTCCTCTCCAAATAACTTCTGCTTAGCTTTCCGAGCTTCCCTTGGGTCCTCTTAATTGTTGTGACACGTGTTCGAAATGCAGAGAGGAGCGCTCGATTTGCTACACGGAGCAGCGCGAGAGTAAAGCTTGAGGGAGGTGCTAATAATCGGCTCAGTCATTTTTAATGATCGTTGAAAGCCCAGATCGTAATCGTGATTAAAATTCGATTAATTGAGCAGCCCTATTATGACCTCAAATTATGTTTTCCCAGTATACAACACTAATACCAGTAAGTGATACCCAATGGATTCCCTTAGGTTTTTTTTGTATCTGATGCCCTCATCTAATTTCCATTAACGTCAACAAGAGAAGCTCCAACTTCCTCCAACAAGCTGTGTAGTTTGCAGTATCGCTTACTAAGACTGAATAAATGACTATCCAGCTATTTGTTTATTGCTTATGTATTCAGTTGTGAATTTTTTAAAATATATTACATCTCAGCTTAGTTTCATCACAAGATATTACTGTTTGTTTGTTTCACTGTTGGACAGCAAACAGTCCTGGAGGCACACTTCTATCTGTACTGTCACAGCCAGATATCTGCAGCACCACGATGGAGTTCTTGGACTTTGTGAGAGAACAAATAAAAAGAAAAAAAAGAAAAAGAAATATTTTGTTGCTTCTCTCTGGGCAATTCTTTCAGTTGCAAACATTGCAGAAATAACATCAAAGACATGATTTGAAATTATTTGCATCGTGATTTTGTCAAATAAAATCTGACTCCACACATGTCGTCAGTAAAAACTTTAAATAAATAAATAAATAAATACATCTTGAGAGTCAGACTCATGGATGAAGAGGGAGAGCTTGATCGAGCGCAGGAGGCAAGTATCTATGGGGAAAGGTGGAGACTAATGTCTATATTCATAGATCCGTGAACGCTAAATGAGGCAAAGGGATAGAATTGCAGCTACGGCGTTTTATATCATGAAGAAAACATTTTCAAAACCTTAGAAATGCCCCTTTTTATTGGCTTCATTTACACCCAATTACTTTAAAACTCAAATAGAATAGCTAAGAAGCCACATCCAGCTCCACTTGATGTACTTGTAGAATTTAATCTGAGAGAATAAAGTGGTTCCTGGAAACAAGTAATCCAGGATTTATACTGGTCCCAGTCTGCTCAGTTGTGCTGCCAAGACAATCCTCAATTATGCCCAAATCCGGTTTTAAATGAATCTGAGCCTCATTGCGTTTCAGAATCTGTTGGACTATATCCAACCCTTTCCAACCATGAAAAGAAATCTTAAATAGCATGTTTTAAAAAGCACAATATAAAGAAATTTACCCCAGAATAGCTGACATGACTCAGGGGAGCAGTTTCCGATGACAATGGGTCTTTTGTACAACCTACATATTAGTAATTGCCTCAAGGGAGTCTGGGCACAGGCTCAGCCTGCTCTTGCTTGCTTATGGGTGTCAAACATGGTCAATTAGAGCGTCCTGGCAGCTCCGGCCAAAGCTGTTTGATTTAGGAATCCTCTCAAATTCAAGCTGAAATGCCACTTCCCCAACTTATGTGCTGTTCATAACAAGTCTTGACTAGTGTAGAATAGTATTTATGCTATGCAAACATAGATACAATGAACCATGGACGGTAGAAAAATGCAAAACCATTACTCAGCAAAGCTTTTACTGCATCAGCGTTATCAATAGCACTACTCATAAAAATCTGCATGGGTTTTCACATTTGGTTATCTGTATACATTTTACATCTGAGCACATACTGAAATAAAAGCACATATCAGGTTACTTGTATACTCCAAACCCTTCTTAACAGCAGACTAAGAAATGTAGTCTGAGGCAGACGCTGGTCTCCGTGTATTATGGTCGGAGTCGGGATATGCAGACGGCCAACAGGACTTCAGTTTAAACGTCCACTGATCATCCAACATCCAACATCAGAGTTTTCTGATGTCAAAGCGAACATCTCACTGCATGTCCAGGAAGAACGATGGACAGAAGAAAAAACAGCTCGGCTGTCATGTGAAAACAAACCTTAGAGGTCGTATGATTTGGTTCCACACTGAATGCACACAGGCTAACCCAAACTGGGTTTTTGATTCTTGCCATAGGAAAACTAAACTATAACTCTGTTCCCAATCTTCTTACCTCTTAAACCACATTAATTACACCTCAAACATGAAGAATGCCACAGCCAATGTAAAAAACAGGGTGAAATAAGGAAACACAGAACGAGAAACTAACTGATATTCCCGGCACTGATAATTAGGGCTGTGCGATCTGACCCAAATCTCATATCCCGATATAAGACATCTATCACCCCGATAACGATATAAATCACAAAAATGTAACATTTTCTGTAAATTCTGTGAATCTCGGGCAGAAGTGTTTCCAGCTGGGCGTCGTGTAGCTGGAGTCGAGTGTTTTAGCCGATGCATGAAACTATACATTTTTTAAACATAAGTTGTAATGGCCGCTGTTTTCTTTGTGAGTATTTATTACACGGCGTGCTGCGGGGAAAAGCCTGTTCTAACGTTTGAGTCTAAGGTTTATTTTTTAGCACCGGACGGCTCTTTTTTACTTCTCATCCGTAAATCCTCTGTATACTATTTTACGTGATTCAGTTTATTTTGAAAAGTCTCAACAGGATCTTGAGCTTTATTGTGAAAGGTTTATGTGGAAAATAAACAAGCAGACACACGATGGTTTTACTGTCATTGTTGCTAACGACAACGCTTAAAAACAGGCGCTTGTCCGTCCGTAGTGTGGTTATATTAAATATAAGAGAAAGAGAAAACTTTAAGAAATTAATACAGCCACTACAGTGACCATCAAAACCATGAAAAAATATTACCGTAAACAGTTTATTTTGCGACACCACGAAACAAACGATAGCGTAAAATGAAACGATAGATGTTTTTACATCGTCATCCGATATATATCGTTATATCGAACAGCCCTACTGATAATGTTATTTACCTGTGTGATTATGATACAAGAAATAGCTGCTATAATAAAAGAGATCCGTCCTCTGGCATGCGGTTCTGATATTATGATAGTACAACATTCAATACTCAGCAATGGAAGAACTAGGAGATACTGTTTCCAGCAGGCAGGCACCAGTGCCGCGTTTCAATATTTTATTTTGTTTTGGTTTTTTTTTGATGACAAACATCATCTAAAAAGAGCAAAGTACATTGATTGGAACGTGCAACAGTGAACTACAACCAGCACAGCCCATAATCCCATCACATCCATGTTTGCTTTCTCTAATCTCTGCACGTGGGCGCAGCTGTGAGTAGTTCAGATGGTAAACAAATTGCAGGTCTCTGTCGAGTCGATATAAGGGAAGCAGAATCTCTGACTAGCTAAACCTACAGTTGCCGAAATCTTTCATTTGGGTCGGTCATCCTCAACGTGTTAGTATCGCTGCGTGCAGTGTGGCAGCAACAGGGAGCATCAAAAACCAGGTATTAAGACCTATCTTTAGCAGAATGAGGTTTACCCAGTAAACAGCCTGTCTTTCACACAGTCGATAACTAATTATCCCATTTGCCCTCTTAGGTTACTGTATAACTCACTGCATAACTAAGCAATGATTTATAAAGGATATTTCTGTTAACCAATAAAATGAGTCACACGCGTCACTTTAGCTGTGATCAGGATAAAAGCACCAGAAGAATATTTTCTAATTGGAGAAAACAAACTGTACATATGCCTCAAAATAGTCCAAATTAAACACATGGCCATCAGAAATATCAGATGGTGCATTACTGTTTGATCGTGAGCAGATGTGTTGGAAATGTTACAACTACCAAGAAGCAATAAATAGGTAAAAGTAGAGTTATGCAGTATGCGAGCTGTGCTTTCATCCTCTTTTCAGACCAGTACATGTATTTTTTTGCTGTTTTACACAGTGTGCAGACAGTTGAATCAGAACATGCAAGGTTGGCTTTCTTCCCAGCCTCGCAATGCCGAACATTTCATGTCCCTCCATCTCCCAAATAGTTGAGCAGCAGACCAGAGGAAATCCAACCTTCCAGAGTGTACTGAAGAGCTGCTGCAGTAGGAAGGTAACCGAACACCCACGCAGCACCACGAGGCATGATTGCTTTATAGAAGCAAGCATGAAAACAGATTCCTTCCAAATTACACTTTAATCCCTGTCACCTACTACAAGGTGGTAGGAAAATCATGCTTAGCAGGTGCAGCACAGATTGCATTTAGACACTAGATGAAAACTGAGGAATTCACTGCTTCACTGTAAATCATATTTGAAATGATCAAATGAACACAAAGCAGTGGAGGGATGTGGACGAACTGGAAAAGAAACTGAGTCACAATTCATTCCAAAGTAAAAGGAGACAAAGGGGGATTCACAAGTCTTGTGTAGTTTAGTGAAGCCGATCAAAGTGTTGGTGTTAAGGTTAGCTGATCAAACGTCTTCACAGCTCCAGCCGAACCCTAAACCTCGAGACAAGAGTTCACGTCCACATTTTAAACAGCCGTCAAGTCCTGTTCTATACTCCTGATCCCAGGTCTGTTTAACATCTTGTGTAACCGCCAAGTGGATATTAGAGGACTGATCTGTGAACACATGATGGAATAAAACACAGATCTGAGCAGAGAGCACAGATGATAGCAAATTAGGAGCCCTAACGAGGTAAAGCAATCATTATTACAGTTCAAAAGGGTAACAAGCTGATGTTATCGCTATCATTCTACACGCCTACTCTAAAGTTGAAGTCTGGTTTGTCATCCCTCACGTGACACCACACATGGCAGCAAGTGTGTGACATCATGTGAAATAAACACCGGATTGAGACGTTGTTTCAATCATCAAAGGAGCAACAAGAGAAAACCTGATTCAACTATATT
This sequence comes from Diplotaxodon limnothrissa, assembly GCF_057381915.1. Classification (NCBI taxonomy): domain Eukaryota; kingdom Metazoa; phylum Chordata; class Actinopteri; order Cichliformes; family Cichlidae; genus Diplotaxodon; species Diplotaxodon limnothrissa. The sequence continues at coordinate 3,936,334 of NC_140602.1, forward strand.
GGCAAGAAAGATGATTTTAACACCTTGTCAAGACACAATTAACATTACATTCAATAAAAATCAATGTTTTGTCATGACAGGCAGAAAAGGATTCAATATGAATTCGCTATGAAAGCAGTGCTGATGAAATGTGTGGAGACTAGGTTAGAGGACAGAGACGTGGAATATTAAATGTGTGGATGTCAGTCACAAATCTGTGCAATGTGTTGACTTTAAGACTTATCAATGCTCTTGATAAGAGGGGGAAAAAAGTGGTGATTTATTGGTCGGTTATTTCACCGTCTATATTTTAGTTTTGTATGCAAAGAAAATCTTTTTGGTTTTTTTTACCCGTACTACTTCGATGAACTAAAACGTTTTTTTAGTTTGGCTTAGCTTCAGTTCTGGTTTTAGTTTTGTTAACTACATCAGCCTCGTATCTATGTCACTACTACCCTTATTTCTCCCTGCTTTTTCATATTTCTCTTACACAACAATGGTTTCAAAAACAATTACAAAAATAAGGATTAAGTTAAACCAACATTACCCATCGATCCCATCTATGGCAGCGTTTCCGTGCAGCAGAAACAACTAAAAACATATAATGCTTCCAGTGTTGTTAGAGATCGCGCCCTGAGATGTATCCCGAGTAGAGAAGAGAAACTACAACAGTGTGCCGTAAAAATGGGTTTTGTGAGGTAGCTGAGAAAATACACACACTTAAGCAAAAAAGCAACGGCGCAGAGAGTCTCAGTAGCCTGTTTGCTTGTCACATGAAGATGTGTAGGATCAGAGTTTCTGCTGCACTGGCTGACGTAAGATAGTAGCCTTTATAGAGTTCAAGGAGCAGCAGACTGGCAACATGTATCACTGGCGTAGCCTCTGGAATGCATTTGTCATACTGACCCACTTCTGATCTCTAAGGTGGAAGAAACAGCCAAGAAGTAAGTCTTTAATCTAGAGCTGTGGGAAATCACAAAAGCAAATGGACAGGAGCCATGCTGGAAGTCATGCAGCTTTGACTAGTGATTATTCCACCAAATCTCATTTATTTTTCTTACTATGGGGGGGAAAAAAGAACGGTGGCAGATAAAGCAACTATCTCAGACTTTTTGTGGGATCTCCAAACCTTAAAGGGTGGAAACAATATGGCATCATCCAGGCTGTTTGGTTTTATTACACCCGTGTGACTCAGCAGTCAACACAGGAATATACTCATCATCACAGGAATATACTCATCATCACAATCTCATCCACCTAAGTACAAAGTTGAAATGGTAACTGGATATTCTCTCATTATCTTGCAATGAGTGTTTGCTAAAGAAATGGAACCTTAAGCAGTTCACAACATTCCTTCTAGTTACAGCTGTCTCTCCTTTTAAGGACTTACAGCAGGCTAGACTTGCTATAACACGCATAGTAGTTTAATATTGTGGTGGGATGGAGGGGGGGGCACCAAGTCTCAGATGAGTCAGCCACATCAGCAAGCCATCGGGCAAATGAACCAGATAGCTGGGATACATCCAGCTGCTCATGACACAGCACGAGTTGCCTTCACAGGACTTCCTTCCTTCCTACCGTCCGTCCTTTCATCCAGCACTTTTCCCATTTCCACAATATACTGCAGGTTCACAGGGGGTCAGAGTCAGAGCTAGTTTCCTTAACTCTCTGAGCGACGGTCAGTAAGGGGGCAAAGTGAGTCAGCTTTATCTTCCCCTCCCTCACGAACATGAACATTAAAAAGCTTGCCTTATCAAATTCATGCTGCTGTGTTTTGATGTATTTTGGATGCTTTGTGGGTTGTGTTTATAACACAGAAATATAAACTTAAAGTTTGCCACTGTAGCACAGCTTAGTTTTGCAGAGGACGCTGCATGCTTGACTATACTTGAACGATTGTGTCAGGCTTCTCTTCAGAAAGCCAAACTGCAGTCAGCCACCAAGCAAACATCCTTTCCTACTCTGCTCCACATCCTGATCTAGGAGGGAAACTGCTAGTTATGATAACACAAAGGTGCGAACAGATACAGCACAGCCCAGTTAACACCCACCTACCCAACTGCACCCTGTGGCTTCAGAGTAGATGTACAAAGTCTTTAAAGATACAGTGTAGGAAGGAAGCTCTTGAAATGCGAGAAACAAAGGTTCAGTATAACTAATCAATAGAACAAATCCAATCACTCAGATGAGACAGGATAAGAGACTTTGGCCTGTCAGGTCAGGACCCTTCTGCTCCATTTAACCACAGAGTGGCTGCTGCTGCTGTATGGGCCCAGCTGAGCCAGCTGGAGTAATATGATATTAATGTTAATGTCAGCATACAGTTAATCAACAAAAACAAAAATGACATGTGGAAGCATTCATCACTGAAGTCTAGGAGGAGACTTTGATTTAACGTCAAAGCCTTTACACTTGGCCACAAAACAGGTACTGAGAGACAACAAAAGCACTTGCAAAATATCTAAACTTACGGTATGTATAGGACTGCATGAGATTTACACAAGAGCAAGCAGCAGCCAGCTCCATACCAGCCTCCTGTAACAACATCTTTTGCGAATACAAAGTGTGTGCATTAACGTTTACCTAACATGACTTCTTTCCAGGTGTGTTGCGGCTGTGTTGTTACCCGAAACAAGCTCCTAAAACGACATTTCTCAAATGTCACCTCTGACTCAGTGATGTACAAATATTATTGAGTTTCTTTGCCGACTCATCAGGTAAACTGTCGCGCTTGGACTGCATTCTGTACTGATGGATATATTTGTGTGGAAGTGACTAATAGCACCACTACATTCCACAGGCTGTCCCATTAGAACCGAGGTTTTCCTCTGTGATGCACCAGTAATGTGCATGTTCTTTGCACAAAGAAAATTGAGATTTATAACAGGCCAATGCAGTTAAATCGTTAGCTGCTCTATTAAAACCAACAGAGCGTGACATTCCCAAACGTGCGAAGGTGCAGCCCGCGGATCCCACGGTAACGTTAAAAAAACCCACTGTTTGTCAAACGACTGAGAGAAGCGTGTCTTCTTACCTCTGAATGCCACGTGATTATAATCCAATCGTCAATAATTCTATTAAATCCATTTTCCTGTGTAAATCCAAATTTCACAGTGAAGCCAAAACGGGAATGTCTATTTTTTTCCGCTCGGTAGGGATATAGAGCACAGAGCCACACGGCAGACGAGAAGGCGCAACTTGAAACTGACTGAGAGGGATCCGTCGAAACCATAACGCCGACAAGGAGGGGGGGACGTGCAGCTCTCTAAATAACAGTATGTTCCTGAAATTTGAGCGAACAAATAATGTTCCCGTATTACATGTTGAAATAAGAGTACAAAGCAGTAATAGACTGCATACGGCAAAGAGACGACGCTGTGCTAGCTTGTACTTCAATCTCTCTAACAGTACAAGGTGAGCACCCCCCGCTCTTTCTTGAGGTGAGCCAGCGTGTTTTAACTCAGTTTAATCCAATTGGTCTCTTCCAACGTGACGCAGCAGCAGTGTTGCGTTCACATGCGGTCGAAAACTTGGCCGAAACATTAAAACTGGTTTAGACAACCGGGGATACCGGCGGGGTTTCATTTAACGTGATATCCGAACAGTCAAACTTTATTTGTATTTATTTTGTTATCTTTCAGTTACTGTAAAATATTTCCCGTTTGCCTTGTGTGCGATTGTGTATATAAATATTGACTTAACCTGTAGGGTAAAAATTGATAAATTATTGCTAGTAATAATTAGCCTGCACAAAAATGGGTTACTGTAAAATTGTTTACTGGGCATCATCCGCACAGGTGTGTTACCAGAATATAGAGGCGTGATTCAGATGTGCACTCTGGCACCCGGGAGTTTTATATGGACAGTAAAAGAAGTAGGCTCTAGGTAGTCTGGAGTGATGAGGCGCATGACATAAAATAATGGTTAACATTCCTGAAACATGTGTATCTGCTGTGTCTATCTGCAAGTCTCCTTCTTTTCCACTGTAGGAAATCTTGAAAATATGATTCCAAAGGAAATTCCAAAGCTCATTTGTTTGTTTTCTAACAAAGTATAGACCCAGATTGTGCAGTGGTTTCAAATGGGCTGAAGTTTGCCTCAGTGGAAAACCATAAGATTACAATTTGGGAAAATTATAAGTTTTAAACAATCACTTTCAAATGGCAAGAAACAGTTTAGTGAGTGTTTGGCTGCTTCCCGCAGACAGAAATGTGCATTACTGATACACTGCTTTTGTTTCAGTCACAACATGGACTTCTCCCCAGACTACAAAAAAATGGTTCTGCAATCCAGACTGCAACTGAACCTTGTCAAAAGAAAGGTTTTTATTAACCAATCATTCAAAGCCATTACTGGTTCATTAACTGGATCACAGGCAAGCAAAAACAGTCCAGTCTCAAAGATGAGGCAGCTTGAGATATAGTTCATCCACTTGGATCAGAAGAAGATTATCTATATTCTCTGTAAGGTGCTACATTCTTAGGCCATGTTGAAAGGAGAAACCCTTCAGCTGCTATCAGCTCTGGGCACATTACCGCAGCTAGCAAGCAAACACCTTCCCATCAGCTCATGTCACAGGACAGATAGTGCGGCTGAGACGCAAGGCACGTATAATATAAACTACAACTTTGGCCAAGTTGGTAGTTCAGTATTAGTTTGATTTATTTTGTTTAAAATAGCTTTATAAGCACAATTTAATAAATGATATGGTGCATATACTAAAAAAATACTGAAAAATATTGGTCCCACCTACGCAGGGAGAAGATAAGATACAGGGATATCAAGTACAAATATACAAGGAGAGATAAACGGGCAGAAGTCAGAATCGTATAATGCCATATACTAACCAGATTATCATGGTTAAGTCACATGTAATGAGTTTGCAGGCACAATGTTGTTGTATAACTGTTCTGTCAAAACATAATGGGAATAACAAAAAAAATTAGAAGTCCCTTTCCAAACAATCTTTAAGGTTACTCTTACAAGCCACACACACACAAATAAAATGCAAAAAAATCCAACAGCCTGTAAACATCACGCTTCCTTCTATAGCAGGACATGAATTAGATCTTTAGCACTTTATTAGTGACTCTGCATCATCTCTCTTGCATGCTTTGCAATTATGTATGAGGTTCAAATGTAAGGTAATGTAAAACAGCAACATTTTGACCATGAATTAACTTGCAGCTAGAAAACCTCTCTGTTTCTACCACCACAAGGACATTTTACATAGCATACAAGTCCTGCAATCAGAGCAAACTGTCCCAGCTGAAATTTCCATGGATTTGCTAATTATACAAAACCCCGGTGGGGCACAGAGTGTCAGCCAGATCTAATTGTATGGAAATGAGCAAGATAGAAAAAGGAAGACAGACTTGGAGGAGTAGAAATGGAAAAAAAAAAGAAAGACAGGACGAAGATTAGCGGTTGGAGGCTGAATGACTCGCTGCATAATACATCAGAAGGAGTTTCACCATGTTATGAAATTGCCTCTAATTGCGCTGAGCACCCTGGTTCCCACCATGGCTCTGTTTGCTGTTAAGGTCTGTCATCAGCCTTTGAGTAAACATACAGACAAAGGGTTGTCTACCTAAGGTGAGGCAGGCTGCATGCATTCTCCACATCACAAAGGGATTACTGATGCCATCCCTGAAATCATCAAAGGCATCTGCCATGTCACATTATCCAATTCTGATGACAAAGGACTGCATCAGATCTCCTTTCAGTTGCTTGCAGTGCAGCAGGTGAACGTGGGTAATAAAGGTGAAGTACTCACTGTACTGAATGAAGACAGGAACAAGCTGAAGATCCAAAAGCTATTCCTCAGAATGGAATTGTTGTCTTTCTATCTTCCTTCCTCCCTTTCCTCTTCTCTTTCTGCCTCTCCTCCTGCCTTCTTTCCCCCTCCACCTCCTCTTTTCTCACCACAGCAAGATGCTGCCTGGACCAGTGCTCGTTGTCATGGTAACCAAGACTGGGGGGGATTCTCATGTGACCGGATCTCCTTGAGCACTGATTGGCCAGATGCACTGATGTAAGGAGGGAGAGATGGGGCGGAGGGGGTGATGTCACATGCCCATCGGTTCACAGATTGGAGGAATCCTCAGCCAGGCCGCCTGCAAGCACAGACAGACACAATGGGCGTCTTTTTAAGGTGGGGTTGATCTGAAGTGGAGCACATCCACAGTCAGGAAGAATCTCCTTGACCGACTGGTGACTTACTTAAAGGGATTCTGACATGCTGATGTAAGAAGTGAGATGGAGCTGGCTTGGCTCCCACCTGTTTTTGCTGTCATCTCCAACTGTACTGCTTTCTGCTGCCACTAAAATCTCTCCCAACTGGCAGGATGCAGAGTGTTACAAAACATATGGGATTGCTCATATGTGGCAACTTGACCTGCTGGACCTACCGCTGTTCCTCCTACTGGGCCTACAGTATTTATAGGACTGCAGAAACCAGACAGATGCAGGACTGCTGCTATTCACTCTTAGTTAGCCATATTCATACAGCTTTCAACACAAACCATTGAGACTTACAGTGCATTGTATATCTTAATGGTTTGCTGCTGATAAGAACTTTCAGCTATTTCCTGAAATAAAAGGTCACGTTTAACTGCTGCCAAACTGTGATTAAAAACACAGAAGAGCTAGCAGAACACCACAAGAATGTGCAGCCATAATTGCATAATTATTCTTGCTTTTGTCACAGATTTTCTGTTTTAGAGTCTTGAAAGGTAGTGGTGACGAGGACACGGGAATTACAGGAGGACTCAGCGGCTGAGTGAAAAAAGAAAGAGCTTTCTGGCTTCATTTAAGCAGTAGATATCAGGATAAACACTTTTATGTTTTCTATCCCTTATGAGCAGAAAGTAGGTCTCTATTAATTTCCCAACGATGACATGAGTAATCACAGTCCGAGCCTGTTGTCCAGACTGTTGTGTAACAGTTTGGGATTGGTCCAGTTCAGCCAGAGATGAGAAATGTTCTTGAATCGTGTTTGTCTCTCTGAGCTGAGCTGATGTCATGTGTTGCCTTTTTGCACTCAGCAACTAAAAAATCCCGATTTGACAAAGTTTTCAGAGTTGGTGGTCGTCTGGATTGCTTCATTGTGGCCATCTTGTTTTGCAGTGCAACTGTGGAGAGTCGTGTTGTGTATGTGTGTGCACGCCCACTGATTTCCCTGTAAGCAAAAACAGATTCACTCCTGCCACTGACCTGTGTCTCAAGACATTTCTTTACTTTTTTTTAGTAAAAATAATTATCCATTGTCTTCTATGCTATGGAAAATGACAAATTATATTTATTCTTAAAACATACGAATAGATTTGAATGCATATTTTCACTGTGAATATCCCACTCCCACTCACCCACTCACACTGTCTGAATCAATCAGACATGTAGCTTAAACATCAAGCTCCAGTGATACCAGGGATATGCATAATGCACCCATTTTTCCTGTAATGCCATAACTGGGCAGTGAGCTTTACTAATAAAACATGCACCACTGTCTCCAAAGCCATCTGTTTCTCCACACCCAGCAGGCACTGCCCACGTAAAGGTGTCATTCACTTTCATTTAAAAAAAACAAACACTGTTTTTCAACAGAATAAAAATGCAGGACTTGCTTAGTGCTTCCTTGTCTTGCATCTATATCACTCCATCTTTGGTGCAAAAAATGCACACAAACAAAATTAAAATGCTGAAGAAATCTGATTTATGTCTTATTTACTGTGAGTCTAACACTTGAAAAACAAAAAACAAATATGCTTTATGTGTGATGATTGACTCGTTTACAAAAGTGCAGCTTAACTGTAGCAGACGACACGTTAATGCAGGTCCAGCTCTCTGAAACACTCGACAGCCATACGGCCTTCATCTGTACGGCTACATTCATATTGAGGCTGTCACTGTTACTGTACCCTCTCCTCCAATTCTCTCAAGTGTCTCTGTGCATATGCTCTCCCCTCTCCCTTCTCGTGTGAGTGTGAATGAAAAGATGATGAGATCAGTGATACTAGTGATCTCATCATGTTCATAGCCGGCCATCAGGAAGCTGTTATGGGCCATTGAGCACTAAGCTGCAGAGGAGAAGGAACTGACAAGAGGAATGGCAAAAGTAAATCTTCCTCATCGGATTGACCTTACTTGGATATTCATGTTTCAATTTGAAAGCATATTAATGCTAAGAATAATTGATCAATTAATTAAACTATCAGCAAATTTAAATGATGGGCACAGAGCTAGAGAAACTAGCATTTTATCAATAGAAAAACATATATACATATAACTGACTACATAGTATAACTATATATAACTATATAACATATAACTGAATTTCCCAGAGGAACCTACCCGAGGGATTAATAAAGTTCTATCTATCTATCTAAACTTAAACTAAAGCCTGTTTACTACAATAGAAAGTAACGTTTACTTGAGAAAGCAGAACAATACGCCACTGAATGTGATTAAAAGTGTCAAACAAAGTGGAACGTTTCCATTGTAGGCCAGTCCCCAGATAGAACTATATTTCCAGAACACTGAAAGGATCAAACTGTCAGATATTATGCGCAGAAGGACAGCAGATTTTGAGACGTCTTGCAGGTTGAGCAGGTGAAAATGGGTCAGATTTGCTGTGTGTTTTCACCTGCTCTCTCTGCTCTCTCGCTCCACCTTCCTGTTAAATTTTTCACTGCTCCACTATTATTAATGGAATCACCAACTGTTTATTTACTTATTGGATACAAATTGAAATAAATCAGTTGAAGACACACACTCAACAACCGAGGAAATGCTCCAGTATGAATAAACAGGATTCCAGCAGTAAGCTTGTCAACAGAAGAAAGATGTGCACAGCTTCTTCTTCTTTTTTTAATTTAGGGAGGACAATTGTTTGATCGTTCAGATAAACACAGCATGAATTCTGTCAGTCCAAAAAAGTGATAATGGAAAGGGCTTTTAAGAATCGTATCAGTATGTAACTTTAACGTTTCATTTCCTCCAAAACTGTGAGCTCTAACTCTGTGCAGAGTAAATCAGCTCCAGTCGGCTGCCCCCGAGCACGAAGAATAGAGGGAGAGGTTATGAGAGACTGAGGTGTTTGTGTGTGAGATGGTTGGGTGCTCAACAAAGGAAATCGGTGAACAAAAGTTAGAAAGTGAAAACGCACCTACCCACAGAGTCAGGAGAGAGAGAAACAGCAGACAGTGGGTGTCAGATTTCAGGAGGTTAGGCTGTGTCTGTGGTCAGCCTGAGCCAGTCTAAATTTAAGCGTATGTGTTTAGGATACCTCGGACCAGGGCTGTGTGAGGACTGAAAAAAGATGTAGTGGTCAGGGTGCGGCCACACTGGAAACATTTCTCACACTGCTGGTTATTCACCGTGTCCATGAACTGCTAAGTTGGTAGGCTATAAATCCATCCGTTCCTACAAGAGTCAGTAGTCTCTGATCTTTAGCAACGTGCACGACGTTCCTGGTCTAAGTATGGCTGTGAATGTCATGACTCAAGGTGTTTAGGGGTCAGGGGTTACCGCCGTAGAGTGGATCATGCTAAAGAGTGAGCTGTGGGCGTCCACAGGAAAAATAATTCAGTTTATTTGAACAATTTCTTATACACATTACAAGGAAGGTATTGATCTTAGAAAACAACAGAATAAAAGGGTATATTTTGCATGTTTACCTTGAAAATATTAGCTTTATAAGAGAATACGTTTAATGCTTCCATAACAACAACAACAACAACAACAACAACAACAACAACAAAAACTGCCACAGAAATGAAAAGTAAAAGTTAAATATAACTTAAAGGTTTTAATCAAGTATTTCTGTAAGGCTGTGGTTTTGGGGTACATTAGTTCTTAAAGCTAGTTATCTGTAAGCATGCTAACATGCTAACAAACAAGCTGTTTTGGGGTATAAAGCTAACCATGTTTCCCATTACAGTTAGGATTTTTTGCTAATGTTTCTAAATTAGTTCAAAGGCATTAGATATGAATTTCTGGAGACATGAATGATTGAAGTAAATTAAAGGGTGATGCCTACAGCTGAGCTAATTCACTCAAAATCACTTTCAACGTGAAAAACTCATGTCGGCACTAAAGGCCATCTTAGTTATGGGGACCATGAATTTCTGCACCACATGGCAACCCCTCCTATATTGCTGTTACAGATCATATCACCAGCACACTATACCAGCACCAATGTGGAGGTTTGGTCAGAGTGGCAAAGCCTACATCGTTCAGGTAAAGTTTGACCACCCTCAGCACAGGTAAATATGGATAAATAGGCTGTAAAAACTCTATTTTATCTTGGATAAAGGAGTGAAAGTGTTTAATCTGCTTATTTGCCCTCAAAGAATAAACATAAATGTTATTGCTCCATTCACTCTGACGGGTAAGGTATATTGTTTTCCCCTCTGCTGGCACCAATCTTACTATAACATCTTAATTCAGCAGGATCAACTGAGAGAAAAAAACACGCTGGACTAAACAGTGCACGAAAATGGATAATTGCATCTAAATCCATGGAATTAGATGGTCTAATAAATTGAATTACATTCCACTACAAGTTAATATTCATGATGGCCGGGACACAATAAAAAGGTTGTGCCACAGCACACTAGTTCACTAGTTTTGATAATGGATTTATTTCAGTCACATCAAAAGTCTAGCTCACTATTACAGTTACATAACTAATTACATAACAGATTCTTCCTTGAGGGAAATTTGCTTTATAGTGTCTTCATGAAGAGGAGTGTTTTTGCATGTCATTACTATATATTTGTTTGGCCGTGTGGGAAACATGGCTGCCTTTGAAAACAGCTGGCGTGCAAACACTATCAGGCGGCACACATAAAGGTCAAGTTGCATTATGTTGATTATGATACTTGAAATATACACTTTTAAAGAAATAGATTCATGATATGAAGTTAAATGACCAGCTTTATACAAGAAGTGTAGTTCACTCTTCTTTCAACACTGTGCAGTGTAACACAATGGTTGTGCAATGTTTTCTGAGACTGTGAAGGGAGCTTATTTTGTAACATCTGAACATGGGCTTGAAGCTTCAAAAAATAATAATTCAAGATCTATTCCAAATGTGTGGTGGGTTTGAAATGTGTGGTTGTTCAGAAGGCAGAGGGGAAAAAAGATGCCACTGAGTTGCATTTCAGGACTCCTGCATTGTTGGTATTACACTCACACTGGACGGCAAAGTGTAAGACCTACACAACTCTTTTCATCTGGGTTCTTCTTGTATTGCGAGTTCCAGGCAAAGCGTCATCAGTGTTACTTTCCACACTTTCCCCAGAGGGTGCGATTAGGCTGTGCCTTATCAAATACCAAATGATGATTCCAAACAATGTGTGCTTGCGACTAGAACAGAATTTTAATCACATTCTGCTTTAGACTGCCAAGGTGCCCTCTGCCTTTTTTTCTCCCTTTTTCATGCACTCTCCCCCCTTCAGAGAGACCATGAGGCTGCTATGTACTCGCCCTGATCAGATGATGGGTTTGCTAACTGTAATCAGAAGTCAGTAAACACAGTCCTCAGCAAAGCTTTTTCATTACCGTTGGAGACAAAGCAGAGCTGAACTGCAGTTTACACAATGGCCTCAAATCTCAGTACAAATCAGCTCGCATATATTACCCAAGATCACATCTGACAACACAAGCTGAGCTGGAGAGCTGGGGGTTTTTTTTTCAGCTTCCATCAAAGCTAACACATAGCTTGACTTTTACTCCTCAAGTGAAAAAACAGCAAGATTAAGTTGTTACATTTTTTAGCTTCAAGTATACTTTTGAATTCCAGCTTATCGTGATGATTCATTAAGTGCACAACAAACAGGTAATGGTTTCAGTTGACGCTTCAACTTGATACAAAGTGGCCATGATGGTCGTCCGTGAGTCTGCGCACACATACAGCCCAAGGACAGAAACCAAACACCTCTACCCCTGTTACAGGCGCACGTACCTGTAACATATATATAGTGCACATGCGCTATACACGACACGCAATTCTCTCGCATTGTGTCCACTATTATCAGTGACCTTTACTGCTGTAGGAGACTGAATAGTACAACAAACAGTCCTTGTCCTGTAGCTATCAAGGGACATGAGCAGTTTAAATGAATTCTGAATTCTTGCGTTGCATGAGTTGCTTAAAAGGCCCTGAGATGTGTTAGTGTGAGTTTCTTCAAAGACAGTTTTATTGGCTCTCTTACAGCAGCCTCCTGGTGTCGAGGATATGACTCGCTTTCTGTGAGGCCAATAACGCAACGGGACAACAGAGAAGAAGATATTTAAGTGTATGTTGAAAGAAAAACTGGCAACGTTTCTCCAGCCTGGAAATGCAATGGATAGTAGCTACGGTGTTCAAGAAGGCTCGAAGAGCAGATATCATGTTCCAAGTCCTGATATTGACAGGTTTAGGTTAAGGTGACAGCATGAACGGAGCCGTTAGGTTTCTAACATAATCCATTATATTGATCCCGCTCCATCCTAGGGGAGGATTCTCAGCTGTCACTCTTTTGATGTTTTTCTTTTACTGTTGTCGTTGTTTTAATTACAGTAGTTTGTATGTGACGCTTGCACGATACTACAGATATTTCTCCCACTGCTCACCTGTCCAAATTCTCACAGTCTGTTATCAAACCAGATCTCCACTCTCCGTGTGGAAAGAAGAGAGAAAACACACAGCCAACGACTGCAGCTGTTCAAATATTGTGACATGTGATCTGTGGCTGGCACAAAGAGAGACTGTAGTGAATGACCAGGATACAAAGAGTGGAGAACAGGGGGCTCAACCGTGTGGCCTGTCCCCGACTCCCAAACACAGGCACAAACAGCAGCGTCTTTATTTTGCATTCTTCTGCACGTCATGCAGAGCTGCTGCCTTTGGCCTCTGACAAATATCCTTACACACACAAAAAAACTCCACCCACAATTGCAAACTATTTTTGGAAGCAGGATAATCATTTAAAACCAACATGAGGAAATCCGAGAAAAGGTATTATCTATCCAAATATGTTGAATAAACACGACTATGAGCAGTGGCTGCTGAGCAGAAATCAAACCAAGGGAAGACTGAGTAATGAATTCTTTATCTCATAAAGAACAGAACTGCTTTTGTTCTGCTCTTAGCTCTTACTCATGCTTTGACAAGACTTTCAGAGACTTTCATCCCACTGCCACCTTTCCCTTAACGGCTTTTATCGCACCTGTAGATGAGGATCAGATAGACAAAGCAGTTGTTTTTAAAGCTTTCCACCTCTTTTGAGTCAGACAGAAAAGTCCTTTCTGCCACTACCTACACCCTAAGACTTCTGCTTTGGGTGTGTATTGAGACTATAGGGGCTTTCCTTGGGCTAAATTATGATGTTAATGTGTCAGCAAGTGGAATTAGAAAGGTTAAAAACACAGAAACTCGAAATTCATTAGCAAACGAACCCCTTGACCTCACTGCTGCACTGATGCTGACTGGCACTGACACATGCTCTTTGGAGGGGAGCTGCAACAAGAACAGTCCAAAGCCAGGCAAGCAGCTCTGTGACTCTCTCCAGCTAAGCATCAGTATGCTAACATGATCACAACACAGTAATGTTTGCATCACAGCAAGCTGGCATATGATGATTAATAAGAGTGAACAACAAATTCAGGTTTGGACCCAATTGTGGCACGACACTAAAAGAGTTGGGGCTGTCATTCTTATATAGAAGAAGTAAATACTGTTATATCCACAAATTCACTCAAAACCACCTATATTTGATCTCAGTTAAATGCACATATGCAGACAAGCTGCTTGGATTATCACAGTCTGATATATCTATCTGAGGAAATGAAGAACACATCAGTAAAGAATGCAACCTTTCATTTACAAGAAGGTAGATGACAAAGTCCAGCAATCTTGAGCAATCCCAGAGCTCAGGGAAAGACCTCACTGAAGAGGCCTCATGTGATGGATTTCATTTCCTGTTTTCTTCTTTTCAGCCTGATGAGGTTCTGTGGACTTCACAAGACATGAAGGTATGAAATAATAGCTTGACAGCCTTAGTAGGCTTTAGCATATTTGGATTACTGCAAGGTTTCTTTATGCATGGTGGTTAAATGCTGGCTTAGAGAAACTACAAAGCAGTAAGGCCCTTTGAATCTTCATAAGGGTGCAGGGCCCTTTTTAGTCTTTACTCTCTCCAAAACATGAGATGATGACGACATGCTTGTCATCTTCAGTGCAAAAGGCAAGTTTGGGTCATAATGAATTCTGATTGCATCCTGGCAACAACACATTTAAAAACAGAATATTTTCCAGATGAATGGCAAAAATCACATAAGAATAACAAAGTACCTTTTTTCCAAAATATAAATTAAGATCAATTTAAGCTGAAATATATGAAGCCCTGCCCTCGGATATGATTGTTGGCATGAAGATAAAGCAAACAATGAGTCATAATGATGGTTATTTCAATGATGACTCATTTGAACTCCACTACAAAGACGAGTGAAGCTGAGAAAAGAGGTTTCTAGTTTTCAAGTGGGTTAGCTACTGGTATTTGGTATTCATATACAATGCTTTTATTTTGAAATAACACAAATATACAGCTAAATTAAGAGAAACTGATGGAAAAGAATGTTTAATGAAGTAGTAGGTGGGAATTGTGCTGGTATCCACATGCATAATGCCAAGCTTTGCAGCTCATTTCTCCGTGGTCTGTCAGATTCCTGCTACACTCTGTATGCTTGTGCACGCATATGAGTGAATCACATTTGGCCTGCAGCTCTCATCCTGACATCAGCTCTGATCTCTGACCCCAGTCTTTGCTTTTTCTCTTTTATCCCCCCTCATCTCAATGAGCTCATCGTTATTAAAGAAAGGGAAATGTCTGTTCTCTTAAACAAACTCCACCTGAGTAAAAAGAGCAATTCCACAGAGTTATTTCCACATATGAAGTCAGTGCGGAAAACAAAATTACATTGATGTTAATAAGTTAAGCATACCAAACATATGCAACACTGGCATGCTGCTAGATTTAATGCACAAGAGCATAATAACAGTCGATGTGCCATGTATACAAGCTGGATGTCACCGAAAGGAACAACAGTCATTTCAGCCAGTGTGGGCATCCCATAATTTTCTCATCCAGTGAGGGTGTGGAGCAGCATGTTGGGTAACTCGAAATCGTGTAGTCAGCCTTTCTTTGGTGTCAGTTAACTGGTTACTGTGGTAACTGTGTGCTCTTGGATGGTTTCCCTGTCAGCAGCTTGTCTCTGGCTGTCTTCACAGAAGCTGTAGCCGTGTGGGTCTTCCTAAATCAGTGATATTATATCTGATCTTCCTCTCTAACCTATAGAGAGACAGGCATGAAGCCTTAGACAGATGTGGACGCAGGCAGGTTCCAGTCAGGTAATGTGACAGCCTGTTATGACAGAAGGGCCCGTGCGAGACAAGGAGAAGCAGGTAAGAGTCAGTTCTGTAGCCTGAATTGAACGTACCCTCCCACTGCTACGGAAAATATCTACCAAAGGCTAGATAAAAATAGACCGCAGCCACACCCTGAGTATCCAACCACACTGAATAGGATTTTACACATAATACATGTGGTGTAAAAGAAGATTCCCACAGTTCATCTAGCAGGTTAGCCAGAGCTCAGCCAGTTCCTGGGATCACAGAGATGAGGATTATGAAAAAGGCATGTCTTTGCACAATCCCTCCTGCTCTCCAACTCCTGTGTTAGAGAGCAGGAGGGACTGCTTTTCTGTCCACCCCTCAAGGGTTGAACCTGCGTTACAACCCAGCTGGAATCCCTACTCTGTCAGACTTCTTTAAGCTAGCTGGGACTCCGCTCTCTACAGCCCACAATTTCACAACAGCAATGGCCCGTTGACAGGTTAATGCAGGAGTCTACCAGTCCACTGTATCACTCTGGATGGTTACTAGGATACAGGAGTGTTTGTTTAGTGCTGTTGTGATCAAGAAACGCAGATGAAGAGTCAGACACGCCTGAGTGTAATGTGGACATACTGTACATCAGATGGCAGCGATTTAATCTTAAAAAAGTGACACTATAGAGACAAATCTTTGAAGGCCACAAAATAACAGGCCTGTTTTTAAAAAAGAGAAACATCACTGTAAATACAAGCTTTGGGCAATGAATATGAGGACAATCTGCCAGCATAAATTAGCTAAAATATACGACTTTGAGTTCTTGTACTCGCCTGTCAATGTGCTGTTCGGAGCACTTACACCCCCCTCGCTGAAATAAGACTGTAGAGTCATGTTTAAATAAATTCTATGCATCCATGTTTCTCATATGCTACGGTTTTAAATGTCCAAGCCTATTTCTATTGACCTTAACTTTTTTCTGTATACCTGCAATTCCTAAATGTAATGTTACCGTTTTTTAAACAGTATATGAAGACTGTCACTTTAGTAGCAAAACTGCTGGCTAAGGTGTTCTCTCAATAGCAATATCAGTATTTATTCACTTTAATGAAACGTTTTCAAAGATCCATCTGTCTGAAAGTTGATTCCAGTGAAATTGGAAAGAAGAGCCGGAGGGACAGCTGCAGCCAAGACCAAAGCCACTTTCTACTCCTCCCTGAGCATGTGTTTGTGGGCATGAATCTCACGTCTCAATGTGTGTTGCTTCTATTTATAAAACTCTGACCCTGTGGCCTGTGTAACTCCTCCAGGTGCCCTTTGCTGTGAGTCTCCCACCATCACCCCTAGCGGGCTCATCTGTACTCGCAAGATTTGTGTGTAGACAATGACGTAACACACCGAGATAAATATGTACAGCCCGGTCCTACCTGGGGCAATTTGTGCTAACATGTTGTTATCCTACTATTTTCAACAGCAGGAAAAATAAAACAGTGCATGAAAGTTGCACTAATTTCACATTTTTTATTGTTCTCGTCATTTTATGTCATCTTTACTAGGCAGCCACACACAGCATTGACATGTAAAATTGGACAGAGCTCACCATGTTTAAAAGCCACTCTCACTCCAGCCTAATCTGGGCTACTTGGGACATTTATGGATCACTTATACCACTGGCTGTAATGTTACATGAGCTAGCATGACCATAAAGTCATCATCTATCAGTCCAGCCTAAATGTTGCCCAAAGAAAACTTTAGATGTGGATTGCTTATTATTTTCTCCTGAGAAAAGGCTTTACTTGTGGTTTCCTGACTTTTACTTTTAACTCAGAGTCGCCAGGTTCAGGATTTATGTTTCACTGTACGTACAATGACCCCAGTTTTATAAAAATTTGGAAGGAGGAAATTAGAGGTCATCCATATATATACACTGTATGTATTTAAGACATTCCTGCATCTATCCATTTTCTGCCGCTTGTCACGGTTTGAGTCACGGCGGCAGAGAAGCCCACACTTCCCTCACCCCAGCCACCTCCTCCAGCTCATCTGAGGGGACACCGAGATGTTCCCAAGCCAGCTGAAAGATGTGTTCTCTCCAGTGAGTCCTGAGTCTCCCCTGGGGCCTCTTCCGAGTACGACATGCCCGGAATACCTCATCTAGGAGGCGTCCTAGTCAGATGCCAGAACCACCTCAACTGGCTCCTTTCAATGTGGAGGATGAGCAGCACACTCAAGAATAACTGAGATAAAAGGAAGGTTGGAGATTGGCTGTAGTTAGCTAAGATAACTCGGTCAAGTGATGCTGAAGTGAAGTAGTGGTTTCATTATTGCCAGCTTGAAGTCCTGTGGTACATGATTGATCAACTTCAAGATCGAATCATTAGTTATCATTAGTTGTTAAATGGATGCTATTAGACAGTGAAGAAAGTTGTGAGGTTATTGCACAGTTAAAGACTTTCCACATTGCTGTTTCGTATACTGTGTTCTCTGCCCACAGGGACTATACTGATACAAGAGCAAATAATCATTTTAATCTTGTTTCATAAGCAAATGAATATGCAGTCGAGCAAACAATACCGCAGAGGTTATTTCTGTACTCAGCTATGATTCACTAAAGAGAAAGCAGACAGGACAAAACAACATCCCCGCGGTGTCCATCTGCTGACCAAGACAAAGCAATTAGAGAAATAATGGCTTAAAGGGATTACCTGCTGATTATTGTCCAGACAGCATGCAACCAGAACACAAAGTCTAAGGCTCCTCTGAAAGAGGTAAAAGGACTGTGCGTGTGCATTTAAGTACAAAGAAACACATAACCAGCGTTTTGGTTCTTTTCATTCCATCAGTATCTCCGTTGTTCGCTCCATCTTTATAGTTCGTCTCGATATATAGAGTGAGGGAAAGTTAAAAGCGGGACAACGTTGTTTGTGGTCTCATTCTACTCTTCCGCATACACACTAATAGCTGCCGGGCTGGTCTTGGCGGAGCTGCTGCTGCTGGTGGTGCAAACTGTCCTGAAAACATCCAGAGGATGTGGTCTGAAGGACAGCAGTGCAGAGAGATCCAGTGCCTGCTAATAGGGATTAATGCTGTCAGAGGATCAGCTGTGGCGTACCGGATATCTTTGTAAAGTTTAACAAAATACCACAGCTACCTAACAACATGCACTACAATGCGTTTGCAAGAAGGGTTTCTGAGCCAAAATTAGTTAGGAGTTTGTAAAAGGATCCTTATTTTCTGCAACTGCTTTCCTAATAAAAGGCTTCTTCAAATATGACCTGTATTCTCTGGACTCCAAAACCTGTGCTGTGTTTCCTTGTCTGCTATAAAGAACAACAAACATGTTTAATGTGTCAGCTACTAGTGCAACGGACACAACAGTTAGGTCTGTGGAAGACACCCGCCAGCAGCTGACAGGCAGGATCAGTGTCTGAAGTCAGCTGCCGAGCAAACGGGCACCCTCTCATGAATGACAGCTATTCACCTCTCCCTAGAACATCATATGAGTGCTGCCTCCTACTCAGCACAGCGGCAGCGCACAATGTGACACTGTGTCTTCTGATACAGTACAGCCTGGTGGAGAGGGGGTGACAGAGAAACAGATAACCTGCACTGTGACCTTGAGGACAGCGATCGTCCGCCGGCGACCAGAGGTGATGTCAGCAAGAGTTACCTGACCTGACACGAGGCGGTACAATGGTGACCTAATGCATGCAGACGCTTTTGCTTCTAAACTTGGATAAAATATGTGTCATGCAGTTGAAAGTAGGGCAGCACTAGCTACTGGCACTTTCTTTCTGTACCCCTCTCTAACCTTGCTTATCTCTCTCTCACACACACACAGAGAGAGAGATAAATGCTCATTTGTTATGAAAACAGATCCTCCTGGAGATCCATGCCTTTCCTCCATTACGTCAGATGATGCTCATGTCACACACACGTGCAGAAAATCTAAACTTTCTCTTATCGCTGCTGTTTCTGCATCGCTAGCTCAGAAATCCCCCTGATACCCTCACCTCACTGTTATGCAGAGAAGACAGGCAGAGATGACAGAGCAAAGATAACCTGCACTGGTTGGTAGAGATAAAAAGGAGATAAAAGGGGTGGAGAGAAGGGAAATGTAGGTTTTAGACCACACAATAAGGTTGAAGGCATTTCTGGTAATAAAAACGTGATTGAAAATCCAGGAAAAGAATGTGTGTGGTATTTGAGACAAATGAAGCCAGTCAGTTTCATGCAAAATTCATATGCGCAGCCAATGCTAAAAGTGAACACAGTGGCATCCTTCTATGACATCAGTGCCAGCTGGCCCTTAGCTGGGTACCGCAGAAGATGTCTGCAGTGTCAGTCAACTATTCGTGCTGCCATTGATTCATACTGTAGGCAGCAGCAGCAGCTCTAATGGTATGTAATAGTGCAGCATGCAGAGAATTGCATAAGAAGAAGCCATGCTTGTAAACAAGGAGGGCGAGGACCACAACCTCCCACAGCAGCGCCACTGCAACAAAGCTAACAGCTGTGAGGGCTCATCGTAGGCTGTGTCAACAACATTCACTGTCACGAAACTGCAGGAATGTCATTTTCTGACACACACACACACAGAGCACACAAATGTCTGCAACTGCACCCTATTCAGGAAAACCCAAACATCTACCTTGGTTACAAAAACAAACAATGTGGGAAGACACCTCGTCTGTGGGACTCTGGTTGAGAAACCCGTCTAGTAACATCAGTACATTCCCGAGATGTGACTCTTATTACAGTCAAAGAATACACATGTGCAGCAAAGAGCAGATTGAATGACAAGCAGATAACAGGCAATACTCACAGGGGCTTTAAAGATTAGTTAAAAAGAAAGAAATCCTCGTCCATCATCAGTAAAAAGACTCCTTTCACAATTCTCCTCCTCCCTCCTCTCAATGCTTTTTGTCTTTCACCAGCAAACTGAGAGAAAGAGCGGCTGAAGGCAGACAGGAAGATCTGCAGTGCTGAAACTCAGTCAGCTACCTCCTTCTCCCTGTTTCTCTCCTCCCTCCCCTGCCTACCTCCCTCGCAGTTTTCTCCAAGGTCAGTAGGCAGAACCGACTGTTTGACTCCTCCCTTAGTGGACAATACCCTCCTACAGGTTGGACGCACAGGCAGTAATTACCATCATGATCCAGATTAACTCCTGGGTGTGTTTTTGTTGTGTGTGTGTCCAGGCTGCGCTCAGGGACAACACACAGGCAGGATTACCGTAGGGAAGGTGGGGAGAGGTGGGGGACGGTTTAGATACCGGGCAAGAGGCAGCAAGCCTGGGATACTCTGCAGCAAACATTGTGTGTTCTTTCATCATGCCCGAGATATAACTCAAACTAGCAGCATCGTGAAATTAAAAAGACGGATTATTAAGGAAAAATGAATTCATGTCTTGCCACAGCATGACTCCTGTGTATAGAGGAGATCGGAAACAAAATCGAAGCACAATAAATGAACGACTTAAAGTCGATGACTATAAGTCATCAAATCCCTTATTAGGGTTTACTTCTCAAAACTAAGACCAGATGAATTTGCTGCCGTTTTGGAGCCATAAAAATAACCAAATGTGCGCATGGACTGTGAATATTGACCACTCAGGAGTGTGCTGTCAAATACTTGCTGAGTTGTGCAAAGTCAACCCCTGTAGAGACAGATCAGGAGATTTACGGAACATTTAGATGCCTCACTCACTGGCTTTAGAAGCTGTGATGGGGATACGAGTCAGTGAACGAGGAGCTGGAGGTTATTTTAAGAGAAATATAAACGTGTAACAGTCACCGGCGCATCTCGATTGATTCATTTAATTGGTGTGTATTTGTATGTTCATATTTTCCAGATATTGGTGGTTAGAAAAATTAATCTCACCCAAAGGCTAGTGGAAGCATCACTGATCCAAACAGACTCTGCTGTATGATAAACATCTGTTGCATGTTCACAATTCAAAAAGACGTAAAGAGCCCACCGACTGACCTGCTTTCAGAGACGCCTAGAATCATCCATGGGAACTGGTTACGTCATGTGCAGCGCGGGAGCGCGATTTGTCCTTTTAGTGCAGCTAGTTTTCCTGTGATGTGCTGACACCCTGTGGTTTTCTGGTGTAACTACAACACCTGTAAGCATGTGACGTTTTGGATGAATGACGTCAGATGTTATGATTGCTCAAATGAAACCAAAGCAAAATAAAATCTGAAGTAATTTTCACTCTGGCAATGTACATTAATTAAAAGGCAGCTCAAGTTACAGCTTACTTTGTATTTCACAAATTCTGAAATAGCATGCTCAAAACCAAGCCAAAGAAATACAACAATTAAACATGCAAATGGAAAGTTGGGCCAGCCAACGGATCATTTTTACATAGCAGAACACGTAGAAAAGGACTGGAAATAAACAACAACAACAACAAAAAGCAACTGAGGATGAACACAAGGATGTAGTTACAGTACAGGACCAGCAGATGGAGGCGTACAGTGTGAGATGGATAAACCATGAACATGTAATGGACAACAAAGCTACAGTGTCACTGTTACCTGATGTTCCATCGATTCGTTTACAGTTCAACTGCCCTTACATCCACTGACAAACAGCCATGTTGGAATAATGATGCTTTTAAATAATTCTGTGTTAGAATTGGGAGCGTAACAGTAGACAGTCTGGTGCTTAATCAATTCAGGTGAGTCCAAAAGGCACGTCACATGGAAAGGAAACATGGCATGAGAAGAACACCGTGGCCACATCAGTAAAATCACCTGGAAGTCGAGGCTTGTGCAGGGAACATTTCGAATTTGCCATATGATCCTGGCACAAACTGCAAAAACACATCTTCAAGTCCTGCTATAAAAACCCCACAGTTCCTCTTTTATTTTAATCGAATGAATTAAAATTTTAGGCCTCCGAAACATCGCACCACATCCTGTGGAAAAGACCTGGAATGACTTCTAACCAGCATGATGACTAAGAGCCAGGTGAACACAATTAAATGATCCAAATCTATTTAAAAAGCATGTAAAAATGAGTAGTTGAAGTAAACTCTTAATGAAATACAGTACACGTCTTCCCTTCCTGTGCTAACAAAAAGGCAAATCAAACGTCCAATACTGCATGAAAAAGACATCCATGTGTATTCAACACAGAAATGAGCTCAAACAGAACACTGGTGTCTGTGACTTTCCCTAATTTACACTTCTTCCATGTGACCTTCTAAAGTGTCTTTTTACGGATTTGTCCGTAAGGAATCTCTTAATGAAAAACCTGAGCCGTACCAAGTCGTCTGCATACAGTGCATCAAATAACCACATAATGAATACATACATTAAATATTGACCATAATCATCAAGTATGTCACCTTTTATTATTTGTACCACATCTGTGCCTGCGTCTTTAAAACTTGCTCAGAAACTGTTTGATCTGCTTAAAGGCTGATTTCTTCTCCTGTTTGCTTAACCATCAAGTAGCTTCTCAACACGAATTTAAAAAAACAACAACAGCACTTTAACATGAAAAAGTATATATTGTAAGCCGAGAGGTCGAACACTGTTTTACTGTAGTAAGTAAGGACAGAATAGGTAGCATTAATGAGTGTTATTACTGTGTATGGATGCCCCTTTTTTTGCCTGCTGTCTGAACTGGGTTGCTGGCTGTGAACTATGGTCTTACTGTAGGCTCTAACAGCAGGTATGGTCACGTGAACTGTATCACAGTGTCAAGGCATAACATGGCTCATCATGGCAGAAGACAGGAAGCACCTGATGGTGGAAAGGAAGTTAGGGGTCTGCATCAAAAAGAAGAAATACATCAGGTTATGTGATGTAAAAAGACATTGTGACTTCAGTCTGACACTGTATTTCTGTTTGTGAAGGCGACATAAAGTTGAAACTATGACACAGAGTCTGAGGAAATGCAGCAAAATCAAGTCCGACGTCCACAGTACGTGACATTAGCGCTCCCTGGTCCACGGTAAAGAACAGGAAAGAAACACGGGCATGTCGAGTTCACGCGTTGGTTTCACGTCATCTCTGGTCAGCTGTACTCTACTGCAGCTGATCTCAGTCTCTATCAGCCATCCTGTTATGCAGTTTCTCAGGAGCAAACCTCTCTACTTTAGCAGGACTATCTCTCTGCTGTACAGCTTAATGGACTTCCATGGGAAGCACTGTCAGATTAGGTGAAGCAAGCAGGCAGGGTCAGTGACATGACTGGTTAGAGCAGGACACTAGAAGCCAGGACTTCAGCTGTGGTAGCTGGGCACAGCCGCCTGCTTCTGCGAGAGCCGCAGAAGCTCCTCCCGGATGGCCTTGATCAAGGAGGCAGAGGAATGAGTGGGAGGAGAAGTATCCAGAGGTGGGGGGGCTGTCAGATAACCCACACCATCTAGATGGGTCGGGGGGGCCGTGGGCTCCCTGATACCACTCCGGTGAATCTGGAAGATAGAGGAGGACGAGCAGTCAGGGGGTCCATAAATAGCAGGCAGGACAGAAAGGGCAAACGGAACAACAGGGGGAGGTGATAAAAAAGAAGAGAATAGATAAGATAAAAAATATCAAGTAACAAAAACAGAAGAACACCAGAAAATTAGAAGAAAACCAAACTGAAACTGTGGGTGTTTCTCAAAAGCAATACAGTTGGCTTCCTGTTAGGATCGAGTTACTGTGCGTTTGTTTTTAATAATTTGATGATTAAATGAAAAGTTTGGGATTTCATTTAGTTTCAGGTTTCAATGAAATTAAATGAACTTGTTAATGAAAAAATAAAAATGTGCAATTCACTCACTGCATCTTTTTCAGCTTCTGCTCTGGAGAAATTGTCATCATGATAGTGGTTCCAGCCTAAGCCTCCATTCTGGCCCGGAGCAGCCCTGACTCCTGCTGGGAAACCATTCATCCGACTGGACAGACCCACTTGTGCAAGATGATGGAGCTGGGCACCTAAAAAAATAAATAAACACATTATACTTACTGGCACTAATTTCCTAAAGACCCAACCTTAATCATGCCAGCTTCTTGCCCAACCTTAAACCTTACTGTATCTTCCATTCCTACTCAAAACTGCTCGGGATCACTGCAGTATTCTTTTATGCTCTCTCATCTAAGCAGAGAATATATGAAACTGTCTTTACTCGGCATCAGCGTCTGAAAATTTGTCAGCTGCATGCAAATTTATACCCACTGTAAGTGAAGTTACAAAGTTATTGGCAGCTGCCTGACTGTCTGTCCTCAGATTAGCCAAGCTGTTTTTGGGTGAGAGTGAGCGTGCACCCTGGACTGGTTGCACGTCTATCACAGATGTTCTTCAATCATTGCAGAAAATATTGGCAACCTGAATCATCTGTACGTTTTGCTGACACACCCCATTCCTGCTGCAACAAATGGCTTTAATCGCACGCGCCGCACTCAGCCAGTTCAGAAAGGGCATATTTTAAATGCAAGAGTTATTCCTCTGTAGTGACAGCTAGTGCAAAACCTTTCACGTTTGCACTAGTTATTTCTGTCAGTGTTACATATTCTCAGCAGTTTATTGTTAAACAAAGTCAGAGATAAATAGTGTATAGCTCTAAGAATAAAAAAAGGACATATTTGTGCTAATGGTTCATTTTGTTGTTTAGCTGTAACTGACAGTGGGAGTATTTACATTTAGATGGATTAAATATAGCATAAAGACTGAGACGGAGATTAAACACTGAGATAAAGAACATACATGTCTATCTTTAAGCATGATTGCTTAAGATGTGCGTTTCCTTTTTTCCTATTTAAAAAAAAAAAATCTGCAAAAAAGTTGAAAACGAGATGCAGAAATGAATGGACACCATGAGCTTTGTTTGGGGGGACAGAGCAACAGCCTGAACATAAAATATTGTTGTGTTAATGTTGCATTTGTGTGATGCTATCGAACTTCCTTGTGTACCTGTGGTTCCTCCCACTGGACGCGGTCTGGCAGATGAGGGCAGTTCATCAGCGTAGAGGCCCCTGCTGGAGTACAGGCTGTCTGGCTGGAGCTGCTCACCGTGCCCTGCTGTTTCTCCTGGTGGCAGGTAGCTCGAGCCAAGGCCCTGCCTGAAACACAGACCAAAAAACTCATTTATGATTTAAGAAAACATAAGGACGCACCAATAGCTGAATTCTGGGTCAGTTTAAAGTAAACAATTTGACTAATAGCAGATGATGATTTTTCCCCTTTTTTGCACTGTTACTGAACATGGAGACATTTCATACTGTGTGTGTGTATTTGTGCTACTTTTTTAGCACGCTTTACATTTCTAATCACAGGGAGTCCTTCCTATATGGTGCAATCAATAACCTGATAGTCAAGCATTTCACAATTTGGTACCAAATAGTGGAAAACACAAATGGTTGACAGCTGATACTCTACATGTGTGTACACGTGCAGCCTTTTCAGAGTCTATTAAGAGGCAGCTGTTCAGACCTGATCCATTGAAACAATAAAATAAAGAGGACTCTTTTTCAGTATTCATGAGGCTCAACTCTATAAATGTAAACTAAAGAAAATGTCCACACGGGTGAAAGTTCACCTGTAATTATAAATAGGAAATACCTCTTGGGGTATGAAGAACATGTGGAAAGCGACTCTATTTTCAGCTGCTTTACTGACCTTGTTGCCATGCCTTGCACTGCAGCAGAGGACATCTCAGGGAATCTCTGGGGAAGACCAACAGAGATGTGCTGTGTTTAAGTGACAATGATCAAGTACCAGTGATGACAGAGGTCTCAGGTATAAACAGTGAACTGTTTTTACGAAGCATCAGGGTGTAGCGATACAAATATTGGAAAAGAAATGCAAAAGCGATTTTTAGTTGATGCAGTTATTCTTATGAGATCACAGTCCTGCTGTGTGTGTTACAATTTACTGTACTGTTGGTGGTTATTTTACATAGTGAACATTGTTATTTTTACCAAGCAAAGTTTCGTTGGATATCCATATTTTTAATAGCATATAAAAGCACCATCAAAGGGCTTTTTATGGCTGCACTGCTCAGTGTTTCTTTCACTCTTCTGGGGTGAGCACCCGTGTTGGATAGAGGACAAAGTATTGTTATTAACAGCTGTAAAGCAGCATGAAAGATAAGAAAGCATTTAAAAAGTGTATTCAGGGAGTGAAAATGTATTCTCTGCAGTCAAGAAGGTCTGGGATTAAATCTTTAAGGTTGCACTTCCAGGGAATGAATGAATGAAGTGACACATTTAGATCTGGACCATAGAACAGCCATACAATGCTTCTATTTTGTTTTTGTTTAGAGTAGATTTTTGCACTTGTAAAGTACCGATTCGATTTTCTTCTTCTTACACAAACAACCTTAATTTCAGCTAAGCCCTCTACCTCTCATGGATTTCAAAGCCAGGGATAATTGTACATGAATAGTATTATGCTGCCGTAGCTAAGTGTTAATAACAGAGGTTGGCACTGCATAAACTGGCCTCGCTTTGTAAAGCCTTCCAAGCAGTTTCTTTGAAAGTAGCCTATACCAACAGGAATTAATAAAGATTACGTGGGTGATGGCTATATCACTGAAGGGTCTTAGGAGCTCTACATAGCCAGTGGGGGTGGGCAGGGGGGGGCTAAGGTTGCACCTTGCAACAGATGGAGGAATACTTAAGTCAGTACTTTGCTAAGAGGACGTGATTATACTGGAAGCAATAGGCTTCATGCTGAGCAGGAGAGCAAAACACCTTAAGAAAGTGAATGCAAAGCTGTGTCTCCCACTGTTTCTATTTGTAACACATATTCTTGTTCCATGCAATATAGCAGCTGAATTATTTATAGCTGACTGGATGGACAATGCTCCAGCCAGAGCGTTTGTACACAGACGGCAACTTACGCTGGGGAAAGCTTGGTAGGAAAGACCCCAAGGTCTCGGCCCATGACCTGGAGGGCTAGAGTTAGGAGGGTTGCTGTTGACCCCTGGGAGAGTGATCCCAGCAGTGCTGCCCTGGGAAGTGGGTGACACAAGAGCGAAGGCGTCGTCCAACAGGGAGTGCATCTGCTGCCGTGCTTCCTCGATGGAGGGCTGTGGGGGCATGTACGGTGGTGGGGGAGGGGCATGGCCGGGAGGAGAGGAAGTGGGGGCTGGGAAGACATCATCTGTGGGGGAAGGACTCCTGTGAGGGGATCCTGGGCCTTGGTCAGGGTCCGACTGGAAAACATAGACGGCAAAGAACTCAGAAAGGTTGCAGGGTCCGTGAAAGGTTTTCCTACTTCTTCTGTGTTACTCACCACATAGGCAACATTGTTGACCCCGGGGCACTTTCTGTAAGCAGCATCAGTGTCTTCAGTGATGAGGTGGTCTTTGTCTGCTTCCATCATGCCTCCATTCATCTGGTCTTTCATCCTCTGCTTTGGTGAGCGCCTGCCTCGACCACTTAGAAACACATGAAGAAAGAGAGAAATATATTATCAGCATGCACAGAAAATCAAGTTCTCCACCAAAAAGTCAAAAATTCATAACCTCTAACCTTTTCTTGGGTTCCATGAAGACGGAGGGCATCTGAGCATCCGGGTCCAGGATCTTATCGATTTGCATCTGTTCTTTGCGATAAATACGATCCGGATCCTTTGCATCGCCAAGACCACCTATGTCATCCATAGCTGGGAAGTCATAGTGGCCCTTCCTCTTGGCGCGAAGACGAATCTTGTTACGATGATGCTCAATTTCTGACTTGTGCCTCAACGCTACCTGGATCTGAGGATCAAATTACAATTATCAGTATTAGCTCGTTTGGCAAATTATAAGAACCACAGAAGCATCACAAATGAAATTTCAACCACGTGTGAATTACATCTTCCAAAAGACTCTGGAGGATTTCACTTTGTTCCTATGACTTCTTCTTTGAGAAAGAACATTTTCAAACTATCTGACCAAAGAGTTTGTGTCAGGGTTTTGTATTTTTTATTCTGCATTGAGATGAAATTTTTCAAAGGAACAGATGAGACTCCTGCAAGGCCTGTGGGGAATAATTAGCCTGGTAATTTTTTAACTTCAGCACTAAAAATACATCAACGTAAACACACTGGAGACAAACTGAAATACTGCAAAGAATGTGGGAGATGCTTCCCCACATCAGGTGACTTAAAACGACATGAACTCTTTCACAGTGGGGTTAAAAAGCACCTCTGTGCTCAGTGTGGGTCATCCTTCACCACTGCAGGTGACCTTAAAACACACAAACGAGTCCACACAGGAGAGAAACCATACAAGTGCAGACACTGTGACAAAAGCTTCTCATGTTCAGGTAATCGTAACGAGCATGAACGTACACACATGGAAGGAAACTACAGCTGTGAGCTTCGGTAATCTCAGTTCATACTCCGCACACAAACGATCCCACGTTACTAATAAACTGTTTCACTGTTACCAATGTGCCAAAACATTCACTTCATTATCTGCTCTTTGCAAACATCAGCGTGATCACGCAGGGCTGAAATCGTTCCCATCACAGGATCATAGTAAATCTGAAGAGAGAGAAACATCCTCTGGAGATCAGGCGCCACAGAGTTCAGATAGACTCTGCTGTAAAGATCTAATGAGGCAGCTATGAATGAAAATGTTCCCGTAGTTCCATTTTAATCTTTGTAAACTGTTCTTCTGTAGTGTTTGTGTTCAGTGGTTACCTTTTTTTTTTTTTTTTTTCAGTGGTTGGATGAAAAATCTGTTTCCTGTTCTCAAGTTTTTATTGAATGTATTTTGTTAAATAAACTTAGTTAAAAATGTTAAATAAAGAAACAGTTTAATGACAAAAAAACCCCAAAACTTCAGCACAGCACAGTAAAATGATATCTTACTGTAACCCACGTTTTTCTAATGTGCTTGCGAAAGTAAAGCAAATCTTGATCCAGCAGTTTTAATAAAAAGACACTTTAACATTAAACTGCTGGATTATTTATCTCCTTAAAAAAGAAAATGAGAGCAGCAAACCTCTTTGGTCATTTGGTTTGTGTCTGACAATTTTCCATTGACGGGCGGACTGTGGAGTGGTGGGACAGGCATAGGCTGCATGGCGATAAGCTGGACTTTATTGGGGAGTCTCCTACTTGCGTCGGTGCCACGAGATATCCGATCAACATGTTCAAAGATGGAGGCTGAAGACAGCTGCTCATTTGTATCGTTCATAGGAGGAGGACCTGTGGAATAAAACAAAGGTCGTGACATGTTAGCAGCGAGTTCACACCGTATGCTAATGCTGATCTAAGCTAGGGGACAGAGATTTTACACAAACAGCTAATGCATAAGGATGACTAATGAAACATGTCCGTGTTTCTTTACCACTTCACTATATTCAAAATATTGGTTGTAATAAAAGTGTGGAGTAAATTTCTTGAGGGTTACGTGAAAATAAAACATTGATTTCTATTTCCAAAAGCTAAGCTTTGTTTCAAACAATGTCTTTTGCCTTTGTTTGTGAAGTTATTGTTTCCATGCTGTGACCGACAGCTCAGCACAGAAGTGATGGATGGTGAGAACTGTGCACAAAACTACCAAAGAACTAACAGACAACACACAGACAGCTGCTGGAGGTCAAGCCTGAGGTCTACAGAGACAGAAAGTGGCAAGCTCTTACCAATTCTATTCTTGCCTGCAAACCACAAAAGAAAGGAAAGAGAGTCTTACTAGGGTGAAAGAGATCAAGTAAGAACAAAAATCAAAGTGGTTGCTGCATACTGACAACAATATTAAAAAACAACAACACAGAGGTGCAGCTGACACGGATGCATGAGAGAAAAGAAACATAACCAGGAAAGATCAAAAGAAAGGAAAAGGCAAGTTTCCATAGGTGATACTTTCATTTCTTCAGATCTTTTATTCAGTAGCTGGAAAAAAGCAAGGAAGATGTTGCTCTGAATAAGAAGAAAGCAAAAAAAGATGCAGCAGATTATTTAATATTGAATGTGTTTCATCTGGAATCTAATTAAACTCTTTTCATCCACCAGGTATCCACCGACCCAATTAAGCTAATACTACTGTTTGGTTGTTTTATTTACATTCTAAATGAACCAAGTCTCATACGTGCATCTGGGATTTTCTCTGGATATGACAATTTGGCAGAAATTAAATTAAAAAAGGGGGGTTGCTGTCAGCCTAACCCAATCCTAACCTTAACCAGGTTAAAAGCACCGGGCAGAGCATAGTACAGTATCAGCACAGACTTATCAATAACAAAACACAGACTGTTCCTCTGTGTGTGAGTCAGGCTGCAGTCTGCGTGCCCGACTGCCTCGAGGTCCAGCACGTAATCTCTTGAGTGGCACTGCAGGCTTGAATCTATCAAAAAGCTGTCAGATAAAGTAACTTTAGCATTTTTTTTCTTTTTCCTCAATTCCTCTCCGTCTCGTCTTATTTTGACCACTGAATAGAAATTCCTACCAGCTGCTTCTTTTACTTTCACTCTGTTTTATGTCCTTGCCTGGAATCTCTTCACGTCTCCTCTGCTTTGTCTTTTCTTCCTCCCTTTACAATCTCAAACTGGCCTCCCTGTCAATCAAAACATGCTAGCTGTGGTTGCTCTCTCTTTATCTATTTATGTCAGCCAAGTCCCTTCATTTTCTTCCTCCCCCTCATATTTGCTCTCCGTGTTTGGAGGAGCGAGTTGAGTGTTGCCAGGGCCACTTACCGTTTAAAACATTGATGGGGACCTTACGGGTCTGCTTGCTGTCGCTGGGCGTGGCCTGGGCTCTCAGGTTCTCCTCGGTTGATTCCCGCTCACTGGAATGGTCACTTAACACAGAGTCGCCATCTGATGAGGAGATCCTGCCCAGGAAAGACACACAAACACAGCCTTAGATGAATAATTGAAGCCCAAGAGCGCACGAACATGCTGCAATGTCATGCATAATCAAAACCTGCGCTCTTGCAGAAAGGTAAAAGCTGGGAGGAGACTTCTAAGAAATAATAACATTGGTTATAACTTGTTGAAATAAATGCCTTAAAGAATCTCCGCTGCCAGAATGATTACATTCATTAAATAATATGTCTTGGATGGCTGTCGAGCAAGGAGGAACAACCAGCGCCAACTGCCCAATAAAACAGCCTAATGTAATGGAAGACATTTGTAACAGGAGTTAATAAATGTATCCAGCAGTAACTGCTGTACTTGTTTTGGTGTCACATATCTAATAACCAGAAGAGTGAGTGTTCTGGGAAAGGCTGGTAATGTTGCACAAACTCATTTAAGCTGTCGATATCAAAACTGAAAATTCTTTAGTTAAGCTTTGATATTATTTCAAATGTGGGACAATGGGGCCAGGGCAAAAATATTTAAAGAACAAAGTAAAATGAATATTTATAATGCACCTCAGCTTAACCTCTGTAAGTTACACAGACCTGTCTGAGGGAGCAAAAGAAGATTCCTCCTTCTTTGGTGCATAAATTAATCAGAAGATTTGTCAAAAGCTTTTTGTCTGGTTGGCTAACTGCCCCAATTGAAGGAGGCAGAAAGTCACCTCAGTTGGGAAAACAAGCTGTAATAAAATCTATACAGAAATGTTAACGCAATTTAAAAAATGCTACCAGTGTTTCACCAAGTGTGGAAAATAAAAACACTAAGGTGACCGTATCTCTAAAATATGCTGGCTGTAATCATGAACTTCACTAGAACTGCTTATCCTCTCTTTATTTGCTTTAGGTAAAGTAAGCCTTTATGTTTTGTCACTTTCCTGTTCTGCGAGCAGCACTGACCTTCCTCTCCTTCGACCACTGCGCGAAGCCTTTGTGGAGGAAGCGGACGTTTTGGAAATGGGAGTGGGGATCTCCCCATTCTCAGATGGGCTGAGGCCATCTTTAATGGATACTTGGACGGGCCCGAGGCCAGACGGGACAGGCTCCTGGATCACCATGACATCATCCTTGCTCTGCTGGCCAAGGTGCAGCTTGGCAAAGTCAAAGCCTTTAACGGTGGGAGCCTGCAGCTAAAGAAACGGGAAGAAGAGAAGGAACGAGTGGATAAACATGAGCCGAAAGCTGCACCAGCAAGACAGCGAGGGAGCGAGCACGACTTTCACTTAAGTATTTACTTATTGACAAGCATTCACCGCCTCATTGTGACATTAACCTTTACTTTTTAAAGCCTCTGACTTGAGAGTAATACTGCAAAAAACAGGGAACTGAAGGCTCAGAAAGTGATAGTCCAATGTAGTGCAATGAAATTCCATTAAAATTCCAGATTTGTAAATGAGGGAAATGACAACCAGAACGATGCCACGTTCGAGACATAATTGGGCTAAATGACTGATGTATTTAGTATTTAGTATTTATTTATTTATTGTCATTGTCAAGAACAATGAAATTGTTGAATGGATGCCCAGTGGGAGACTCACACAGTCAGACAAGAATGAATAAAGAGAAAGTCTCTGAGAAGAGCGAGAGACTTGGGTAAACATTGACTTGGTGTCTCTGTTCTTGGGGTGGTGGGGGATGGAGGCTGGAGCAGTGAGTGTAAAGCCCTCAGGACTTCCCGTCAGCAGAAGAGTAAACAGAAGATGTCAGATCTGAGTGTGTTTGCAAGCAGTTTGTGAAACTCTAGTCCTACGACACTGAAATGTGGCAACAAGCAAAGAGTGACGCGATGTGTTCCTCCTAATTCTCTGCATTACATGTGCGCACACTGAGTTTACTGAGGTAAAATGTGCAGCTTAGAAGAGGCTTGTTGGTATAAAATTCCTAATCCAGTTTTCTGCTTGCCAGTATGAAACTGCTACTCCTGGGGGGAGTGAATGGGTATATGATTGTGTGTACTGTTCTCTGTGGCGCACAAATGAGGCCAGTCTTTGCGGGGCACAACACCTCAAATACTAAACTATGACTCATTATAGCCAACACCGAAGCTGAACGCACACAACACTTACACATGACTTAATCATAGCCATAATAAACCATTTACAACAACACAGACACAACGTACAACTCTGTTTCCTAAAAAGGATTATTAGGTCCTTTAAAACGTAAAGATAACACGTGAAAAACTATTAATTTTCCCAAAAAATAAATGCTTACCGTACATTTGGTATAAGAAATACATTTTTAAATAGTTGGGACAGGAGCTACAAAGACTACAAAAATATTTAACAGAAAAAAGGAAACAAAAATGACCAAACAAACAAACAAAATCTAAACAAGTATTACCGTAGTCACATGAGGACTCAGGTTAGTGACTTGGGTTTAAAAAGACAAACAGATGCCTTCACCACATTGTTTTGAAATTGCAATTAATTTGGAGAGTTTCATCATCTACAGCACATAATATCATTATTTTAATGATATTAAAATAATGATGATGAAACATTATTTTAACATCATTAAAATATGAAGAACTAAATAAATCTCTGCAGCAAGTCCCAGAGCTGCATCCCTGCAAGTTGAAGGTATCATGCAAAGTAAAGACACATAAAAATGAAACAGGAGTGACTCTGAACTGTCGAGCACTTTAAATCAAACTAATAATGGAAAAACATTTTGCTTGCAAAGAGGTGAAGCAACACAGCAGTAAATATGCTCCTGTCCCAACGATGTTGTTAAAGTGGAAACGACGGTGTTTCGTTAAATACAAGCTTCATGTGATCTGTAAACATTCTGATTCTTTTTCTATGTTTTGTGAGGGGAAACAGAGTTGTATACATGATCTACCGACTATAAACACACACTTTTCTCTCTAGATACCATAATGAGGGAGATCCTACATCTATAAACACAAACAGGCACTAATCTCCCGTCTACTACATGAGATACCTCCTCCTCGGCTCGTCTCCCTTTAGACAACACTTTCTTTTTCCCGTCTTTCTTCACTTCCTCTGGTTTCTTTTTCACAGCTTTGGTCTCTTCCCTTTTTTGCTCTCTCGATGTACCTTCTTTCCTTTTCAGTTTCTTTTTATCCTCTTCCTCCTCTTCTTCCTCCTCTTCTTCTTCAGTTTCCTCCTCTTCTTCCTCCTCTTCTTCTTCAGCTTCCTCCTCTTCTTCTTCTTCAGCTTCCTCCTCTTCTTCGTCCTCATTTTTCATACCCTGATTGCTCTTGAGAGCTACTGATCTCTAAGCAGAAGCAATGATGAATAAGATAAATTGTTCTGCTGATAAGTGATGAGCTACTATTTGTTATTATATGAGCTACTGTTTGTTATTTGTATCACTTGTAACAACAAGTAAACACCCAGACTATAAAAATTGACTTCATATAACGTGCATACGGTCTTGTTCTTTGCATAATTGTGCAACACTTGAATAATAAACCATAAACAAGTTACTTCCAACAAACATACAACAGGTCTGACTACATTTTCTACAAATCACCAGACACTGCTTTGTACCTTCCCCTTTTTAAAATCCTTCTCCTCCCCTTCCTCCTCCTCTTCATCATCTTCTTCCTCTTCATACTCCTCCTCTTCATCCTCACTAAACTCAATACCTTTTTTAGTTTGAGGGAGTCGCTGTTGACGAGAGGTCCTTGATTCTCTGAGTAACATAGTAGACTGAGAGAAGAGGAGTGGTGTTAAGTCAAAGACGAATGTGTGGATCAGAGAGGATGAGCCACTGATACACGTCTGAGTCAGAGCACTGACCAAATGCTAAGGTTATGTTCAAGTGAAGGGGAATCAGACAGAGATGAAAAGATGAGGCAGTTTCTGAAACCAAAACATCCAGAGAACCACCCAAACAGGCTGCTTGTAATCAGGAATGGAAATAAACATACATAGGATGGAGTCTTACTCCTGTCTTGCTCACATGTATTCTTAGTCCAAGCTGAGGTTTGCAGGTGGACACGTTTTAGACAGAGATTCAGCAACTGTTGTTCTCTAATACTACTGTTATGAGTACAGCGCTGCAAATATGTTAAACACCTGTGTGGTCTTATATTTCTGCACCACATATGAACTTCACCAAACTAATACAAACAAAACAAGACAGCCAAATACTGGCTGTTAAGTTAATTTCTTACTTAGGAATAAAATATACAGCCTGACATTAGAAGACTGAATAAAAATATTCGTGACGATAAAAAGGGACAAACACATGCAAACGTGGAGGTTTCCAGACTAACGAGTACACAGATGACAGAATCGGTCAGAGCAGGTATTACACAGACGCCATCTAACAGGCAAGTTGTCTAATATTGAGCCAATGTGTGAAGAGTGCAGGAAGAAAATCCCTGTGATCACGCTCGCATCATGTATAGCACCCCGCCTCCTGCACTCTGCTCATGTGTCAAACCTTGCCTAAACCAAACAGAGCATTTGCAATAGTGAGAGGTTGTGTGATACTGGTGTTTCTGTTGTGTGCAGTTTGTGATTGTCCACCAGACAAGGGCAGTCAGATGTATTCACTGTCCACAGCTTATGTCTGAAAGCTGTTTCAGGGAGGGTAATACTATGACAGAAATCTTACTTAGGGCAGCCAAATAGCATTACTTCTAAAATTAAGTGAAGCTACAAAAGCCAGAGAGGCTTTTCAATAACCACAGATTGAACACAAAATGAGCCGAAGGGAAACTGTCGAGCAGGATTGTTGGTTGTTTCAAGCAAAAAAAGAGCTGCTGAGGCTGTTTGCTGTATGAGCAGCATCATAATTTTTAACCCAGCACATGTCCTTCAATATGTCTCTGCTGGAATCATTAAAGTTTTACTAATGTCATCCAGAAGACGGCATCATGATGTCCAAATCGGTGAGGTCTAGCAGCACAGTCATGGCAGTGACAGATAGCCTTTATTAATCATGCTGATTTATAATCCCAGGATTAATCCAGTAAATCTAATTAACAAACTATTTCTAACAAAAACACCTTCATTACATAATTACAAATATAAAATTTACGGCACAAAAGTCATTTTGAAACACTGATGCAGGAAAGCATCTGTAAAGTAAAGATGGAACTTTACCTTTTGTCTCTGTTGGATGGAGGTCATGGCGTCTGGCTGGAATTCCAGCTTGTCTGTCCGACACAACTTCCAGTAAAGGATGGAAATGATGACGACGACCACGAGGAGGGGGATCACAACCCCAATGATGATCCACATGTTTGTGTTCTCATTGTCAGAGGGTGAAGATGTCACTTTTTCGACAGCTGTGATTAGAAAAAACAAAGAAACCATAAACTGCTAAGTTCATATATTGACTACAAAGGAGGAGAAGGTGTTTTTAGAATCCAGGTTCTTTTCTGTTACCAGTATTTCGCATCGGTTGGCTGCTCTTCACATGTTCTGTATTTATTAACAGTGACACTCCTATATGCTAATGAGCTCATCTTTATTGAGTTTCAGCCTTGATCGAACTGAATCTATAAAGGTGAGCGATTTACGGGACATCTGTAAACCGTAGCTACAGAAAATAACCTGGATTCGTTTCTCCCTGGACAGACACGGCGCTGCTTTGGTTTTAATTAACAGTCACTTCATCCTCTGGGAAAGCACCATAAAAGAACGCAATCAGAACGGAGACAGAACTCCCTTGAGGGGCTCTCATTAGCCTTCATCCGTTGTTTAGATTCCTAATAAGGAAGACAGGGTTTGGGTGCAGCGTGTACAAAGGGAGATAATTAGCTCAAATGTTACTATAAACATGTAAAGATACACATGGAGCTGGCAGTCAGTATCCTTTCCTCTTATTAGGATCTTGAGAACAATTAGCCATTACAATAACAGTAATGATGGTGAAGCTAAAATAATTAGTCTTTTTTTGTTTACATACACTAAAACTTCCTGCCAGCATCAAAGAAGAAAGAAAAAACACACTAATAAATTAAATAAATTCACACGGGAGTGTTTGATTGACTTGAACTATCATAGATAATCTTTTTTATCTATTTATTGAGACATACTTACGTTGTGCCAATATGCCCTGTACACGATATCCCAGGACAATAGCAGCTCTTTGGACATCCAGGCTGTTAAGCAGGCT
Source organism: Diplotaxodon limnothrissa (assembly GCF_057381915.1). Lineage (NCBI taxonomy): Eukaryota > Metazoa > Chordata > Actinopteri > Cichliformes > Cichlidae > Diplotaxodon > Diplotaxodon limnothrissa. The sequence goes on from NC_140602.1 coordinate 3,973,581, forward strand.
AGCAGTCTGATCTGCAGGCATCCTCTGACCACTAGGCCCCTCCACAAAATACACTATTTCGAGGGGGAGGTCAGTACCCGCCAACCGGCTTGTGCTTACAACCTGGGAATTAAAACAAGGAGGACTGGTAAAGTGTTTCAGAATGCAGTTTTGAACAGATATGGGTAATTTTCTTTAAAGCAACAGCTGTGATAGATAAAAGGCAGGGGAAGAGCAGATCTTCTTAAACCCCGCCCCCAAAACATTCAATGTTTTATGCATCATAAATTTATCCTCCAGGGTCAGACTGTCGAAGGAGCTCTACTGTAACTTCCTGAGGCATCTGAGGGAAAACACTAGCTGCAAATGACCCATACTGTCAAGTGTGCAATTGCGCACCAGTGCATTGAAGTTGAAGGGATGCTGTGTTGACACAGTGGAGGAGAGCGAGCTCTCTGGAACAAGTCGAAGGGGACAGAAAATTGCTTCCAGGGAGCAATATAAACATAAGAAGATATAAACATAGCAGGATATATGGAAGTGCTTCAGAGGTGCATATGGAGATGACCTTAAAAAGAAAAACAGGTGTGTTTTTGCGTCTTATTAGAGTCACAGATCTTCCTGATCACACCCCAGATTTGACGGCTGTCATACAATAACAGAGTCACTGCCAGACCTAGTAACTCCTATATGATGGAAGCCCTTTTACCGAACTGCCAGTAATCTTATTTTTCCTCCAAAGGTAAGCATTTCCAGATGGTGCGGGGGGAAATAAAGGCTGGAGCATAACGGACTCTGTTTATTTGCTAAGGGACAAAGGCTGTCAATTCTCAGTTTTGTGGTCGTTAGTAGTGTTAAAGGGCATTTCTTTTCTTGGTTCACTCCTTAAGAACACAAACAGGGGACCATGTACGTTACCCTGAACTTCATTTCCACGTGCATGCTTTAATGTTCCCATTTGTGTCCTTATACGACAAAGTTTCCCATCTGAAACATTTGTGGATAAGAGACTGTGCTCGAGAAAAAAAATGACAAAATGCTTCTAAAAATGGATTCATGAAGGACGACCACACTCTAAATTAAAAATGGAATTTCTGATGAAGGTGCTAATGGGCAAAGTCTCACAATCTTAACAGTAAAGATGACTTTTTAATGGAGACAGTGGCACCTCATTTTCTGCCGAGCCTTACAACATTAATCATTGTTGTTTTTTTTATTTTAATGACAGATTTGAGATTTGAGACTTGAACCATTTGACCTTCTCGAGTCCACCTTGCTGTATTTAATGCTTATACAAGCACCTGAAAGTTACAGAGTTCTACAAACTAAACAAAATGTAGTTTTTAAAATAGGGACTGACTCCTGTGTCCACAATATACACACTGTTGCATTTTCATATCCTTGTGGGGACATCTAATTGACATAATGCTTTCCCTGGACTCCTACCCTAACCCTGACACTAAAACCACAAAAATGTCTTCAAACTTGTGCGGATGGGGATTTTGTCCCCATAACGGCCGTTGGTCCCCACAACTACAGTAAATTTACAATTTTTGTTCCCTCAAGATATGTAAAGATGGTCCAAATACACACACACAGACACATAACCATCATTTTAGGTCACAATTTGCATACCTCTTGGAGAGCCATTGCTTAAATATTTTTCAATTCTGTCCGATTTGTCTTTTTGACCGATTTAATTTGACTGATTTGTTTGTGTGTGTGCAGCCTCCCCGATGGTGCCCTGAGGCACAAGCACAGTCTGCTGTCTGTATTACTGAAAAGAGTAAAGTGCAGGTCATGCCTGGGCTGCCACAGAAAAACGGCCGGGCAGACTCCCTCATTCAGGGTTTAATCCAGTCCGTGTCTGCTTATTAGAGTGGAAAGAGGGCAGTGTGAATGCGTGTTACTGCACAGCCCAAATTCAACCTCCCTTTCATCTGTCTGGGCAGACTCATAAGATATTCTCAGTGGTGACAACACTACACTCGTTCTGTCATGACAGTCAGGGGCATCTGTCTGAGATACACCATAATTATTTATGTGCAAGAAAGCAAAGCAGAAGTTCAGACGCTTTCATCCAATAAGGCACTCGGAGATGAGTGTTTTTGAAATATTAAAACAGGCTTCTTATATAACAGCATTCTATCAAGTGAATAACACATTATCATATTTATGGATTTGAAAAAATATCATTTGGAAGAGCAGAAAGGATGCCAGAGCTAAAATTAGAGATCTAATCTTAGCAGAAATGCAGACAGCAAAGGTTCACCACTGATGTGCTTCTCTTTTCTATATTATTCTGTAGAATTCACCGAGGCAAAAACAAAGGTCCTAAATGGATGGACATGATGATATTTAGCACTGACAGTCATCTTGTCTTAGCTTGACCAGTTACTTTTGTTTGAATTTTCTGCTTCTCTTCTGATTTCCGAATCTTTACCTACCACTGACTCTGTGACAAACATTCACTTTTTGACTCTTTAGCCCCCCAACAGCAGGATACAGACAGAGAAAAAGACACAATTATTAACTGGCATGCTCTTAGGAGCCATCGAGTATAAGGAGGACTGGGATAATGAGGAAGAGGACAAAAAAATAGGCAACATGAGGTTGTGGTCTTTGAATGGCTTGCCCCTGAGATGAATGGGATGGTGTTGCCATGGAGATCGAGCCGTATCCTGTCCCCTTAGAGAGGAGATGAGCAGGTGCAGAGAGGACCCACAAAAGCTAGAGCTTGATTAGTAAAGCACTAAGGCTTTCACTGGTTACAAACAGTGTCACACTCACATAATGACCCCTCTGTACTCAGAAAAGGTGGCAAGAGAGAGCTTGTATCAGGGTATAATGATACAAATGGTACAAGGAAGGATGGTTCTGCAGAGTTTTTAGAAGTTTTGTTATATAGGGAACAAGAAATGTAAAAAGCAAAAAAGTAATTGTGACCCTGAAAGAGCTTAAAGCTTGGTTGCATAGAGAATGAAAGTGAGAGACACGGAACACAAAGAAATAAGAAATTTCTTTGCATTTTTTATGTGATTACATATATGAAATATTTATTCTCTGGTAAAAAATTGAAATAAAGATATGGCTTACATTCGTGGCATGTGGAACGGGGCCCAGTGAGCCTGGGGCTACGGAGCTGTAAATATAAGCTGAGTAAAATGATTATTGAATCTATAAGCATATTACCTGAACACTACTGTTGCCTATGGTGGTGGCCCTTTTAACCCGTCTGACTGATCCTATTGCTTCACCGAGTAACAGGGCCAACCGGCGCTCCATGTTAGCTTGAAAGGTCCTCTCACCCACTTTCTGGTCCAGCACACCCAGGAGTACTACATATACACACACAGCAGAAGTAATATGCTCTGTAGTAACTGCTTTACATGAACTGTAAGACTGACAAAAATCATTCAAAATCATTATACCTGTTCTAACCCAGGAAGAGCGAAGCAGTTGGCTGGTGTTCAGCTCTGGATAATGGAAAGCTAGTGGAAAAAATTATAAAATTAATCAATAAGTGCTGTGACCTTTACTCGTATTCATTGTTGGCGATCACAATCAGAGTACGCTCAGAATTTCCAGCTAACCCAGATACAGAACTGATAATATGAAAATGGAAATAGTTCAAATACAGTCAGTACGGTACTCACGCTCAGCGATCTGCAGCACAGGAAAGCCCATGTAATAGCTGAATTCCACCATAGTGAGTTTCATTAGAGCACTGCTGATCTCTGACCCCATCAGATAACTCCTTGAACTGCGAACAGTGAAAGTAATGTCCACCGGTTTCCTCGCTAGTCCTTGTTCCTTGTATATGGGAGCAGCCATGGTGATGTTTACAATCTGAAACACAGTGGTAGTGTTACAGGAAACAGAAAAAACACATATTAAAACGAACAAAACATTTTCTATCTTACCTGTGTCTTAAAGACCTACAATTAAATTCCCTCTGAAAAGAGAACTACATAACTATGTGATCAAATAACCTCTTTAGTAACAAAAAATAATCTTCTTTAATACTCAACAACTAGAGCATGAAGCACTTTAAAAAGAATTAGCCATGTGAAAAACACTTGGGTCATGCTCATGAGTTATGGTAGGATGAACAACGAGTAGACCAAGGAGTGAGTATAGCGTCCACAAGAACACTTGGGTCTAAATCCTTGCCTCTAATTATAAGCTCTGTGCTGCATTTATTTGGCAATAACTATCATAACCCAAAATGACCATAAGCATCCATACTTTGGAGAGACAGAGCACTTAGTTGCTCCTTTCCAAAAGAAGCAAAATGCAGAGCGATGGCTTTTGCGCCTGCAAAATTGCATTACATGGACGTTACATTGTGTCTGCTATTACAGTGCTTCTCAGTAACATGTGCAGCATTCTCTGTAGAGATGCTGTCTGTGGTTTGATGAGGTTGATCCAACCTTGAAAAGACAGGCGATGGATTTCAGAACACAAGGAAGACTCCAGTGTTTTCTTTTCTTATAATTGACTTTTTAATCTTACAGAATAGCAGAGCTTTGTTCTTTGAGTATTACTTCCTCTTGAGCTCTCTGTTTTGATTTTTCTATAATGCTCATAAAACACTGCCAATTACAAATATTTTACTTTCAGCCTTTTTAGATAATAACAAGATAAATCTGTAAATACACGCAGTGCATAAAGAATCCCACAGATCAGTGAGTGAAATGACTTGATTTGTATTGGTCAGCTTAGTGAACAAACAACATTTTCAGCTTTTTTTCTTTGAGTAAAAACTCGATATTTTTAAAGCCTTTTTGTTGTATTTGGTCAAGTTGATAAGAAATTAAATATTTCATTTTTTCAGATTCTTTCAGATCCTAAGCCACAATGAAAGCATCCTAATGAAAACATCCCAGCTGGAATGCACCTCCCTGACTGCCCATGGCTTCCCTCACTTTGTGCCACTCACATGCACTGTGAAATTAGTCGACTCCTTTGATCGCCTGCGGACTTCAGCGAAGGCCCTGGTCAAACCTCTCTCGATGCTCTCACTGAAGTTGCAGAACCGCACGTCTACGTGGCCAGGAACAAACTGCAACACTGCACAGACGAATTGAATACTTTCTGACTGAGCTTAAAAAATAAAGGTCAAATTCTGCTAAATGCTTCAAGTGCCCTCGGAAAAAGACTCAACAAAAGGTCATTTACCTGAGTGGACTTGATAATTTCTATCTGGCGTCGACCAGTTTGGAGAAACAGACAAGAAGCGGCGCCCCGACCTCCTCAGTGCATTGACGACAGACATGCCTGTGTACACGACAGGACCCGACACCACTCGAAACACAAATTTTGGTGGTGGATCAACAACCTACATTAAGAAAGCAGAAATTAATTGTATTAAAGAGACACACTGTACATTAAGTAACTTATGCTAAATAGGCTGTGTATCGTCTGGAACTCAATGTGACAGAAGTGGTCTGGCTGAGTTTGTATGTGGCGCTGTGACAATCACAAAAACACCCCAACACAAACATAGACTATACTTTTAACACATAAACGTACCACCAATTTACACCCACACTCTGTGTGAGCCACTACAACTCCGTTCACTCAATTGCTCAAAAATCTAACAACATCTAGCTCAGTAGGTAGCGTGGTCGCCCCATGATCGGAAGGTCGGGGGTTTGAATCCACTGAATGGCTACCCCGAGGAACCCCCTGAGCAATGTACCATCCCTACACACTGCTGGGCACCTGAATAGTGGCTGCCCACTGCTTCACTGAGTGAATGGGTTAAATGCATCAATAAAGTATACATTATTATTATTGTTATTATGATCCGTCCATTCGCTTCCACTTATCCTTTTCAGGGTCGCGGGGGGCGCTGGAGCCTATCCCAGCTGTCACAGAGCACGAGGCGGGGTACACCTTGGACAGGTCTGTCGCAGGGCTAACACACAGAGACAGACAAGGATTCGCACTCACATTCATGCCTGCATTCACACCTGGGCAATTTAGATAGGTTAATTAACCTATCCCCACTAAGTGCATGTCTTTGGACTGTGGGAAGAAGCCGGAGTACCCAGGAAGAACCCACGCTAACACGGGGAGAACATGCAAACTCCACACAGAAAGACCCCGGGCTTATGGTGGAATTGAACTCAGGACCTTCTTGCTGTGCAGCAACAGCGCTAACCCATTTTCCCCCCATATTTTTCTTAATTGCAAAAAAATGGTTGACACCTTGCATTATTTAAAATATATGGAAATATGTTTAATAAACTTACTTGCAGTTCCACTGATTTGTTAAATTCCCCTTTCAAAATGTCTCTGACCTGAGATTTAGCATATCCTACAGTGGCCCCGGCTGGAAAACCTTGTGAAAAAAGCACAAGCTAATGGTCAATGTCTCTCTCATACTCTGCTGTCTATGAATAACTCTTTCAAGCACAGTTAAGTAAGACAAAACACATTAAATGCCTAACTTACCGATCCTGATCAAATAAGCGGGTTTGTTAACGTTGCAGAGGTACGATCTTGATGTTGGTGCTATAGCTGTGATTTTACCAACAGTGGTAGAGATGATGTTGACAATAGTTGAGGCTTCAGAGGTGGCAGTAATTCTGCTTGTGGCTTGATGGGGAGTAGTTGTGGCAGGTGTACTTGTGGGTGTAGTAGAGACTTTATTAACTACACTACTGGTTGGGATATAGGTCAGTGTGGCTGGGGTGTCAACTCCATCTTCAGTCACCCCCTGATCACCCATCACAAATGGAGGGGGCAGAGTCACATTCTGAGGCGTGGATTCAGTTGAAACTATAGTTGCATTGAGAGTTGGATCATTTGTAAAAGCAGACTCTTCAGGAGCTAATTCTGTTGTACCGGCTGTGCTATTGGCAGCAGGCTCAGTGGGAACAGGGGAGAAGTCTATAGTTGCAGTTAAGACAGCAGTTGCATCCATAGTACTTTTTGGGGGAGACTCTGTAACATACCAATGAACATACGTAAGAGAGGAGGAAAAATTTAAATCGTCTGCCAGCAAAGGCGTTGTACTTGGCTGCACAGCTTCTGTAATTGAAGTGCTATCCAGGCCAACGTTGTTTGTATGTGCAGACCAATCTGTGGTGGACACCTGACCATCCGAAGAAGAAAAGGAGTGGAGGGAATGCGTTGGGACTATGGAAGGATCAAGAAAAGGCTGAGAGGCATTGGCCACCTGAGGACTCTCCTCTGTGGTTACTACAAAGCTCGTTTCATCATGAGGCTCAAGCCCCGAGAGATCACTGGAGGACTCCTCTTCAATCACTTTTGTATCATTGCTGAAGCTGTTGTTAGGTGTGCTGTCTGTAGTACTGATGGACACCACAGTAATGTTCCCCCTGTGTTCAGCTCCGCTTTCTGAACCGTTATTCTCCTTGGTCAGCTGATTGTTATAATATTCCAAGCTGTTCATGTCTGGCAAAAGGACATCTGTCGGTTGAATTGTGTACGTATCTGACCAATCTACGTCTGAAATGTCAGGCACGTCACTGTTAGGTGTTGGAGTAGGTTCCAGGGAAAACTGAACTGTTGCTGAAAATGAGGAAGGATAAATAGATCTAGGAGAAACTACGGTGCTGTACGCTGTCACGAGGCTGGGGGAAGGGGAAACGTACAGAGGATTCAGGGATGAGGGAGATATGCCCACTCTGGAAGGGAAGGACGTGTCATAAGTTTCTGTATAGTCTTCTAGATCATATGAGTCGGAGGGCACCTTGGTGACCAGAGAATAGTCTTCTCTATCTGCATTGAAAAAAGACATCGTCTCCAAGTAGTCCCCAGACCCCCAGTCTACTTCCATGGTGTTGGTGGGGTAGAAGTCCTCTGGAGAGAGCTCTGTGGGTTCAGATGAAGGTGATGCAGGGTGGGGGGTGATGAAAGGCACCTTGTAGCCAGGAGACTGAATCTCATCTGGGTTGGGTAGCATGTTTATATCATATGCATGTTTGTTTTCCAGTGGGGGATTACTGGAGCTCAGCTGGTCTGCATGCATTGGTTTCATATGTGAGTCCTCTGCTAAAAGGTCTGTGAAAGTCTGAATAGGTGGCCCGAGAGGCCCTTCAGGTTGGAAGGTCATCCTTTTCTCAGAATTAAGACCTAGCTGGGGTGTTGGAGAAGGCTTTACTGATGTTATGGATATATTTTCCCAAGGCTGTAGCTGGGACTTTGTTTGAGCTTCTGAGAGAGATGACCTCGCCAGCTTCCAGCCTAAGGAGAGTTCAGCTGGTCGTTGAAACTGTGGTACAGATGGTCTTAAGGTTGGAGTCGTCAGAGTGTGTGGCTCTTCTGCAGAGGCATCTCTTAACATGATGACTTTGGAGTTTTCATATGCAATATGCCCCCTATGAATGTTATCAGCAGTCCGAACTTCATGGCTTGGTTCAGGATTGGATGGGAGGGCACCAGGTGAGTCTAGACTCTCAAAGGCAGTATAATGCGAGTCAGGTAAGGCTAATGGTGATGATGTAGGACTTTGGATATCTCCAAGAAATCCCATGGGATCATGTGTAGAGTCCAAAGGAGATTCATCTGCAGAGGAACAAAGACAATGCTTCGTATCAGTACAGGAAACATAGGGAAACTCATATATAGAGACAATGACTGAAAAAGAGGCTAATTCTAAAGAAATCATTTTACCATTTAATTTTTATTGCTGAAAATGGTTGTTTCAGTAATAAAAAGACAAAGAAATACCCTGCTGAGCATGAATCTCATATCAGCCCTATGAATCAGTAACTGTAATTTCATCCCTTGTGAATGTTTACTTTGTACTCTGGTCTGTTAACAGGAATGAAGGAGTGTGATGGAGTCAGTGTTGAATGTGTGATTTTTGCCAAAAAAGTGTGTTTAAACTGTTGCACACCGAGCCAAGATGAGAGCAAACACGACTTTTCACGGCAGACAGGGAGGCTACCTACTCTAAGCCATGTTGTAACTGGACCGGCATTGAATTAGTGAACATTGGTGTTATGTTTACTGGTGTCGAAATGGCCAACATCAACTGTATCATCTATAAGGGTTTAAAAATATATAATGGAAGGACATCATAATGGAACAGGGTCCATTATGATGTCCATTTGCAACAAACAGTGAACATGAAGACAATGCACCCGGATGAATTTATACTTACAATAAATCAATACTATATTTAAAATAGCTTGATCAGATTTAAATTTCAGATCGATAAAGTGGAGATAGCTTCCCAGAAAACCTTTTGACTGTATGTCACCTAAAGCCTGTACATAGATCAGTTCTTATCAGTATCAGACTCCTGAGAAAAATAATTAGACAGTCACTACTCTCCTTTGCTTAAGTGGCTACAAACAAACAGACAAAAACCAAAAACTAAAGAAAATGTCATTAGAATAAAAGAGCAAGGACGGTCTCACAGGCTAATGATGTGAAAATCATTGGGGAAGCAAAGAAAAGCTGACAGATTTCTTTGGTTCCAGTTGTGAATATGCTGACATACACGCACGGACCATATGTCTTAAGATTTTACCAATGAACTCTCGAGAGTGCATTTGAGACCCTTTTTCATGGCACCTGATCTCGAACTGATGGATGGTGCAATTTTCAGCTCATCAGCAAGCCCCTCTACAGCGTGCACACAACATTAAAATCATTAAGGCCGACTTTTGAGCAGTCAAAATGCAGAAATAGCAAATGCCGCTTACGCAACGCATTTCAAACTCTATTTAGGTGCCAAAGCACTCCATATTGCGTAACAAAGTACATGCACATCATGCATGATTTAATTTGGGAAGAGTCTTGATTACAAGCCACTGCCTGGCATATTTAACACTGCCTACATGAACTGGAACAATTCTTTAATTATTAATGGAAAATAGATGTTTTACACTTATCTGCATATGTTTGCCTCTTTCATATACCCAAATATGTTTCACCAACCTTAATGCATGGCAGTCTTACTAACACTGTGCAAGAATTTAACAATGTCAGTTAAACATAACTATTATCCATTACCAGCCTTGTTGCTAATAGTGGCCTATTATCAAATCAAATGATTTTACCAGTGTTAATGGCAGCTGTTTATCTGTTGTGATGATTTAATTGTCCACTGACTGAACTGACTGAAAAACACGGTTATAAAAATGAAGATGTCTTTGTTTCACGAGTTTATGGCGGAAAATCATCACAACAAAAAAACCACAGATAATCAGAGACCGGATGACTTAGTGTGCCTGCTTACAATAAATGATATGTTTATTAATGCTGTTGGGTTTATGGATAGCTAAATGACTTGATGCAAGGCTCACGTCTGCACTGAGCCTTACAAACAAACTCTTTTCAATAAACTTGGTGCAGACTGTAAGTCTTAAATTTGTCACTGAAAGTAGGTCTTGAACAGAGCAAGACTTCAAAGGCACCATTGTTGTCATTGCCAGAAGCTAGCCACCAACAGCCTCTACATAGTGACTCAGCAGCAGCTGCAAAGGCTGCTGCTTTTTGTAGTTCACAGACGCTCTGCAGAATCATGCACTCTTGAAAATAGCCACAGAATAAGCTAAGGGAGAAGACTATTTTTAACAGCGCTAGTGCAGATCGCTTAGCAAAAACATCAACAAAAATGAATGCATTTTGGGGCCATCATCTCCAATTTACTGCATCGAGTCATACAAGCAGACGCCTCTGGCTTGGCCCAGGAGAAATCTCGTAGCTTAATTATAACCTACGCTGGTACCTTAATCAAGTCAACATGCTAGCATAACAGAGCATGCTGGAAAGGACTTGGAAAAGAAAAGCCAAGTCTTTCTTCTGTGAAGGCTAGTCTGTCTTGCACATTTTCCAAGATTCTTGGTTTCTGTGCCAAATCTTTGAACCCACAGGGATGTAACACACAGCTGGGCAGACGCATGTGTACACTGCACTGAGCACACAATAACAGGAGAAACACTAAAATAGAAGGACTCGCGGCATCTAGTCATCTAGTCTCTACAGAGAACACAGCAGAGAAATGAAAGTCATTCTACAGTGGCAGCAAATCTTTTATAGGTAACTGTGAGAAAGATGCTATTTTAACTGCTAAATAACTCTTAATTAAGTCAAACTCATTTGGCTGTGAACAAAAAGATGTTTGGAGCTACAGATATATAAAACAAGAAGCAAAGACAGTGCAGACAAGCTTTATATAAGAGCATGTTGGACAACAATGCTGATGTTTGAGGTCACGCTGTTAAACAAGACCTCAAACTGTCACCTCATTTCAACACACCATTACAGCGACACAGTGTTTCATATACAGTCACATTTGTGATTATTAACCAAGAACAGATTACTGACAAAAACATCTAACACAAAAACAATGATTGACAGGAGAATGATGATAACAATGATAACTGCAGAGATGTCGGCGATGGTGATGATGATAATTATCACGGTGGTAAGTAAAGACGGGATGAAGGAAAATGGACAGCCAACATTTAATTACTGATGTATTAGAACAAATCTAACAACACTAACATGCAAAAGCTGAATTACAAACATACAAAAAATTGACTGTCTATCTGTAATACTTAAATATGCACAGTCTACATACTTGAAGGCTAATCGTTGATGACACCCTCGGCTCAGTGTGACAGACAGCAGCCCGAGTTAGGGCTAACATTACAGAGCGCAAAAAAAATGAACAATGGACTAGAAGGCTATCGTGCGCTACCACCTGTTCCCTGAAAGAGGAGCGCGTCACACTCGGCTGGCCGCTCATTGCTCGGCCTGCCTGTGAAATGATTAAGCACTGACCTTACAGATAAATTGCGCAGTATTTTATACCTGCACAGTTGGTGTGGAGCACCCACAATTTTATTGTACATGTACAATGACAATAAAGACTGTCCTATTCTATTCTAATTTAACATACAGAATCTGCTGATTGCTTTTCATCAACAACAGGCGCTTGAGTGAAAACTTTTCCATATTCAAGCAAGTGATGGCACAAAAATAACACTCTTTCTGTGATCTGGATGGTTTGTTCAGCTTCCGTTTATACAGGCAGCTCTGGGGTTGAACGACTGCCAGCAATCATATAAAAAAAGTTCTGACAAGAGAGGGATTATTACCGATGGTGGCTGATGTAATGATCCTCTCTAAAATCCCTCCAATCAAAAACAGAAGAGACTGCACTCAAGGCAGAACCTACTTCAAGTTTTTTAAGTAGCATCAGACCAGTGACCAGTGTGCAGGTTGCATAATCGATTACACATTTATCCATTTTAGCCAAACCGCACAAAAAGCCGGTTGATTTGTACGAGCATGATGCAGCGATAAAAGTTTAAATATTTTATGCAGCATTTTAATTTAAACCGTCAGATAAACATAATTTTAAGGAATTTTGAGTGATTGCAAATTTGAATGATTCTCTGTTTTGAATTAAGTTTACAGAGTAAAAGTGTAAAAAGGAGAAAAGATAACAACGTACAATAACTGTACTTTACACACACACAATAGTAAAGCCTACATCATGAACACACACACACACACACACACACAAAGGAAATCCTCCAAGTAAGCTGAAATGTGATTTTGCCTTCGGTGTCTGCTTATGAAAACAGTTCCCAGGGCCCAAACAAAGAGCTGATAATGCCTCTCAGCAGACAGCACTGCGCTGGAACTGAATCGGAGAAAATACCTTTCACTGGTCTCCTTTACTCAGCCAGACTCGAGGCTCACATAGACTGAAAAATGCATTTTAGAATTATGCTTTTACATTTTCCACATTGTTTTTTATTAAAAATGTATAATGTAAACTAAGAAAGATATTTATAAAAAAGTGGCAAACCCAATCCATTATAATTGTACTGCACACACACAATGCTGAAGCTCATAATAATTAAAACAAACCGATACTGCTAGCAAAAATGTTATTTTGACATTCCTGTCTTCACATGAAAACAGATCCCAAGGCCCAAAGAGGGGACCTAATAATGCCTGTCAGCAAACAGCACTCTTGTTGACGTCTGGAACAGAATCAGAGAAAATACCTTTCACTTGTCTCCTTTATTCAACGAGACACTGTGCTCACATATAAACAGAAAGAGGGAATAATGCAATGACTCGGTGCTCCAGAAAAATAGGATTCGGGATGTAAGAAGTGACAGACGTAAGCATGTCTGCGAGGGCATTTTCAGGAGCCGAAAATAATAATTAATGCGTTCCTGTCTCCATCTGCTTTAATCCAAGTCGACGAGGATGAGTATGCATATTTTTGAGTGGAAGAGACTCAGCAAACAGTCCACACTAAAGGAAAGTAACATGAGTCTTTATACAAAAAAACTAATAAAAATCTACAATTATCCCACAAAGATATGTGGTCCTGCTGTACTGGTCAGAGCTGATTTTACAGGGAAATTTTATAGGAACCGATTACTGGAATACGGTTACTTAAACAATATGAATCAGCCAAATAGCAACACAAAGATGTGTTTGTAAATACACACACAGCATAGACATTAATCCATGCAAGCACATATGTCTATTTAAACCAAGAAACTTGAGATACCAGTGAAGGAGTGCTATAACAGCACAATTTCCTGTGTTTGCCAGATTCGTTTTTTCTAAAAAAGAAAGTAATTTAATGGCAGTATTATTCGGGGGGGAAAGAGGACAGAAGAAAGGGTCTTTTTAGCATTAATGTTAACTACACCCCCACACATGGTTCTGTTTTCAGCTCAGCCCGTTGCGTGACTGGCGCTTTTCAGTTGGCAGGAGCCGTGTATGTTGAGAGCAGTCATACAATCAGTGCTGACGTTTAGTTTATCAGGGAAGCTTTTAGGATGGGAAAGATTTAATTGTTTTTATCAGCAGAGTTCTATTAGATCAGTGTCTCTGCCAAAACTAAAGAAGCTCCCCTGACAGAAAAAACCCAAATCTCAGAGCTATAGAGGGTACATTTATTATAAACACACAGTTTATGCACTGCAGACACTTGTTGAAGTCAGCTTACACCAAGCAGCGGAAGATTAAAGAACAGACTTAAATCAACAAAGTACGGCCTATAAACAGAAACCAGATACAAATGTTACAGTTACCGACGAGAGTCAAATAAAGGAAATAAATGAAACTTAACATTAAGTTTCATAGTTAGAGAGACTGTTCTGATTTGACCAAAAATGAACATGAGACCTGACTGGGGTCATGCCTGCACTTAAAATACCATCAAATATTAATGTGACCTTTGTTTTTGTTTTCTTTTTCCTGAGGGAATACTTGTTTTTAAGACAACAGCAAGGTGGGCATAAAAAAGAGATGGGTTCACCATAGAGAAGGAGGTTATGATGATGTATTTGAATATTTAACTTGAAATCTGGACACGCTCATTCACTTTTAAAGTCTTGATTTTCTTTAAAGACTGGAAGGTATCAGTCAGCAGCCTCTTCTATTTTGTCTCATTACACTCTCAGACGTTACGTTCTGGATTAACAAACACTGTCTGCTGGGCGAGGTTAAGTTCCCTATAAAGCTCGTAGGAAGCTGCTTTCAAATAACTAATTTTGTCTGAAGGGTTTGGTCAAATGCTTACTGTTTGGCTTCTAAGTGGGTGCAGTAATCCTGAAAGGGCCAAAACAAAAATGATTTAGCCTGGAGAAGCTGAAAGAAGGCCGTGCTGAACCGAGCCATCTGCTCTGATAAATATATAAATAATCAGCTGCAGCTCATCAGAGCAGATTTGGGCTCAGCGCAATATGGCCTCAATGTGGCCTCCTGTCAAATTATGAACTCTGCATTGCACATTTTAAGCTCCTGACACTGGCAGACTGTTAGTATAAGAAACTGTAGGCAAAGTCAGGGAAATGTATTTAATAATGAAAGTTTTACAACTCTGTGTTTCTGTAACCAATAACTTTTGCAGAGGAAGGCAGCCAAGTTCTCGGTTTTTTAACAACAATAAGACTATTTTTTATTAATTTCTCTCAAATCTAATCTTTAAAAAGCAGAATACAGAATATTGAACTGGATAGAATGCAATGTTTGCTTTGGTGCTGAATTTAATAAATATTATGCTAATAATCACATATGGAAGGAAGGAAGTCAATAGCAAACAGACAGTTCCTATAATATTACTGCAGCTATTATAATTCTGTTTTATACTATTTGAATATATCTGCTCCAAAAAATGGGCAAAATCTAATCCTAACACAATATTAATAAGTAATAATGTCTGGCTTTCAAAAAACAAACAACAAAAATCAACTAGTCTTTTTTTAAATAAGATGCTGTGTAGGTTCGTGATACTCTGGTGGAAAATTGCCTTGGTAACCCCCACCAAAAAAAGGGTACACAAAATCACTACCAGATGTACATTCATGGGCCAGACTATGGCACCTTCACATCACAACCCACGAGCAAGATGCAGGTAATAGCAGGCAAGTGGAAAAGATTACACAAACTCGAGTGCAGCCATTGGCAGAACAGCCGACTATATCATAACTGTGATGTGTATACGTGCTATCAGACACGATTATCGAGAGAAATAATGACGTTAATAATAACACTGTAGACTTGAGTTAAATAGTCGTCAGTGTCACATCATTCGCTGTCTCTTGACCAGCTTCTACCACGCTCAGCAGAGCCAAATAATGCTAGGAGAGGCTAGTGAGTAGGCAAGGTCGGCCACTGGCTGCTTCCCAGGAGCTCGTTGTGCTCGGCCTCCAGGCCTGGTGAGTGCAAAAGTACCCATTGTTTGGCTTTTGATAGGTTCTAACCATTGATCTGCAACTGGCTTCCAGCTCTAATGAATAATGAATGCCCATATTGTCATCCCACACAGATCGCATTTCACATGGAAACAGACTACACTGGTAATTAGACAGGACTTTGCTGGCCTGCAGCTTTCTATGCTGAACTTGCCAGGGATTGTGGTGTGGAGAGAGAGAGAGGTACTGCTGAGGTAAAATTTCAAGGGCATTTTATAAGTTTCGAACAGCATCTTCCATATTTTTCAATTCAGATATGAAATTTACATGCCGAACTATTTCTTTAACAGAAACTGTTAAGAGGAGAAGCCTGACAGAAGTCAGGACATGGGTCTCCTGTGTGGTGTTGGGTCTGGAGGAACAATAAGACGTCGGTCGCCATGCTCTATTTGACCCAGAAACTGAAAGAGGAAAGCTGTTAGACTGGTGACATCAGTGTTGATACAGACTACGGAAACTTGGAAAGCTGTCATGTTGCTGATGAACAAAGTGAAGTGAACAGTGATGGGTGAAGACCATGAGCAAAATGTGTGATCTCACAATCACAGCCTACAACTGAAGAACAGAACCTTTATTCCAAGCATTTTAGTTCCCAGTGCAGGATAACGAGTACGTATTTTACAGCCTCGTGTCACCAGATAAGAGCTAGAAAGTGTATCTGACATTAAAGTAGCTGTATGAGCAGCAATGGTTACACCTCTTAATTGTGTAAAAGAAACTTTCCTTTCAACAAAGCAGCAATATTTTTGTATTACACACCTAACACAATGTACAAATGTATATTAATCAGACCTTATTTTGCACTTCTGCTATCAGACCAACAAATATCCAAAAATTCCTATTGCTGAATTCTATTAATTTCCTTTTTCAATATTTATTTAAATACTTTTACAAAGCTTTGTTTGAGTTTTAGTCACAAGATAAAAACAACTTTACATTCCACAAAAAATAAGACTGCTCTGTAGTAGGCAGCCTGAACGTGGGCAGGTACCTGTACCAATCCAACTAGAAGGATAACTAGCAGAGCTAGTTCTTATACTCCATACCATTTCTGCTTTATCTGCAGAATCACAAGTTCTAATGAGAGGAACCAAAGTCCTTCCTCCTCAGGGGGCTCTACAAGATGCTGAGTTCCTAACTTCACTTTTCAAAATAAATAAGTAAACAAATAAAATTTTGCCATAATGTTGATTTAAAAAAAAAATGGAAAATGCTTAAAATGAAACAGGCTACTGTGGAAGATTTAGCAGCTGCCTGAGATTTGTCCAAATTAAAGGAGAAGTGTCTATAAGATGCTCCTGAAAGGGTCTTATTTAGTCAGCATCATCATCAATACCAATTTATCAAAATATAGGACATGAAGGATGAAAATGGCTAATAATCAATGCTGTTACTTTTTTGCTGGTGTTGTTATTTACTTCCTCTGTTCTGCCATGAAAACAAAAAATGTTAATTCTAAAAAAACAAAAACAAATTTTGAACGTTTGATCTGAAATAAGATTTAAAAATCTAAAAAGAAACTTTCAGATTTGATCAGTATTTTCCACAGAATTAGCCACTTGCTAAATAAATGAGAAAATAAACAGGTGAATTCTTACAAAACAAACAAAAAAAGAAACAAACAAAACAGCCTTAAAATGTTTAACCATAAACAAATAGATGTTAAACCATCGACGTATATCTAGCGTATCCTTTAGAAGGCTATCACAAGAAACATGTTCATCTCTGAATGCTAATTAAAAATGACAATCAAATGCAAATAACACACATGTCAATATATCAAACTTGCAATCAGATGTCGTGCTTTACCAAATGATTTGATAGTATTTTAGCTACACGCTGAGAAAAACTGCAATATAACAAATGGCTGATAGCCTGCGCTAAAAAGCTGCGAATGGAGGTGTTATCAAACAAGTGTGAGTTCAAGACTCGCTAATGCCTAATTTCCTGCACAAGGTTTTCACCCAGGCATTTAATACATAATCCTATTACCATCCAATATCATGAGTTTTTGGCTACCCTCTAAACACGGTCTTTTTCACTGGCCAGTGTGTTAGTGGGATAATGTCACTATCAATAAAATTAAGCCCGGACAAAGCACCCATCAAGTCGGAGGGTTTAGACACTTTCTCTTTCTACAGTTACTGGAAGTTGGTTTAACCCCAGACTCTGTGTACAAGAGGAACTGAGTCACTTCTGATTCAAGGATGTGTCTGTGTAGTCTTCAGTGTGACTGCATCAGGGCAGAAAGCCCTGTTCTCATGAAAATCATAACAGTGGTAAGTTCACACCGAAGCGAACTAACAGACAGAAGCTGTTTCCACAAATGAAGTGACAAATAAAAACGAATTCATGTATATTTCTATGAAATGGCTCATGACTTTGTCATTAAGGCCCTTTTTAAGGAAAAAGGTTAGCAATAGTGGCTTACACTTAAGGAAAGCAAGCTTATGACTGGAAGCTGACTGGTTAAGTTGGCTTATACACGGCCTGTAATAATAACAACCCCCAACTACATGAGCGACGCTGTTCAATGGCCCACAAAAAAGGCATCGCCTGGATGTGACTGGTTATAACAGTTGTCAGATATTGTTAAAATATAGCACATATTTGTAACAATGAACACATTATATAGAGAAACTGACTAATGCCTCGGGGCTTCCTATTTCTCTCTGACCAGTCATCAGGATGAGCAAGCGTAAGCTATACCAGAAGCAAACCAATCAAGATAAAGATCTTGATTGCACCCAGAATGGATCATGGATACATTAACACAATAGTATCACAAAAAGAGACAACATGTGTGTGAAATACTGACATTTGCTTTCAGGTTAATGCAGTTATTCAGTTAGATTAAGTGAAAATCACAAAAAAAGACTTAGAATTTGCAAATCTAACCATCAAAAGAATCCCAGATACACTCCTTGTAGCGTTCTTAATCTGAAATAAACATTAACGTGTGCCGATTCGATTTTTATTTGCAACTTGAACTCAATTGGAATATTATTTCTAAATGCTGTTCCTCAAAGCTACCTGAATGTTGGACACGATATTGATCCGTGCCACTTATGTAACACAAGGTACTTAGTGGATCATGTTGTGTGAGTCAGCAAAAAAAGAAAAGTGTTCTCTTACCTGCCCCAGGTAAGTCAGCTGCAATCACTATTAACAACACCGTTACCACCAGAAGCGCAGCACGTTGGCTGTGGGTGTGCATGAGAGCTTTGGGCATCACCACCAAACACACAGTGGAGACTAAACCTGCCATGGTACGGTGGGTGTCGAGTCAAGGCATGTCATCCGGTTAAGGAGAGAAGATTCACTCCAAAAAGACAATCGCAGGTTAGGTTTTTGCGAGCGCCTTAGTTTGCTCTTCTTCACTTTAAGGCCCCTTATTCCATCACATGTCTTTGTAGTGGAGAAAAACTGTTGAAAAGAAGCAACAGTGAGACATTTAAGAACAGCCTGCTTGAGTATCACTGTGTTAACTTAAGAATCCCCCAGTAAGCTGAAGAACAAGTGAAAACTACTTAAATCATTTCAAACCTGCAATTTTAGGGTAACATTAATAACAGATATCATTGGATGATTGGAGCAACACATTTTCTTTTATCCATGCCCTGGATCGTTGATAAAAAGTGAGTATTTCCCTTATTTATCCTGCAGTTTTCACACTCATGGCCAAATTGGTCGTGAAAACAGCGACTATTATCCCATCAAATAAACAAAACAAAGCAACTTACTCCATATAAGGGGAACAAATCTGTAAGGAGGTCAAAAAAGCAAAAGACGATCCAGCACAGACCTCATCCCTCGGATGTATGGCTGGCTTTAAGACGCTCTCACAGCGGGTCTTATCATGATACAGTAGTCTCTTGTCCTACATCCCGTCCCGTTACTTGCAAGCTTAATGGTCATGTGGCTTTTCATTTAGCTAGACAAAGCAGGTTCCATCCCTCGTTTGAGTCTGACAGGAAAACGCTAAACGCTGCCTAGCCAAAATAATTTGATGATATATCCCAAAGCTTGCGCTCAGTGCATACATAAAGCGATTTTTCCTTCTCAATTCGCCCCCTGCCATTCCTGTAAGCCAGCTCATAGCTGCGCACACAGACTTACCAAGAAAGGGAGCTCCAACTCTATCAGTTCCTTTGTGAGCGTGAGGAGAGGATATCCTTGGATGAAATGCTGTGTGGAGCTCTGTCATTAACGTCCTCGTGCCCACCTGCGTGCCTTTGAAGTTTTTGCAGTGTATACGTGGTGTGCACGAACTGGCGACTGGCTTTCATCTGACACTCTTTTGGTAACAGTTACCTTCTCTCGTCCCGAGGATTGGGATAGCCCCGCCCTCTGACAGATCTGATTAGTTTCTAATTTGCTAAGGCGTATTCCCATTGGTTCAGCCTCTTTTCTGTCACGGTGGCCTTTTAAACATTAGGTTGGTCTTCGTCAGGAGGCGTCTGCGGCTTCCACGGCAACCTCACGCATTGATGCACTCACCCCAAGGTATAGCTATTATATTTTTATTGGCTGTATAGAGTTGACCTTCTTCCGCTACTGAGTTCAAACGAAAAATATTCTATTACCCTAATATGTAATTATATGCAGATCAGTTAACATTACATTTACAAGCCTGAGTCTTATCTTTATGGTGGTGAGACTTTGAAGGATCAAACAATTAATTCGTTTGTTTCTGTTGCTATTTAACACATTTCTGAAAACAAGTTAATGCTCTATGTAAAGATAAAATAAATATCCTTCTGGCGAAGACGGGGCCCAGTGGTGCAGCGTGTAAACGTTGCCCATTGCAGAGTTTTGTGGTTGCAAATAAATGGAGGTGATTAGCATACCTGATCACGTCAGCGCAAGTTTCTAAGTGAACATCATGGCGAACACCGCCACCTGGTGATGGTGTTGTGTGTAGCCAGTGCTGCCGATGTTAAAGCAGTTTCTTTTTACTTATTTCTCTCTGACTCTTGCTGTGGTCAGTGGATGAAAATGTCGTGAAAAACCTAACGTGACGTAGTAGCATTATGGTGTTTTAATCTCCATAAAATGTATGCGTGTAGCTAATGAGCAAAATAAAGTAGTTTAAATGGTTAAAAGGTGAGACTTCATTGTTTTCAGAGAATACTAAGACCTACATTATACTACCACATTGATATAACAGCTGTAGCTTGTGTGCAGATTCAAAAATGTGTAAATTTATGATGACCTTACACATTATATGGTATAAAATGGGCTCTGCCTGAACCATTTACAACTGTGAAATAAAATAAGGCAATAAATAAAAAAATCTCTTTTATATGTTTTTTACAGACTGGAAGTTGGTTTCCAATTTTGTATATAGTGCATGACATGAAATGTTTCTTTCAAACTTGTGCATAAAATGTTGGTTTATGTACACAATAAGCCATGCCCAGACATTTTAATTAATTAATTCTAGATCACACACTGCAGTCAAACTGCACTTAATTCTGAGTTTTTGCAAGAGACAGTATGCTGGGTGCAAAGAATGAGCCTAACTCATGCACACACATATACCCCACAGTAGACAACAGGAGACCGATGCTGTGACTTAACAGTTTAATGTAAATCCAAGACAAAGTGTGATTACATTTCTACACATATACAATATGCATATGTGAGCATACAAATTCTCATTAATAACTCGATTCACCTCGGAGACCGAAAAAATGATCAAAAGTAACAGTGAATAACAAGCTATAACATAGTTCACCACAACGGGAGCCCCTTGTCACCCTACAGTTAGTAAAGAGGACAATTAAAATAACTATATTCTTCTATTTGACGAAGCTGTTTGTCTGTTAAAATCCTCCTGTAAAATTTACAATGCTATCATTAGTTTTTTCGAAGCCTAATATAAATTCACTCCATTTTTCTACAACGAAAATGATTAAGAGAAGCACACGACATCATAATGGTAACACAAGCGCTTAGTAGCAAGTACTCAACTTGTTAGGAGGTTTAATTAATCCTTTTTCTTATTGTCATTATTATATTTATTTAAACATTCTATAAAGCCAGTAAAATATCCATTCTCATAACATACTTAATATTAGGCTAAGGAACAGGGTATACATTGAACGCTACGTCAACAGATTGAAATAATGAGACATCACACCCCAATAAACCAAAGTAAATAAGAAAAGACAATAAACAGAGAAGTATACTAGGAAATACTGCAGCACACATTAGCTTCATCGACAAAGAATGAGATTTTACACCATTGATAAACCATACAGCAATGGACACAAAAGGGGGTCAGGGTTTGACGCGCTCTTAGGTCTTTAGAAAATGTTAACAAACTGAATTATCGCCTTCTTTGTGCGAGTAGTTATTTAAAACTACTATAACTTGATTATTATAATTTGATTATACCGAGGATCCCAAAAGGGACTGTGATCCTAAGATTAAGACAAACAAGGAAATCCATCTTTGAATGTAGTAGCTTTGGTCTACCAAGTATTCCGGTAAAATAACCCAAATGTTTAAAGTTCTTCAATGTGGACCCCAACATCTCATAAGATTGCAGATTGGGGTAATCGGCTGGTGCAGATCAAATGAATTTTAACTCAGTACGTAAAGAAATCACTTTTTTAAGTTTCAATAACTTGACGCCAGTGTCAGTGACGGCATCAAACCTTGACCACCTTACCCTGAATTCCCCCAAAGAATAGCCAGCAAAAGGAGCAGATCCCCATAACAAATATATATTAAAAACCAAAAAATAAAACAAAACAACAACAAAAACATACAAAAGGGCTTCAAGAATGCTCGTGTAACTAGATTATGAATTTCCTGGTGACAGAATAGTTCATCAGCACGTGATTTATCCACCTAACACCTGTCCTTAAACTCCTTTGTACTTTGGGAAGCAGCTGTGACTTTGCCAAATGACGTACAAGCGTGTGATTTGACGTTGCAGGTTGCTTGTTCGCTTACTAAGCTTCGAGCCAGCTTGGAGGAGTTTGTTCGAAGAAGACTAATGTAGCACTGCGTGCGCCGCGCTCGCAGGAATGTTTCTCAGTGTTTCCAAAGCTCCGGGACGACGAGTATGTGAGATGACACCGTGGGCAAAAGTGGAAGTTTGAGTGTATCTCAGGAGAATGCCAGGCTTCATAAAGAGAGAGAGAAAGATGCTGCCTTATGTTTTCTCTAAT
Source organism: Diplotaxodon limnothrissa (assembly GCF_057381915.1). Taxonomy (NCBI): domain Eukaryota; kingdom Metazoa; phylum Chordata; class Actinopteri; order Cichliformes; family Cichlidae; genus Diplotaxodon; species Diplotaxodon limnothrissa. The sequence goes on from NC_140602.1 coordinate 3,996,469, forward strand.
TTAAACGTCACCTTAAAGCTTTGGAGGTATTATTGGTTATTTGGAAGGCAGTACTTAAGAATAAAGTTGTTGCTGGGAAGGCTACACTCACCACAGCAACAGAAAACATTTTTATACTCTACTTAAGCACATTTTGGTAATTGTAAGGTCACTCGATCTACATTAATGCTCATATTCTTATTCCCCTCTTTTTTCATAGAAAACACAAAACATTGGTTAAGTGAAACTGAACGATAGACAAATGTTTCGTACACATCAAGTTATTTTTCACCGTGTTTGTTTGATTTGAGAAAATAGCGATTATTCAATATCCCCAACTCGCGATACCGGTAACTTTACATAATTAGTCTCATGTGGGAGCTCGCTGGAGAACAAATGTTTAGTTATTGCATCATGCATGGCCACAAATGGTGTCGAAATGAAACTAATGGTCACCCACGGAGAAAGATCTAAAGCCATTCCTGCCATTGCCTTTCACTCACAGGTCACATATTACATTCATTTTGTGCAGGTGACCACGCTTTTAAAGGTATACTTGGTATATTTTTGATTATTTCCATAATAATTAACGGGCCATTCTCCTCAATGGCAACCTTTAAAATTAATTTTCTTACACTGCTAATAAAGCTACAACATCAACAACAGAAAAATTGATCATTTTAGACAATTATTGATTTAATCTAAACAGGGGCCAAATATGAGGAAAAATCAAAGTGAAACATTAAAAAAACAAAAGCTTTCAAACACATTGCAGCTCTTCTAATGGTTAAATGTCCAGAAACAAATAGCTGTGCTGTTTGCAAGAAGTATGCCAAATCCTCCCCGTGCATTCGTACGTTGTACACACATATACATTTCATGGTGGTGAAACAACATGTCCTCAAAAGCACTTGTAAAGCATTTAAAGATGAGACCAGAAGTTATTGCCTGTCTGCAATGCTGTGGAGGATTGCTTGTACTGTGCTGTGCTGTACATGATCGATCTGTAAAAGTCTTTGGTGGGACAAGCAAAAGAGTCAGAGTGTGTCAACATTAGCCCCATCCTGAAAAGAGTGGGGGAGTGGGGTCTGGACAGCAGTGTAGCGTGGGTAATGCCAAATTCCCTCAAAACAGTGGAATGTTTCAGTAGTTTGTGTCATAACAGAGGAGCTAAAAGACTTCCATGGAAAATCACTTCCCTTATGTGTGTGTGTGTGCGCTAAGGCCCCAATGACCCAGAGGAAATTAAGTAGGTAAAATAATATCAAATAAAAAGACAACGAACGACGTAACCAGCAACATACTATGTAATCACATCTTTAAGCGCCTGGACCCGAGGCTTGCATGCTGGAGCTGATGGGGAGGGGAGAGCTTTGAGGAAAGTACCGGGATAAAAGACCACTCTGGGGCCCATCGGGGGACCGCTGGATTTCAAACCTGGGTGTGGCATCCTCAAGACGAGCACGTATCGATAAGGGCCCCCAGTGGATCATCGTCAACTCAACACTTATCATCTTCAGCAGTGTTGCAACACTTTACACAGGTGCAACCACCTCAACAAAATACTAAATATCACTGTACATCAACCCCCAGGTTATAAAACAGAAATGAGCCTGACATATAATAAAAACACACACGCGCACGCACACGCTCTGATAAAACATCAACAAGAATTATTGCAACAATCTCTAAAAATAAACACATGTACTACAGCCATGTCAAAAAGTTCAAGATGATGTTGAAAAAAAATCACTTCAAATGCAAGTACTATGGCATACCATGAAGGAGAGGGGAAGGCTTTCACTAAATCACCAGCAGTTCTGATGCGCCCACGTTCGAGAGGACAAAGGAGATTCATTATTATTAGCTACAAGAAATTGAAATCTATTAAATCAAGCAGCAAACACACAAAGCGACAGCCCTATTGGTTCTCTAAGTGTTCGGGTATCCTGTCTGGCTGGCATGGCGGTGTCTGTGGTGAACCTGGTTCGAAGACAAATGGACAGCGATGACAAACCATCCACAATGTGCCCTTCCAGGTGTATGCTGTGACATTTCCCTTCTGTTCCCTTCAAAACATCCGTGAATCAACTTCCAATTATCTTTGCTGCAGAAACAAACAACAAGAGGAACAAATGAAAAGAACAAAAGAAGGATTAATGTCCGAATGTTACGCCATTCGGACATGTTGTTACGGCTTGGACTCAGTGTTTACTATCAACCTGCTCTTTGCCAACTTGCTCCTATTTTAGTCCCATTTAAAATCGAGAGTTTCGCCCCGCCCTCCACGGTCCCCTGCTAAACTGACCCTATGCTTTCAACCAGCCCCTTAACTCATGCCTACACTGTACCTCTCTCAACAACCCTCAACACGCTGTCTCTTTGCTGCAGCCAGGCCATCTAAAGCCTTACAGAATCACCCTCGTGGCAACAATCACTTTCCGTCAGGCCCTTCGCTCGGACTAGCTCTTAACCTGCCTCTGCTGAGTCTCAAACATTATACTGTAACTCATTCCTTGTACACGAAAACTCAGCCGATATCGTTGCTCTGCGATCACGACACGCGTTTCCCTCGCGTGGTTCAAAAGAAACAAAATCCTAACTAAAGCCACATTTTGGGTGCCACCGTGATAGAGGTTTACAGCTACAGCTATACTGTACATTTTCACATTTACATTAATATCCACAGCAAACGTAGCAAGAATTTATCTACGACTTTGGTAAGTACCCCAGGCAAGTTATCTCATGCACACATAATAAAAAAGCTCGGCGTGATAAAACCTCTGACATTAATCTTCGTCATCTACGGTACGCTGTCATTAAGGACAAGAAACAGCAAGGGCTGAGCCTACACCTGGAAGAGAGCTACAACCGCCCCGATTAGGATGTCAAATCAGGGAAACGTGTGTCTCTAAGTATAGCTATAGTCTCTTGTGGCTTTCAGGATCCAAGCCAAGTAAACTGTGTCATTATATCTGTAAGGCACTACGAGGAAACAATGGTCAAAACCTAAAGACTGAAGAGGGTTTTGAGGAGGTGGACTACACACGCATGGCTGACAGTAGCACACACAGACAATCACGTTGCACATGCCTATGTTATTATAACCACTTTGTGCAATCACATTTAAAAAAAAAGGAACAAATTCATCTATTGGTATCCGGGGAAAACAAAAAACGTATTAAAAAAATGGTGCAGACTGCTACATTCTAAGAACGGGGCCCAGCTAAGACACCTAAAATTGAAGTATTATCATAAAGGTGAAACAGAAAGGAAAAATATCTATAAATACACTAAAAAGTTTGTTGTCTTCTCTTGGTTATATTTCCAGAAGCCTCCTCTGCTGGAGGAGGTGGCGTGGGAGGAGTTGCCTTTCTATTCTCCCCACACCACGAGTGATTTGGAAATACTGAGACAGTTCAAGGCCATCAATATTTTTTTTCTTTGAAGAGCAGCAGGTTTCCGTATTCCACCTTTTCCCAGATTTCTCGGGATTTCTCCAGTCAGTAACCCCTGTTCGACAGTCACTTCCCAAATGTAAGGGGGAAATAAAAAAGCAAAAAAAACAAACCAGAAAACATCCGCTGCCTCAAAAGGCCTTCTCCACGCTTCCCTGTAAAACGAATGAGACTTATTAAAGTAAAGAATAGGCAAATGAAAGCAGAAACTGGCCCTTTCAAGGAAAAAAAAAAGAAAACAAAATTTCTTGAACTGAATCCCTCGAAAATTCAACTCCAAACTTTTCCTTCTAGAAAGGCTGTGAATCATATTTTTTTCTTTTGCTCTCTGTCGTTATGTCTTCAAGTTATACATGACAGTTTCAGGAGGATTGCAAGTTCCTCTGTCTCTGTTTGCGTCTGAGGTCGAGGGGAAGATGTTGGGGATGTTGACGGGGCTCTTGTTGGGCTGAGGCTGAGGAAAGGAGCAGCAGCGCTGGGTCAGGCTCTCCAGTGTCAGTCAGTGTCTTCTCTAGAGGTAAGGGTACTGGTTCACCTTGGTGGGGCTCAGGGGGTATCCAGTGTAGACAGTGGAGGCGGGCGAGGCGCTGATGTAGGCCTGGTGAGCGAACTGGGCCTGGTACTGGCTGTGGTGCAGGGTGGGCGAGGGCAGCACACGGTGGCCCATGCTAACTGGAACCTGGTGGACGATGCTTGGTGGATAGCTTCCGTGCTGGACCGCGTGGCGTGCCGAGCTCTGTGACGCCACCAGGTGAGCCACAGTGCTGGTAGAACCCAGAGCAGCAGGAGCTGTGTAGGTGTAGAGATGGGGCTGGCTAGGGAGGTGCGTAGCAGCCAGATGTGGGTGAACGTTGCCTGTGTGAGAGGGGCTATTGTGATGGAAGGAGTACGGGGCTTGAGCGGCAATGTTAGGAGTGATGTAGGCCTGCTGGCGCCGATGTCCTCCGTTACGCTCGGCTACCATGTGCTGCTGGGCCTGAATGAGGGGATGACAGAGATTAAGTAGTGTCAGTGGGTGGATTTTCCCCTTTCTTTAGCCAAGCTAATCAGATATGAACCATATATGACCTTATAAGGTGCGAGTGATATTATTGTTATAGTAAATATAACAAGTTCCCAATAGTTGAACCCTCTCACTGTACCTGGCTGAGATTGAGAGGCTGCTGCTGGAGGGGGTGTGGCCCTGAGCGCTGCTGTCGGTAGGACCCGCCTCCAGTTACACCCCCGGCTATGTGATTATTGCCAGGCACCACTCCATTGGTGGATTTGAACTTGTAAGCTGAATTCTGATGGTTCATTGCATCTGCACAGGAAAGGATACAGATTTGCTGAATTGGAAAGGAGCAGCTATAAACACATAACAGATGATCTATCCAATGATTGAGGCCATGTTTTGCAAGAAATCTGTCATTTACCTGGCATCAGACGCTCACACTCATTCAGGACCTCACTGTTCTGGGTTTTGAGAGGGGGGATGATGATGGTGCGAGGGTTTCCATTGTTGTAGTTGTCCAGGATGGTGGTCTTTGTGTCATAGCTGTTGTTGTTAGGGGGTCTCGACTCAACCGTATAGGGACTGTTGTTGCTGGAGCAATAGGACTCTGGTGAATCATGGACCGTCACACAGCTGATGACATTCTTTCTCTGCTTAGAAGATGAGCTGGGAAAAATAGAAGCGAAGCAGAAAGAACACAGTTACTGGTAATGTTTTATCGATGCTGGTAATATATTTGAAGCTAATAACTGTTACTACATTCTAATGTTAATTGGATTTATTGACAAATAAATGTAAATGCCTTACTCCGAAGTTGGTTTGCAGGGTAAATTGAATTCCCTTCTGACTTCTTCACTTTTACTTAGTTTTAGTGTATAGCATATCACAAAATACATCAAAGAGATTAGCATTTGTTAACATGATAGAAAATTGGCTTCGAAATGCCAGGAAACACATCTCCATCCAGCTAACTTAAAGCAGATGTGTTCCATGTTTTTTGCTGTCTTTATCCTGGATGATCTAAGACTACAGCCCTTTGTGATGTGATTATTAGGGAAATTCATATTGCACGAGAAGCTCAGTAAAGATTCACAGTAACAACAAACGCTAACCTGTAAGTGTGCTAAACAGCACTGACCTATTGTTTTGTTTGTGGTCGTCTTCCTCGTCTGTGTCGCTGCTGATGGTGATGATGCTGACAGCAGGGCTGGGTGTGTCGGGGATGACGATCGTCTGTCTGGGGACGTTGTGCTGGTGCTGATGGTCTCGAGTGGTGCTGGAAGCCTGCTCTGTTTCACTAGCCCCCCACCCTCCACCCCCACACCCTTGCGTGGGCGGACAGTTAGAGGTCGAGCCATTCTGTAGCACAGCGCAACGCGGGGGCGTATTCTCCTTCACCCGCTTTGAGCGCTGTGGAGACAGCACCACTTGAGAGGATGAGACCTCGTTGGTTGACATGTTCCTTAAGGAAAGACAGAGATGAGAGAGTGAGTGGCTATAGAGGGCAAAACAAGCAGATGCTGGAGATGTGACCTTTGGTAACAATCGTTAGCTTCCAGTATGAAGATTTATAAAGATCTATGATGACCTGAGACTTTAGGTACCTGCCAGACATCTGGTGCTGTTTGTTCTTTTTGGAAGAGGAGTTGTTATTGGTTGAGGGCTTCCTCATAACATGTGCCACTCCCACATTGAGTGTCTGGTTGGATGGGAGGGTGACGTGGCCAGCCAGCAAGGCTGGCTGCTGCATGATGGGATTATAATGGCTGCCATGTGGGTGGGAATTCCTGTAATTTAAAATACAATTTTATGTTACCACAACGTTAAAAACAATAAGGAATCTTCAGGTAAAGCATCCTAGCAATGTACGAAATACTAAAGCAAACAAACGAACACATCAATCAGTCAAATCTGACATTTCCAGGGGATAAGAAAGACTGGATAAGTACTTCCTAATTAAGCCAGCAGGTGGCAGCAGTAAACTTTTCTAGAGGAGGAGGAAAGGGGATAAATGAGAGAGAGAGAGCAAGGAGGGAGGGCAGAGGAGCTGACACCAGCAGCTGTGGAGCGATAGCTCTGCAGAGGAAGTGCGACACTTTCCCAATCGTCTCTCTGAGGACAACAGAGCTGCCACTGGACAGGAAGGGAGGGCGACACAGGGAGGGGGTTGTCTTGTCACAGATGGACAGCTTAGAATGAATCTGAGCATACATGGCTGCAGCAGCCATCCACACAGACACGTTATATACCTGCATCCCCCTTATCTCCCTTGGGTTGCATTCTCCCATCTATCCATCCATTTATCAAGTCATCACAGTGACAGGCTATACTTGATAAGATTTCGCTACATGCATATATATGCCATCTCCCTGAGGTAAATCTGCTCTTATAAAATTGAAGATAGAAGACTTGTCACACAAGTACAGGCTTCCTCATGAATTGGTCTCATGCATATTTTCATAACATATTTGGACTGATTTAAGCCGTAAACGACTACTTGTTCTTAAAGCCTATATACACTATTTCTTTTTTTTTTTATCTGTCCTGTCAATATCCGTAAATTGAGCTACAGACAGTGAGGATGAGTGCTTTGATTTGAAAGTGTCAGCTTATTACATTTGTTTTTAGTTCAATAGAATCCTTGAGAAAAAATGTAGGTTAAAAAGTGTTGACCTCAATATTCATTGTCCTGCAAAATCAAAGCAATAAAAGCTAAAGCAAACAAAAAACACTGTTCTTCACCTCCAGTTGGCGAGGGTCTGTGTGCTGCTCATGGAGTCAGGGATGACAGTGGCGTGTTGGACTGAGGTGTGGGTGAGCTGCTGCCAGGCTGGAGGCAGCAGGATCTGCTGGGTGCCGCTCGGCCAGGCCTGCTGAAGAAGGAGAGAAAAATGAGTTGGAGGGTAAACAAAGATTTAAAGGTCAGGAAAAAGGAGAGAAAGAAAAACAGTCAGCTGCCACGTAACGACATGTCCAAGTCATTATTCCTGTCACAGGACAGGAAGTCCCGCTTTTTGTTTACATTGTATGGATTTAAATGCTCGTTCACACAACATTTTAAGCATAAGAACAAAGGAGACTCGTTGTACTTGGCGATTAGTTTGAGCCTGTCGTGATAAATGACAGCGTCTTTTCAAAAGTGCGTAACAGATGGTTTAAACTGGCTCATAGGCACATTGAATGTGAACTCTGCGAGCCTCAAGGAGACATCCATCGACAAAAGAGATAAGACCAGGACTTAATAAAAATGTACAGCAGCTCCTTTGTTTGTGTGCCCGTGTATGACGGAGTAAGTGTATGCATGCATGCGTCTTTATGGTTTTAGTGTGATTATGTCTTTGACTTGACCAATGTTCTAATTAAAGTCCTAGAATCTATTCAAGCTGCTCTGAAAGAGGCTACTTTGTATTTCTGATGCAGAACGAGAGGACTATCAGGCAAGCTACGCTCCGAGATGTGCCAAGATGAGTATGTGCGCCTGCATGCCTGAACACGTTTGTGTGTTACTGTGTGTGTAAGCCTAATAGTTTAATGCAGTTCTATTGATTAGCACTTTAATGTCAGGGCTAATGAATTGTTCCTTTAATACCATTTGCACATCTATTTACAACGGCATCACTATGTGCTGCAGCACACACACACACACACACACACACACACACACACACACACACACACACACACACACACATTTAACTAGGGAAAGACGGAGAGAAGAGAAAGAGAACAAGAGGCACAAATCCACACGCAAAGCATATGACGACTGTATTTTTACCTTTATCTTCATTTTCTCATCAACATTTGCTTTGATCTGGTTGTTTCTGTCATATTTTAACACAAAATAGCCGTTCTGTTTTGAAGTGTGGTTGCAGTTGAATTGTTTTCATCTGAGGCAGGTTGCAAAGTCCAGTGCTGCAGGGGGGCATCTGCAGGCTAGCAGAGCTGCCTGGTCTGTGTACCGATGACTGACATCTCTAATGGAACATTCTGGAGCTGGAGATGGTCTTTACATCTAAGACCACATCCAAGGTCTTTTATCAACATGCCATTAAGAGGCTTCTAATACATCCATCCATCTCCCGCTCCTCCTCCTCTCTCTATCTCCATTCCTGGTACTCTATATCCCTCTCTCACTAGGCGTCTGCGTTGTGTAACCAGCCTGTCTGCCCTGAAATGGTAACCCAGTTAAGAGACCATTTTCTTTCAACTCAAGGCCTACCATCGCTATCAGTGGCCCAAACGCCTCCCACCTCAACCTACACTCCCTGGGTGAAAACCCTTTGTCACCTCAGGGCTTTCAGAGCCCCAGCTCTTACTCCCAATTGTTTCCACATTTTCTGCATTCCTGCTCCAGATAAAGGTCCTGCTGGTTTTCCTGCCTCCCTGCTTGGAGCCTCCTTCACTCTGGTCTCTCTGTCTGCACACATAGGTGCTTGGGGGCTAAACTTGCAAGGGTGCGATGTTGGCAAAGGGTCCACGGATGACATTAAAACGTAGGCGGATAAAGTCATAGGTAGGTGGGAGAACGCACGCAAGAGGCAAAGAAACGACTCCGCTAAGCCTCGGAGACCCCCCACAGTAAAGGAATAAACACAGAGAAAAACACACACCACACACCCAGTTATTAGGTGTGCTGTTTGCTGGCCTATATAAAACATCTGCTTGCGTTAACTATTGCCTGTCTTTGTTTAACATGTGTGCGCACAGAGGGTATATTGAACACCTGCAGAACACGGCTGCAATGTGCAAGCCACACGTGATACGATAATTAATATAACTGACATTATCCTTACTGTGACATAAGTCGTGTCTCTCACGTTTTTGTTATTATTTTATATAGCCACGATACCCATTCTTGCGATGCTGTGAGTCCTCTGGTCATGCAAAGCCTGATCCAAGCTTACCCTGACCTCCGAGGATCCTCTGAGGCCTGTAATTTGGAGCGCCTGACTTGGAAGCAGCCGTGGAGCTAATCACCATTTGGTATCTGACAGATTAACCCACCATAGAAAACACAGGCATGTGCACACACATACACACCGCTTTGCTGCCTGCTTGCCTGCCTGCTGCATGATTAACTGGAGATAAGGGAGTGCTTCAAACTCCCTAGATTCTCAGGGATATTTAAAGCCTTCATGGAAATTTCCATAGGGAAAGAGGTGGCGTGGCAATGGAAGCGGTCTACTGTCTGTGTGCAGAGAGTGATGCACAGTTATTCTGCTACTTGCAACAACTGTATATTAACAGCTAAAGCTCCAGCCCCACCGTGGAGGCTCTGGTAAAGGCCTTCTCTGTGTGAAAGGCTCCTGCCTTTGAGTGCATCAGACCGTAGCAGCCTCAGCCTCCAGGAGAGCAGGGGCAGATGAAGAGAGGAGAGAGAGAAGAGAGGAAGTGAGCGAAAGAGAGAGAGGGAGAGAGCGAGCAAGGCACAGGAAAGCTCGCCTGAATGCACTCAGGAAAAACAGCTGCCAGCAGGGGCAGGGTCAAGAACATCAAGTGATTTCCATCCTCCATCGATAGATACTATTCTTAGTGAAGGCTTATTAAAAAGGAAAGCAGAGGGCTTTGTTTGAATGTGAACAGTTCAAAGTTCATAAATGTCCCTGACAGGCACTCTCTCTGTTAAGATTCAAACTCTATTAGTTCGTTTTCTGCGATACTTAAAAGTGCCTACCTGTGTAAGGAGGCCAGGTTGAATCTGCAGAGGCTGGGCACCAGGGGCCTGCGTCACTATGGGAACAGCATTCTCCATCCGCACGGAGTAACTGGTGTGCTTGGAAGGGGATGCCTGCAGCCCTGTGCATAAATAAAGCAAAAGCATGGAGGATGTCAACAAACAAGAAAATCTGTCACCTATAAATAATGTTGCTACAGTATTTTCAAAATAAATTCCAAAAGATCAAATGTGGTATACATGCTCACAGTGTGCCTGACAAGTATGCGTTCTGTTCAGTTTGATATAGGAAAAACTAAAAAAGCAGCAGTTATGGAAAAGAATAAAAATAATTCTATTAAATTTGCGCAAATGATTAATTGCCTCTAGTTATCAGTGAATCACAGTTTGAATGCTATGACTGACACTGCCTGTGTGCTGAAAAACAAAAAGACAAGCAAGTAAAAGAAGACTGTTTGTGCAGTGAAACACTGTCTCTGACCAGAAATCGGATTTTTTTGAATTTATGCAATTTATGGACTGCAAGACCTCCTCACCTTGGAATCCAGGTGGGCAGACTATGAGCGCCTGCTGGAAGGGGTCAGGCCGGGCAGCGCAGAGCTGAGGAGCCCCAGGCTGCAGGGGCATGCTCCTCTGGGCCACGGCTGCCATGGAGGCAGCGGAGGGCTGGTAGAGTGTAGATTGGTAGTTTAGTATGGAGACATCAGGACTTGAAAAGGAAAGGGTGGCATTGTTGGTGGAGGAGGGAGCCAGGTTGGTGGCCTAAAGGAATGATTGGACCAAAATAAAAATCATGAAAGTGGAGGTACTAATGGGAGTGACAGTGAAGAAAGGATGAGCTCCAAGGATAGAAAGGCTAAATGAAAAGGAACAATGGAAACAAAATAACTGAAACATTAAAATGCAAACAACAACCAGCTCAAAAGGAGACAGACAGGGAGCCACAGATGAAAGAATGAGAAAATTGGGTGTATGATTTAAACATGCCTTAAAATATTCAGACTGTTGATTTGATTAATTAGAGGGAAAGAAAGAATGTGAGCAGAGGTGCAATCAGTTCCAAGAATAATCAACCATCAATGAACAAAATGTCACCAGAGCAGAGAATGATCAGCGCACGGACCCCGACGAGGCTGGACAGGAAATCCACTCTGACAGTACACTTCATTTTTTGATGCTTTGCATGTCCCAGTTTGCCATAAGCGTGAACCACACGGCAGCATGAACGTCTCTCTTTGCTTAAATTGTGAGTGTTTAAGTCATAAAGACATAAAGCCAGTTTAAATGCAAATGATACAGACTAATAATAGGCCAATATAATATGCTGCAGCCAAATTTGACATTTCATATCACGGCTTCACTATCTACCCTCCAAATCAATTATGCATGACAGAAGCAATATTTAACAGCCAACAGTCATTGTATAATTACGTAAGCTTAGGTAACTCCAGCATGTCTTGACCATTAATAAGGCATGTGGATTACGAAGACTGCCTGGGAACATCCTGGATACAAACAAATGCTTTTAAGAGACACCATTTGCTCAGCTTGTAAGCAGTATATGCTCCACAAGACACGTCTAATTTTAGCCCTTCATTAGGTGTATGTCGGGATGGAGGGAAATACAAAGACGGTGCTTTCAGTTTTCATTTGCTCTCTTTAGCGTCTTTGATGAACACCAGGAGAGAGAACAGAATCAATATGGCACTGTGGCATTCATCATAAACAAGCAAAATACAGCCCAGATGCATTCTAGTCTTGCAACTGAATCAAGCTGAATAAATCACTAACTTAACTATGTCCATACGCCCTCAGAGCCAGGCGCAGAAAAGACAAGCTGAGGGAATGTTAATTCATTTAAATCACAGCAAGATTGGGTTTTTGTCGCATTCCACTCAGTGTGAGCTGGCTCGATATGGTTGGTGATAAAGAACTCTGTTTACTAAAGAGAGGGTTGGGGGGGGAGCAAGAGTTGTAACTAAGCACAATCTGGAAAACCTTGCAACCAGACGCTTGGTGATTCCGGCAGAAGCCAGAAGTCAGCAGTTTCGATTCACAGACCATACGCGAGCGAAGCGGTAAAGCACCACAGGCTCAACCCGGGGAAATGGAAGGAAAGAAGAGGAGACAGAGGAGGACAGGAGTGAGAGGGGAAAGAGAGAGGAAGCCTGGTAAAGGGATTCTTAAGGCCTGAAAGCCCCAGAATGCAAGGCAAGCAGGAAGTGTGGCTTGTCATGTGTGTAATCAGCACTTTGTGACAATCCCACAGGACCTGGGGCACAGACAAAATGCAGGCAAACAGATATGCATGCACCAAAGCAGCAAACATGGATAAGTACAGAAAAACAGGAAGAACAGACATAAAAAAATAGAACAAAGGCGCAAACAGCTGCGTTTCTAAGATGTCAATATTCAGCTCAACAGCCCTGTTTGATAGTGACCGTTTGATATTTTTGGCTCTGCATTAATTATTGATTGGGGCACTTACTCTGCATGCTCCATTCTATGTTCTATGCTTTTATTTTGAAGGTTCCGTACTGGGACCTATCACGCAAATACAATAAACTACAGCTTCGGTTATTTACTGATTTGTATCTACATAGTAGGAGAGTGACAGTGGTTTTCTTTTGGCTCACTCTTACCTGGCTGTGCACAGTGTTCAGCTGGTTGTTGAAGGTCATAGTGAGGTTGGTGGAGGTGCTGGGGGCCACATGGGTGATAAAGGGTGTCTTGCTCTGGTTGACTGTGTCGTACATGTTGACGCGACGCTTACAGATCTCCATATTTTGGAAGCACGACTTCACACTGCGCGGACAGAGAGAGTGAGGGAGACAGACGAGGCATGAGCACTGTGTCTGATGACAGTGGCAGATGTTCAAAATGATAATTCTATAAACAACAACAACAGGGCTTGTTGGGCTCGTACTGTGTGCTGTGCGGGAAATCAAGGAGATGAGACATAGTGACAAAAGGGTGGTTGAGTGTTTCGACCGGGGTGATCCTCTTGTCTGCATCGATGGTCAGCATCTTGGTTAACAAGTCGATGAACTCCCTCCTGTCGGCCTTCTCTGCCAGCATGTCGCTCCCCTCCAGATCTGACGTCATGTTTACCTGGAGGCACAAAGCAAACCGAGCAGACATTTAGCATTTCAAACACTTCTCCATTTTCAAGGATCTAATGTGCTTGCAGATGACAGAAAAATCTCTCCCACAGCTTATTCCCATAGGGGAACCTATTAATACCCACAAGGCCTCATACGTTTGGGTGTCAGTTTGTGTGTCGTGGAGTTTAGTGATAACCTTGCACCTTAGCGGCATTATAAACATTTGTACTGGTATTCATAGCAGGACTTGAAATATCCCCAGGCTGGCGCCTTCTCTGAGATTTTTATCTATTCCTGAGATGTGAAAACAAACAAAAAAACACGGACCAAATAAACACTGGCGATGGGTAACCAGTAAAGAGGCCTTTCACACAGGACACCGTTTTGCGAATAGATCTGAAAAAGCTGACGTGGGACAACTTAACCTAAATACGGTCTGAGGGGAGTCTGAGAATCTGCCTCGGAACATCATGTTGCTTCATCTCTAATAAACATTGCGGCTTAGGTTGTGGATAAATACTGGGCAAAGCAGCGGATTCCCGCTTTAATGAAAAGCTACATGGTCAGCAGAATTCGATTTTTTTGAAGCGGTGAACCAGTGCTGATGTTTAGCTCTACTTCTGGGTTGTCACGTAAGGTGAGGAATAAACGGAGAGCAAAGCAAGGTCGTGATATATAGCAAGTCTGATCTTAGGCAAAGAAGGAGGACAAAGACAGGCAAGCCCTGTTTGCTGTGACTGCCCGTGCAGTGGTAGTCGGCCTGTTTTTCATAAAGATGCAACGTTTATCTGTAGGCCTGCTCTAAGGGCTATCAGATGTGCTGCCAGTCAACACCGCTAATCTGATTCAATTCTTTTTCTCTATGCAGCTTATTCAGGTTCTGTAACCAGTCCTCTCTGCTTGCCATCTCCACTGACTGTGATAAAGGAGTAATCTGCAGAATGAGGTGAGAAATAATCACGCCGTCCTCCGCTCGTGGAATAGATGACTTTGGGGAAATGTATATAGTTTGGTGGCACAATAATCAAACTGGATAAGAAGAAGCATTTTTTTTCACCACCCGGTGAATTAAGATATGTGAATTTATTAGATAGAAAAGATACCGGTATAATTTGTTGACTTTCCATAACAATGAAAATGAAAACTTATAAAAAGAATGAAAAAAAAGGCGGGGCTTCATCTAACGTGGTCGGCATTGCACGTCAGTGGTTGTTAATGGAAACACATCTGTGCCGTGGAAGCTCTGACATGACTCCGGAGTGAGGGCAGGGATGGCAGATGTCAACCACTGCCTCAGGAAATGTGGAGCAAGGCATCCTGCTGTATGCGGGCCTGCCATCTACACAGCCATAATGTGTAGTTTCATCTTTAACTACTAGGTTGAGTGGTTGAGGAAAGGATATGTATTAAAATATAATAAAGATTAGATGAAGACCACGTTCCTCTTCCTTCTGTGCAGCTTGACTTGCACCAGTAGAGATACTGAAGGACTGCAGATCAAAATGAATCCATTTACAAGTACTTTTGGCCTTCCTTCCATCTGCATCTGTTGTAAGTTGGTGTCTGATTTACTCAAATTAGATATACTTGTGACTAAACCCTCCGCACATTTCCCACGACTGAAAGGAGGTTCATTATCTCTTTTTGGCACCCAGCCCCTCTGTCTTGCGAGGCCTTCAGCTATATCATCCATTATACACGCAGAGGCAGATGTCCACAATGCTGAGTTGTTTATATGGTCAGGACAGTGAGAGGTGGCAAAATAGGCAGTTTTCTCCCACATTAAGCCGCGCAGCTCTGCTGTATCGCTGTGTTTATGTTGTAGACGACAGGACACAGAGCTTGAAGCGCAGAAGACAGAGATGACCCAGGGGATATCATACCAGTGCAGGTTGGTTTCATTAAACTCTGTGTTGCACGTGTGTTTGTGTGTATGGGGCAACTGTAAACTCTCAGGAAGCGATACTATCATGCCCCAGCCGACAGCACGTTATTCCAGACAGGCCTGACAGCGGCCCTGGGCACTAGTGGACAACCATAATTGTCTCCATCAGTTAAGCAGATACATGTGTTGCGTATCCATATGGGCAGATTCCAAAGGGCTGCTGGTTGGGAATGACCATAATTCAAAAGCAAATAAATAAATGAAAAATTCCTCATAACTCTCAGCTAGTCATTATCAGAGATATAATCAAGGCGCATGATGACGACAGAGTACTATGAGAGATTTGAAAGGCCTGGGAAAATCACTGTAATTTTTATCACCACTGCCATATCTGCCAGCAGAACCAGTATTTAGCCAAGTGAGGGTGAACACAACAACGCTCGCTATCAGCCACTGTCAGGCATGTCCTATCAAAATGTCATGGCTACATGTGAACTTTTCCACCACGGAGAGACAAATTCATGCTCAGTTACAGAGAGGCATTATATATAGCTGTCTCAATTTGCAGTGTTTTTCTTTATACATATCACACCTAGTTTAAACACTTCCCGAGGTTATGTAATCTCCTAAATAAACAAATTCCCACAGGTAACACGCAGAGCTGCACGGGAAGACAAGATTCATGCAGAAACAACATGGCGTGGGACCCACTGAGCCAGGCTGAAAAACTAGTCGGAGGTCCAGGAATAACGTGTGCATGTATCTTAGTTGGTTTATCTTAGTCCCTCGCCCTCTACATGCTTACGTGTACAGCAGATGCACAAAGTGGAAACACAGCCACAACGCTACACTCACTGCAGCTTAAATAAGAAAGCAAACTGTACACATTGAGCCTGCTAACCAGCCACGCCACATGTTCAGTTCAAATGTCTGTCTGTAAGTTATTAAATAGTGGTTACACAAAATGAAGAGCAGAGGCAGAGTTTGGGATGGGGTTCATTGAGCAGCTGCTTTCATTTCACTCAGTCAAATTCTATATAGAAGCGGAGCTACACTGCAGCTGGAGATCAGACCTTGGCCAGATAAATATTTTAAGGGATTTCAAATATTTGATAGATAATTCTCAGGATGTGATGGATCAAACTGGCCCGGGACCTGAGCACCCCCATCAAAGAAGCCTCAAACACGAGACAGGTGGATACGATTGTAGCAAAAGACAAAGCAAAAGCAAATAGTACATCTACTGCGTGATTTGTGGGAAGGAAGACGTCGCGCTTTGTGATACTGAGACAGCATACCTGCGCCATATCATCCAAACAATTGAAGATGTACTTGCGAGCCTCCTTGGATTTGATCCCTGTTTCACCCTCATGGTCCTCTGGAGTCTGCAGGAGACAAGAAGCAGATGTTCTTCTCAAATCCCATCACACTTCCCCTCTGGAAACACACTATTTACATTTGGCTCATTATAGTCTCTTGTTGTTGATGTGTGGCAGGGCTCGGCTTACCCTCTGAGTAACCCTGGGGTAGCACACAAATACTCATCTAACAGCCGAGAAATAAGATGGCGCTGAGTGTGTATACAATATATGACACAAACACAGAGACGGTGTATATTCCACTGGTGTGCATGTGTACCGACGTGTACATACAAACACCTGACTTCATGAAAATGTGCAGAAAGCAAACAACGTGTGCTCTTTTTGTTTAAAAGGTTAGAAACCTCGACACTAAACACACATTTTTAAAAAAAATCACAGTCAGCTAAGCAGAGCAGCTGCTGCTACATGGAAAAACACGCCATGATCAAATTAAAGATGTGCAGTCGCTCCTCATGGCGGAGAAAAAAGAAGCCTTGACGTTTGATTTTTCCACATGCCAAAGACACCAGAAAATCACGAGGAGCTAAAGCTGTGATGTCATGTCGAGTTTCTACTCCATGTTTGTATCTTCCCTACAATGCTCCTGTCAGCTTTTATTGTTATGAACTTAAAACACACTTCTTTAAACTGACAATGATTGTTTGTTTTTTTTAACAAGCTTTGTACGCCCATAGATCATAACAGCTTTTCCGAGAAGACTTCTTACATTCCCACATGCAGCAGAAACTTGGAAAAACTTCTACCTGGCAGCAGTCTGACCTGGCAACATGCACACTAACTCACTATGTATGTTCATTAAATGGCCAGTCCTAGCGAACAGTTGTTGTGAATCGCTGCTGTAAGCCACCGGGACCCTTTTTTTAAATAATAACAAATGCATTCAGCTGAAAAATATTAATCTGAGGTACAAGAACAGGCAGCGTAAAAATATCAACAAACCCTGCAGAGATGTGTCAGCATTTGCAGGTCAGTACAGTAAAGAACTCTATGTGTGTGGCACATAGTTTAAATTAAGTTAATGAGGGTAAAAAAAAGTAAAGAGTGGAGCTCTTTATTGATTGGCCTACATTAAAGGACAATGGGAGCTGTTTAGAGCAGAAACCCTCCAAGCTACATTCATCAGACTGGCTTTTTATTTGCCAAATCCTCTCACGCAGATTTTGCTCTTATTACCCTCTCACTGTGTTTATAGCTAACTACAGGGCTCGTGGTGTAACCAGAGTTTCTGGAATAATAACTACAGCTTGTACGTGTGTGTGCAAATGTACCTTTAGTCTCCAGAGAGGGTAGGTGGAGTCCGGATCTCTATTGAAGAACCTTGTGGTCTTTGTCCCTGCACTCAACAGGTACTCTGCAGGCAGACCTTGTGTCTGTGAGATGTACCTGATCTGCAAAACAGAGGAGGACAAAAAAAAGCACATTTTACAGTTTCACATAAGGACAGATGTTCTTTCGGCAGTTTGAAAATGGAGGCTGACTTTAACTACTCCAATAGAAGTATACATGGCAGCCAAACATGACCTCAGCTTAAGAGGCTAAGACTGATTTGAGACTTGTAAATGAGGCGGGGTAAGTTTTTGGTTTTGTGAGAAATCAGAAGAGCTTGTTGGAGATGGAGATGGAGCACAACTTGTTCAAGGTGTCCCCACTGTGCCTCATCTGAGCGATAGCGAGAGAGGAACGCGACAATGTCTTGCTTTGGAGCACAGGGGCTGCACTAATTGGACAAGTGGCTCTGTGGCATCTGTTCAGATAAACAGGGAGGCTGCGCAAGAATCATCAAGCGCTGTCAGGGGGATTTCAGGGAGACGCGTCCCACCTTCCCAAGCACATTCAGTCCACATTCATGAAGAGAGAGCACAGACACGCACAATTCTCATTCATGCACATGCAGAAATAACAGCATATTAATCTATGGGTGTATAAGCACTCAATGCACAATCATCAGCGGTTCATAAGTTCAAATCATACGTTACCTGATCGTACTCTGAGGCTCCGGGGTAGAGGGGCCATCCCAGGAAGAGCTCAGCTATCACACAGCCCAGGGACCACATGTCTATGGCCTCACAGAAAGGCAGACCCAAGATGATCTCTGGAGCTCTGTGGACAGAGAAAACATATCGCCCAGTCAGAGGTTAGGTTGTGACTTCGCTTAAACCAAATTTTAAAATCATGTGTAAAAGAAGAAGCTTGTGAGGATCTTTCTCTTCACATTTCATCTGAGAGCAGCAGACTCTAATATACACAGGTTAACGATTAAATACTCAACATTGCATATGTTGGAGGGAACATGAGGTAACAACTTGAAGGTCGATTTCCAAAACCGAAACCAAGTCCGGATTTATGCACGCAACCTACAGTTCCACACCAAGACGTTGAATTCAATGTCTGCAGGCTCTTTTGTTGTCTTAACATTGATCTCTCAGCACAGCCTTGAGATTTATTTTTCTAAAGTCAGCAGGGTGTCCCTTTTTTCATATCTCTTGTTTAAGCTCCTCCAAAGTAGCACCTTGCAGACACAAAACTGATTAATAACCGTGCACGAGCGCCACTCACTGAACCCCATCTCTGCTACTCAGACACTGAGGAGCAGTAGAGTAGTATTTTAGTTGAAGTTTCACAATCCAAAGTGAGAATTAGGCAACTATAGCATGAGCAATTAGATGAAAAACAGATGGATGGATGGACATGAACAATAAAACCAATATAAATAGTAACCAGACCAAGGAATTATTCAATTAAGTTACAGTACAGTTAAAAATGCCAGTAATTAATTTCCAAAGAGGCTTTTCCTGTTTGTAGGAAAACACAGAGAAAAAAGTAGGAATTCTAAAGGAGATAAATGCTATGATTTGATAAAAAGGAAGAAATATTGTTTTAGGTATTTGAGCACCACTGCAGTCCCAAACAATTCCCAAATTTCATTCAACACATTTTATGTCCTGTCAGAAAGACTAATACACTTCTTGTGAGCTCACGTCTCTGATGGGGCTTAAAATAACCAAGAACACACTGTTTCTGCTCGCTAACAATCCAAAGCACTTTCAAGAGGTTCTCTGGCTGTCATCACCATGCAGGTTGGGGGATGGGGTGGTGGGGAGTGTCTCTGGTCTAACATGTTATCTATTGGTAAGATGTAACCACTTAGCTCCGAATAACAAATTTAAGCTGAAATAGGAAAATTTAAATTCATTCATTAACAGCACATTAACAGCTCACACACACAGTTCACAGGAGCTCGAGGCGGATCCTGGAAAGTTTCAAATCCATACTGATGATTGCTGTGACCATGGTAACTAGCCTGCCCTCAGAGATTTTTGGTCACGGAGAGTAAAATGAGGGGGTCTGGCCTTGGGCCCGCTGGAAGTGAACAAACCAGGGAAACAGAGAATGCGGAAAACAGCACGGGGTACGTTATAGGACTTCATAGAACGGTAGGGGGCCAATGGGAGAGTGGTCTGAGGGCAGCCAGGGGGTTTGGAAGAGAATGAATGAGCATACCTCGCATACTTAAAAGCAAATTTCCAACTGTAGCCCCCCTGCTCCCTATTCATTGCTCGCTGATGAGGGGTGAAATGAAAAGAGGGCACAGGCGATTCATTGTACACTCAGATACGGCTAATGTATAGAGGCAGAAGGCACCACAGGGACAGACAATGAGATACTGCAGCAAATAGGAGCAAGAGGAAGACAGAGTTCCACAGAGGCACAGGCAAAAATGAAGCAAAAGGGGAGGCGGCGCTTTGCTCAGTGAAGAACTCCTGTCACAGACAGTGGTTATTGGGGTCTTAAGGGCAGCAGTGGAACAGACACCAAGACAACACTCTAGTAACAGTATCTTAGGGCAGCATTACACACCAATACAAAGACAACTGCGCACAGCTGAGAGATCTGTCAAAAAGGCTGCCAGAGAGGCGTAAAGGAGTCTGTTAGGAGGTTATATCAGAAGGAACAGCAAGGACTACTTAAAAGTGAAGAGATGGACACGTGGACCAGGGTCAGCACGACTGGAGTTTCACTGAAGACAAGGGGAGGGGGACTAACAACTGCTGACATATATGTAAAAGCATTAGGGCTGCCACAAACGATTATTTTGATAGTCGACTAGTCACCGATTATTTATGCGATTAGTCGACTAATCAGATCATCATCCACTGGACGTAAAACTACAGCTTATTGCACCAGCAGCATCTGCTCTTATATAACTAGCATTAGCTTACAGCTTTAAGCTTTTAAGGTGCTAACTAAAAATAAAGACAAGATGATAGTTTATTCAATTTTAATGAAATTTGCAGATTGTTTCGGTGAAGTTTAATAAACTCCTTGCTATCTAAAATATAACAGGACACCGGAGTATATTCTCCAGCATCTCACACTTCTGATAATCAGCTGTCTGCTTGACGTTTATTCAGCTGTGTAAAAACTATAACTTTAATCTCAGCCAAACCGATTTACTCAGGAACAAATAAAATACTAAAAAAAAGCCAAACAATAACATTTTTAATTTATCTAAGTGACTCATATATATTTAACCTGAGTCACGAAAGACGGCGGTGGGTTTGAAAACAATTTGCCGGGAGTCCGGTGTTCTCACGGCGCTAGTGACCTAGCCCCCGGCTAGCTATCGAGCTAGTGGGTAACAGACGTCTCCGAAAACGTCGGAGCGCTTTTGAAAATATGTGGTGTCCTGATAAACTGAGCAGATATTTGAGGTTTACACAGCTACATTCTCGCCTGAAAATATGTTAAACGTTTATTTTGTGACCCAGAAAGAATAATAAGAGTAATATTAAAACTAACTAGCTACCGCCATTGTTGGAAACTAAGCTGGGCCGCGCTATGAATTCTGGGACACAGCTGCTTCTTCTTCTTCGGGGTTTAACGGCAGCTGGCATCCTTGTACATGCTGTGCTGCCATCTTCTGTTTCAGTCCGTTATTACACTCTTAAATCCTGCTATTATTCCTGTGTCTTTTGCGATCTTACAAAGCTTCAAACGACACGTCGACTATTAAATCAGTCGTCGACGATTTTGATAGTCGACGTAATCGTGACTAGTCGACAAATCGTGGCAGCCCTAAAAAGCATACACCGCTGGAGAGGGTGGCAAGGATACCCCAAAAAGTGTTAGAACTGACCTTTCTGCATCCCCTTTGGCCCCAGCAAAAACAAAAGCTTGTACAAACTCTGCAAGGAAATCAAAAGTGCCTCCTACTTTACAGCAAAGTTTCAAGTATGGGGCAGTTTTGAGTTTTCACATCAAATGACCTTAAAACTATATCATCGCAAAACTGTTTGACAAACACGGAACAAAAAACAGATGTTTGTCAAGAATTCCACTCTGTTTACATCCCAGCATCATCAGCTCTTAGCTTATCATGCTGTCAGCGCAGATGTCGATAATAGAAGCAGGCAGCGCTGTGACATTAATATTACCTGTGCATTTTTTTTCACAGCATAATGAAACCAACAAACAGGCAGTTCTGTGGTGCATTTGTCATCTAAATAGGATTCACATATTCCTACACAAAACCCCCAAACATATAGCACCTGATTTGCATGAATATGATTTTTCCACAAGAAAAAATAAAAGTCATTTAAATCTGAGCGACCGGAAATATGAGCCACTACAAGCTTCAAAAAGAGGGGAGGTTACTCACACAATAAAGGCTGCTTTTGAGGAAATTCTACCCTTCAAAATGCACGTGAAGATGAAAGACACAGGAAAGCCTTTCATCTGATGGTCCC
The DNA here is from genome assembly GCF_057381915.1 of Diplotaxodon limnothrissa. Classification (NCBI taxonomy): domain Eukaryota; kingdom Metazoa; phylum Chordata; class Actinopteri; order Cichliformes; family Cichlidae; genus Diplotaxodon; species Diplotaxodon limnothrissa. Next base: position 4,018,692 of record NC_140602.1, read on the forward strand.
CTAAATCACTGCGACTCTACTGGACAGATGCAGACCACAGGACCTTCAGCTTCACCCTTTGTTTTCTTTTACAACTTTTAGTGATTTTGGCTCAATAGGGTGTCTGTCGCTGATTTTAATGCAATATTAGCTTCAACAAGTGATTGCTTTCTTGTATACACGTGAAGCTTTTTTTTTTTTTATTTCTGTGTCTGACTGAAAGAATTGGATCCATTTCAGCTTGAACCTTCTCAGCTTTGCTCCACTGCTCTACTTATGCTGTTCTCAGTGCCCCTGTGCTTCTCACAGAAAGCTCCTCCAGATCAGCGAAACGCAGAGAAACAAAGAAAGACAGCGCAGGGGAGGAAGGAAGAGTGAGAGGGAGTAACATTGTTGCTCATGATATGAAACCACAAATGCAAATCTCCCCCTTCCAATGCATGTCTTGCCATTGCATGCAAAGCGCCCCACAGCTGCTGCTGATGCAGGCCTTTCCCTGGCAGTGATAAACAGCACACACATATGCACAGCTCGCAAGCCTCGCTTCTTTCCTGTCCCCCTTTCTTAAGTACACAAGATATGACAATTCATGCGTACAGGATCATTTCAGTTTTTCATGCTAAACAGGATGGCTTCTTCATCTCTGCTGTAGGTAAAACAGGGCACGAGCAGCCAGGTGGTTTGTGGTCGCAGTCTTGGTTTCTGAATCGTTGGTTATCAAAATATTGAAAAGTTTCAAGACTTAATTACAGTCCTTAAAAAAAAAAAAAAAAAAAAAAAAAAAAAAAAAAATATATATATATATATATATATATATATATATATATATATAGCTGTAATGCTTTTTAGATCTACTGTTTTGTGTGTCATTGTTCCCTTGTGAGATAAAAACTCAGACATACTATAAACTGCGAGCCGAGTTATCAGATTTCAGAGTAAAGTGCTGTTACTGACAGTATACTAAGATGCTGTTTTTTTACTTGGTTTAATGTATCATGTGCGTCATCTTGGCCAACTACATTAGCATGCTGACTAGGGCTGCCACAAACGATTATTTTGATAGTCGACTAGTCACCGATTATTTTTGTGATTAGTCGACTAATCAGATCATCATCCATTGGACGTACAGCATACAGCTTATTGCACCAGCAGCATCTGGTCTTATATAACTATCATTAGCTTACAGCTTGAAGTGTTTGTGCTAACTAAAAATAAAGAAAAGATGATAGTTTATTAAATTTTAATGAAATTTGCAGATTGTTTCGGTGAAGTTTAATAAACTCCTTGCTATCTAAAATATAACAGGACACTGGAGTAAATTCTGGAGCATCTCACACTTCTGATAATCAGCTGTCTGCTTGACAGTTTTAGCTGTGCAAAAACTATAACTTTAATCTCAGCCAAACCGATTTACTCAGGAACAAATAAAATACTAAAGAAAGCCAAACAATAACATTTTTAAGTTATCTAAGTGACTTATATATATGTTTAACCTGACTAGCGAAAGACGGCGGTGGGTTTGAAAACGATTTGCCGGGAGTCCGGTGTTCTCACGGCTCTAGTTAGCCTTGCCCCCGCCTAGCTAACGAGCTAGTGGGTAACAGACGTCTCCGAAAACGTCGGAGCGCTTTTGAAAATATGTGGTGTCTTGATAAACTGAGCAGATATTTGAGGTTTACACAGCTACATTCTCGCCTGAAAATATGTTAAACGTTTATTTTGTGACCCAGAAAGAATAATAAGAGTAAAGTTAAAACTAACTAGCTGCCGCCATTGTTGACAGCTGCGCTATGAATTCTGGGACACAGCTTCTTCTTCTTCGGGGTTTAACGGCAGCTGGCATCCTTGTACATGCAGTGCTGCCATCTTCTGTTTCAGTCCGTTATTACACTCTTAAATCCTACTACTCATTCCTGCGTCCTTTGTGATCTTACAAAGCTTCAAACGATGCGTCGACTATTAAATTAGTCGTCGACGATTTTAATAGTCGACATAATCGTGACTAGTCGACTAATCGTGGCAGCCCTAATGCTGACTTTTGCTGATAAGCACAAAACACACACAAAGCCAGCAGCTGAGACTAATAAGAACTGCAGTTTTCCTGGTATTTGGTCGTAAATATCAGATGAAAACTCATTAACTCTCCCGTCTCCTGTCATCTATACAGGTTATATCATTGGAACAAAATGTAAACCTGATGATGAAGCCAAAGAAATTCCACTTTGCCATCTGTAGTGTGACTAAAACTACTGTACATTCTTTATGCATCCAAACACCTCAGTTGTGGTTTGGACACACCTTCTAAAGCCTGCTACACTCAGTTGGCGTTAGCAGTTTTTTCGACCTTAAGCTCCACCTCACCCAGCTCATCTCCAGCTGGTCAGGCTACAACATGCAGTGCCTCTTTGGGGATGCCGGTGAGCTTCTTCCACCAGAGTGCACCAGGCCATACATGTCAAATACAGTGTAGACGTGTACAAAACACCGGTTAGCTAGAGGCTCTCGGTGGATTTGAATGGGGACCCAAGTGCATGAGAGGCCTCAGTGTTCTGGCTAGAGTCTCTGACAGCACTGGGCCTTGACAAAAGAAAGAAGGAGGGTGGGAGAGAGAGAGAGAGTGTGTGCATACTGACATCCTCCCAGCTGGCCTGGTCATTGATGAGCCTCAGCCCCGTTAGGAGCCAGAGATGGCACGACTCATGAATGGCGCCTTTCTTCTGCCACCCCAGCCCACCCCCTTCACCTCAGCCCTTTCACCCAGTCCTGTGCCAACCCACCCAATCCCTACACCTCACCTCACACCCCCCTTACTTACCATCCCTACCACGCCACTGCCAGTAGCACCCTGCCCCCCTCAGCCCCGAAACAAACACGCATAGACACAGACACTGCATTAAAACCCTCAAACTAGGGCGCCGAGGCCAGGGAAGTGCTCCCCTCCCCACTCGCCTGTCCACCCTCTGCTCTGCTGAACAGTGCCTGCGCTTGGCTGGCCTGCCAGCCCACACACACGCACACACACACACACACGGATGCGCTCACACAGATACACGCACACAGTTGACATCACAGGGTGTGTGGATGTCAGGATGTATCCATCAGGCTGACCTTCCCTTAGCTTGGCTCCACAAGGGAGACTGATGGATCCCCGGAACCAGACAGCATTTACATAGGCACAAATGTAGAACACACACAGACACACACAAACACACAAGTCAGCCAGTCTTTGGTAATGGGTTTGATCTTTTCCTTTACATCTCAAAGACTTCGTCATCGGCTCTTATGTAACCACATTCTCTTGAATAGCCCGGCGGTAATAGGTAAAGAGCAGAAGGCATCATCAAAGTAAAAAAGTACAGTAGCAAACATAGCCAGTATAATCGTATGCTGGTTGAAAGCACAGTTATGAAAAAGTGATGGTAGGGGACGGAGATAGCTGCCCAGTGCAAACAGGAAAAAGCACTTCATGAGAAAAAAGCCTGCCATTGACTTTTCTCCACTTTATCCCCTTCAATTCTTCCCTTTTCCTCCCCTCTCTTCCTTTCCCCTCATCCCACGCTTTGCCCTTGCTTAATGTAAAAGGCTCGGGTTGGTGCTGTGAATGACTCCCTTCCTTCCCCTGGGTATTCATCTACATATTCATGCCCTCAAAGGTTCCTCCACAGCCTCTTTGAAGGTGCACCATAGAGAAACACTTTCCCAGATATATTGCATGGTGGTCGCTGGCTGTGAAATCAATGTGCGGAGTTACACCCCCTGCCGTGCACCTGTGGCTCCAACTCACACACACACACACACACACATATACAGTACACTACACCTCACAAACCGCCTGCTCCCATTACATTAGGAATTGCTGTACAGTGCACAAGCCAATCGTGAGATGCAAAGATTGTGTAAATTTGCTTTTATGCAGGCAGGGACTGCAGATCGCATTTAAATTTAGAGCTTGCGCGTTCCAGGTGGTTGAGAGGCAGAAACGGGAGGGGGATATCTGGACAAGGCAAACTTTTTTTTACAGAGTCCTTGAGAGATGTTGTCTTGCTCTCTAAGCAGGGGTGACATTCCTGGTGTTCAAGGTCTTGAAAACAGGGCTCTTTCTCGCTCTTTTTTCTTTCCCCTACTCCCAGAAAAAGGCACAGCAAAAGCGCTGACAAGGCTGTCACTGTTTTAGGTGTTAAAATATTAGCATTTCCTGTGAGTCCAGCAATGCACTGCAACAAGGCAAACAAACGCGTATGGAAGGAAAGTCGGAGAGAGGATGTTTCATGCAAAGCGAGGGATCGACATCAAAAGAAGCAGTCGCTCAAAAGCATGGCACTGTGACGATAATGCAGAAAGAAAAAGGCAAATGTTCAGAAACATATTAACAACAACTCAGCTTCTACAGAAATTGTGATTACAGAGCTCCAAATGCATCAAAGCGGGCCAATATAAACTATGCGTGATAGCTGGGCGTGTGCTGATTCAACACAATCTGGAGCACGGTTCAGCTCAGCAGCCTCGAAACTCTAACAAAGAGTTAGCATAGCATTTACACATTATACATTTATCCTTTACCAAGTCTCACCGTTTCACATACAGCTCCTCCCTCCTGTTTGAGGCATTTTATATAGTGAAATATTCAGTGGGCAGAGAGCCACCCCTGTCACTGTGGCACACATGGCACATTGTCGCTGCATGGCACAGTCAATATTAGCACACAGGATATGCCGCATTCTGTCACGTTGCATGAACCTTTGTCATTACATACAGGCTTGTTATCAAATCATTGTATTCACAGCAGTATTAGATAACATATCAGATCTAGTGTTAAATAACAGAACAGCAAACATATTTTAGTGTCCTCGTAATACATTTGCTGCTATGGCGACGACTCCTATTAGGAAAGGCGGTACAGTCCCATTTCTCACCTGCCCTTGCTCCTTCTTGTCTCGCTTTTTATTAGAAAGCCCAACATGTGCAAAAACAAAACACAATGACTGCAACTACAGCGCAGCTCTGTTGTTCAGTTCAACATCTATGCGCTGCTTCATCGTTCTCAGTTGGTAATTACCTCTTTCCTGTGGTTATTATTATTCTCCAGCACACAGCTGCTCCTATCAGTAATGCATCTCATATTCACCTGCAATGATTGTGCTCTCAGGGGCTCTCGGCAGTACCCTCTATACTCCGCCCCTCACTGCCTGATACAGGGGTCAAAGGGACAGACCTCCTTCAGCAAGGATGGAGACAGGGGGAGGGGGATAAATGACAGAAAAGAGATGAAGGAATGAAAGATGGATCGGGCGGGGTGGGCACAACAATGGAAGATGGATGCCCTCTCGATCAGCACCCACCCACACACCTACATATGCACACATATTCTGTCCCTCTGCCTGTCTCGTCAAAGGAAGGAGTGCCGGGAAAAATTTGCCATCAGTAAATGATGGGTATCTGTCACACAGTGGTGCTGTCTGTACAGACAGCCTGGAGAGAAGATTCAGGGGATGCCAAAAGGGAGCCTCAAGTCTCTCTGTGCCTATTAGAGTAGCGCAATGACAGTCCGACATTATTAGGCCAGTCTAGTAGCCACTGGCCTGACACTGACCCAACCTGGAGGCACGAGCTCAAGTTTCCATGTAAATATAAATTTAGTTTGATTCTCTGAACAATAACCTAAAAATGAGTGAGACACGATTCTTGGAAAGTATTAAAATGCCACCGCTGACCCTTCAGAAAGATGCTAGAGCGTCCTCATACTCTGTTAGTCACCATTATCAAACCCAGAGGAAAAGCGTGAGCTTACTATGAGCGGACAAAACCGAACAGAGAGCAGAAAAGCAGACAGACCGAACCGCAGTCGCTCAGTCAACAAGTTTAAACAGCTGGCACATTTGTCACCGTGGGTGAAACATTCACAACAACAGACAGGAAAGCAGCATAACGGGCAGCGAGACACACTGTGCAGACGGGTGCATGGGGTGAGTCAGGCAGATGAGATTGCGTCTGCTCATGGCTGCGAGATGCTTAAACCCAAGCTTGATCACTTCAGCAAATTGGAGTGTACAGGAGATTCAGGCAGCTAGAATTAAACCTCTTTCTCAGCTCCATCTGACGCTGGCATGCAATCAGAAGAAAAGTCCGAGAATTCATCCAGCAGAGTGCAAGCCACAACAGGACAGCCCAGAGCCCAGGCGAAAACGGAAAATATACCGTATATCATATAATAATATTGCGCTGGAGCCTTTCAGTTGAAACACACAGCAAGACAGTTATGTAAACCGCCGGCCAAGGCAAACACAGTCTCATCTGCTTGCTTGACTGACTGTCTCCCTCTTTCACTTGCGGTTTTGTCTGTTTTCTCTTGTCTGCGTTATTGCCATTTGTTTCTCCATCAGTTGCTCCCGTCCAATACGGTTTAGAGCAAGAAACTGTAAGGCTTTGCATCAATATGTCCCATTCTGTTGATTTAGGGTAACTAAGACAGAGATTAAGAGATAGGGAGCGAGAAAGAGAGGGCAGAGTCAATGTGGCTGGCTAGTGGAGCCGTGCATACTGGATATGTGATAAAACAACAGACGCCCAAAATCCATTTGAAATGTGGTTCCTGGGAACATATAGCTAGGAGCCACAGGGGTGCCGTGCACCCGTCGTAATGACATATGTCTACCTGCCACACACAAACACAGAGGCGAACACACACGCACGTACGCAGTTTCAATCATACACGTTGCTCTGCTTGACTGGGTTCTTATTTCTGGGGCAAGTGAAAGAGAGCATGGGGAGAAATTTGCAAGGCAGACTGAAAAATCCCCCTCTGCCTTACCCCCACCCGGGCTTGTGCGGGGCATGTACGCTACAGTACATGAGCTCCCTTTCTCTACCTCCGCCCAGACCTCTTTTCAATCCTTCACCCCTCCCTCTCTCTATCGCCGTCCCTTGTTTGACTACCCTCTTCCTTCCTCCTACCAGGTCAGGCAGTAATACCATCTCCTGCCTAATCAAATTTTGCTGTGTGTGACATGAATTCTCGGTGCCCAAGGCTGCACTGCCTCACCACGAGCTACAGGGCTGCACAGAGCAGTAACTAAACCTCACGCACGTTCTATAGAAGAGAGCAGCTCCCCATCTCTCTCTAAAATTTAACACAAGGAGAGTCCTCCTGGATAATCTTCCCCTGGCTTACAGCACTCCTTCGATCTGTCTGCTCCACTGCATCCCTCGCCATCTTTCTGTGGAGAGTGCTACTCTGTGGTGCATGTGTGTTTCAGTAGGGTCCCGAGAGTGCAGCGGGCTTATGGTTAATTAGAGAGTGGATGGAACAGACTGACAGCGGCTGATCCAGATTGTCACCCAGATGTGGTCAGGCCTTAATCCAATACAAAGACTGACCCCCCTGAGCCTTTCTGCAACAATTAACATCACACATGCATGACAGCAATCACATAATCATGCAGGAATATTCACACATCCCTAAACACGCATGGTTGTCCTCTAGAGCATCCGATGGGAAAGGTGAAGCCTTTGTCGATCGCGAGCCATCCCTCCTGTGATTGCACGACTCATGTCCCTCTATGTGCCCCAGCGTCCTGCCTGTCTGCTGTGTCTTCACACACTCTTAACACAGTTTGTCACGCTGCATTCTTCCCTGACAAGAATTAGAAATGTCATCACATAGAGAAACAACAGCAGGATTATTAAGGCTTTATGGAGGAATTTGGACAAATAGGCTGCTCCCTTGTAGCCTCGTCACAAATCAGCCTCCTCACTAGGACAAATGGAAGGAGACGGATATTTTAGTGCATACTTGACAATGAGAGATACAGTTTCTTGTGCAAAGATCAGCCTCGGAAGTCGTGTAAGTGAAGATGCTTTCTCTCTCTGAAGCTTTGGCACACTGTCATCAAATTTTGTGGCACGCTGCACGTCGCTGCGCACCGCATTAAAACGATAGTCCAAAAAAAGTCTCTGATGTTCATTCAATCTAAGCAACGCTCCTCTAAGACACAACAAATAGATTTTCTTTTCCCACCAACAAAAAAAAAGTCAAAGTAAATAGGAACACACCATTTACTGTAATTTTGCCTTTGATCACCGGTGTTTGTATTTGTGTTCTTACAGTCTGGTGAAAATGCAGTGCCGACTCTTTCGATACAGCCGTCTTCAAAAACAATCAGTCACAATGACAGGTAATTAATTTGGCCAAGCAGCAGCGCCCTGCAGTCATTTGTAAGTATAGTCACAGTTAATCACCTTTCAATGACAATACTCCTGGATTGTTTTTCCTTCCCTTTGCCATAAAGAGAGTGTTAATTTCTCCCACCCCTATAGGACTATGACAAACAATGAAGGCATGCTCAGCGTTTAATATGCCATACATTGTCTATCGAAGGAAAACAATCGCTGCACGGCAAAAATCAATACAGCGTTATCCTTTTCATGTAGCTATACTTGAAGATTCAATTATTAGGGACAAAATGACATTATTTCTGCTGCCCATGGCCTCACTCAAAACGACAGCAGACAGATTTCATTCCAGCTTCAGTAATCTGGATGAAACTCGGACTGCGCTATCTCAGCGCTACGCCCCCGCCTGAGCAGAGCATGAATATCTAAGATATGTTTATGTGTCAAGAAGGAAAACGACAGAAATGAGTAATCCGAGGAATCAGTGTTGTGGCTTTACAGTTGGTATTAACACACATGACAATTACTAATGATAACTTGAGCAATCAGTTTCATTATCAAGGTAGCAAATCTGAAAAAATAGAGCAGCTGGAACTATTAGAAGTAACAATTTTCTTGATAAATGACAATATACGACTAGATAATAACATTAGTTGATTATTTCTTTCATAATAATCTCTGCGACAGCCAAACACAGACATGATTTACGCAAGGAAGTTTATATTATAAAGAAGCTGAGCCGGTGACTAAGTAAACAAGCAAATTACCCTTAAACATAATTTGCACATATTATCTTTTCATCAAAGAAAGCGACTTATACTGATACATACTAGGGGAAAATCCACATTTACAAGTCAAACAATAAAGTTTCAAACCACCTCACACTGAAAATTGTTGCTTTAATGTCTTTTTCACGATGCATGACAAGACAGAGACGGCTTTTCCCCCCCCTCTGAAACATTCCACCCAAATATGCACGTCCCGTGACACCTATATAACTGATGACTGCCTTTCCTAACCAGGTGTTTTCCTGTCTTACCTTACCTTGCCTAGAGGGATGACCGTCCCCTCTCAGTTAGCACACACACATGCACAACAAAGGAATTCTGGCTCCGAACATTTCCTTTTGTTGTAGAGTTGGAGGTAACAATACAAGAGTGAACTGTGGAGGAGCAGCACTGGAGGAGCGTGCTGGACTCTATGTGAATTTTAAACTAGTGTTTAACATGATGTATTTACAAATTGTTTGACACACAAAGAAAGGAAGAAACGGTCTTTTCTTCTCTTTCTTTCGTGCCCTTCTCCCTACCAACTTTCTTTCCCTGCTCTCTCAGCGAGCACCGTGAAGGTGCTGCTGGAATTAGTCCAAATGGACACAGTGTGAAATGAACACAGCTCTGACCTCCCAGACACCCTCCCAGCACAGCCAATAAGACCGCTTCCCCCAGACACATGAGACGCCGCGATTGGTCAGTGGGTTGGAAATATGACCAGCGGTGATTCGCGTGGCGGGAAAAAAGGAGGGAGTGACAAGGGAGTGGTCCTCCTCCGTGCACTTTAACCGACCCTTTGCCCAGGACAGGACAGGAAATCTCCAGAACAAAAGCGAGCTGTCGTCTCCTCCTGAAATGTTCTCTCGGAACAAAGCTGCTTTCTGACGGGCAAACCAACCAATCCTTGAGGGAGGTAGCGTGTCGTAATCTGGTCCTGTCTCACATTCCAGACGTCTCCAGTGAGTGAGGCACAAGAGTGTGACCTGAACCCTTAAACAGGAAATGAGTCTGACTGTTGTGCATTTCCCAGAGATGGGGCCTCAGCGTTGGCCAGTAGAGGGTCATAAACACTGCATATATAAATACAAACATACCCGCGAGGTGACATATGCGCAGAGAAACGAAGACATGAACACATCCGCAAATAATCTTGCGGCGTCCTTCCTTTTAAGAAGATGGTATGGGCATGCACGCACCCTTCTACCAGACATTACGACTCACAGCTGCATGCCCCAGGCCTTTGCTATCTCCAGCACAAACCAGACTCACATCAGCCACATTCCACAGCCTCCCAAAGCCCCTGGGGGAGCTTCACAGCTGGGCACTGGGCTGTTTTCTAACTCCCTGGCAGACTTTCACCATCTCCACCCTTTCCTCTCTCCTCATGGTCACCCCAAAACAGACCCTATCCTGCTCTCACCCCCGCCTCAGAACTTAAAACTGCGCTGCAGGATAAAACTGTCCTACTTTTGGTTCCATCAGCAAACTCGCAGGAAACATGACAAGGTCAGACAGAAGTGACCGAGGCCGCGGCAACACTGGATAAAGATGATAAAAAGCTGCTGGCACACTAATGAGATCTTTTCAAGTTTTGCTATTACTGAATGTCATTTGATGCTCCTGTTTCTTTCAAAGGTGCATCGGAGGTAAAAACAAACATAATCTAATAACATCTGTGACTGTGAGGCTTTTGCCAGTGAACAACAACAATAGTCATTATATGAAAGTGACCATATAATGTAATAAATTGTTGTGAAGGCTCACAGAAAATTTTAAAAACAAAAAGCAGGACCCTGGTGAGAGCATCTGAGCGGACAGCTCTCTGCTCCAGATGTGCAAGCACAAAAGCAAATTGCTAAGAAGGCTGCAATTAGACACAAACAAACAAAAAATGCTTATGTATGCGGACAACTCACTATGTGCACTAATATGCATGTTAGTATTTGCATGTCTGCAGTCATATGTGAATTTACTTATGTGTCCATAAATACTAGGGGCCGCGGCGCGTTTCATTATTTCACCAAATGCCAGGCAGTATATCAGTGCAACTGCACACGTCTTGGGCCATTTCCATATCTGTAATAAAGAAAGCCCCTCTCCCATCAGAGCTGCTCCTCCACTGTGCTCAGAGAGCCCAAATAACAATTGGTTGTCTGTGAAAATGTGCGTGCACACACACGCGCGCACACAGACACACCCCATCTCTGATGAGCTGACACAGAAAACTAGATTTATTAAGAGGAGAAAGAGCAAAGATGCAGAATGTAGGGGGTGGAATTTAAGCAATGGACACGGGTTGTTGTAGACAACCCGATGGCACAAAAACACAACGCACCCGACACACACACACACACACACACACACACACACACACACACACACACACACACACTGATAGCCATAAAGTGCATCACTCTTCCTCTAAGAGACCTGTTTATTTCAGACCTGTGACACAAAAGCCACAGCGGCATGCAGGCTTATCTTTCCCTTGAAACACAGCGCAGCCCCTAAAGAGCTCCCGTTGCTCCACATGCCACTTTCAATTAGTTCCACAAAGAGAGTCTTCTGGTACCAAAAGGAAGATGGGAGCTCATTACCGAATTCCTCACTACTTCCTCACAGCTTTGAAATATAGATCAGGAGATTTATGTTTGACTTTTGGGTTCCTGGATGTGCCCGCTTGTCGACCATGCCACACCAGGCCAGAGCAGAGGAGCGCAGAGTACCATCTCATGGATTAGCCACTCCTCAGGTTTAACAGACCCAGCAGCTTACCCTCAATCTCACCATTAGTTCTCTGCCTACCCCTCTTTCTCTCATTTGTTCTTTCTATCGCTCTCATGACTAAATAGGCTCCCTGAAGCCACAGCTCTCAGCATTAAACCCACAAAAGGGAAAATACCAGTTCTAATAATCTGATGAGAGCCTATGAGAGAAGTGGTGTAGGAAATGTGCATATCATATCACACAGTGGTACTATTATAGTAAGAATAGACACAGAGGCAGGTGCTGATAAAGCAATGCAAATTCATTCAGGTACTCTAATGAAACTAAAGCTCAGCAAAGCTGCAAAGGGGTGGAGGTGAGGGTGGGGGCTTTTATTGAAATTAACCAAAATATTGTAGTTCATTAAGGATAGTTTTGAGCTACTAAACTCCACAGAAATAAAAATACTTGGTAACCATGTGGCATCGTTACTAATTCAGAAACACAAACCAAGTCTGAATTATTCGGAGCAGTGACCCGTAAAGCACGGCAGCAGCATTCACCCTGAAATCAAACAGTCAGGATGGATCTATTTCTTATCCGACCAGATCAGAAAAATGCAAAAGCTGCCATGATGCAGTAATGCTAGTAAATGGTACCACTAAGGATGTAAAAACAGCAGAGTCACTGACATCTAGCTGTTTGCTTTTTGATGATGAACCTATTAACTACACACAAGCCTCCATGCCGCTGCACCAAATTTTAAACGTGTGCATGTGTCCTGTATGCACGTAGCTGCCCGGCTCATATATGTAACATCTTCATCTACCGTACAGGCAGTATGTTTCTACCATCAATTAACAACTTCCATTAGTGCCATCCTCAGAGGGATGCCACCAGCTACATTACTAACAGGCAGTTAATTAGAAGCTGCTGGCTGAAGCTGGAGGTTGACCATTAGGGATCGAGAAGGAAAGAGACACGTGACCCGATGACTCTTTCATTTTGGAGAAGAAAAAGACAATCACTGTGTTGTGCCCTCCAGTTAGTCAATTCCTCCCAATCAGTCACGATGTACCGAGGTATTAGACACCAGGGTTGGCGTGTCAGGTGCTGAGCCACTGATGGAAACGCAGCGCAGCAAGAGGGACAGATAGAGAGGAGGGAAGCAAAGGAAAGCAATTGGAAGGGAGGAATGGGCGGCTGTATATACGGCGGTGAGGAAAAAGAGGTACTATAGGGTCTTCATACTCGCTGATTCGCTCTCTATGCAAATCACAACAATCACAGGAAATGCCTAGGCCTTGGCTTCAGCTAATTGCCACGGCAATAACAAAGGAGGGCTTCCTTTGAGCAGGAGAGGAAAATTAAACATTAGTTTAGAGTTTTCTTGGAGACTGAGGGATGTTATAATTACCCAGAAACCAACACATCAGCAGTTTGCACGCCACGCGTCCCACTCTTGCACCTCGGTGGAGGAAAGCAAACGTATCTCATATTCGGGAGAGGGGCATTTTGGGGGGTGGAGAAGAGGAGTACCATGAGGGAGATGGAGTATGAGTGCATGTGTGTGTGTGTGGGGGGGTGAAGGGCATAGAGAGGGATGAGAGCAGTAAGCATGAGATGGGGGAGGACAGAGATAGAGAAAGACGCGAGGGGATAATGAGGGGAAAGGAGGAGGAGAATGATAGCCCATATCTCCAAACCACTCCATGCTGGTAGTGGAGCATCAAAATGTACACCCACTATTAGCATACTGACCCCACCCCTCTCCTCTGGCCTTTTTCGCCCTCATTATCATCACGAATGGTGAACGGGACACAGAAAACACAAACCGAAGCTCATTTCCCGTCACACGTTTGCCAAAATGTCACGCCAGCTATGAAATGAGAACAAACCCAATGGAGTGCCTGTGCTTCAAGTCTGTAAATAATTGTATGTTGTGTGTTATGGGCGACAAACAACACAGAATGGGTCTAGCTGAGCTATGCAACCACGGAAACTTCCAAAGACCTCTCCCCCTGTGAGGGGAGGAAGACAGAGAGCCTGCCCCAGTCAGGAGGACCAACATCAGGGCCTTGAGCTATGTGATGTGTCCTGGATGGCTGGTTCTATGTTTGATATATGTCTGAGGGCAAAGCCTGACACCCAGTCTGTCTAACCTAAATGTTCATTCAAAAGGCCCATCTCTCCCTGCAGCCAGACTGTGCCCTCTATCTGTCTGTAGGTCTTACTGTCTGTTTCTTACCAATCGGCTAACTTTACAGTCCGTCTGTCTGTCCTCCCGTTGGTCTGTCTGCTTTTAGCAGATCCTTGTCTGTTTGTAGGTCAGGTGCATTCATTTGCCAGAAAGCGTTCCCTTCCCTTAGACATTACGGATGCATGGACCTATACAATCGACTGACCGTGCCCTGGAAATGTAATCGTCCAGAACAGTTGAATGTTTGTTTGTGCGTGTACACACAGATGTGCATACAGAAGTGCAAACAGCACACAGGCACACACACAAACAAAAGAAATCCCACCCAGCTAACATGGGTTTTATTCCTCTGGTTGCTATGTGGTCTTGTTAGTATTTGGGCTCAAAAAGCACAGGTTGTGTGTTATTAGTCACACAAGGCTAACCTCTTTTTTTTACACAAGGCCATGCACACACATGCACACAAACAAATCCCTTCATGTCAGCAAGCCAAACTCATAAAAAAAAAAACTCGCTAATTGGCATGTTGTAATTCTGCTAGCTCCAATAATAAAAGTAACTTTTTTTCTACCCCGCTTACTTCTCTGTGTTTATGTAATGGAGCTTGTTATTTTCTGACTTTTAATATCTCCCCTCATATAACTGTAAGCTATGTAAATAACAGCCTTAATAAACCGCAGGTCCTCGAGGATTTGTTACTTTTAGGGAAATTAGGGCTGCAGTGATATAGTCCTTGCTAGCAATCCAAAAGGGTGACATCACTTAATTGCATAAAATGGATCAGATCAAGCCAGGCATGAGAGAGATTATGGCACAGGGGCAGACTGAACTGCAAGAGGGACAAAGCTCTGTTTCTGACACCAGCATTCAGAGGAAGAGAATTACATCACTGTGTTGGGGTTATGTAAAGCACCAGAGCAGCTGTAAGACCGAAAGAGATAAATGTTTTTCTGGTTTAGGTTCAAAGTTTCTATTTGTTACGGTCAGCCCGGGGTACGAAGGAGAGCAATCGAGAGATGGGGAATGAATTTGGACTGTTGCACTATCCTATATTCATGCATGTGAATAATTAAAACTGAAGACAAGTTCACCAATACTCCGCAGACATAGCCAACTGACATTCAGGCTGAAGATGTGCAGATAAAACTGTTAGTGAGCCAGCACTAGATTCCCACCTCCTCATCAGTAGGCCTAAAGACTATCCCATGGACACAGAGAAACCCAGGAGGGAGATCAAAGGCTGTGTGATCCAGTGGCTGTTATATCACCCCAAGCCTGCTCTCCCACTGCGGGGCCTCCTGTTACGACGCAGGCAACAGGGAAGACGGGGAATGCAAAACACTGACATAGTCCCGTCTGTGCATGCAGCCATCCAGGATCTTTCACCGATGTTCAGCTTGCCTCCCTTTGCAGCAACATTTACATTCCACTTTGCATTCCATTAATTTCCATTTGACCACACTTGCATCTTATTGCAGGCGATGTGAATAGTAATGAGCTGCACATATGGTCACAAAAAGACAAAAGATACAGAAAATTTAAAAAAACGGATTTTTCAGTAATTGCTCACATTTAAATAAGATCGTTTTAGCCGCTGCTGCAGAATCAATTTGGTATTTGGACGTGAACTTAAAATACATTTTCCCAACCTGTCACTTTTTTTTAAAACTCATCCAGTAGCTTCATGAGATTCCCCCTCCTTTGATCACCTTGTTCTAAACTCTGATTGAAAATCAGCACTTTCTCCCTCTGAACCCAGCAACCTCCCCTCACCCTCCCCCATCTGCTTTGGGAGATGAAGCAAGGAGACAGGCACGATTGGACCTTGTTTTCTTCCCTCAGTGGAAAGGCATCTCAACAAGCCTGCTATTGACAGCGTCCACCAGGAGAGGGAGTGGGTCAATGGAACAGAAAGCAGGGGACCATTTTGGACCACTTAACTATAATCAGTAAATGCACCCCGGTCGCAATTAGCACAGGGCCACCCTGAGAGTGTTCGTTTTGCTCACAGCTCTGTCTGCGTTTTATTCTGCTCCGCAGGAACCTTGTAATGCAAATAGCACTCCTCACATCCAGCTTCACAATGGGCAAAGAGGCGGGAATGGTGCTGGAGCATGCTGCTGTCCAGCAAACACGGTTCCCTTCCTATGTTTTGAGCAGAAATAATCTATAACTCATTGTGTATTGTTCTACCCTGTAGACCCCATGTGCTGTGAAATAAACCAGCTAGACTCACAAGCTGAGAGCAGAATCCACGTTACCATCTACTCAACATTCATACCCAAAAATTTGCCTTGATTCAGAGTCAGTCCTTCATCGGTTTTATATATTCCAGGACTGTTATTACTTGTTGTCAGGTGCTCCGGCAGCCTGCTTTGTGCAATTAGCCCCGCAAAATGGCTCCTTTTCATAAATCAAGACTTTGTAAAGATTGTGAAGCAGAGAGAGAGAGAGAACAGAACCTTTTCTACATTTGAAAAAAACGAGGAGAAAGAACAGAAATGTGACAGGTAGCTGGTGCCGTTCTGTGAGGCTCTCCCGTGCACTGATAAACTCCGCAAATCATTTATGATTCACTGCACTTAGTCATCCATTCTCTTCCTTTTCTCCCTGCTCCCGGAAGAAAAGGCAAACAAAACAGGCAGACAGAAGTACAGACAAACAAACAGACGGCCTTTTTAACTGATGCTGGCATTTCTTTAGAACAGGTGCTGTAGTTATGATTGATTTGAGCTGCAGTGTGCACTGACGATTCAAAGAGAAGAGCCGAGCACAAAGACGTGCACATGAGCTCAAGGAGTCTGTTAGACTCTCTCCTCCTGTGGTAACGCTTGCCTTTGACTGATTCGAGAGCAGCAGAGTGAACTTCGTCAGCAGCACGGGCGCCTGTGAAGCTTGTGGGTACAGATATTTCAGGGGAGCTTGCACCTGTTAGCATATACACACGAACAAAAGACGGCGAAATAAAGTATCTGACCTCCTTTTCCCTAAACCACCTGTTTACTGAGCCAAAAAGATAGAAGAGACTCACTTCTGTGTGCTACACACCATGCTATACATTCAGATATTCACTTTTTAATTCTTGAAATTCAAAGCATCTCACAGGCTTTTTGAGTGTTTTTAAACACGTCCACGCAAAGACTTCATGTATAAATATTGCACTGGCGCATAAACTAAAGCTTCCGGCTCTTGTGGACATCTGCAAGGGTTTGAGATTCTGAGATTCTCCTTCTTGAGATTCGTTCTGTCTGGATGTCATGATCTAAATGCCAGGCAGACCTGCAAAAGGGAGGAGGGTCGGGACAAAGGAAATGGAGAGAGGAGGCTCAAGATGGACAGAAGAAGGACACCAGAGGGGAGAGGGGAAGATTAAAGCAGTTTGAAGATAGACAGAAAGTTGTAAAAACAGGTAAAGATGGGAAAAGGGAGGAAAGGGTACGCATCCGTTGTGAAAGTTCTGTTTTCTCAGCTGTGACCTGGGCAGAAACGCTGGTTAAACTAAGCGGACCATCCTTCCTTCTCCTTTACACACACTTTTGGAATGAGCGCTCCTAAAAACACATTTTTGTTTCTGACTCAAAACCTCATTGTCACCATGGTGACACTGTGAATAACAGGACTGGTTTGGGACTTTGGAGCATTTTGTGCTCCTCGAGCACCAACATGTGTTATGCCAAGAGCTTGGCCCTTTTCTGACAAGGGACACGTGACATTGCTGGTTTCCTCTGTCTGCAATTCGAACACAGCTCGCTGTTTACTCTGCATTCAATCACTGCTATGGCTGTTCACTCGGACATACCAACGACAGCGACTGAGAGAGCAATTATATGGTTTTTCCTGCAAAAGTCTTGTTACACTTAAAGCGATGAGTATTGTCAGTACCGACTCTAGTGAAGTGCACTCTGTGTGTGCATGTGTGTACAGCAGTGTGTGAAAGAGAGCTGCCTGGTGTTATTCTAAAATAGAAATAGTGAAAATACATCCTGGGTGATTGTTTGAATCACTTTTCCCTTTGTTGCGTGTCGATCCATTAACGAGATGGTCTGCAGGGAGATTTCTGCCTCGCTAAAAGTGAGGCAGAAATATGACTGGGTCAGATTTGCAGAGAGGAGCTATATCGGCTCACAATGGAGGAATTATTATAAATAGAATTATTTTTGCATTTTAAACTTCCTTCAAAACCCCAAATTGGGGGCGCAAAGCGCTAACAAAGACATGCCAAAACTTTAATAAGACATCACAAGGAGTTATATGAGAGGCAAGCATTTCTGCAGGGGCAGCTATGACTCAAAGCCAATAATAATAACAATGTCATGGGTAAAATCTATACTTTTCTGCACAGAGAGAGAGAGAGCACAAATGCACAATGTACACAGCTGGTAACAGGCTGCAGATGAAAGCCAATTTGGGTTTCTTTGTGTAACCGAGAGCTTCAGTTGGACCACAGGTCCCTGTGGAACAAAGACAGAGAGAAGTGAGGGAGCGATGGAGAGGGGACGTGATAGAAAAAGGCAGGAGAAGGAGAGAAAGATAGGGCGTCCTGGCCCACCTGGGCAAACAATAGCAGCGAGATGAGAGTGTGGCTCAAGGGCCCTGCCTGTCCCTAAAGTACACAGCTGGCGGTTGGGACAAGGAGGAAGATCAAAACATCCGTGGTCTAGTTCAGGTGTCGGACATTCAGAGGCAAATGGACAATTTTTGGAACAAGAGCCTTGGTTGCCATGACGACTGCTGCAACAGAGAGACTCTTTTTAGAACTCGAGAAATGATGCATGCAAATGTTTTTTTCATTCATTTCAGCAAAAACGCGGGACAAAAGGGGGTAGGCTTGATTTGTATACCTTCATAAAAGCTTCAAGGACATATTATTTAAGTTAAAGGCATTTGCCACTCATATCAGACTATAACACTTATTTGTGAGTTGAAAGCAGCTCGCGCAGGATCGAGGGCTCCATCTCAACCAATCTGCGTAATACAACTCTGCCTAGTGCAATGAGCTTTGATTTCTGTGTAGGAAGCATACACAGAAACTCTACTCCATGCATTGGAGATACTTCTGAGATTTTCAGGGTTTTGAAAACTGTAAAACCCTGATAATCTCATTAAAGTGCAATTTTTTTGTTGGAAAAACTTGGGAGTTGCCTGTTTGACACATGCCAATCACTAAAAAATTGCTGCAGACAACGCACACACACACACAGAGGTGCTATCCACGTCTTGATGGGTCAGAGCTGCTCTGGCTGCACAAGTAAAACCTACACAGTATTCAAAAGGCTGATTGGCAGCGATGGCAGATAGAGAAGAGGGTGAATATGAAAAGGCCAAGAAACATCACAGAGGGGAGAAAAGGCCTCTAACTCCCTTACGCTGGTTACAAGGACAACAGTCTTTGTTTATAGAGAAGCCATCTGTTTGATGATATATAGATTCTGGCTGTAATGAAAGACTGTGTGGTGGTGTTGCTGCTTCCCTGGTGTCCCTGCTGTGTTTAAAGGGGTGACGTGAGTTACGTCCAGTTCACGCTGATAATACACACTGAGATGTTGTGTTGTCTCAGCTCAGCGAACGCCACTGGGAACACACCTGGTGTCACGTTGCACGTGTTTACTGTGTAGGTGTCTGTACGTGCAAAAAGCTTCATAGTATTTTGTAAATCAGTTGATCCTGCACATCCATTATGTGCTTTGAGAAACATGGAGCATGTTCTGTATAGCAGCACACAACATATCCTCTGTTTAATCAGCCACTCACATACACAACGCGCAGGCCAAATTGCCTTGTACGCTTGAGCAGCTACTGTTCACATTTATACTGATTAATTTCCTCTCTTGATCTTTTGGGTCTTTTTTCTTCCCTTTTTTCCAGTTTTTTTTTATATAGTGTTTCTTTTTTTATCTGCACCCTCACTGGAACACTTCCTTTGCTTCCTCCGTGAGCTGATATATAGCATCTTAATGCTCTTTTGGTGCCTCCCAGCTTGTGCGCCTAATAACCAGCTGAACCCAACAGACAATCTGACGCTCTTCGCTCATAAAACGCTGGGATTAGTCTTCAAAGCTTAGTGGCTAAGCACACAGAGAAAGTTCATTAGTTTGCAATGCCCTTCTTTATGAAATTTAGCAATGTAGTACTCTGAATTAACCAATAAAATTCACACCATTTCAGCCTGTCTGCAAGACGTCTCGAAAGCAATGGGTTTGCTCAGAAGTCGACCAAAACACTCTTGGATGCCGCCCCATTCCTAATGCTAACCCTTTTAATATTTAACCAGGATCCAATACAGGAGTAATTATTTTTCCAAACAAATTACGCCTCAGGCCAAAACCACCGCAATCTGATACACCACAGCGATACATTCCCCGTCACAAGGCGCTATTAGTCATTTTAAATTATTTATCAAGCTCGGGTGAAATAGGATTTTCTTGAGACCCATTTTATGACAAGAATAGAGCTTCAAAAGAATCTAGAGCAGCTTTTATATTCCAAAAAAGCTATTTTTATGAGAAGCTCCTCTGGCTCACCTTCAGGAACCCCTGGGGACATCCACATGTGACACAAGGTCAAAAAAAGAATTAAAGTGCTGACGTCAGTTATGCCAAAAGTTTGCTAACAGATGGCTACATCAAATCTTTGTTTTCCTGAGAGTCGAGCATTGAACGTCCGATAAACGATAGAAAATTCCTGTTAACAATCACTGTGTTAAATGCATTCAGAACTAAAGCAGGGAAACTTTTCCACGTCACCCATCAAACCTAAATGCTTGTTATTCAGAGTGTTATAAAAGCGATAAAAGTGCAGTGTTAATAATCAGACTCTAAAAGTCACATAGCATGTTGCTTTATGACTTTATGAGCGGTGCTGAAAATAGCCTGTGTGGTAAGAACAGAGCCTCGTTTAATTCTGCCATCTGCAATGAAACAGAGCAACGTTTTTATAGAGCGACAACTGTCACCATGAAGATGAGCTGTGGTCGAACATGTTCTTTCAAACCAGTAAAAACAGGAGGGAGACGCGGGACGTAAAAGCAAGGAGATAAATTTGTTAAAACGGTAGTTTCGAGAAAATCAAATTACTGTGTTTGTCCAGGGACGATACTAAATACAAACTGATATGGAGATGGTGGGGTGGGGCTAATCAAAGCCTCATTTTCCCTCCATACAGGGGCCCCAGCTGGCTCGACGAGTAATGTAGAACTCTGCCCATTTGCCTGCCAGAAAATTAGCCAAACTATTTACCCTCATATATGCACATTAGCGAATTCCTGCAATTGAGAAAACAAATGTGTCTGTTTTGTTCTGTAGAAAACTTTATGGGAGCCTGCATGGGCCTCTGCACACCAGGCATTCTCTGTCATGGGGCAATCAGTCCACACACACACACAGCCAACTGCTGGTCCCCACTGACCACCCCCCAGTACTCCCAGTCTTCTCCCCAGCTGGACAGCTATTGCTTGTATCACTCTCTCAGTGTGTGTTGTTGAAATTCTCCCTTTTCGACTCTCTTCACAACACTCTGTAATTAGACCACTTTGAATTTCATCACATGGCCTGCCTTAAATTAGGAAATTCAAGGTCCCAAAATGAACATTTCGCTTTTTTTCCTCTCTTTGACAAGTCTCACTGCCCTTGCTGCATATTTTCCATCGTGGTGTTAGCTTTTAAATATTCATGCAAGTGGATGGAAGAGGCGAGGGGGGTGGGGGTGAAGGAGAGGAAGGCAAGGGGGGGTGGCAGAGAAGAGAAAGGGAAGGAGAGTGGGAAGGAGCCAAGACACCATGCGGTGGTGGGGGCTGCTCCCTTACTGGAGTTCCCTGTGGAGGGATAGTGGGCATACAGGAATGGCGGAGGGAGGGGATCAGCAGGAGGCCTCATGATTTATTTAGACCCGGGGGCACCTGTGCCAGTCAGACGCTGATGGCAGCTATCACCCTGCCAACCCGCTGGTGCTTGAATCGGGGAAATTAAAAAAAAGGCAGACAAATCTGTGGCAAAGAGGAAAACTACTATAGGACTGCTGCTGTGAGAAATTTCACCTGTCCTGTTAATGATTTTCAGGCTCAAATGAGAAGAAAAATCTATTGTTCGGCAGACAAAATCATACAAGCCCGGCGATTTTAATGGGCCCCCACTTCATAATTTTAACAGCAACGCTACGCACACGTGTAAGGTTGAATAAGTTGCCACTTGTGCGGTGCCATCATTTGCTAAACAGCCCAAAAGCTTTGTTGAGGAAAAATCCTGTGTTTCAAATAAGCCAATCAATATAGAGCAGCAAGATTGCAGCCTTAGTGAGTCTGAGTGGGCGGCTTGCTGTGTTTTATCAAGGCAGCTTAATTTCCGTCAGCTTAATATCCTGGGAAATGTATGGAAATTGAACTGTGAGGGAGAACAAAGACAAGAAGCCAGGATAAAACGATGTGGAGAAACTTAGAGAGCACCGTCTTATCATAGAAACACTCGGTCCCACACTAGGTGTGTTCACACACACACACACACACACACACACACACACACACACACACACACACACACACACACACACACACACACATCCATCATCAAATGCCTCTTCAACAGTTAAATATTTCCCATGTATTATTTGCAAGGCTGACTGTCAGTTTCAGACTGCTGTATATGTTCCAATCCATATGCTTGACTACTGGTAGTTAATTAGCTTAGCTGCTACATGTCTCCTGCTTCCTGACTGCTCTGTGGAGACACATGGAAGAGCTGCCCAGAGGCAAATTATAAATGAGAAGCAGGTTATTAGGATTCTGTCATGCATACTAAGGTGTTATGACTGTCATAAAAAGCACCATGGTGAATACACAGGCCAGTAGTCCTGATAATAACTAATGACTTCAGCATTCACAGTCAACAACAAAAGGTTGGCCTTGGCCCTTACTGGTCACAAGCTCCACACATGAAGCTAAAAATACATCAACTCGAAAGTCAGCAAAAAGAAGTACCGGTGTTCAACAGCCACTCAGTCAGGCTGAAGCTAATGAAAGTCATTTGCATTAGTAATAATCTGCCACTGCTTGGGGTAAGCGTGCACTGTTCCAGGCATTGGCAAGGAATGCAAAACAACAGCCCTCTGCAACCTGGCCCTCCACCTTCCTCCGTCCCTCAACCCTCTTCTACCTTACTTTTACTTTATTACAATCTTCCCATAAGCAACACCAGCGCTACAAACAGCAACGCCACTACTAAGCTAATGTGCCTTTCCCCCTTTTTCCAATGTGTCTTTTCCTCCGTAGCAACCCGATCCTGCCATTTACCTAGTTTTCTCTCCCTCCCTGGCACATACACACGTACACTTTAACACACGCTTCATAGAACAGTAACTAATAGCAACCTCATTCATTAAAACACCCCTTGATGTTTCGCACGGAGGCAGGGTAAATGTGCTGGAACGCCTGTCCTGTCTGTCTGATTGTGTGACGCTAAAAACAGATAGAGAGATAGACAGACAGGTGGAGCAGAGACTCATCTTAAACTCAGCAGAGACTGCACCACCCGTGATGGAGACGGATCTATATTTAATGAGTTATTAACATCAAGACGTAAACACGGTGGAGTCGTGGATACTACGAATTAGCCGTACCTAGCTTTACTGCCAACATGAATACAGAAAACACAGAGAGTTACATAATATTAATAGTCAAGTTTCCATTTGGGAAGCATTAAGATCTCTTCTGCCAGAAGCCTTTAGCCTCAAACTGATAACACTGAGAGTACACAGACCCTGGCCACTTCAGATCACTGGTCGCATCAACAAGCCCATTCCTCTTTCTCAGACACTCTTAACTCACTTTCCTTTCACTCACAGTGTCTAATAAGCTAACTCCTCAGGCCTCTGTACCTCTGCACTGTATATTAAGTCTCTGATCCTTAGTCTATGGTGTTCATTTGTCATGTGTAAGTATGACTTCTATAATGTGTTCAATTTAAATAACAGGTGCAAGCTGGGAGGTTCTGACATGCGTGCAGCGTGTGCAATGCAGCTTCAGGCTTCTGGGTTGTTAATATTAAGATTTTTAATTACTAGAGGAAATGACTCGGTCTCCGTCTCTGCACCCCTGTCTTGTGGCACTTGAACAAATCGGTGTAACACATCCACTGTGTAGAGAGAGAGCCTTTGTGTGTGTGTGTGTGTGTCTGTGAATGCATTCAAGTGTTACACTATTTTGTTAAATGCAAAAATGAGCATAAGGATGAAAAAGGAAAGAAATGAAAAGGAAGCTGGAGAAAGATTTCTCGCCTCCACCCACCTAACCGCTCACTGCATGCTCCTCTAAGTGTTCAGTATGTCTAAACAATCTACGGAGAGAAGTCACATGAAATGTAACCAAGTCTCAGACACATATCAATTTGTTAATTGTTGTGGTACATGTATGAAAACAGATGCTTTGGGTTTTACTTACTCAGGTTTTCAAATGATCTCTGTGGGTTTGCACCTTCCAACCACGTGCACAATTCTGTTTGAGGAGCATTAGACTATGAAAAGTGGTCTTTGGAACTACTTTCTACCAAATATTTGGAGCACTATCTGAACTAACAGCATAGAACGTACAGCATTCAAATTTCTATTTATTTTTACTGTAAAACTGATGGAATAAGTGATTTTTTAGCAGGTTTTAAGTCATATACCAAAACGTATGTATAAAGAAAATCTAGAAATGTAAAACACGGCTATTATTTGCATGATTTGATCTTAAAATATTACAAATAGGAAGCCAAATAGCAGCTTCAGTTCTTGCAGAATCTGTTGGTAAAAGAAAATATTTTTAGTTTCTAGTCTACGTGCGAGTTCTGTTACATAGTCACACTTGAGTTTATCTGCATTCCTAAACAATGGCAAAGTCATCGGATGTGAGTCTGCGATGGAGATCAAGCAGGATAAGAACTTGTGTCTCCACCAATCCCTGCCCCTGTGCGCACCTCCCTTTCTCTACCAGCAGTCATCACGAGGTCTGCTGCTAGCAGCTGAACTGCCTCAGGAAACTTTACATAAACTTTAATAATGTCTTGCTGCATTCCACCCATCTCATGGCCTTAATCCGAAGAGATAAACAGGGCAAAAATGCCCAGCTGGGACAACACAATAATCCCTTTATCTGACACAGGGTAAGCTTGACTAGCCAGATTACCTGTTACATCATTAGCTACAGGAAACAGGGGAGAGGAGGAAGAAGAAGAAGAAATTAGGATAACCAGCAATAGGTCAGCATCTCTGCTGGGGACAGGAAGAGACTGAACAGGGTGATCCGAAGGGCCAGCTCTGTTCTAGGATGCCCTCTGGACCCAGTGGAGGTGGTGAGTGACAGGAGAATGGCGGCTAAGCTGTCATCCCTGTTGGACAACGTCTTCCACCCCATGCAGCAGACTGTGACAGCACTGAGCAGCTCCTTCAGTGGGAGACTGCGGCACCCACGGTGTGGGACGGAGAGATTTCGCAGGTCTTTCCTCCCCACTGCTGTCAGACTCCACAACAAAGACTTTAACTGAACAAACACACACATCCACACATGTGCAATAACACTAAGTGCAATAATCCTTTCTGGCATCGTTGTATTTTTACTCAGTTGTATATAGCATTCGTATTCTATTTTTATCTTATTGTATATTTTTATTCTATTTTATTCTACTGTATATAGTATATTATTTTATTCTATTCTGTACAGCTGTGTACTGTATTTATTCTTATTGTATTCTAATTTTTGCGTCATAACTTTTGCACTGTCCACTTCCTGCTGTGACAAAACAAATTTCCCACGTGTGGGACTAATAAAGGTTATCTTATCTTATCTTAGGTCACGCAGTGATGTAATCAAGACGAAAAGACCACAGAATCCTTAAGAAAAGGACAGAAAGACTGTGCTGTTTCATAATATACATAATAGTAAAAGTATAGGAGTCCTGCAGATGGGCCTCTTTGACGAGGATAGATGAGCTTGGTGACATGACCCTGTATTTGCTAAGCACTGAAGCAAATGCAGTTGAAACTCTAGGAACCCTGAGAGCTGTTCTTGTTTACTTTGAATACTGGTATTTTATTTGCATAACTCAACCTTGTGGAAAATCCATAACTCATTGCAAGGCTGTTAAAGCACATGTAACGTCAACAGCAAACAATATCGGTGACGTCCAAAACACAAACAGCTGCATGTGAGGTTTATGAAATTAGCAGACGGAAGCAGATATCAGCGAGTTTGGAAGTCTGTAATGTCCGAACGGGGCTTAAGAATGTTTTACAGTCTTATTCATATACAAAGAATGAAAATGAGACAAATAAGAAAAACAAATACACGTTTTATTGAAATCAAAGAATACAACACAGGGATGCGGTTACTATTGTGTGATACTGAGCCAGCTTTCTGGAGCCGTGCAAGCACACCTGTGTGTAATCTCCACCCTTTAAAGGTGCAGGCAACAGAAACGGCCTTGCTATCTCCTCATCAAAGATGGTTTGATGTTCGCCACTGAGCTTTTGAACTCACTCTGAACTCTACCCGCAGCCAAAGTTTGTTTGTGGTCCAAAATGCATACAATGTTAAAACACCCCTAGTGTTCATTTCCCATGAGCTCATTTTTTGAATTAGACGGAAAGGCTTGCCTGATTTCACACAATCAGTTCTGGTAAAGCACACGTATTATTAAAACAGTCATTACGAAGTACAGAGATCCCTGTGACACCTTATTCCCTCCCAGAGCTTTACACCAGGGTCACCAAGTACCCGCTCAAGGCGTTTGACGGATTCTCTGATCAACATGAGACTTTCTTTCCCCTTTTCTGCTGCTAAGAGTGCACGAAGGGATGATCTCTTCACTCACCTGCACTCTTTACACCCAAGAAAACAAACAGGAGCATTTTATAACCTCCTTGTTGACCTACAGCAAGGAGCAACAACAGGCTAACAGCGGTGTTTACTTCAGGATGAGCTACTTAAACCGATATAGCAGCACTCCCTTGCTGACATGAGCAACACAATTCCCACGTAGGGATCTTAATGTAATATATGCTGCTTTAAAGTCAGTTAAGCAGAAAGAATAACAACAAAAACTATCGGTCATTTAAAATAATAGACTTGTCAAATGTGCCAAAATGATTTAATGCTGTAGATACACAAAGTCTGAATCCCATGTCTGTTCATTTGCTCTGTTGTAACCTTTGCCATCTTTCAACAGGAAACAATGATCTTCTCTGTAACACATTTAAAAACCCAGCGATAAACTGTAAAGATAACAAAAGCAAGCTCTTCTATCAACAGAATCCACTCAGTGGAGACCACAAACTTCTCCCAACAGAATCTGCACTATGCACAGTTGTAAAGCTACCACCTGTGTGTGAGATCTCTGTGTGGGTCTGCGTGGTACCGTAGCTGACACACACACCTGTTCGTCTTCCTGAGGCCTAAACAAAGCTCCTCTATGTACAGACAAGAAGACGATTTGACTCCACGCACACTTCAGGCTCTGCTAAAACCCAATCACACTATTTACTATGGGTAAAAATGATTTTTTCAAAAGTACTGAGAGAAGAAAGAAATGCTGCCCAGAGAGAGTCATCTGGTTCTAATGCAGGGCCCACTGGTGTGGATTACAAGCACATATTACAGGAGAACTCCAGCTGACCCTCGTCTCTATCCTGGGGGAAATGGAAGCCAGCTACGGTGATGGGGGGGTAAGGGTCTGGGCAGTAGAAGGGTGAATTGAAACTTGGGGATAGATTGCTACCTCACATGATTGTGGTCCGTCTTTCAAATTCTCTCTGTGAAAAACAAACAAACAAACAAACAAAACAAAAAAAGGAAAACCACGAAATTCTCAATGGCACCAAACAGTGAAATGGCTTTAGATATGCTCTGTGGTTTCTTATGTCTTTACTAGAGTCTCAGCAGGTCTTCTCTATTCATCAAAGTAACACTAAAGCATGGTTGGTGTTGTTTTGTCCTGCCCCCACTCTTTTTTGATTTTTGTTTTTTCTTCTCAGTAAGCCTTTGAGTTTTATTACCCTGTCTTCTGTCGGAGAAATTTAACTAGGGGGGTAAATAAGTACAAGAAAAATAATGGTACAAAGAGAAATCTTCAGGGGAAACTCAGAGGGTAACAACAGATTTGGATGTTTGGCCCAATAAAGAACAATCTTGAACAAACAGAAAGAAGCACGTTGTATCTGCAGTCATACATATAATAGCTAACTAGCCCGATCTCTTACCTGTAGTATCTGGACTGTAGATAAGTGGAGCAGACCGCTTTGGACACATGGCTGGCTGAGCCAAAGTCGATGACTTTGACCCTGTAGGGCTGTCGAGATGGGTCCACCAGCATGATGTTCTCTGGCTTCAAATCAGCATGTATCAGTCCTAGGCTCTTCAGTTTCATTAGCGCTGTGGCCACTTGCTGCAGCACCGGTCTGATGTATTTGAGAGGCAGAGGGCTGAACTTGTTCTGCTTGAGGAAGTCGTACAGGTTCTGCTCCAACATCTCAAATACCAGGCACGTGTGGTTCTTGTGCTGGAAGCACTCGTAGGCCCTCACAAAGTTGTAGTCATCTGCGCTCTCCGTGCTGAGACGTGCCAGGATGCTGACCTCGATCTGACCCTGCCGTGCATACGATGGGTGGTTTTTTAAGATCTTGATTGCCACTATCTCGTTTGTGCCCCTCTTCCAGCATTTGACCACCTGCCCGAAGGTTCCTCGTCCCAAGAACTCCAAGACTTCGTAGGTGTTGGTCATGGAGCAGAGCACCTCATGCTGCACCAGCTGGTAGTCTCCCTCGTTGTTGGAGCCGCTGTTCTTGGATGTTGCTGTGGAGGTGGCTGTGGCCACCGTAGCCACCGTGGCTCCGCTGGCTGCTCCGTTCTGGATCATCGGTGGGCCGTGCTCCTCAATGATCTGCACGCTGCTGTTGTTGTCAAGCTCTTCGCTCTTGCGTTTAAGCCCACATCGCTGATAGGTGTCTAGGAGACTGACTGTGCTGCGGCGCGTCAGGTTGTGAACACCAACCCCACCACCCACACCACTGCCACCTCCGCCACTTCCACTACCGCTACTGTTGCTGCTGCTGCCTCCACCCCCGCCACCCAGCAGAGACCCCACGGCCCCCGAAGTGCTGCTGGCTGAGGCGACCACAATGTGGCCCGCGGTGGCTGGGAAGACGAGAGCCTGCTCGTAGGGCAGGGTGGAGCTGGCGACCTGCAGGGAGCTGTTGATGCCTAGGGGGCCGCTGGTGGCCGACACGTTCTTGCTGCTGTTGTGGCTGTAGGCTTTGCTGTGTGTGCCGTACCCTGTCATATCCCAGTTACAACTTTGCTCCACCTTCAGTTTCTTCACGCTAAAGAAGGCACTTGACTGGAGAGTGTGAGGGGAGAACACTTGCACTTGCGAGGCCATACCTGTGACAAGAGAGGAACGGAGGGGGAGGAGCAAGAAAGACAGGAGGGGGATGAAAGTGAGAGGTTAGGAATATGAGAGTGCCTGCAACACGAGTGGTAGCAAGAAGCTTTAAATAAAGATAGCTTGGGTCAGAGCAGGTCATTAAAACACCAAGCATACATATATGCTGATACATCGTCATGCAAACCCACTGCACTTTTCAACATCACGGTAAATGAACGCTTATAAAATAATCATCCATTATAATAAATGGATCCACAGATTTAAACCCACTGATGAAAAGACTTATTAACCATTAAAATGTCATCAAGCATTTGTCGCTTCGGCATCAAGTTGTTTCTCAGAAGTGCTGTTATCTAACACTTGGTAGTAAAACATCCGAGCCTAGATCATTAAATCTGAAGCCAAATTGTTTTTGAATGCAATGCGCAGTAATGGAGGGTTTCTTTTAAATATATTTGTTATATAACATAAAAATGCCAAAAGGTTTAGCCAAAAGATAAGAAGATTTAGACTGAGCAGTGCTTATGCAAACCACTGGTTCATGCAAAGGAAATGCCATTTCCCCACTGTTCCCATCTGCGGCAAAGTAAATAGGCTCAGTGAATAGTAAAAGAATACCCTTTTCATCGGACACTCCACAGAGACAGAGGAGCCGTATGAAATCATATATAAAAGTAGGAGCACAATAAGTGTAAGTGAATGATTGCAATTTCCTTCCCCACCACTCAGCCCAGCCCTGCCACTTACTGGTACACAATTACTCACTTTGGGGAAGGTAGTGGAAGAAATTTTGCTCAAGTAACTATGAAAACAGGAGCGAGAGGGACTCAACTCCCTCTCAACCACAGATCCTGAAGACAACAAAACAAAAGCAAAACTGCAGCGAGGCTGTGCTCTGAACTCCTGGGAACAAGCTGCCTCAGAATAAGCAAAAGCTTCTCCAAGCAAACAACTGCCCAAAAATAGTTCCTTTCTTTATCTCTTTTTGCAAACAGGCTTGTTTGTAGCATCAAAATGATTATTACAGCACGAGATTATATGAGACTTGTACTAATGATATGTTTAAATAGTTTCCAGTAAACCCAAAATTAGTTTACTGCTAACAAACTAAGAGCTTCCACCTGGCCTTGCCAACGCCCACACACACACACACGCGCGCGCGCGCATGCACAATTAGGCCACTGCTGATCAACTGATGCACGATTCCAAGATTATTACCGCCACAACATGCACACAACACTAGCAACCCTTAAACGTTGTTTACTGCTGGAAAAATTGCTGCTTTGTGTGTTTAATAGACATCTTGGAAGCTGGAAAGTTTTGCTGTGTTCAAAGATAATTAAAGGACCACACTCCCCCCGAAACGGGATGACTTCTATAATTGTGGACTATGTTGTGTGGACAGAAAGCATTGAGGAGAGGACATGACTGGTCACTTTGTCATTATTAGCTCCTTTCAGTGATGATGATTAATTCAGTAGGATGCTGGCAGCCCTCCACTATACTTTGCTTCATTTGTTTATTTTAACTCTCATGACCTCTCTTCCTCCTGCTTTTGTGGGGTTTTTTGGGTTTTTTTAGGTTCTCCTCTGCCCTTGCTTGGACGTACTATTTATCTCTTTGTTCATCTGGTCTTAGCCCTAATGCGGCAGGATTGAAGGCAGAGTGCACATTACAGTGCTCGCTGTAAGCTTGGCAAGTGTTGCACAGTAGCAGATAGCACCTCCGTGTAGCAGTTATTTAGAGGCTTAGCCATGTTATCAGCACATATGTTGTCTGAAAAATCATTAATGTGTAGAGTTTTTTTGTAGCTTAAGTGGTCACACCTGGTAAGTTCAGGTCCAGACTCGCAGGTAATGAAGAACGTCCGCTTGGCTATTAGGGGCAAGGCTCTCTGCTAATCACATAAGCCCTGAAGGCCAGATGTCACTCCTTGGATTACCAATTCCTGTGTCTGGACTTTACGCTAAAAATAATTTGAATGATGCATTGCGTCACAGAGCAGTGTCAACAGTGTGTGACTGAGAGCCTGAGAGGATAATCACAGGCACAGACTGACGGACAGACTGACAGAGATGGATGGACGGGCACAGAGCCAGCCTGTTTCTCGTATGGAAAATTCCAACATTACATATCTGCCAGCGTGATTGTGGATAGTTCAAGGTTTTACAAGGCCAGATTGGGCTTGCTGCTCTTGCATTCGTATCACACGAATTCTTCCTGAACCGTGATCTTAGTCACTCATTGACTCCCTGTCAGTTTGAACCCTGTGGTCAAAGAGTTCAGTTAACATTGTCGACACAGTGCAACGAACTGAAGGCCAAGCCTGTTTGTCTAAATTGGGGAAGGGCTCTGAAAAATAGCCAACAAAAATCTTTAGAAATGTACAGGAAACTCTTGAAATTCAGCTTTGTCTGTCGAGATATTCGGCACAGCTAAAGCTAAAAGTAACAACAGTTTAAGAGCCTTGTGCAGAAAACAGATAAGTAATTAAATGAACTAAACATAAAAGGTCAAATGGCTGGAATGTTATCTCATGACAACATACGCAGGAAACAATGTGACCAATTATACTTCATTTCCAAGGCAGCACCAGTCCTCATGAATCAGTCTTCACCTTGAATGAAGTTTAAAAGTATTTATGATTCAGAATCTGAACAGCCTCTGTCAAAAGACTTTCCCTTCAAATGGTCCTCTTGAACTTTAGCTAAATTTGTGAACTCTGTGCCAAGCAAAGAACAGCAAAGGTCCATTGTTGTACATTTACAATGCTGGAATGCCTTCAGTAGCCAAGGCTGTCCATTTAACATACCTAAAGGAACTCTGTGTGTCCCGCACACTGCAATTAAGCATACCACAGAGGCATTTTCCCTTGTTTAGAGGCAGCATGTTGAAATGGTAATAGTCAATGTTTTCAGAGAGATTACTTCTCTGTCAGGGGTTTGTTAATCTTCTTTTTGGGAGTATCAGGGTCGTTCTGCATGCCATGTGAGGGTGAGAGATGGACTGAAAGGGAGGGGAGAAGAATAGAGCGTGGAGAGCTGGGGCCATGAGTGGCCCTCACATTCTAGCCTGTGACCTGCTTCTGTTTGCTGCCTTTTATTAAACCTGTCATTTATACTCTTTTGACAACTTGGCAGAGTTAAACACCAACAAACCAACCAAATAGTCTTTTGTAATTACGAACAGTCTTATAAAACTCGATTACTGCTCAGCTCACCCATGGTTATTCTCAAATATCTATGCTTTTATAGAAATCCTCATTTAAAATGGCTTAATGTAATGTAAATGTAATCTTTTTGCAGTTTGCAGGAAAAACGAATGAAAAATAATTCTAAGAAATTTAAATATTTATCATTCACTAGAGTTCCTGTTCCGTGCTCTCTCTGTACCCAAAGGACCGAGCAGAGCGAGACACAGTACCAGGACACCAACAATCACCTGGGAGACAGAAACAGGAGTCAGGTCTGTCTGGTTGATGTCTCCTGGCCTGGTTATATTTGGACTACTTCCTGAGGCCTAATGGCTACTGACACCAAAAGAGACACTCTGGTGACCCTGTTGCTTTACTGGACATCTCTTTGTCTGCGGACTGGAGGGTGTTGGGTGGTAGGCCAAGTCGCTGTCTAAAGAAGTGACTTCTGCCCGTCTAGACAAAGCATTATCTCATTCTTAGCTGCGTGTTTGCATGATTGTGCTCCTCCTCATACCATTTTTTAGATAGAAGACAAAATAAAACATTCAGTGTTATTCTGGTGCCCAGAAGAGCTGCTCTTGTCAAAGACTCTATACTGTGTCTATACTATTTACAAAAATGGACCTGTCCAACAAATTGAAAAACCTGCTGTAGCTCCAGTGACTTTGTGGCCAAATGCAACAGTGAACACGCCACTGCAGAGGAAAATCGTGTCCATGCAGAGGTTTTTAGCCTGTGTTCCTGCCTCCTGCCTGAGTTCTGTCCTCTGTGGGAGAGCTGGAGCTTGACTCTGCATGGTCTCTCTCCCTTTCTGTTTTCCCCCCTCTCTCTCTCTCTCTCTCTCTCTCGAGGCCACTATTGACCATCCTGTCTGCTTTTTTAGCTCTCTCATCTCTGCTTATTTATAGAATAATGCATCAGAAAAGCTTGTGGGGAGTTGCTGTCATGCAGGCTGCTGCTCCATCAGGCTTTGCGCTCTTTCTGACTACAATATTTGACCAGTTGGAAGCGCCTCATCACGTCTTTTCACTCTCTTACAAACACACAAAAGAGTACAATCTAGCATATGGGCAGACCGAAAGGCAAATATGAATACTGTTTCACAGATAAACACAGCACTTTTTAAACTGAAAATCAACAACATGCCAGCTGTAAATGTGACACTCCCTCAACTCTCCCCTTCCTGGAAGCAAACAGCCAAAGATACAACATGTTGTGTTAGCTGCGAGATAACATGTTCACTCAGCGCTTGTTAAAATGCACATGCGTAGATACATAAACATGAACACACACATGTGTCCACACGTGAGTGCGTGCAGGAGCACAGATACAAAGGAGTGCATATGGCTCCACATATTTCAAAGCAACTGATGAAAAACAACAATCTGAATTTATTACCTTTCTTAGCGCCTACCTAAGCTACGACACTTTGAGTATTCGAAGTTCAAATGTTAACACTTTTGTTGTAAAAGTCAAAAACCTACTACCCCAGGACAACTGTGGGCAGATAAGGAAGCAGTTATCCATGTTGTAAATGTGGTCATAAAACGGCTGGTGCGAGAAAAAACATTTATACTGCTAGGTCAGCCTAACCAGCTGCTGAACAGGGTGGAGGAGAGGAAGAGGAGATGAGGAGGAGAAGCACGAGTGGGAGGAAGAGGAGGGTGACAGAGTGGGTTTGCTTGAGCTTATTAATCGAATCACGAATGTGTGCACTAAACTTCCTTCGCACCAAAAGAAAGAAAGAAAGAGTTTGGTGCAGGGAGGGGAGCTAAAAATTTACCCAACCGTGAACCAATGGCACCTGTTAACACAAGGCTTGACTACACTGCCAGTGACATCCACTGTATGCCTCAAGCTGTGCTGCTTTGACTACAGCTCCAACACAGCGCAGGCAGGGCCACGCAGAGCCGAGCGCACGATAAGCAGCCGCTCTCCACAATGCTTATCATTTAAACACAGTAAGAAACAACCCGCTAAACCGTACTTCCTCTTATGTGATTAGGCTTCACAATGACACAATGTAATATAATGAGATCAACATACGAGAACTACAGGCCAAACCAGTAACCAAACATAGCAAACAATGGGGGAGGACATACAGATGAGTGTAATATGGGAGAAAGCACTGTACAATGGCAAATTGATTTGAGAGCAGCCAGAGCACTATGGATTATTTTCTGCAAACTGCTCTGGTATCCAGGAGCTCTTTGTTGTGAAAGTGAATGGCGGCCTTTTTGCCGGTCTTGCAGCGCACCTCAACCTGCCCTTTTAAAAGGTTGCCACTTAATTTAAGCAGACAGAAGATATGTAAACGCAAAATGTAGTTAAATGATGGTGCGACGCACATGTCCGTATGCAAAAATGCTCAAAGCCAGGTTCCTGTTGAGTGCAAATCAACATTTTAGTCATTATTCAAAGTAATGCTCGTAGCACAAAAGACTAAAGCAACAATTCACAGATGCAAATCTCGATTTCATTTCTAAAGCCTCGAATTATAATAACAGATTTCTTCTTTTTTAATTGTTTCAATGCTCTTGACGCAAGATATATTTTGAGCAGGAATTCTTATAAGTTCATCTGAGCCATAACCATAACAACCAAAGTGTTTACTCTTTTTTATATTGTACAGTAAATACTATTTGCTGTTGGTAAAACAAAGGAACTAAGAGTATAATAGAAAGATATTTTTGAAACGATGGTCCTCCCTGCCCTGTCCCATGGAACAGGCTACCGCACACTGGTTTCGTATATGTTTAGGACATTTGTGTAACTTTACGATTAACTGGTCGCTCTGTGGATTTCTGCTAAAGGCATCTTAGCTAAGCAGCAACAAGTGTCATGAAAACACCACCCCAAAATACACTTGCACACACACTCAGGGGAATTAATTTGTTGCACACATTGAAAACCCAGCGGTGAACCCCACTAAAGGAGGAACCAGTTGAACCTGAACATGCACCTGGGGACCAATCAGGCAAAGGCAGAGCCATCACTTCCCGTATTTCCAAAACACAGCTGTATTCAAACTTGCAAACGGATGGCTTAAAAAAGAAATCTGGATATCTGACACCTTATTTCTCATCGAGTAAAAGGAAAATAAAGAAGAGCCACTTTGTCTCATAACGATAAGTGATGATGGTGGCACGTGAATCCCACTTTTTACTGGTTCAAATACAGTAGACACAGGAAGAAACGGGCAATTTCGTCTATCACAAATCAGTGCTCTTTATAACCCCTACATGTAGATGGATCCTGTTCCTGGTATTACCTTCCTATCACAGAGAGGCTGGAGATGGTGCACATGCTTCCCCCGGCAACGAGATTGTGTGATATTTCAGGGGTGTGTGTGAATCTGGTGCTCAGGGCCTATTAAGGCTACAGATCAGACTAATTTTGGCTACATGCCTTTAAGATGCCTCAACATGTACTTGTGCCTCATACAGCAGGTGACTCATCAATATGCATGCTTAATAAAGTGTTTTAATCTCTTAATCTCTCTTCATCTTCTTTTCAAAACATTATTCCTGGTGTCGTTTCTCTTATTCTGTCTGTCAGTTCTTTGACAAAGTGAGGCCCAGCGCTCGATATATTCAAACAGCTTTTAAAAGATTATAGCGCACACGCAGACATGTGCTCTCATACCAATTTAGCAAGGCATATGTGTCCTTAATCCAAATGACAGTGTGTCGTAAACATGGCTGGTTGAGTCCTTCTGGCCACAGAGCTGAGGTAATAAATATCGCTAGCCAAGTCAGCCCACTGCGTCTGATTCAGTGTGAAAATCATGGCTTTAGCTGGTTATATTTACAGTGTCCTCAGAGTCTCAAATAGCAGCCAAACCCAGACAGGAAATGACTATTCTGACCATCAGTTTAACAACGTGCATAGGAAACACATATTTGAATTGGCGTGCATAAATGGTGACACCTTCAAAAGGAAAATCAGAGTTCTGTTTTGCTATTACAACAAACTCTGTTAAATAAAGCACATGGCATTCGGCGCTGCAACAGTTTGCCAGACTGGGTCTGATCTGTGCATCTATGTAAGATTTCTAAACTCAGTTTTGTGTAGCTGAGAAGAATTTTAACAGATGGAAAAGAGAGGTTGTGGGAAGTTAGTAAATAATGATTAATCAGTGTAAGATGCTTCACAATGAGAAAGAAGTGCCTGGTGTTTTGATCCAGACTTAAAAGAACTGGAGGAAGTTCATGCCATTGAGATGGACAACACTTCTTTACATCTTTCAATTTAAATGTCTGTGAATGGCAAACTCACACTCTGTCTATGTTTCACTGGGGCTTAATGAGGTAGAAATAACTGGCCTGGACTGGACGGTTGTGGAGCAGGGGGGGAAATAGAGCAGGTCCTCATAGCTAAAGGTCAACTTTTGGCCTTTTTTCTGGGCCAGCTTCTCTAAAAATGCTGGAATAGCGCAAACAAGTTGGTGTGTGTATTAGCAGCTGCTGTGCTCTGTCAGGGGAGCTGTGGAGGCAGACGCATCACTGGACTACACTGATCTCAGATGTAGGTTGCAGATTAAATGAGACAAAGGGTAAAATCTGCGACCTCCACCGACACCTCCTCCAAACTCCCTCACTCAGAAACCACCCACGCAAAGTAACCACCACCACCATCTCTGTCTCCCCCCCCCCACACCCATCCCGATCTCTCAGCCTCAGCTCCATTACCTCCCTCCTCACAATGCTCCCATACTTCTCCAGTCTACGTCACCCCCCATTTCAATGCCTTTTCCTTTCTCCATCTCTGTCTCTCAGACTGAATGCAGAGGTCAGTTCAAAGGGCTGCCAGGCAGAGCTGCTGGCTGGCCCTAATGTGCCTGAGGCTTTGAAGTGAGGAGTGAATCTAAAAGGTGTGTACCCTCTTTTATATACTGCGGCACAGCGATACAAACATGCACTGTGATTCCTGAACTCAGTTTATTCGTGTTTACCATGAACCAGTGTTAAAGCTTTTAATAAGCCTTGCGTAAATGCGAAACATAGAAGCTTTATTTGCAGAGCTTCTTCAGCCTTGCAGTCTATGCTACTGCTGTAAGTGTTCTGATATAAATATGATGGTTAAAAATATACTTTTTATAGATGTCAGAGAATCAAATAAAACCAAAATTAAAGAAAAAACATTACTTTAAGTTTTTATAAAGATCAGAAATATTACGATTTTTCAATAAAAAGCCTCCGGCTGCCATTAAATAACTTTAATCATTCACTTATGCTGCGTCTCAATGTTACTGAGCCTCTTCCGGCGCACAGGTACAGCAAAAATGGAGGCATATTTCTTACAGTTGGGACACTTAGCTATTTGTCGTGCCAGCTGCAGTGTTATTAGAGGAGCCGCTGGAATGTCTAATTGAATCAATGACTTTTTAACGTCTCTCGCTCTCCACATTATCCCTTAAAAGCTCATAAAGAGTTGATCTCCAGCCTTTAGCAACAACAAAGACGTCATTTCCCTACATATGTGAATATTAAATAGATTTCATCACTGAAAGGTTTCTATCAACACATGTCATCATTTTACCTCCTGCTTCTTTTGATGTTTGATCCTTCTTAGTTTACTATTTATTGAAAATGATTTTCCACAGGGAACACAGCTATCCTGAGAGAATCCCAATCTGAACAAAACTGAGAAAGAAAACTTGAAAGGAAGTGGTGCCTATCTATAACAATGGCCACCTTATTTTCATTTCCGGTTCTGGATAATATGAGGATGTGTCATCGTAGCTTTCGTAGTAACTGAATAATGACAAACATGCAGCAAGTATAGAAACAGAAAAATATGATAAGATTATAGTGACTGAGTAAGTGCTGAACGACTATATATAAGGATGAACATGGGAGCAAAAGATGAAAAGGCTAAAGCTGCTCATTTCCATGCCTGTTGACTCTTTTGACTACCCCAGTTCTTGTCTGTTGCTGTCTCCTTTCTCTGCTCTGTGCCTTTTGCCTCCTGGCTCTGGACAGAAATGGGCTCAAGCACTCGTCTGAGCTTTGAAGTCCTTTGGTTATCAGCCAAGCGTAGCGCTGTACCTGCAGCCATCTGTGAAGGGGCCGCCAGCAGCCGCCCATCGCTCCACTTCCCTTCCATGACTGAGAGGGGCCAGAGCCAGGAGTGGTGATGGGGCTGGCAGCGGCACTAAGTCCATGTTGGCTGACCGCACATGGAAGAGCCTATAGCTATGTCAAAGAATACAGGTGCGTATACTCGAGTGCCCCAATCTTACTATTTAATTCGGTACTTCTGTGCTCGTTTTAATATCTGTCTGTAAACAGTCCCCTCTCTCCCCTAGCCTCATCCGCCCACCGTGCCTCTTTCCCTCGGAAGAGGAGAAAAATGTAGAGGTTATGAAAGGCTTGATTAAAAACTGCAAACCATTTTTCACTCTGCGCTTCACATAATATGAAGAGACGGTTTGGATCTTTTGTTTAAATGAAGTGGCTGTGAGTGCGGTAGCTGTCCTCCCCATCCAGCTGTAGCTCCGTACATCATCTGTTGCCCTTACAACACATGCTTTGTAGAACTTTTTTGTTTCATCATGTGTGCATGTGCACTCTGAGTCAAGATGAATGGCCAGATGAGCTCGTGGTAAATACTGCCAGCACTGGCAGCTCTCTTCCAGAGAGTACAATGTCAGTTATACATGTGCGGGTGGGGTTGGGGTGTGTGCGCGTGTGTGGTGGGGGCATTATCACAAACAATACGATTACGACCTGCGACAGTGTGCACCAAAAACAAGGTGGTGGTTGGGTTCTGGGGGTTACTGATGGGATAATCAAATAATACAAACCAGGAGAGACCGAGCAAGGCGGGAGGCAGCGGGGGAGTCTGGGTGGGGGTTAGGGTTAGGAAGAACAAAAAAGCTACAGTAGCCAGACCTCTTCTCCAAAGCAGCCTCCAATTACACACATACAACGGGGCTTCCAATCTGGCCATCAGGCTGTTGCTGAAGTGTCACATGGGTACCATGTGTGCTGGCCAATGGCCTCTCGGCTTATCAACAAACAGAGCGGGATGGAAGGACAGATAAGAGATAGACGTGGGGGTGGGGCGGGGAAGCGCAGGGTGGGAACTGGAGGGGGTCGTGTGCGGATGATGAGAGATTGCAAAGTGAGCAATGAAATAAATAAAGTGCAGATCATTCTTATGCCGCACTGTGCAATATTTTTCACATACTGAAAAAGTATTAGACATGCTCAGCGTTTAAAGTGTTTTTCATGCTGTAAGAATCTCTTTGTAGTTACTATTTAATAGGCCCAAGTTAACAAAATGGCTTATTCACTCTGTGCTGTGTTGAGAAGTAGTCAAATGTTAACCTTTGTTTGAACTGTAGCTTTCATAGACGATTAAAGCAATAGATGCGTTACCAGTGCAGAGACTCCCAGCATCACGCCTTTTAACAGACAGTGATATATCACGGTAGTAAGAGAAGCTATTAAAAATGTTCTTAGATGCTGATCCTAAATTATAAGGAAACCTCTCTTAAAGCTACAAAATGTATCCACTGAGTAAAACCAGAAAACACCAATCTGTTTCCCGCCATATCTTCACGGTAGATTTTCAAAATTATTAATGCAAATAGACTTAATATTCCATGTAAAAGTCCAGCTCAGAGATGCTCGTTGACTCAGTCTCTTTTCCGACGCAGCCTGGAGCCGTTACAGTTTTAGTCAGAACCAGAGGCAGATGTTTCAAACAAGCTGACACCGTACACAATGTGAAACAAAAGTGGGGGGGAGTGCTTTCGCACATGCATGAAAACCAACAGGGAAATGCCTTGTGCAAGCACTCGGAAGGGTTAAGGCTCCATCGCAACCCATCTCCCTCTTCGTCTTTGAAAAAAACTAACTAATGTCAGCAACTGATGTGGTCTCCAAGTACAAGGACCTCGGCTGATTCTGGGGTTTGAACTATATGACAGAGGCACTAAAGCAGCACTGGCTGATGAGAAAATGAGAAATGCAAAGTTCTCTTGCATCGTAGTCACATTTCTTTCTTGCAAAAGAAAAGAAGTGGAAGAATGATGTGCTAGAGTCTTGGAGGCACTTCTACTCCAGAGAAATTTGCTGAAAACAGTATATGAAAACTTGAGCCTGCTCATATTGAAGGCTTGCTCTCCTGTGTCAGGCTGGCCTCTACTAACCTGTCATTTCAGCTTTGCCTCAACCACCGCTCCCCCCCAACCCTACCACACACCCATCTGTTCCCAAAACTCTCAGAGCACACCTGTGAACTATTTCAGAACATCAGAGAGCTCACATAGCCCCCGTCTTCATATAAAACTCACATTCTACCTCCCTCCAAAGCCTCTGCTTCTTCTTCTAAATGCTTTAACAAATCAATAGCGCAAAGAATCCCAAAACCCTGGATTTCACTTTCTTTTCAGATAGGAAGCTCTGAATAATGCAGAGAGCAATACTTGTGGAGACAGCTTATCCATTTTCATAAACCTTTCTGAACAAACCCCCTCTCAAACAAGTCATGAGGTGAGGACTCAGGTCAACAAAAAGATCAAAATGGCCACTGAATAAAAGCGGGGAAAAGAGAGGTAAACATTCACAATGCTACCTACGAGGATCTGCAGTTCTGAAACTTTTTTCATGCGTGCTGTTTAAAGCCATTACTTATTAACTGTTTAGCTATCCTCCATCTCCAAGCTTGACTCTTTGTTCACTATGGACACTGAACAGCTAAACACACCACCCTGCTTGTCATAACAATCAGGAAGCGAGACTCTCCATCAGTTCCCCCGACTCTACCGTGGGGTGTGGCCCAGCAAGTGGCCGCAAAGGGCTCCATAGGGTTTTTCCTGCAATTCTAATCCAAGTTTAAAAAGCTGCAACCTTGGAGTCTGAGCCTGGGTTGTGGTCTGTGAGGAAGATATCAATCAAGCAGCTCCAAACAAGCGTGAGGGGGAAAGGGAGCCAGGCAGGCAGGGCTGAGGACAGTTTCTGAGAAACTCTTGCTCTCTCTGTCCTGTCTCTTTTCTCTGTCCTCAGTGGAGTAAGTTCCCCTCTTCAAGGGCAGGGTGCATTCCCCATACCAGGAAACCACAAGGTAATTCAAAGTCGCATTAACACATAATGGCTGCGCAGATGGATAAAACATTAATCTGCCTGTGATGCTGCAGCGCCTGTCACCACCGCCATCATCATCATCGGCTTCTGAGTCATACTCTGTCCATTTTTCCAGGCGGGAATGAATGAATCCACTCTGGAATAGTACTGCTTGACCTGTAAGCGGCAGATCTGCAAATGAAGTTGTTTTCCTGCCTGGTCCCCAGTTCTGCAGCTGTCTAATCCTCTTGCAGTTCTGCCCTACAAAAGGGTGATGGGTGATTGTGCAGGGACTCACAGACAGATAGAGACATATGCACATGCATGCATGAGCACACAGCAACACCCATATCTAGCCAGGCAGGCATGTTTGGCAGTTTCTGAATATTGGCTTTTCCACAGCTAGAGGCTGCTGGACCTGCTCAGCTCATCAGACATCCATCAAGGTGTCAGTTTGGGTTTTGAGACAAGGCTCCCAGGACGATCACACCGCTACCTTTTCTGGCAGCAGGTCTGCACGATGGCCTTCTATCTGGGCCAAGAAGGACTGAAGATAAACATTGAAAAAATATAGGCAAGAGAAAAACAACACAAATTGACACTAGCACAATGCCCACTGCCAGTCCTGAAAATCTCAGCCTTCTTTAAACAAATGCTTTCTCATAAGTGATTATGAATACGAGATCAGCAAACAAAAGCAAATGGGCTTTTCCTCAGTGTGCTT
This sequence comes from Diplotaxodon limnothrissa, assembly GCF_057381915.1. Lineage (NCBI taxonomy): Eukaryota > Metazoa > Chordata > Actinopteri > Cichliformes > Cichlidae > Diplotaxodon > Diplotaxodon limnothrissa. Next base: position 4,060,917 of record NC_140602.1, read on the forward strand.
GACTTTAAACAATCAAAGGAAGTAGTCAATCACGTAGATTTAAGTTATTAGCTGCTCTGCAGACAAGCGGGATTCATTAACATAATAGCCGATTTTCTTCTATGTGAAGCCCCCCCCCACACCTATTTTCCACCGGAGACTTTGGTCATTTTCATGACTTCTCATAACACCCCTCCCCAACTCCGGGGAGGACAGGCAAGGTAATTAATTCCCCTTGCTGCCTCTTTCTCTTCTCTTCTCCTTCCCTCGGTGGTGAAGGGAAAAGCCAGGGAATGTAATTTACACTAATTACCTTTTGCATAGGAGTCTCATTTCAACTTTCCTTTTCATGTTGAAGCGCCAGAGTCTCAGGCTATGCCTCTAAGCTTCAACACCCCTAATGAAAAATCACTACAATATTGCTATAGGGACATAACAGCACACAGACAAGAGTTTGCAGGCACCTTATTGCGCTTCATGATGCTGTATATCCCCAAATGAGCCATCGTGTAACTCAAATATCCCTATTAAGACTCAGTTTTGCTCATGATAGTTCTCTAACGGCACTTTAAAGTGTGTTAAAAGTGTTACTTTGAACAGTTCTCTCTCTCAAAGTGAAAATCAGGGGTTCCGTTTAATGCCAGCAGAGGGACTATAGAGTGGACAAGAAGATAAGCAAACATGAGGCTGCTACAAACTAAATATGAGAAACACCAAGGCTCACCGTTTGCTTCTGCCACTATTCAATTTGTATAAGGATCTCATCAGTATGTATAGCTTACATCGTTGTTTCCCCTTTACTGCTCAGGGTTTTCTGTCCTTTTGTATATTAGATGAGCATCGCTACAGTTGCCTACTTCTGATTGATATGTAACTACTAATGAATTAAGTAAAAAATGTATATATACAACATCAAATTGCACGTAATTTAATTTTTCCGTTACCACTGCTTTGTCACTCCATTTAACCTCTAGGTATTATTTGTACAGTAGTTGAACCATTCACAGACCCAGATTTTGCATGCGCGGATTATAATGGACCGCTTGCATTGTTTTACATTTAAAGGCTTGCTAGTCCACCTTGCAACGACATTGCAGTCAACAATCACTGCGTTTGTGTGTGAATTGTTCTCTTGGAATAATAACAAAAACGCACGGCAGCAAATAATGTAAGGGTACGGGGTAGTATTCTCTCAATTGGATTAGTCACAGCCAAATGCTGCAGCGATAGCTAATATGCTGTATTTAAGGCTGCATATCGTTTCCGGAACATAAATACGTATGTGAATCAATACCCCGAGGTTGACGAAGCGTTAAAAGTCAGATAGCCTAGTTTTTAAACTGATGTGGGGAGATGGGAGATAGAAGAATGAATGCAGGCGAAACTGGGACCGATCGGTCTCCGACCTTCTATCATTCCCTCTCCCTCTTCAAGCAACGCTAAAGAAATTTCTACCAGGAACAAACACGAGCACAAATAAACGTCCAAGTGTACGGAGAGTGGTAAATGTACCGTGGCCTAAACATATACTTATCTTTGACCTTATTCTGGAGGTTTGCAACCTCATCAGCGCGATTTTAACGGACACAGCTCAGACTGGCACCCCGATCTGACTGAGCCTTCACTAAAGCGCTAAGGCAAAAAAGCTGCCGGCGATCTGACAGTCGGCTCGTGTAAGGTTTAGAAAATCTAATATTAATACAGGTTGCATGATTTTGGCAAAATGAGAGAGCTTGCAACGCATCTTTCCTCCTACGTATGAGCCGCAATTCAGTTGTACCACGATTGACACAGTACACAGCAGCACTGGAGGGGAAAACAGCACGTTTTCCAAACCACCTTACCTTCGTATACAGGGGCCATCGGTGCAAGGATTTCTGTTATTCATGGCAAAAAATAAAGCGATATTTCTGTTCAAAACTCAATAAAAATCTGCCATCTTGAAATGTTGATGAGCGGGTCGACGCGGTCTCCTGCATTACTGGTCCAGTTCATTAGTGAGGAAAATACTCATAATTCATATCCAGGCGTTTTCAAAGCTAGGGTCCGATGCGAGGCGAGCGACAGACGACAGGCTGTGCAATTCAAATCCCACCCGCGGTGTGTTTCTGTGGGCTCAAATGATGAGCCACGATGACAGGTTTACTTCAGCTATTGTGCGACATGTCTGTGGAGTGAGGAGTCTCTGCAAAAGTTGCAGTGGTCAGAGCGCAGCGAGTTTGGTGTGCAGCGAGAGAGTCGAATGACGATCGAATCGATGAGGCAGACCCTGAATGTGTGTGTGTCTCTCTCTCCCCTCCCTCTCTCTTTCTGTCTGTCCATAGCAAAAAAAAACAAAAAAACTTTGGGTATAATAACACTACTACTACTACTGATAATAAAATATTCTTTATATTTTGTGTAATGATTAAAATAAGCTTTCAGATTCAGGGCGCTGGGCGCTTTTAAAAAAAATTAAGCGGTAACACCATTGTACTCATATAACTACTATAACTTATTATACATGTATACATATGTGAAAGAAATGGTTCAAAGAACTATAAGATTAAATGTGTTAATATTAAGGAATGGGGTTAAAGTAGATTTGGACTTCTCATTAATCTACAACAAGTAATGAGAGAAAATAGTGATGGACTAAAGTCTGAAAGAGAAATTATCATGTCAAGAAAAGCACTGCTTGTAGTTTTTTATATTTTTAGTTTAATTTTTAAAGCCTACACTGAGATTTTTTAACGGTGTCATGTCAAGAAGAGAAGAACTAACCACTGTGCACATTTTCTAGTAGGTATAAAAAATGCTAATAGATAATAAATATTCGGACATGACGTGACGTGAATCTCTGCTGGCGTTATTCGGAGCCGTGCAAAGTGCATCTGGGTTGAATGATTCCGTGTGCTTTTGCTCACGTCTGTACGAAGCTAAAGCGCTCCCACTGTAGGCTACAGCATGACGACATGAGATTTGCACAGAATAAACTGGAATCGGATTACATGGGCTCACACAAATGTGAGTAATCTGTCATTTACCAGCGATCCTGCACTCACAGCAATATGCGCACCAACCTCTAAATTAAACCTGTCCATTTAGACATGTGGGCGGTTGTTAACATAGTACTGCACACTTTGCAACCCTGACGAAGTATGCTGCACCCAAAAATTAAGTTCATTTAACTTCTGAGTTTCTATTGCATAAAAAGCACAGCGTAATAAAGCTATCTACAAATGTTATACAACTACATTTAAGCAGTCTCACCTATCAGGGAAGAGCTGTGTTCAGCATGTACTGCCTGTCCTAAGCCATACAGCTTTGCAATGAGTTATGCAATTACTCATTCATTAAAAGCGTCAGAGAGCCTGCAGCCTGCACGCACATCATATATGTAGAGCTGACCGCTGCATGTCTAAGTGATCCTATAGTAGCAAAGCAGGCATAAAAATGAAGTCTTACAGACCCATGGGATGTGCAACCTATATTTGCTTGGTTTTAAAAATCACTGTAATGCAGCTCTTCCATCAGCAATGCATTGTTTATTCATGATACTTCAACCACAGCACTACAGCGTATCTAAAAGGACTAACACTGGTAAATCCTCAACGTCAAGAGAATACTTTATGAGACATAAACTTGGTCAAACAGCGTCTGAGCTATGAAATGTCCAGAATATGCCACATATGAAATATGGTATAGAATACATAAGTATGCTTAAAAATGTACAAGTGCTCAGCTCTGTCGTAAACAGTCTAAACAGCGTCACACCGTGTGATCATGCCTAATGGGCTTGATTCTTTTAAATAAGCAAAACACTGTGACACATTTTTATATTTGCATTGCAGCCAGAGCATAAACAGACCAACTCTGCTGATTAGTTAGCAATGAGCTTTGTAATAATGCCATAAGGACACACTAAATTTGAATACCCTGGAATCAACAGAAGATTTTTAAAAAATCACCCCGGTGTTTCCTGTAAGCTACATCAGAAATGCTTGAATTGTGTCTGTATAAGTACATTGTATTTCAGCTGTGTCAACCTTTGCTTTTTAGTCAAATTATAATTATAGATAATGGCTATTATGCTTCCAATCTTACACTATTTTTCCAAAGAAACATATTGAGATCTTCGAGCGATACATCGTAGTTACTTTTTGTATGTACTGCTATTTGACTCAGCTGGTTTCTTGAGAAGAGACAGTTCCACATATTTATTCAAACCATTTGTTTGAAGGTTCAGAATGTGAACAACATATTTATTACAGAAATGCTTTGTATTGCAAAACGGTTTTACTGTTGGTCTAAGTAGAAACAGGATGTAACTCGGCAAATGGCATTTCCCAATAGTTTGGGAAACATCTCCAATTTCACCTTTCACTTCGCAAAACATGTTTTATGTGAAACTGGCAACTTCTATAAAACTGTTTTGAATGTGAACATTGTTTTCCTGAAAAATCCAAAAAGACATCGATTTAAAATTGTATTTTTTACTTTGAGAAGTGATGACAAAAGAAAATATCCTAAAGAAAAAAAACCCCAATCCTAAAAGACATTTGAACACTTCAAAGATTTCATCCAAAATGTAAGTGGAAATAACCAGGAAGTTAAAACAAAGCTATAGCATTCCAGCTACACCGATCAGTTCAATTAAGACACATATTACGAACCTTTCTTACAACTTCAAACACAAAAACATATCACAAAACATTGACAGGTTGTGTGGTTCTGCCAATGCGTTGGCAGAACCACACAAACACATCAAATGGGGTTTTATCTGGGCTCAAAACCAAACAGTAGTTTCAGATCACGCACACAGAGAATAAAAAATAATAACATTAGTGAGCATTCATTGCACACTGCATCAAAAATGGAAATCACAGTGATCAGTATGTGTCATACACGTTTTTCCAAACTCACGTGGCTGATTAGCAGGTCTACAAAAACTCCAAAAATATGAAGCAAAAAAAGAGATGGATCTTCCACTGCTACCCCTCCTCCATCCATCTTCTTAATATTTACAAAATAAAGTAGTGCACAGCTCGCGTGCAACAGAGGATCTACTTAGATTTGATTGTTCACTTTGTCCTGTGTCTGCTGTTTACATAAGAAACAAGTAAAAACACACAATATATTAATAAGACTTGTATGTCTCATACTATATTTTACTTAAAGAAATTGTCATTTTTGCATTTTTCTAACTCAATATAAGACACATAAATCAATTAAACACTATGTTATATGGAAAACATGTGAAGAGGGACACTTATGGATAAATTATGGTATGAGACATGCAAGTGGCTTATTCATATGTGTTGTGATTGCATGTACAAACACATGGTCTGTCACAACTGCTCTTTACCGAAATGATTTCTCCCCCTTCTTCTCTTCCTCTTCTTCATTTCAGATTGTTTCCAATATTTACTGGTACGAACCATCACCGCATGCTTGCTTTGCAGTCTGAAATAGCTTCTACTGGTTTCATCACATCAGTAACTGCAAAAGCCAACAGTTTTAACATCTGTGCATCATCAATCTATCATTGAGGTAGAGAGAATGTGTTTAGAGTTTTGAAGAAAAAAAAGGGCCTCACTAGGTAAAAATTGTTAAAGTTTTTGTCATAAGAGTGGCAAATATGATCAATTTTCATAGCAAATTGAGAATTAGGAGTTAGTGTTTTAGCAGTAAATAAAGCATTTATGCCCTGAAGTTTCATATAAAGCCATTCAGGGCTTTCAAAGGCATTTTGCCTAACAGATGGACATACGACAAATTGTTGAACAAACACACTGACAGGCAGATGGTCTGGGGCAATTACCTTGGATTAATACTTGTCCGGTCCCCTAGGTTCATCGTGTAAGACAATTCTGGGCCAAACACAAGTTGATGGTGCATGTTGATATATCCCACTCAAAAACAGGTTGTTTACAGTCAATAAAAGCAATGGTGTTAGACAGAAGCAACATGAATCTTTCAAATCAAAGTGACAATATTTTTTCCTGATTGCTGAGTCACATTGAAGCAATCCCTCAAATCCATTTTTTTAAAAGGTTATATATACGTTGTCCTTTTATGGCCAAAAAATGATTACAAAGAAACAACTTTTGGTGCATTAAGAGAGAAATTCAACTCACTCTTTTTCAACACCCAAAATCCAGTCTGTGGTCAGGCCAGAGATTCTCATTAACATCGCGTGCAACATCAACATCAAAGGAAACGTGCCAAAATTATTGAACTGAACCGTGGCCCTTTCATCTATCCTGAGATTCTTATTGGTGTGCTAGCAATCTTGACTCTTAGTGTTTCCACCTGGAGAACTGTGTGTTACAGTAAATCCAGCACTGCTTTGTAAATAGTGCTTTATGAAAGGTTATTCATGTAAAGATTGCCTCTAAAAAACTTTATACATATATCATGAGTGAAAATAGGGAAACTGTTTTTAACAGTTTTGGGAAATTGATGTGTTTCTGTGTTTCGGCTTGGAATGGCATGTTAATAGCACCAGTATGGTGTGCAAGCAATCCAGACAAACTGTAAGTTGTCGTGATTATACTAGTGCCTCATGACTCTAGGGGCCCACTAATACTGACCATTTGTTGAGCATGCACAACACACACACACAGAAAACTGTCTTCCTCTTATCTTTGCCACTGCTTTGGAGTTATCGTCATGCTATGTGGAAGTGACTGGTTTGGTTCTTGCCCACAGCAATTTTTTTTATTGTGCGACAAAAATCCGAAAGTCCACAAGTATTCCAAAACAAACATTTCAAAGAACCAACTTCACATAGATATGCTGAGCGGAAATGGAAAACAGCTATGAGCATTGGTGGCACAATTTCAGCGCTACACAAAGTGTAACGTGTGCAATAACCTGATGTTATGTTTTTAAACTCAAATATAAAACACAGAATATTTTCTGTTATGAAATATAACAGAAAGAAAAAATGCTTTAAGTTAAAAGAATATTATCTGTTCTTTCTATGACTCCTCCCACTTCTTCGACTCTTTTCATTCTACGTCTCTTTTTAAAGTTGGCATCCTTCGACAACACACCTTAAGAGGTTTGACTGCTAAAGCAATGATTGCTAATTTAAAAGCAACAGGTGTTTGCTCATGGGTAGGAGTCAAATTTGAGCATTCTCAGTTGTCAGTGTACTTGCTGGTGTAAGATAGGATATATGAGTTTAATGTTTTGTTCATTGTGTTTTAAGTTCCAATGTTACTGTGTGATTAGTTGAGGAAAAACTAGATATGTATATATATGTTTTGAACTATATTATAATCTGCCTACTAGTGTGGTCTTTTCTGTCTCCTTGCCACAGCACACCATATTCACAGCGTATCGCACATGTATTTACACCACATGTAAACTGTTATTAATTATAAGAATATGGAACACACATGGCAGATTTAAAGTAGCATAGCTGTGGTGACCTAAAGTATATGTTTACCCACTAGTGTGTTTACTGAGTAGTGGATGCTCCTGGTTTTGCAGACAGAGAAATCTCAAAAAGTCCAGACTGCAGAGTTAGAGGACACAGGCATTTACATTTACAGGGTTTTTACATGCAAATTCCCTGAGTTGGAAAGAATTTAAGTGTCGTTAGGGTGTGTTTGCGCCAGGCACACACGAGAAACTGCCTGTCTTTCACGCAACTTCAAATAGATAATGAAAATAGTATGCATAATGTTAGTCTTGAGTGAGAAAGAAATGAAATAATATACACAGTAGGAAGCCAATTTTAGCTCTCCTGTTACACAGCAACTGCCTAGTGTACATGTGCTTTATATACAGCAGGCAACCGCTCTTTCATTATCCTCTAGTGCTCGGTCCCATTTCAGGTGTATATTATATGCTGAAATTGATTTACATAGGCGCCCCCGTATGAATATATAAATAAATATTGCCAATTCTTATTTTGCTCATTTGAGCTGCATGCACATTAATGTAGTTTTAAGTCAAACATGCCTTATTCTTGTTCTTGCCTCTACTGCGTCAGTGGAAAATGCACTTAGTTGTTAATGACCTCTGACCTTTGGTTTAGCACTGAAATAGCTGATCTGTGCTGATTCAGACCCTATCTGCTGTACTGCACTGCTCAGTCCCACAGATCCTTTTATTACTTCACACATTTTCGAATAGCGTCCGCTTCTTGGTTCAATGACACGTGCGACATCACTTGATTTTAAATAAGCATTTCCATGGGAAAATGTCTTTTACTCAGTTTGTTTGTGATGTTTCAGGATTTGTGCGAGGACAATATGTTTAAATAAAATGAGTTCCAGATTGACACACTGCCCATGTTTCAAATAAAAAATATCTGTCATGCATGTGTGAAATAATGCATGCAAGAGAACAGCGTTCACAAGTAATTACAGTCGGTTGCAGAACATTCAGTCATACACAGCGATGCTGTCAGTGTGGTTTTTATTGCAGGAGTCTGTGACCGTATCTTAGTTATTTCAGTTAAAAACTGAATTATTTTGAGGAATTACTTCTTATTGACAATCAGACAGTCAGTTATGACGATATACTTTCGTGAAAAAGCAACTATAAAGCAAAATGACTTCTATCCAAGCTGTGAAATGAAAGACAGCTGTTCGACACTAAAAGCTGTGTTTTCTTTTGTACGAAAGCTGTTTTGTGGTTTTTGTTGGTACGTACAAGTGTGATGTTTTTCCTGCCTGTGAGGAGTGGTGGTTTACCAGGCAGCTCAGCAAAGTAAACAGAATTTAGATCCATCTGACAATAATGTTGGCATTGACTACCTATTTGACTTAGCTACGGTATTTCTTTAACAACAAACGGCATAAATTACAACCCAAAGCTGTAAATAATTAGCCCATATGCTTCACATATGGGCTAGTCCCCCCCCCCCACCCCAACAGCCATGCAATTTGACATGCCTTATAAAATCTAGAGCACTGAATTGCTTCTTTCCCTTTTTTTCCATTTACTTTGTGTGCTCAGCAGCAATAAAAATTCTCTGTCCTTTTTGTGTTGCAATGTTTGTGTGTACCCGTTTAGTGCATCTTGTTCTTGCTGCTGCACAGCGTGTAGTGCTTTTGAATGTTGTGCCTGGTTTATCATTGACATGATGTTTCTGAGGGCAGGTTGGACACGGCCTCCTCGACCACAGTTGAGGCAAAAGGTGAGAACACTGCTAGGCTTCAAAAAAATAATAAAAGGTAACTACTATGCACATGACAAATTAGTCTCATAGTCAGAGGTAGCCAGTACTAAACATGGCTACAGAATGTTGCATATATAGTCTTCATTTCAAGTAGCAGAAAGAGATTGCTGAGGGTGCGGATACACACAATGACTAACGCGATTCAAATCATTACATAATCATCACACAGCGATCCTTCAAAATGTTGACACATCTAATATAACCAGCTTACTTTTCCACATTTTTCTTTCCTTTCACCCAGATTCCATCTTTCAGGGCTATGTGTAATTTCACATGTAACAACTTCTTTTGAATTCTTCAATCTGTAATTGAGTTTTAAATGTATTCCGTGTTTATGTTAGTCAGACTCATCTTTCTACAAGTGATTAAATATGCTCAGCCCCGAGTTTCCAGTACCAGACTCGACTGGCTAAAGACTTAAATTTGGAAAGTGCATTGTTAGTGGTTTGATGGGTTGTCAGTTTGACCAGCGAGACACTAAAGGACCATAAAAAGCATTTCTTTTGATTTAATATAAATTAGTTTAGAGAAACCAAAGCTTCATGCATAAATTACTGCCCTGCAGAAGTTTCTCTGCTAAGTCCACATTGCACAACATGAGTAATGTTGCGGTCATGAGTGGAACACATATTCAACTCCTCACAGTGGAAATCAACAGGCAATCTCTGTTTGAGTGTCAACAGAGCCAAAGGACATCCAAAATATAATGAGGTGCTAAAATAACTGTCTGACATTTTGCTGGGAGATGAGAAGATGTATCTCTCTCACATGGTTGTTAAAAGTTAGCTTACTGTACTGGCTTTTTTAAGGTAACCAGCTGCTATCAATGCTATCACCAAACTGTCCCAGAATATGCTTGGTCCATAGCATTAAAGACAAGCCAGTAAAAGGTGCAGGCAGGCCTGCTCGTGAGCTTTTGCTCCAGCACACAATATATATTTACTCTGCCCAGTGTGTTTTAACCTCTAGAAATGGAATTGAACCTGTATGGCAGCAGGGGTTTCAGATATCAGAAGAAAAAACTTTAAAGGAGAAAGTCCACTCGTCAGTGCAATCAGTAAGGACTTAACTGCTTAATCTGAATAGAAGTAAGGGAAGCTGACTAGGTGTCTATTAGAACTAGCATGTTCGGCTGCTCTTCCTTTGCAACAAACATTTTTTTTCTCTGGTGTTGCCTGAAGAGATTCACCAGGTTTCAGTTTCTCTATTGTGGGATGAACATTAACCACTTAAGGATGTAGCACTTTCTTTAGCTGGCTTAAAACTGTGACTAGCATGAGCATTTTTGATTTAGCTACTGCTAAAAGTGATGTTATTATTCCCCCTTTGGCACAGCAGTTATTTGGGCCTGTATGCAGGCACACAGCCACATGCGAATCCACCTTGAGACAGTGAAAGGAAAAGAGAAAATGTGTCCAGAACATGTAAATTCCTGTCTGTTTGCGATGGCGCAGCTGCTGTGGAAGTTATATAACCTGCTATCAACATAAATGCAGTTAACATGATGTAGAACGCTGCACCTATGAGCAAACATCGTGTGAAACCAGTGCGTTTGAAAGCAGCTGCCACCCCAAGATTTAAAATGACAGGATTCAGGCAAAGTCCAGAGACAAGTAGAAAATTACGCCCACTCTTCCAACTTCACTCCTCAGCAATACAAAGTAAAGGTTGTGTCCTTGAAATGCAGTCTGTTAGTGGTTTCTCAAGTGCTGTAGGCCCATGCACCACTATTTCTTTCCTGTCTATCAAAAAGCTCCCCTTGTTTTCTCAGAAAGAATGTCTCTCCTCTTCCATTTACTTGAAATGAAGGCTTTCGCAGTCTCCCATGCCAGAGCCATCAAATAGTGTTAATGATTGTTATCTTGAAATAGCTTAAATACTCAGACAACACTATTTAGCACACAAAATAAACACAGGCATACATACAGAGGTAGGGGCATTTTTCAGCAGCGTGGAGAAAACATTTCTCCCCCCTGGGGCCGGTTCAGCGAGCCAGAGTGTGGCAAGCAGACTGGGTTTCACACTCCACTGCTGTGCAGGGTTGAACCTCTGGTGAACTCTCTTGCAAAAGGCAGAGCAATGACTGAATGGGTGATTGACTGACCCCACCTCTTGCTGCTCCAGACGGTCCCAAGCCAGGTTTGGTTGGTGGCTGCAACATTAATGCCTGCACTGCACTACAGGTTAGAGTGACACCTGCTGGAGTCTGCAGAAAAATGATTATCTAACTTTGGCACAAAGAAATAATGTTGTTGCTGTTGACTCTTTAAGCCAAATCCCATTTCTGGCAAAATAATATGCAATAAGCAATGTCTGAAAATCTTTTAAGATTCTTTATCCATAACACTTTATCACAGTGACAATGCACAGAAAGAAAACTGTCGCGTCTCCTTATTAGAAGTAGAAACTTACATGTAACAAGGTACGTATCATTTTTACTGAGAAGGAGGCATTTGTTGTTCTGAAAATAGAAGGAGGTAAGGTTTTACAGCTCAGAGCAGTGCATGCCACACATCTTCCCACACTGAGCTTTTCTAACAAGGAAGCTGATAGCATGATGAATGTTGTCTGAAATACCACGCCCCATGGCAGTGACTAGCACTGTGGAACCTCTCCTCGCCTCTCCTATCTTCTCCTATAAAATGCACTAATGGTACCTAATCGTTTAAGCTCTGCAGTATGCTGTGTAACTAATGCAGAGTCCATTCAGGGTCCCAAGGTTGCGAGTGGAACTGATGACATATTCTCAGATGATCTCACAACAAGTGAGCTTTAAATTGTTTTGCTAATCCAAACGGCTCCTCTTGCTCATGGACTGAGTGACTCACAGGTCAGGAAGACAAACACGATGGTGGTCTCTTTTTACAGGCACAAGCTAAAATAGTTGTCACTGGAAAGTTACTGAAAAGCGACAATCGCATAGGTTTTTTTTTTGGCACGATCAACTAGGAGTGTTGACATTGCACGATCAGCTGGAAACTACACAGCAAAGAATCTTAGAAGATGATTATGATAAAGTTACAGAACATGACTTCACAGTAGCAATGTGCAAGAGGTCTTTTCCTGTTTTTCCAGAGGACAGAGAGGATGCTAAACCTGCTGGGAGCAAGCAGCTGGAAGTCTCAGCGGTCCAACTGCTGAGTCCTCTGTGGTGATAAAATGCTCAATGTCCTGGCCAGATTGTTCAGGAATGTTGGAGAGGAGCTCGGTGATCCATATGTTCTTTTCCACATGGTGTGGCTATCAAGGCTCTTCAGATCACATCCAAACCAATGTGTTTCATTAGAGCTGGCTGTACTCGATGCCTGTAGGGAATTAAGCCTATAACTCACTGTCGAGTATGCATTGAAATCAGCACCGAGTTTGTGCTGAGATACTCCCCAGCCAATCTGAACAGACTGACATGCTGACGTTCGCACTTGCAGGATTTTGTTGTCTGCGACTATACAAGAGTGTTTTATTGGGATTTTGTTTATTTTGGTGTTTTTTTTGTGAGGGTGTGTATGTAATATGTAGACATGAGGGTTCAGACAATATGGTTGTGCATCTTTTTAGAAACCCAAGTCTGTTTATATTCAACTAAATGCAAGCTGCCAGTATTCTAACTACAGAGAACTACAGGTATAGCTAACTATTTATGTAAGCTATATTTATGCATATGAAGTATCATACAGGTATACTTAAATATACAAATAATCTAAAAACATTTGTACATAATTGGAGGCCTCACGCTTCAGTTTATGAAACTTCAGAGTATGTGCGCAGTATGATAAGATATTAATAATATGTATGAAAATAGAAAATACAGACATTTATTACTGATAGCTTCAATTCAGCATATTGCTTGACTGCAAATATTTATAAAAACATTTTTTACTTAAGGTACCCCCGACCTTTAGTAAAATCATATCAATGAGACTCACCTGACAATAAAGTTTTGACAAAATATTAACTAGAACTCAATTTGTTTGTTGCTTATGGCTGTTTGTAGCTGTAAGCAGTGAACAATTATAAGCACATTTCGGAAAATTCCCAAAAGACAGAGAGTTTTGCCCATTTACACATGTGGAAGAGCAGCGGTAATTAATTAATTACTTATAATTCCCAAATTCCCAAACACACTTAATACAGAATCACTACAACTCAGGACTAAACAGCAGACCGCAGTCTGTGATTTTCCTGATTTTACACAGTTGAGCTACAACACAGAGTTAAAGTGCACAATAAAGAGTTAACACACACAATAAAAAAACACTGACAATAGCTTTTATTGTGTGGGTTAATGGTCCCTATATCGCATCGGCAAAATAGAAACAGTGTAGCAACAAGTAGTTTATAATTATGAAATTATGAATTATGAAATAATTACTTTGTTTCAAAGATGTCCATTTTCCTCAGACTCCTCCCCTCGTATATGTAAAGCACTAGTTCACCCGAATCACTAAAAATTGCTATTACAGCCATGTGGCTGGAGGTGTCTTTAACATAAGTCACTAATGCAGACCGTAAGTTGTAAACTACTAAGCAGTAGTGAAAAAAACAGCAGCAGTTGCTGCTTTTTGGACTAATGTTGCATCAAACTATCAGGAGGGTGATAATCCAGACATATTAATAATATAAGAAACATTTGATAAGATATATAGTTGAAACAATATAATGACAATGACCTTGTAAAGCGTTTGCAGGAAGTCCTCAGACAAGTCAAAGTCAAATCTTCAGTAATTGTGTGTTAGAAAAGAAGGAGCTGCTCACCTGTAAAGTTTCTAAATAACTGGATTTCTTGTTTGCTCACACAGAGTGAAGCATCTACGAGGCAGGACGCCGCTGTCAAAAGTGCTGAGATGGTGCAGCAGCCCATTGCTTCCGCCCTTCACATACTCACACACACAAAAACACACATTCGGATCACCATAATACTGAAGTGTAGACAGTTTTGCTGTAACCTCTTCGACCTTCCCCTCTGGACACGCGTTTGTTTTGAGTTGTAATTAGCCGATCCTGGGAAGTAGTTATTGTTTAATTAGGGGCTCGTGTATCAGAGCATCTAATCATAGCACAAGAAAACAAAGGAGATTATTGTGTCATGCAATCAGCATCAGAGCAGCTGTACTTCTTTCTTTTGACATTTTCAGTTTCATCCACAGTCACAGAAATGAAAACAAATGCTGGCACCACTGACTGTTGACCTCACTGATGCTGCAGTGCGACCTTGGAGCTCTGTGGACTTTTACACAGTGGACAATATACCAGTCCCGCCTCATAAAATACTGGAAGTGGATGTACAGGGGAATGTTTTACAATATGTACTAATATAAGAGGATATACTGTAAGTGAGATAGAGTGTAAAGTCTGGGAAACTGATGGTTGTAATCTCAGAAATGAATAAAATGTACACTCTGGGTATTCTTGACGTGTCTGGTGTTAGTAACGGGCACAATCTAACATACATGTATGGATAAAGACAACTTACACTGCATGTGCTTAACTTTTTCTTAGTTAAGTATAACATTTATAGTAGGTCATTTCTGCTGTAAATTTTGGAAAAAGTGTTATATGATCAGTTGGTAATCTAAAGTTTTCCCTGTTTTTAGCAATAAAAACTGTAGCACTCTGTTATACATGCTGGGACTTACGGTGTAATTTCCCAGCATTTACTGTGTAGCTTTTCTGTATTCAGGGTGTTATTTTCAGCATCTAAATGCTCACTGCTAGCCTACAGTAGAAAAGGGACGAACAATTGAAATGAAAGAAAGCTTAGCCTAAAGAACAAAACAAACAAGAACAAAAACAAATTAAATACCATTTCAGAAACTGAGATATAAGGTAAAAAAATGGTTTAATATGTTGTTTTATGTTCTTGTTGTTCAGTTTTCTTTCATCAGAAGCTACTTAGTGTATTTTGTCCATTTTGTCAGCTTTCATTAAATCATCTAAAGGTTACAAAATAAAAAAACACAATCCCTCTATTAATTATATGCTTAGCAGTTTAACATTTATGTTGTTGCTGAATAAATAAAATAACGCCCAATTAATTGATAATATTAAGTAAAGTCTACTACAGACTTGTAGTACCTTGAATAATTAATTTTGATTTTCTTCATTCAATACTATTATCATATTATTCTTTTGTTTTTGTTTGTTTCCCCCTGTTTGGCCAGATCATAAGTCCACCAAGATCAGAAGTGTAGTCCTTCAGCGTTGTACCTCCTGAATGAAAGAGCATGCCAAAAGTTCCATCCCCCAAATTAGGTGCAATCACTGTTCAAAAAGGTGGGGTGGGGTTAGGACTATGACACAGCCTGCACCACTAATAGTTAGTTGCAATTAAAAGCTGAGAAACAGAGATTAGGATACTTTATAATACAGCCAGTACCACTAATAGGATTGTAGAATTAGATTATAAGAAAGGGAATTTCATTCCTTAATGCCTTAATGCCTTTCTTTTAACATTTTATGAAAACTCGTTACTTAAAAACACTACCTGGTATAACGTTGTTCTTTTTTTTGGTAAAACTATTAATTGTTGGTTCAGTTTTCTGACATGCACCATAAATTTGTAACAATTACATGATAAATTCTTGTGAAATTACACAATAGGTCACAAGTTGTATTATGAATGCTACAATGAAATATCAGAGCTACTATAACCATGCTGTAGTGGTTTAACCTCCAGGCTATGAATAAACAACAGGTCCTGGTAAAGTGAGCTTTACCTTACAGAGAACATCCTGTTAGCAGTCACTCTTTCTTTCCACATCCCTGTCTTAATTTTTTTTTACAACAACAGTCATCCATTAAAGGATGACACATTCGGAGCCTCCTAGCAACAGGAAGAGGGTCTGTTCCCTTCAGAGAGCTCCTGTTAATCGCTAGCCTCGTCTCTACCTTTATGACCGAGCTGACGTCAAAGGCCAAGCCTCGGTTATTGTTTCCTAAGGGTTGAAGTGTCTTAGATGTGAGGATTCACACTAATGTTGTGCTTCCTGTAAGTGACCGAAATAGCTGTCCTCTCTCTCCGACAGCAGTGATTGTTGAAGTCACCCACAGTTCTGTGTGTGCTGGGAGGGCCGGCTTCGTGACAAGAAACCTGGCCTCCTGGGGGGCCTGGCTGTAAATATCGCTGTTGTTGTTGAGCTGGATGATGTGCTCTGTGGGGAGGGGATGCACAGTGCTATGTTGATGTGTGTGTGCCTGTCTGAGCTTGTGTGTGAGAACATCAGAGATGGTACAGGTAGGGAGATCCACGTGACTCACAGTGAATGGAACAGCTATAGATCAATGGTCATATACATCTTCGTTGCTATAGGGATGTCAATAGGTAGTTAAAACGAGTTTTTTCTCATGCTGCACCGAGCTGATGATGCATTAGCTTCTCTAGCATGTGCGTAACACATAAGGCTAACTTTTTCTCGCCTTTTCCCAGTTGTCTTTTCTTTGTCCTCTTTTCCCTCTCCACTGTGCTTCATTATCCATCTTCTTTTAGAGGAAAAACATTCCCCCTTTTCTCCTGCCTCAGTGGTTCATTTCTGTCTTATGTTGTTTGTGGAGGCTCAATGGAGCGTCACTTACTGGCCCCTCGACAGATTCCAGACTACACACAGCAGCTGTGGCTATAGAATAGACTTTAGAGCTGGCTCTGCGTTGCTCCAAATTACTTGCTCTGCTTTCAGTGTTTAAATAATGGTCTTAGCACAGAGTTAATAGTAGTAGTGGGAGGAAAAGTGATGAACACACTGCTGATGCAAAGTATTCCAGCTAGTTTGAGCTAAGGATGGCCTAGGTCCCCGGGTTAATAGGGACCAGAGAGTGATATGTAGTCTTAATGGAAATGAAGGCTGCTTGAGGGAGGACATTACTGCGATTCTTCCATGTGTGATGTTTTGAAGGAATGAATGTGGTCATTATTTCTTCCCTTTGCTTTCTCTTGTTGCATCTTTGGGGGATGGGAATTGGATACAGTCGGCTAGTGCTCTTTTGTTAATGGCATTAGCTTACATGCAAAAGGACAATAAGCAGCACATTAATCAATGAGTGCACATGTTCCTTGCTTTCTTTCTAAAATTCCCCGTTTTGTCCTGCAGTGTTTGTTACTTATTGTAATTGTACATATTTGAGAAAGAGACAAAATGCAGACATTTCAGCCACCACATGGGCTCTTTCTTTTTTCTTTTTTGACAAGCTTCCAGGCCAATGTTGCGATAAGAGATTGTTTCATTATGGGAATATTCATGGGCGGAGAACGCAG
Organism: Diplotaxodon limnothrissa; assembly: GCF_057381915.1. Lineage (NCBI taxonomy): Eukaryota > Metazoa > Chordata > Actinopteri > Cichliformes > Cichlidae > Diplotaxodon > Diplotaxodon limnothrissa. Next base: position 4,078,322 of record NC_140602.1, read on the forward strand.
GCTCAGTTATTGATGCAGCTCATTGGTTTTTTGGTTTTTTCTCTTGATTGATCGTGTTAGACGGACAGTGATGTGACACAGAGGACACCAGACATGCAGAACTATGAGCCATATTCAAAGATAAACCTCCATTGTGTGCACATGCTCGCACACGCAGACTAGTGCACGTAAGCATATTGTACGGACATGTCTCTATAATGAAGACAGCTCAGCGATGGTAATGAACAACATCTAGTCCTCTATGGTGAAGAGATTGGCCCTTGCTCAGACAAAACAATTAATATTCATGCTTGGCTGGAAATTGAATAGTAGCTGAGATTCTTGCCTGAGCCCCAATGGGGTTTGATGATAAAAGAGTGGGAGCAGCAGAGGCGCGTATGGCAGCCTCGTCGCGAGCTCCCCCAAGCAACGGCTTTCTTCTGTGTTTAATTTTACTTTTCCTTTATTTTTTCACGAGCAGCACTTGTCTCCTTGTGTACGACCGACAAACCTTACTGGACATAAAAGACGGTCTTTCTTATAACTTTCCGGAGTTCAAGTTTTGCAACACGGACGCTCCGTTTGCAGACCCCCCATTCATCTCACCTGAGACGCCTTTGTTCTCTGGCCCTGGAGGCCGCAAACGCCGACGCAGAGGGAGAAGATCTGGCGTTCTGGTTCGACTGAGACGGCGCACTTACAGACCACCGTTACCCAGTTTATTACTGGCTAATATGCAGTCTCTGGAGAACAAGCTGTGCGAGCTTCGGGCACGGATCTCATTCCAGCGAGAGATGCGGGACTGCTGCGTGATCTGCCTCACAGAAACCTGGCTATCGGACAAAGTACCGGACTCCGCAATACAACTGCCGGGGTTCTCTGTGCACCGCGCGGACAGGTCACAGGATCTTACTGGGAAAAGCAGAGGCGGTGGTGTGTGTTTCATGATCAACAACAGCTGGTGTGATTATGCGAACGTGCACCCGGTCAAATCCTTCTGCTCACCGGACCTGGAGTACCTGATGATTAAGTGCCGGCCATTCTGGCTACCGAGGGAATTTACAGCAGTGATTATTACGGCTGTTTACATTCCCCCACAAGCCGACACTGACCGAGCACTCAGGGAACTGTACAGCGCGATCAGCAGCGAGGAAACCGCACACCCAGAGGCGGCGTTTATCACAGCCGGAGACTTTAATAAGGGAAACCTGAAGAAAGTCTCACCCAAACTCCATCAACACATCCTTTTCAACACACGTGGAAACCGGCAACTCGACCACTGTTACACCTCTTTCCGGGATGCGTACAAAGCCCTCCCCCGCGCCCCATTCGGCCAATCAGATCACTGCTCCATCCTGCTCCTGCCCGCCTACAGGCAGAAGCTGAAACAGGAAGCTCCAACCCGGAGGGCGGTGCACTGTTGGACGGACCAATCGGAGTCTGCGCTGCGGGACTGTTTTGATCACGCGGACTGGGAAATGTTTCACGTGGCCGCCAGAGACATTGATGAATACACAGACTCAGTCTGTGGATTTATCAGGAAATGCGTGGAAGATGTCGTCCCATCCAGAACAGTCAAATCCTTCCCAAATCAAAAACCCTGGATTAACGGAGATGTTCGCGCGGCACTGGCGGCACGGAACACCGCCTTTGCCTCCGCGAACACATCGGACTACAAACACGCACATTACCAACTCCGGAAGACGATCAAAGCAGCCAAACGTGAGTACAGGGACAGGGTGGAACAACAGTTTGACAACCCTCGGAGTATGTGGCAGGGACTAAACACGATCACAGACTTTAGAGGGAAAACCAGCACACCGCAGACCACGGCCTCTCTGTGTGAGGATCTAAACGTATTCTACGCTAGATTCGACACAGCGAACACCATGAGACCGGACAGTGTGCGCACCGCGGATGACGTCAGTGCGCACACTGTGTCTGAGGAGGATGTGCGGAAGTGCTTCAGGAAGGTGAACGCACGCAAAGCTACTGGTCCGGACGGGATTCCCGGCCGCGTCCTCAGGTCATGCGCGGCTCAGCTGGCTGGAGTGTTCACGCACATCTTCAACCTTTCCCTCTCTCTGTCTGTAGTCCCAGCCTGCTTCAAAATGGCCACCATCGTCCCTGTACCCAAATCCTCCACCATCTCCTCATTGAACGACTGGCGACCTGTAGCCCTGACCCCCATCGTAAGCAAATGCTTCGAGAAGCTGGTCAGGGACTTCATCTGCTCTGCACTACCCGACTCACTGGACCCTCTACAGTTTGCATACCGCCACAACAGGTCCACTGATGATGCCATAGCCCTGACACTACACACTGCCCTGTCACACCTGGAGAAGAGAGACACGTATGTGAGGATGCTGTTTGTAGATTACAGCTCAGCATTCAATACCATCGTTCCCTCGAAGCTGGACAGGAAACTGCAGGATCTAGGACTGAGCAGCTCCCTCTGCAGCTGGATCCTTAGCTTCCTGTCTGACAGACGCCAGGTGGTCAGACTGGGCAGCATCACCTCATCCCCCATCACACTGAACACTGGTGCTCCACAGGGGTGTGTACTGAGCCCTCTCCTGTACTCACTCTACACCTACGACTGCACAGCCACTAACAGCTCCAACATCATTGTGAAGTTTGCGGACGACACTACAGTGGTGGGTCTTATCACCAACGGTGATGAGATGGCTTACAGGGAGGAGGTCAGCGCCCTGACCCACTGGTGTCAAGACAACCATCTCACCCTCAACGTCGCAAAGACAAAGGAGTTGATAGTGGACTTCCGGAGGTGCAGAGAAGTACACACCCCCATCACCATCAACGGCGCTGCTGTGGAGAGAGTGAGCAGCTTCCGGTTCCTTGGAGTACATCTGGCTGAGGATCTTACGTGGTCAGTACACACAAACAAAACAGTGAAGAAGGCGCAGCAGCGCCTCTTCTTTCTCAGGAGACTGAAAAGATTCGGCATGAGCCCCCGCATCCTCAGGACCTTCTATCGCTGTGCCATTGAGAGCATCCTCACTGGATGCATCACCACCTGGTATGGCAACAGCACCGCCTACAATTGCAAAGCTCTCCAGCGAGTAGTGCGGTGCTCTGAACGGATAATTGGAGGTGAGCTTCCCTCCCTCCAAGACATCTACAGGAAGCGGTGCCTGAGGAAAGCGGGGAGGATCATCAAGGACTCCAGTCACCCCAGCCATAAACTGTTCAGACTGCTTCCATCAGGAAGGAGGTTCTGCAGCATCCGGTCCCGTACCAGCAGACTGAGAGACAGCTTCTTCCACCAGGCCATCAGACTGCTGAACACGTCATAGACACCTCAGCTTCACTACTGGAACTTCAACATTATGCACTCCACACTGTATATAAATGCCACTTGTTTTGCACATATTCAACTCTGTATATTTTATATATTTTATTATTATTATTATTATTATTATTATTATTTTATTTTATTTTTTTACTATTTAATTTGTAAAAATGTATACACACACACACACACACACACACACACACACACACACACACACACACGTAGGAAAATATTTAGTATACACATCCAGAAATGCATACACTATTATATATTGTACATATATTTATTAGTTTCAGGTTGGCCATTCTTGTATTTTGCTCGTTTGTGTTGTTGTGTTTGCACATCTCTGTTGCTTGTGGGGCTCGCACACAAGAATTTCACTCGCATGTGCTGTGCCAGTGTGCCTGCACATGTGATGTGACAATAAAAAGTGATTTGATTTGATTTGATTTGATTTGATTTTGGAATACAACTTTTTGCACAGTGGAGTGGGCCAAGATGGGCTGGTCTGATCTTGTGTCCTAAAATCAGGGATAAAGCCATCTGCAGTTTATGAAGAGTGAGATCAATGCTCTGTGCAGTTCATTTTTGGGAAGGATTGCAGCCCAGAGCTAACCAGATTTGGTTAGCGTGGATTCTTTTGGCTTGAGACTCTGCAGTGCCATAGCTTATTAATCAGAGAAGTGTTCTGCTCTGTGTGATAAGCCCGTGTATTGTGTCCATGTGTGTGCAGTGGTGCAACTGTGTGACCACCAGCCAAGATGTGGGAACTGGGGCTGAGCTAATACGGACAATGCTCCGCACACATGCACACTCACACACACTGGTTCACTTGTGACGAGAAGCTACATTTTAAAGTCAGCGCCATGCTGCAGCGAGCTGCACGGGGGCTCATCTTTATAAGCCAACACCTTCTAAAATCCTTTTTCCAATCTTTCCTTATACCTTGTCTCCTTCTACCTTGCACATGTCATCTGGACATATGCATTTATTCATCCTTGTGTCTCAGCAGGCCAGCGTGGGGCTCTCAGGGAGACCTAAAACTGGCATCCTCTTATCCGTATGGGTGCCTCTGCACATTCTCCCCCCTTTTCTATTGCATGTACTCGTGTGTGTTTGCATGTGCATCGTCTATGTTCAGCATCTGGGGAGGTTACTTGGCCATGCATGAATCAATGGTCATGAATCGATGCTGGTATTTATTACGAGGCACTTAACAATAAAAAAGCAATAAACTATGACATAGATAATCCAGTGGGGTATCGCAGGTCTGCTCCTTCTGTATGATTTACAGACGTGCCTGCAGTCTTCCAAAGGTCTTTGATAACAACATTTCCTGGAAGTGAAAAGAGGATTTATAGAACTGTTTTTCTCATTCGTCAGGCAACACCATTTCTCAGGATTTTAAATGATATTGCCTTGAAGTGATAACACTAACCCTCATCCTACTGACTGGGATCCATGCAGACCCCAGTATATTTTTTGCTATATCCCATAGGTGATTTTTTTTTTAAATCATTCCTGTATTTATGATTAAGTAAGTTTGTTTATTTATGCTTTGATTGGTGCTTTTTCAATTCCAACCATGCAGTTTTAATATATGGAACTATTTATTCAGTTAATATCTTGAAAAATTAAGATAACATACAGTATCTAGAGGGGTAGGGGTACTATGTCAGTCATTTTAAAGAAGAAAGACTTCATTGCAGCATTCATTATCTGGATGGGGAACTTGCCAGGCTGGAAGTTATCAGAATGTTGGAGGAATCACCGGATCTACCAAAAACACCTGCGGCATATCCTGGTCACGCCACACGTGAAGAGAAGAGCTGATGCTGCTAACTTACGAGCCCTAATCTGAACACCAATGAACCTCTTAGGAATGAGGAAACCTCCACCTGCTGGTTTAGCTGTCCTTTGCTTGGCTGCTAACTCTACTTAAAAACGGTGTTAACTTTTGTCCCGAAACACATGCCAGCATGCTGTTAGCATGACATGTGGCAGATCTCTGTGCTATAACTGCCTATAGTGTTTGTTTAGCTTTAATTGTGGTTGCTTCAGTTACAGCTGTAGTGAGAGCTTGGTTCGTATTGCCAGCAAAAAGTCAAACTCGTTTCTCGTGGTTGCTGAATTCCCCCAGAGTTGCTTTTTGGCAGAGATTCTAGGCACAGCCAAAGGGTGACGGTGTCGAGTTCAGTGGACTCGGGATCTCGTCTCTGCATTTTGCAAATGATGTAGCTCCGTTGGCTTCATTGAGCTATGACCTCTAGCTTGCACTTGTTTGCAACTGAGCGTGAAGTGGCTGGGATGAGAATTAGCACCTCCAAGTCCGAGGCTGAAAAGGGTGGAGTCCCCACTCTGGGTCAGGGATGAGTTGCTGCCCCAACAGGGTTTTGCTCATGAGAGAGGAGGGAGCGGAGCTGGTCTGTCGTGGTGAAGAGAGAGCTGAGCATGAAAGCAAAGCTGTTGATCTTCCTAACCTCACCTATAGCCACAAGTTCTGGGTAGAGACTGAAAGAATAGACAGCAATGAAATTGAGTTTCTTCTGAAGGATGTCTGGGCTCAGCCCTGGAGAGAGAGTGCAGAGCTTGGTTGTTCAGGAGGGGCTCAGAATACGCACTCCTCTTCATTAAAACGAGCCAGCTGGGGTGGTGGCCTGTGTGACCATTTTGGGGCAGACCCATAACATGCTGGGGAGATTTCATCTATTGGCTGCCTGATGTGTATTGTGTTTATTTTAATTATTTCATATTCAGAAACTAATACAGGTAATGTTTACTAGACATTATTCCAGAATAAAAGGATCGTAATAATGTGGATTCTACTTTGGATAAAGGCTGCGAGTTGTATTAAAGAAATGTTAAGATTTCAGTTTTACAAAATATGCAAATTATATGTAACTTTACAACAATAATGACAATAATCTTTTTTTTATTAAATGATATTAATGACATGATGAGTAATGCTCTGAAAATAAGTTTTACTATTATTATTATTGTTTTTACCATTATTTTTGTTTATTACAGTAATTTAGTCTTGAGTTCCCCAGGGACTCCAGTCTGTCCTTGTACGTTAAATATGTCAGTAGGACGGGGGTTAATGAATGGAGTGACTCTCTGGAGACTGTATTGTGCTCTGCTGGTTGGATATGTGGGTGTTTTTAAATGGTCACATATCACTTTTCACAGTCACAGCAGATATGCTGTATGTTCACCGGTAATATTATAAAATGCGCTGATTGCATGATTGCAAGTGGGTTGATAATACTGTTTGTGAATTCGCCCACAGCTTGCCTACCTGCCGCTCATCATGCAGGATTATTCATGAAGAGAACGGCAGAGAATTACTGTGAACTGAGTGTAATTATACTGTACCTCAAATTGGCCTTATGTGGGCTACTGAGATATAAAGCTCACATGACAGCAACTGTACTCCATTTTGATTAAATCTTTTGTCTGCACAGTGTTTGCTAGGCTATCGAAGCACACTGTCATTCTTAACATGGTCGTATTTACAATTATACGTGAAAACTTACACTACAGGAGTTTAATGATAATAGTGTAAAGTACAGTTTTCACTTCTTACTGTTATTACTACTCACTAAGTACTGAATGAATCAGGTTTTATTAGACAAATGATGGCTTTGAGGTTAAACACGCCAACAGTGTGTGTTGGACTGTCTACACACGGTTAGTGTTGCCTGTTAGCATTGCAATTTTGTTGACATTTCCCCAGTGTGATGTCCTGTATGATTTCTGGCTGTAATCATGCACCCTGGGAATAAGTGTGATGATAATCGTGTGTACTTAGTACTTTGGTTAACTTGCATTAGTGATGGAAATGTGATCCAGGGGAATACAAATCAGCCATATTGCCATTTACATTTTCAGACCTTCAAAAGTTATATTTTTTTCATGGGTTCCCTCTAATGTTATATGAAAATGTAAAGTGTAATCCTGCAAGGTGAAACTGAAAAATGCATGCAATTTTTTCGTAATAATTTAAACTAGGGAGTACAGCAAATATATTGCAGTGCTATTATATATTATCTGTCTTTACAGGTGCCTTGCAGTTCACAACATACAATGGAGAGCTCACAGCTGATTTTAACTAAGAGAAAGAGGCAGAGTAGACTGCATCACAGGGCTAACACAGAGAGACAAACAACATCCACACCTACAGCCAATTTAGAAGTCAGCGATTAATCTAACAAGCATGTCTTTGGACTGTGGGAGGAAACTAGAGTACCTGGAGGAAACCCACACAAGCACCGGGAGAACATGGAATGAGCTTCAAACACTGAGCTTTCCTGCTTCCAGGCAACCGTGCTAACTACTCTAATACTTTGCTGCCCCTTCAGAGCCAAACAACCTGTCATGAGAGCTTTTCACACAACCTGCGCTTCTTTTTCAAGGGGACATTCCTTCATAAAAAACATCAGATAGATAAGCTGAAAATGATTTTCACGCATCAAAGGACAAAAATTAAGAGAGGATTTATTTTAATTTTGAAAAGGTAAACATGTTAGTTCTAGTGATGGAAATTCCGGCTCTTTATAGGGATCCGGATCTTTCGGCTCGGCTTACTAAAAAGAGCCGGCTCTTTCGGGTCCCAACCGGCTCTTCAGGTTGTTTTGTTGCTTTAGTTAATTTATTATTAACAACAATGTAAAATTATGCACAAAAGGAATTACTAATGTAAAAAAAACGTGGTTTTATTTATATATGTTTATATGTAAATATATACGGTAGCCCCTAGAGACAAAACACGCACAAACTCCAAAACACATTTCTAGCATTAGCTGAACTTCCAAAACATAAGCATATGTGTATTGTTTGTGTATTTATACACAAGCACACATATATATTCAAATAGTTTTAAAAAAATGTTCATTTACCTGTTACTACCACACACCAAATCCGGTCGTTGGTACTTCCCGGCTTGTGTAGCCACTAGGTAACAAAAGCTCAACACTGCCACCTAGCATCCTGGAGCACTTCTGTTGTGTTTTGGAGTTTTTACGTGTTTTGGAGTTTTTGCGTGTTTTGGAGTTTTTACGTGTTTTGGAGTTTTTGCGTGTTTTGGAGTTTTTACGTGTTTTGGAGTTTTTACGTGTTTTGGAGTTTTTGCGTGTTTTGGAGTTTGTACGTGCTTTGTCTCTAGGTGCAACCGTAAATATACTTTTATTTATTTACTCCACATAAAATGTAATAAATAAATCATATAATACAAAAACCAGCTATTTACATTTCAACTTTTAACTATTTAAATTTTCAGCTTTTTCCTTTTAAACAAATTTAAAGTGAAACAACACAAAATGTCACGGTGCTGGGTCAGTTTGACCCAGTATTTTGAGTTCTTATGTTTTGGTTTGATTTTGTATTCTGATTCTTGTCCTTTGTTGATTATTATGATAAATCTATGTTTCAGTTATTCTTGGTGAGGGATTAGTTCTTTGGTTGAGTCTCGTATTTAGTATAAGTTTAGTTCTGTGTCTAGTCTGTGTCTTCGTGAATTGTTTCCTGTTTTATTTTGAAAGGTTGTGTCTCATGTCAGTGTGTCTTGCTTCGCTCCCCCTGTCTCGTTAGCCCTAATCTCTCCCAGCTGTGTCTCCCTCCTGTTTTCCATTCTCTTATTACGCCCCAGTGTATTTAAGCCCCGTGTTTCTTGGTGTCAGTGTTGTGTTGTACCCTCTGATCGGGCCTGTTTATTTTGGTTCTGTGTCAGTATTCATTGTTAAGTTCAGTTCATGTTTTGTTTCTTCGCCAGCAATAAAGCTGAGGTTTTGAGTTGTATTCAGTCTCTGAGTCCTACGTTTGGATCCTCATGCCCGCCTGCCCACACACAGAGCCTTGACACGAAACACAGCAAACCACAACACAATTAAATATAAATTAAAATATGAAAACAAAAAGAAGTTGCATATTCTCTGTCATATGGGCCTGCATGAATAAACTTTATGAATCCTTTATCATCTGCAACTGAAAATAGTTGTGGATGATTACTATACCTTTCTAATGTGACGTTGTTGTCCCTGGCTCTCTTTCTCTCTCTTTCCCACCGGCTCTGTTATAACTACCGTCCCTCCCCCCTCTTCCCAGCGCAAGCACAAGGCTCGCGTGCGGAGTGAAGTGGAAAAAAGTGCGAGAGAGAGAGGGTGAGAGAAAGAAAGGAAAAAAACCCCCACCTAGCCGGCTCGCGTCGTTCACTCCAAAGACTCGGCTCTAAGAGCCTTTTTGTTTATGACCGACACATCACTAGTTAGTTAGAATAGAATAGAATAGAATAGAATTCAACTTTATTGTCATTGCACATGCACAGGCAACGAAATGCAGTTTGCATCCATCCAGAAGTGCTTTAGTGATATAGATATATTACAATATATATTAGCAATAATATAGATATGTAAGTATATTACAGAAATGGGTCTATTATGGTATGTTATAATGTACACGGTATTAAGTATGTTGTGAATATTCTATAACTATAGTTGTGTATAGGCTGTAGTGAGTACAAGCTGGGTACAGGATATGAACAGGATATAAATATGAAAAACTATACAGAATATGAAATAAATAACTTTACAGAATCCGAGATATACAGCTATACAGAAATGGGAACTATGCAAGTTGTAAACAGTTGTAGGGTTAAAAATTATCGTATGTACAGAATGATTATTACAGAGCTATACAGTAGTGCAGTTAAGATAAGTGAGGGTGTGGATAATTTCTACAGAGGCTATATAAAGTGCTAGTGGTTGTGAGTGGTGGTTCAGTCCATGTTATTATTGTGTTTGAGGGTACAGTTGTCCATTGTGGGTGTGTGTATGTTCAGTCCATGAGTTTAACGTGGGTCAGATGTCAGGAGGCAGAGTTCAGGAGTCTGACAGCTGTGGGGAAGAAGCTGTTCCGGTACCTGGTGGTCTTAGTCCGGAGGCTCCTGTAGCGCCTCCCAGAGGGCAGGAGGGTGAAGAGTCTATGTGATGGGTGACTGGGGTCTTTGATGATTTTCCCAGCCCTTTTCAGACACCGCTTCCTGTAGATGTCTTTTATGGCAGGAAGTGGTGCTCCGGTGATGCACTGGGCAGTTTTCACAACCCTCTGCAACGCCTTCCGGTCCGAGGCAGAGCAGTTCCCGTACCAGACTGTTATACAGTTGGTCAGGATGCTCTCGATGGTGCAGCGATAGAAGTTCACCAGGATATCTGAGGACAGGTGGTTCTTCCTCAGAGTCCTCAAGAAGAAGAGGCGCTGGTGAGCCTTCTTGACCAGCTTGGAGCAGTTGGTCGTCCAGGTGAGATCCTCGGAGATGTGGACTCCCAGGAACTTGAAGCTGCTCACACGCTCCACAGCCGTCCCCTTAATGTGGATGGGTGGGTGTGGGTCAGCATTCCTCCTGTAGTCCACGATGAGCTCCTTGGACTTCTCGGTGTTAAACAGCAGGTTGTTTCTGTCGCACCACTCAGCCAGACGATCTACCTCCTCCCTGTAGGCGGCCTCAGTGTATGAATACTTTTTGCTTTATTCCTTCTGTAAATATACAAATGTAATGTCTGTCTGACAAACAGGTTTCCTTCAGAGTCCATAAAGTAAGATAAATTTCATTTATCCAGAGATAAGTTAACAATTCAAAAGAAAAATAGAATACTCTCAGAAAAATTATGGTTCTTAAATGGTTCTTCAGATGTCTTTTTAAAGACCTTTTTAGAAAAGGTTCTTCAAAGAACCATTTCTTGATGGTTCTTTGGGGCACCATTAAAGGTTCTTCAAAGAACCATTGCTTGAAAGGTTCTTTGTGGCACTAAAAAGGTTCTTCTATGGCATCAGTCTAAAGAACCACTTTCGGTTCCAGTTGGTACCTTTATTTTTCTGAGTGTACAAATGACCAAACAAATGTCCTGACAAGGTAAAAACAAAACAAGACGAAACCAAATATTAAGAAATAATATTTTTTTTAAAAAGAAAAAGTAAAATGTTTAAAATTCAGCAAAATAAAAGGATCATTTACTAAATGTAGGAAGAGTCTAGCAAATATGAACACCACTGAAGTGTCTCAGTATAATGTAGGGATACCGTGATGGGGCCACTGACACTTTTCCCCAAACTGATCAGACTATTTTGGTTTAACAGAAGACATCAGGTACTCTCTACTCTAACAGATCTAATTTGTTTGAATTATTTGAAAGACAGTTCATACAAGTGAAGTGATTGATTATGTCAGCGGGCGCTTGTCTCTCTCCAGTACAGCCTTATTTCAGCGTTTCAGTATTTTTGTGTGTTGGCCCCTCAAACACACTTTTCTGTATCGACTATGCGATTTAGCTCTTGCAGGTGTTATTATGGTGAGATGGCAGCTGCTTTTTATAGAGTTAAGAAGCATCCTTATCTTTGTTGGTAGTTTGTCTTTTTTTATACACACACTGCCTTTTTTCAGATACCTTTTTAGGTTTTCAGTAGGTTTGCTTGCTTGTGTCCTTTTCTTTTTCTTTAAAGCTTTGTTTAATTGGTGAGGAAGATGAACATCATCATCTGGTTATAGAATATACATTTTGAATTCAAACAGATCATCACAGTTTTTATATTTTATTTTTCATAACAAGTAATAACGCAAAAAATATGAAAGATTATGATCAAATATTGAGGCACACAGTAGAAAATGTTTTTCCCGCCATCCCTATCTCAGACCAGGGACACTGTGATAAAAGAAAAGATGCTACTCCCGGAGGCTTCTTCCCCATCCCTTCCTTTGTCCCTTCACCCCCACCCTACTTTGTCATGCTATGGAGGTGATGCTTTTACCACAGAGTTTTGTTTCTAACTCCTGTCTCTCTCTTT